>NC_081825.1:207752935-208994602 GCF_030867095.1 Alligator mississippiensis | reverse complement strand
CTTATTGTAAAGGATGTTTTAGTCGTTGTGTTCAATTAATGAGAAAGCCAGGATGGAGCCCTATATCAGAAATAGCTTAATAGCAACAATCCGTTGGGACGCCGGCAACTTCACACTTTCAGGTCCTATGCAGTTATCTACTTGTTTGTGTATCTGACCTGGTTGGTACACCACACTTCTGTTGGGTGCAAGGGATAATGATTCCTTGTGAAAGAGCTGTCAGCAAGGAGCTGATAAGCTGAAATAAACCTTTTGCTTTCAAGCAGACATGTCTGAGGACATACTGCTTACAAAGTGCCTCCCACTTTCAAAATCACCTGAAATGACAAGGACAGAAAAAACAAATGTTAGCTGATGACAGCAACTACATTTTAATAAACAAAAAGGCCAACCCCCCAAATTCCATTTTCACTCTTCAGAAACAGTGACCACTTACCCGTCATAGCTTTCCTATATTCAGGGAGTTGCAAGAAGATGCAGAGCAATTAGAAGCCTCTGCAGATTTTTCCATGTTGACAGCAGTTACTGGGCTGTGCTAAGTGACTGGATAAATGTTAGCTTTGGCTTCATGAGACAATGCAGATGCTTTGAAAGCATAGAGCAATATGTAAGCAGTTAAGTATGAGTAACAATAAAGCTCATTTTCTATTTTTCTCTTCCTCAGTTCAAAAGAATCAAATTCAAGTTCTTTTCCGTTCCACACCCCATTCAAGAATCCTGTAGAGCTGAGAGTTAAAATGCAAGGCAAAAATAAGGCAAGGATATTAAAATGCATGTGAAGTGGCTGTGCTGCTAATGACACATAAATAGTAGCTGTCTATCTTTTTATTTACACTACAGAAGTAGTCAGGATCTTCAGTCAAGACTGCGATCCTAATATATTGTGCGTTATACAACAACATGGTAAGAGGTAGAAAGGCAAGAAAGAAAGTATTATCTCTATTTACAGAAGGATAATGAAGCATGGGGAGATTATATGACTTGCTTAAAGCCTACAGAAGGTCTGTGGCAGAGGTAGGAAGTTAAGTATGAGTTTAGTACCTGCATCACAGGACTCTTCCTTCTTGATCTACAGTGGTCTTTTCTCCCATTCTCTTTTTCCCCACCTCTGCTACCATGCTAGCAGTTCCAGTATTGCAAGTGTGATGATGACCATCTCTTTGCTGACACATGGGGACTGAGCACATAACATCCAGCACTAAAAGCATCAGCTGTCACAGCTTGAACTAAAGCTACATAGCTGAGGACCGCAGTAACTCATAAACTCTATGGATTGGGCCCATGAAAAATGTGAAATTCTTAGTTGCCAGTGGGTTACACAAACTTTATTGGAGCTATTGGAAGGCAATTTAGTACTGTGTAATCTGAGCCATTGGCAATGCATAGGGGGTGCACATGCCAATCTGAGATTGGCAGTGCATCCCCTGTGAAAAGAGCTGCTGACACTACTGGCGGTGCCTGCAGGCAGTTGCTGCTTACCCTCCCTCCCACCCACCAACACTGCTGCAGCCTCCTGCAGGAGCTCCCCACTCACTGCCACCATGCCCCCACTGCCAACATTGCTGCTGCCGCCTGCAGGTGGTCACCCGGCCTCCCCTCCCCCGGCCTCTGGGGCATGCAGCGTTCATGATCTGAGCCCTCCTCATTCTTAGTATTATATTATAGGAACATCAATAGGTCCCTATGAGAATCAGGGTACCATTGTGCTAGTACTCTAAAGTTAAAGATAGTCTCAGTGTTTTCATTCCAGAATGACAGCAGCAGGAACACTAAAAGAACAGCCCAGGTCATGTCCCTCCTCTTTTTCCAGGTCCAAGATTACCACACACCCCAGCTTCTGAGAAGAACAGTTTCAGGTCAAGTCTTACTTAACTCTGCACCCCTGAGTGTAGGGCACACTCACTGCTGACAGAAACTTCAGCGAATTTAACTCCCACTCTAACAAGTCTTTACTGAGCATGTACAAAATGAGATTTTTCGGAAATGCATAACTTGGCCAAATTTCAGCAGATTTTCATGAGGGTAGCAAAAGAGGCGTCTCTACCACCAGGGCAACACTTCTGCCAAATTTCAAATCCATGCTGTAAAGCATAGAGGCACTAGATCTTCTCACTGAAAGAGCTCTATGAATTTTTTAACAGGCAAGACAATGTATTTTCCTCTACTTTCATTCCTAGCACTTGCTGAGCTAGATTTTTTTTTTACATAAATTTAAAAAAATGGAAAAATCAGCCTGATGCAGGCTGGTATGGAAGAATTTTTGTCCAAATAGTTAAAAGTTTTGCAAACTTACAAGCAGCTGAAAACAGGGCTTTATGCTGGGAATTACAGAAAAAAAGTCTGGAGAAGACTTCCAAAGGTTCTCTAGTAGTTTAACCACTCTAGCCTTGCTCCCCTCTCTGCCCCCCCACCAATTACTTAATGAGGATATTAAGTCGAGAAACTTGAGAGAGTCCAGAGGAGAGCCACGTGCATGATCAGAGAGCAAGAGAATAGGCCTTATGAAGAGAGGCTGAGAGCTATGGGACTCTTCAGCCTGGAAAATCTCAGGCTCAGAGGGGACCTGGTGACTGCTTATAAGTACATAAGGGGTGCGCAGCAGGATCTGGGGGAACGTCTATTCACCAGAGCGCCCCAAGGAAAAACAAGGACCAATGGTCATAAACTCCTCCAAGGCCGTTTTAGGCTGGACATAAGAAAAAATTTCTTTACTGCCCGAGCTCCCAAGACCTGGAATAGACTCCCTCCAGAAGTGGTGCAGGCACCTACTCTGGACTCATTCAAGAAATGTTTGGATGCTTATCTTGCTGGGATCCTTTGACCCTAGCTGACTTCCTGCCCCTGGGTCAGGGGGCTGTACTTGATGATCTTCAAGGTCCCTTCCAGCCCTAATGTCTATGAAATCTATTAAATCTATGAAGTAGTATGGGACACTGGGCAGCCTCTAGGGAGTCTTGCTTCTTCCCTCCACTGAGTTTGACACTGAGCCACTGGTGACTCCTCTTTCAGCATGTTTATCTAACCAGTTATGCACTTGAGTTTTAATAGTCTTATCAAAACCTTATTTCCTTAAGAATGTTGTTGTGATGCATTGTCAAAAGACTTCCTAAAATCAAAATATATACTGCTACCCTCCATCTGCAAAGTTCACTACCATGTCACAGAAGCAAAATAGGCTGATTAGGTATAAATAGCTTTTGACAAAGCCATGGTGGCTGTTACTCATCACTTTGATAGTTTCTAAGTGTTTACAAGTTGATAGACTGATGATAGGTTCTAATATCTTTCCAGGTATCATAGTTAGACTGTCAGATCTCTAATTCCCTGGGTCCTCTTTTTTCAAAGACAGGCACTAGATTAGCCCTTTCCCCATCTCTAGGGTCAAAAGGCAGCTGTACTCCCAGGGCAGCTGCAACACACAGCCAATGGCATCAGGGCAGGCAGTTATTTTTGGGCCCAGTCAAGGAGGTGGTACCTTGGACTACTGCCCAAGTCTATTACCCCCTTCTCCCCTATCAGTTATGCTACTACGAAGGACATCGCCCAATCACTATGAGTTCTTAAAGATAATAGCCAATGGCTGTGTAATTATTCTAGCCAATTCTTTGAGTACTCTAGGAAAATCTCAACATTATTTGAAAACATTCCTTTTACATTCAGTTGAGTACCTATACTCCTATTCTTAATGCTAATTATGGTAGTCAGCTGACAGTTAACCTTTTATGTAAATACAAAAATAAAAAGGTATTAAATACTTTAGCCATCTCTGTATCCATTATTATTAGCTTTTCTTCCTCATTCAGAAATGGACCTACACTTTCCTAGGTGTTTCTCGCACTTCTAGCATATTTATAGAATGCATCTTGCTGCCTTTTATGTCTCTTGCTAGCTGGTTTTCAATTTGTTCCTTGACCTTTCTGATTTTGTCCTTAAACGCTCTTACTATACACACCCAGAAATATGGCCATGTTTCCACTTTATGTAAGATTCTTCTTTCAAGCCATTAAAGAGGACATGTTTTAGCCAAACAGGTCTCTTGCTACATACTTCCTCTCCTTCCTTTGTGTCAGGACAACATGGGTTATCTTAATGTTGTGTCAGTAAGGAATAATCAGTCCTTCTGCAATCCTTTTTCTCAAGGGAACCAGCATACCTGTCTACTGAGTGTGGCTAAGCATCTTTTTCTGAAGTTCAAGTTGCCTTCTAACTTTAGATTTTCTACCAGTTCCTCCCCTATTATCATTGCTATCTTCTAAGGCTATCTATACATTCCATACAATCAAAAAAAGGAGGGCCGGAAAAGACTTCAGGAAGCCATCTAGCCCAACTTTGTCCTGAAGGCAGGAAAAGCTTATCTAAATTATCCTATACAAGGGTTGGTCTAAAATACATACCAAACATTTAAATAAGCAAAGAGGGAAGGATTAGTGCAAAGAAACTAAACAGTGGAAGCTTAACTGAAAAAAAATGTCTGAAGGTAGAATTTGAAGGAGAGAACATTGGCAAACAGTGAGGGAAGTGAGATGGGAGGGTGTGGAAGGTGTGAAGTGAGATGGGAGGGTTAGGTATGATGACCTTTATCTTACATATTATCCTTATATGTTCTGTTTCATGAGTTCACTTTTCTGGAATGAATCTACTTATAAGTGCAATCCTTGGATCGTGGTCTTCAATGCCAATAATTACCAGTTAACTACTATTCAAGTGTATGGACAACAATTGCATAGAACCAAGGTGAAAGTGGGTGGAAAATGGCATATACATAAACATAATATGTAATTAACATATGATGATATGTTTTAGTGTAGTGGCAGACAACATTTTTGGCAGAAGTGTCACAAATTAGCCCTGCACCCTCCCCAAAAGTGACTCTGATCTCTTTTCCCTGCCTGATCTGCTGCTCTACTTTCTGTTCTCTACACTGTGCTCCCTGCATAATCTTCTGCTCTGCTTTCTGCTTCCTTCCCTATCTGTCACTGTGCTGCCTATTGATCTGCTGTGTTCCACAGGTTGGCCACCCTTGTTTTAGTGGCATACTCAGGAATTTGAATTAATTTATACCACTGCAGGTTCATTCTATCAGATAAGATGATGCATGTACAACTCCCCCCCCCCCCCCCCCCTCCGCCCCCCGGCAGAATTTGTACCTTAATGCGGTAAATTGTTACCTAGGGATCACTAAATCCTCCATGCCTGACCTTATTGCAGTATATCCATTCAAACAAACAGGAGAAGAAAAAAAGCAAGGAATGTATTAATAAAAACAGATTTAATATAAAATAAAAGCCCACAAAAAAGCAATTATTTGCACATCAACCTCTCTCCACAAACCAAAGGCCAATAAGGATGCCTGGCCATAATACCAACACACTTTCCAAATATGACAGTAATGTAGATTGTACTTGGTCATGTATGTCAGGACCAGAACAAGGGTAGACTAATCAGAGGATAGCCAGGAGTCAAAAGCCAATCTCAACAGCCAGGGGTCAGAAGCCCTGTATAAAATACAGGGGTTTAATGGAATGACATACAAGGCAAAGGTACATTCCAGGACAGAAACAGGAAGATGAGTCTTGGAGACAAACAGAAGCCATGGATAGTGCAACATGAAGCAGCCTACTTCTGTTTCTCTGTAAGACCATTTCATAGTCAAGATGCTTTTTGTGTCTTATTTGCTGTTGGTCACTGAGGATTAATAGTCAGACAACAGAGACATGAGGATTAGTCCTCCTACCTGTGTGAGAGGAAAGTCATCACAACTAGCAGTCCAATATTACTTGCATGTATGCTACCCTTCATGGAACATGTAGAATTGATCAACAAGCGGCATAGATTGACTGTAAATTTCTGTTGAAATCAATCTGGTTAATTCTGTAGTAAACATGATCAGATCTAGGATTTTGAAAAGCGGGGTGGCAGGCAGTGTGGTGCATCATCCATCACATATAACACAACACTTTCTTCAGATAAAAAGAAACTAGAAGCTTTGCTAATATGTTAGGGACTGAGCCTATGCTATTCAGTTTAAGAACAATGCAGAAACAAATATAACTTTATTGGAATGTGCATTAATTCTATGTATAGAAACTAGGCAAATATAATCAAATGTTGTGTCTTTAGTCTTGTAGTCATAAGAATTAAATGAACATTATTTTCAGATTCATAAAACTAAATCTAGACTTCCTGAGCTTCATGGAAAGTTATTTCCACATGTAAGTTAATTGTTTCATAACTAAGTTTTTAGTTAGAGTTCAAAATAATCTGCAGGTTCGAGAAATAGGAACTACATTACCAGGAGCAGCTTTAGAAAGCAGAATTGAAGAAAAACTAGCTTAATTAGTGGAAAGTTAAGACCATTAAAAAAGGTCGTTAACACCTGTGGAACGAAGAGTTTAGTAGGCCATAAAGTCAAGGGACTCCCTCATTGCTGCCTGAATGCTGCTGCCACTGCCAGTCAATTAATTTTAAACTTTGGATGGACCAGGAATCAAAGATGAGGTCTGTATGGGGGAGGATGTGACTGCACTACTGCATCCTCTCTCCTCCCACTGCACCCCCGTGGATCCAGCACTAATAGTAAGGGTAGCATTCTCTATTCATTAAATTCTGTTAGCTATTTTAAAGATGCATGGATGGAAGATTTTCCCCTGTGTTGTGTTCCCTTAGTGAAGAGTTGGGGAGCTCTAGGGTGCTTATTACTAGTGCCTTTTTCTTAATCTACCTGACACCTGCATATGTTTGAGAAGTTAAAGGGCTAATCTATTTCCTGAATATGGTCCCTGAGTGAGTTCACGTGACTCCCAGCACACTCCTGATTCCCCTAGCATATCAGATATATGCAGAGAGTTGGGAAAAACTGGCATGGAAGTAGCTTGTATTGGCTTTCTGCCCAGCAAAGAGTTCTCTTCTGCCAGGGGAATTCTCTGCTATTAAGTTACAGCTGAAATCTGGACCTTTTGTACTGCCTGAGTTGTTCAAGGAGGCAGGTGAATAGCACCAGATTTGATTCAGTGTCCTAGACCTTAAATTCTGGAGGCTGCAAGTGAGAGAGCAAGTGGGGAGGAAAAAAACCCCTGTTCATATCCAGCTCACTCTTCCCCTCGGCAACCACTCTCTGCCACTGTATGACACAGGATAGGCAAGATGGACCTATGGTCTAATCCAGTAAATGTCAATTTTTATGTTCTTATGAACAATTTTTAATTTTCTATTAATTCTATGAATTCCGATCAAACCCTCTTCATCTCACCCCTGTTCATTTTTACAGGCTTTTTCAATAAAGGAAATGTAGTTTTATCATTATTACTTACAATTTTAGCTGGCAAATAAAAAAACGTATTGGGATTTCCCCCCAATTTTGTAATAAATATAATCCGTGCCTGGCCTTGTCTGTCAGTATCAGAGGTTCCTTCCATAGTAAACTTTTCTGAATTTAAAATAAAATGGGCAAAAACAAAGCACAGATGAGAAGAAACCTTTTGGTTTTCCCACACACTTCTTATTTTTCCCCTTCCTTCCAATAAAATAAATCAATTGCTGTGTAGGCTGTTCTGGACATAGTGCAATTTACAGCTGTGGACATTTTGTTCTAAATAGCTCTTGAGTTTGGACATATGGGACAGCATCATCTTAAGTGGAATCACCAACAGTTTCACTCACAGTGTTAAAAACACCAGCAGTAACTAACCCTCTGGCACAAGTGCCTGACTACCAGAGACAAAGACACAGCTGTTTCCCTTTCAGAATTAGTGGACATTCAATTCCCAGTGTCCCACAAGTTATGCGTTCTCTAGTAGTATCACTTCTCGGCCGTTTGGCTAAAATCACGTGTAGACCTGGGCTGGTATAAAATGGTCCATCCAAAACAGGACACGTACAGGAGAGTTCTTTGGCAAAGCCAATAGAAGCCCCAGTGACTAGACATTAACTTTTAATGGCTGGAAACAGAAGATCTGGAATAAAGAGACAGCTCTGTACAATGCTTGGCTGCAGACCAGCCATGGACAAAGAAGAGGCAGGATAGAGCTCCTCCAGATTCAAATTAACTTACAGTTCCCCTGCATCCCAGGATGCTTTGCACTACCGGGCAATCCTCTCCCCCTCTCAGGGTGGGCAGACTAGCCTTGGCCTAAGCTGTCTGCTCCAGCTGAGCAGGGAGGCATGCTCTAGCACCCCCTGGCTTCTGGCCTGAGCCACTGCAGGCATGTGGCTGCATTTCTGTATTCAAAAGTGAATGTCTGTTCACTTGCTTATCAGTTTAATCTATACAGCTGAGACTAACCTGTGAAGATTGAATTGATTCAGCCTCAGGCTTTTTGACCATCTGTACTTAGCCCTGGAGAACAAAGTATATTGTCTGGGTGCTTAGCACCTTCTTTTTTCATGTCCTTGTGTTACAAGAAATTTAGCTGAATTCACAGATTTATTGGAATCTGACAGGGGCACCCCATGAGTGCTTCTGCTATGGCCTTAAACTTGTAACCTCTGGGCTATCTGGGCTAACCATGCACCTTAGCTTCTATGAACTGTACATTAAATTAGTCTGGGCCATACTAACCTAAATGCCCTGCATAGTGAATTCCAGCTGACCATGCCATTCTGGGTTTGCTGTGGAAAAGCTTCCTGCATTGCAGTTAATTTTGGCTTCAATTACTTCCTTTTACATGTAAAGCTCCTTCAGATACAAGCCTGGTGGGATGACAAATACACTGCAACTCAAAAGTTGAGTCTTGGAGTTACAGGAGCCATGGGACTCACCCTTACAAAGAAAGAATGCCTTACCTAGGGACGATGCATAGGGGGTGTACGCGGGTGCACGTGCACCCCCTGCATGTGGCGGTGCACCCCCTGCAAAAAGGTGCCGTCGACACTGCTGGTGGTGTCTGCAGGCAGTCCCTGATCACCCCTGGCTGCTGCCGGCAGCGCCTGCGGGTGGTCGCCAACCCATGGTCGACACTTGCCACCCCTTCCCCCTGCTGCCGACAGTGTTGGTGGCATCTGTGGGAGCTCCCCGCTCACTGCCGCTGGGCTCCCACCACAGTGCTCCTGCTACTGCTGGCACAGCCATGCCCCCCCCAGCTGCCGGGGGCATGTGCCGTTCATGGCCTTACCCTAACTTAAAGGGGTTTCAGAAGAGGATGTGTCAGTACTGGGCTGTATGTCTATGGGTGTTAACCTGCTGTTAATCTTTTGTCATACTGAAAATTGTCTTCTCTTGTTCTTACCTATTATCCTGTTTGAAAATAGAAGTACTCATCTCTTATCTACCACTTGCTTAGTTTCCTTAAAAACCACTTACCATAGAATCATAGAAAATGAGGGTTGACAGGGACCTCAGGAGGTCATCTAGTCCAACCCCTTGCTCAAAGCAGGACCAGCCCCAACTAGATCATCCCAGCCAAGGCTTTGTCTACCTGACTCTTGAAAACCTCCAAGGATGGAGATTCCACAACCTCTCTGTGTAACCTGTTCCAGTTTACTACCCTTCTAGTGAGAAAGTTTTTCCTAATATCTAGCCTAAACTTCCTTTGCTGCAACTTGAGACCATTGCTCCTTGTTCTGTCATCTGCCACCACTGAGAACAGTCTAGTTCCATCCTTTTTGGAACCACCCTTCAGGTACTTAAAGGCTGCTTTTAAATCCTCTCTCAGTCTTCTCTTCTCCAGACTGAATAAGCCCAGCTTCCTCATAAAGCGTGAGCCGCAGTTCCCTAACCATTTTTGTTGCCCTCTGCTGGACTCTCTCCAATTCATGACCCCACTACATCCTTTCTGTAGTGGGGTCACAAAACTGGACACAGGACTCCAGATGTGGCCTCACCAGTGCCAAATAGAAAGGAATAGTCACTTCCCTTGATCTTCTGGCAATGCTCCTACTAAAGCAGCCCAGTATGCCATTAGCCTTCTTTGCAACAAGGGTGCACTGTTGGCTCATATTTGGCTTATTGGCCCCTGTGACCCCAAGGTCCTTTTCTTCAGAGCTGCTGCTTAGGTAATCAATTCCCAGCCTATACTGGTTTATGGAATTGTCCCATTATAAGTGCAAAACTTTGCAGTTGTCCTTGTTGAACCTCATGGGATTTCTTTTTGTCCAATCCTCCAATTTCTCTTTGTCTCTCTGAATCCTAGATCTACCCCCCACTGTAGATACTACTCTCCCCAGCTTGGTGTTATCTATAAACTTGCTGAGGGTGGACTTGACCCCATATTTCAGATTGTTGATGAAGATATTGAACAAAACTGGCCCCATACTGACCCCTGGGGCACTCCACTTGATACTGTGGCTGCAAACTAGACATTGAGCCATTGATTACTGGGGCCTGACTGATCTGTACTTTCTTAGCATGCTTGCAAGAAGGTTCTGGGAGATCATATCAAAAGCACTGTGAAAATCAAGGTATATCATAGCCTGTTCTCTCCTTGCATCCACAGAACTAGTCATCTCATTATAGGAGGCAATCATGTTGATCAGGCATGAGTTGGCTTTGGAAAGTTATACAAGGCATGGTATGACTTGCCCTTGGACTGTTCCTAATCACCTCCTTCTCGTTCCAGTGCTTAGCAATGGATTCCTTCAGGACCTGCTCCATGATTTTTCCAGGGACAGACATGTGGCTGACCAGTCTGCGGTCCCCAGATTCTCTTTCTATGCTTTCTTAAAGATGGACACTATATTTGCCCTTTTCCAATGATCCAGGACCTAGGGGTGTGCAAAACAGGTTATATTTGATTCAGATTTGGCCTGAATTGGGGGCAGTGATTTGATTAATTGATTCAGATCACTGTCTGTGATTCGATTGAGCTGAATCTGAATCTGAAGATTTGATGCAGATTCAGAAAATTAGCAATTTGGCCATAGACACAGCTTTAAATGTTTTTTTTTTTTACATACCTCGAGGTACCAGACATGGCTTGTGAATGCTGTGATGTGGGAACGTCCCACAGGAGCATGCCCCCCCCACATGCTTGGTGGTGAACACAAAAGTGGACTGAAAGTACTTGTGGTCCACATCTGGGTCCACTGCCGAGCGTGAGGGACCCCCCCCCCCCCCGTGTGCCCCTCCAGATCGGTGATCAGCCACAGGGGAATCCCAGGTGCCCCCCCAGACCCAGGAAGCACCAGTCGCTGAGCCAGGGGGGAATAGAGGGCCCCCCCCATGTGCTTCCCAGCAGACCTGGAAGTGGACTGGAAGCATTCTGGGTCTGCTGCTAAGCACACTGGGGAGCCCCCTGCACTCCCATGGGACGCTCCATCTGCCCTAGGATTGCAGCATTCACAAGCTGCCTGGTGTCTTGAGGTATGTAAAAAAAACATTTAAAGCTGTGTCTATGTCTGAATCACCAAATCTTTCCAAATCTCTCTGAATCAATTCAGAAGGTTCCAATTCGATTTGGGGAGATTAAAGGGTCTCCTGATTTGATTTGGATTTGGAGATTCAGCCACCAAATTGGGCTGAATGTCCACTGAATCAAATCAGGGACTGAAGCTTTGCACAGCCCTACCAGGACTTCCCCTGATCACCATGAGTTTTCAAAGATAATGGCCAGCAGCTCTACAATCACATCAGCCAATTCCCTCAGCACCCTCAGGTGCATTGCATCTGGCCCCATGGACTTGTACACATTCAGCTTTTCTAACTAGTCCCTAACCTGTTCTTTCACCACTGTTGGCTGCTCACCTCCTCCCCAAATTGTGTTGCCAGGTGCAGTAGTCTGGGACCTGACCTGACCTGTGAAGACTGAGGTAAAAAAGGCATCGAGTACTTCATCCTTTTCCACATCATTTCTCACTAGGTTGCCTCCCCATTGAGTAAGCGTGCCTATACACGTGCAGGAAGGCTACTCCAATGCACTGGAATTACACACACATCATAGAAGACTCAATTAATTGAGTCTGCTGGAGCATGGTAATTAAAACTGAGGTACAGTTTTCCTTCTCATAAACTGTACTGATTTGCCTCCATATTACTATAGTTGTTTAATAATTTTTCTTTTAGTAATAATTTCTGCCAGTTTTCCTAGAAATAAAATAAGAAAAAGAAATAACTAATGTGCTATTTAGAAGTTCCAGCCCTGGTCTTTTTAAAAGATACTGAAAAATACAGCTTTCAGTTCCTTATACTATATAAATGTAGTAGTTGATTACTATAAGAGAATAGGTTTTGTCCACAGTTCAGTCACTTCATGCCTAAACTCCTTCAGAACTTGTGGCTGTATAACATCCAGTTCTGCCATCTTGTTTCATGCTCTTAATAGTGTAGACCCTTTTCTTTTGGCTTCACTATTTGACTGAAACACCTTTCCAATTTGCCATTTACCCATATATATATATTTCTTTTCTTTCTTTTTTCTTTTGTGATTAAGTATATGCATCTCTTTTGAGACTATTAATGGATGCATGCTGATGTTATTCAGGTTAAATACCCAACCACTTCTGGGTGTTGCTAATCCATCTTTTCCTTTTTTCCTTTTGCCCTACTTTAGTAGCACATCATCTTTTCCCAGATTACCTCAGCTTCCTGATACAAGTTCAAATATTTCATCTTCCCCAACACTCATCATTCCCTTTCACACTGATTTCCTACCTACCTTCCAGTGATAACCCACATTCAGTGCCAGTTCTACATTTCAAAACCTTCTCTCATCTGCTGCTTTCAAGATTCCAATTTCACACATATAGATAAAAATCTTCAAAGGGAGATTAACCTTGTATAATAAACTCTGAGGAACTGGCCAGTCCAAGTCTTTGATCCCTTCCCCCACTTCCACTGTAATTAATTCTTTGAAGTGATGGTAAGCATACATCAGGGATTTTTTTTTAAAGATCATGTTGTATATGGTTATGATTGAGTGTGTTCACTAGGGAGGAGTGCTGTCAACGTAGGGGGTACATCCCATTAAATCAAAATGACTGACGCTCCCCCCTTCGATCTTCAAAATGAGACCTAACTACTAAGATCAATCAGTGGCTTGAAAATGAAAAAATTATATACTCCTTCCAAGCATAAACTACTATCCAAAACAATATTATTTCCAAAGGGAAGGGAAAAGTTCCCAAAATGTACTCCAGGCATAATGAATATCCACGTCCATTCAACATAATTCATGAATAAAAATAATTACTGTCTCAAGTTCCTGTTAGTTAAAAATGTTCTTGGTTTCATAAATGGTTTTACTGCATACAGCACAAAATTACATCATATAAAATTAATACAGTCTCATATCAAATCCAGATTACATTCAGTAACGGAGATGCAAAGATTAAGAATTATTACTACAAGAAAAGACAACCCAAAGCTGAAAAGTTTGTGTTGTAATCAGTCCAACAAGAAAAACTCTATAGAGTTGTTTAAATGCTTTGGTGGTTTTCCCCAGCATAATTTGATCCATAAGGACTTTTAACTGAATAGACTGTATGTGTAGAGTGTTTAATGATTGCATTAATTAAAAGAGACTGGACTGTGAATGGTACTGGAAGTTGTACATCTTATTGCACTATATAGTTTTAGTGACTAAAGTTACCAAAAGGTCGTGGGGAAAAAAAAGTAAAGCTCTATGTTTTAACGATGATTCCCAATACAAGCATCTCTGCAATATTCTTCCCACATCTGCATAGAATTACGAGGGGGAGGGAAATATCTGTGAAGGTGAGGGATTACTTGCTAGGATTTACTATATTTTTTAATAATTTCAACACTTTCCCTAGAGCGTGTGAAAGCCCATAGTGCAAATTATTTGATCCTTGCTATTGTTTTTAAAGCAAGCCATGAATGCCTGGAACCTATTGTGGGATTTAGTTTTCTACATGTTCTTGGGATCCAGTTCTTTCACTGTCTGTTCACAGACAACATTGCAGTATATTGACACCCTTTAATACCTTCAGAAGGTCAATTAAGCCTGTAAATTCTGAATAATTAGCTAAGGAGAACCTTTTGCAAATGGGATGAACCAATGACCAGCAAATTTCCTGAAGAGATTGATTTTTAGAGACCTTGAGAAACAGCTACAAAGTTTAAATGAAATAGGCTTTGTCTGATAATGCTTTTAAGATAAAATAAAAACATAAAGGAAGATTAGAAGCACAAATAAATAAACTGTATTAATACAAACCCCCCTACACATCAGAGTACTAGCAACTGTCAAGCTACATAAATCCAATAGAGGTAAAACCACAAAGCGATACTTCTGTCAAACAGAAAATTAATCCAAATTCTCTTCAGAATTCTACCCACTTAGATTGGCAATTGAGGTTTTTTTAAGGGATTCTGACAGGAGCCTTTACTGTTCAGAATTTGTTTCCAAATTGGAGGAAATTATATAGTGATGCTAATTAAACAACTGAAGAGGAATGTGATAAACAGGGCAATCTGGGCTTTTGGTTGTAGCCATCTTGGTCTAAGGACATAGGTAGGCAAGGCTCTTTGGGTAGATGCGATATCTTTTATTAGACCAACTGAGTAGCTGGAAAAAAGTTATTTGAAAGCTTTTGGGTGCAATCACCCTTCTTCAGGCATAGGGAGTCTCTGCTGTTCTGAGACTTCAGAGAATGAAAGAAACTAAAAGTGTGGTAGGATGTCAGCGAGAACGTAAATAGGTAGAAATAAGGAAAACAAAAGGTAGAGCAGGGAAGGGGGGGGGAATGAGGCGAGAAAAGTTCTTCTTTTAATCGGTGATGTTCTCACAAAATACAGGTACAACATTAAAGATTTTATCCAGCTAAATAATCTACTGGACCTGTACAAAAGAAGTTAAATCCACTTTATTAATAAGATAGTTTTTTTTTTTTTTCCAGGCTAAACTGTCAATGCAATACGAGTCTTTCTGCAATATCAACTCCCATCCCCAAAGGGGAAAATTCGGAAGGTACGGAGGTTACACTGAGTTCAAGTAAGCATTCAGAAGATCAGATGGAAAATGCAGATTCATTATGTAGGCTATTAATTATGTGGAACTTTAGCAACAAACCCCAGAATCTCTGGCACTGGAGATAAACAATCATCTTAAAGTAGTGGTTGAGTCTTAGACTCTATAAAATAGAGTAGCCACAAAAGGGGAAATGCAATTCACTCTGCAAGCCAAGTGGAAGTGGGGCAGGCAAGGGAGGGAAATAAAACAAAAAAGGATTTGAACATTTCAGAATTTCAAAACTGATTCAGTCATTTAAAATGGTGAAAGTCTGGCCAGGCCTTACTAACCTCCAGCCAAGAGAAGGGGCTCCCTTTTGCTTCCTGTCTGGTTGCCTAGCAGCTGACCTAGGAGAGACGGCAGCTGTTAAATGCATTCCCTTTCCACCCTGATGCTAAAACTTTAAAAGAAAACTATTTAATATAAAGAGAGCTTTTTTGCCAGGAGTATTTCTTCCAAATTTTCACTGCACTGCTACTCATATGAAAAAGAAGATAAATAGGGTGATACATAGCATCACCAAAACCATGAAGAAATAATGCCAGGAGACTTTTCCTTGCCTGTCCTCATATTAACTCAAGAACCTAAAGCCAAGGAAATGTTAGGCAGGTAGGGCTAAATTATCCCTTAGAAGCAGAGGGAATGAAAGATAGGCCAAGATCAAAAGTGATCAGTGAACATAAGGGGGGAGAAGCCCAAGAAGGCTAGCACCTCACTAGTCTCAAATATATCCATGTGAAGCACAAGATGCTTTATGAGAGGAAGACAAATATGGAGCAGAATCACCATGCACAGCCTCATCCCTTGTAAAACAATAGGCTAAGTGGATGAAGATCAAAATTCAGATGAAAATGAACAATCAAATTTGCCACTGCTCTCTCCATTCTAAAATACTAAATTTTGAGTATCAAACCAGGATTGTTTTGAGAGGGTGCTATCACAAAGAGATTTCTAAAACAGAAATCTATATTGGATAAAAATAAACTGGTTCATTTTTTTAGCAGAATGAATAGTCTTTGTAGTGGATTATCATTTTAAATAACAAGGTTAAAGCTGCCACAAAATACAATGACAGGAGCTGAAACCAGGTAATCTCTGCTGCTTGATAAGATAACATTATACCTTGAGGAAGGACATTCATCTATTGTTAGTGACTTTTTCGCATTTCCGAACTTCTCCCCCACAGCTCCTGATGTTCTCATTTAATTTCCAAGTCATCCTCCTCAGGCCTTAAGATCCTTTTACAAGGCCTAGTGTCAGACCTTCTGTCTGCAGAGAAAAGATGTATAAAACAAATCATACCCCTATCCGAAATTACTGTACCAGCAAAAGCTGTGCTAAGTATTTCAATTCATTCATGTGTGACATGCGTTCATTGGCACCTAAGTGCGTATACAGATTGATAGAATCGTTACATGACTTAAAATAAAAAATATATGTCTGCCAATTACAGCAAAGAGCATTATTCATTCTACAGTTTGTTCACAGAATACTTTTTTCCCTAGGATGGCCAAAAACAGTGGAAACAAATGAACAGTTTGTATGTTAGCAAGGATGCAGGATGATATATGCAAGAAACCTTCAAATTCAGCTTCTTCCACCCTTTTCTGTAAATATTCTCAACAATAGGTAGCTTAAAACATAAATATTTTATATGCTCTTTTATGCAAATAAGGACTTTATCACTGAAACAGATACAAATATCATCACGCTGACCTGATGCCAAATATTTGCTAGCAAGTCCTAGGGCCCTCTAAGAAGATTTGCTCTTGATTTGCTAAATTCTGAAAGAGTTCTGTGGTATTTTAATTTTGTCCTTCTCCTCTTGTCATCCTTCAGTCCCATCTGATTTACTACTGATGACATGCAATTGATTATTTAAAATCTTGCATGATGATGTGCGGTCTGTTAGCCAGCATCTACAATTAAATATACTGGACTTTTGTCCAGATAGATCTATGATCTATCCAGGCTTGACAAAGGGGTTATTCCTAAAGTTTTTGGTACTAAATTACTACTTTTCTCAGTCCCATGATGTACTTAAATGACTACAACCTTCACACATGATGGAATTTCTGTTTCCACAGTCTCCTTTTTTAAATAACTAGTTTAATTTACACAATGAGAAAACTACCAGCTAATTAGGTTTCATAGTAAAAAAAGCAGGCAAGTATGGTGTGAAGTACGTCAAAACGGGTATTGCACAGTTCAGTTATATGCAATATATTTTGGCCGCTTCTATTGACAGGGCTGATTGTGGGAAATCAGGCTAAGATATCTTGCCCTTCCTTTTCCTAGGTGATTAAATAAACCATCTTTGGAATATGCAAGTCAGCCAATCCTGGGAAAAAGGAGTAGGAGAGCAGATATAGCAACCAGAAGACCTTTGTAGGAGAAAATATCACAGGAAAAGATGTTTCCTATTTTTTGTAAGTTAATTAAATCCATTTAAAGCTGTTCATGTTTTAATCCAAGAAGTTTCTTTAAAAGACAAAAGACCCACCTTTAGAATGTTATTTGTGTGGTGTCAATTTGATCTGTCAAAGGAATACCCCCCACAAAAAAAAATAGCAGGTCAAAATAATTTTTTTTTCACTTGTCTACATTATCCTAGATTCTAAGACCTCCTCTGCACACCTTCCTTGAAAACATTATTATTTATCATTTATATTATGGTAGCACATAGTGGCTTCAGTCAAGTAAGAGCTTTACGTTACTAGATGTTGTCCAAACACAGAGAAAATGACTCCTTTATAACATAAAGAAGTATCAGTCGCATTTTACAGTCAGGAAATCAGACAGGAAGATCTTGTCAGAGCCAGGTATAGTATGGCTAATCTGAAGCTCACTGAATCAATGGAAGGACTTCAATGAATTGTGTCAAACCAAAAGTCTAGGTTTATGGATTCCCAGCCAACCCCAAGACCTTTCTTTGTTTTCTAGGACAGGACATTTTGCTCCTATATTCTAACATCTATGAAGTTTTAGAATATTTTTGGAATGTATGCATCTTCGTGAAAGATATGAAGAAAATAAGGAAAAGAATATATATAAATTTAATTTTCCTAATGAGAACAAGTGCTATTTTTAATTACGAATGTAGTTATGATATATTTGATTGTATCTAATGAATACATTCATGTTGCCCTTTTGGGATAGCTTTGAAATTCAGGCCGTTTGTTAATTGCATGAAATGTAAGCATGTCACACACTGTGTACGCTGCATAACACTTAATCCAACAAAATGTGTCATCCTACACCAGTCTAATAAAATATGTTTGCTACATTCATAATAGTATTCATCTCCCGTAGAGAAGCTGACTGTTTTCCAACCCAGTGGCCTCATTCTACTATCTCAACTCAGGCAAATTGGATTAAACCAGGCCCTCTTATAATATAAAACTTCTGTTCTATTCTACTGCCTTGAAGTTTTCTTGGTCATATGCTGTGTGTTCAGAGTTCATGAACCCCAACAAATTGAGGAATATCAGGATAATAAAACAAAATGAATAATATGTGGGAATAAAAATTTCAGGTTCTTTTAAGCTATTTAGCCTGATATGAGAGTTTTTTATTTTTTATTTTAATTTGATTTTAAAACAAAATTATGCCAGGATCTTTTTAAAAAAAATCTTATGTATACTGATCACATGATTAATAGATAATAGTGTTGTTTTGCTTTGTTTTACAAAGCAGATCTCATTCAGATCAGTATAAAAATAACAAGATCCCAACGTTTGGAGATTGTTTCTTCTCCACTGAACTTTGAAGGAAGCTTTGTCACTTACAAAACCAAGCCTGGGGTGTTAAGGCTATAAATACCTGGGGTTATGTGGTGGATGTACAGACATAAGGGGATAGGCCATTGGCACTCTAAGAAAGGGATCCTTGTATCACACCCTGAGCCTCAGTACCTACGCATGTAGGAAGTGTATGACTACCTGGTAAGTTCAGTACATTTCACATCACGTGCAATGAGATCAATCTGACATAACGGATATTGCTAAGGTCCTAGTTTCAGCGAACACAAAAATTCAAGCTGGGATTCACCTGTGACTGTCGGGAAAAGTGTTACCTTATGAATTATTCATAGTGAAACTGAGAAAATCCTCTACCCTCAAGCAGATTTTGTTAGTTAGCACTTTTCATCTGTAGCTGCACAACAAAATCCCAGGCTGAATTTTTATGTTTCTTGCAACATGCTTGAGGAATTCCTCTCTGTTCACCACAAAAGCATTTTTCAGAGTGATAGTATAGAGCAAAGGAGGGTAAAGGAAACACTGAAGATAATTAAAAGATGAAAAAAATGAATAAAATATCACTAGGAAAAGTCCTACTGTTGTATATCATGGAAATCAAGAGCAAAATCAATACCTCAGGGGCCTCTTTTTTTACCCCTGTATTTTTTCCTTATGCAGCAAATCCACTGTTTGAATATTTGGAAATCTCAACTGATGTAAAATCATAATAGTAATTAGATTGCATACTATCACCAACTTAAGATCTCAGAATGTTTTACTAAAATCTCTCCTCCCTTTAATTACCTATATTAACGTGTGTCAAATGCTTAAACTGATGCACACAGACTTGCCATGACAGTGGTTGCAAACTGCATATCTGCACATTGTAAACATCCAGTTATGCATTTAGCTGTCTAATTTCACTTGCAGAAGTCTGATTTTCACAGGCACTTGCAGCAAATGTCTTATGTAGTTTTACATAAATAAAGATGACTACAGAATTTCAAAAATCAGGTCCTCAGTGAATTGTTAATAGTTATATTAGTCACTGAATCAGTCTTGAAACACAGTCCACTACAGCCACTCAGTTGCACTACCATCCTGTTAATGTCCAAGGGGCCTCTGTGCAGCTCACACAAAATTCTTACTTTTCCACATATGTGCATTCTGTTAATAATCATAACTATGTGACAATATGAACAAGTTTAATTTAACTTCCTTATAGCTCCTCTTTTATGAACTTGGACAGGATTTCTTTATCATAGATGATGGTGTCAGAGCTGATTTGAATCAGTGCCTTGACACAGTGGAACTTTCTAGCACAAGGCACGGTAAGGCAGGGGAAGTCTCGGCATGGTGAAGAGTTCCGGCGTGGATAGAGTTCCCGCCGAGGAAATGCAGATTTGCATAATGTGATTGGCTGATGTTAAATTATTCCCATGTGGTGGCTGGCAATTGGCTTGCTAGCCATATAAAAGGTTAGGGGCATTTCCGCCCTAGTTGGAGGACTCCGCGATTCCTCCTGGAGTGGAACTCCGGCAGCTTGATCACCTGCCAACGACTCCCCGCTGCCGAAGCCTTGCGACGTATCCTCCGTGTTGCATGCCCGAGTTAGACCCGAGCTACCCAGTCTACAAGAGCTCCTCGAATACCGATTAAAAGAATAGAATTGTTGCAACTACAATTGCCTGCGCTGCCACAACCCCAGCTAGCGTTCCCAAGGACTCCTGATCCTCTATTCCCCCCTCGGCCCCCTCATGGCATCACAAACAGGATCAGCAGGATCAGGATTAGGATCGACAGGATCGGAAGCAGGATTTGGGGAAGATCTAATGGAGCAGGAGCTAGTGAGAAGTTGCCCCTGGCGTAGCGGGAGACGCCACGTGGCCAGCTCCGAGGAACTAGGCGCCCACATCGCGTATCACCAGGCGGGCGGAGTGGGTGAAAGGTTTATCGATGGCTACCTTTCACTGAAGGAAAAAGGAGAAGAGGTATCGGAAGTATGGGAGGCACATCTGCACCCCGAGGCGTTCGGGTGTGTGATGGGCAGCGAGAGAGTCCAGTTCAGGCCCCGGGAGAGAGGGAACACTGCACCCCTCGCCAGAAGGGAATCGGGTGACATGAATCCGGCTCTCAGCCAGGAGTTCACTCGCTGCATGCAGCTCACACGGGAGGGTGAAGAGCCGACGACGGCTGACCGGTTTAGCCCCCCGATGGCGCTCGAGTTGAGAGGCCATACGAGTGTAGCCCCAAGGGATAAAAGAGAGAGAGTATTGGATGTGTTGCTTCGCGCTGTGACAACTTTGCTGCAGAGGAATGCAGACCTAGAAGCCCGACTGCTAGCGGCTGTTCCAGCGGCATGAGAAGCGGCGGAGGAGAGAAGCCCAGAGTCAACGCCACTCCAAGATGGCGCTGATGAAAGAGCGAGTGGCCTGGAACCGGAAGAGAAGGAAGGAGCTTCGGGAGAATCATCGGGAACCTGTCCGGCGACCCCGCCCACTGACGCAACGTCGCTTCCGGCAGTTCCGCCTCCTTTCCACAGGGAGGGGGCAGTGAGCAGAGAACATCCGCCCCTCTCCACAGATGCAGCGGCAGCTTCGACAGCGGCTACATGTTCTGCAGCAGCAAGCAGCCAAGTGTGGGAGACAATCCACACTACCCATCACACTAGAACCTGGACTGAGCTACAGGAACTGTGTAAAGAGTCGAAGATTAGGCCTGATGAGACCTTAGCTGTATGGTTAGGATGTCTGGTTGTGGAGTTTGGATCCGACCTGCTTGATCTAGAAGAGGCTAATTTCTTCACTCGACAAGCCTCGTGGAGTGGAGGACACGCCACCGATATAGAGTGGCTAACGTATAACACTCACTGGCCTGTTCTGCTCCCAGCACTCGTCGTGGGTCAAGTGGATCACAAGCCCCATGTCTGGCACGAGGGTCGTCCGGCGAGGATCAGTGCAGAGCAGATCCTGCTGGTGGTGATAGGAAGCTCGTACGGTTCCTGGAACCCCAGGGAGCACGCACTGGGATTGACACCGACCCAGCAGCGGAGACCATGGCCGCATCGCCATCTGCAAAACCCTGGAACTGTTCCAGTAACTTTTGACAGCATAGAGGCTTGTGTTGAGGTGTATGGAGGGAGAAATGATGTGTGTTGGTCCACCGTCCTTCGAGCCCTCCTCAACCCGTTAGCCAGCCAACTGGCCTGCAGCCTTTTGCGACAGCTTCCGCGAGTCCAAGCGCTCATGAAGTCAGACACAGGGACTTCGAATGACCCAAAGCGAGTGTGGCAACCACCGCAGAGGACGAAAGAGGAGAGGATTATGTTTGGTTTCCTATTGCACCACTCCAGACTCACAAAGCGACAGCTTCGGATCCTGGGAGATGAGGGTCAATGGCAGTTGGCCCATGAGTTGGGTTTCCAGTGTCCGAAGGATCTAGACGGCGACTCCGGAGCGTCCTCATCATGTTAGGCGTTATTCGTGACGGTGCATTTGGGGGCGTGCGAGAGCCATCCGGAGCTGAGTCAAGTTCAAGCACCTGTATCATGTGCTTGAAGGAGAGTGGGGAACCAAGAAAAGAGATCTGATTACCTCTCCATATGCATAGTGTTATATAAGTTGATTAACAGTGTCTAAGAATTCCTTTTTCTACGGTTGTTTACCCAAGGTTCGAGATACGTGTCAGAAGCGGATCCAGAGAAAGAAAGAGAGACGCAGAGGTCGTCTGACGTGTGACTCTGCCATGACACCTATTGAACTCCTCGTGATTGAACTTTTTGTGACCAATATATTGATGTGTGTGTATATGTGTGTTGGTTACTATTTGGTTCGATACGTAGAGAACAAACTATTGTCATTGTATACTTTTGTACAAAGTTGGTTATCTTTAAAAAGGAGCGATAATTTGGATGGTGTGCACATGCTTCAAGTCCCAACTGTGTCTTCAGCAAGGGGGCATGTCAGAGCTGATTTGAATCAGTGCCTCGACACAGTGGAACTTTCTAGCACAAGGCACGGTAAGGCAGGGGAAGTCTCGGCATGGTGAAGAGTTCCAGCGTGGATAGAGTTCCCGCCGAGGAAATGCAGATTTGCATAATGTGACTGGCTGATGTTAAATTATTCCCACGTGGCGGCTGGCAATTGGCTCACTAGCCGTATAAAAGTTTAGGGGCATTTCCGCCCTAGTTGGAGGACTCCGCGATTCCCCCTGGAGTGGAACTCCGGCAGCTTGATCACCTGCCAACGACTCCCCGCTGCCGAAGCCTTGTGATGTATCCTCCGTGTTGTATGCCTGAGTTAGACCCGAGCTACCCAGTCTACAAGAGCTCCTTGAATACCGATTAAAAGAATAGAATTGTTGCAACTACGATTGCCTGCACTGTATATGACTCTACAGTGTAAGTAAAGCCATCTCTGTTTTTCCAATTGATACGTGTCTCGGTTGTGCCTAATTCCGCTCCGGTGATACAGAGTACCCATCTTCCCATCGCGGGATCGCAGCCACAACCCCAGCTAGCGTTCCCAAGGACTCCTGATCCTCGATTCCCCCCTCGGCCCCCGCAGATGGCATGTATGATTGCTAGAATATAGAATTATTTTAATTAAGAGAGATGTGTAGACACTGATTTAAATTAAATCTCAGTTTTATGTAATCAAAGCTCAGAATGTTATATAACCACCCCCCACTGGCGGCATATTATGTAACCCGCTGCTGCTCAGATGGGATGCTCCATCACCCCACCAGTCTGAGTTCACCAGCTGCACCTGCTGCACAGTAAGTAGTTTTTAGACCAGCATCTACACATGCAGCCATTAAAGTGCAGTAACGCTGTGTGTGGACTGACTTGGGACTAACATTAGCCCCAAGTCAGTCCACGCACACAGTGTTACTGAACAGTAAACACGTGCGTTACTGTGCAGTAACTAATTTGATGCAGGGATCAAATTTGCACCCAAGTCAGCATAAGTTGCCATAGTTACTGTGCAATACAGGTGTTCACATGTAAATGCATGCTTGTTCTGCACAGTAATTTTCATCTACTGAGTAGTAAGCTAAATTACCACACAGTAAATGTGCACATGTAGTGTTGTCTAAATGCCTTTATTGGATCTAGCCCTTAATCTATCAGTGCCTAAGTTCCAAAGGGGATTTGCAAATACAGAAGCTTGGACGGCAGGTCGAGGTTCTAAAATTGAATGATTCTTTTTCCAACCTTGTGAAGAAAAAGAATTAAAAGCACTTCTTTCTTTTATTGTTCATCAGGCATCTTCATGAAAAAAATAACTAAATGTAAGTTCAGACATCAAGGTACAAGATCTTTGATAGCATGTTTATGTCCCCTCTAAGATGTCACCCTGCCCCGCCCTCTCCCTTATCTATATACCACCTTTGGACATCAGAAGGAAATAGAGATTTTCCATGACTGATTTGCAGTTGATTATTAGGCTATGTGGAGCTGTCAATTATTGAATGTCCCTAGCATAATTACATCAACCTCATCTGGTGAAATATGAGTGCAAATTACTTCGCTTAATAGGGAGATTTAATTGAGGTTGTTCTCCATTATTAAGTGACAAATGTTCCTAGAGACAGTTGGACACTATATATTTAAAAATGATGCTCAAGTTAAAAAAAAAAAACTATTGAAAGGGGATTTTGCATCTCAAAAGATTTTAAACATGGACCTCAAAGCATTGCAAAGCAGGCAGGGAAATCAGTATTCTCCTCTTCACTGACAGCTACAAATGGCTGAAATCCTTAACCATGGTAAATAAGCATGGGTGTACCGCTTCATGAATTAAGGTATCAGCCAGCCAATTATCCACAGAAATAACATTCTTCCCCTCTGGATGGATTCTGCTCTTTTCAGTGATAGCAACTCAAATGTCAAACATGTAGTAAATGCTGTGAGGCAAATGTTATTTGCCTCCTTTTTCCTTTCTTTTTTTTAACAAAAATGTTTAGCAACTCTGTATAGCAGCTTGGTTATTTGACAACACAGTTCAATTTCCTGCTCTCTCCACCATTAAGAGGGACACTGCTAGAAAGCATTGCTTTCTTTGCCCCTTGGACACCTTGTATACAGTATTACTGCTGACTTCATTTAATAAACCTCAAGAGAATGTGTGAGAGAGAATTATAACAGAAATTTCCCAAACTCGACCATTTTACCCCTATAGAAAATATCATCATATTTAATTTACATACATCTTGATCTTTATGGATGCATTCTAGCTTTTTTGAAAGAAATTTAATTTACATTTTGCTGATATTGTTTATCAAAACCATTTTAAAATTCTTAATGAGATTTTTAACTGAAATTCATAGTCTCTTTTTTACAAACAGAACTTTTAGTAAAAGGAAAAATAAAAAAAAATTTTGTTGAGAATTCTGAAAAGTTATCATAGAAAATTTCACCCAGTATGGAAGAGGTCCATTTCAAACCCTGGAAACACCATACAAATTTCTTCATAAAACCAAAACATTTTTAAAAAGCGAGAAATTTAAAACAACATCCACAGTAGCTAATATAAGCAGTCCCCTCATATAATTCAAGTCCAAACTCTCCCAAGAGATGAGCCATAAATTATTAGCACACCGACCTGGCTGTATACTATGCTCTGAAAGTCAATTAACTCAGGTTCTGGTAGATCAACAAGGGAGCATTTTCCAGAGGCAGGTATTCTATATTGAAAACACCCAGTACCTCCAGTCTCCAGGAATGCACAGGTATGAACTGTTAAATGGAAGAGTCTTGCTCATCTCCAAGAGCCGCTCTAATTAAAGTGCCCACAGAGTCTCGTGTATTCAGCGTCCCATGCTTCAAAAAGGCAGCGGGGGTGCTTTCACTAATTCTCATTCTATATACAAGACATGGAGGCTGCTGGAGTATGCTAATTAGCACGCTTTAGCAGACTCAATAAATCGAGAGACCATATTTGCACACTAGGGGTGCCTGTAGACATGCAGGGATGCTGCTCTGATGTGCCATAATTATAGCACATCAGAGCAGGCTTGATAAATTGAGTCTGCTCTGATGTGCTATAATTACGGCACATCAGAGCAGCATCCCTGCATGTCTACAGGCACCCCTAGTGTGTAAATATAACTGGAAAGGCTCAAACCTCTTAAATAGCTTTAGATTAAGTGAAGTGGCACATGCTACTTTTAGCATGAGGGTCAAAACAATGAGGTAGTAGAAAATAATAAAGATGACTGGTCACAGAGTAATCTGGACTGCTTGGTAAACTGGGTGTAATTAAGCTATGTACATCTCAGTATAGCCAAATGCAAATATATAGATATTTTTATGTATCTAGATGGAAAAGCAGGAAGCAACTGTGACCACCTGAAACCTGAGATACTGCACCTGCCTTGGTTCAAGGTAATTTGCATCATAACAGAGCCTCACAAGAGAGCTGAGACTCCTTACCACAGAGGTGGGCAAAATGCAGCCCGTAGGCTGGATGCGGCCCACCAGGGCATTCTATCTGGCCTGTGGGGCCCCTAAAATATTTAGAAAATTAATAGTTATCTGCCCCTGGCTGCCTGTCATGCGGCCCTCAAAGGCTTGCCAAAACTCAGTAAGTGGCCCTCCACCCGAAATAATTGCCCGCCCCTGCCTTACTAGCAAATAACAGCTTGCCCAGGGGAGCTTTCCATCTATTGACTCCTCTGTGAAATCCTGTGAAATATGAACTTTCATTTCTACCCAAGAGAACTTTTACAATCTTTTCTCCAATGCCTGATGAAGGGTGTTTGTGCCTGAAAGCTTGCAACTATTTTGCATTTTTTTGTGCAAAAATCTTGCTGGTCTAATGAAAGATATCACCTCTACCATGAGCCCTGATTGCTCTAGATATTTTTATGGAATTTAACATCAGAAAGAACTGAGGATTGAAAGAGACCTTTTGGGTCACTGAGTCCATTTTCATGCTATTATAGGAACCATGTCATTTAATCCCATATATAATATCCCACGCTCTATTTTAAAATGAGTTGGGGGTTTTGCCTCCTCTACTATGGGAGAGTTGTTCTAGAATCTAATTCTTCTCTTGGATCTTTTTCTAATTCCCAGCCTAAGTGGATACCTAGCAGAGGACAGCCAGTAGAGCATCTCTTCTAAGTTCCTGTTTACAGACATTTAGAAAAAAAAAAACCTTAGGCCATAGATAAGAGTGGGGGATTTTATTATCCTCAGAAGCAATGACTCTGAAAAATAGCTGAATATTATGGTGGATAAACAGGTGACCGTGAGGTCCCAGTGCAATGCTATGACTGAAAGGACTAATGAAATCTTTGGATGTATAAAAAGAAATACAGTGTAGGTAGATTATATTACTTCTCTATGTATTTGGTGCAGTGCAATCACTACTGGAATATGGTGTCAATTTCTAGTGTTCGCAATTCAAAAAGGATATTAAAAACATAGCAAAAGTTCGGAGAGAAGTTGTGAGAATGACTAACAGTGACAGTATCAAGGAGTGAGACTTATCTTCCCATATTTACTTGCATACCACACTCAACTTTTCCTGAAAAAATAGCCTTCCAAAATTGGAGTGTATAATGTAATTGAGAAGTTGATTTTGTGCCCCAAACAGAAGCATGCAGGTTCTAGAAGATGGATGCTACTGCTTTTCCCTTTCTTCTCTCCAGGAGCTACAGGGAGGGGCAAAGTCTAACAGGAGCAGATCCAAGGGAAGGGTGTAGTGTTATGGTTCCAGTCCACTTTAATTCCTGTTCCACCCACAGTATGAAGCCAACAGCCCAGCAGGAGCAGCGGCAACATTTCTGATAGGGGTTTTATAGTTAATTGGCTCATTATAATCTACCTGATTCCTGCTAATTGCTCTTCCATCCACATGAGTTAATGGCCCTTACTCCTTTTGAATGGTCTCAATATTCTACTAATTAAAGTATCCTTTCTTCAGCAATTTTGCTGTGTGGTATCTATGCCTGGACTCTCTCTTCCTGTTTCACGGCACTGCTTTAGCTCTTTCCAAAATCTTAAATCTGCCCCTGAAGTCCAGTCTTCAGCAGCAGCTACAGTTTCAGCTTTTGACTGAGTACTCGAGACCTGTTGATAATTCAGCTGTGGAAGGGTTAAAACTATACTCCTCCGCCCCCCCCCCCCAAGCAAGAGGCATAACTCTGGAAAAACCTTTTTATCCTTCATTCTTTCCAAAACAAGGCATGTATGTCTATTTGAGGGCATGGGATAAGTGAAAAAATATGGTACCTATCCAGGAGAAGGTTAAGGAGTGAATGGATCATAATCTATATCTATATGGGGAACAGAAATGTGATAATAAAGAGATCTTCAACCTATCAAAATATTACAAGATCCAATGATCCAAAGCTGAAATAAAGAAAATCAGCCTCAAAATAAAGTGCAGATTAGTCATCAGAATTTTCCTTTTCTAGCCTTAGAAATATGTAAACTGGAGAGCAGATGGAAGTCAAAAAGTACTTCCCAATTGATGAAATTCTTTGTCAAAGCATGGACAAGTTTTGTTACTAGATTAGGACAGTGGTACTCAACCTTTTTGGCCCATGGGCTGGATAGGCAGTGCTCGGTCCCTTGATGGTGGCCTGATCTGATGGCCTGAGGGGAGAATGGGGCTGTGACCCAGTCCTGATCTTCCCCCCAGGCCTTGGGGGGGGGGGAGGGGTGTGGCCTGGCTGCGATCCAGCTGTGTTGGGGAGAAAGGGGCCTGATCCTGGCCCTGATCCAGCCCTGTGGGGCTTGGGAATTTGACAGCAGGGGAGGGGTGGTAGTATTAATTGCCACTGCTCCCCCACCACCAAATTTCCCAACCCATGGGGAGCCCTATGGACCAGATGCCATGTCTCCACAGGCTGCATATGGCCCACAGGCTGGGCATTGAGCACGCCTGGATTAGGAAGACATAGCTGTCATTAGGACCCATTAGTGGTTAGGCCTGTGCCATCCCACTATACTTCCATCTTATCCAAATTAAGGTTGAGCCAGTTTGCTCTTGTGTGTCTCTACTTTACTGTGACATTTGGAAAGCAAGAAAACTGCATCACCTGAATTTAATAACACAAATATCATCATATGGTTTGCACTGCACCCCAAATACTTCACATTCTCTTGTGACTTTACATACACATTGGTGATAGAATAAGACTGTTGGATGCCCTATGAAAACTCAGTCAAAATGGATGAGCAGTTACCAAATACTAACCTCTGAGATCTAGCTGAAAGGGAAAAACAGAGCCACTGGATCAGTGACAGCTTATAGCCAAAAATATGAATTAAACCCACTTACAGTTCTATAAACTACAGCAAGGCATTTACCTGTTGTTTGTTGCCTTAAAACAAGTGATAAGGACCTGGGAACTGAAAGGAATCCAGCTGAAGTCAAGACTGAATCATAACTACCATCTCAATAAATGTTATCAAATGGAAATGTTAAAAAACAAAGGGTAGCTGTCAAGATTATTAATGTCAAATGATAACTATATTAGCAAGTGCTAAATCTCCTCTTATGTAGTGAGTAGGTGGCTTCTTGTCCTTCTAGAATGAATCATTAATGACAAAATACCTCCTCTATATATTTTACTACTACACAATAATAGGCAAATTGTATTTTGGGCCATTAATGTATGTTTCCCCACCCCCTGCCCCCCACCTTTTCTTAAAAAAACAAAAAGGAGGGGAAGGAGGCCAGAGACAGAGACATTATGAATGAAACCGTAAAAAATAAAACAAACAAACAAACAGAATTGGCTTTCTAGAAGTAGCCATCATTTACAACAGACAGGTAGTCACATTATGTCACTCTTCCATCTTTTATTGTAGCATCTTGGGACAGACTTTAATAACCCAGTGGGGCAGCTAAATGATTTTAAAAGGTTACAAAGGTACAATATCACAGGAGGTATTGATTCAAAGAAAAACATACTAACAACTTTTAAATATACAATCTATTACTAACCCTTAGATGTCACTATAGAAGGTCTCATGAGACTTATTGTCCAATCATATCATATAATAACTAGTAGAATTATTGTACTCAACAAGTAATCATCAATGGTTCAATGTCTATTTGGAAATAGGTATTAAGTGCTGCTCCCCAGGAGTCTGTCCTGGGTCAGGTATTGTTCAACATTTTCATTTATCAACTTGGTGCACTGTAACCAGTGGCATCCCCAGGGCTCCATTCTCAGACCTGTACTCTTCCATGTGTTTATAAATGATCTGGACTTGGATGTTATAAGTGGACTGGCTAAGTTTGCTGATAACACCAAACTATGGGGAAGTGCAGCCACCCTAGAGGATAGGCTGGCAATCCAGGCTGACCTCAACAAGCTTACAAGGTGGGTGGATCAAAACCTGATGGCATTCAGTGCTGAGAAATGCAAGGTGCTCCACCTTGGGAGAAAACTCACACTACACTTATAGGTTCAGGAGTGCTACGCTAGCTAGCACCAAGTCTGAAAGAGACTTGGGGGTCATGATTGACCACAAGATGAGCATTAGCCACCAGTCCAATGTTGCAGCCAGCAAAGCAAACAAAATTCTCGTCTGCATTTTCTGATGCATCTCAAAAAGACCTAGGAAGTCATCCTCCCACTCTACTCAGCCTTGGTGAGACCACAGCTGAAATACTGTGTCCAGTTCTGGGCTCCAAAATTCAGAAAGGATGTGGAGAAGCTTGAGAGAGTACAAAGGAAAGCCATGTGAATAATTAGAGGACAAGAGAGCAGGCCTTATGAGGAGAGGCTGAGAAACATGAGACTCTTCAGCCTGGAAAAGCATAGGCTCAGGGGTGACTTGGTGGCAGGGGGTGTGCATGAGGAACTAGGAGAACATCTGTTCACCAGGGCACCTCATGGGAAGACTAGGTCCAACAGTCTCAAACTCTTGGAAGACTGTTTTAGGCTGGACATAAGGAAATACTCTTTACTGTCTGATTCCCCAGGGCCTGGAATAGACTCCCCGCAGGTGGTACAGGCACCTAGTCTGGATTTCTTTAAGAAATATTTGGATGCCTATCTTGCTGGGATCATTTGATGATTTTGCGAGGTCTCTTCCAGCCCTAATGTCTATGAAATCTATGATTTGGAGGATGGGATTGAGCTCACACTTAGCAAACTTATGGATGGCACCAAGTTAGGTGGAATTGCAGGCACTCTGGTAGGCAGTGCTAGGATTCAGAATGACCAGGATAGACTGAAAAAATGGTCCTTAATCTATCAGATGAGATTAAACAAGAACAACTCTAAAATCATGCACTTAAGGTGGAATAATTGCATGCACAGATACAGACTGGGAAATAATTGTCTAGGCCGCAGTACTGCAGAGAAAGTCCTGTTACAGTAGACTATAGAATGAATATGAGCCAACATAAATCACTAGGGACCTGGGAAGCAAGCCTTATGAGGAACGGCTGAAAGAACTAGGGTTATTTAGTTTAGAGAAGAGAAGACTACAAGGGGTCTAACAGTCTAACAGTCTTCAAACATGCGAAGAGCAATTTTTGAGAGAATGGAGATAGGCTTCTCTGTATGGCAGTTGGGGACAGGACTGGAAGCAATAATTTCAAGCTGTAGCAGAGGAATTGTAGCTGGAGATGAGGAGGAACTTTCCGACTATAGGTAGTCAAGTGTTGGAACAGGCTGCCTAGGAAGTTGTGGAATCTGTGGCCCTGGGAATTTTTCAGTTTTTTCAAGGTTTTGCAGACACTTGGCTGGGGTGGTTTAGTCAGGGTCATCCTACCTTGAGCAGAGGGCTGAACTAGATGATCTTGTGAGGTCCCTTCCAGGCCTACTGTCTTATATTCCTACGATCATAAGAGTATCAGTGGCGGTGGCTGATAGCACTGGAAAAGCATTTCCATAAAAGCACACTGAGATCATTGGGGGAAAACATTATGAGGTTGCCATGTACAGATGATTCTTCGGAAGAATTTCAGAGATTTAAAATTTATGGTTACAGAGTTATTGCCTTTCATATCTCAATATCCACCACTATGCGGGTTGACTTTGCTAAGTAGAAAGTTGCAAACTCTTCCCTAGTCAGTACAGCCATTGAAATGTCTTTTAAATGTTACAGAATTAAGTGAGAAACAAGGCAGCTAGACATTTGGAATGAGAAGCCCATGCAATTTGGGTGCGTTTTTAACTATAGTTTTAAAAGTATTGCACCATCCAATTTGCATTATGTGAGTGAGCAATATATTGAAAAGGCTGTGACCTTAGACACAAGCAGCATGCATTTCATTACAATGAAATCAGTAAGACGTAATTATAAATATTCAAATTTATCATAGCAGAGTAAATACAATACGCATAGATTATACCCAGCCTGGAGTGGTTATAGAGTAGGGCAGGGCCAAGGAATGAGTGAAAGCAGTCTATACCCCTGCTCACGGGATGCATACTTGTGCTCCCAAACATGCAATGCCTGTAGATTTAAGCATCACCGGTAAAGCTACTTGTACTGACTTAGTCTGAATCCCCACAGGGGCAAAGGGGCCAGTTCAAAGCCATGATCCTATCTCATGAATTTGCTAGCCAGTACAGTTTGATTTGCAGTAGAGAACAGCACATTATTTTAAAGGGTGCAACAACAACTACTACATCCACAGTCCTTGTGGCACTGAGCCTACCAATATGCAATTCTGATAGGTACAGCTGTGTGTGCGCTTCCCCTCTCTCACACTCCTTCTTTAATCCAAAGCCACAGTTTTCTCTGTGCCATTGTAAGGGAATGGCTTGTCCAGGATACCATGGTAGAGCCAGCATTCTGGACACTGAGCTGTGATAGTTCAGCTGAGACAGGAGCTGCCTTTTCAGAATTCACTCTTGCTGCCAACCTGCTGGGTGCTTTATCTGTTTGAATACATAACATTCCATTAATTGGTATCATTCTGTGTTATATTTCATTGTATTTCCAGATACAGGTACTCCCTTTGCTCACTCTAAGTGAGATCTGATGTGGAAGTATCAATCACAGAGTATTGCTTTGTTAGTATGTATGATATGTTCATACACAAAAACTGACACACTGCAGTATTAGCATAAAACTCACTTTATTTACAGCATTATCTCCATAGAATTATTTTCATTAGGCTAGTATAAATGCAGTACATGTAAATACATTAGCAATATTGTTCTATTGGGAATAAAATGACCTGTGCCACCCTATGATTTAGACTCCAGGAGCAATATTGATATCCCCACTCTTGTTATCAAGATTAGTGGGTTCTGACTCTAGCAATATACCTAACTAAATACCATTACGTTTGTCATTTCTGATATTGTTGAAGAGTGTCTGACTTCTCTTCAGGAACAGGCTTATAACTTTTATCCACTTTATTTCATTACCTGTAATGGAGGATAAACAGAAACAAAGAATAGATTGTAATCCTTTTTAAAAATATGTCTTTATCGCAACCGTCATTTTATTTTAACATCATCTCTTGACATGAGATCATAGTGCTGAACATTGCTGAAAAATGCCTTGGGAAGGGGCAACTGCCCAGAGTAAATGGGTTTCTAAGCAGATTCAAAGAGAAAGATAACCAGCAGCGAGACGTACATTAGCGGAATAAAGCTAAAATCAAATAAGGATTAGAGGCAGCTGAATGGTCCTCAAACAATTCAACATTTTAACTGCTTAATTAAAAAATGGTTTTCATACCCAAGAGATTGTGTTGTATTGTAGCTTATCTGTAGCAGGCACAAGATAGCATAGCACAATGGGGCCCTAGTCTGCTAGAGGCCCCTAGGTGCTACTATAGTACAAATAATAGCAGTAATAACAACATTGACAGATAGTCATTGTGTTACGAATTCAAAGCTTTGAAAATGTATACACCATGTCTGGGCAAGAGACCCTGGTCTTGCAATAAACTCTGCAGAAGGAGGTCTTTCAATAACAATGAGGCTCCATCCATGGACAGAGCTTTTAGCATACTGTGCTCATTGCAGGATGGCAGTAGGGTGGGGGGAAGAGTCTAGGATATGACCATGAAACAACAGGGATCAGATGTCAATTAGCCACAAAGAAGAGCTTGTTTAAGCTTGAGACACCGATTTTTTTCAAGGCAGAATGCTACGTATTCTCAGCTTAATTAAATCACAAAACTCAAAAGACTTACTTCATAAAACATAGAAGATATTTATTACAATTTTATAGATTTAAAGCTCATTAAGATTTGGAAAGTTCATTTTAAGTTGTCTAGGTCCAGCCCTTGCAATGCACAGGATATTCCATTAATTTCACCAGAAATTTGTCCCACTCTAATAATGAAACCTTGATTATGGCCCTATGCAGTTTATGAATACACACGCACACACGCACGCACGCATGCACACACACACACACACACACACACATAAAATAGCCATTTGATTAAAAAAAGAAAAAGGAAAAGTAATGCTGTGTATATATAAAGAACTCTAATTCCTTTTAATTAGTTTTCATTAGACTAGCCTGCAGTGCATAATCCATTTTCAATGAGCTTGGAATTAAGACCAAATCCTGTTCACTTTACCCACATGAGCAGTTTCATTGACTGAAATGAGGCTAATTCAGATACTACATGTACTGGCTTAGTTTGAATGAGCGAATGATGTACTTGCACTTTAATGGCTTCCATACAGAAAGGATAAAAGACTTAATAGTACAGTTAATAAAAGGAGTTCTTTAGTTGGATAAATGATGGATGTCTAGTTTCAGCCTCCTCACTGTCTCAAGTGTGTGCATGTGCCCAAGGGAGGCAGTGGGCGGGGACTGTCATACAGGACACTTAGTAAATACTAAACATCTAAAAAGTGAGCATCCATGTATTCAAGCAGCAAAATGTGCAAAGTGCATTCATATCATAGCAAACGTATGACTTTCTAGGCACAGAGTACCTCCAGATTTTATTATTCATGGATTCATAGATGTTAGGGTTGGAAGGGACCTCAATAGATCATCGAGTCCGACCCCCTGCATAAGCAGGAAAGACTGCTGGGTCTAGATGACCCCAGCTAGATACTCAGCTAACCTCCTCTTGAAGACCCCCAGGGTAGGGGAGAGCACCACCTCCCTTGGGAGCCCGTTCCAGACCTTGGCCACTCAAACTGTGAAGAAGTTCTTCCTAATGTCCAGTCTAAATCTGCTCTCTGCTAGCTTGTGGCCATTGTTTCTTGTAACCCCCGGGGGCGCCTTGGTGAATAAATACTCACCAATTCCCTTCTGTGCCCCCATGATGAACTTATAGGCAGCCACAAGGTCACCTCTCAACCTTCTCTTGCGGAGGCTGAAAAGGTCCAGTTTCTCTAGTCTCTCCTCATAGGGCTTGGTCTGCAGGCCCTTGACCATACGAGTTGCCCTTCTCTGGACCCTCTCCAGGTTATCTGCATCCTTCTTGAATTGTGGCGCCCAGAATTGCACGCAGTACTCCAACTGCGGTCTGACCAGCGCCCTATAGAGGGGAAGTATCACCTCCCTGGACCTATTCGTCATGCATCTGCTGATGCACGATAAAGTGCCATTGGCTTTTCTGATGGCTTCGTCACACTGCCGGCTCATGTTCATCTTAGAGTCCACTAGGACTCCAAGATCCCTTTCCACCTCTGTGCCACCCAGCAGGTCATTCCCTAGGCTGTAGGTGTGCTGGACATTTTTCCTCCCTAGGTGCAGCACTTTGCATTTCTCCTTGTTGAACTGCATCCTGTTGTTTTCTGCCCACTTGTCCAACCTATCCAGGTCTGCCTGCAGCTGTTCCCTGCCCTCCGGCGTGTCCACTTCTCCCCATAGCTTTGTGTCATCTGCAAACTTGGACAGAGTACATTTGACTCCCTCGTCCAAGTTGCTGATGAAGACATTAAAGACTATTGGTCCAAGGACCGAGCCCTGCGGGACCCCACTGCCCACACCTTTCCAGGTCAAGACCGACCCATCTACCACGACTCTTTGGGTGCGACCCTCTAGCCAATTCGCCACCCACCGGACTGTGCAGTCATCCACATCACAGCCTCTTAACTTGTTCACCAGTATGGGGTGGGATACCGTATCGAAGGCCTTCCTGAAGTCTAAGTATACGACATCCACCCCTCCTCCTGTGTCCAGGCGTTTCGTAACCTGGTCATAGAAAGAGACTAGATTGGTCAGGCACGATCTGCCCGCCACAAACCCGTGCTGGTTTCCCCTCAGCATAATTTGCCCTGCCGGGCTCTCACAAATGTGAGCCTTGATAATTTTTTCAAAGACTTTACCAAGGATGGAGGTGAGACTGACTGGCCTATAGTTGCCTGGGTCCTCCTTCCTCCCCTTTTTGAAAATGGGGACCACGTTAGCCCTTTTCCAGTCCTCCGGGACTTGGCCCGTGCGCCACGAGCGTTCGAATATTCCCGCCAGTGGCTCTGCAATGAATTATGTAACATGTTCAGCTACCATTGGCCTTCCCTGTAGAGTAATTTGTTGTCCTCCAGCATCCCAGGATGCACCACTCCCTGTCCTCCCCCCGCCCCTGCCCTCCACTCCCACTCCAAGGAGTAATCTATCTACTTGCCTAACTCTGTTGCTCAGGGAGGTAGTACTGACTCCAAGGCGACACCCCACATTCTCCCCAGAGTGGGTATGACTCTGGCCCATGTGGCACCCCTGAGAAGTTTTCCCTTTGCAGCTCCTATTGTAGGACCTCAAGCTTTGGTTTCCGTGGCCCTCAAAAACTCCCTACAATGGACCCCAGTTCCCCCATGAATCTTCCAGCACTCTTGTTCCTTGGTCTCCCCACTCCATTTCCCCCACCCCAATCCCTCATGATAGGGGGCATTAAGCCTAACAGTTATTATGAAAAATATATATTGATGTTTTGGAAAAGCACATTAAAGGTACTGTGTAGAAAATGAAGGGCCCAAGATCTCTCAGAGGTCCCCTGCACCCCCTCTTACCTGGAAGAATGTTGTCCCAGAAAGTAGTCTGCCAGAGCTTACATGATCTGAATGGCTTGGTGGTGACCTGGAGGGCCACTTTGGCCTGGGCACCGTTCAAAGCATCAGGGACTTCCCCCACTATGAGTCCTTCTAGAGCTGGACCAGTTTCCAGGAAGGCTTCCCCTATCACCTCACATATATTGTGAAGATACAAGCAAAAGCCACAAAGCTGGGAATGTTCTTTCAGTCTGAGTTAGAAGCAGAACCCCAGGGACTTCCAGCATACCTTTATGTGCCCAAAGGTGCATTCCACCACCATCTGATAGATGCTCATCCCATAGCTGAGGAATTCCTTCCTAGGATCCAGCTGGCCAGTGTATGGCTTCATGAGGTACAGGGACAGGAGGTAGGCTTGGTCCTCAGTGATCAATGGGGGAATGGTCAGCCTGCCCAAACCCATGGTGGGAGGACCAAGGGTAAACTCTCCCTCCCACCTTGCCCCCAACTCGACCATCCCTGAGAAACTGGACTTCCTTATTATGCAGCTGTCACGTACCTGGCCTGATCATCCAACACAGATGTTAGTGAAGTGACCCCAGTGATCCAGATGAACCAAGGCCCCAACTACTCAAATATGTTGTCATATACTTTGTACATGGCCATCATTGCCATTGTCCACCCCATGCCTAACTGGCTGGTGATGGAACAGAGTCTGTCAGTGTTCACCATCTTCTAAATCACCAAGGCAATGCATCTTTTGATGGACATGGGATGCTAAAATTCAGTGTCCTGGACCTGGAGCACAGGGACAAGCTCAGCACAAAGGTCCATGGATGGGCCACTGAGCATCGTGATTCAGATGACACCAAGCTGGACGGAGTAGTAGATAACCTGGAGGGTAGTGCTAGGATTCAGAGAAACCTAAACAAATTGGAGGATTGGAGGACTGGACCAAAGGAAATCTCATGAAGTTCAGTAAGGAGAAGTACAAAGTTTGGCACTTAGGACTGAACAATCCCATGTACCAGTACAGGCTGGGGGTTGACTGGCTGGGCAGCAGCTCTGCAGAAAAGGACCTGGGGGTTACAGTGGACATTAAGTTGAACATGAGCCAACAGTGTACTCTTGTTGCCAAGAAGGGTAACAGCATACTGGGCTGCATTAGTAGGAGTGTTACCAGCAGATTGGGGGAAGTGTTTATTCCCCTCTATTCAGCAGTGGTGAAGCCACATCTGGAGTTCTGCATCCAGTTTGGGGCCCCCAACTACAGAAAGGATGTAGACAAATTAGAGAGAGTCCAGCAGAGGGCAAACAAAGTGGTTAGGGGTCTGGGGCACATGACTTATGAGGAGAAGCGGAGGGAGCTTGAAATTACTTAGTTTGCAGAAGAGAAGACTGACGGGGGGCTTTGACTTTAACTACCTGAAGGGTGGTTCCAAGAGGATGGAGCTGGACTTTTCTCAGTGGTGGCAGATGACAGAAAGGGAGCAATGGTCTCAAGCTGCAACAAGGGAAGTTTAGTTTAGATATTAGGGAAAACTTTCTCACCAGGAGGGTAGCAAAGAGCTGGAATGGGTTCCCAAGAGGGGCTGTGGAATCTCTATCTTTGGAGGGTTTTCAATATCTCGGGAAAACAAAGCTTTGACTGGGATGCTATAGTTGGGGCTGGTCCTGCTTTAAGCAGGGGTTGGACTAGATGACCTTCTGACGTCCCTCCTAACCTTAATTTTCTATGATTCTATGAAAGTTTTGTCCCACTGCTTATCATCCCAGGTTCTGAGCAAGAGCTGCTCCCACCAAACCAATGTCACTAGAAGTGACCAGCAGTGATGGGCTGGCATCTGATCCCAGGCCCTCAATGACCCAATTTCCATGACATTGTATAGTAAATCCTGCAAGTGGGCCAGCATGATGCCCATGGCAGCATTGCAGTCCTCAAAGGAGCACCTCACCAGGGCCAGGAGCTCAAGCACTCTGGAGTGCCTCTGGATTACAGCAGTCAGGGCAAAGATTTCTGCCATCTGTCAGCTCTAGAAAGCCCCTGCATATCCATGACAGATGGAATGGTCAGTCAAGGAAGGATTGAAATTCACATCCTCACCTTACCTCACCCAGTCAGTGCTTTTGTCTGTGCTCAGCTGTTTTTGGCTGCTGTAGGAAAAATGGGACAAAATTGACCCAACACAGCATGCTGGGATGCTTGCTTGCTGACCTTCTAGTGGTGGAGTGTGAGCTATGCATGTAGAGTTTGTAGTAAACCTTGCCATGCGACTGCTTAGAACACATTCTAGCTTTAATGCCACATAACATTCCATAGATTTAATACTTCCACAGTATCCTGAGTAACAAGGCAAGGAGAAATTTAAATACAGAATGTGCCTGGTGGTATCCATAGGGGATAGTAAATAAAACCCTCCAGCAACAGAGCAAACAATCCAGAGGACAAAGGACTAGAAGAAACAGCTCAGTTCTGGGAAAGGATGAATTTCAATAAAGGACAAATGGAAGTTTGAAATGAAAGCATGGAAAGCTGGGATGGAGCTGGAGTTAACAGGCTGAAGTTCAATGCTGGCAAATGCAAGATGCTACACCGCAGGAAGAATAATCACAAACACAAATACAAAATGCTGGATGGATGGCAGCACTGCAGAGAAAGATCTAGGAGTCTTAGGAGATCACAGACTCAGTATGAGTCTTCAGTGTGGTGCAGCTGCACAAAAAGTGAACGCAGTTTTGGGCCACATCAATAGGAGCATACGGTGCAAGAAAGACACTGGAGGCAATTGTACCTCTTAGCATTGGTTAGGCCGTGCTCTTGTGTTCTTTAGAAGCTGGTTAACAGTGACAGACTCTCTTCCATCACCAGCCAGTTAGGCATAGGATGGACAATGGCTATGACAGCCATGTACAAAATGTATGATGACATATTTGAGACATTACAGCCTTGGTTCATCTGGCTTGAGGACCCAGAAGAGGTCAGTATTGTGTGCAGTTTTTGGCTTCACATTCTAAAAAGATTATGGGTAAGTTAGAGAGGGTCCAGAGGAAAGCTGCAAAAATGATCAAGGACTTGGAAGGCAAGTAAGTTATACAATGAGAGGGTGAAGGAAATAGGCATGCTCAGTTTGCAGAATAGTTGCTCAAGAGAAGATATGAAAGAAAGGCTGCCATAAAGAAAAGGAAAAATACCTTTTCTCTCTTGCTACAGAGAGCAGATGCAGTCTGTTGGCTTGAAGCTGAAGCAAAGGAGGTTTAAATGGAATATCAGGAAAAAAACATCTTCACTGTTAGAACAGCGAGGCAGTAGAAGTTGTTAACTTCCGTCACTGGAGGTGTTCAAGAAGAAGCTGGACAACCACTGGGCAGGAATGATCTAGGAATAGCTATACCTATGGTACATTATGCCCCATTCTTCTGGGCTTTACTGGTCCAACATGGGTTCAAGAAGGATTTTTTCCCCTTTTTTGTTACTACACATATTGGGGGAAGGGAGTTGTTTGTTTTACCTTCTTCAGAAGCATTGGGTGTTGCTTCCACAAAGGCTAGGGATTTTGACTATCATGTATCAATACTCCTGCTGAAATGAGGGCCTTGCTCCTCTGCTCACGATCAGACTGATCACCATATTTGGGGTCAGGAAGAAGTTGAACCCCATGGTCAGTTTGGTATGGACTGTGAGGGATTTTGCCTTCCTCTATAGTGGGGAGTATGACCCTCTGTTTTGGATCTCTCAAGTGTATTTTAATAATCCTCACAGCAGCAGAACATTGGCCACCATTGTCTCCCTGATTTTTCTGTGGATGGTTAGGGTGTGATGCTTTGTGGTTGCATCATGCCTGACAGTGTAGTTTTCCTAATAGGTTAGACCAGTCCACAGGTGAAATCTGGCCTGTGGAGCCATGGCATCCAGCCTGTGGGGCTCCCCACTGGTTGGAAAATTTGGTGGCAGAGTAGTGATGGCAATTAATACTCCCACTCTTCACCCCTTGCCAAATTCCCAAGTCCCAAGCTGGAATGGAGCCAGGCCATGCCAATTTGGGGCCAAACTATGCCCTATTTTTCTCATGGAGGTGGGCCACACCATCTTCCACCCCCTGTAAATGGATAGGGATAAGCCATGCCTGCTACCCTCCACACAGCTGGGAAGGGGCCAGGCCAGGCCCCCATATTCCCACAGAGCCATGCCATGTCCTCTCCCCCTGCATGGCTGGATTGGAGCTTGGTCATGCTTTCTTCCCCCCATGGGAATGAGCTGCTCCACCATGTGGGTGGATTGGGGTTGGACTGCATCCCACCCTCTGCCAAGCCATTGGAAGGGGCCCTGCTGTACGCTCCACTCCAGGTGCCAGATCAGGACCATGGCCAGATCCAGCCCATAGACAGACTGGGCACTGCCCATCTGGCCCACTGGGAAAAAAAGTTGTGTCTCACTGGATGAGACAATAGATTTGTTTGGATAGGGATGGTTTGGATAGGGATGATCCTGCCTTTGGTGGGGTGTGGTATTAGATGACCTCTGAAGATCCCTTGAAGCCTTCCTTTTCTATGACTGTAAAAAATAAGGGAGACAGTAGCTGGGGCCCTAGCCTGATTCTGCTGAAGTCAGAATTTGTCACTGACTTTTGCCAAGACTAAGGCTGATTCTTTGGCACAGTGTGTTACAGCTTACAGCAGAGGTTACCAACTTGTGGCTCACAGGCCAGATCTGTCCCATGGAGTTTTTGGATCCAGCCTGTGGAGCAATGGCTTTGGTGGGACATGGTGGCAGGGGCTCTGCCTGCAATGTGCTGCAGACTGGTGTTAGGGGCTGCAATGGATTCTGGCTTAGATCATAAAAGAACTCACCTTAATGGCCTTTCAACCATGGCTGATCTTACTGAAGTAAGAAGGCTTCACTGCATAAGCAGTGGTCTTGAACTAAAAGTCCAAACTTAAGGAGAGAAATAAACCGTAACTGTTTTAATCTGTCTTGGCTAGCAAACTGCTATACAAGACAGAAGCAAGCACTTCTCCAGCCAGCTGAGTTACAATCCTTAACATGAGCTGCAATTAGAAACCTCTTTGAAAGACTGTTGGATTTTACTATCGTTACAACGTAGTGGCAGTTGGCAGATTTCAATAGATTTGGGTTTGTAGAAGTCCATGGAGGAGGATTCCTGTGTTAACATGGGGTTTATTGCAGCATCAAGGCCTTAATTGGTTATTGTAATATATCAGAGCACCCTGCAGGTTCAGGTATAAGATCCAAGGCCCATTTAAGTTCACAACATTTCTGCCATTAATTTCAATGAGGCTAAAACTTTACCCTGATCCTTAATTCAGTGTCTTCCTTTGGAAATAAATGTCATTATTTTAAACTTGGTGATGTCCTAATCAGAAAGTATCCACATACATTGCCATCTTTGTCAAGATGGCGGGCAACACAATGAACAAACCATTTTTAAACAGGTGTCTCAAAGTAAGTTGTACTTCTTCAGGGATGATTACTTAACGTGGCCATTATTCAAACACCATGAAATCATAGCAACCACCCACCGAGATCACTGTGTATGGGATACACCAGCTCAAGGCCTCCAAATGCTTGCATACGTTAACCCTCATGGAATCACATACGAGTAACTTATTACAGATTAGCTAGAAATAGGAACGCATTGTTCAAAAAGGAATTTGTCACAACACAAAGCTGAGCTGTGTTGACTGGCTGTCCTTGAGTTTAACGATTGATGGGAAGAGAAGAGAATAAAAACACTTATTTCTTCTCTCAGGAGAAAATTCTCCAAGGGATTTCTAAGCAGAGACATGAGAAAGTACTGTAAAACTTAAAGTAGTACCATAAGTCTACATCATGTTATCACTGGGAAAGCCAAACAAAAATTTTAACTGAAGTAGCTCCTTTTTTTTTTCATTTGTATTATAATAGTCTCTGGACATTCCAACCAGCAAGGCAATGTGTAGACACAATCTTGCATTTCAGGAAAGGAGTCTGATTGGGAACTAACATCTGGACTTGTGTTAATGAGATTTTTGGACAGATAAAATGAGCTTAAGTTGCAGGTCTAGCCTTTAGGTCCTGATCAGACTTCTCTCCTAAAATACAAGATTATGTGCTACAGTGCCTTTCTGGTTGGAATGTCCAAATTTAACCCTATTTGCTTATCTCATTTTTTCAACCACTGTTGTTGGTTTTTTTCAATTTTTTGATCAACTATCATAAAATTAGGCTTCCAAATAAAAAATTGTATTATTAGTATTAGCTAGGTCAAAATTGATTGTAACTCATTAAAGAAATATTTTCAAATTTGTCAGCAGTGCAAGAGAAAGGGTGCACATGGGGACAAGAACAGAATTGTATTTACTACTATCTAGTGCCATTACTGCCCTCCTAAATACATCTCCCAATCTAAACCTCTGGTCTCTTGAGACACAGAGGTGACTCATTTTATCCTGTAACATGGTTTAAATCAGGGGTGTCAAACTTGTCTGTCCTCACAGGCCAGATGAGTGGTGTGGGATAAGTCCACAGGCCAGATGAATGGTGTACAGTCAGCTCCACAGGCTGGATAAGGCCTACAGATCCCACCCCGCTTCTGGTCCAGGACCCAGCAGAAAGAAGCCCAGCATTCTGGGTACTTAGCTGCTACCATGGGTACAAATCACTGTCTCCAGTTCCTTCCCACAGTGCTGTGGAGCTCCAGTACCACAGCTCTCAGCCAGGTGCTTAGCTACAGCCAAGGGAAGGCCACCCCCCTTATCAAGGTTGCAGGACAGATGACCCAACTCTGTGGGCTGGATCTGGCACCCAGGCTGTGTGTTTGACACCCCTGCTTTAAATGGATGTCTGAAACCATCAGGACTTTCCTGAGATTTTGGGAATGTAAAGATTAAAACCAACTTTCCCAGGTTTTAATGAAAGTATAGCATGAATACAATAGTTTCTAATCTACCCATTTCAAATTTAGCAAAATTTCCAACCTACAAAAGGACCTTCCCTGATTTTCAGCGTTTGATTCCCATACATAAAACTTTTCCCATCCAACTTTCTACAAACCTCCTCAAATTAAACCCTAAAACTTTTGTTTCAAATCTGCCATCATATCCCTTTAATTAAGGGTTCTTTCCTAGTGAAACAAGAATCTCTCTCAGGATTAGTAAATATACCCCTGCCTTTATTTCTGCTGTTTCACTCTCCAAACATGGCCATGATATCTAGAAATAATTCATCTGGGTGGGGAGGGAGGGGGGGATTGCTGGGTCCACAGGTGACTGAGGGGCTAAAAATAGCCCAGTTAGGATTGGGGTGTGGGGATGGGGAAGGGGTAGGAACAGTGCAGCCCTAGGGCTGTGGCAAGCAGCTGAGCTTTCCTAGCCCCAGGGCTGTGCTGTGAATGTGTACAGGTATTCATTGGCCCAGGTTAACCCATTTGAGATTGGGTTAATCCAGGACAATCTAAAATTAGTTAATCTCTGAGGTGAAATACCTTTAGACTGGGTGCACCACTCCTAGGGTGACCTAAGCCCTGTGAAGGCCTGCATGCCCAGCCACTTATATCCACCTAAGAGTGGTTAGAGCGACCTAAATGTAATGCCTGTACAAACCCAAACTAGCTTTTTTAACAAGCTTGTAAGCACCATACCCAGTGTCAAATGCTTTCAGGATCAGGTCCAAGACAATATAAACATAAGGGAACAGTTCATGCAAGAAAAACTGTAATAAAGTTATTAATGAGGAGGAGGAAAAGATGTCTGGATGAAGAATGTTTTAAGAAACAGTTTAAAGAAAGAGACAGAGCACTAAGGCAAAAAGAAGTGTATAAGAATTACAAATAGAGGAAGCTATATAATAAGAAAAAATCACATAACTTCAGGTGATTGATTAGGAGAGTGAAAAATATGGTAAGTAAGTAGAAATTAGGCCAAAATCAAATTTCACATAGGTGAGAATGAGGTGCTTAGGAAAAGAGAGGCAGTGAGGGGAGTGGTTAGAGCATAGATTTGTGAGAAGTAGCCAGTGGTGTTTGGCGAGAAGTGGCCAGTAGTGTCCCTCAGAGGGTGGTGCTTAGTTCAGTGATTTTCAACATCTTTATCAATGATTTTGATGTAGGGGTGAAGAGCTCATTGGCCAACTTTGCAACACCAAGTTATAGGGAAGAGTGGTTACACTTGAAGATAGGCTACAGATACAGGTGGACCTAGACAGGCTAGCAAGTTGGGCAGATTGGAATCAAATGAAGTTCAACATCAGGAAATGTAAAGTGCTCCATCTGGGTTCAAAAAAGCCCCTATACAACTACAGGCTTGGCAATACCAAACTGACTAGCTCCACAAATGAAAAGGACCTAGGGGTAATAATACAACACAGTATGAATATGAGCCAGCAGTGTGACACCATAGCCAACAGGGCAAATAATAGCCTGGTATGAATCAATCAATGCATCTCCAGCAAAACTAGGAAAGTGATTCTTCTACTCTACTCTGCATTGGTGAGACCACAGCTAGAGTACTGTATCCAGTGCTGGGCGCCGCACTTCAACAAGGACATGGTAAAGTTCAAGACAGTACAGAGCAGGGCCACCTGTATGATCAGAGGAGCGCACAACAAACCATATGAGGAAAGGCTGAGGGACCTGGGACACTTCAGCCTGAAAAAGAGAAGCCTGAGAAGGGATTTGATAGTGGCTTACTGCTACATCAGGGGTGTCCCAGGGGGACAATGAGAAAGGGGCAGGATACCCATCCCATGGCAAGGGTCACAGCAGAGACAGCCCACCATGACACCAAGAAGAGAAGCCCTAAGAACAGGGCAAATTTACCCGTAACAGGTACAGCTGGGCCAGATGAGCTGCAGGGGGGCGGAACACCCGCGTGGTTCATCAGCCGCTTTTCTCTGCAGCTGAGGCCGGCGCGGCCAGTGACATCATCTTAGAACACCACTCAGCTGGGATAAAAGCCAGTGGTGGGGAAACAGTTGGGGAGACAGCAGGGGAAGAGCTGCAAGCCATCCCCACCCCCCCGAGCTGACCAGAAGCCTTCTGACCACTGTGGGAAAAGGCCAAAGAGGGATCTGGCAGAGGGATCCAGGATCCATTTGAAGGGGTATATCACTCTGGACAATGAGGGAGCTGGACCTGAAGTATATGCCAAGGGATGATGAAGGCATCGGATGCAAGATGCATGAGTGGGGATCGAGCTGAGGCCTCTCCCTGAAGTTTCTGTTATTTTCCTGTCTTTCTTTTTCATTTAAATTCCAGAGGCTAGGAGGAAGGCCACAGGACACATGTCTTGGACTGAGCGGGCTGGGACCACTCGGGGACCCTTGATGCCAATAGGCCTGACCCCCCACAGGAGTTGCCTCACCATCCAAGTAAACCCATGTGGTAGAGAGGAGAACTGTTGCAAGCACTGAGGGCCAGATGGAATGAGAGGGATCAGGACATAACATCCTAGTGTGGTCAGACTGTCCGTTGCTCGGCTGACCCAACAGGCTGGAACATGGATGGAGTATAGGGGAGATGGAGCCCCAGGAACACCTGCTGGTAAACCCCCCCAGTGTGTCCTCTCCCCTAGAAGGGAATCCCACAACTGAACATAATATCCAAGACGTGGCAGGAGAGCATCAAGGCATCCCTTGGGAAGAACTTGACCAGACATTGTGGCAACAAGAGCAGCCTCCACGGCAAATGCTGGGCACTTACTCCAGGGCCACACAGGAAAGGCTCCACAGGAAGCCAGGTATGTACAAGCGGGGTACATCAAGGGCTCGGTGAACAACTATTCACCAGGGTGGCCTTGGGGAAAACCAGGAGTAATGGCTATAAACTCCTGGAAGACTGTTTCAGGCTCAACATTAGGAAAAACTTCTTCACAGTTAGGGTGTCCAGACTGTGGAATAAGCTCCCTCCAGAGGTGGTGCAGTCACCTACCCTGGAAATCTTCAAGAAGAGACTGGATGGTCACCTCACTGGGGTCACCTGACCCCAGTTGTCTTTTCTGCCTGGTGCAGGGGGCTGAACCCAATGATCTTCTGAGGTCTCTTCCAGACTTGCAATTTATGAATCTATGAATACGATGACTTCAGTAGTATGATTTTGATTTTAAACAGAATTATAAGAAGATCTGAAATGGGAGCATTTTATGACATCATAACAGCTATTTGGAAATGTCTAACTGAGAAAGGTGCTGTTTGCCTACTTATGTCATGAGGCAAAGGAAATAACAGCAAACCAAATTCACTTCCATCAAATTAACTCCATGGGTAGATTGATTCTGGCATTTGTGGAACTTGCTTTCTTCATCACCATGAATCCTATTCCAGAATTATACCTTCTAAACAATACCCTGTTGAAAGTAATATAATTTACTACATCACAGAACTTGTTAAAAACTGCGATTTCTGTTCCATAGAAAATTAAAATATTTATAGAAGAGTGCACAAATGGCAAACAAAATGCTAAAATACATGAAAATTACAAAAAAAAGCTTTTAATTGAGATACTGGAATAATGTTGAAACATTTCATTTTTATGTCAAAACATAAAATATGAAAATATACTTATTTTATACTATGTACTAATGAAATTAATAGTTCAGTAGCAATGTCAAGAATAATCAGAATGATAAAGTTTAAATAATTTGCTTCAACTGTTTTCGAGCAAAGATTTCATTGAAACTGACATATTTATTAATCCTCAGATTTTCACAAAACTGCATTTCCTAACAGAAAATTTCTCCGTTAACATTTTTTCAATTGTCCCTATGTGTCACTGGTAGGTGTTGTAAGGTCTTGGCCCCTTTCTGGTTGGTGCCTTCCTCCCTAGTGAAGTCAGGGTGAGACTGCACCCCGAGGCCACCTAGATGGTTCCAAGTGCTGCCTCTATTCGCTTGCCACAACTTTGATGTTGATTGATGGGGGAGGCAGTTCACTGTCGGTGGTCTCAGAGGGGTTGTGACCTTGGTCTTTCTTCGTGAGACTCTGAACATCCCCTTAACCCCACCCTTACCACATCCATGGCCTGGGAGGACTCCACTCCCTGTAACCTCCTCTGGGAAGATATCTTCTCACCCATGAGGCCCGCCTTGACTGAGGTCGGGTCTGTTCGGCTGTTAATCTCTCCCAAGTGGATCCTTTGTCTTTGGGCCAACCTTCAGGTAGCTAAATATGCCCCAGCCTGGGGTGAATGATACCCTAGAAGACACTAAACTCAAAGAGATGTTCAGCATCTACTGATAGGGTACCAGGGACTCAGACCGCAGGACCCCTCTGCCTTTCTGGGACGGGAAAAGGACATTATGTCTGTTTCTCCGAGTACTCTTCCCAGGGACCAACAGATTAGGAGTCAATTACTCCTGAACCCACCACCTGGTGGAACTTGCCCCTTCTCCGCCAGGCTCTGGGCCAGTCGCTGCCTATCCTCCCTCTTCACCAGGCTGCCCACAGTGTTTTGCCATCTTTTGCTGGCCTTCCCCACTGTGGTACCTGTACTCTCTGGAGCAGCCTTGTCTTCACTCTGGCCCATGAGGACAATCTTCTTCTCTCTGCTGGGACCTTCCGGTGAACTTTGGCTCCCTGAGCCCGGACTTGTGGGCTTTCCAGCTAGGCTTCTCTGGTCGGCACTGGGGCTTCTCACCCCATGCCCTGCTTCACCATTCTTACCGGGCTCTACCGCCCATGTCTCTCTGCCAGCGTTTCACCTCTCCCCAATGGCGTCCCACTCCTTGTCGCCCGGCTCCACCATTCACCTCCCTCTGCCAGCGTCCGGTCTCTCCCCTCCAGCGTTCTGTCCATCCCTGCCCAGCTCTACTGTGTGCTGTTCCCTGCCAGCATCGGTCATTCCTCTCCTGGGCAGCTGCATCTCTCCCCAGCTGCCTTTTGATTATCCCATGCTGCCGCCAGGCCCTGCTCACAGGGCTCACCGATCCACAGGCTCAGGCAGCTGTGGAACTGCCAAGCCGACATTGGCATTTCTCCGCAGCTGCCACTCATCCCGGCCCCTGCTGTGAGTATGGGTGCTCATTGGGTGGGGTCCTGGGACATATTGGGAGGTGGGCTTCTACCTCCCTTCCCATACTATGACATATGAAGATGCAGCTCTTTTATTTCATTAAAGGGGGGATTCAGAGATTCAGAAGAGTTAGGTGCTAGTAACAGTTATGTGTCAGCTTTTCCTTGGGTAACTTTAACTTACTCAGCTTTGGCAAATCAAAGTTTATCACTCTATAACATGTGTACATTATTTACTGAAGCCATTGAAAGGGTTATTTTTTCTGTGTCCTGGACCAACTTATTTCATAGTTGCACTGACTAACTTTATACATATTCCCGGAGCATTTTAAGAGTTCTAAATTAAATTTAAAAAGTATAGAACCAAGCTGTAATGATAATTTCATATAGATTTACAGCTCATGTAGGGGTGTGCAAAATGGACCCCATTCGATTGGGATTCAGATTCGGCTTGAATCAGGGACAGTGATTTGATTAATTGATTTGGATCACTGTCCCCGATTCGATTCAGCTGAATCCAAATCCGAAGATTCAGTGCTGATTCAGACAATCAATGATTCAGACATAGACACAGCTATAAATGTTTTTTCTACATACCTCGAGTTACCAGCAAGGCTTGTGAACGCTGCAATGCTGGGGCAGATGGAGTGTCCCACAGGAGTGCAGGGGGGCTCTCCATGTGCTCAGCAGCCCACCTGGAAGTGGACTGGAAGTACTTCTGGTCCACTTCTGGATCTGCTACCAAGCACACTGGGGGGGCCCTCTTGTACTTCTGTGGGATGCTCCATCCACCCCAGCATTGCAGCATTCATGAGCCACCTGCTACCTGGAGGTATGTAGGAAAAACATTTAAAGCTGTGTCTATGTCCAAATTGCCAAATCTTTCTGAAGCAATTTGGAGGGTTCCGATTTGATTCAGAGAGATTCAAGCGTCCTCTGATTTGATTCAGATTCAGAGATTTGGCCACCAAATTGGGCCAAATCTCCACCAAATCGAATCAGGGTCCAAAGCTTCGCACAGCCCTAGTTGCATGCACTGTATGTGTCAAAAGATATATAGTGTTTCAGTTACCCACATTTCTTGAGCACTCTCTTAAACATGCATGGACTCTTGAAGCATTTTCTAGTCACTAGAATTTGCAAAGCAACGTGAACTTAATAGATTAATCATTTGATAGATTATGTGAGAAAATTGTGCACTTGAGGTAAACAAAAATTAACTTCAAGAGCAATAATAAAGACAGTACAATTTCTTCAATGAATCCCACATGGGTAGTATCTCCTCCCACCAGAGACTCATCGATTTCACAGGAGCACTGAATGCCCTTCACCTTACAAGTCCATTTTAAAGTTCCTACCTATGCAATCAGTGGGACAACAAAGGTCAGAATCAGAGCAGTCTTAATTCAAATCTCAAATGCTAAGGTTAGCACTGGATTAGACTATCTTTTCTTAAGCACAATATTATGTAACTGGAAGGAGGATCTATATCATTCATCTGAAAGATCTGGTATTAGTCTGTATTGGAAGCCAGGCTACTCGGCTGATGTCAACTCTTGGTCCAATCAGAAATTAAGACTTCTCATTATTATAACAAAGTCTGATTTAATGTGCAGAAAATATATAAAGGCCACAAGGGAAAATGAGACAACTATAGACTATGTATTATTTATGGGTATAGAAAGGAATAAATATGCATAATTCAAGAAAATAGGTAATGTATGGGGGTGGGTTATTGAGAGTTCTGTACTTAAAAAAAAAAAAAAAAATCCTTTTAAATGAAGAGAGATTATTTCTTCCTCTATGTGTGTAAAGACAAGTTTAAAAAGTGTGATTTGTTTGACTATGAGTCATCTCTTCAACATTTGACGGATATGAATCAGATGACCTTCCCCTGGGAGCATATGTTGAAAACAGACTAAAGTTTCTGATTGTTTAGAAATCTTCAAAGGCAGTTCTTACAGGCAGCAAGATCATCTTCATTTATTGTACTGCTTTGTCTTCTCCTTTAACCATAGTCAAAAAGTTACACTGATTTATTCCTCTAGGCTGGGGCAAGTTAAGTACTTTGGAGATGCTGTGCTGGATCATGGGATCAGAAACTATGGAAAGAGAAGGATTCCTGCTGAGTGTGTTAATGGTCAACATGACACTGGTGTGCTAAGATAGAACATCTTGGAACACAAAACCAAGAACACAAAGCCTGGGAACATGTGAGCAAGCAACTGAACTGCCCAGTGAAAAGTTTTGATTTTCAATTCATGGACAGTTCCCAAGGACATCCTCATTCATTTAAAAAAAAAAAAAAAAAAAAAAAAAAAAAAAAAAAAAATTCTCCATGCACCTCACAGATGATAAAGTTAATTTCTAACCTCTCCTGTTTCTCTTGGGCATTTTATTGACCTCAGAGCAATCTCAATAAAGACACAGTAAGGAGTTGTTTTAATGGGGAAAAAGAAGTACCTTAAAGGGTCAGATTCTATTTTACCTGTTGAGTATCAGAGGGTGGAAACAGACATCACCTCTGTGCCACCATAAAATTTTTTATGGTGGCACAAAGTGAAAGCAAGCAGACATTCATACATTGGCAACAAAAGATTGGAGGGTATCATTTTGCTAAAAGATGGGAGGGTATGGTGGGACATGTGCTACCCCCAGATTTCTGTGCCAACAATGAGTTGTGGAGCACAGGGCTGCAGCCTGGCTGGAGCCAGGGCCTGGCAGTAGTGGTGCGATTTCTGCACTAATGCTGGGACGTGGGGTTGCAGCTCAACTGGACTCAATGCCCAGTAGCAGTGGGGGCAGCAGTGGCACAGAATTCTGCCTCCCCTGCCCCACTACAGAAGTGGGGCAGTTGTGCCTGTCACGGCGGGGTCCTCGCGGAGGGCCGTGATCTCCTTGAGGCCCTCTCACCGCGCTACTCCGGCCCGAGGGCACCCTCCATTCTCGCCCGCCACATCTTGATGGAATATATGCAATAGGGAGGCTGCCTTGTGTTTCCTTGGGCCTGTCAGCTCCTGGGCCCCTCGTGGGTCTCCCCGTACAATGGGCGCTACCCAAGCGCCCTAGCCTTATGGGCTATGCGTGGCTCCTACCAGCCCATAATACCATGCCTCAAGCCTCGCAGATGTAATGGACGTTGTTCGGTCTATACGCCCGCTTCCCGGGCCTCCTCTCTCATGCCCAGCCTCTTGCTGGGACTCTCGCCTGGCCCACTCTGGGCCTCCCCTGCCGGTGTGGTTCCGCTCCGGGACTCTCCAGTGGGCCTCCGGTCCTATGGGCCAACCGCACGGACACCCTCCCTGACTCTGGCTCCCTGCGCTGCTACTCCCTGTCTTCTCAGGGGCAACCGCAGCGCCCTGCCTTGGTCTGAGGGGTATTACTGCACTAGCCTGGGCCGGGCTCGCTATGCCCGTGCGCCCACACTAGGCTACCCAATAATACACAAGGGCGTTCCCCCTCTCTGGGGGCTCGCCGTGCCCACACTGGGCTACTCAATAATACACAATGGCGTTCCCCCCCTCTGGGGGCTCACCGTGCCCACACTGGGCTACTCAGTATGGCCCCGCTCTCTAGGGCTGCTCAGTATGGCGCTCCCCCCTTCTCTGGGGCTCGCCGTGCCCACACTGGGCTACTCAGTAATACCACCCCTTTCCTGGGGCCGGGGGCTATGTTCCCCCCCACACGCAATCCGGGGTCTCGGTCCCCGTCCGCAACCTACGTGTTGCGCCCGCGACCCACTGGCCGCGCTCCTCGCCGCCAGCTGCTTGCACAGTGGCGTGCAAGCTGCGCCTTTGGGGTCTATGTTCCCCCACGCGCAATCCGGGGTCTAGGTCCCCGTCTGCAACCCACGGGTTGCGCCTGCGACCCACTGGCCGCGCTCCTTGCCGCCAGTTGCTCATACACTGGCGTGCGAGCTGCGCCTTCCCTGGCGCTAGGGCACCCCACACTCTCTGGGGTCCCTGTGATTGAGGCCTCCTCCAACCCCTACAGCCTCGCCCAAGCCTCCGGGAGTAATAACACAAACACAAAGCAAAACCACAAGCCCCTAGGCTGTAACACAAACGCAAGCCGCCTGGCCATAACTCATCATCATAGCTCAAGCCTCCAGGGCTATCATGAGCTGTACTTGCCACATCCTCACTCTCAGAGCTCCTGCCTCCCAGGCTGCTGGCAGAGAACTGCCAGCCTGGCCTCAGCCCTGAGCTTTATAAGGGCCAGGCCCTGCCCCCTACAGGCAGCTGGCTCCGCTTGGTTGCTCAGGCAACCTGCAGCTGCGCTCATTACCTGGGCCAGCCTCAGCTGGGCTCGCCATGTCAGGCCAGGGCGCGCTCACTTGCTCCCTGGCAGTTCCTCCTTTCTAGGAGCAGGGGTACCAAGGTGCCCTGCGACAGTGCCTCTCCACTATCAGTACTTATGTGTCTCCTATGCATTCATATCTTCTGTTGCACCACTAGTAGTAGTAACAAATTGGGCCATTTTACTACCCTCTATGTCAATTCTTTTTTAGTACAGAACTCTCATGAAGGAAGAGTTTGGGCAGTGTGAAGCTGCCCAAGTTCTCCAGCCTACCCAGGGCTCCATGGCCTTGAGGGACCCAATCCTGCATACCCTGGGAATTCCCAGACAGGATTGGTCTCCTCAAGCCTTGGAAATGCCTGCCTTCCTTTCCTCACTTAGCAGACATGTCCCTCCAGGGTAAGAGGGGAAAGTCAAGGCTTTGACATTGGCATTAGCGATGTGTAGTGGGTGCACGTGGATGCATGTGCACCCCCTGAGCGTGGCAGTGCACCCTCTATGAAAAGTTGCCACTGACACTACTGGTGGCGGCCCACGATTGCTGCTAGCTGCTGCTGACATTGTCAGCGGTGTCTGCAGCTGGTCTCTGATCACTAGTCAGTGCTCACCACCTCCCCCCACCACCGCTGACAGCACCGCAGCTGTCTGTGGCAGCTCCACACTTACCGCTGCCATGCTTCCACCACTATTAGTGTTGCCGCCGCCTGCCAGAGCTTGCCGTACCCACCAGCCACCAGGGGCACTCAGCATTCATGGGCTTTGGGATACCTGTCTACAAGTGGAGGTTCCCCACTTGCAAACACACACCCTGTACAGTGTTCAGGGAAGTACTTCAGTGGGGGATTTCCCTGCATGCCCTAAAAGCAAGGAGAGAAGGGAACTTCCATAGGGCATTTGCAGTCCATGCCTTGTGCTGCTGCCAGAAACACACAGAGACCTGGCACACATTCCTGGCAGCAGTATAGAGCACAGGCTGCAAATGTGGAGGGGTGGGACACACCCCCTAGGGGAACATCCCCCTCCTGTCTATTCTTGCAGACACATGCAGGGAAATCTCTTGCAAAGGACACATGTGTCCTCAAGTGCAAAGGAGAAAACTCTCACAGGGGTTCCCTTCAGAACACAGGGGATGTATCTGCAAGTGGAGGTCTTCCCCTCTTGCAGATGTTCCCCAAGTCCAAGTGCAGCACGTGGGGATGTTTGTAGACATTCATGGAGCACAACCAATTGTGCCATGACACATTGTGGTACAGGTAGTTGTGCTCCACGGATGATGTCTTTTTCTAGCCTAAGTGGCATTTGGGCATCTTAATGTGATCCTACCCTACCCTGACAGATCCCCAGAAAAAAATGCCAAAGGTGGTGACTCCTCCTGTTCCTAACATTTTTCTATGACATATTCTTAAGGGTAAGAAACATAGTTTAATGATTTTTAGGCTCAGGCAAAGAAACTTTGACTTAGATGCCTAATAGGAGCTGAATTTGTCCCTGCTATTTTTTGCTGCCTACCACCCCTCCCTGCCCCACATCAAATTTTTACTTTTATGCTTTGCTAAAAGTTAATGCATCGCAGTCAATAATCTGAGTAAAGGTCAGAAGATCAAAGCTTTGGACTGACCTGGTTAAAATCACTCTTCAGACAAGCACAGCCTAGAGTGTGCAAAGGTCTTTAGCTTCATGAGGGTCTCACAGAAGTAAGAAAGCAATTTTTACTTAAAAAACCACCAGTCCCAGACCTTTTCATACAGCTGCATCTTCTCACTGTAGAAAGACAGATGCAGTTAGTAACCAAAGAAGAATTAAATTCTCAGCTATTCTGAGATCCACAATGGACCCTTCTAGCTCTGCTGCTGCACATCTGGCATCTCTGTGGCCAAATCATATAAGTTCTCTTGTACCTCATCTGTGAAATAGACAAATCCATTCCTTAATATGTATATTGATAACTTAATATACATGTGTGTGTGTGTGTTTGTGTGTGTGTATAAGAGAGAGAGAGATGATCTCTCTCTCTCTCTCTCTCTCTCTCTCTGGGAGAACCTAAAAATATCTAATTTGAAAAAATAAATAAATGGTCAAAGCAAAGTAAAGCATTGTCTCATAAAATGAAGGAAAAAAACCTAGAAAATAGTAATAGTAAAATATACTTACAGAAAACAAGAGGGAGATGATGAAGTATGCATTTATAATATGAGGTTACAGAGGATAAAAAGACAAATACAATTTTGAATTGTATGTCACAGCAAAATGCATTACATAAAGGAGCAGAGCGAGACTCCAGTACAGTTTCAGTGAAACACCTTATTTCTCCAAATGTATTAACAAGATGGAGAGGTCAAAGAAGAGTAACAGACATGGTTAGGAAGCTAGATAGGAGGGGCTAAACATATTGGCTAACTACAAATGGTCAAAAAGCCCAAGGCTAAATCAATTCAATCTTCTCAGGTAGTCTAAGCTGCACAGAATGAACTAATAAATAAATGAGCAGACATTCACTTTTAATTCTGAAAACACAGCCACATGCCTGCAGTGGCTCATGCCAGAAGCTGCGGGGCACTAGAGCATGCCTCCTGCTCAGCAAGAGCAGGCAGCTTGGGCCAAGGCTAGCCTGCCCACCTTGTGTGTGGGGGAAGAGGGGCTGTGGGAGAGATGCAAAGCATCCTGGGATGTTGGGGGACCATGAGTTAACTTGCATCTGGAAGGGATCTGGGACAGAAGTTCAATAAACCAATTTAACATAAATCAGTTAAGTCTGATACTACATCCATCCAGGTTTATTTTAAACCAGTTTTAGCCATTTTGAAAGCAGTTTATGTGCACTGAATTTCTGTTGTGTTACAGATTTGAACTGGTTTCTGATCACTTATACCAGCTTGTGCATAACTTTTGTCCCTAGCCATTAGGAAATATTGAAGTCCAGATGGTGAAATTCTTACTCATGTTCATCATCACCAAGGCAAATCCCAATCCCAGTCCCAGAAAGACATAACCTTCTTGCAGATCAAACAGCATTTGCATTAAACAAACACCATCTCATCTAAGCAGTGTTTCTGAAGATTAGCTGAACAATGAAACTGCTTGTATGAGTACAAGTTCAGAGTGAATGCAAGGGTTGCATGATCTAGCATTGTGTTCAGTTTAGCAAAGAACAGCAATGGAGGCCACATAATGTTTAAAACTTGTAACCACTGTGGAGGGGAAGTAGTACAAGAAGACGTAACTAGCAATAATAGGATGCAATTAAGAAAAGGGAAATTTTGGCTGAATCTTACAGAGGAAACTTCCTAATGGCAATGATCTCCTAGTCTGTGTCAAACTCTCAAAGGAAATGGAAGCAGCTACATACATAAGAATTGTAAAAATAAACTAGACAATGCTCTGGTGATAATTCTCTCTGAAACAGCTTTTGGCAAAGAGATGTTCTGAGTAAAAGGCTTTTCCTACCTTAGAGGTCACTGCAGACAAAGGAGGGAAACACTGAGTTTACCTTTAATGATGAGGGGTGAAAAATATTGGTTAATGAATTATTGTAAAGGAATTATCAGAGATTTTCCACTGACTCGCTGACACGACAGCAAACACTATTAATTATTCAGCTCTGACAATTAATGCTGCAGTCGGTCCCAGCTTGTCCCTTTGTTACCTTCTCTCCCCTCCTTCTTGACAGTTCCTAGCAGTGTCCCAGCATGTTGCTGATAACCAATGAGGTCTAACAGGAAGCCAAGGAACTGAGCACTATAACAAAAAGGGGAAATGTATATAAATATTTTACAACTAACAAAGAGATTTCTTGGCTAAAGATTCAGGAAATCCAAAATAAACAATTTAGACCATAAAGATCAGATAACAGACTTTACCCATATTCCAGACCCTTGATACCATTTTTCACATTATTATCTCCCCTCCACACCCTGCATGGCTTGTTGCCCTGTGGGGTCAGGCCAACTCTCAGAATCTTAATATTGCACTGCTAGACAGGAGTGTGTGACACAATTGCACATATACAAACACACAAATCATTTAGGTGCATACACACACACACTACCAGCTCAGGCACATACACATCCAAACCAGCCTAGGCACATGCATACCTATCAGCAGTTCAAGCACATACACACTACACACTAAAAATAAGACAAAAATCAATTCCTGCACACTCAGTACACATACAGATCACTAATTCATATATCATGCATACAATTATATATATATACACACATACACACACTCACAACCCACCTACACATACGTAAGTTCCTAACTTGGATGGTACAGTATGTATGTGTGTGCTTGGGGTACCTAGGATACTTGGGGGAAGGTTAAGGTGAGAGAGAGAGAGTTGAAGTGTAGGGAGTGAAAGTTGCCAGAACCGGGATTAGAACCAGTGGACTAGAGAGAAGCTGACTGAGGAACTGAGGCTTGGGTTTACTTAAGATCAAGTGGCCCCAGGGTTACTCGAGGTCACTGGTGCATGGGAGGGGGGGAAAAAAAAAAAAGAGAAGCCTGGTGGCATAGAGGAGTCAGTCAGGAAAGAGAGATGGAAACCTGGGAGTTTGGGGCTGTAAACTGAGGCAAACAGCTGAGAGGTTTGGGGGGGGGGGCAGCTAAGTGGTGGCAAAGAGGAGACAGCCAGGAAATAAACTGAGGCTGCTCAGGGGAAAAGGCAGTGGGGATAAGAGAGTGGCAAAGAAACAGAGGGTTTAGAGGCAGAGAGGAGCTCAGGACACGTGTTAGAGGTGGCAGTGAACCAGAAGAAGGAGAGAGAGAAATGAAACAGAAGTTAGAGGGGCGAGGAGCAGAAATTGAAGCAGGGCTGAACCATAGTAAAGCAAAACCCAACTCAGGGGTCCAAATAACAGGCTTATTAAAAACAGACAACACGCCACACAGCCCCATGAAGTTATTGGTTCCCACACGTGCACGCACACACACAAGCACTTACAATGGCAGCAGGAGAAAGAGACTCAGTGGAAGGGTTGGAGTCCAGGTAGGGAAGAGAGACAGAGTCCAAGTCCTTGGTTGAAGAAAGGGTGGGGGGTGATAGCTACCTATCCAGGCTGGAAAGGGGTCTTTGTCCAGTAGGTATTGTCCAGAGGGGGATCACTGGCAGGGGATAGGTGGTGTGGCACAGTGCTGGTCCAGATGGAGAGGGCATCCCAAAGAGTCAGTCTTCACTAACCCTTTTTATGGGGCAGACTACCTCTGATCTCCTATGGGGAGGGCCTGTCCAGGCAATGTCAGTCCTGTTCCAGAGGGCTCCAGGTGTTCTTACTGAGCATGTGCAGTCTTGGCACAATGGTGGGTTGCCTCATCTTTTGTTTCTTGAATGCTGAGGTGGTTCCAAGGGCTGGGTCGTTGGTTCAGGTATTGGTGTTGATGGTTTGGTCATTCAGAGGGAGCTATTTTTAGACCTACTGCCATTGTCTCTCAAGCACCCTCATTCATCCCCATTCATTCAGGAACCAAGTTACATAGGAGGGGTAGGTGTGAGTCATGGGTTACACAACCGGGCCTGGAGACAGGATGGAGACTTTACAAACAAAATGGAAACTTGACATGACTTATGCTAACTTACATATGTAGGCCTAAATCATATAATACCAGTAAAACAGTAATATAGAACAGTAAAAATCAATATAAACATAATAATTATACATAATTAAAATATGTAAAATTAAAATTTGTTTTTTCTCCTTATAAATATGAGAGAAAAATATAAATAAGGAGAAAAAACAAAACAAATACAACTCACTACCAAAATAAAATGCTGAAGCTTATCCTATGTCTTAGCTCACTTATACTTATCTATAGGGAATACAGAGGGAAAGAAAAAGTAAAAAATGGTTGGGGAAGGGGAGGGAATGCATTTTAGAAGAAAAAATAAATAAAAACTGGGGGTTTTGCTACAGATTCCCCCTCTTGACATCAACCTTACACAAGGGTGATGTCACTATATTGTTTGAACACCATTGTCCAGCTATATAGAAAGGAGGTGTGTCATCTTCAGCTGGTTCGAAGTTAAAACAAAACTTAAGCAGTTAAAAGATATTGAAAGAGAAAAACCTTGGGGGGTGGAAGAGAAAGAAAATAACATAACGAGGTTGATTTGAACAGTTACAATGGTATAGTTGTCTCTTTGCTTATTAAAATATGACTTCGAATGCAGTTTTTACACGCATCTTGTTATACTGATATTCTAAATAGCATTTAAATCCTTAAGAGAAGTACAGAAAACAAAACAAAACAAAACAACCCCCCCCAAAACAAAACATTTTGACATCTTATCAGATAATTTAGAGTGGGGGGGCAAAGAAAAAAAAACAAAACAAAATACACATAACCTTTGATAAATATAATTTTGCTAATCAAATAGAATTTAAAACTGTATATGAATTGCTGTCCTTGTTTCAAATATCAGAACAAATTTCTAGTCCAACCAGACGGAAGTGTTCTGGACTGGGATCCACAGACAGATTCGATTTTTAGAGGGGGTATTGCCAATGGCAATAAACCTTTATGATACCTTTATGATACTCATATGTATTTAAACTGTGACAACTTAAACCAAACCCAACAAACAAACACAAAACATAACAAGACAACACAAACAGACAAGACAATTTTTTTGTAATTTTTGCCATGGCTTAGATAAGGAAGATGCTGCTAGTGGTAATGAGGCCTCATGGTTTATCAGTCACCTTTGATTACAACGTGGTTTCTGCAAAAGAAAACAAACACACACAAACCTGCCAAGGAAAACTCCTTGCAGTGGCTGATTATTCATATTTACAAATGTACAATTCTGACATGTGCAGTGGCAGTGCACACATCATTTTCCATTCTTGGGGTGCTTTTCTTTTATACTGAGAAAGTGGAGCAGCTACCTGCAGGAGGGTGGCCATTCTAAGTTAAGGACTTTTCTGGCCTTTTCCTGCCTCAACATTGGGGTGGGCACTGATCAGCCTGTCCGATGCATATTTTCCAATGGCTCAGAGCCGTTCCTTCCTGCTGGCCAAGAAGGGTGGCCAGAAGGAAAGAGAAGACTGTTCACCCTATTCCTTGAGGGTCAGGTGATTTATTGAACAAGGGGGATCCCAAAATTAATTGCTCAGTGAGATTTTTTTTCTGGACTTCCAACATCCCAAGTAGGTATCATCAAGAAGATAAAGGCTACCTGGATAAGGGCCAGTTGTGATACAAAGCCCTGCTTTGCAGAGCAGAGCTCTATTGAAATAAAGAATCCATAAGGATTCACTGTGCACAAGAACATAGTACTCACTCTCCCTTCACACCTCACATCTGGCTGATGGAGAAAGGAATGAGACAATGGCCAATGCCCTCCCTTGTGATTCTGCTTCTGCTCCAGATGGTGTTTAGCAGGAAGTAATCCCTAAACTCAAGATGAACACATCCATACCTGATCCCTAATATGTGGAATACCAAGGCAAGCAATACTTGAACTTCCCCAGTGATCCATAAGAACAAGTGCTAGGTATAATATGGGTTTTTATGTACCCTGCTGCATTAATTATACCTACTAAGTAGGCTTAGAACAACTTTCACTTTATCCTGATGATCATTTTTGGAAACAATTTTATGCTTGTTAGAATTTATTTTTTGCATATATGTCCTTGGAAAATGGCTTTTCAAGCTGATATCCATTCTTAGGCCTCTCTTTGGCATGAAACTCTGGAACCAATTGAAGGGTACGCTTTCAAAGCTTTGTGGCTGGTGGCAGGGCAGGGGGGAGCTGCATGTCCCTTTGCACTGAAGGAATCATGCAAATAAAGCACAGTGCAAGGCTTTGCAGACCTGCTAAATGTACATTACACATGGAATGTGTAAAGTGTACTGCACATCCATCTTGTGAAAACAGGACCCCTTTCAGGTGACAGCTCAATGAGGAGTCATTCTGAATAGAAAGGCCAACAGGATTTATCTGAGAAAAGAAAAAAAATCAGGCTGGATATCAGAAAAAAAATTCCTAATAGTAAGAACTCAACAGTGATGGAGTAATCACAGCCAAAGGGAAATGGCACAGTCATTTAAAAGGGTCATTTAAAGTCAGCATGACAAACATCTCTACCAACTCTCAGTTAGCATTCAAGAAGCACAGCTAAAAAGTACCTGCCAAAGCCTTTTGCCACTCATTTTGCTTCTCTGTTCCTCCTCTCATGACTAAGACTGGCAGAGAAATTCTTTCCTCTTCAGCACCTTTCCTTAGAAGTTACAAAGTCCTTTTCTCTTCAGGGACATCTGTGTGAATTTGTCCATACAATAATCACCAAAACAGGGTTGATTAAGAACACAGAGAAAAATTGGATTGACATCACTGGATTTAGACCTCCCATAAGATAACATAATGAGACATGTTCCACTTAATTGCAAAGAAGAAAACAGATAGCTGACACCTTGTGAAAGCAAATGCTCTCTTTTGCCACTGGGTATGGACACACGTACATTTGAAGCAATTTTGAAAGGGGAACATTTCAAAAGGGCACCAGTTGTTACATTCTAAATGTTATGTGAGGACAAGCTGGGAATGATAAAACTGTAGCAAAACTTATCCAACCTTAATTCTGCTTCATTCAGTATGTTCCAAATGTCCATGTGTCCTTAACCTCTCTAGTCAGTCTGTCATCCAAGCTTTCTATATCTATATATACTCTAACTGCCTGATACAGTGAGAGAGATGTCTCTCGTCAATCCACTCCATCCAAGCCAGCTTGCATATCTAGACCACCCTTTTTTTTCCTTTATCTAAGGCAGCCATCTTGTTCTCCAAAACCAGATTCCCCCACTTACTTTGGTAAGGTGACCTCAGAGATCCCGGGGATTCAGCTTCATAAGTGGGGAAACCTCAACTTTCCCCAATTACCAAGATGCACCCTGGAGATCCTGGGAGCTCATCTTGTTAAGCAGTGAAAGTTAGTCAGGTACTTCCAAGGCTTTAGGGGCCAAATGCTGCACAAGAATTCCCTTAGGGTGCAGGATTGGGTCCCTCAATCCCCAAGGGAATGTAGTCATCTGTTGTCCCAGAGCATCAAAAGATGATGTGCGTTTTGCCCAATGAAGTGGAGCAGCTGTGCCAGGACACACCTCCAGTGGAGTTTTGAGCTCTTCTTTAATACATGATTTATTGAAAACATGAATAAGGGCTATGCAAAGCTTCAGGTACTGATTTGATTTGGAGGAGATTCGGCCCAATTCTGCAGGTGAATCTCTGAATCCAAAGCAAATCAGGGGACCAGTTAAAAGGTCCCCGAAATTCTCTGAATCAATTTGGAAAAGATTTGGAGAGCTTCAGTGATTCAGGCAGTCCTTGCCCGCTGTAGCAGGGAGCTGGACACGGACTCCATGCTGGTAAGTAGGGGATGGGGAAGGGAGAGAGGAGCTGAAGGAGGGGGCAGGGGACCCCTGCCAGGCCCCATCCCCCACCGGCTGCCCCAGCCCCGACATGACTGCCCCACCTGGCCCCAGCTCTCGACTCTTTAAAAAAAAAGCCCTCATTCACCAGCTGGTACCTGGTGGGGGGGCAATCCCCACTGCCCCCAACTGCCTCGTGCTGTGGGGGGGGATTCTGCCATGAGCTTCCCAACCCTCACCCACTCTCCCAGCCCCCCCCATGACTTCCCCACCTGCCCCAGCCCTTTAAAAAATAAACAAACAACCCCCCCCTGAACTCACCAGATGCTGCAACCTCCTTGGGGCTTCTGGCAGCTTGTGGCAAACCCCCCAACACAGCGCAGGGCAGTGGGGAGCCATGGGGATTGCCCCCCCACCTGGCAGGAGCTGGTGAGTCCAGGATTTTTTTTTTAAAGGGCTAAGAGCTGGGGCAGACAGGCCAGCCAGGGGGGGTGCAGGTCAGGGGGCTCATAACAGAGCCTCCTATGTGGTGTGGGGCAGCGGGGGGCAGCAGGAATCCTCCTCTGCCTGACAGCACCTGGTGACTCTAGGCTTTTTGTTTTCAAAGAGCCAGGAGCTGGGCCGGGCAGGGTGGATGTAATTCGGAGATTCGGTTGATTTGGCAGCAGCCAAATCTCCGAATCATCTTTGGCTGAATCAATTCAGAACAGTGATTCGAATCACCAAATCAAATCACTGTCCCCCGAATCAGCCAAATCTGAATCCAAAGCGAATACTAGCTGCTTCACATATGCCTAACACCAATGTTTTTACTGATGGCTAATGGCTGCCTTTCATCCTGTATTGTCCTTTCAGCTGTGCAGATTGGTATTTCCCTCCATTCAAACTAACACTTTTTTTTCCAATTATAAGAGCCTCTGTGGAGTGGGAGGAATATAGGAAACCATAGAGTAGCAAGGAGATGGACAAGATTCATTCATAGGGGTTTTCCATTACCATCTTCAGGTGTTATTTTTAATTCTGTATATATAAATGTTTGCTGCTTAAAAACCATAATAAGTACTATAATGTCAAGCATCACATGTTTGTCTTCTGAGGGGGATATAATAGGAGAAGTCTACTAGAATTCCTACCCTAGGTCTTGGAGTCAGCTTGGATCAGGGATAGATTTGGATCTAGCACATGTGAGCAAAGTTTTCACAGAAAGATAAAACAGATGACTTTCTTTTGCCATCTTTGCAAGCAGATTAAAGATTTTCACATGCAACTTTATGGGTTTTACAATCAACAAAGAGAAGCCAGTGTCTGACAGTCAAGGGAGGACTTTTTATTTAGTCTTTTCAGCTCTGTAGAATGTTAGATTCAGCCCTCTAGGGCTGTAGCAGCCATTCACTCTCAAATCAGGGGAACTTAATAAATGGGGTGGAGGTGTCAAAAAGGAAATCTATCTGTCTATGAAATGATTGCATTTGGAGCTGTACTTAGCACCTGTACATTATATTCCATCTTCAAAAGCATGTTTACTGACAGAGTCGATTAGTTCTCAAAAACTCTCCTGTGAAGTAAGTAGGTAAGTGTTCCTATCCCTATATAACAGTTGGGGATACAGACAGAAGTAAGGTAACCTGCAATAGTGAAAACACTCATGGGTGTTTTTTGGTTGTTTTTCATGATGTAAAAATACATTTTTTTAGTTCTCTGCTTCTGTTTCACTGGAAGACAGTGTGGCAATAGTAGAACTAGCACAATTTCTAGATAGTAAAAGAAAATGAGGGACCAACATAACATAAAAAAATGTGGCTGGCCCAAATAAAAAAGTGATCTGGTCAAAAGTGAAACATCTGTGTCTGGCACTGGCACTGACACTATCTAAATTTGGGAGGCTATCAGAAAACAAATATATGCCATTGAGGGACATATGTAGACGAAATGGGGGCCCTAAATTGAAGTGGTAGGTTTAAAAAACCCTGCTTCAATGTAGGGCTGATTAAACCCCCATGTCATGCACACACCGCGCTGACTTACCTGTTTCTCTGGCAGGGAGGGGAGGGTGAGCTGCTGGCAGGCAAAGTGGTCCTTGGGCTGTGTGGGGGTTGGTGCTTCCCTCTGCGGCAGCAGTAGCACCCCGCCCCCACAACCCAGGCAGCACCTGCCCACAGGCATCCAGCTTGGGCAGTCCCAGGGGGTACCACAACCACAGAGGGAAGCACCAGGCCACCAAGCAGCTCAGGCAGGCAGGCAGGCTCCAGGGATGTGGGGTGGAGAATAAGGCTTGCCATTTTTCTTGGGTGGAGCTGCTTTCCCGGGCTGCTGCCAGGCTGCCCGCAGGGCTTCCTGCAGAGCCACTGAGCTGCACAGAGCCTGATGCTTCGCTCCACGGCTATAGGGGCGTTATTTAAGGCACGTTATGCCGCCGAATTTTCTGCAGTGGCTGGAATTAACACGCAATACGCCACCAAGGTGTGCAAACACTGACACCATGAAAGTGTTGCAAAAGCATTTAGCCCTCTTTAAAATGTCATGCAGACACACCTCTTGTTTTGCCTACAGACAGCTAAGATTTCTATTGCTGTTCATCACTGTAGTATCTGATGGTTTCTATATAAAAGTCACATATTCTAGATTTAAAATGATAAAGAAAGAAGTAAGAATTTTACTGAATATTACTCACGCTAACTGATTTTGTTTCCCAAATGGAAATTCAACAGATTTCTTAAATAGTGAGGACCACCTCCTCCACTGCCGTTAACCAGTCAGGATAGCTGATTAAATTCTCATATATACCAGATGAGGGGCTGGTCTTGTATCCTTTCAAAATAACTTTCTCATTCTCCTTAACAATTTCAGGCTTGAATGTCTAAACTGCAATGCTCCCATTCTCACAAAAATGCCATGAATATTTCAGAACAACAATCCTGCAAAACCAAATAAAACACTGCCACTTGTGACCATCTCTGAGTCACAGGAGCTGACTGTGTTTCTTATACTGCTAAATTAAAAAGGAATACTGTTTACTTTGGCCAAGCAAGGGCGAAATGGAGAGAGAAAAGTTTTCAAAAAGTGTGCTTAATTTTCCTTTATTTGCAAGAAAATGGTATGATGCTGCCTTTTCAGATTTCTCACTAGCAAATAATTTTTATTGTGTGAGGACTATAAATTATATTGTCTTCATCATCAGTGTTTGTCCAATGGTCTGTGCTTTGGAAAGTTTTAGAGATATTTTTTAATTCCCAAAGATTAGCAAAAGGAGCCACGCTATAATAGCATGTAGCTCAACTGAATGAAACAGTAGGTATTTCCCAGTTCTAAATTATATGACTCTATGAACCTCAGACCTTTACTTCCTTTTCCCTGAGGTGTAACTGTCTTGATACCAATTAAAGAGACCATAGCTTCAATTGCTTATAAAATTCTATTTGGAAGTCAGCAACAGTTTTATTTTAATGGTAAATCCAAAGTTAAATTTCATTATTGCTTTTCCTCAGTGAAAGAGAAATTACTCAAATCAAAATTTATCTTCAAAAGAGGGCAGAGTTGTTCCCACTGTGTTGAATGTCTATTAATAAATTCTTTATTCTTCAGTCATACCACTTGTCATTTGTCTTCCTTATCAAAAGATAAGGTCTAAACAGCTACACTACAAACTTCTGGAAGGCATATGCCTAAAGGATTTCATGCATTCTCACCAATTAAAATATTTTCTACCAACAATCTATGCGGAAAGCATCAGAGAATAGTTAGATCAGGGACTTGGAATGAAGTCTTAGAGTACTCTTCATGGATTTACTGACTTACTCTGTTGCTTTGAGCAACTTCACCTGTCTTCCTTAGAGTATATTATGAAATGGTGAAAACTAAGACATACTGCATCTACCTCAGGGGGCGATTGTGAAGTTTAAAAAATGCATGTTTGTAAACTTTATTGAGTCCTTTGATTGAAATTCAACATTCTATGAATTAAATCTTTGAACAACACATTTAGTTAAGGAGATTTAGTTCAGCAAAACCCTTTAACTCCCATTGGTAACAGCTGCAGAAACTTCACAGAGCTCACTGCACAGCAGCACATATGCTGCACAGCTGTAGTGGATGCAAACACCCCCTAGCACCACTTCTGGATCCACCCGTGGTTAAAATTGACATATTTTTTTAAAGAGTCTTAGTTTTCTTGGAGTGGCATTTTCTGTTGTGAAATTCCCAGCCAGGTCTAGTTTTCAGTCTCCAAATAATGCAGCTATTGAAGGGTACAAAATCTGCACTTCGAAGGCAGTCTGATCAAAGGTCAGAAGACTGGGAGCTGATGCCAGGAGCAAATCATACTTTTTTGAGTCACTTGATCAAGTCATTCAGCCCCTTTGGCTGCCTCCATTTCCACATCTGAAAAAAAAATTAAAGGGACCAGTAATCCTTCACCAGCCCTACAATATCTATTTTTAACATTTTCTGTATATGCGTTAGGCAATGTCATAAGTCATTCCCTTCCTGATTGATCTCCTTGCCAGACTCCTGCTCAATATGAGATAAGGGCAAGATTTCATAACCAGCAACTTTTTCTTTTTGCTGAACATAACAATAGAAACGATATAATAAGTATAATGAAATTAATTGAAAACCCAATGCCCTTTAAAACTCCACCACTGGAGATTGGAAAAAAACCAGAGAGAATTGAAAAAAATGAATTGATATTTGTCCAAGCAGGCCTTGGAACCTGTCTGGAAACTGATCATAGGTCACGACAGCAAACTAGTTCAAGGATGAAGTGACTATTTTTAAATTTAATTTTCTGAACACAGGTGGAGACACTTCCATTTTAGCTTCATGTATATAAAGCTGTAACCCCCTTCAACTCCCTACAGCTCCAGCCCGCTTACTAGAATAGGAAAAAGCTTCAGGCAGTCTGGCTGTATTTCTTACCAACTTATTTGGCTAGTGCAAAAACCAGCCCCCTTGATCCATAAATGGCTACTAATTGGAGCAACAATTACCACTTCCTTCAGCGTGGACCTTTGGCTTCTTTTTACAAAAATACTGGCATGCTGTGCTTCTTTGTGGAAGAAGATATTTCCTAAAAGCTGCATGTTACACAAGGTGCAAAGGGATTTAATTCTGTATTGATTTGTTTCTGAAGCTAAAGAAACGATACAAGATGTATTGTGTTTCTTCCTTTGTAGCATGATGCCCTTTTAAATACTTCTATTGTTCTCAGCACAACAACATTTACAAAAAAGAAGTACCCTTTTCTCACCAAATTATTCCATGTGTCAACATAATGCAGCATATTTCAAGGAGCCCTGCTGTCCAGTTTGTACTGAAACCCCCTTCTTCCCCATCACTGATACAGGTTAACTTAGACTGTAAAACAGATATAGTAGTAATGCATTACCACATAGGATTTACATATTTTCACAGGATAAGAATAGTGAATCCAATCCTTACTATTTTACTTGAATAAAAGCCCTGCTGACTGGTAGGGTTGTATTTGCATAGTAGGCTAACAGTTTGGAGAACCATAGAAAACTGACATAATCATTGAGCCCAAGCCAATGGCATCTCCTTTAAAAGAAACGTTTCTAGTAGTGAACCTAGTAGTGGTCCCTGCTCCAGTACTTCCATGTTTGGATGGGGAAGTAATGTGAACAAATCCCTACTTTCTAACAAAAACCAAAAGGAATAGTTTTTCAGAGTTCCCCAGAGCATCTCTTTAAAAGGTATAGCAAGAACTGCTGTGCAGTCTCTTCTTACTCTCAGAAGACATTATTCTCTGCCTTATTCTTTGCTCCTTTGCATTATTATAGCACAGAACTTTTACCCCTAGCTTTCAACTGCCATAATTTAGCTCATTATGTATTGGTGTGTCACTCCCTAAACAGCTGTCTCTTTGTGGGTCATCTGAAGAAGGGCTAGGGAATCAAGTTTAGTTCTGGCCTGTGAATAAAGAAACGAATTAACCTCCTATTTTAATGAGCAGTTATAAAACTTGGAACTTCGCCTTTGAACAGCGCTAGACTATTACAACAGCTTTATTGCCTATATACCGAATCTGGCTTAGTACAGGGGTATTTTCAATTGGCATTAGGGTTAAAAGTTGAATTAATTTCCATTACCTTCCAGGATAAATCACTACTACCAACACGTGAGAAATTCCATTCAGACAACCAAACTCATATCTCTGCCGCAGACTTGACTTTACACGTAGTCAATTTTCCAGCTTAGTGTTGAACTGATAGGTCCACAAATAATTATGTACAAGGTTGGCTGTTGAAAACTGAAGCAAGGCCAAGAAGGAGAAGCAGGAAATTTGCATGAGTCCCACTGAGTCCCTTGGGAAGGTCAGAAGTTTCCTGCTCTCTTTTCAATAATCAGCATAATGGATGCTTAAGTAAGTTATCTAAGTAAACAGAGTTTTACACGGGTTGCAGGAGACTTGCTTTCTGAACTAATAAACATATTTTTATGATTTAGAAGCTTTTCTTACACAACTTGGACTTTGTCTGATATTGTGAAGTAGCTGGAGTCATGTGATTCTTGGTGCTCTGAAGTGTCTGGCATTCTGAGTGCAATGGTAAATGTATCAGCTCAGAGCAATGTAGAAATGACCTCTCAGTCCCTGTAGCAGACTGATGGGGCTCAAGTATGGCAACAGAATGCATAAGGCATTAGCAAGTAGGGAGCAAATGCCGATGCCACAGTCAGAAAGAAACTTAATATCGAATACAGACAAGGAAATGATACTGAAGCAGGATTGTATCGAATTTACTTAGGAGAAGGTTAGAGCCGGGGACTTGGAGCGTACCAAAGTGTTTAAAGTTTAATAAAGTGAACCTGTAACTTTGAAGACATGAAGCAATCACAGCAAGCTGCCTCCAGAGGTCATGAGGTTGATGTATGAAGTTCAGGCCTAATCTTCAATGGAAAACAAGACCTACTTAATGGTAGGTACACCTAAGTCAAGTCATCTAGAAAAGATGAGGCAATTTACAGTTTTTATGTGAATTAGCAGGTCTAGTTAAAGTCTTTAGGGAAGCCTAATCACTGCTTGGACTAGCTAACGCAAATAAAAATTATGAAGTGCCTTATCTTGGTTAGTATTTTACTTTAAGTTAACTAACATGAGTTAAGAAAATGACTCCTCTCATAGGCTGCATTCAGGGAGGTTAGGGGGAGGTTAGATTGGGTTAAAATGGCCACCCAATCTAACTTAGTTTGCCCAGGTGTGGACCTTGCACTAGTTAGGTGGATCTAAGTGCAAACTGTACAGAAGTTGAGGACAGCTAAATCAATTTAAAAATGGCTAACCCAACCTAAGTTAGCCCTGCCTTTAAGGTGCACTCAATTTAGATTTGGTCAGCCATTTTTAAACCAATCTAACTGGCCTAAACTTCTGTAAAGTAGTCAGCAAAGCCCAAGGGCTAGAAAAGTCCAGCTGCTGGCCCCAGCCCTGGGTCAGTGCTTTTCCTACCCCCCGCACCCCCCCCTCCCCACACCTCCAGATAGACATTCCCACCCCCAGCCCACCAAACTCCCCATTCTGCAAGCTACTTCTGATGCTGCTTTTACCAGCATTTGCCAGTGTTGCGAACCAAGCAAGTAAGTCAGGCTAGGGAGACATGGAAGGGTTGTTTTTCTGGGGTACAGGGAGCTAAAAATATCCCCTGGTCCTGGGGGTAGGGGAGAGAGCCCCCAAGACTTCCCACAGACCCCATGAGCCCCTATGATTCTGCCATACCCTCCCACACACCCTGCTAGACTCCAAATACCCCTGATCCCTCACACAGACTCTGCCTTCCCCCTCAAACATCCTGTGGAGCCTGCTTACACCCATAATACCCCTGCTAGCTCCCCCATCCTTTCTTACTTTAGATTGGGTGGCTATTTTTAACTTGATTTAACCTCCCCCAAATCTCTCCAAATGTCTGAGTGTAGCCATAGTGAAGATTACAGTGGCTCAGTTAGCTATAGCAAAGCTTTATATGGATAATACTGGCCATTACTTGTCACCTGGTCAAGGTAGAGATCTCATCTTCTTACCCATCTGTTTGGCCCTAAACAAATACATGAGAATAATATAGAGGCTAATATTAGGGAGACCTAGTATACATTTAGAGCTCTGGTCCTGTATGGGTAAATTACTGTAGTCAATTTTTTCAAAGGTGGCAGGTGCCTAAAGCTTCCAGCCATTAACTTCAGCTGTGAATAGGAAAACATAACTGCTTTTAAAGTGCTTTCAGCTTCTTGGATGAATAGGGATATAAGCACAGATTGTTCTTACTACCACCTCCAATAGGTTTGGCACAGCTATAAACATACCAAACACATGCTTGTGAATTCATACCTACAGGAATACAGAAGTGGTTGGTGAAAACTAATCATATTGAGGTTGCTGATATTGGAGTATCAAGCAATCAGGGACATGTAGGCTGCATCCAGATGAGCAGGGTTGTGCACTTGCAGTGGCACCAAGAGTAGTGTCACAAATTTGTGCCACTACTATGTGCCACAGCACATGCCCCTGAATGTGTGCTTTGTTGTGGGACACATTGTCCTGCTGTAGGCAAATTGCCTTTGCTGAGCTCCTCCTGACTCCCAGTGTGCTGGAGCAGCCAGGGCACAAATGGAGCATAGAGATGGTCTGGCTGCTGGCCAGAGCATCTCACTGATGGACCAAGCCTCTGTTTGTTCTGGTGCACACTATTGTAGCATGCACTGTGCCACTTTTTCTCCAGTGCTTGTTTTTGCTACTGGGAAACCTTGGTAGCAAATTTTGCCTCTGTGCTGCAAATTTGCAGTGCAGTACATGTTTTAATGCTCCATGTGTGCAGTTTGTGGCACTACAAAGAGTTTTGTGGTGCCACAAACTGCATACCCCCGGTCATCTGGATGGGGCCCTATGGTACAATTTAAGGCATGGCGCAAATATGCAGAGGGAAATGAGGCAACAGCTACAATAGCTATGCAAAAACAGCCTGGAAAATGGCAACACTGGGTCAGTTTTAATTTCAAGCATTCAATAATCATGAGTCTGCTACCCAAAAGCTATGAGATTACCTTAAAATCATGACAGTTCTATAACATAATAAATGCCGTCTTCTTCCTTCTTGTTTCTGAGCCTCCAGGGTACACCTGAGTCTAATTTTCACTTTTTAAAAAATTATTCTTATTTTTTGCAACCAGGATAACTAAAAACTTGTTCCTTTTAAAGAGAGCAAGCAAACAGATTGTCATGTAGTCTCTTGACTTCAAAAGCTGGAGCTTTAAGAAACACTAAAGAAAGTATTCAGAAAATTGGTGAATGTAATTGCAGAGCCAGTAGGTATTAAGTTTGAGAACTCATGGAGGTCAAATGAGGTCACAGATGAATGGAAAAGGGCAAATGTAGTGTTCATCTTTAAAAAAGGGAGGAGGAAGAGGATTCTGGGAATTACAGACCAGGATCATTTGACCTTGATACCTGGAAACACTATGGAGCATATAATCAAAGAATCTATTTCTAAGTACCTAGAGAAGAACAAGGTAATTGGAAACAGCCAACATGGTTTTGTCAGGAGCAAGTCATGTTTTACTAACTTGATTTTCTTTTATGACAAGTGGCAGGCTTTGTGGAGGGACAGAAAAGTGACTATGATATATCTTGCAAGGTTTTTGATGTTGTCTCCTATGATATTCTCATTAGCAAGCTAAAGAAATATAGTTTAAATGAAAGTGTTGTAAGGTGGATATAAGACTGGCTGAATCTTTGCACTGAAAGCATAGTTCATCAATGGCACAGTGTCTAATTGGGAGGAGGTACCAAGCAGGGTACAAATATTGACTGGAGAATGCCTGGATAGGTTATAGTACTGCAGCAAAGGACCTGTGGATTATATTGGACTGCAGGGTGAATCTGAGTCAAGAGTGTGTTCTTATTGCAAATAAAATAAAATAAAATTTTAAAAGCCAATATTGTACTAGACTGTACTGTCTGAAAGTCAAGGGAAGTGGTTCTTTTCACTCTGTTTAGCACTGATGAGGCCTTACCTGGAGTACTGTGTCCTATTTTGGGCACCACACTTCAGGAAAGATGTGGAGAATTAGAGAATCTAGGAGGGAGCAACAAAAATTAATAGAAATCCAGGAAACATGAATTACGAGGAAAGGTTGGATAAACTGGGGTTATTTAGACTGGACATTAGAAGAATGAGAGATTTGAAAAGTCTTCAAATAAAATGAAGTTTTGTTCTAAAGAGGACAGTTGTAGACTTATCTGTGGCCAAAGGGGACAGATCAAGTAGTAACACTCTTACATTGCAATAAGGGAAACTTAAGTTAATATTAGGAAGACATTTCTAACTGGGGTGGTTAAGCATTGAAACAACGTCCTTGGATATTTTAAGAGCAATTTAAACCAACACTTTTCTGGAATGATTTAGACATGGCTGATCCTGCCTTGAACAGGAAATTGGACTAGATCACCTCCTGAGGTCTCTGCCAGCACCTATTCTATGAAATTACACAAGATTTGCAATTAAACTAATGAGTGTTGTCAGCATCACTGCAAGTTAATATCACAGGGTCAGGTGGCAAAATTGGCCACTGGAAGGCCAAGAGTTAGAGCCAGGTAGTGGCAAAGACAAAGATGTAATGAAAAAAGAGGAAACTGTTAACACATCTGTCTAGATCCTCACATCCATGCTATATCTAAATATATCATGGCAATCGCCTCAGCATAAATTCAATAAACATTTCCCATCCATATCCATAAAACTCTTGTCCAAATGCTCATAACTTGTTACTGCAACATCCTTCTCTCTCTTAACAAACACAAGCTTGTTCCATTGTTATCCATCCAGAATGCAGCAAAAGTAATTCTCCTAGCCTGTCAGGGGCCACTCCGCCCTCCTTACATTCATCACATCTAGTATATCAGATATAAGCCACTGGCCTTTCCAGGGCTATCCAATGCCTATCACCTCTCATTCATGATCTACAAGTTCACTCCCAACTGCTAACTACCTCCGGAGCCATGTTCCACTGTTGGCTTACTAAATTTACAAACAAGCAGCTTTGTACCTTTGTCTATGTTTTTCCTGAATGTGAAGGGCCATAAGTATCTGAAAAATCTTATTATTTCCTTCAAAACACATTTTAAAACTCTTATTTTATTTGATACCTAGAAAAAAAAGGACTAAATATAGCATAAAACCTTAAAAACTCTATCTGCAACCTTCCATTTTCTTTTGTTTTATGCTTAGATTATGAGCTCTTTGGGGCAGGTCCACAGTAATATAAATATTAAATAAGTAAAGACACATGCTGCAAAGCAACTGGAGGGCTGCAGAATAAGATTATGTCTTAGTGATATAATACATAGTGTTCTATGATTTACTATAGCAGACAGACACGAAGAACAAGGCCTTGGCATCATAGTAAGCTGAATATAGTGTAAGTGTGTGTGTATGTGTTATGTGGCTTTAAGTCCTGAGATAGTTGGATGGAAGTCACTACAACATTATAATAGATACCAAAAGAAAATGACAATATTTATATTTTATTTGTTTGGATATGAACCTTTTCTCGAATGCTGGATCACAAACAATGGAAAACAAATAAGTGCCAAATGTAGCAAAAGAGTCAATATTTGTAGTATCTGGTCACTATTAATTTCTCTGTCTCTAATTAGGAAGTTAACTTACTTAGTCATCACAATGGCCATTAAACCAGTGGAGATCAATCTTTTTGGCAGGCATGCCACAAATAAGTACCACACTTTCACCAAGCGTCACTCTGATTCTCTTTGCCTACCCAATCTACTGCTCCACTTTCTGCTTTCTGCCACACACTCTCTGACTGGTCTGATGTTTTTCTTTCTGCTTCCTGCCCTGTCTGGCACTGTCCCCTCCCTGAGCCACACACATGAGTTTCCTGTGCCACTTGTGGCACACATACCTCAGGTTAGCCACTTCCTGCCTAAAACCATAAAGGTTGTTACAAATCCTCAACTTAAAAATGACTTTAAGTATTATTCAAAAAGTGATGGAAGCTATCATACTATTTATTTACTGATGCCTTAAATATCTCTGCGGTGTCCCAAAAGTGTTTTTCATATTGAACACACTGTTGAATATTTTGCACTGTCATAAAGTTGGGTAACAATGATATTACCAGTAAATGTCACTAGCTCAGGTGTGCATTTAAATATATATTCTATATTGACATGTATGAATTTGGAACCTACTAACAGTAGATTTCAGTCATGTAACTTAGCTTCCATCAGACAACACCCTACAGCTCGTTTAGTTCAATTGCCAGACATTCCCCTTAACCTTCCTCCCCATTTCCATGCTCTAGCTCTTGCAAAGCTCAGATAGGCATGAACAAGAAACATGGGAAATAAAACATGATGGAAGCAGAGATAAGTTTTTGATGAAACGTCAGACTCTGATTTTCAGTATGCCCAGAACATCATTGTTGTTTGGATTTAAGGGTCACTTTGGCTTGGTTTTTGAATGTGTGTTTCACATGTGTGTTAGGCACGTTTCACACTCTCTAAAGTTCTAAGGTATTTGAATTTATGTTTCTATGGTTTGAGGCCATGATTCTGCTGGGGTCTATGATATGAAACAAATGAATGATATGAAACAAACAAATGTCTGGAAAAAATATTCCTGCTGCTCTGGCCAAACCAAAGAACTCTGTTATCTCAGCCGACTGTGCTGTTACGCACCAAATAAGGATTTACGCATGCCTTGGTGGAAATGAAGATTAGGAGACAGCAGTGCTGAGCAAGGCAATGAGCATGCTGCTTTGTTACTCATAACCAGTGAGAGTGAAATACACTGAGACAAGTGAGAGCTGCAGGCTACTAAAATGTCAAGAATACCATGCCTTGAGTATGTTCTGGGGAAACTGAAGACCTGGATGGGAGAGTAGTTGGGCCCTGGTAGAAGTAAGTGTGTATCTGTCCGTCACTGGCTTTGATGGATATCCCACTTTCAGTCCTAAGGTTGGATTCTCTGCATACTTAAGTATAGTAGCATTCTAGGTAACTGTAAGGGTGGGTCATGGAAAATTGATATCAGCTGCTGTGGCATTTCACAGTACAGGATTGCCACTATGTTTGGTCTGTTCCTCATTGTCTTGTCAAACCCATTTTCCCCTCTCCTCTAGAAGGCTCAAGGCTTAACCATTTTCAAAGCTCTGTGTAATGGTTTGCACCACATGGGGAACCTCTCTGTAGGCACGTTTACACATGCAATTAATTTGAAGCAATCAAATCCAGTGCTTATCGCATCAGAGTTTATTGCTCCTGGGTGCCCCATTTGAACGTGCACCCAGGACCACAACACACTGAGCCAGGTGGGAGCAGCTCTAGATGGCAGAGGGTCCTGAGGTGTAATGCTGCCAGCCTATGGCTGTTCCTGCAGTACACTGCAGAGGGGCTGGGTGGGGCATGAGAGTACTTCAGCATGGGGATTGGTGGTGGGCAGCCCCCATACTGAATCACTCTCGTGCCCCAGACAGCCACGTCAGCATCTATGTGGGTGTTGCTGTGGAGTAAAAAACATTGCAGCAGGATAGTATTTGTATTTACAAGTACTATCCTGCTGTGGAGTTTATTAGTTTACTGCAGCCTAATAGGGCTGCAAGTGTAAATGCCAAGACATTTACTGCGGAGTTAATTAGGCAGCTCCACAGCAAATGTCTCATGTAGATGAACCCTGTTAGTGATAAACAAAATAGATCTGGTCATTTTGTCTTCCAGCACCCCCTTTTGCCAGGATGCAGAAACCTGAAACATCAGGCACATGAAGACCCGGACCTGTGGCTTGAGACTACTGAAAAGGCAGGATATAGACATCACAATGAGTTCAATGACTGAATGGGGAAACCCTGCAAATTAGTTAAAGAATGCTCTAAAGTCTGGCTATTATTTGGCAGGCACAACACAATCCTTACAAACAGCTTCAAGCTCCATCAGGCATGTGTTAGGCAGAGTGCCAGCTAAGACCACAGATCCTGATAAACAAAAGTCTGTCAGTCATGTTGCAGACAAAAGAAGCCAGCAAGCAGGCACACTTCTCGACAACTAAGGAACAAAAATTAATCCCATGCCTGAAAATAGACTACAGTAGCTTCTGAGACATTACCCGATCCACAGAATACAGACCAGCCTAACCACAGTAACACACACCAAGGTCCTTAATATCTTAATTTTAGATCCATAACACAAACTGGGTCAGATCTCTTCAGTTAGGGAAGGGAGCTGAATTTGATTATCTTCATTAACATAATGCTCTTTTTAAAAATAAATGCACAAGAAACTGAGGTAAAGCCCAGGCTTTTAGCAGTAATTTAAAATTCTCTTTTACTTACGTGCCTCTCCGTCCTCAGTGTATTACTATTTGCATACAAACACACATGTGCCTACATAACATTGTATCAATCAGATTTTATAGCTAGAAGACAATAGCATTGGTATTAGACCAAAGTTTTCTTTTATTTAAATCCAAGGGTGGCTCTGGTCTCATGGAATACTGGGGACTAGGGCTGTGTGAAATTTCACTGAGTGTTTCATTTCGAAGCTGTTTCAATGTGTTTCGAGCTCAAAATAGTAAAATCGAAACAAAACAAAAAGCATCGAAACAGATTCAAAACAAAATGAGGGCACTCAAAACATTTTGAAAGTTTTGAAATGTTTTGAGTTTCGAAGCAGCCTGGTGGTGGGAGGTAGGGGAGAGCTCTGACAGAGCTGATCAGAGTGCAGCCCTGGCTCTGCCTACCTCCCACCACTCAGCTGCGCTCCAATCAGCTCTGCCAGCCCCACCGAGCACAGCCTGGTAGCAAGAGGCGGGGAGAACCAGGAGGGTGCTTCACATCCCATCACTGGGCTGTGCTCCATGAGGCTGGCGTTGCCAATCAGAGCGCAACCCAGTGGTGGGAGTCGGGCAGAGCTGGGGCTGTGGTCCAATCTGCTCCGCCAGCCCCACGGAGCACAGCCTAGTGGCAGGAGGCAGGGAGAGCCTGGGGCTGTGGTCCACCTCCCATCGCTGAGCTCCATAGGGCTGGCAGAGCCAATCAGAGTGCAGCCTGGCAGCGGGAGGTGGGCAGAGCTGAAGTTGCGCTCTAATCGGCTCCGCCAGCCCCACCACCAGGCTGAGCTCCATGGGGCTGCAGAGCCACTCAGAGTACAGCCCGGCAGCGGGAGGTGGGCAGAGCTGGGGCTGTGCTCCACCTCCTGCTGCTGGGTTGAGCTCCATGGAGTCCAGGACTGCGCATGGGCTGTGCCCAGTGCTGGTTCCAGGTGGCAGGGGCAGCTTCCTGTCATCTGGCACAGATCTGAGGACCCACACCCCTGGGAAGAGTCTGGCACAGTCCCACAGCCCTCCCAAGGGTGTCAGCCCCCAGATCTGCGTGCTGGATGACAGGAGACTGCCGCTGCTGGCAAGTGTCATGAATTTGGCTTTCAAGACTTTGAGGTGTAGTTTTTAAGAAACCTCTGCACCTATCTCCTTGAAACTTGGCAGGATTCATGCCCTTAGAAGGGGCTACCATCTCTGCAATTTGCATCTGAACCAGGCAACAAATGACATTTTAGGGATTTTCATGATTCCCCATTATAGGCTATAGGCAAAACGTCAAAACGAGTCCAAACAGCAAAACAGTTTCGACAAAACGAAATGGAACAGCGTTTCAAAATGAAATGAAACAACAGAATGAAACACTGTCCCTTCAAAATGGTGAAACAGATGTCAAAATTATGGTGTTTCACACAGCCCTATTGGGGACCTTCCACATAATTTAGCATTTTTTTCCTATTATCTTCTCTTTCTTCACCCTTTTCCCTCTGTCACAATGACTATCCTTAACACATAAAAGGTCAGCAATTCCAGAGGCCATCAATGCTAATCTGACAACAAAGAGAGGTATTCTCTTGCCTCTTCAACATCCTAGACCAGTGATTCTCAACCATGGTACCCCAAGTTGCTGTGAGTTCCTTTGAATGGTGCCACAAGGTGCTGGACTATATTAGCACTTATAGGTATGCAATCTTATACATTATTCACAAAATAAGCCTAGAAATTTCAAATAGGAATCCATAGAGTCAAAAATATTCTGCTCTATGGTGGTCTTCTGAGTTTTTTGAAACAGAAGAATTGGTCTATTATGTTTCTGTAGTCAAAACATGAGTGAAATCTAAAGCTGGCATTTTCCAAGGGGTGCCTTGAATCTAAAAAGGCTGAGAAGCACAGCCTTAGACTATAGTGTTACCTTGCAAAATACTTATGTTATTAGATGCCTGGTTCCAACTGCCAGCATAGAACAAAAGCACACTTCCATGCAAGCTCTTTCTGGGAAGTTTGACCCTCAAAGGTCCAGTCCCCCATTCCACATAGACCAGAAAGCCTGCATGATTTGGAACTCCCTGAAGCACAGAAACCTGCTTTGAAATAGGATCTCAGAAAATGGTCCAAACTCCATTGTGGTCCCAAGAGTACATCTAATATTTGAGCAATACAAAGTTTCTGAACTTCTCTCCTATCTCATTTCCTTCATGATAAAACTATTAAATCAGTTAACATGCAAAATAGTTTTTTCTCTACTCCGTAAGTTACAAAGCTCAATAAACAGAAATAAGATATTGCTACACAGCAATCTTGAGTAGTAATAAACCTACTGTTATAATCCACAGTATCTTAAGGGCTGGTCTACTTGGGGATATTGACTGATGGACATATACCGTATAATTGTACTGCCATAGCTCTGCTGATATACCTTATTATGCAAATGCTGTAGTCTAGAATAAGGGTGCCTTTACTCTGTCATGTAATTATACTACCAAAAAGTCTCTTCTATTCCAGCTACAACAATATAGTTAAACCACTACAGCTCTGCCAGTCTGCTTCCCATAGGAGTCCAAAGGAGAATGAAAAGAGATTGTTTAGGGGATTTCAAGAAAATCCAAGATCCACCACTGTTTTAGTGCCCCATGCAGGTCAATCCATGTAGTGCTCAATCTAGCATCTATCTTGCTGCAAAGGGAATGAAAGCAACAAGATGAACAACTTTTGTAGATATACACCAGGCTGTAATAAAGTGACCTGTGCCAAATGCCACTTACCAGGAACCCCTTTTTCATAGAGCTTACAGTCTAAAGGCATAAGGAGCTTCCCTGTGGGCAGGACTCTTGATGGCTACAAGGATTTTTATTCTTATACTAACAGAGCTTCCTGATGCCCCATTCAAAATAGTTCTAGGTACAATATCAGCTCCAAAACAGAAAAACAACTGCTCTGACAAACTTAAGTCAGAATGCAGTGCTTAGAAGATGAATTATAGTGCCTACTTGGGTAGAACCGTGTCTGAGCCAAAAAATATTCCTGTTTGCTGTTTGGAAACAATACACCTTGCAGTGTATTTATAATCAGAATCTCTTCCAAGTAATGTAGATCTTGTCTCACTTTCTCAGCACTAGAGACTGGTGACATCTGAAAGCTGGTAAGCAAAGCTATCGCACACCAGAACGTGCAGGTTCTACTCACTGCCAAGGTCAACCCAGATAGCTCTAAGGGCTAGAAATGCTTGTGTCCTGGTGGCTACTCAAATTACAGGCACATCTGATCTCAAAAAAGAAAAGGGGATTTTCAATGTGCTAAGTAGAGGGACAGACTAGAGGTCACCTGCGAGTATTTCACACACTAAATATCTCAAATTAACAAGTTTCTAAAGTTTACATATGTTATTTTGCTACATCTTCCAAAGAGCTATTTTGCCAGCAGACTCCTACACAGTAACTCTCCACAATCTTAGATCAGTGCTGGAGAGAAAAAGTCTGCTTATAGGGGTCAGGTATGTCATTATGAAAGCAAGACAAACTTACTTTTGGAGAGGAGTGTGTCATTTATGTAACTATAAAACCACAATGCTTTCGTTGTCTGTGCACTGCGCTCCTAAGAGCTTTGCCTGTCAGAAACAGAACCCATTTTGTTCTCAGAAATTCTGCAGTCTGTTAGAGAAGAACGCCACACAGAGCTCCTCAGCGAGATGCTCCTTATGTTCAATTCTGTCATATTTTTTAATGAAAAACAAAAATAATTCAGATTGAAAATGTATGATATTAACTAATATACAGAAAATACAGCTGGAGAAAGAGAACTTACCTTAAAACTTTAGACAGACAATGGTCTCTGGTACTAACCAGATAGCAGGCGTTTATCACAAGCAGAGTGCATTCTGGGAATGTGACACTAGCTAGAAGTCAGTCCATTATCATATGGAGCTACTCTTCTCATATAAATATGTGTGTATGTTGGGGATAAGGCTCAAAACAAGAAATGGACTAAAATGTCCCCATTTTTTCCTCCTGTTTATTTGGGGCACTGAGTGCATATAGCTTTTATGTTAACATTGTCCTAGTATTATTTGCAGATCACCTTTTAAAGAATTAGTCTCGGCTCCAGTATCTTATTAAATGTTGCAAAAGGGGTTAGAACACTCTCTGTCTGGTTTGCAATGAGGTAGAAAATAAATTTGCTATGGAATGTTAGCCCCCAAAGAAATGAGATAGTGCCTATTTAGCCATCCTGAGAGTATCAGATGCTAAGGTGTTGTAACTGGCAACCAATACCTGTAATCTGATGAGTCTGAAACTATATCCATGAGCTTGCATCTGATCAATTATTTTTCAATGTAGATTAAAGATTAAAAAAAGTAAACTTTTAAGGTCTGAACAAACACTGTGTGAACCAGCTATAAACATGGCACATGTACTGATTCTGTAGTACAAATATGTTTTAGGAATAAAGAGACTGCGCTTTGGCAACATTTCTGTAACAACTGAGCCTCCATAGAAATGTCTTTTCTTTGCTGGTTCTAGTAAGTGTTTTACTCTGGTTCTCATCTGCCCAGAGGATATGCTCCTCATTCATGTTATGACATTTGAAAACTACAAGGAGGGAAATTTTAAGATGGATGACCTTGTAAGTGATTTTGGTCCTGTTCTTAGTACAAGGAAAATTTAGCCACGTCATTTAACCTCATTATACCTCTGTTTCCTCACCCAGGGATATTCTGAGGCTTCGTTCATTGTAATTTGTGAATTTCTTTGAGATCATCAAATGGAGTGTTGATAGAAAGCGTTCTTCTAGTTGGGGAAAAAAGTAACCTTTGAAATCTATTGAGAGGATTTTTCTTTCTGGGGAAGGGGAGGAAAAACCAAGCCTGCCCCTTCTAAAGATAGGTAGACGGGGCAGTGTGTGTGTGCGCACGCGCGTGTGTGCATGTGTGCATGCGCATGCCAAACCCACTTTCACCTGTGTAGCACATGTACAGTAGGGCTGTGCAAAATGGCTATGTTTTGTTTCCATTTCAGATTTGGCCAGTTCGACGGGACAGTGATTCGTTTTGGTGTTTCGGATCACTGTTCCATTTTGATTTGGCCGAATCTGTTTTGGAGTTGGGAGCTGGGGCTGAGCGATGCTGGGCTCTGGCTGACAGGTTGAGCCACCCCAGTGATGCAACAGCTGCCACGTGGATGCCAAGCAGAGGGGGGCAATCCCTGCTGCCCCCCCACTGACCTGTGCTGCACAGGGGGGCTCTACCACAAGTCTCCAGGTGCCCTGATCACCACTGTTACAGCTGGTGCTACAGCTGGCTTTTTTTTCCCCCCCTCCAAGTGTCAGGAGGCTGGGGCCAAGCGGAGGATGGGACCAGGCAGGGCAGCCATGGGGGCTTCTCCCGCAACTCTTCTTCTGCTCTTCCACGTGCCTGCTTCTGCTCTGGTGGGAGGAGCCATGGGAGAAGCCCCCATGGCTGCCCCGCCTGGTCTCATCCCCTGCTCGACTCCAGCCTCCCAGCAATTTAAAAGGAGGGCTCAGGGGCTGTGCCGGACTATTCCCAGGGGGCACCTCCAAAACAACCAAAACATTTCTGAAATGTTTCGGATGGTTTTGTTTCATATCAGAGATGTTTCTGAGCCTTCCATTTCATTCTGGGTTTGGTGTTTTGAGTGCCGAAATGGGCCAAAACACCTCCAAAATGAAATGACTACTGAAGTTTCACACAGCCCTATTCCACAGTGGGCTGTCTGCCACAGAGCTCAGGTCTCCACTACCATTCTGCATCATTGATCTCAACCATTGGTGGATCTAGGATTTTGAAGAAGGGTGCAGATGGTGTGGCACATCATAGTATATAACACAACACATTTATTTTTTTTTTAGTTAAAGAGAAATTAGATGCTTTATTAATATGCTAGGGAGCTAGCATATTATTTTGTTTAAGATGAATGTAAAAACAAAAATAGTAATTAAAGTGTGTGCTAATTTGCTAAATTATACAAAGTTTTAAAAAACACAGCAAAGTAGGCAAAAATTGGTCAAAAGCCATTATATGTTATTAGTCCTTTAGTCATAATTAAATGTATGTTTCTTTTTTGGACTCATAACACAATTTAGCCTCCTTGAGTGTCTTGCCAGTGCCTCCAATAATTCACTGTCAGTCCCTCTCAGTCATTTCTACATATGAGCTAACATTATCACATCTGAGTTAAGGTTTTTAGCTAGCGTTTGCCAGCAACTTTTTGTTCTATACTTGGCCACTAAGGCTAGGGAAAGACATTCAAAAAGCCTGAATTGATTCAATCTTTGCAGGTTAGTCTAACCTGGCTAGGTTAAATCACTTTGTAAATGCACAGACATCCCAGACTTGCAGGCACATGCCTGCAGTGGCTTAGACTAGAAGCTGGTGGGCACTAGAACAGCTCTCCCTTCCCTTGCACAGCACTGAACTGAGAGGGGTATGGCCAGGCCCCAGCAGGACACTCTGATTAGTCCAGCAGGGAGTTGATAATAGTGTTTAACATTCCTAACTCGGTGTTTATCACCCCATTAGGAAAACAGAGAGACATTACCAGCTACCTGTTGATTCTGCCTGTTGATTCTACCTGTTGATTCAGCATAGACCATAGCCAGCATGTGGCCTGCTAGCTAATACACAACACCTATCTGCAAGGCAGAGGGGAGGGGAGAATTCCTGCTTAGCTGGGAGTGGTGAGGGAGTGGGAGCAAACAGCTCTTCTTAAACAGCTTTTCTAAGGAAGGACATTAAGCTATTTGTTGATTAGCTCCAAAAAGCCTGTCTGCCTTGGTCGTCTCCCACATCATGGACTGTAGCCAGAATGTGGTCTGAGGTATCTGTGTAGGGCAGAGGGGAGGGGGGAATAATCCCTGCTTAGCAGGGAGAAGCCAGGCAGACACTGCTGTGCCTGCAAGTCTCTGCCAAGCTGCAGCCAGGGAGCAGGGGGGAGGGGACCTGCCCTGCTGTAGAGTAGAAAGCCCCACCCAGCCCAGAGAGCATACTGGGATGCTAGGGATGTCTGGTTTATCTTAACCAGAAAGGGGTCTGGGACAAACATTGCATATACCGGTTTGAGCCTGTAACAGGTGTCCGCTCTGGGCCGATCTAAACATGACCTGAACACCTGTCCCTGGGTCAACCGCCCGCCGTCTCTCCTGTCATGCCTTGTTAATTAGTTAATTGATGTTAATTAGTGGGAGGCTGCCCTTTCACTGCCCCGATGCCAGGTGGCACTATCTGCAGCTCCGTTTCCTCCCCTATACCGCAGCCCATGCCTCGCTGATGGAATTGACTCTGTTCGGTCTGGGCCTTGTTATAATCAGGCCCCCTTTTTCCCTCTCTGGGCCCTGCACAACCCTGTCTTGGTCTGTCCCCTCTCCTGGGGCTCCTCAACTTGCTGCCCCCTCTCCTGGGGCTTCTCAATAAAGCTGTGCACTGGGGTCCCCACACGGCTGTGTGCCCCCTATGAGGCCTCCTCCAACCCCTAATAGCCTCACCCAAACCACCGGTATTTAAATAACAACAAAACACAAGCCCCTGGGCTGTAACATAAATTAAAGCTGCCCAGCTAAAACATCATTCAAGCCTACCGGGGAATGCTCCATCCCTCCGCAGTGTCAAACACTGCTCCTGCAGTCAGGCTTCCCCTTTCTTCCCTGAGAGAGCTCCTTCCCCCTTGGCCACTGGCAGGGAACTGCCCCACCTGGCCTCAGCCCCTGGGCTTTATATGGGAGCCAGGTCCTGCCCCTTCTGGTCAGCTAACCTCTGGTTGCCCTGGCAACCAGCAGCTGGACTCATTACTCACTGCTAGGGCTCTTCCCCTAGCAGTTTTCTCCCTTCTTAGGAGCAGGACACCTAAGTGCTTTGTGGCAGAACCAAATCAGTTAAGTCTGATACTACATTCAACCTGGTTTATCTCAAACCAATTTAGGCCATTTTCAAACTGGTTTATGTGCACTGAATATCTGTTCTGTTACAGGTTTAAACCAGTTTCTGATCACTTAAACCAGTTTGTGTGTAATGTCTGTTCCTAGCTTAAAGGACCAGCAGGCCTTTTCATCTCCACTATAGAACAGCCATTGTTTAAAAACAATATTCAGTCTCTATTGATATAAATTGGTGCAAGTCTGTGACCTAGAAGTGCAAGTCTCATGTGTATATTTTAGTATGATTGCTCTGAAAAGCAAACAGGGGATGTAAATAATGAGCAAGGTTTTCAGATGTTATTACTGAGCATTTATATATGTGCTCTAGGAGTGGTGTGGGGGTATGCTTTAATTAGAGCAGTTCCAAGAGCCGCTCTAATTAAAGTGCAGAGAGTGTCTCATGTATCAGTGTTCCCATGCTTAAAAATGGCAGCAGGACTGCTTTAACTAAAGCTTATTCAATGAGCTTTAGTTAAAGCATCCCTACCACCATCTTTAAGCATGGGGACACTGATACATGTGATGCTGGAGTCTGCTGGAGTGCAGTAATTATCATGCTCCAGCAGACTCAATCAATCAAGTCTGCTCCAAAGCACTGTAAAGCAGTGTTGGAGCAGCCTTGCTGTTCATGTAAAGGCACCCATTGATTTGGGGTGTACAACCTGAGGAGGTTTGACAGAGGGGGATTTGATAATAGTCTTTGAATATGGTTGCAGAAATGAGCTTCCCTGTTTAAGGCCCGCAACTCACTTTTGGAGGGTTCATTTTTGGTATGCAACTAAATGTGCATACACGCACACATGTGCACGCGTGCACACACACACACATATATATATGTGCACTCTCAAACATGTACTAGCCACACAGTTAAATCAAAAGGGATACAGGAGATTTTATGAAGAGAACCAAGAGAAGGATGGGAATAATTTTTCCTGCCCCAGATTTCATTTTCTGAGCATGACTGTATTCTGTATTTCAACATGAGCCCTGTTCTGAGCTTTCCTGTACACATGCCAACAACAAAAACACATTTTAATTCAGAAGACAAAGTGGCTGCAGTATGAGATACAGCCCAGCTTTTTTCTTTCACTGGCATCCATGGCACTATTTGGAATAATAGAAATTCTTACTGCAATCTTTAGTTATTACCACCGAGTAAGTAGTTTCCCCTAATGTATCAACATATCCCCACTGGTTATTTTCCTATACAAACAGCAATAAAGTAAAAAGGATTTCTATAAAAGTATGCTTGTTTGCTAATCTGTAAATATAGTTCCCTGTTCCAAAGCTTTTTAAGCCCAGGCTACTTAGATATCTACTACAGGGAGATATCAAGCACTTACTGCTGCAGGTATTTCTCATTTGTTCTGCATGATAACATTAAGTAAAATCTAGTACTATAGGTCTTCCTACTGTGTTACAGCAGCACTCTAACTAGGAAGTTCAGACAGAGTCCAAAATCTATTCATAACGCATAGCTGTTTCCTTCATGATTAAGGCTACAAAACACAAGAGCATCCATTAAAATTAGTTCCACTTTTTCAAAATCAAACATAACACTAAAAGGCTCAATTTCCCATAGAGCCCATAAAAGTTTATAGAGGCTTTGTTTGCCTGCAAAAACTTGGGTAACTAAATGCACAAATGCTGATCTGCATGCATGGTTTTGCTTATATAAAAAATGAGTTTTAAATTAGAAAAATACAGATGTATTATTTATTTTTATTTAAACAGTTCCAAGAGGGCACCATGGGGTTTTTGTTCCTTTTTTTGTTCCCCACCTCCCCCACACTGCTTTGGGCTGGGTCTAGGGCCTGGGCCATTCCCCAGCTCTTCCCTGCTGCTTTGGGAGTGGCCCTGGGGGGAGCAGCCCTGGCCTCAAGACAGCCAATCAGAGCATGAATACAGCATTACAGACAGACAGACAGACTTAGGCTTTTATAATATTAGAATTTCCAGCTCTCCCTTTCATGGTTTCCTACGCAAGCTATATACATTTGCTGTGGACTGCTATTTGGCAGTTGGTCTTAGTCCATAAATTACACATCCCACTTATCTAATACTTCTCCACCCACCACAAGTGAGCACATGCTTTTAATTTATTCAATACACATTTGCGCACGCACACACACACAGACATACATCAGGATTTCTGGACTTTCTTAAACTTTTTACCTTCCAAAAATTTTCATTAAAATCAAATTTTGCAGTTAACCCACAAAATAGACTAAATGAAATAAACTGCTCACTTTTATGTTTTCATTAGCTAGAGATAACAAGCATTAAAAACTGAGCATGTCCCACTGTCTAATTTTATAGCCTTGTTAGGTCTTTGAATTGTTTGATTACACATTGAGGACACCTAATTATATATAATTAAATGGATTATATAAGTGTGCTAGGATTACATAAAATAGCCAAACAAATGATACATTAAAAGAACATAATGATTACCACCAACATAACAAAAGGCTAGGGAAATTTGCAGTTAAGGATTAAATCACTATTTACACATATCCCTATTGGTCTTTCTACATGCTTCTTTAAGAACAACCATTTTCAGTTTAACTATTTTCTTGCCTCTCCAGGTTTATATGTCTTTCATGTAGGAAAACTAATGCAACTAAAATCACACTGGAAAGATCGTTCAGTTTCTGAAACTGCAGGCTAGATGTTTCTGGTATAAATTGCCATAACTCCAACAACTGCAGTGGTGCTTATAACAGTTGAAGATCTGGTTATGCGTCTCTACACCTTCACAAGTTTGTCTTAAATACTGTGTACTCTTTTCTGCATATATATAAAACATACTATAAAATATGTGTTGATCAAAAACAAAAACTAGTTTTAAATAATTTCAGATTTCTGAAGTCATTTTCATGTCAAATTGTTTGAAATGGCCATGTTTTAATTTTAAACATTTAAAAATCACAAAAATAAAAATTAAAAATATAAGAGGAAAAATATTGAAAATGTTATTAAAAAGCTTTTGAACCTGGGTTCTTGGCATATTAAGCATTTTAAAAACAATTTCAACTGTTTTTGTAATTTTCTAAATGAAAAATGGAAACATTGAAAAACACAGTATTTGCATGAAAAACTGCAATGGGAATTTCTCCAAAAATATCAGAAAAGGCAACAAAAAAAGGAACAAAAAATAAATAAAAGTTGGCTATTTTTTTTACAGCCTTGTGCAAGGTTTAATGAGTTTAGCAGGGATATATAACTTATTTACATGAGTCATAGATCACCTTACAACTCATGAATGTCATACAAGTATGTTATGGAAGGTCATCAGTAACAAGTGAATAATGTTTATTGAATGAACAGAATAAAGTACTTCATGCTCATTCAGAGTCAGTGACTTCATAAGATTGAACAATCAGCACCTAGTCATATAGACAGATGCATATGGTCTATAGATTAGTAGCAAACAGAATACATATTCAACCTTTGGTGGGGGGAAGCATGCAGGGCGCCTGTATTGGCTGAGGCCAGAAGGTTGGGGACACTCCTGCACGCCTCCCGGAATTCCCCACAGGCTTCTCCGGCTGCCGGAGACTACCAAGCACAGCAGAGCAGTTGGTCCACTCTGATTGGCTGCTGGGCCCAGGCAAGTGTACTCCCAACCCTTTGCCATGTCACCATAGACTGCCTCCTGCACCCAGACCTACACATCCAGAAGAGCCACAGGGTGAGTATTCTCCATCACAAGTTGCACATGCCTTCATTTCCTGGTCTGCCTGCACCCTGCCATGGCATTCCACCATTCATGCCCAAGCAAGGAGACTCAGGAGCTGTAGCATGTCCTGCTTGTTGCCCTGTGTAACTCGCTGGAGGCTGTGGGACTTCATGCACACCCACCTGGACTTGAGGTAGCAGGTTACCATGGTACATGCCTTCATGCCTTCAAGCCAGCAGCTGGCCATCCGACTGCACCCCATACCTGTCAAATGTCCTGGACTGGGCCACTGATTTTCATGTGGTCACTGTGGACAAGATCACCCAGTACACCATGGATGTTGGGGTGCTCTGGCACCACATTCAGATGGTTAAGCATCAGTTCTGGGCCAACGCCACCATCACTGACTGCTGAGAATGGATCATCCTCAGCACCTGGGATGATGAACAGTGGTTCCAGGCCTTCTGCATGAACCAGGCCACCTTCATGTACATCATCGCCCAGCTGGCCCAGCGGGGATGGCCTGTAGCGGCTGCACTACAAAGGGTGAATGGTTTTAGGTCCCCCTGCCCCTGCTTTCCACTTTTCCTTTCCCCCAGGGGCTCCACATTATCCCTGGGGCCTGGATCCTTATCATGGCTGCATGCGGTAGGAGTAAACCATACTTTCCCAGACTGCACAACATCCTCACTTGGGACATGAATCATCAGAAGTGGGAGGAAGCATGGCTGCGAGTCATGTGGGTTGTGCTTCTGCAGCGGCTACTGCACTGGTAGTGGAGGGACCAGGGGGCACTTTGCATGTCTGGGAGAGGGGAGTGAGGTGTCAGAGGATTGAGTCTGGAACACTCATGGCAGCAGTGTGGGGATAGTGTTCTGTGACCCACATGTTTGGCCATGGTCCTCAAGGTCATGGACTAGCATGGAGCAGGGGGGTACTCCTGCAAGATACAGGGCATGGGCTCAAACTCCAGGTCCTGGGTCCCAATTTCCATGATGCCAGAGCTTTCTTCTGCTCCTGTACACTGGCGCTCCCTGCTCTTGGCCATACCTGAAGAAATGTCAAGGGAACTCAGGTTCAGCTGCAGGTGCACCTCAGCTCCCACATCCTATGATAATGTGGGAACTAGCACCAACTGGGCAGAATCCTCATGGACCAGCTCCAGCAACTGTTGTCTTGCCCTGTGGCCCCTGCAAATCTGCTCTTGAGCATCAGATTGTCCTGTCATTTCAGGGTGTCCCTGTGCCTCATCCTTGTGGTGGGGTCCCTGCTGATGACTCCCAACTCTTCCTACCTATCCACTGGTGCCATAGGCAAGTGGGATCTTGACATCCCTATCCTTGGTGAGGAAGTGGGACAACTCCTTATAGAAGGGCATGGTCTGCCTCTCAGCCCTGAACTTCTTTTTGGCATCATGCATGAATGCCACATGTCCCCGGAGGCTGAGGGGAGCATGGTAAGCTCCCACAGGCGGCAGCAGCGCTGCTGGTGGGGGAGGTATGGTCAGCACTGACCGGTGATGAGTGACCACCCACAACTGCTGCCAGCAGTGTCAGCAGTGGGCAGATGCAGTCATGGACTGCCTGCAGATACCGCTGGTGGTATTGGCAGTGGGAGGGAGGATGGTGAGCAGTGACTGTTCACAGGCACCACCATCAGTGCTGGCAGTGTCTTTTTGCAGGGGGAGTACTGCCACACTCAGGGGGTGCACATGCACCTGCATGCACCAGCTACGCATCGCCAATGGCATCATGGACATGCCTATACTGCCATTTGCTCCCATGGCCCAGCATTGCTCCCAGTCCTTTTTGCGGCCCCATGCCTGCATATTCTGGGAAATGAGCTTGAAGACATCCCTGTTTCAGTGTCCTTTCTGGAGCTGGTTCTGGGTCTCCTCCTCACCCCAGGAGGTGATGAGTTCCCCCATCACCTCATAGTCCCAGTTGTGTGATCAGGGTTGGGTAGTGGAGAAGGGCAGGACAGGGTTGTCTATGGTGGTGCCCATGGGGTCTCAGTGTCCATGGGTGGATGAGCGTCTGGCTGTGATAAGGTGGATAAAATGATGGAAGAAAGGCTGGAAGGATGGAGGAAGAAGAGAATAAACAAAGGTGCAGGTTCCAGCACATGGCTGTCCCTCACAGTGCACTTGGGCACAGTCCCTTCTCCAATGTGATTGGGGCTCCACTGGTCAGGTCACCCTCACAACCTCAAACTTTCTATGTGCACCAAAATTCTGTTCTATTACAGGTATAGATTAATTCCTGATCACTTGGACCAGTTTATGTGCAATATTTGCACTTGGCCATTGGGAGATTAGAGGCTGCTTCAGCCAGTAATAGAACCCAGAACTCCTGTTCCTCAGACTCTATTAACCACTTCTGGAATGATTTTGGATTTAAACAGCACTTTTCTAATAGCACTTTTCTTCTCCTAACGATCTGGGTTTCATTAAAATATAATGAACAATATATACACACAGCATTTAAACCAGAATTGAACGTATGTTATTGTACATAGTATGCTGACATCACAGATGAACTCTCACATTTTAATACCAGTATATTTTGTGCAATTTTCTTTGTAATTCCAATGTGAGACAGTAACATTTAATTAGGATGTGAAATAATCATAAGAAATAAACTTAAAATGTCTAGTTTCATTCAGAAGGTTTTTCTATTGTTCTGCTTCCTGAAGTTCAAAATGGAAATCAAAGCATTAAGAAATATGAGCCTATAAGGGTACTCAAGTCACTACAACTTTTGTTGAAATCTATTTCCACATGCCAGCAAGCACTAAGGTGTTTCAGTAAAGACATGCCCCATCCTTGATTAAAAAAAAAAAATCACAAAAGGTGCAGAGAAGTTCAAGACTGAAATCTGACTCTAAAAAATCTTTAATCCCTGGAGATGTTTGGATCAGAATTTGTGTGGGTTAATCCCATCTATACTGTTGCAGTCAACATTCTTGTGCAGTGCCCCACAAAAACAGTGCATGTCAGGTCAAGTGGCTTAACAAACCAGGCTGAGCATGCAGGGGAGGAGGTGGGGTTATAAAGCTAAACCAGTCTGACTGCTTGTGTGCATTTTACCTGTGAATGTTAGTGGCCTTAAAGGGTACAATGTAAGTCACTCTTGTTTTGGCCTTTGTAAACTCAAATCCCCAAGGTCTGTGAAAGTCTACTTCATTATCCAAATGTCTATTTCATAATGACTATCTGTCTAGACAGAAGAGATCAGAATACAGCAACACTTATGGTCCAACACACACCATGACAATAGTAAGCATAAATAACATGGCTTTTTCAATCCTGTATTCACAGGGGAAATTAAAAAAAAAAAATTATAGTATTTGTTTCTATATAGTTAAATAACTACATTTTGTTTTCAAATTATCAGTGGATTTTATTATTTTTAGAGGTGGAAAAAGTCTGACAGCTTATAACAGTCAACAGATATTTCATCCTGATATGTTACAAAGAAAAAAAATCACAGGCTAATGGTTTATCATAAGTTGGAAAGCATTACCACTTTCTTGGAATGATAACAGTAGTCACATTCATGCTTTTAGTATACATTATATAGATATAAACATAATTCTAAAAGAATTACATTGCAATTTACTGGTGTTACCTGCTCATATGCCATCATGCTGACATACTTTATAGGATTTTTATGTATTTAAACTCTATTTTTTTCATTTAGCGCGCACATAAAAATTACATATTTTTAACATTCTTAATGAGAATATGTCAACAATGCAATTTTTGATAAATCCTGCTACAGTATCTTGTTACAAACACATGTTTATTAAATAACTTTACATACATGTTTTTTTCTGTACATTTCAAAGGCAAGTTAGTACAAATTCAAGTGTATATTTATTGTTATATAGTTACAAATTTTAAAAGCACTGGTACTGTGGATAAGGATCCTAACTTGGTTCAGAAAATTAAATGTTAAAACATTACCAGATCATTCTTTCTTATTAGAAATGTGATTTAAATTTTTTTGAATTTATTGGGTCAAGTTTTGCAGACAGGGTGTTCAGTATGGCATTTCATAGACTCTCATATACAAGTCTACCTTAAAAGGAGAGTCTGCAGGTAACTAAGAAATCATGTGTCAAGAAAAAAGCAGACATTGATACACACTTTATTACTATGATGACAAAGGGAGAAACTGTGCAAGTTCTTTAACTACAGAAACCAAAGTGACTATTTGTATGAGTGAACTTTTCAGAATCAGAGTCAAGATATTATTGTGTAAAATATATAAATATAGTGATTAGAATTATCCTCTTTTATACTATGTTTTGCCTTTAGTTTAATGGTTGTGAATAAAGTTATTTCACTCTTGCTTGCTTTTATCAATTACCTTCCTTAAAGTTAACCTTTACAACTGTCCCTGCAAGGTTTCAAAGTTAAATGTCAATTGTGGTTCATCCTTTTGCTGCTTTTATCTTCTATTCAAAGAAAATGGTCTGAAGTGCTGCTTTAACACATTCTACCTTGTCTTACATTAGAAAAGCTATCTGTAACATTTCATCTTCATAGATGAAAGCTTTGAATACAAGAAAACAAATACTGCCAAAATCTCTACTTAAGATTTTCTTCTTCTTCACATAGCATGTTGGTTAAAGAAGGTTTGCAGCTATAGGTGTCCATCCAGAGCAGCACTCAGTAAATCTCTTTGTGGATGAATAATCCTATTGTTCTGCCTAGGATATTGTATCATCCATCAAACATCTTCTCTTTCTATTTTATCCTACTTGTTGTTCTTTTTACATCAACTTTGTCTTCCATTACCCATAAACATGCATCATCAGCTGAACCTCATGAACCATGCCAGGAAAAATGTATTCTTCTTTTCATAAAGTCTCCATTTAATACTCACTAAATTCCACTCATTTCTGTCACTTAGTCATTGATTACAAGTTCCATCTATGATAGGTTTAGTATTCTTCAATAACACTGTTACTTTAAGGACTTCAAAAGGCTGTCCTGTTATGATAACAAAACATGCATTATCTTCTTAGAGGGCACATACATTTTCAGGAGCTGGATCCTACTTTTCAAATGCATCTCCCTTGCAAACAGATGTTTATTTTCCAAAATTTCTCCATATTCTTGCAATGCAAACATGAATTGTGGGGTCATTTCCCACCATCCATAATGATGCTTCTTAGTTAATATTATTTTACTTGCTATATCATGGTTTACCATTCACTGGATATTGCATACCATTTGGTTTTCATCTTGCCCATAGCCACTTATACATTGTAAATCTTAATCATATTTGTATATAAATGTAACTAAATTCATCTGACCCTTTTCCTCAATCAAACATGCATGGACTTTGTTTACAAGTTATCAAGCTGCCAGCTATTCCATCCACTGCATTTAATAGCTGAGAAAGGGTGCGATTTTAAAAAACTTGTGCTGACTGCCTAATATCTTTTGTCAAATGACCCTTTTCCTCAGTCAAACCTGGTGAATATCAATTTTCCATAGTCCGCTTGTATTGATAAATTCTGTTTGGTTGAACAATTTTGTTAAACCTTTACAGTGGGTTTTGAATAAAGTGAACAATATTAAACAACCTTGTCTCATCCTTCCTTTGTTTTTTATTAGGCTTCCACTTTCACCTCCCACTGTAACAGCCTTCTGCTTCCAATGCAGTGGTGTTGTTAATTAGAGGTTTGGTCTTGAATTCCTATGGGTTTCAAATTGTTATGATAGATACTGTCAAATGATTTTTGAAGTCAAAGAAACATGAGTATCCAGCTTTTTACATGATGGATCTTTTTAGTATGAACTTCAGGTTCATGATGGTATTTTATTCATGCCCTTGCTCCGGTCTGAAGGTATATTGTATGTCAAGTTCCTTATTACTCCTTCCAATATTCAGCTACAAAAGTAATCTGGAAACATGCAGTACAACATTCATTGTTCTATACTCCTCACAGTCCATTGCATTATTTTTGGGAGGGTTTAGGATAGGTGGTGAAATCTTCTGGAAGTTCATCCATCACAAAATGCCTTTCACTACTTCAGACAGAGTTTTCAAATCTTCCCTTTCTAAACATTCTCTCTCTGTATACCACCTTTCTGTTCATTTGTCTTCTGACTGGAGTCATAACTTCTTTTTTAATAACAATGGTTAACTTCAAATAGAGGATTTTCAGGCCAGTTTTTATATAGTTCTCTTGATATATTCTTGCTCTCTTTCATTCTTATCTTTGGGCTTCACAAAGCATTAACCATTTTTGTCCTTTAGTATCATATGTATTTTGATGCCTCTCTGTTTTTCTTAGAGTATTGTTGCACATTATGATTAGTATGTGCCAAAACTAGATGGCATTAAAGTAAGAATGTTGATTGAGCAGTCACACATTAAGGGTTAATACCCTCTGAGACCTGCAGTGGTCAGACTTAGAGCAAGAGGGGTGTTAAGAGCAAGCATGTGGATAAGAGGTGGCAAGTTTAGCTCATTTTTACCTGCCTTAACACATGGACACTCCCATCTTAAGAGCTCTTAATGTGGAAAAGGTAACATGTAACCACACGCATTGCTTTTAAACAAATGATGAGAAAGTGTTAAATATTCCAGAAAGTAAAGATACAAAACTCAGGTTTTATTTACATTTCTAAATTGAGAAGAAACTAGGCACAAAGAAAGACCAAGAAAAGTGCCTGACCATACCACTGGTGCATATTGGGATTAAAGTACAAATCTAACAGAATTTATCATTTTAAAAGTTAATAGAAAGCGTGCTAATGATACAATGTGATAAGATGAACTGTAGTGTAGGAGTAGAAATTTTCACAGCAACACTTTCTGCCTTAAAAGGAGGAAGTTATTTTATTTAAGGTAGTAATAATATGATTATAGCATTGAAAAAAAGACCCAGGAGTGCTATAAAATCAAATATAGCTCAACATCTCCAAATTTTGTGTCACCCAATCAAATATACGTTTCTGTCACATAATGCTGATTCAAGAACTCAGGAATTCTAAAAAGTTTGTGGGACTTAGGCTTAGACGCTGGAGTTAAATGAATCCATTAATTCCCATTGCCTTCAGCAAACTTCAGGCTTTTTGCCCCATTTTTTCTGAATATAAGAAGTGGAGACTGTGGGACAAAAGTACTGCTGGTAAAATTCCACCAGCTTCAGTTAAAGCAACCAGCTTTCGAGAGCCAAAATCTGGGGCATTCTGCAAAGCCAGGACTCAAGACAGACTTATGGAACCAGGAGTTCTCTCAGCATAGCCATCTTAGTGCTGCTTATCAAGCTCTGCAGTGAACTGCCTTCGGATGTGAAAGTAGCATAACCATGTTCATACAGCATCAAGCCTGAGCTAATTATTTTGGCCTTACAGCTAACACACAGTACAAGACAGTCTGGTACCATAGGAACAGTGGGTGGGAGGAAAAGAGAGGTGGCTCATTCAGGACCTAGTTTCCAAACTAAGGCCAAAATTACATTTCAGGAACCCTTTGGGGACCAAAGAAAGAAAACCAAGATTGTACCAGAAAATTCAGCATACCTGGTCCCTTTGGTTTCAGTAGACCCATACAGAGATATTTTAGTCCCATATTCAGCTGGTTCTGGGTGCTAACACATGAGTTAATTTGTGCTGATAAAGTACCACATAAATGTTAATATTTTTTTTCTCTTTCACATGTCTTCCTTTGTTACAATATAACCATGCTTTAAACTAAAGATTAAAGACAAGTGATGACTGAAAGTCTCTGATTTCTAAATGGCCCAAGTATGTAAAATAATTACATATTCTCTACCAATAATTTGAGTCAGTTGTTTTCCAGTAGAGTTATTTTAATGCCTGAGCGTGACTGCTTTTGGCAAGTTTGTGATGGAAGAAAAATGGGAAATGAATTTAAGTCATTAACATGGGAAAATAATAAATGTTAAGGTATTTGATACTTAATAGAACCTGACTGCTATAAATGACGTAGTGGAAATATACCGCACCAACAAGGGGGAGGGAAAAAGGGATATATTAACAATGCATTCACTTGACGATAGGGCAAAAATAATGTGATATATTACTGGGGACCTTATTATAGTGTGTGCTGAAGATAGAATTCCAGAGAGGGCACATGACTAGTACTGCTTATGTTTACCGTGAATCATAGAAAGCGAGGGCTGGAAGGGACAAATGTTTGTCTAACTTTCACTTGAAAACTTCCACGCTTTACCACTGTCTTAGAGAGTTCTTCCTAACAACTAACGAAAATCTCTGTTGTTGCAATGTAAGAACAGCATTTCTTACCCTGCCCCTATGGAAAATAATTGATCATCAATCATAACCTTTTCTGAAGATTGCCATCAAATCCCCCTGCAGTCTTCCCTTCTGTTCATTAAATAATCCAAATCCTTTCAATCTTTATTCATTTGCCATGTTTTCCAGATCTCGATAATAATTTCAGTTACTCTTCTGGATGCCTTCCAATTTGTCAACATTTTTTTTTAGATGTGTGCTATGCAAAACTGGACACAGCAGGTGAAATTTTACAAGTGCTGAATAAAGTAGAAGAATTACTTCCTGTGACTTGCATACAACACATCTGTTAATACATCCCACTATGCTTTTAGCATCTTTTTTAAAAAAACAATATACCATTGACTCATATTCAGCTAATGATCCACCAGAGGCTGAACTTAAAATTTTGGCTCTCTGGATGATACAAGGGGAGCAGAGGAGCAAGCACTTACCTTCTTGTGCAGGGGCTACTGTGTCAATGATGCAGACTGCTACTGCTTTAACATAGGCTCTTTGAACACAGGCTGGTGCTCTGGCTGCGGCACCAGTGTAGGCCACTTGGGGGCTCTCACTGAATCATCACTTTGGGATAAGTGCCTCATTCCCCCCACGAAATTTTTACTACAATCAACTATAGCCTCCAAGTCCTTTTCTGCAGGGCTTCAGTCAAGCCAGTCATTTCTCATTTTGTATTTGTGCATTTCATAAATCAAAGAATCACAGAAAAGTAGAGTTGGAAGGGAGCTCTAAGCCAACCCCCTGACTAAGGCAGGATCATTCCAATGCAAACTGTGCTATACACATCTTTGCCTTACCTATTACTAACAATACAGTTAATCTATCACATGACCATAAGACACAGCACCCTAACCTATCAGAGGTAAGACAGGAAGACAACAGTGGCCAGTGTCCTGCCATTTTCAAGGGTTTATAAAATACATTTGCATGACCCAAGGAAAATGACCCCAGCCCCTCCCACTGCAAAGGAATGCAAAAATTCCCGCAGTCCGTACCATTCTGACCATGGGGTAAAATTCCTTCTTGACCCCAATATGGTGATCAGTCTGATCCAGTCTGTTGGCTGAAGCCAACACCCAATGCTTCTGCAGAAGTCAAACCCCTCCCCCCCACACACACACCTCCATATATGTAGCAAGAAGAAGAAAGAAAAAATGTGTTTGTGGTTCTATGTGGCAGTCAGCAAGTCTGGGGCATGCCTGGAGCATACCTGAGGCATAGCTGCTCCTAGATGCCAGACTAATTCTTGTCCAAGCTCTTTCTGAACATCTCCAGTGTTGGAGATTCCACAACTTCCCCAGGTAGTCTGTTCCACTGCCTGGCTGGTCTAACAGTGAAGATGTTTTTCCTGATATCCAGTCTAAACTTACTTTGCTGCAATTCCAAGCCAGTGGTCTGCCTTCTCCGTTCTACAGCAAGAGAGAAAAGGGTGTTTTTCTTCCTCTTTATGCTATCCCTTCAAGTACCTGGAGGCTGCTTTCATGTCTCCCCTAAGCACCTATTCCACAAGTTGAACATGCCTATATCCTTCAACCTCGTCTTGTATGACTTGCCTTGATCATTTCTGTTGCATGCCTTTGGAACCCCCCTAACTCCTCTATGTCCTTTTTAAAATGTGGAACACAAAACTGCACACTGCTCAAGATGAAGCCTAACCAGTGTTGAGTAAGATAGGCATTATCACCCCCCCATGTCTTGCACTTAGTGCTCCTATTTATGCAGTCTAAAACTTAATTCACTTTTTGTCCAGTTGCGCCACACTGAACACTCATACTCAGTCTATGATCTACCAAAACTCCTAGATCTTTCCTTGTAGTACTGCCATCCAACCAGCATTTTGTATTTGTTTTTGATTATTCTCCCTGAGGTGTAGTACCTTGCATTTGTCAGTGTTGAACTTCACTCTGTTAGCTTTAGCTCTATCCCAGCTTTCCATGTTTTCATTCCCAGCTTTCATTTGTGCTCTATTGGTCTTCATCCTACTTTCGTATTTTTCCAATGTACCAAGGTCATTTTGAATCTTAATTCTGTCCCCTAAAATGTCTGCTACCCTGTCTAGTTTGGTGTCATCTGGAAGTGTACTTGGTGTACATATTTCCATCCTCTAGCTCATTAATGAAGATTCATAGATGCTAGGGTTGGAAGGGACCTCAACAGGTCATCAAGTTCGACCCCCTGCCTAGGCAGGAAAGAGTGCTGGGGTCAGATGAACCCAGACAGATGCCTATCCAGCCTTCTCTTGAAGACACCCAAGGTAGGGGAAAGCACCGCCTTCATTTGGAAGCCCATTCCAAATTTTGGCCACCCTTACCACGAAGAAGTTTTTCCTGATATCTAGTCTAAATCTGCTCTCTGTCAGTTTGTGACCATTGTTTCTTGTTACCCCAAGAGGCGCCCTGGTGAACAGAGCATCTCCGATCCCTTGCTGTGTCCCCCTAATGAATTTGTAGGTGGCCACAAGATCACCACAGCCTTCTCTTGCAGAGGCTGAAGAGGTCCAGGTCCCTCAGTCTCTCCTCATAGGGCTTGTCCTATAAGCCCCTAAACATATGAGTGGCCCTCCTCTGGACTCTCCGGAGTCTATCAACATCCTTCTTGAAGTATGGCGTCCAAAACTGGATACAGTACTCCAGTTGCAGTCTGACCAATGCCGCATAGAGGGGAAGTATCACCTTCTTGGTTCATGCATCTGCTGATGCATGATAAAGTGAAGGTAGCTTTGTTGATGATTTCATCACACTGACGACTCACGTCCATCTTGAAGTCCACTATGACTCCAAGATCTCTTTCCACTTCTGTGCTGCTGAAAGGGTCACTTCCCAGCCAGTAGGTGCACTGGATATTTTTGCATCCTAGGTACAGCACTCTGCACTTGTCCTTGTTGTCTTGCATCCTATTGTATACTGCCCATTTTTCTAATCTGTCCAGGTCTGCCTGCAATCATTCCCTACCCTCTGGAGTGTGCACTTTGCCCCACAATTTAGTATCATCTGCAAACTTGGACACAGTACACTTCACACCCACATCCAAGTCACTGATGAAGATATTGAAGAGTACAGGTCCAAGGACCGAACCCTGCGGGACCCCACTACCCACATCCTTCCAGGTCAATACCGACCCATCTACTACAAGTCTGGGTGCAACTACTAAGCCAATTTGCCACCCACTGGACCGCGTAAATATCTATGTCACAGCTTCTTAATTTATTTATGAGAATGGGATAAAATACCAGATCAAAGGCCTTGCTAAAATCCAAGAAAACGACATCCACCTCTACTCCTGCATCTAAGCATTTTGTGACCCTGTCATAAAATGAAACTAGATTGGTCAGGCATGATCTACCTGCTACGTATCCATGCTGGTTTCCCTGCTGCATTATTTTTCCCGCTGGACTCCCACAAATATGATCCTTACTAATCTTTTCAAAGACCTTTCCAAGGATGGAGGTGAGACTGACTGGCCTATAATTACTCGATATTGAACTGCACCCAGAACACACCTGTGGGAAATCCCGTTGGGTAGCTTCTCCCAGTTGAACGTAAAACTGTTGAGGACTGCTCTTAAAGCATGATTATTCCACCATGAATAGACAGTTTAACTCCTGAAAGCTTGATATGCCATTCCACTGTCAAGAGTAGATCTCAGTATTCAGTTTGTTGTAGAAACAAGTGAGGAGTTTCATTTCTCATTTCAGAAAAAAAGAAACACCTCCCACTATAACAGTTCTGTGCTTTGATATTTTCAGGAAAATTGTTTTATATGTTGTAGACATAATTTCAAATTTAAGCACTTACTTTGCTTCATGTCCAGAACTATTTGTTTTACAACACATAATGTGAATACGTATTAATATTCCAGCAGAAAATGATGTAAGCTATCATTACTCATTGCTATTTTATAACAAATAATGCACTTTTCCTTGGTTCAGAGAGCTTCCAAAAAAGGACAGTTTGGCTCATAAATAAAACTGACTCAAATTATTGCTCCTTCTGATAGCATCCACATGTGGACAGCAGTAGAAAGTTTCCCTATATTTAATGCTGCTGGGTTTCTTCCTGTCCATAGTATCGGGTATTTATATACCTGCTCTGGGAGTGTGTGTGTGGGAGGGAGGGGGGCACACTTAGAGCATCTCCAAGAGATGGTTTAGTTCAATGAGATTTAGCTAAAGTACCCCTGCTGCTTTTTTCAGCATGAGGATGCTGATACACATGACACTGGAGTCTGCTGGAGCATGGTAATTACTACACTACAGGTGTATAGGTGCCCATTATTTTCCCAGAGGAGGAGGGAAGGTGGTAGGAAGAGGGATCCTTTTACCTGTCACTTTCTCAGAAGAAAATTAAAATGATCATTTAATGATTTTGGTCAGGTGTTGATGTCTCATCAAGAGACAAGAGATATTAGGCAGTCAGTACAAGTTTTTAAAATGGTACCTTTTCTCAGCTATCATATGCAGCAGATGGAATAGCTGAAACAGTGAGAAAGAAATAACTGGTAATTGCAGTGGATGGTCGGCTTGATAACTTGTAAACAAAATCCATGCATCTGTCTCACAAAAGGTCAGATTGTTGAAAACCTAAACTACTGCAAACCTGTTTAGGACATTGAGGTATTTTTCTTGGTGTAATATAAAATAAATACCTTGCGATTAGTTTTGTAAATATTACACATTTCTATCAATGAGCCAGGTCCAAGGGATTAGGGCCTGCTCTAAAAATCATTAAGTCATTGAGGATCTCTCACCAGATCATTTTTTTTAATAGTGTGACTAACTCTGGCTCCATGCTGCTCTTGAGCCTGCTGTTGAAAAAATGAGACCTGCCCATTTACTCTCACACTGTGCGTGCAGCTAGATGAGACACTCAATGCACAGTAGCCCAATTGAACTACACAGCAGCATGCAGGGTAAAAACCATGTTAATATGCTACTGCAAGAAGCAGATAAACAATAAATTAATATATTTTTACAAGAAATCTTTGGAGAGTCAATATATTATAAATGTATATTATATATTTACTGTCCAACAGGTCAACAGACTTAAGTTATAGTAAATGGTTTCACCCTAAAATTTTAGGTTGGGTTTAGATTTTGTCAATCAACTTAGTACTTTGTTTCACATTATGTTTCCACATCCTGAAAAAGGAAACTAGTACATGACTTTAAGGGGAAGTGAAAAATGATACCATAAGTTTCTCATTGCTATAACACACACACACACACACACCTGCCAGAGTCAAGAATAACAGTTCTTTTGGCAGAGTTCGCAAGCAAGGTTTCCCACAGTTGATCATAGTAATCAATGACAGGTAATACAGAGGTTTGAAAGGGTGTGGAAATAAATCATCACTGTCAAAGAAAAAAATAGGCATTTAAACATTAAGAATGAAAAATCTCAGCCCCTTTGAAGTCAGGAGTCTTTGTTTTGAAAGCCTAAGTGAACTGAAGTCAACTGAGGTATATATTACAATGACAGTGACAACTAGAAAAAGCTGGTCTAAATAAAAATGAATTTTGCCAGAAAATTGTAACAGCACAAATTGTTGCTGTTACAAATAATTGGCTTCATAGATTCAGAATTTATGACCAGCATTAGGACCATTAGATCATCCACTCTGAACTCCAGTACAAGAGAGGATCTTAAATGTTGCTCAGTTGCCTCTATCTTCAAACCAGTCATTTGTATTTAACTAAAGTGGATCTTCCAGAAAGATCTTCCAGATTAAATGAGCCTGCTGCGAGTCTGATGAAGCATGCTAATTAGCACACTCGAGCAGCCCCCCTGCCATGTATATTCAGCGTCCCGGCATTTCAAAATTTAACTTAATTTTGAACTAAACTAAATTTTTTTAAATTTAACTGAAGTGCACCAAACAAGTTTTAGTTAAAGCACAACTGCCACTATTTTGAAGTGTGGGACGCTGAATACACATGATGCTGTGAGTGCTGTAATTAGGGTGGCGCTCAGAGCCACTTCAATTACAGCACTTCCCACTTTCACCCCGGAGTACGTGTATAGACCGCCTTACCTCTTGGTAGGTTGTTCCAATGGTTAGTCACCCTCCTTGTTAGAAACGTGTATTTGAACTCTAATTTGAATTTATCTGGTTGTGCTTCAAGCCATTGGTTCTTGTTCACCACTGGACAAAAAGCCTTTCAGTACCTGACTCTTTTTTCTTAAGAAGATACTTGTAACTATTCTAGTATCAGTCTTACTGCTTCTCTGTTTCTATATCCAGAATTGCAATAGCCCCTTTTCCCACAGCATCATGTGGTGCTATTATTGAGTTGCTGGTTCACTCTTATCTCTAAATTATTTTCAGATCCTTTTACTGCTTTCTAAGATATAGTTTTCCATCCTCCAGGGATATTTTGCACGCTGTTTTCCTTGGAAGTATAACTGCAGTTGGCTGTATGAAGCACTTTTGTTAAAGAGGTCCAGGTTACCAAGCAAGTCATCAAGTCTGTAGGACAGTCAGGTTCTCCTCACTATTTACCACTCCTGTCACATCTGCAAAGATTACCAGATTATTATTTACTTCCAAATCACTGGTGAAAGATTTGAATAGTGCTGGACTTCATACTGATCACTGAAGAACTCTGCTAGAAATACTGCTATTTAGTGATGGCTTCCTACTGACCATTACTTTTTATCTGCCAATTTTTAATCCATTTAGGATACATCTTATTGATGTATTTTATTGTATAGAACTAATTTTAGATCAGAATATGCTATATTAAATCAAGTGTCCTACACAGAGTAAGCATGTTATACATACATAATTATCTTTATCATGGAACTCATCTCAAACAAATCAGGCTTGTTTGACAAGACCTTTTTTCCCCCTAAAATCATGTTGACAAGCATTCATTGTATTGCTCTAATTTTTTGTCAGTTAAGTACTCTATCAACTTTCAAGTATTTTGCCTGAGATTCATATCAAGCTAAAAAGCGAATACTTCCTTGGTTACCCATCTAAATATCCATCCTTTCTGAATTTTAGCATAACATTAGCATTCCTTCTGTCTTCTGGAATTTCACCAGCATTCAAAGATTTGCTGAAAGTTAAACTTCTTAAAGACAGGAATTTCCTCAGTTGCCTCTTTTAGGACTCTTGGGTACAAATGTTAGAGAACTTTATGAACAAATTATTTTTTCACTGGGAAAAAACCTATTTATTGAAATAAACCTCTGTATGGAAATGTATTATTACATTGCAGTTTGTCTGAAATTTTTGGGGGCTCCAGGATGGTGAAAACAGCAGAAAAGGAGAGATAAAATAGCCCAAACCCTAGTGGTGAATATACTCTCTTGGGGATGTAAGGGATTCAGAGTCCCTGTTCTGTCCAATTTAGATTGTTATTTGAAACTGGTTCTCCTGTATCCCTGTACATTTAAAAAAAGATATAAAAGAACTAGAAGGTCCAGAGAAGGGCAATAAGGATGATCAGTGGTCTGGAGGGGTTACCATATAAGGAGAGACTAAAGAGGCCTGGCCTATTCAGTTAAGAACAGAGATGCTTGGCTGGGGGTGGGGGGATGATAAGGATTTACAACATACTAAATGATGAAGAGAAAGTAAATAGGGATTTATTTACTTTCCCTTACAATACAAGAAATAGAGATCATAAAATTAAACTAGCAGATAGAACTTCCTTTTTTAGTTTTAAACTTACTTTCTCACACAGCGTATAATTAAAGTGTTAATTAAAATTTAAAGGAACTCATTGCCACCAGATGTTTTGGATGTTGACAGTTTAGCTAGATTCAAAAAGGGATTGGACAGATTCTGGAGAAAAGGGGTATCAGTAGCAATTGAGCACAGGAGTTAGTGCTACAACCTCGTCAGATCTTCCTAGAGCTTAAATGTTGGAGGCTGCAAGTGAGAGAGGACCGGTGGAAAAAAACAACCCTGGTCATACTCAGTTTACTCTCCATTTCAGCATTCATTCTCTGCCACTGTGTGATACAGGATATTTGACAAGAGGGACTTATGGTCTAACCGCATAAATGGCAATTATTAAACATCCTCCTTAGTTACTGATAGGCTGGGAAATACATTATCAACCTTACACAAGAATAGTCTGCGTCATCCTGCTTTTTTCCAGATAAAACCAAAAATACTTATTCAATACTTCTCTCTCTTGTGTATCACCATTAAGTTTTAATACTTCCATATAATAATGGTACAGTAATGGGCCTAAACCTTTGCTAGGATTTCTTTTGTACGTGATGTACCTAAATAACTCCTTGCTGTCCTTATTTCTGCCAGTCATGGATGTTTTCCCTTAAGTCTTTACCTTCCCATATCAACTACCTATACTTCATGTAAGCAATAAGGGGCGCTTTGGGAATTGGAGCTGGGGGGCAAAAAAGGCACCAGTCACAAGGCTCAAGTGCCTATATACTAATGCTAGGAGAATGGGGAACAAGCAGGATGAACTAGCACTCCTGCTTGCAGAGAACACCTACGACTTAGTAGGGCTATCTGAAACCTGGTGGAATTCTTCCCACGACTGGGCGGTACATATTGAGGGTTATAGGCTGTACAGAAAGGACAGGGTGGGGAAGAAAGGGGGAGGGTTTGCGCTCTATGTCAATGAGCAATATACTTCGACCCTCATCAAGACGGAATCGAAGGAGGAGACAGTAGAAGGATTGTGGGTTGTTACATGGGGGGCAAGAAGAAAGGGATTTGATGGTAGGGGTCTGCTATAGACCCCAACATCAAGGGGAAGAACTAGATTCAGGGTTCCTGAGGCAGCTCTCAGAGACCATAAAAACTAAGGAGGCGGTAGTCATGGGGGACCTAAACTACCCAGACATCTGCTGGGAGACACAGACAGCAAAGTCCCACTGTTCACACAAGTTCCTATCCTGCGTATAGGACCTCCACCTGACGCAGGAGGTACACAGTCCCACTAGGGGGAATGCCTTACTGGTCCTGGTATTGGCCATGAGGGATGATATGGTAGGGGACCTACAGATTGGTAGTCACCTGGGGGACAGTGATCACCAAATAATAGAATTCACCATAAGACGTCGAGTGGGTAAGGTAAGTAAGTAGGGTGAAAGTGCTAGACTTTAGGAAAGCTGATTTCAATGAACTCAGGCGATTAGTCAAGGACGCACTGCAGAGTAGGAGTTTTGAAGAGATGGGAGTCCAGGAAGGGTGACTGTGCCTTAAGGAAATGATCCTTTGGGCACAGAGGGAGACGATCCCGATGCGAGGATAAAGAGGGAAAGGGGCCAGGAGGCTTCCTTGCTTGACCAGAGAAACCCAGGGCAGCCTGCAGACTAAAAGGGGAGCATATAAAAAGTGCAAGCGGGGAGAGATTACCAAAGAGAAGTATACCTCCTCTGCTCGCACTTGTAGGGAGGCAGTTAGACAGGCCAAAGCTACCATGGAGCTGAGGATGGCATCCCAAGTAAAGGATAACAAAAAATTGTTTTTTAGATATATAGGGAGTAAAAGGAAGGCCCAGGGTGGAATAGGATCCCTACTAAATGGGCAGAAGCAATTGGTGACAGACAGGGGGGACAAGGCTGAACTCCTCAACGAGTTCTTTGCCTCAGGTGTTCCTAAGTGAGAGGCAGGACAAGGCTCGCACTGGGATTGTAGAGAGGCAGCAGGAAGACGCCAGACTGCCATGTGTAGGCCCTGAGATGGTGCAGTCACTTGGAGGAACTGGATGCCTTTAAAGTCAGCAGGCCCGGATGAGCTCCATCCGAGGGTACTGAAGGCACTGGCTGATGTCATTGCACAGCCACTGGCGGTAATATTTGAACACTCATGGTGCACAGGCCAGGTCCCGGAGGACTGGAAAAGGGCCAATGTGGTCCCCATTTTCAAGAAAGGGAGGAAGGAGGACCCAGGCAACTATAGGCCAGTCAGTCTCACCTTCATCCTTGGCAAAGTCTTCAAAAAAATTATCAAGGCTCACATTTGCGAGAGCCCAGCAGGACAAATTATGCTGAGGGGAAACCAGCACGGGTTCGTAGCAGGTAGATCATGCCTGACTAATCTAGTCTCTTTTTATGACCAGGTTACAAAACGCCTGGACGCAGGAGTAGGGGTTGATGTCGTATACTTAGACTTCAGGAAGGCCTTCGATACGGTATCCCACACCATACTGGTAAACAACTTAAGAGGCTGTGACTTGGGTGACTACACAGTCCGGTGGGTGGCAAATTGGCTAGAGGGTCACACCCAGACAGTTGCAGTGGATAGGTCGGTATCGACCTGGAAGGGTGTGGGCAGTGGGGTCCCACAGGGCTAGGTCCTTGGACCGATACTCTTCAATGTCTTCATTAGCAACTTGGATGAGGGAGTGAAGTGTACTCTGTCCAAGTTTGCAGATGACACAAAACTGTGGGGAGAAGTGGACACACCGGAGGGCAGGGAACAACTACAAGCAGACCTAGACAGGTGGGACATATGGGCAGACAACAGAATGCAATTCAACAAGGAGAAATGCAAAGTGCTGCACCTAGGGAGGAAAAATGTCCAGCATACCTACTGCCTAGGGAATGACCTGCTTGGTGGAACGGAAGCGGAAAGGGATCTTGGAGTCCTAGTGGACTCCAAGATGAACATGAGTCAGCAGTGTGATGAAGCCATCAGAAAAGCTAATGGCACTTTATCGTGCATCAGCAGATGCATGACGAACAGATCCAAGGAGGTGATACTTCCCCTCTATCGGGTGCTGGTCAGACCGCAGTTGGAGTACTGCGTGCAATTTTGGGCACCGCACTTCAAGAGGGATGTGGATAACCGGGAGAGGGTCCAGAGAAGGGCCACTCGTATGGTTAAGGGCCTGCAGACCAAGCCCTACGAGGAGAGACTAGAGAACCTGGATCTTTTCAGCCTCCGCAAGAGAAGGTTGAGAGGTGACCTTGTGGCTGCCTATAAGTTCATCACGGGGGCACAGAAGGGAATTGGTGAGATTTTATTCACCAAGGCGCCCCCAGGGGTTACAAGAAATAATGGCCACAAGCTAGCAGAGAGCAGATTTAGACTGGACATTAGGAAGAACTTCTTCACAGTTAGAGTGGCCAAGGCCTGGAACAGGCTCCCAAGGGAGGTGGTGCTCTCCCCTACCCTGGGGGTCTTCAAGAGGAGGTTAGATAAGCATCTATCTGGGGTCATCTGAACCCAGCACTCTTTCCTGCATATGCAGGGGGTCGGACTCAATGATCTATTGAGGTCCCTTCCGACCCTAGCATCTATGAATCTATGAATAACTTTGAACCTTTATTGATTGCTCTTTATCTTCCTTTTTTCCTTTCCACTTTTTACTTTTATAAAATATATTAAACTTAAAATATAATCTTCACATCATGTCTGTACCAGAATGGGCATTTAGACAAATTTGTTGTATATAAATAGAATTCTGGATTTTCTTCCTCCAAAACCCCTCTATAAAAACTTAATTTTTCACTCAAATTTCTGTCTAAATTTTTCCTCCTAATCAATTTCACTCAAAACTCTGCAGCTTTTCAAAATTACCCCTTTTGAACCACCCAATAATTATTATTGGTTGGGATGTCCTCTGTTTACCCAAATTAACTGTAGTCAAATTATAATCACTGGTTCCTAGGAAACCACCAGCTTCCTGCTCAGTAATTAAGTCATCTTTATTTATCACAAGAGGTGCAAAGTAGCACCTTTAGCTAAGTGCAATCTCTTTGGGTTCGAAATCATTTATTTGTTTTAGAAATTTTAGAATGGCTGCCTGTGATTTCCATCATAGGTATTCCCCACTGAAACCTTGCACAGACTTTTGATTCTATACCTTACAGACAGGGTTTACATAAAAGAATAACTCACTGTGTTCCTAGTTTGAGGTGGTGATCTGGAAACCCCCCCCCCCCAAATCAGTACCTCTTCTCTGCTGATTGTCAGTTAATATATTTATTCAAATGCATTTAAAGTCCTGTGGCTTTGAGTTGTCAGATGTCAAAACAAGTGAACATTTCTAATGTAGAATGCTGCCAGTCTACCATTCACACCCGGTACTCTTCCTGAACAAGTGATCTTCACATTGTGATGAGCACAGGTTCTGTAGGCAGATGCATGCAGGGGTGGATTCATGGCTCTGCCCCAGCCCTGCACTGTCACTGTCTCAAGATCCTGGCCCCGGAGCAACTCCCCACCCAGCCATGCTCCCTGCCCAGCAGTCTCCATGGAGACACCAGGAAACATGTGGGCAGGGGCTGCTGAAAATAAGAGTCTGGCCATTTTGCCCACCCCTGGATTAGAGCTGCAAGGAATCTACTGTATTTTATGGTGTATAGGTCAACACATTGTATAAATTGACCCCATATTTCTGGAAAAAAAGTTAAGATTTTTGTATGGCCAGTGTATGTCAACCCCGCCTTGGTGTGTGAGGTGTTGGAAGCCTGGGTGGGCTTGTGGGAGAGGCGATGTGCTGGCAGGCTTCCAGGAAGTTGGATTGGGCCCCTGCGAGCTTGGGCAGCACACTGCCCACTGACAGCCCAGTTGGCTGGCCCAGGGGAGCTCTGCTACTGCAGAGGGAAGGACAGGGGCCCCCAGAGCTCAGGGGCTGCCCAGCCTGGTGGCAGCTCACCCCCCAGCCACAGGGCAGGCAAGGAGGCTCTGCCTTCAGCAGATGCCTGCAGCTGCCAGGACACCTAATGCCACCTGAGAAGGGCCTGGGGCTTGCCCTTGGGGCAGCGCGGGGTGTTGGGTGGGGATGGTGGCCCTGCCCAACACCTTGCACTGCCCCAGGGGCAAGCCAGCCCCTTCCCAGGCAGCACCAAGTGTTCTGCTGAAGACATAATCAGTGGCCAAGGGGTCAAGCTGTCGCCCGGCCAGGCAGCCCTTAAGCTGTGTGTGCGCGTGTGGGGGGAGAAGTCCTTCCCTCCAGTGGCAGCAGCCCCTGGGGCCAGCACCCAGCTGACAACAGGCTGTGTGCTGCCCAAGCTCCTAGGGAGCTCCCATTGGATGGGAGGATCCAGGCAGCACCAATTGCAGGGAATGGTATATAAGACAAGGTTGAACTTTAAGAGTTAAAAATTTGACTTCAAAACTAAGCTTATACACCATGAAATATGGCAACTGTGAAGCACCAAGATGATTAGGAACAGCCAGCATGGCTCGCCAAGAGCAACTCATACCTGATCAACCTCATCTCCTTCTATAATCTGTGAATGGCAGGGAAAAGCAGTGGATGTGATATACCTGGACTTTAAGCAAGGCTTTTGACACAATCTCCTTTGACATTCTCATCAAGCTAAGGAAATACAAACTAGATGAAAGTATTGTAAAGATGCATAACTGGTTGGATCATGATGCTCAATGAGTAGTTGTCAATAGCTTAATGTCTAGGCTGGGAGAAGGTATCAAATGGGTCTGTCCTAGGACTGGTATTGTTCAACATCTTCATTTATAATTTGGAGAGTGGAGTGAGTGTATGCTTAGCAGATTTGCTTATGATGATACCACATTGGGTGGAGTTGCAGACATTATGGAGGGTAGGGCTAGGATTGCCCAAAAGCAATTCAAAGTAAATGTGCCTCCAACCTAGCTTTGAGCACACTGAAACCATGTCTTCCTGGGGAAATGCATTTGGAGTCACCCATGTCACCATTAACTGACAATGCTGGATCCCCATGAGCAGCCTAATGATTGATGCTGGGGGGAGGAGGAAGGGGGTTGTCTCTTTGTAGGGGTGGGTTGGGAAAACACCAGTACTGTCACTGTTTTGGAGGGCTGAAACTTACCAGGGGGTTGGGTGGCTGTCTGCGTCATCTGGCAACAACTTGGTCTCAGGCTTGAGAGGAAGAGTCCTGGCTTGCTGTGAGTGGCTATTGGGGAATGCTTGTTGTTAGTGGCAGGAGTGTGGAGAGGATAGTTGGCTGTGAGGATGAGGGAACAAGGAGGCATTGATGGGTTGGTCAGATGGCCTTGGCTGGTTGTCAGTAGTATTGGAAATGCCATGTCTGGATGACTAGCAAATCTCCTGATTGGTACTCTTAAACAAGAGGAGAGACCTCCCAAACTCATCCTCATCTTTCTGTTCCTATATTTTGGCCATAGCTGGGATAGGGTCCTCCTGATCTTTCTAGTCAGAGCCCTCCAAGTTGTTGGTGGCATAAGCGGTGATCCAGGATTTGGAAATGAAGTGGATCTTTAATGAACCATCTGTGGCAAAAATCCACAACAGGTCCTTATAATGGGCACAAAACACCCTCCAAGCTCCTAGGACTGAATTGGCCTTGTGGGCCTTCTTGTGCTGCCCTTTTAGTACTTTGGTTTTGGTGCAGCACTGGTACTGGTTGCAGTTGTGCCTCTGAGCAGTGATTTCACAGGTGATGTACACATAGAAGGCCCGATTGTGGTGACTTCTCTTTATTGAGTTCTGGGTGTTTTCATTGCCCCGAGGTCCTAACCTCTGCCTGCCTCCAATTAATTGTATGTGGCAGAGTTGATGGTGGTGCTGACATTCTCAGGCAGGCTGCAGTTGACATGCTCCAAACTGTCCTCAAAATTAGTCGGTTACAATGGAGGCCGGGACATCAGGATGGATATCCAGCCAAAAGAGGGCCCAGTGCTCCTTTTGCCTGGCCGTAGATAGCAGATGTAATGTGCCAGGCAAGTTCTGTGGCCCCAGAGTTATGAGGGGAGGAGTCAATGACAGTCACAGAGATGGCTCCTCTGAGAAGTAGAGGGTGGCAGTGAGAAGCAGAGCAGTATGAGATGCCAGAGGACAGACCAACTCCTTTTCATGCTTTCTGGGTATAAATATAAGACAAAGTACTTCCCAGGGAAGTGCTTCAAAGTTGCTCCTGGTGTTTGAGTCATTTTTAAAGTGGAGTAACACTTTTGAAAGCCCTTCATTGGCTGAGTACATCTGTACTCTAATCTTTTGGAGTGCTTTAAAGGCACTTAGAGCACTTCAAATGTTATATCTGTGGACATTCAAGCCTCCTGTGGACATTCTGAATTTACCAGCTGGATTCCCTAAGGAGCATTATATAAGATTCCTCTATGCCGTGTGAGCCAAAGATAAGGTCCATGGGCTGGATGTGACCTGCAGAGCTGCATCCTTTGGCCCACAGTGCTGCCTGTCGATCATGGACCAGCACTCACATGCTTGCCTGTGGAGCCCCTCTGGTGCAGGCTGCACATGGTGGTGGGTCTGCAGCCAACATGCACTACATTAGACAGGTGGGGCAAATCTGGGGCATATGCTACATGTGACACTTGTGCTAGAATGGCCGTGCATGATGGAACTGGGGCAAATATATATTGGGCCCACAGACCAGCTAGATGGATCAGATCCCATGGGCAGGGGTGGTCTAGTGCAGGTAGCACATGTAGCACATTCCCTGGAGCAGCCCTGTGTTGCATGCAGCGCATGAGGCTGGTCTAGGGTACATACTACATGTGGGGGCTGTGCCAGACCAGTCATGTGCACTGGATCCAGAGCCAGTTAGTAGGGTTGGACGAGTTTGACACCCCCGTCATATGCATATGGGGAACCATAAGATGATGCATCAAATGTGCCATGAAATGATGCCTAGTGAATATGGAATTGCATGGAATTCAGGAAATTCATTCTAATCTTTGTTCTGGCACAAACTCTTCATTACATTTTGAGTATGGTTTCATTTTTCCGGGTTTCTGTTTTTTCATCTCTAAATTGGGAACAATAATGCTTTCCCTCTTTATAGTTCTTTATGATTTACATCAATTTAGGATGGACAACTTAGGCAGGATGCTAGAATGGGCAAATAATTGATTTTTCCCCTCAAGGGCTAAACTAAATAAATTATAAAAGCTCACAAAAGTGTTTGTTTTTTATCCAAAACTGAAATTATTTTGTTTTTTGCAAGAGTAAAAAAGAGCTGAAAAAAATAATGTTGGGCTATAAAAAAAATAATTCATTCAACATGAAATGCGTCACAGAGCCCACAATTAACTATTTCATTGTCTTGCCCCCCCTCCTTTTTTTAATCCCAGTTTTATATTCAAACTGGATATTGAAAGGTTATGAACTTTTTTCCTCTCATTTTTTAGCCAAAACTATTTGCCAAATTAGACCCCCTAATTCTGGAGAGTTTTAGTTAACTTGAAACTCCATATTTCATTGATTAAAATATAGTTTTAAATCAACACCGAACAATGGCTGCCCAGCTTTAGTCTCATCACATGACTCTTATCATCCACATTTAAGCAAATGTATGATAGCAGATACTCTGCTGCTGTTGAGTTTGTCAGTAGAAGAAACAGGAAATAGAAAACAGAAAATCTGATTGGACAACAAAGCAGAGACTGTATTTGTAATGTTCATAGACACATTATGAGCAAGCAAAAGGGGACCATATGGATTATCACTAAGCAACACAAAATTCATGCAAGCTAAGTGTTGTATATAATAAATGCAGACAAGTTTTGCTATATGTAGTGATAGCAACCAGATCTGGTTTTTGTTTTTATTGTCTCTGACTCCTCTACCTACACCCACTTTCTTTTTCCTGTTATTTATTCCATCTCAGCCCCTAAGCCAAACTCAGAATTTTAGTCATACTACCCATTAGAGCACAGGCTTGAGGGTCAGGGACTGAAGGTTACTCTGTTATTTCCCCATGTCATTCATTTCCTGCATGACTTTCAAAGGGACACTGTTCCTGTCCATCAGTTTACCCATATGCAAATGAAGATAAATTCTATGAGACCTAAGTTTTTTTGTGGTATTTTTTATTGGGCGAACAGTGTAGTTGGGAAGACGAACCTGTTTCCTAACTATATAATTGGACCAATAAAAGGTCAGAAGGCTTTGCCTCTCATACATTTCCTGGACCACATGATGCATTCTACCGATTTTATAAAACATGTTGCAATTTTTAGATGAAATGTGCCATCCCAGAGCAAAGTGGCATAAATATTGCATTTGGTAATAAGTACCAAGTACTAAAAAGCATAATAGCAAATACTAATATACTTCCAAATTATATGCTTTTTTGGAAGCATGCACTAATTTTGTTAAAGAACACACACACTCATGCAATGTTTTAAATATCATTTTAATCACTTTGAAAACTTGGGGAAAGTGGCATTGATTTATCTACCTTTGAAGAGTATGTTATTGAAAAGTAGTGAGTCAGTCTGCACAGTAGAGCTGTATTCAGTACATATCTCAAGCTGGTATACCATAGGATGAGGAAGAGTTAAAGGAACACAAAGGATTATTTTGTATTTAAACAAAGTGAATGTGCTCTATTCAAAGGCCACATTACTTTGGGCTGAGGCAGGAGGCCGATGTGCAAGCTTTAAGCAAATCACAATAACATGTTATTCTCCCAGACACCCACCCTAACTGTTTACCTTTAACAGGTTTGGATAAAGCATTTTGCTCATTGCACAATTGATAGCAATACTGTATTGAGTTGAAATGACAAAGCATACCTTTTTACATTAATTTGGTAGTCCTTGCCAATCCAGATGAAGAACTGAGTGGGTCAGGGAGGAGTAGAAAAAATTGCACTGATAAAGAGAATTTATATAAAGGGCTAGCAAGTTTGCAACATAGAAAATCAGTACAAAAATAGTCCTGTACTTCCTTCTAAAATTATAGCAAAAATATCCCTTAAAAAATGTTTTGGTGGTTTGGCAAGCAAGCACAAGTTCAAATAAAGACAATCCCCTTGGATATCTGAAAAAAGAAAAGGGAAAACAGAAGACCAAGCAAAATGGTGGGGATAAATTCAGATGAAATATCTCTGAACATGTTCAGGTGAATGTAAAAATAATCACAATTTCCTATACAGAAAAAGGCCAGAGGTTCCCAATATACAACCATGGATTACAGATCATATACATAAAAAGAATGGAGAATATATTTGTCCAGCTGTTAGTCTTCTGAGATTTTTGTTATGCCTCCCACAGTAGAGCTGCCAGCTCACATAGCCAGTTACATAAGTGTAGGAGAATGTAGATACCATCTATTTCTGTAGCACCATCTTTTTACTGGAGATGGGTGTTAAGTGGAAAACCAAATCCACTCTCAAACACTTAAAAAAAAGCCCTCCAAGCACAGAGACTGTTCAATTGGAGTGCCAACTCCTTAACTGAGGTCCTGCTTTACTTTTTAGCTACTCAGGAAGCAGCAAGAAGAAAACTGGTATTTTGTAGTTGTCTGGGTAAAACATGTTCAGCAAGTGACACTCTTCTCCTGGACCCCAACCTTTTAGGACTCTAGGACTTAGAGCAGTGAGGTACCTTGAAATGTTAGCACTGTTAGGCAGTGTATGCAAACATGATTCACAAAATAAACTCAGAGTTCAACTAGGAATTCAGTGTTAAAAACATTGACTTCCTGTGGTCTTTCTGAACTATTTGCAACAGGATAACTGCTTTATTATATTTCTGTAGTCCAAAACCAAGTGAAAACTAAGAGCTGGCATTTTCTGAGGGGTGCCTCGAGCCTGAAAAGGTTGATAACCACTGGTTTGGAGCCTTATAATGAATAAGAAAGCAGCACTGAAACTATCTAGATTTTTTCTCAGTATGGTGGAAAATCCTGAGTAACTTCACTCTTTTCTTCAGCTGATGTCCCTTGTACTGCATGAAGGGTTTGCCAGAGGGAGGGCTCTTTTATAGTTAACAACAGCTATTAAAATATGCTTGGATCTTATTTAAATAAAATAAAATGCTACAGTTTTAATTGTTCTTTTTTCCTTTAGATCAAAGTATACCAATAGATTTGTAGCAGCATGTGTGGTGAGCGCATATTTATAGAAAAGGAACAACTTGACATAAAAGGCCCATCCTTTTAGTAAAAGAAATGTCACAATATTTGCAGTCCCTTTTACTGTCCCTTAGAGAAGTAACCAAGTGGTCAACCAGCGCTACAATCACTTAAACCCCTTCTCTTTCATATTGTTAGGCAAAGCATTCATAAGGCAAACAATGAAAGGAAATAGTAACCATAACTGAAGCCATTTTTCAGCACATCACCTATACCTGTGTTTAAGCTCATCTTTGTCCAGCAAAACACTTGAGCAAGTGCTAATGCCCCATTAAAATCAATACCTAGATTAACACATGAACACAGTTGGGAAAGCACAAATACATGAACTCTATCTTAGGGACTTGCACAGGCCCATCATTATCTGAACACCTCTCAGTCTTTAATGTGTTTACTAAAGGGGGTGAGGGGTGGGAAGTGCTATTATTTACATCTTACAAATGAGTCTAAGGCCTTGAACACATTCATTTGAAGCACTGAGATGCTGAGAAACTCCTTGCAGTGCTACATTTAACTGTGCACACATTACATGTAATGCTACAAAAGGTAGTTTCAAACAGAAACTTTTTTTTATGGCAGATTCACCATTATTGTGTTACATATGCAATCTTTGTAGTGCTACCAACAACCTGAATGTATGGACATGTAGCCCACAAGGACTGTAGTACAGCAGGGAACTGAAGTTTCACATTTAGGAAAGACTTGCACATAAGCTTAGTGAAAATGTTGGGAAACTACATTATCCCTGACTTTTCTTTAATGTAGTCACCTTTTAATCAAGGTCACTTGGCTTGCATTGCAGAAATGGATGTCAGTTAAGTTTATTTACCTTTCACATTTTTATTTTAAAGCAGAGTAAAAATCTGCTTCAAGGAAATACACTATATTAATCTGCATAAACACATTTAGAAGGAAGCTCAATGGTGCATTAGCACTACTGACTTTGTCCTAAACCCTTCATAATACAATTATGCATCTATACAATGATGACAGTAACCAGATTGCTGAAGTTCAAACACAAAATGAAAATTACTTAATCCCATACATGTTTAAGAGCTTTGATTTGTGCTACTGTGAATTCTGTACCACTGCAATAATACCAGGCTGATTCAATCACTAGAGGAGAACTTAAATGTACACTATTCACGCTACATAAAACCTTAAGCCCTAGTAAGTATAGGGAAATTAAACTGGAAGCCATGACCATTGTAGACATTTTCACTCAGCTAAGAAATAAAATGGGCCATTACCATTCATTCTCTATTAGATAGCACTTTAGAATTTCCTGAAAAAAGTAGCTTTCCAGGAACATTCTATATTAGTTAAACCTATACTTTTTGCTTTTGTTTTTAGACATTTTAAAGACTTTTAAAAACCCCTAGAAGCTACACTAATGTGGCTCACTATGTCAATTCCCTGATGGAATTTATTCTAGTTTAAGTTGTTAGTACTTATGTTCATTATACATGATCATGACCTCCCATCATCCGTGATTCTCGCAATTATGGTATCAATTCTAAAAGTAAGACTGCAAGAATGCAAGACAGCTGCTAATGAAGTTCAGTCTCAGAATTCCATACACATGGATCCTTTTCCTGAATGAGCACAAGTCTGCATTTAGATTGAAATGTATTTATTTTCTCAAATGCAAGACAACTTTGAATCTAAGATGACCCTCCAATAATTATTCTTGTCCCCTGCCCTCAGCTATGGTGGAAAAAGCAGCAGCAGGGGCATGGGGATAGATCTCCACCTCTTGTCTTTTATGCCTGAGCCTGCACCCACTACTCCCCCCCCCGCCAATGCCTGTGCCTGCCCCCATCTGCTGCTCCTTCAGCCACCTGCATTCCCCTGCTGCTAAGCTTCTGGGTGTCACTAGTGAGTGGGCTGCGTGGTATCCCCTGAACTTCCCCAAAGCTGCTCACCATGGGTCTCCTCTGTGTATATCTCCCCCCCCCCCCCCCCCAATCTCAGGTCTTTCCCACTGTGAGAGCCACCCAGCTTGGGGCAGATGGCAGCTTAGCTCTGCCTTTGGCTTCGAGCCTGGGACCAAGCTGGAGCTTAGTTGTTGCTTGCCTCAGGCCCATACTTGAATATAAGACTAGGCTTTTTCTTCCCTCATGGTGACTGGGGAAACCCCCCCCCCCCCAAAAAAAAAACACCTCATCTTCCATTTGAGTAAATATGGTAATATCCATGTTTTAAACATACCTTTCCTGCATCATCATCAACATATTCACTGGGGACTGAACACATTGCTTGCAGACTGTTGGCAATAAAGCATACTTGGTTACTTACTGCTTCCGTTCACAAATGTGACTTTTCCTTGCTAGTAACTCAAAATACATGAATTCAATAAATTGGATACATAGAAAAAAAGTATCACATGAATCTTTATGAACTTGTGAATCTTTATGAACTCAGTATTTCATTTTTATATCTATTTATCTGTCTATCTATCTATAAAAAACAAATTCTGTAATCATTATTAGATGGTATATATATGTTGCCAATTTATAATTCTGCACAGCAAATGGTTTGCTATTGATCCTTGACACTTGAAGGAAGCGATACATACTGAAATGGTACAGGCATCACTGGAATTGATAGGCTTGAATCAACAAAGAAAAAAGAAATAAGTCGAGATTCAACTTCAGAGCTGTAGGACAACCGAAAAAAGACAGTTTCAGGTGACAAAGGCTCACTGGATAGAAGGTTCATTTACAGTCTAGCAATAGTTTCAGGAACTAATTTGGGGGCCATGCTCACTTTAGCTTATTTGTTTCGAGTGCTCTTGATTAGTTTCTAATTGATGAGGTTTTTAATTAAAGGCATATTGAGCATGATTGTGGTGCCTACAAGGCACTGTCAAATAGCAGAAAGAGAGGGGAACTTCATTTCAGCATGTGGATCCTTCCATATGGAAATATTTTATACAAGATAAGGAAATGAAGTTGGCCAAAGAAAAGAACTGTCAAGTTGAGGATCCAAACAGGTAGGGGATATGTGCACAGTGGAAAACATTGTTTAGTGAGGCTTTGGGGATAGCCATAAAATCAGGTGGGGTCTAGACAGGGAGAAAAAAGCAAGACTATCTGTCTACAGAACGAACAGTATCAAAGTGTAAAACTTCTCAGGCAATACAAAATAGCCTCGTAGGTATATAAGAGTATAGGTGGACTCAGAAAACTGTAATTTTAATATACTTAAAAGTCCTAGCAAGATCATAACATTATATCTGGCATATGCATTCTGTTGCAGTAGCGTAACTAGAAGTGGACGAGCAGGGTAAAGGTTCCAGGTGCAAATTTACAGGTGGCAAAAGAATGACAGCACCCTCTCTCTCCCTCCCCCCCCCCCCGACCTGGGAAACGCACACCAAACACAGCAACAGCCCATGTTCAGGGAGCTTGCATGAAGAGAAAAGCGACTGGCACTGCTTCCGCCATGCAGGGCACCAAATTCTGAGTTATGCCTTTTTTCTGTGGTGCCATGTAAGTGAATACATTTATGGTCCCTTTCCTGTCCCTTTAATTTTTTTGCCTAATATTTTGGGAAAAAATGAAATGAAAAGCATAATTTGCTGCTACAGGGGTGTAGGTTGTAGCCGTGTTGGTCTAAGGACATAGGCAGACAAGGTTCCTTGGGTGAATTTGATATATTTTATTAGACCAACGCAAATAGTTGGAGAATAGTTATTAAGCAAGCTTTTGAGTTCATAAACCCTTCGTCAGGCTGAGGAAGTTTCAGCAGTTGGTGTGTGCTCTTCCTGGATGGAATGAAAAGTAAAGAAGCCAGGGGCTGGGCTGGGGAGTCAGTTGCCAGGCAGATTATAATGTATCAAAAATCCAATGTCTATATTTAGTCCATGATCTCTAGTATCCAGGAGGTTCATGAAATGGAGCTCATAGGCTCGTCTTTGGGAAGTGTTGTGTAAGTTTCCCTTGAGGATCAGGACTGAGAGATTGGAGAGAGTGGCCCTCCTGTGAGAAATGTGCCCCCACTGGTAATTGGGTATTTCTGTCTTTGATAGATTTCTGGTGTGCGTTCATTCTGGTACGCAGTTGTTGTTTGGTCTCTCCTACATATTTTCCATCAGGGCATTTGGTGCATTGGATGAGATATATTACATTTCTGGAGGTGCAGCTGTAAGATCCTGGGATGCTGATGGCTCTGTTGTGGGGTGTAGTAATAGTGGGGGTGGTGGAGATGTCCAGAGAGATAGATCGCACATTTGAAAGAGCCACCCGGATACCACGTGAAGAACTGCTGCAGTACAGAAGAACCCCCCCCACAAATCGCACGCTGCTGGTTATGACATATCACCCCTCCCTTGAACCTGTACAGAAAATCCTCAAAAAATTGCAACCCATACTAGAAAGAGACCCTATTCTTAAAAAGATCTTCCCAGAGCCACCCATCCTAGCCTTCAAACAAGCATCAAACCTTCCCAACCTCATCACCAGAAGCAAAATTCCTCAAGCCCAGAACACACCAAAAGGATCCAGACCGTGCCATGACAAGAAATGCAAAACCTGCCAACACATCTCCACCACCCCCACATATCACTACACCCCACAACAGAGCCATCAGCATCCCAGGATCTTACAGCTGCACCTCCAGAAATGTAATATATCTCATCCAATGCACCAAATGCCCTGATGGAATATACATAGGAGAGACCAAACAACAACTGCGCACCAGAATGAACGCACACCAGAAATCCATCAAAGACAGAAATACCCAATTACCGGTGGGGGCACATTTCTCACAGGAGGGCCACTCTCTCTCCAATCTCTCAGTCCTGATCCTCAAGGGAAACTTGCACAACACTTCCCAGAGACGAGCCTATGAGCTCCATTTCATTAACCTTCTGGATTGTTTTAAACAATGATGTTTTAGCGTGAAGTTTATTAAAAATGTCACTATTTGGCTCCCAATACTGAAAACAAAGATTCTTGATATAAAGGGACGTTCTTGTCTGTACATATACTTCAAAGGCAGTTGGCACTCCTTTTGTTAAGACAAGAAATCTCATGAATCCTGCAGCTGTTCACTTACATTTAAAAAAAAAAAAATCAGCATAAACAGGAATGGATAGAAATAAACATCCAGGAACAGACTTCTAACTATGATCACAAGGGCTGTGTGAAATTTTGACAGGTGTTTTGTTTCAAAGCTGTTTTGACATGTTTTGAGCTCAAAACAGTGAAATCAAAATGAAACAAAAGGCTTCGAAACAGCTTCAAAACGAAACGAGGGCACTCAAAGCTGGGCTTGCTTCCAGCTAAACAGAAACTAAGGAGAGGGAGGTGGAAGAGGTCAGAAGGACTGCACCAATACTGACATCTAGCTTCCGGTTCAATTCCCCAGCTATCTGGTCATTTCCTCAGCTCTTCCTGGGGGGTGCAAGACCCCAATTTGCATGCAGGGTTTCAGCCGGCTGCTGCTGCAGGCTGGGGCCAGGAGGACTGAGGAGCACTGGGAAGACTGCGGAGCTGCCTCTGGCCCCAGCCTATAGCAGTAGCCTGCTGAAACCCAGCGTCCAGATCTGGGGGCTTGCACCCCCCCGGAAGAGCTGGAGGAATGATCAGAGAGCTGGGTAATCGAACCGGAGGCTGGGAAATCTAACAGGGAGGTGGGAAAGTGAGTAGAGTCTGGGGGAATGTTCAGGTCCCTGAACATTCCCCCAGCTTCTGGTTCAATTCCCCAGCTCCCCGATCTTTCCCCCAGCTCTCCCCGGGGGCACAGGCCCCTGGATGATGTAGGATGACAGCAGGCTGCCGCTGCCAGCTGGGGATGGTGGTGGCTCTGGGCTATTTCCCCAGCCTCCAGCAGCCTGGTGTAACTCTGCATGCAGATCTGGGGGTCACGCCCACCCTGGGAAGAGCTGGGGGAATGATCACAGAACCAGGAGGTCCGGCTGACAGGTGGAGCCGCCGCAGCTTCCAGACAGCACATGGTGCCCTGCCGAACTGCCCTGCATCTGCATGATGGTGCAGCTGCTAGGTGGTTGCAAGGTGGCGGGGGAGGCGGGGGAGGGTGATCCCCACTGCCCTGCGCTACATGGGGGGGAGGGGCTCTGCCAAGAGCACCCAAAGGTCCTAGTCGCCACTGCCAGAGCCGGTGAGTGTGGGGCTTTAAAAAAAAAAATTTTTTTTTTAAAGCTCCACACACGGGCTGCGGAGCATGAAGATGACAGCAGGCTGCTGCTGCCAGCTGGGGACAGTGCCAGCACCCGAGTCTGCCTGACGCAGCCTGCACCGAGTGCCGGGAAGAACCCAGTGCTGACGCTGGCTCTAGTTGGCAGCAGCAGCCTGATGTCATTCCACACGCAGATCTGAGGACCCGTTTCCTGGGAGGGCTATAGGGCTGTGCCAGACTCCTGGAGGGAACGGGCCCCTGGATCTGCGTGCGGGATGAGAGTATGCTGCTGCTACCGGCAAGTAATACTAGTTTTGCTTTGAACAATTTGAGGTGACGTTTCACAAAAACCCCTGCACCTATCTCTTTGAAACTTGTCAGGCTTCATGGCCTCAAAAGGGGCTACCAATCCAGCAAGTTTCATCTGAATCAGACAAGAAATGGCAAAGTTATAGGCATTTTCATGATTCCCTATTTTAGCCTATGGGCAAAACGGAACGGAACAGTGCTTCGAAACAGTGAAGTGAAACACTCCCTTTGAAATGGTGAAATGCAAGTCGAAACGAAACAGTGCTGTTTTGCACAGCCCTGATCACCCCATCACAAGTAACTAGTTGCTAGGAAGAAGTATTATTTTTGTCAACCAAAAGTACTGCGCAATGTATATATGACCTAAGACCTTTCCTATTCTTTGACTTCACTAAAATCTCCGATGAGCTAAATATTATAGGGGTTTTACCGTCACTTGTGTGGTTCTGCTTTATAAGAATGTAGCTCATACTCTATATGAAATTCTCTATAAAACATTTTTTTATCGACTTTGAATGACATCCTTTCACCTCAGCATGGGTTTGTTACAGAACTCATTATCACCCTGTTTAATAGAGCCACAAAGCCTAGATCTGAACTTATGGTTCAGGCCTTTTATTTTAAATGAACACGACATCTCAATTAAATGAGCATGCAGACTGAGCCAAGATCAGCGTTAATGCATGCCAAACTACCCAGACATAAGAAAATATTGCCACACATCTACCATGGGAAGTAAAATGACTCACTCATTACCTGTGAAGCTTCAGGTATCCAAGACATTACATTATTTTTTTTTTAAAGGAACACAACATTTTTCAAGATTTATTTCAAACTAGTGTTATTTTTAAACTAAACAAGATTGATTGATCAAAACCTTTTGAATCCTTGATTCAGCCTGACTTCTCACTCCAAACCTTGCTTTTCAAGAAACAAGAGCCTCTTCCATTACCAGAGATCCTTTAGAAATGAATTCCATCCAACACCCATGCTTCCCTCCAGTCAGTTAAAAAAGAACAAAAGATTCCCCATGTACTTAATAGTGAAACGTTTGCACATACACAAAGACACATATTTAAATGCATAGTCATGAAGGGCCTGATCCAAAGCCAACTGAAGCCAGTAAAAGTCATCTAATTGACTTAAATGGACTCTGGAACAGGCTCGAATAGTATACATTATTGACGGAGAGACTGGGATTTTCTAGGGCAGTGTTTCCCAAACCTGGGGGGAGGAGGGGGGGAAAGCAAGTCCAAGCAAATCATGGCAGCAACTGGTGGATCCCTCTATTTCAGCCCCAATCCTTTCCTCCTGATTGCTGAGGGGAATTGGCAGCCATCTGTGGCAGAGGAAATTGGCTGCAATGGGAAGAAAAGGCAGAGGCATAAGTAGGAGGGGTATCAGTGCCTTACTTTATTATGGTAGGGCAACAACCTATTAGGTTTGGGAAACAGTGTTTTAGAGCATTAACATTTTATCTTCAAAAGAGAAGCTTGAGCCACCCAAATATATTTCCTAGTAATATTCAAAAAATCGTTTCCTTTGCAAACACCAAATTAAGTTTACAAATGAAACTAGACAGCAGTTAGGTCCTATAAATGTTTACAAGTTTCAGCCCATCTTATGTGGAGTAGTAATGAGAAGTAGAAAAGCTGGAATGTGTGAATGTGGCATAGCTAGGGATGTGGGAACTCTTACCTTGTTGGGGTGGGGAAGGAGTGTAAGTACAAGGATGACTCAGAAAGGAGGTAAGGTCATTTTAGATAGAGGGGGCTTTAAAAAAAAGTGCAGGAAGTAAGTAGGTACAAAAATCCAATTATCTAAAAGCTAACTAGATCTCTGCCTGGTGGAGACGGATCTTCTACTTGGAGGGATAAGCTGTGAGTGCAAAATGCACCTCACTGAAGGGAAGGCAGGTCAATTGGCATACAGTTATTGAAGTTCATCATTTAAAAGGGTGGATTGATTAGCAGCTCAGGAAAGCCAATGACACAGAAAATATGGTCCATCCCAGAAACACATTCCTTAGAGTGCTTCAATGATTACCAAATATATTTAGTTTATGTCCAGTTGAATGATTAGCTAGCAGCTTCACACATTTGGACACACTTTGTTATTCTGTATTTTGCTTTCAATCTTATTTTAAACATAAAATTAAAGTCACTGCTATTATTTTATCTAAAAATATGCTACTTTTATCAACACACCTTCCTTCTTTGTTATTTGTAAGCATTTTGCAAGCTGATCAAAATAATTCATACAAGTACAAACCAACTAAAAAATAACGAGTTCTAGCCTTGTCTAGGATGATTTAGTTGGGGCTGATGCTGCTTGGAGCAGGGGGTTGCACTAGATAACCTCCTAAGGTCCCTTCCAATCCTCATTTTCTATGATTCTATGACTGGGAGGGACTTTCTGGGTTGTCAGATATAGCCTGCTAATATCACAATCGCCACATAATCCTTTTCATAAGGCAATCAAGCTCTATTTTGAAAGTATTTGAATTTAATTGTTCCTTTTGCCATCTTTGAAAGACTATTACTACTCTTTTTTGTTGCTTGACTTTATCATATTAAGGCAAAGAACATAAGTAAAATCCTGAGGCCCAGTGGCATAATTTCATCTGACATAAATTAGGTCAAGGACACCACATCCCTACTTTTATGTTTGCAGTGACCTTGATTGGTGTTCCTAGGCATTTTAAAAAATAAATTTATCAAATTACATTTAGCATCTAAAACTAAACTGATTACTGAAGACGCATGCCAAAATGGTCAGGAAAACCAGAAAATACCATATTTACTCAAAGCCAGGACAAGGTTTTTTGCTTCATTTAACATGGGGAAAAAAGCCCCTTGTCTTGGATTTGAGCATGATGCTACAGGGGGAGGGAAGGGGCAGGAGCTGCTGCCTGCCTCCTTGAGTCCCCTATGGTCTTGTTTTCCTTGCAACACCCACCCAACCCTGCCGTTCACCCTTGTTCCATTCTAGCCCTGCCTGTTCCAGCGTGGGATATGGAACTCAGCCCCAGCCAAAGCTGGTAATTGTGGCAGCTCCAGCAAGGCCCCAAAGCTGTCACATAATTGCCACTGCTACCAGCCAGAGGATGGTGCTTTCCAGACCAAGTTTAAGGGAGGGATGGGGGGTAAGAAGTGAATGGAAGAAGAGGTGGTGCTCCAAAGATTAGATTCTGTACATGGGAAATAGAAATTAAATTAAAATGAATTATTGGGGGTCATCTTAAATTCAGGATTGACTGAGATTCAGGTAAATATAATAGAAAAACTGTTAAACCCAAAGTTAATTCTGATATTGGAATAGACAGACACATCAGAAGTATATTTTTTCTAAATTTAAGTTCACCGCATAATACTATTGGTTTTCACCCACATTAAAAAAGAAAACTTTATTCATCACCATCAACATAATTCTCATATTTACAATAAAATTAGAGTTTTCAAACTTATCTAACATACCAACATACAAAAGAATATTTACATTTAGGTTGTTCAAGCAATTAGAGCAAACATACTAAAAATGGACTGACTAAAAGTTGTAGGTATATTTTGAGCTGAATTTTTAAAAATGTCTAGTGCTATTGTTTTCTTATCTCCTAGTACCATGTCAGTGTGATTTCTCTAGACTGACACTGATATTTTAGAACAAGTTGACATACCGGCCATCACAAATATACTAATCTGAAAGGGCTGTTTCATTTACTTGTAAATGAAAATATAAAAAAAAAAAACGTTTAAAACAATACACCTATTTCTCTAATTGCTTTATTTACAATACACCAGAAATTTAAAACTGAAAATTTAAGTGACATAAAAAGGAACTGCTTAAAGACCAGACATCACTTGTTCCTAAAAGGTTTAAAGCAATGCAAGACATTAATCCATTGCCTATATACCAGGACAGGAAAAAACGTAATTTAAAAATAAATATACTATACTATGCATTTTTTCTAAAGCCCAGTTACATGTTTTGTTCATTTAACACATGGTTAGTGTCTGAAAACTTTGTCAGGAAGCCAAAATGCATCTTTTAAAAAGTTTTTTAAAATGTATAAGAGAAAGTAAAATATTTTAATGTCCTCACTGGAGAGGTAAGTGGTTATTCTAAAACAAATGCATTGCAGGGACAGAAATGACTTGATAAGTCTTTCTTTTTTAAAAAAACCCAAGAAATCCTGCAGGAGAGGATAGTGAAAGTCACCCTGTTCTCTCATGCTCCAAGCTTGCTTGAAATAAGGACAAGTTAAACCTTATTTTTTCTTACAAACTTGAATTAAAAGTTTTTTTGATGTCCTTGATTTCACACCCAATGCAACATTTCCTTCAGAAAGACTTCTAACAAGGTTTCTTTGTACATCTTGTTCTTGTTTCTGGCTTTTCTTCCTAAGAGCTGATGAAAAAAGATGTAACATTAAAAAAAGGATACTCAATTTACAAAACATAAATATTATTTATTTAATTTGTTACATATTAAGGAAGGAAACAGGTTCTACTGTTCTTTCTGTGCATCAGAATCTAGCATTTCATTTTATATGTGTGTGTGTGTACATGCATGCACACACACCCCCCCTCCCAAATGAAAAGGGATTTACTCTGCTGAGTAAGTAATGAAAAGTACAAAACTAGTTGCAGAGGCAGAGTGGTTATTAAAAGGAAAAAGTAATGTACACATATTTACACACACGTTGCTCTATTCTTTACTAAATTTGAAAACATTACAAATACAATAATTAAAGAAATATGATTTACTCAATTAAAAAAAAGAAGAGCTGCAGGTCCTAGGTACTAGTCATCACCTGATTCTTTCCTGCAAATATGGCTTTTTGAAAACATTTTTTTTTGTTCAAAGCTGAACTCTTTTTTGTGCCAACAATGATGTACTGTTCATTAAGTACATGATACACCTGGAATGTGTATTCTTTAGCTGCTTGAAAGGTGGTTACTTAAGCTTATTTGGGATTACACTCTCTCTCTCTCTTTTAAGCTTTTCAGGATGTTTAATCATTTGTGGTGACTAAACTGAATAGTTATTTACATGATTCCTTAATATTGCAATTATAGTAATTGATGTTGATAACCCTTATTACCCAACATTTAATAGTTGCAATTAACATGGAGAGACACTGTACACAGTACTAATTATACAGAAGTGTTTTCACCATACTATAAAATTGCAGGAGAAATTGTAAATTACAAAATACTCCTCTGGTAAATTGTATTTAGGCGAATGGTTTTCTCTAGTCTCAGATTTACATTTCCCCAAAAGTAGTAAAATTGCCTTGCTTTTTCATGAATAGACGCTAACATCAGTTTTGACTGCTCCCAGCAAGCTCCCCTTGCATAAAGGGAATCCCTGGGTAATGAGAGCTTACATACTATGCTCTGCCTGTGGGAAAAGGCATATGACTAAAGCATGCCATAAACCCGGAGAGAATAGAGTGAATCTGGTCTAAACTACTAAGAGAACCATCCCACTGCTAGAAGGAACTAGGGAATTGGGGTGTGGCTGGATGGAGGGGAGTACCTGTGGTGGAAAACATAGCTGGCTTAAAGATATGTTCATTTCCCCACCCTGCTCCTGAGCTTTGCTTGAGATCAGCTCCTACAGAATCTAGCCCAGAGTTTTCATAGTTGGTAGGGTCAGAAGCGACCTAAGCCGATCATCAAGTCTGACCCCCTGCCACGGGCAGAAAAGGATGCTGGGATCAAATGACCCTGGCTAGCTGATTGTCTAGACTCCTTTTGAAGACCCCAAGGGTAGGGGCGAGCACCATGTCATATTGAATGTAATAGTTTGAATGCTTGTAATAGTTGCCCATTAGCCAGTTTAGACAAAAGGGCGAGGTTCATCTTCTTATCTAGGTTCATTGTTTTACCTGGCCTTACAACAAACGTGCTTAAAGTCTTGGCTCCTCGATCTTATCTCTAAAGGCCTTTAACAAGTTAACCTAAGGACCAGAAAAACGATGCTTAAGCAAATATTCCGAGAGATCAAAACCCTAGAAGCCTTTTGAAAGGGGGTTGTAAAAGAAAGGTCACTGCAGTGGTATGGAAAATCTTCCAAAGCAAAATTTAAGATAAACTAAATAGTCAGCGGACAAATTCTGTTGCGGAAGACAAACTGACCGCCTACCAAAAAATCTGTTAAGTAAGATCCGAGCCCAAATTTGGGAGTAGTGACAGGTTTGTGTAGGAGGGGTCCAAGATGGCAACTCACCCAATAAAAACTGTAACCTACAGTCCCAATTTGGAGGTAACCTCACTTGCAGAACAACGAAGGAAGAATTGCAAGTGTAGGCTGGATCAGACTGATCACCTGAACCACCCTCTCCGTGAACACAAATTTTTTAGTTCACACTGAAGCCACGGAGCGCCCGAGTGGGACCGAAGGAAGGAGACTTGTTCCTATCACTGCTAAGGCCAGCCCATTAAACTGTACTACTGAGGAATGAAACCATACTTAGGTGTTTGGCTTCTCAGAATTCTAGGATTGTAAGTATAATATAGTAATAACTTTTCTGGGTCAAATTATATAGTTAGTTGTAATTGTAATTGTTTGAAAGACGTGCATTTAGAGTATTGTTCCTTATATATAGTTATCGTGTTTTTGATGTTTATGGTATTTCTTAAAATAAAATGGTGTTGTATAAATTAAGTGTGAAATCGTGCAATTAGCTGAAAATTTCCCCAGCCAGTGCATCAAATGAATCAGTAAGTTGTGTGGGATCTTCTCTATTCCATAACCCACTAGAGACACACCACTTCCCTTGGAAGTTGGTTCCAGCTCCTAGTCGCTCTGACTGTGAAGTAGTGCCTCCTGATGTCTAGCCTGAATCTACTCTCAGTCAGTTTATGGCTGTTATTCCTGGTTATTCCTGGTAGTGCACGGAGGAACAAGGACTCTCCCATTGCCTGCTGGTCCCCCTTGGCAAGTTCGTATGCGGCCACCAGATCCCCTTCTCAGCCTTCTTTTGTGGAGGCTGAACAGGTTCAGGTCCCGTAGCCTGTCCTCAAAGGGCCTACTGTGTTGGCCCCTGATCATGCGAATGGCTCTCCTCTGGACCCTCTTGATGCTATCCACATCCCTCCTGAAGTGCGGCGCCCAGAACTGGACGCAGTACTCCAACTGTGGCCTGACCAATGTCACATAGAAGGGGAGGATCACCTCCTTGGACCTGCTTGTGATACATCTGTGGATGCATGACAAGGTATGGTTAGCCTTTCTGACTGCGTCCCCACATTGGTGGCCCATGTTCATCTTGGAATCAAGTGACTCCAAGATCCTTTTCTGCCTCTGGGCTGACAAGAAGGGAGTTCCCCAGCCTGTAGGTATGCTGTTGGTTCTTCCTCCCCAGGAGCAGTATCTTGCACTTGTCCATATGGGAGTTTGGTGGACCAGCAGCTGGGCTTTCCCTAGGGCTGTGCTGGGAACTGTATAGAAGATCATTTAGGGCCAGAAGGATCTGGTTTTGTTGGACCTGAGTTAAGTTAGACTACCTCAGAGGTACACACTCAACTTAGATTGGGTTGGCTATTTTTAGACAGATCTAACTGTCTTGAACTTTTGTATAGTCCACACACAGCTCCACCTAAGTAGCATAAGGTCTGCACCTGGGCAAACTAAGTTAGATTGGGTGGCCATTTTTAATGTGAACTAACCTCTCCCTAATCTCTCTGAATGTCTGTATGCAGCCATACTGGTTGCTTTGTTTTAGTTCTGTATGCACTGTTAAAACAAATGTATGATAAAACTTAATTTCTGATTCCATTTCCAAGTAAAAGGACAGCTTTGCAAACACACGGTTGTTCTCTACAGATAAACATAAAGCTGAAGTCCAGACAACAATGTGCCACACTGTATAAGATGTTATAGGATTGACAGAGTATCAAAAAGTCCAGTTTTTGATTGAAAAAGTCATGATGGTTTATTTATTTAAAGATCTCTTTTTTTGAAAGTTAGAGTAGGGTCCAATGTAGAGCTCAGAAACTTGAACATTAATAAAATCATGTTGACCTCAAAATTCCTTGACTTCAAAGAAGTATTTTTTTTTGATGAAACCTTTTACAAAATGTCTGAATCTGTTCTAGTTATGGCTGCTATGGGTGAAATTCTTCATAGAATAACTGGTCTTCACAAATTTGGAAAAAATGAAGAATGATGACTATGTACAAAGAAGAGGAATACTCAAATATTTGAAGACTGCCCCAGGAGCAAATATTAGTATAAAAAGGGCATAAAATCAAGAACGAACTATGGAGACAAGGGGGAGAGCCAAAACAGAAACATGGGGAGGTCGGGATGGGGCACTTGGGTAGGAAAGAGTAAAAATCTGCAGAAAGCAATTTAGTATTAAAGTTAAGATTTTTGTAATTTTACTTTTAAATCTTGCTTTCAGCATGTGTTCAAGGCAAAAACATTAAGGAGATAATTAACAAGGAAGAAATAGTCAACTGCAAAAAGGACATTTAAAATATACAACTGTGAGCTGTTCCTCTCAATACCAAACAAACGCAATTAAGCAAAAACAGAAAGAAATACCGATGTAGAAAATAGATGTATTAATAGAAAAAAGCCATACATTTGAGCATGATTTGTCATAGATTTCTTTAAGCAAAAAATTAGTCTTACACAAAGGGTGAATTGAATAAGTGGATTTGCAGTTAACAGTAATCTAAAAAATATGTTACTTGCTATACTGTGCACTCACTGAAACTATTACTGATAACTAATAATGCCACACTTTTTGAAAGGATGTGGGCAAATGGTTTTCATGCATTTTTACTTCAGTTGTGGAATTTGTTAAAATAAAAGTTTTCTGCTTCTTGGAGGTAAATTTCTTAAAACCACATAATTATGACCTTTTAGGGAACCTACTGGAAACACTAGCCACAAAATTGTAAGTATATGTCAGGAGCAGAAGAATCCCTACATACTGCTTGCAAATTTTATTTTCTCAGCTCCATTGCTATATTCTCCCAAATGATGTACAATTTAATCTAATAAATCTCTATTAGAAATATAATCAGTGTTACATTTTAAGGTGAAGGAGACATTGTGTGATTAAAGTATTTAAACATGGATCAAATCTAACTGAAACAAACAGCTAACTCGACCCATTCAGAATTTTTTTTAAAAAGATTGGACATGCCATTTTTAGCAAACAGTTTAGCTGACAGATCACAGCAACACACCATGAAACTGACAAATTGTAAGCGTCAGACCTTAATCTTGGACCTCCTACACAACCACCCAGTCACAAATTCCAGTTCCAACATGATACGTTGTAGTTTTAGCGCTTACCTGCTGTTTTGAGCACTCGTAGAGGTTTATGACTTAACAAGATGTCCTGTCGAATACGTTTTGCGGATACAGGCTCTTGCTGGCTACTTAATCCAGTGTTTGATGTAGAACTTGGGGAGGAGGAGGGAGGAAGGCAGAGAGTTTGTTTTTAGTCTACTCACTGTATTTTGGTAGTTCAGAATTTACATTCTAAAAATGCATTACATGGCATTATCTAGTATTAGCTGGTTCATAAAAAAGAAAGCAAATAAACTCAGTACTCTTTCTGGTGACCCCAAATATTAATTTCAACTTTCTTTTTTTTTTTCTTTTGCATAATTAGTGGGGGTGGATAGAGGGAGTGGCAATCACTTCACAGCTAAACTGCAGAAACAGCTAAATGGTTAGAAAGTGATGATAGATATGAATTTACTAGAAGAAAACCTATGTATTTTTATAACATTTTAACAGAGATTTAAAGAATAAAAATGAGCTGCAGTGAACATGATTATGTTATCGGTGATCTCACACTCCCACCACTTATCTTGTTCGTCCTTCACTATTCCATTTTACAAGATAGCCATCCTATCAAAAGGGAATAAAAATAAAATAAAAATCCCACAAATCAAAATGTCCTTATATTTCTTGTTTTTCTAACATAATTTTGTAGCACTCCAGTTTAAACATACTGCTCTTACTAAAAAACGTCTACTCCACAGGTCAATAACATGTGGCTTGTGGTTTGGATCTGGCCCACAGAGCTGGGGGTCCCCATGGAATTGGGTGTTGGCAGCAGGAATGAACAAGTGCCAGGACTAGTTGGTGAGAATCTGCATTGGGTTTGGGGGCCAGGAGAATGGGAGCTATACCCATGTTGCAGCTAGAAGGGCAGGTATAAGGGTGTATGGAGCTGGGTTGCTCTTACTCATGTCTCTGAAAACTTGCGGACCACTGGTCTACTCGCATGAACTAGGAAAAATGACTAAAGCTCTGACCTCTTTTTCTATCATTACCAAGGCCTTTTCCCCACTGCAGCTACACTGGAGTGGGAGAGCAACAGATTTTTCAGTAGGACAGTGTTCCCTGGTACTAGGAATAACTAGTGACCAAGCTTAGGTAGGGAGAGTGAAGGGGAGCTATGGCTAAGGTTTAGATTTTGTGGTTTGAAGTTGGAATGAAGAGAGGGTAAACTGGCTGAAAAATAAGAAGCATTACTTATTCCATACACATAAACTGAGGTCTTGGTTTCTTTTCTCCCTGTAGGCCCTACAGAGAGAGAAAAAAGAGTGGTGAGGGAAGAGGATGTCTGATTTGATTTCAGGAATGAGAGCAACCATTGTGGTCAGAGAGAACAAGGGTCTAGGGATTTCTTTAGTGTTATCCTGGCATAGGAGATGTGGAAAAGGGTGAGTATTTTTGGGTGTGGATGAGTAGTGTTTAGAGCAGAAGACACTGGAGCACTTCTGTTTCACTGTAGCTTTTATTGCTATAGTACTTATGTCTAAGTTAAGGAAATAATGATTTGGAAACAAGAAAGGGTTATTCTGTACATTGCTAGCATTAGCCTCTTAACCATAGGATTTAGTGAGCAATTCTGTAGAGAACAGAGCCATATTTGTACTCTGAGAAATCCAGTTATTTTTCCTTAAGAATGCCATATGGTTTTGATGAAATGCCAGTGGTTGGTTGATTTGTTTGGCTTAACCAAAGCTGGACTTATGGGTGGTTGACTACCCAGGATTCTGTGGTCAGGGGGGCACCATATGCACACACAGGTGCCACCACTCATACCTACGTGAGCAGCCTGTGCATATAGCAGCACTCTCAACCCGCCCAAGGCAGGAGGAGCAATACCCAAGACCTCCTCTTACAGGAATCCATGAGTTTGAATATATGATAACTATTATATAATAAGTTGAATATATGATAACTATTAGATAATAGGAGTGCTGTCAAATACACATCTTGTAGGTAACAGTAGTTTTCAGTGTTTTCTGGAACAGCAGGTACAAACTTCTCAGAGAAAGTTGATTTTCAAATTAATGATTTAATTGCTCCTTTTAAATCAGAAGTCATCTTCCCACATACAGGACAAAGGAGTCATAGACAATAAAACTTTAGTTTGTATTTTCTGGTTCTACTGAAACTAAACAAAAAAGCACATAAAATGTCTTAGAAAATATTCCATGTAAACCGGTAAGGGTAATATTTAATCGGTTATAAAATCTTTTTGGATCATACTAATCCCTCTGGATACAGATAACTGGATAACAACTTTTTTACAATTGGAAAAATGTAACATCAGAATTGAGGTGAAAGCCAGGAGATAGTACAAGAGACCATTTTACACAATACCTTAATAACTTCCTTTTTCTTTCTGCGGCAGAAGTCATTGCCATGTATGATGGCTTTTCATGTATTGGACCAGGATTTCTATTTAGCAATGAAGGGAGACCAAGTCTGAAATTAAAATAAGATATATTATGAAAAATATACCATAGGTAAAATAAATGCTGCTCCCCCCACAGTTGAAAAATCACCTGGGTAGCACAATAGACAAATCTATATAGTCTGTTTTTTATTAGAAAAATATATATATTAAATATAAAGACTAAATCTTTTCTTTTGAAAGCCCAAATACTGTATTCTAATACTAGCAGTCAATATTTAGTTGGAAGTTTTCATTCGGATATAATGAAACGTTTTAGAGGAAGAAAAATATTGTTTGCCTTTTACAGATTGGAGACCTTAGGCTCAGAGAAATTGAGAATCTTGATTGTCTACACAAAAGAACAAGGAATAGAATTCAGTAATTATTTTCTCTCTCTTGAACTATACCATCTGTTGATACTAAATGGCACAATAAACTTATTTTGCATTTTGTTTTAATGTCTTGCCAATATAGGTGGAGATTTTAAGAAGCATCAAGTATTGCCTGGCTCTGCTTCCACTGAAGTGCTGTTTGACTGCAAGAACAGCAGAATTAAGATTAATATAATACTGAGAATTCTTAACTATCAACATCCTTCGTTTACTGTTAGAAATAAAATCAACATAACTAAAATGGACTAACTGCATTAAAAGAAAATTTAAAATGGCTAGAAAAAGAGGAAAAGGTAAAAAGAAGGTCATAGAATCACAGAAAAGGAGGGCTGGAAGGGACCTCATGAGATCATCTAGTCCAGCCCTCTGCTCAAGGCAGGATCAACCCAAATAAACCTTCCCAGCCACATATCTGTCCAGCCTTGTGCCCATGAACAGAATATACCTTTGCAAAACACTGCTATTACTGCATGACTGTGACTCCTTTTCAGACAGCATAGTAGAAGCATCATTTATTTCAGTTGTGCCTCTATAGAGAGTTACTGTTGAGTTCATGTCCACTTCTTCACATTCGGATACGTGAAATGTAGAATTCATGTTACATACTCTTTTCAAAGGAACACTAACGTCTTCAGCATTACATGTGGTTTTTTTCCTGGCACCTGGTACCTGTAATGACTGCTTTACTATAGTCCACGTGCAGGGGTTTTGCTCAAGTTTTCTGCAAGCTTCTGGTGTATACACAATAGGACGAACCTCCTTGCTGAGAGAATCCTCCAGCTGATTAAGGCTAGACTGTTGGGATGCTTTAGGGCTTTGAGATGTGGTAGGAGAATCCATTAGCTTCCGCCTTGTTCTTTTTTGTAGAGGGCCTACACATTCTGTTGCAAGTTGCACGTTATTCTTTACTTCTGGAGATGTACCTGTTTAACACAATTAATGCTGGTTAGGTTTATCTAAAAACTGTTCATCGAAGAATAACTTTCCCCCCCACTACTTTTCACTATTTTTTTTTAAGTAGTGAAATCAATATCATTTTGTTCCCTCTGCCTGCTCTACCAAAAATATATTCTCAAGCAGGGAAAAAGTTGTTAGAAATAAGGTGTTACATGAACAAATTGGCATGTAAAGTAAATTATTTCTATTGCATCAGTATTTGTATAAACATTGGAATAATAGTAAAATACATAAATAGATAAGACAACTCCCCAATCCTAAATGTCTACTAAAAAGCCTTTAAAATGCCAAAGAAAGTATATAGCACCATGGAGGACATTGTTGATTACATCCACACTGAAATACATATTACTTGTATGCAATTTTATGACAATTATTGCATTGTTAAAAAAACACCAATGAGTGAAGAGAAGGTAGAAGAATCTATCCAAGAGCATTTAAAGTACCTGGATAATTTATAACGCAAGTCATACAATTCTCTCATTACAAGCTGAAGCTAATTCTTATAGAGATGAAACAAAATTATTTAAAATTAGACCTATAATGGGACTGGCTTCACTTTAATTTGCAGTCTTGCTTGGCATTTCCTTTCTGTTCTACCTACTTATTTCTAATTAACAAATGGATATTGAGTTGTAAAAGGAACACAGGTTTACAAGTTGTTGCGAGAAGACTGTTCAGAAGTAAATTTGGGATGTTAAACTGCTGTATTCATTTAGATGCAAATAAACTTGCATCAGCAAGTAAGAGAAAAATTGCATGGAAAATTTAGAAAAAAGTTAATGTTGAATATATATATTGAAGCATTCCTCAACTTTAGTTCTCTCAAACACATACATACAAAGCTATGACTTCCAGCAGCACCAAAAGTGTGATGGTACAATAATTTTTAACAAGTTTAACAAAAATAACTTTTGTTAGAGAATTACACAGTACACAATCAATAAACACAAGCCCAAAGAGTACAGTTTTTGTTTACTCATTTTAGTTTAACACTATTGCTTAGCCATAATTAAAGTTATTCACACTACTTTTTGGGGGGTATCACTGGGAGGGCAATGGTGGCAATCATTGTTATGTTTTGCTTCACAGTTGTGGGATTTTTGTTTTTAAACATACAGAATTAATCAGAATCACCTTTGAAAAAAATACATTTCCCCATTTATCTTTTATAGTCGGACTGTGGCAAAGAGCAATTTTTCCTCAAAGGTCATTGATAGAAAATAGGGAAGGGACTCAGTTCATTTGTTTATAAACTGCTTTCAATAGATGCTCCTGCAAACATCACCTACCATGCTAATTACTGGTATTGTTTGCTGCCAAGTCTAGTTTCTCATTTTATGTAAGATGCAGTTAAATAACACCAATTATTTTTTTTTATTCCAACTATTTTCTCTCTGCCCATCACAACTAAGCACTAGGATTAGCACTGCCATTTAAAGGTTTTTGGACAGTTTATATTCTGAACTCCAAAAATAAGCTTTATTCAGTTAATCCAGTTTTAGTCTTGGAAACAACTGTCCACTAAACATTTTAGGACACATTTTTAAATATTAATTTAGAAAGCTTTTCTGCAGCTTATATGCATCTGAAAATTTTTGTTTCAGGAAAAAGCTGAGAGTGTTTAGTGTTCTGTCTGTTGATATATTACAACAAGGAGGTTCCGGTTTCAGAAAGTTTGTTTACTGTAAGACATTGGGATTTTGCTAATGTCCTGAGTGACTAAAAATGAAGTCTGGATAGATAAACATTTTGTTGAGAGAGTCAAATTTTAGAAGCACTGAAACCACTTTTAAATTAACCATAAATACAAACATTTAAACCATAAACTAGATAGGTAGAGAACACAGAAGTATTGACAACATTAATAATTTTTGAATTTCATCGCAATAAGTAATGTTTAATATGCAGTACATTAATAATAAGCAGATTTCAGGAATTTTATGTAGTGCAACTATAAACCACTAGTAAAAACCCTAGGCCTTTAAAATTAAGTCTACTTAGCAGTAGAATACAATTCATCTCAACGAACTAGTTAAAATAAAATTAGTGTATCCTTTTACTAAGATGTGGTTAGTGAGATGACTTTTATTTCTGGTATCTCCACAAAGACAGTTATAAAAGCATCAGTTAAACAGGCAAAGTTTTAAATTCTCTCAGAATCCCTGTTTGCAGATTCTTTCCAAAGAACTTCTCTTACAATGTTGGTTTTCTTATCCATCTACACAGATAAAGCTCCTGTCCAAGACGTGAGTGGTATGGGTACTGATTAATAGGTACTGGTTAACGATACTGAGAAGCCTCTTAGGTACCTCCACAGGTAGGTTTTCAAGGTCAATAAGATGGCCATATTTAGGGTCAAGAAGAAATTTTCTGCCAGGTTAGTTTGGCCACTGGGTTTTCTTGCCTTTCACTGTAGTATGGGTAGGTTTGGCAGGATGAAATTTTTATTGATAAGCAATGATAAATTATTTCACCTGATGCTCACAGACTGAAAGAAAATCATTTCTGTTGGTAGTCGCCAAAAACTATAGAAAGGGGACATTAAAAAAAAATCTGGGAAAGGGATAAGGAAATGTGAGGCAGAGAGTACCACACACACACGGAAGCCACTGCAGGCAGCATGCAAGGAGTCCTGGCTGTGCTGCCTGCACGCTGCTCCTATGGCAGTGGCTTGTGCAGTCACTGGGAGTTGTGCTGGTAGGCAGGATTTGAGGGGCAGGGCTTTTGGCAGCCAGGAACCTGGCTGCCACCTGCTCTCTCTGCCCATGTCCCAGCTGGGGATCAGGCACTAAAATCCTGCCATACCTGGCTTGGCCCTTGCATGATTGGGGCAGGGGTCAACTCCTGCCAAGCCTGGACGAGCCCCTGTGTTATCAGGTATGCAAGATATTTACTTTTTATATTTTAACATGTGATTTTATAATGATTTTAACAGTACACTGTTACTACTAAGTTGTCTGGCCCCCACATCTCTAATTTCATGCAATCCTGAACATTTAAACTGATAAAAATTGATTAAAAAAAAAAAAAAAAAAGAAATGCTTAAAAGCAAACAAACAAGATTCTTTGGGTGAATCCAATGTCTTCAGGGGGCCGGACCTGATGATCTGTTTAGGTCCCTTCCAACTGTAAGTACTATGATACTATGATCTTTTATTAGACCAACTTAAATAGTTGGAAAAAAAATTACTTAGCAACCTTTCAGGTATAAAAACCCTTTGTCAGGCTGAGGAAGCCTCTGCAGTTGGTGTGTGCTCTTCCTGGATGGAATGAATACTAAGGAAGCCAGAGGCTGGGCTGGTATGCAGGCAAGACAGGCAGAACTAAGAATTTTTTTTCCAACTATTTCAGTTGGTCTAATAAAATATATCAGATTCACCCAAAGAACCTTGTCTGCCTATGTCCTTAGACGAACATGGCTACAACCTACACCCCGTAAAAATAAACATTGATTTTAGCAATCAAAATTAAAAAAAAAAAAAAAACCAAAACAAAAATTCTGCCAAGGCTGAGTATGGGGGGGGGGGGGGGGGGGAGGGCGGGCAATGATCTACTTCCTGGGATCACATGGGTACATTTTATTTAGTATATTCTAAATTGGTAAATTTCCTAAACTCCCTGTGGCACACAGTAGATTCTCTTTTACTGGTGGCTTTCTAACTGTGGTGTGCAAGAAGGACTATAATGGACTTTTCTGTGGACAAATGGTATCTGGAAAACAAAGCAACTGGGATTCATAGACAGGGAGATCCTTCAAATCCTATTGCAATTTAGCTCAAGGGAAACATGCCTCTTATAGCAACTGTTGCTACAAAGAACATCATGTTCCCCATAGTGTTCAACTGAATAGAAACCATCTCAGCAATGCAGGGCATATACCTTGACTTATATGCAGTCTTTCAGGGAGTGTACCCTTTTTAGGGATAAGCCCTAGTTCTTTACTTCGTTTTCAGAATTTCAGGGTCTGCTAGTCCAAGACTCTTTGTTTTTTTCTCCTTAACTAAGACTCCCCCAACATACAGGTGCATTTCCACTTCATCTCATCTCAAGTCTAGTAAGTTTTCCTTGAAATTGACAGGCATGCAACACCAGGGAGATTCTCTGGTTACTTGTTTACTCTTGGCAATCTAGATAAAACGGGAGTTTTGCTGTTTTAGAGAAGCCCATGAAGACTGTCATTGTATTTGTAAAGTGCTATCAACTTGTCTTTGGGTTGGGCATAGCATGGGATGCTTCAAGGTAAGAACTTTGATGTTCTCTGCAACACTATCTCATGGAGAACTTTTCTCCTGCGGATTAAGATCAAGCACTACTGGAAGGTATTTGGTTGTGTTCTGGAAATATAAGTACAGTGACAGCTTGCCCGTTTGGGAAAATATATAGGGACATTAATTTGAATAAAGAACAATTTACTGCAAAGATTTTCAAAGGAGACATTTCTGCACACAGTACTCTGTATTAGCATTAGCATGGCTAGAAAATGAGAATCTTAGAATATCATTAACTAAAAAACAGAAAGTTCACAAATGAGAAAACTGCAGTTGAAACCTAAGTACCAAAGTAAAAAAAAGTATAACAATGAATGCAGGTCTTTTCTTTGGAAAGACTCAGTTACATGGCTCTCAGCAACCCCAGAGGTTACCACATGTCTTCATTAAACATTTTTTACAGTTATGATACTTTATAGTGCACGTCTTATTTTGGTACAGCTGGCTGATAATGGGAGTATTGTGTTGCTAAGACTGAAGCCTGTTTGCTCATTTTTAAATAGCAGTTCACTCAGTTCAATGCAAGTTGTTGATGAATATTTCAATATGTAATTGTGACAATTTGAAGAATATATCTACTTCTAATTCATTTACTCTAGCTCATGCTATAGAAAATGTTACATCATGAAATGCCTCAGTGTGTATAGAACCCACCACATAGTGAGCATGGTATCTCCAATATGCTCAACTGGGACACTGGTGATTTTTAAGCCTTAATGAGTAGTTGCCTATTCAGGTGCAAACAGCTTGGAACAATTAGTTGGCCAAAGATTGTATATGTTGTTCTTCTAAATTCTTTTAAAGCAAAAATATTTCCAACAAAAGAGATAGGTATTGCTCAGTGCAAATATAAACTTGAGGGATTCAGAACAGGAGAGGAAGCTTTTGACAGAAAATAAGAGAAACAAATGTAGTATTGAGAAGACTCAACTTTAATGTAGAAAATGAAGGGCTAGGGCAAAGGAAATGGACTAGGATAGAGAGAGGTCCCACAGAAAAAGAAAGAGCCAGAAAGAGGCAAAGGGGATCTTGGATTCCTCAGAAGATTCTGCACTAAATCTAAAAATATTCTAGTACTATCCAATTGCCCATCAAGAATGACTGGGGAAAGGGAGGGGATGGGGGAGAGTAGGTAGGGACACAGCCCTGTGTCCCCCCTCTGGGCCTGCTCTCCCTTCCCTGCTGTGGTAGTGGGGGGAGGGGAAGAGTGGGCCCTGGCCCGATGTGGGGGAGGACAGGGCCCAAGGGAGGGGAGAAGCCAGCCTGCCACGGTGCTGGGACAGGAAGAGTGGGCTCGGGGCCAATGTGGGGGTGAAGTAGACCCAGGCCCAAGGGGAGTGGGGGGAGGAAGCCTGCTCCTCCCCTTTCCCCCCCATCATCACAGTTGGCTGTCTTCTCCCCCCACTCTTGGACCTGCTTCTCCCCTCCTGCATTGGGCCCAGGCACACTCCTCCCGTCCTCCAATGCCGCTGCGTCGGGCCGGGTCCATTCCCCCCCCCCGCCACTGTGGCGGGCCCACTCCTCCCCCCCCACATCAGGACTGCTTCTCCCCCCAGTGCCATGGTGTTGGCCCTGCAGGCGGCAACAATAGAAGGAGGGAGGGGCAGGCTGAGGCCAGCACTGGTGACCTCCCCCCGCCCCTTAGCGTCCTGACCCTGCATCCCCTCCCCTTGCCACCACCTCCAAGGAGCAAGGGGGGGGGGGCTTCAGTGGCCTCCCCCCCTCCGTTCCCCGTGTCCTCGCCCTCATGGTGGCACTCCACCATGCCTCTAACTCCTGTCCCAACGCTGTATTCACACTCTGATTGGTTGTTTCAGTCAGCCAATCAGCGTGCGAATAAAGCATTATGGACAGACAGACAGACAGATTAAAGCTTTTATAATATTAAAATTCTGGTAGAGGAAACTGAGAGGGAATCTGGTTTATTACTTTTTATGCACATCACATATCCTCATTTAAATTGACATGATAAATTAGTTAGCATTTCTCATGTTAATGGAAGACAATTTTGTTTAGATATGTTCATGAAGCTGTGTCCCTGAAGATGGGGCCAATATGACACGTGCTGCATGCAGGACCAGGTGCAGTGCACTCAGTGTCCACCATGAGGGCTGTGTGTGGGACCAATCCAAGGTGAGTGTGCTGCATTGTGACGCATGCTGCATGCAGTGCATGGGACACGTCTGCAGGTCCAATCCAGCCCTGTACCAATCATCTGGCCTGTGGGACCAGGTGAGTTTTACACTCCTGGCCTAGGGTAACTATATCAGAGGGACCCTTTTTGCATGAAGAAATTCTGCATCAAAAAAGTGTGGTAAAAAGGGTGGTAAACAGAAGGCAAAGGTAAACAGTGTTGTAATTCTGTTGAGAGCAGGGAAGTTTAGAGCACATGGATCCAGTGTACCGGAGCCCAATCCAGCAACAGGAGCTTGACCAGCAGAACATGTGGCAGTGTATACATGTTAAAAACAAGGTTTCCGAAGAATCATATATTGAAATGACAGAGTTTGAATTTTTAAACACACCGTTTGAACATGTTCATTCAAAATGAAAACTACTTTTCCCTAGTGGTTCTGAACTAGCATATTTTCTATAAACATTCTACCTGGAATCTCTACTCCAACTACACTTGTGAAAGTCTGCTCTATGGCACAAGGCTATTTTTATATCCTTACTTTTTATACTAATATCTGTTCAGGGAGAGATATAACTTCAGACTTAGAGTACAGGGATGAAAGTCATTCTGTAATCTATTTCATTAACTGCAATATTTTTATGATGCAACTTCAGGCAACATTTTCCCTTAATATACTCACTATTTACCTGTGACTTGAGTGGTGTGTGGGTGGACACACACTTTTTACCATGTACATATTCTTCTAATTTCTCCATACGTACTTCAGCAAGTGAGAGAATGAAAAAGGTTATTTTCTTGTACCACAACCACAATTATAAAATATTTTATGAAGCAAAACCTTCTTCTGTTGGAAGTAACATGGTGCTAATAGCAGAAAGCCACTTAACAATCATTCCTTAAAATGGTTCTATTATATTTCCTCTTGGACAGTATTCAAGTTGAACAGCAGCAAGAGGAAGCATCTTCTAAGAGTTATAAGGACACTTAATACGTAAATATTTCTTAATATCAGCTATCAAGTTACTGTTGTTTGGTACACTACATTTTTTTGTATAAAATATATCATGGGAAATACAAGTCTAAATGATAGTGGTTCTGAACAATTACAATGGCTAAATACAGTCAGATTAGGGTTAGGTACTCGATCAATCAAATAAAGTTTGGTCACTTGACTGGTTAAATAATATATATTTGTTTTAAATTAAAAAGCAATAATTTCTTATATAATGTTGAAAAAATGCATTTCACAATTAAGCCTTTTACAGAAAATTAAAACACAAAGCAGTTTTTTTATTAAGAATTGTATCAAAAACATTAAAAAATTATGTAAAAAAAATCTATAAAAATTAACTCCCCATAAATTAAACACATACTTTTTGTCAAAATACAAGTATAAAGAACTATTTAATAAATGTCATTATTATACAATTAAAAAATATATTTTCACTCAGTCTGTTCTTTTGTTAGTCTATCACCTTCCTCTTGACCTCCTCTCAATTCTTTTCACTGTATTTTTCTTCTAAGAATCCAAAGCCACACTTGATGTTAACGAGCTATCAGAAACAGTCACTAATGAACAAGGAGGACAAAGGCCTTTCCACCAATTTGACGACGTAATTTAACCTTTTTCTATGGGTATGACTTCATTCCACATCACTTTACTGTTGAATATATCACTTCTTGCTTTGAAATGAATTATTTCAGCCAAAATAGACTGGTCATCAGAAAATTTCTTAAAACTTGGCCAAGTTCATTATTAGTTCACATGCTGCATTAAACTCTTTACTTGTTAGCCTCTCTCCTTGATATCGGGGATCCAACAGGTAAGCTGAATTGTTTACATCAGCGATCAACTGGCATTTTCTTTTCTCCATCATTTCTTTTATTTGTTTTTTCTCAGATGTTTAAAGGGAGCTTCTTTATCAGTGTTGGTGATATGATGCTGAGCGTCTGTGCAGTCATATCTGACATCTGCAAGTGCACATTTGTTGTCTTTCAAATTCTGTACAGCTTGGGCAGCAGGTTGTAGAACTGAGAAAAGTGTGGACATCCTCGTCCTAGAAAACATTCTCATCAACAACGTCAATTTGAATGTCTTGTGGACAAATGCTAGAAACACTTTCTTCTGCAACAGCTGACTGCAAAGCTTTCTTCCAAACTTGAAGTTGTGGCAAACATTTGCTTGTTGAAGCACACCATGTAGGACAGGTTGTGCTCAATGTTGAAAGTATGCAGTGTTGTTTTTAGCAATGTAAGAACGCAGCAGTTGGTATATGTTCATTTTTGAAAAACTTGATAGTTTTTCTCTTGTGTGTGATGAGAACGGCATGTTTATAAACCTTCAAAATAATGAACAAAAAGTTGCAAGGGCACAACTGTAGAACTGAATATGAGGATATTTCTCTTTCACAGTACTCCAAATGGACTTCATATTTGTGGTGTTGTCACTTACAACTGAAAATACTCTCTCAGCACTGAGTTGTTCAATATCATTTTCAAACTGTAATGCTATGCGTGTTGATGTTTTGCAGTACTTACAAATTTACATAATAATGGTTGTGGAGTTGTTACCATGAACTTAATTATACTTTCATTCTGAATTTAGCTTGAACCATCTGATATAATGGACACATGAGATGTCTCTTTAATAATACCAGTTATTCCCCTTTGCGTTTTGCCAAAAGCTTCATCAAGATGTTCAGCCAGCTGTTTTCTGCCTGGTACACTTGATGTAGCGTGGCAAAAAATGTAGGGATTCACATAAGGATTTTCGATGTGAAAAGGCAAGTTTGCTTGCTTATACAGCTTTAGCTAACATCCAACCAAGCTTACATTTTTTCTTGTGTATTACTACTGTCCAAAAATCCTAAAATATTTGATTGTGATTTTGATCCACTTCGTGCTTCCTGTGAAGCTGGAGATTCCACAGAATTTGACTCCCAAGAACTGGCTGAAGGCGGCTTGGAAACAGAAGGCTGCTGAGATGAAGCTATGAAGTCAAAATTGCTTATACAAGTTGAGTTTGAAGGCAAAAGAAATAGAATATAGCCAGTCTGCGTGTCAGTATTTTCTTCCATTGCTGTCACCATACTATCTCCATTAGAGGAATCTTCTGTGTTCAAAGCACAATCAGAGGAAGCATCTGATGTACAAGTAGAAGAAAACAGCTTCTTCTTGGAATCATTATTAAGGAGTCTCTCTCTCACTACAGCTGGGCACATTTCACAAGACTTTAAGAGATGTTTTATTTTGTCTATGTGAATTACATATGCACAATTTCAGAATTTACATCTGCTTTTCCTCCTTGCACCCCTTTATAAAATTTCCATACAAAAGCTTTAGATTTTGTGTTGTCAAACACTTCTTTATAATTAAAATTAACTCCTCTTTAAAAAAAAAAAAGTTTCAATTTTAAACTTTCAAACTACTTTTAATAAACAAATTCAAAGAAGCCAACACACTGAAATGGTCAGTGGAAATAATATACACATACACACACATGTTTCTTCTAAATTATTTTAGAAAGAAAAATAGTCAAGAAATGTCTGTGTTATCTGGAAGATTCCAGTTAATCAGATAAATATTCAAAACGGAGGATTTAAAAGCTATTGGGCTGGCATGACTTGCACTCATCCCCCTTCAGCTCCAGTAGCTCTACCTGCTTGTCCTTGCTGCTATTAGGGATGTGAAAGGTTAAACAATAGTTATACTTACACTTTTAATGCATTACAGTTAATGTTTGAATTAGCTCGCCTTTGCATGCTGCCTGTCCCTTCCACCAGAAGTTTGCACTGTGTAAATCGAGGTGCTAGTGTTGGGTGGGGAGAGGAGGCAGTGGAGACAAGCTGAGCCAGCCTTCTCCCTGGCGGAGGAGAGATGGGGAAGGGGAAGCAGGGAAGGGTGCAATGGCTGGCAGGAATGCCATGTGTTCCTGCATGGGTCTTGGTCTGTGGCAAGCAGAGCGGGTGCTGGCTACTGGGAGTCTCCCTGCCTCCATCCCTCCCTCTCTGGCTCACTAACTGCTCTTGATCTTGTTGCCTTGCTTGACGGTGGCAGTGTTCCCCATGGCTGGGCGGACAGGTAGGGGATGCTCCAGCAGGAGGGGCTACAAGGTGGTATGGCCCACGGGTTGGATTGGTGGTGGCAAACTCCCTTTACTCTGTGCTGGGGCACTGTGCCTCCAGCCACTGTGGAGAAGGAAGTGCTCTGCCCCCCTCCCCAACTCTCACATGGCAGAAATCATGGCCGGGGATGTGCCTCCCCCATGCTGCACCACCCACCTGCCCAGTGCCCAGCTGCAGGCTGCCTGGGGCCACTCTGCAGCAAAATGCTGGGCCCTGGGCACCAGCCACAGCAGTGTGGGGAGCTGCCTCACAGCGGTGAGCCCCAGGCTTCCACAGCACCCTCTCCCCCCAGTCCTCCACTCTTAGCCCTCCATTGGTCAAACAGTTAACTGATATAATTTAAAAGGCTAATTTTTAAAATGGTATTTATACACCTCATTGCTACAATCACAGAAAGCCTTCCTATAATATTTGACCAATCTTTGACCAGTTAGAAATACAGTCAACTGACAATATTTAACTGGTCAATTGACCGGCTTGCCAATTCTAATTCAGATTAGAGAATTTCATTTTATTGACTGGAACTCTGGTACTAGAAAGAGGTAGTAAGGTAGTATCTAAATATATTTTTCAGATAAAAAATGCTAACTTCTAAAACAAGTTAAACTTGATTTCTACATTTGCTTATTCTGCAATTTGCCTTTTGTTTTCAGTTCTGTAAAAGAATTTTAATATTCCCAGTTAGAATACTATAGATCATAAATATCAAGTTGTTCTTTTTAGCTTAATGTATGAAAATGGAGCATTGAGGTCTACAACAGAAATATTTACTCTGAACTTAAGGAAACAGAGTAAAATGCATTTGCTACTGTAAACTATGGTAGATCTCCAAAAGAAAATGTTTAAGACAGAATTTATCATAGATAACCATGATGAAAAGACACTTATAGCAGTTGGCTGATTAATTTCAAGTTTATAATTGCCAACATTGTTTTTGGTAAATGCTTGCTTGGCTTACCAGATAGTTCTTGAACACAATTTAAGTGAATTAATAATGTATCATGAAAGAGTTAAGCATTACAATCCCCACCCCCCCTCAAAACCCTCCAAAAACCTGAGCTTTTTGTCTGCTATATCACCTGTCCCTAAAATACTTTACCCAGAGGAACTAATTTATTAAGAAATGAACATATAAATATAGGAGATTTACAGAGATATATGATAATGTGAAAAGCAGGATGCAAGAACTTAGAAAACATGAGTCACAGCACACAAGTCGGGTTCATGACAAAATGACATTGATGAATGGGATTAGTTTTAATTGAGGTTTGGGACAAAATAATAACCTGAGTACTAGAGGAAAAAAAATCTTGGCTAATACATGCATAAGAAGATATTTCTGGAAACTATGCTAAATTAAGTCTGCCAGGTTGTTCTGCTAAAGTGAAATCAAATATTAATGTATGCATTTCAATAAACATTTCTGAGCTACCAATGATTGATCTAATTACTATACTAATCATAAATTTTGATTCTTCTAACAACTGACTCATGGAATTCCGAATTGCAAATGATTTCTAGTGAATGAATTTATAGTATTAAATATTAATGTGACCTAAAGGCGTCATCATGATGGGCCATTTAATGACATTCTCATAACAATAGTATGAAGTGAAAAGGCAAAGAAAACAGTTTGCATTCATAGGAATGGCACAGTTATCATTAGTACAATTTACTCAATGTGCAAGCTGTATAAGGCAACCATGAAAAAATTGTTTAGGATATGATAAATCTTAGAAATAAGATTGTAAGATTGATTAAAAACAGGAAAAAAAAATACAACTACATCCCAACTTTCCCTGCCATATGTAGTAATAAATTGACTTAACTTTTGGATATTTGTCACTAGGGCAGGTAATGGATGACTTTTTTTTTTCCCCCCTGTAAATCAATTTTGTTCTCTCACTACTAATGCACAATAAGGCTTCAGGAAATGGGATGGCTGAAATCATGCCAAGAACTTCCTCATTCACAGAAATTTACTCGCAAATACCAGTCATAGCCCTTCTTCTAGTCTTTGACATTTTCCCACACTACACACCGTGCAGACTATGGAATACTCCACTAACCAAGACCTAGGACCCAAAACATTTTCATAATTTTTTCCATAGCTTTTATTTTATGATGGCGAAATTTATGTTGTATTCAGTAAGAAGTTAAATATAATTGCATATTTTAGACTCCACTCAACATATACAACCTGCAGACAAGTAAAAATCTACACTGAATATAGAAACAAGAAAAGGTTTCCCTATGAGCTAGAGAAACGTTTGTAATTTCAGTCATTTCAAAGCAAAGAATTCACACTTAGGCAGCTTCTGAAATGAACATGTATTCTGATTTTCAAATCTGATTTTACACTTTACAGGAAGTACAAAGTATAGATCTATTAAATGTAAAACAAAACTAACCCTTATAGTACCAAACTCAAGGGATGCAAAAGTTCCAGTTTGGAAAACACTATAATTTTAGTCATGTTGTACAACCTATATAATATTTATACTTAAAAAAAAGCTGTTATAAAGACCAAGTTTTATATTTCTTAATTTTTTAATAAATTTTTAATTATATCATCTTTAGATTAAAAAAAAATACAAACCATCACTTGACATAAAGCAAGTCATTTATAGCACAAAAAGGAAAATGTAAAAAAAATAGTATGAATTCTTTATAAATGCAACAGAAAAAATGAATAAGCAAATACAAACCACAATAAACAGGGACCTAGCAAATTTGCAGCAGAACTGGGCTGTGCGGCAGCTCCTTTAATCTTGCAGGCTTCCCCGCATGCCGCACCCTCCACACCACTCCCGCTGCTGATTGGCAGAGGACACTTACTGTTCGCTCTTGATTGGTGGGGATACAAAAACTGTGGTTTTAAATATGGCACCGTTTTGCTTCCTGCTGCCAATTGGCTCCGGTGGCCCCTCTGCTTGCCTGAATTGCAAAAACTGCACCACATTTAAAGCTGTGGTTTTCGCCTTCATGCTGATCAGGAGTGAGTGGCGAGACTCCTCGGCCAATCAGCAGCAGGGGGAGGGGGTGGGGGGCTGCAAAATTAAAAGAGCCACTGTGCAGTCCACTTCTGCCATGAATGCAGTAGCTCCCTAACAATAAAGCCATCAAGAATTTCTTGTCAACTGTCTATACAGGAAATTTAAGGAAGGTTTCAAGCATGTGTGCATGTCCATGTCCATGTGTTTTAAGGAGCTATTTTAGTAGTATGGTGAAAAATGATTCTTTTAATTTTGTTACATAACAAATGGAAAAACCCCACTACATTTGGTAGGCATCCCTGTCAGGACAAATAAGCTCTTTCCAGTACCACATAGGGCTCTCTCCAATTTAAGGCTAGGTACAGACATTCAAAAAGCCCAAGCTGAAATTGATCCATGTCACACTGTTTTCTGTAAGCGGTGTAGTTTAGGTTGGTAGCGAACAGAACACATATTTGCCTTTTGGTTGGGGGTGCGGGGGGGGGGGGAAGGAGGGAATGCAAATCTTAGACTGGGTTCTATCATTTTTCCAACTAGTTTATGTGCATGAACTTGTGTTCTGTTACAGGTATAGACAAGTCTCTGATCACTTGTACCGGTAAAAGTGTAATGTCTGTTCCTGGCTTAAACCACCAAGAGATATAGCTTTCCCCATCTATACTGTTAATAAACATGTGCTTTTTTTTTTTTTTTTTTTATATATATAGGACTACTAATACTAGTAATGTGTAAGGGGATACTGAAAAACATCCCTTTGTAAAAATAGCTGACTTGCATCCGATCTGGTTTTGAAGGCGACGAACAATTACAAAAGGTATAAGGGAGAACAAGAAAGGAAAATGGAGGGTTTGTTGTGGGAGGTGGGGTGGAATCTACACCTGCTTTGGCAAAATCATGAGAAACTTGGACGAAGAATTTTTTAAACACTACTGAGCCCTGAAAACAAGAATTCTCTTGGTTATCTGACCAAGAACACACACATCTTCTTAAGTGAGGTGATAAGGTGTTACTTTTATAATGCTAAATATAAATGCTTTTATAATGCTAAATATGCTTTGTAGCACTACAGAAAGTAACAGCTGTTCAAGCTGTGTGTAGTGATAGAAAACGTTACCTCTTTCAAAGAGAAACTTCTTTGTAAGGCTACATTTTGAAGTGCTACACAACTTATATATAGCATTATGCTAAGGGGATATCTAGGCTTTTAAGCATCTCATAGGCCTCAGCTAGTCCTCCCATGCACCAAGGAGGTCAGAAGGGAAGGAAACCTGCTGGTTCCCTAACAGCTCCTGGCCGTGAGCTCTCAGGGAGCCCTGCTGGGACCATGCTATTCTTGTTGCTTCAAATCCCCTTCAAGAGCTGAGGTGCTTAAAGTGGCAGTGGCTATTCCCATTGCTGCTGGGTTGCAGAGCCTGCTGGGCTGCCCAGCTCCATTGATAAACAGAGCTGGGCAGTTAGGCATTGTCAGTTATCAGCTGGCAGATACCCCCTTTCCCAGCTGGGGAGAAGGCACGTTATTGACTGGGCTCCTCTGGAGGCAAGGTGGGCTCAAGGAGCAGTCCCCCATCATGCCCTGGTTGAGAGCTCATATTTGAGGCGATGTTGCAGTTCTCCAGCAAGGGGCCTGTGTGCCCTCATACTGCTACATTTTTGTAGAACTATAAGGGCTAGAAAAAGTTGCCAAATAGAGCAATTCAGCTGTGCTGCATGCAGCACAGCCAATTCATTTCACTGGCTGAAATGCATGTTGCCCCTTGCCACATGCTTGATAGTGCGGGACAAGGGGCGATGTGAATTCCTTGCTTTCCCCACTGCCCCGGACCCAGGCCACGGATCTGAGGCAGCAAAGAAAAGTGCTTCTTTACTCAGTCAGCCCCATAGAGCTGGCTAACACCTGACATTCCCTGCTGCCCGAGACCTAGAGTGGTCTGGGGCAGCAAGGAAAGCCAGGATTTCACTTGCCCAAGCCAGCTCAACTGGGCTGGCTGAGCAGGGAAGCACTTTTGTTCCACATTTGGAACAATTTGGAGTAGCTCCACATTTGTGCTGACTTACAAATATCCTCCTTTGTGAACAGTATGAAAGGCTTATTGAGAGTAGCCAGCATGGATTTATAAAAAACAACTCACATCAAACTTGATCTCCCTTCTTGATAAAGTAACTACTTGGGCAGATGAAGGGAATGCTGTGGATATACGGCACCTGGAATTTGGCAAGGCTTTTAACAAGGTCCCACACGAATGTCTCAAACAAATTGGAGATATGTGGGAAAGATAAAATTACTACAAGGTGGATAGATAACTGGTTCAATAGCCACAAGCAAAGGGTAAGACTAGATATCTGGAAAAATGTTTTCCCTGTTAGAACGAGGTAGTGAAAAAGACTGCCTAGGGAAGTTGTAGATTCTTCATCATTGAAGGTGTTCATGAAGTTGGACAGTCATTGGTCGGGGAAGATCTGGGCATAGCTAATGCCTATTTTCTACCATGGGTATTTTCCGTGCTTCTGGGCTTTACCGGTTGCTCCTGCCCTCCACTCCACTCTTTTCTTTTATGCGTGTCAGGGTATTTTTAAGCCTCCCCAGAGGTTTTGGGTGTTGGCTACAGCTATGGCTGGGGACTTCAATTGGTGTGTGCCAGTGTGCCGATTCTCCTACTAGGAACAAAGCCAGCGGTTCCTGGCTACAGGGTCTCGTCTCTCTTCTAAAGGTCAGACCTATCACTATATTTGGGATCAGGAAGGAATTTTACCGCATGGTCAGATTGGTATGGACTGTGGGGGGTTTTACCTCTCTCTGTAGCAGGGGGCATGGCCTCCTACTTGGGATCTCTGAATGTATATTAACAACTTTGCATAGTAACAGGATGTTGGCTGCCATGGTTATTCTCCTTTACCTGTGGCAGTTTAAGGTGTTAGGTCCGTGTTGTGTCAGGGTTTACTGTAGTCTTATGTAGAGTTTAGATTATGGATTATATAGGATGGTTTGGGGTGATACTGCCTCAGGCAGGTGGTTGGACCAGGTGACCTCTGGAGGTCCCTTTCAGCCCTACTTCTTTACAATTCTATGAAATGAGAAGTCAGACGATGTCTGTTTTCACCCAAAGTGCAGAGACATTTTGTAGCACTACAAACAAATGCCAGCCCATACCATGAATGGCCTTGATAAATAAGTCTTTGAGGCAACTATCAAAAGGCTTCCTCTTAAGCAGAGGCCCACTATAAGAACTGATTCAAATCCTTTGGTACTCATGTTTCAGTACAAACAGGAATTTCGCTACATCATCCATTGAAGAGACACTAAGAGAAATGAGAAATCAAAGGAAGTGATACACAAAGACATGTATGCATCAGAACATGTTCAGTTGACATCAATTTGGCAAAATCAGTTTCTGGAGGATGACCCACAACTAAAACTGGGATTCAGAAACCCAGTTTCCTTCCTTGACACTTGTTCAGTTTTCTTCATTCTTTTCAAAAACTGTAAAGCCCACTTTGAATCTCTCCTTAAAGATTTACTGGAGAACCAAGTTAAAATCCCATGGCAGCCCAAGGAAAAGTAGTGGGATCTGCTGATGTAATTCTTTCCCTGTTCACTTACAGAAACCCTCCAAATACCTCAGATTTCAAGGGACTGTGCTTACAATGTAGAACGTATTGCAGGAGAGGCTAGTTATTTAATTTTAACCATGCTCTACAGCAGAGATATTTTATAATCTAATGATGCTGCTGAATCAGTTAACAATTACCAATCTTCTTATAAATAATACATTGGGCAATAAGCTATTTATTTAGCTTAAATTAATTTGAAAGTTTCACATTATACATCCTAAAGAGACTGTCATCAACAGAACAGCATTATACAAAAAATAAATACTTCTGCACTGCAGTGACTAGTGCCTGGTGTTTTATGATGTGCAAAAGCCAGCAGTTTCCGTTGCGTGCAGATGTTTTATCCTATGCTATTACCATTTTACTTCTAAAATGACTATAATTGCTTATAGAACGCTAGTGGGACACTATGAATTTTCATTAAACAGCCAACTCATGAAGATTACATCTTTAGCGTCCTTTTTACTCAGTGAAACAAGTGTAATTACTAACAACTTCACAGATATATACCAAAAGGATAAAAAAAATATTTCCCTGGTGAATCTTAATATGTAGCGTATTAGTACTTAGGACAATGCAATTATCATACTGTCATTTCTATAGAAAATTGCTTTTATCTTTTAATTTCCTCGTTCTTTGAATTCCATCCATATTTACAAAAAAAGTAATACGTTATATTTGCTAGCAAACTGACCTAATGCACAGCCTTCCTGTTAGACTTCCAAGACTCATAATACTTTATTAAATTATGCTATATATATAATTCAATTTAGTGTGAATGAAACACTATATTACTACCAATGAATTTCTCCAAAACCCAAAGTATTTAAAAACAAACTTCTGAAACATTCCCTTGAGGAAATATTTATGTAATATTGTGGATTTTAAAATTAAATTTATTCAACCTATCAAGTAAAAAATAAGGACCAAGAGCCAAGAAATGAACTGCATTACTTAACTGTTGACAAGTAAAGTCCATGCAATTATGTTGTATGTGAAATGTAGATTTCTGAATAAGGAATAATAACCTCTGTGTAACAGGTGTCCAGTGTTTTGCAGTCTTGGTGCAAAACCCATTTCCTTTCCAACATCTTGAGTAGATTATGAACTGAAAAGCAATGCACTAAAAGGTGAAGGAGGATCTGTATAAATCTTCCCTTGTATTTGTTTGCTAAAGATCTTAGTCATTATGTTTGCTAAAGATCTTAGGTCAGGTGAGGTCTTGCTAACAATTGCTGAGCATTCTTTTAGAATGACTTGCGGAAAAAGAACTGGTTCCTAATCATTACTCTTTTTCTTTCTTTAAAATTAAAGACCCCCCCCCCCAAACAACCAACCAACCAAAGCCGAAGACTCCTCCAAACACACGCTGCATCCTCATTATGCCTGATCAAAAATTTTAAAGATCCCACCTCAAAACAAAAATCCCAACCACCTTCCCAACACATATTGTTATTAGGCTGAAGCAGGACAGATACAATGTTGTCCCTTTAATATCAAAAAGAAACATTTTTCATGCTTTTGTTTCTTCAAAGCTTAAGTATGTTTTGTCCATTACAAGAAGAGCTCCAATGATTCCTAATCATTTTAGCCTTCTGTATTTTGGTCTAAACCAAAATAATTAACATAAATGGGAACAGTTATCCTAGCGAATTTTGGAGTGCAGGTTGGACTAACCACTTCTTGGCCAGAAGGTAATTCAACTTGTTTGTGTAGTCAATTCTGAAAGCAGTCCACTACCGTCCAAACATTCTGCTCCAATATTTATCTTGAACTTTTTAAAGTACTTAGAATACTATTTTTCAGTGTCAGAAGGAAACAGACTGCATAGGCGCACCAGGTCTAGTCATATGGACACGTTCTAATTACAGGTTTCCCTTGCTTTATGAGGGTTCTGCACAGGCAGTCCTCACCTTACAACCTTTTGAGTTAAAACGTTTCTAAATTGACACCCCGTTTCAGCTTTCTGACATTAATTTTGACTTTACAACACTTGATCCGACACGATGCCGTGCCACTGAGCAAGTTCGTTGCATCACCTATCTCGCTGGAGAACATCTGTCCAAATTTCCTTGGACACTTTAGGAAAGCAGACACAACTTCAGAAAAACCTGTAGCCAAGACTCCTGAGAAGACTCCAGCCAAGAATGCTTCAAAAAATCCAAAGTCACCTCAAAGAAGTCCTTCCAAATCAATATGATTGTTATTTACAATATAAATACATTAATGTAGCTGTATTACTCATCTATAATTGATTGAGTACAAAATTCAGGGTTATTTTTGGTGAAAATAGGGTATCAGGCCTTGGTTCAGGAACCAATCTGCCATTTATAACATTGTTTCCTACGGGAAAATCAGTTCTGAGTTGCAACATTTTGACTTAAGATGAAGTTTTCAGGAACCAATTGTGTTGTAAGACTGAGGATTGGCTGTAAGTGCGAATTCACTCTTATGCAATGACCCTTTTTATACCAAAAATGTGTTATATGCGAGGTAAATTCACTCATGAGACTGGTGTAGTGGAAGCTCACAGTCAGCTGCTTTGTGCAGTGTATTGTGGAAGTGATGCACACCAAAATAGTCTTCTGTGTGGATCTGTGCTCCTCACTCGTCTGTGACATGCGTTTCTGTAGTTGCCATCCCCATTATGGCTTCTAAGCATCCAGCTGTTGCTATTGGCGAGTACCAAAATGGTCTTGTAAAAGTAGTAGAAATGGGTCTGGGGGTCAGTACAGTCAAGGTCTTGGAACATATCCTTATCTGTTACATTGTAAAGTGGGTTCTCTTTATGCAAATTCAACTCATGTGCCATTTTCCAGGAACACATGTACAGTACAAAGCATGGGAAACTTGTATTAGTAAACTAGCTACAATAAAAATACTGTTCATAGAGTTTCTCTTTACCCGGGTTGTTAGCACCCCTTCCAAAAAAAAAAAAAGTAAAAATACATATACAAAATGTCATGAAGTATTTTACTTAGATTTCTTCAGCATGGCCAATAAAAATCTGTGAAGTCACTCTTGTTTATGGTCAATCTGATTCAAGTTCGTAGAACTGAACTCCTAGGTAGTTCATAATATTTTGTAGGTCAATTTTTAAAGCCCTTGTAGAATAGTACCTAGTTCCCAATGATTTATGTAGTGCCTAAGTATTAAGAATGAAAGATGAAAATTTCCATTAAAACATGGGGACCTTTCCAAGAGGAAGAACATTTATTTTAAATTAGGTTGACAACTTAGTTGGCTAATGGGAGATAAGTTGGTTCTTTGTGAAGAATTAAAACCTTCAGGAGTCTGGAAAGAAAATTGGGGGCAACCCACATGGGAAATGCAACATATTTACACAGTTAATCAACCCTGAAGAAGAGAAGAATATATTCCTCATCAGCCAAACAGCGCAAAAAATGTATTTTACTAGAAGTTCTTTCCAGGAAAATGTTAAGATAGGCCTTCCAGAAAGAGAAAGCTATTTCTTCTATGCTTTGTGAAGCGGCTAAAGAAAAAAGACATTAAGCAGGACCTAACAGGAATGGCCTAATATCTGTGAGGCACATAGATGAAAAAAATTAAGACTGGTATTAAAGCAAAACCCATCTTACCTTAGCCAAAACAGATGGTGTCTCTTTTCCAACATACAGAGAATATTTGGAAGACTTAAATAAATAGATAACTTGAGTGTTGGGGGAAAAGCATGTTTTGAAAACACTATACAAAGAGTGTAAAGGAGAGTAGAATGGCTATCTGAATGTCCTCATAATTTTGGTTCATGTACACATATTATTTATGAGCTAAAGGACCTGACACTAGCATTCAGGTTGATTTACTTGACCAGAATCAAATTCTAAAAGTGTAGGACTTTAAGAAAACAAAAATAGGTATATTTTGTTATATATTTATAATCGGGGAGGGGGGGGGGGAGAGAGAGTATTGAAAAAGTACATGCTGACCAGCATCAGGAAACGGAATTACAAAAACGACATCCAAAATTTAACAGAACTAATTGGCTGTAACAAACACCCTAAACATTTCTGTTTTTAAAAGAGGACATTAAAGTCAATTGGACACACATTTGTTCACAATGATTTTTTTCGTAATGAACAAATTTACCAATTTTTAACCCCTGCAACCCCCCCCTGCTATTTTTCTAAATATTTAAATATTTTTCATATATTTTATATGCATTTGAAATAAGAATGCAGACAATTTGTAAAACTAAAAACTTGACATGATCAGTAAAAATGAATAGTTTGGAAAAATGCACTCCGAGATAAATTATTTTAGTAAAGCTTAAAGAAACTTCGCCAGACAGTATGGTTAACAGAAACAAACAAGTAGATTAAAAAAAAAAAAAAATGTTGACAGGGAATTACCTGCCCCACCTCTAAATTTAGCTATGCATTTGGAGGTGGAAGGATAAGAAAGTAAGTTATGCCTCACACCCCTCCACCAAAAAAAAGTAAAAATGACATCTGGTAGGAATGGGTCATTCTTCAAGTCTGAACATATGGACTTCAAATTTTGAAAAGATTTAAATTGAATAAATACAAGTAAAAATCATCTATCCAGACCAATAACATTTTGAGCATCATTTTAAAATATGTTCAATAGAAAACAATTATATACTTACGGCAAGGAGTATTTGAATTGTTCGTGAGTTGTGGAAATGCGATGATGACAGACATTGTTGGCTGATCATTTTGTTTGGGTTCTTTTTCCATTGTCTGGTCAGCCCACACTACTGTTTTTGGCCTTTGAATCACTTGTTCAACCTCCTTGAAGTTAGCCTCAATTATATCATTTGCTAATCCTGCTTCTTTTAAAACCAAGTACTGTCGTCTTAGGACTGGAAGCAAAGTATTTAGTACTCTACAAACAACAACAAAAAAATTCTTAAAATCTCTTCAATGGAAGTTATTTTAGTAAATGTCAGCCTCCATTGCTAACTAGCAATCATCATTGCTAGTCATGTAAACAACCATTTTGATTTATTGTCCAGTTTAATTTGAGGAACATATTCAACTTTTGAGACTAGTGTAGCCTCGTGCAGAATTATTTACTATTGATTTTAATAGATGCCTCCTTTCCTAAAAATTTAGATGTATACGATAATTCTTGTTTATTGTTCAGATTTAGTCAGTTCTGGTCAGTTTGGTATATAATAAAAGATTACACAGTAATAGGGTTGATCTTTTCTCCATTTAATGCATGATTGAAAATAACTATGTGCTGTAATTACGTTTTAGATGTTATGTATAAAGTGAGCAAGCACTTCATTTATATTGCAAGAACCCTGTTACTAAACAGTTATCATCTAGGACCCCAGCACTCCATTTGTATGCACACAAACCAACTCCTGGGCCCAAGTGGAGATCAACAAACTCACAGATGTTTACAGATTGAATATGGGTACAAGAAATGACTAGTATAACCAGATGCAAGATTAGAAACCATGGAAAGAAAATTAAAGAACTAGGGGGAAGGGATGCAACAAAAGACTGACTCACAGTAACAGAATGCACTAATTCCATGGCTTTTGCAGTCACTTTGCTCTTAGAGTGTTAGAACCGTGTATTAGTGTGTTAGAATTGTGCATTTGTCCAATTATGCACTCTTCTCCTCCACTAACCACTCATTTTTCTTTCCTAGTGTATCCCTGATGTGTCAGGAATGGTTTTATTATCCAAGGTGAGAAATTATGTTATCAAACATGCATAGTGATCTGACTTAATGAAAAAGCCAGAAGCTGATGTAGTTGGGTGGAGCTCTATAGAAGTTAATTTTGCTATACTGATTTAGGCCAAATGAGAATCTGACCTCACCTAAATATTATCCTTTTCTTTTCTGGAAGGGGCAAATGCCTCACAGTGACAACCAAGTTTATCAAAAGCCATTTTAGCTCTATTATACTTTGGCTAACAGTACTAGTTTAGCTTCAAACTACCAGGTTTACTATGAAGGCAGAGGATTTTTTTCCTGAAAAAAATCAAAGGTGGTCATCAAGTTGTGTGTGTTGCAGGTCACTGATTTACCCTCATTTAAACCTTGACTATAGCTAATCTCATAGCACTCTAACTTGGAATACTCTTCACACTACTAGCTTCAAGCTTTCCAATGAAACCTCTTAAGATTTATGCATAGACTGTATCTCAAGAATGGAGAAGATAAACAAACAGAATTATTGCTGCTATCCAAGGGTAACTCTTATAGTGCATATGAACAGTTTGCCCTCTAATGGCTGTATGAAGCCAAGAGAGATCAGAACAGATCTAAACTTTACCTCTGTTAGAGCAGTTAAACTTTACTCAGAGTAGTGAATAAATACAGTTTGAAGCTAATGAAAAAGGTTCTGGTCTCAGCTTTGCATTGCTTTGTTTTCAGTCGTTGTGCCATTTATAGTCATTTGCTATATAACATAAGCACAAGTTTGCAATTGCACAGGTCTTCCATCACAACATCCTCTGAAAGCTATTGTTTCAATATCCAAGATGCTGAAAACTGAAAAGTTTTTGAAAAAACTGCTAGAACATTCATCTTTCTTGAAACCCACCAGCTATAAGAGATTTAGTAACAATTTAGATTTTATCTAAAAACCCCCCCAAAAACAAACAGTTAAAAGTCTAAGGCACTGGAATAATAGTTAGTAAAAAGGTTTACAATAAATATTTGATGTACAAACTAAGTTGGCAAGGCCCACGCACCCTTTGTAGAATCTATGTGGGGCAAGAAAGAGTAAAATAGCAAAGATAAATTCTGTAGAATATTCCTAAGTGCTACTTAACAGTGGCAGCTGGGGACTGAAAAATCAAAGCTTTGCAGGTTATATAGAAGGAGAGCTAGAAAATTTCCAGAATCAATTGCAATAAGGTCTAGGAGTAATAGGGATGATATGAATGGTGAATGTAAAAGTTGTATCCCTATACTCTGCCTCTTTTATAAAAGGCTTATGCTCTTTACTACTAGGAAACAAGCTGAACTTTTAACTGGGATTTTCATATACTTTACTCAACGCCTTTGTTTTCAATATGATCAAGTCTGCTATCACGTATTAGTGTGATAAAGCAAAACAATAGATAAACTTGGGAAACTACATATACATGAATTAACCCTAAACATCTCAGTTCTGGATTTACAGTAATAGGTTGGCTTAAATTAAATGACAACTTAGGTCTAAAACTCCAAGTGTCAGAAGTGCTCAATTTTTAAAAAGTGTTATATTCTAGTAATACCAAGTAAATTTATTGATGAGAAAACGTTTATAAGTTAATTTAGATGTGCAGAATTGTGAATGTACTTAGTTATATTTTCCCTATTATTTTGATCCATAAAGGAGCACATGAACCTGCAGAAAAATGGTATTATTTTCATGTGAAACTCTCTGAATTGGGTACAAAAGTGGCAATCTTAAGGGAGGAAACACATCAAGCACAATACAAACACAAACTTACTTTTCAGTCTGCTTATGATGCTGTTCTTGAAGGGATACTAAAGTCAGCATGTGGTTAATCTGTGTTTTCAGGTCCTTGACCTCTAGCTTTAAATGGCAGTAGTGAAGATCTTTACGAAGTTCCTTGAGAAAATGTTGCATAAGAAATCAGTTAAATTAAATTTAGACATGAAATGTACAAATATGCAATAAAATGATAAAATGAACATGAAACTGATTAAAATGCAAGGATACATATAATCTACAATTATAGAAACAATAATTTTTAATTACAATAAAATCTTAAAGATAAATTTAAGTGTTAGTATTTCACTGACATTTTCCTGTTCAGTAATTTTCCATTGAGAAAGATACGCATAGCAACTAGTTTTTAAATGGGAGTAACTTTGTGTCTTTTAAGGATAGAAACCATATTATATATTTCTATATGCCTTCTTCATATAATGAATCATTACAATGGTCTTAGCTGTGATTTTATTAATATTAATTTTATTGTTATTCATAAAAATCAAGGGAAATGAGATTTTAAAATGAAACCTACATAGCAAGTTAGTGACTCACTATGCAAAGAAATCCCACTCTGGTATGCCTGCACATTGCTCAAATACCTCAAAAATCACTTCCTATAAGTAGCTAACAAATCCTAGCCATGTTCACTATTGTATTAAAAATATGATCAAATGATGCTGTCCGGTCCCCGACACAGGCACAGGATACCCTGTTGTCAAATCAAGACAAGCCACTTCTTAAGAACCTCTAACAAAGGAAATTCAGAAGCTTGGCTAGCAAGGGACACCTGGGTAGTGTGGGGGCAGCAGGGAGCAGGTGCAAGAAGAAACTTGCTCACAGCTGTTGCTGTGCCCAGCTGAGCCTGGGACCCCTTCTGATGCAGCTTGTAGTTGGGGGGGGGGGGGGGGGCAGGAACAGCTTTGGGACACTCCCTGAACCTGGGTCAGCCAGGGGCAGCAGTGGATGGGGGCTGTGTCTGCCATGCTCCACCTCCCCTTAGAAACTTCCATATTAGCAATTAATTAATGCTAATTGACAATTAATTTTATTGTCATCCTAAAGTTCAGTTTTTCCTGAGATTTGATTTAAATTTGTTTTGCTTTAGTTTAAACGAAACTGCCTTGCATCCTGCTATTTGTGGCAAAGGAGAACAATTTATTTATGACATCCCTTCATGTTTTTGAAAACTACTATCATGCCTGCAACTTTATTCTTCTAGACAGTATTTTGCACATAAGAAGACTGTTAAGGGCTGTGGCTGTTTTATTCCCACACTGAATATTTGCAATACTTTCCCTGCTCATCTCATTACCATCAGACAACAATAATCCAAGGTAATTGGATTCTAGGACCCTCTAGAACCTATTGTTTTCCCCAAAAGATCTTGTTTTGCTCTTCCAGTTTTATTCTTGTGAGTGACCTCTATATCTTTGGTAATATAAGCCCTACTCTCTTAGGTGTAAATTCTAAAGTTTTATATATCCTACAGAGTCTTTTAGTATTATTGCACTTGATGTCCAAGAAGAAAGAAATTGTGCCTGTACAGAACCATTACAGTAAAAGCTTTGTTATCCGGCACCCACGGGGAATGGAGGGTGCCAGATAACAAAATATGCTGGTTAACTGAGCGGCCCGAACAGGCATCTCTGCCTGTTTGGGCCGCTGCTGTCCCGCTGATTCTGGGACGCTGCCCCTCCCGCCGCATCGCCACCCCTTCAGTGGGCCTTGTGGGCCCGGAGGGCGGGACCTGTGCAGGCTGCTTTCCCCCAGGCCATGGGGGCTCCGCAAAACCGCAAGTACCACGGCAGGTGCTTCCGGTTTCACTTTTCCCTTACAAGCCCTTACAAGTTGGCATGCCGGTTAACAGAGTTTGCCGGCTTGTAAGGTGCCGGATAACTCAGCTTTTACTGTATTAGATCTATGGTGATGCATGGGTGTAAGACTTGGTGCATGATAGATAAATATATGGATAGATATCTGGCTGGGGTATTATGATCCCAGCAGTTGTTCCTGCCCCAGGCAGGGGGGTGGATTTGATAATCTGTTCAGGTCCCTTCTGACCCTAAAAGCTATGATGGTAAAAGACAAACTGACTCATTTTGAAAACGATATTCTTAGGAAAATATTTGGACTAGTGATAGACCCAGTGAGGGGAAAATAGAAGCGAAGCAACAGCAAATTACTACGAAATATCACAGAACTGCCCCTCATTACAAGTGTGGTATGTGCATAGTGGTTAGTGTGCATCAGCCATGTGGTGAGAACAGAAGAATCAAGAAACATCAAAACCATCTATAAGCATCAACCAACAGGATAATGTTGTTGAGGTAGGCCACACCAATGCTTAATGGACAATGTAAGAAGAGACCTGAAAGTACTTAATGTAGGACAGGATTAGGAGGAGATAGCTCATGATAGATGAGAAAGGAAGTGCTCATCAAGCAGGCTAAAACACTAAGTTGCTGGCTGGTCATCAGAAGTAAAAGTTTTTATCCCCATAAACACTGGGGGAAAAAAAGCACTCATCTAGGGATGAGTACAGGCTGTGGATCAGGGTTGACTCATGCAGCCCAGTAGAGGGTATGTCATGGAGGAAAGGAAGTGGGGGGAGGGAAAGGGAGGATAGGGGAAACAGGCACACTGAACTGCAGCAACTCCCCTGCCTCTCCATGTTCTTCCTTGATCTATGCACCCCTTCCTCTATACTCCCCCTTGCACTCCCCCTTATACCATGCACTCCTTCTCTGCACTTCTTACCACACTGCACTCCCTCTCGCACTATGTGCCTCTTCCCCTGTGTTTCCTCCACACACCATGTACTCCCTCACCTTCTCTCTCCCCATTCTCAGGTGTTAATTACTGTGGCCAGTGCTTGCTATGGTTTGGCTGGACTGGGTGCTCTGGTTCCTGGGGGAAGTCAAAGCAGCTGCACAGGGTAAGTGCTGGGGGGAGAGGTACACAAAAGGAGGTGCAAGTAGCAGGTGGGGACAGATACCAGAGAGGGGTCAAGTGGCTGGGAGGAAGCACTGGTGGGGGGGGTGGAGGTGCCACGGGATGGGCACAGAGAAGAAGGGCAGGCACTAGAAAGTGGGCAAATGGCAGGAGGAACAGGTGGTAGAGCCAGTTACTAAAGGTTGGGACAAGGGAAAAGCCATCTGCCCCTCAGCTCTTGCTTTCCCTGCCACTTGCCCCCCTGATTCCTTCCCTGCTGCAATCGTGGGAATGGGGGGATAAATTTAAGATGACCTTTCAATAATTAGGATCTAGACATGGAAAATTAAAAACAAACAAAAAAATGTCCACATCTAGAAGTTAATGATTGGCAGCTCATCTTAAATTCAGAGTCATCTTCCATTTGGGTGAACACGGTTAAGTAAAATACCATCATGCCCACTCTCTTTTTCTCCAAACTAAACATCCCTAGTTCCTTCAAACTTTTCTCATATCTCAGTACATCTGTAAATCTTGCATTCCTCCTGCTTTATCTTCTTTACCAACTACCTCTGGATCCTTTCCAGATTTTCTGTATTTATCTTATAGATAAGGAGTTCAGAACTGGACACAGTGCTCCAGACATCGGTGACTGGGAGGGGGCACATGTGCCCCCCCCGAAGAGATTGATGCCCCCCCCCCCGATAGGGCTGCCGGTGGGGGCGGATTCTGCGGGTGCCCCCCCAGATTCAGGAGGCACCAGTCACTCATGGCTCCAGATAAAGCTCTTTGAGTAGTACTATCATGTCCCATGTCTTGAATACAATGCTTTTTGGTTGTGTTGACAAAACTACATTTTTTTTTTTTTAAAGCAAAAGCATCATATTGCTAACTTTCAAATACCTGCCGGCAACATAACTGCCAGACAGACAGATCTTCAGCCATTTTGTATTTATGCTTTTGGTTTTTCTTCCTTTACATTTGTCTTTATTGAATTTCATTTTTCTATAGCCCAAAGCTCCAATTTATTAAGATTATTTTGGATTTTAATCCCATCCTCAAAGCTATGTGCCACCATTTCCAGTTTTGCATCCTCTGCACATGTGGCCAGTATACTTTCTGTCCCTGCATCCAAATCATTAATTAAATGTTAAACAACACTGAAGCCAACATAAACTCCTCTGGAACTCCTTTTGAGACCCCCTGACGATCTAACATGAATCCATTAATAGTTACTATTGGCTTGTGATTATACATCCACGAGAATTCTATTTACCACACACTTCACCAGCAGAGGGCATTACAAAAGCATGTGGGATTGTGTCAAAAGTATACTGTGTCCATTACACCCCTATTGCCTACCAAACCCACTGCTCTCTTTTATCCTTCATAAATCTATGCTGGCTAACAGTGAGCATGCCATCATCTTCCAGATATATACAAACTAAATATTCTACAACTTGTTCTACTAACATCCAAGGTACTCAAGTCAGCCAGTTTATAATTCCCCTAGATTGGCTCTATTTTAGCTCTTTTCCTGTCCTCTGAGACCTTGCCTGTCATCCACAGGTTTGCATATACTACTGCCAGTAGCTCCAAGATTATTTGCAAATAATCTAGAAATATTAATGCCAGCTAGCTCTTTCAGTACCATAGATACATTCCATCAGGTGCCCCTCACTTATTCATTAATGTTTGTCAAAATTCTCCATCACATTCTCTAATTTATAAACAGATGCCCTTCTTCTTAGTGTTAATTTTTCTAGTTTGTGGCTGTCATTTCTTTCCTTCCTCTTTCACTTGCTTCTTCGTTTTCTTTTGCGTTGAAATAACTGGATCAATATCAAGTCTCAAATATTACGTTTTTATTTTTAAGGACTGCTAGTCTCCTTCAATACTTTTTCTTATGATTGTATACCTAAGGAAGCTTACCTGTTATTTCTCAGGGTTAGCTGAAACATGCCTTTAGAATTCTATCATACCATATTATTACTTTTTACCAAATTTCCAGCCACCTTCCCATCTGCAAGCAGTTTGCCCCTATAGGCCACAACCAGAATCAAAATAGATGGCTCCCCTAGTAGTCTTCTCAACAGAGCAATAATAAGAATTTGTTGAACATTTTGTGTTGTTATACATTTCTTCCAAACAGATCAAGGAAGTTAATGCTATTACTGGCTCATACTTTAGAAATCTCTCTCATCTACTTGGGGAATGTTACAAATTCAGGAAAGGGAGATGGATGTGGTCTAAAGCAGCAGGGCTGTTCCTGGGGGCAGAGGGCAAATTGGGGCAATTGCCCTGGGCCCCGTGCTTTGGGGGGCCCCGAGTTGCCATGGCCACTCCGCCCAGCTCCTCTGCACAGCTGCCAGCTTCCTGTCCAGCAGCTTGCCACCCCACTCCCCCACACCAGAATCTGCTGCCGGCTTCCTCATGTCTGGGGGCAGGGCCCCACATAGGCTAATTTGCTTTGGGCCCCACACCCTACTCGAGTCATCTCTGTAAAGCAGACTCCCACCATAACATTATTGCTGCTTCCATCACCCCACGCAAGCTGTTATTCAATTTACATTGTACAAAATCCTATTGGGGGGTGGGGGAGGAAATCAAATAGTTTGTCTAGTGAAAGTATTCGAACACCACTTTCTCAAGCAAACTTGGAAACAGATGAGCCTTTAAGTTTGCTTATTATTTCAATTGTTGCTTCACTTGTTAAATTTGTTTCTCTGCCTTGGATTCAGGAAAGGAATGTTTTGGATAAGTTGTATTCAAATAGACACACTATTGAAATGTTGCAGATTATTTTTCCTTTTAGTCTTACACATTTTATAGCCATATTACGGTTTCCTGCAACTTCTTCAAAATTAAACCCTTTACTCAGTCTTAATTTCTTGATCCTAATTTTGGCTTCTGTTACAATTCCCATTAAAAAGCCTTCCCCACCAACTTAACTATGAAAGTGTCCATATTCTTCTCACTCTCCATTAGATGGGTCTCACGCCTGCACAGCTATTATCTTTTGTGGGACATCAACCCACTGACAAAGAGGGCAAATCTATTAAGCTAACACTTCCTTCACAACACCATGTTTACTTCCAAAATCAGAAGGTTCTTGCCTAACCTTTTACCTTCAGCAGGGAAGATAAACAAGACTGACATCCATATCCCTAACTCCTTTAATCTCCTGTTCAGGGCCATTAATCTCCTCTGATTTGCTCAGGATTGCACCTGGCAGTATCACTGGTACACACATGGATGAGCAGTCCAAATTCCTGTTGTCAGTAATTTTTGTCATGTTCTAAATTTAGGCTCTTAGGATCCCAGGTCCAGATGGAGGTGCTTTCACCAGCCTAAAAAAGAGAAGCCCCCCCCCTAGACGTCATCATTTTCCTCTTTTCTCCTCTGTTGGTTATGGAATCCTGTCTATCCTTTGGGGTATGCAATTTCTGCCTTCTGACTAATGGGGTCAGCTTCTAATTTCCTTCAGTTGAATATGAGACACTTTAACCAGTTATAGCTGTACTAAGAGGCTACAAGTGATTTCCTAGCTTCTATCTGAATGTTTAACTGGTTCTCCATATTCTGGAGGTCATACATGGCCAAAATTTTTTCCTGTACTTTAGTTACTCCTGCACCATCATCTGTGATTCTTAGGCATGCTGCATCTGCAATTAACTATTCAAGACTCCTGTCCAAGAAGTCTTCATTTTTTGATGCCACACAGGGTTGTTACCAGGGCCTCCAAATCCTCAAAGCTTTTCTGTCAATATGGCCACCAGTTTACACTTAGTACAAGATGAAGTCACCTCCATCCTCCTTAGAGGACAAGGAACATGGCACATTCCCTATAGGCTCAACAGTTCCATCACTTGTGTAACTGAGCCAGTTGATACTAAAGGTACCTCGTCCAGAGCTGAAAAGTTTTACAAAAGGATTATTTATAGGAGTAGCCATAACTAAAGAGAAAGATTGATTGGAACATACAGATACATTTGTGGCTACAGTGTCTGAAAATTATCTTTCAAAGCAAAGTTTTTTACCTGTGGGATATGACCATCTTGACTGAGAAGACGCATTTCATTTTCCACACGATGAAGCCAATTGTTATTTTCCTCAAACTGTTTCATCATGTTTTCTTTTTTCTTCTGTACGTGCAAACAACGGGTCTTCAGCATTGACAGCCTGTGATCCCGTTTGCAAGTGGCCTGAAATACAACATAATTGAGTAGGAAACTGCCAGTGACGTTAACTGACTTCTTTTATATAAATAGGAACTTTGCTGGTTTCCATAATTGGTTAGATAAAAATCAAAACAGTCTTTGATCTATGTCTAAGCATTCAGGGGCCACCTGTGGGACCAGTGGGGGCCACATGCTTCACAACCTGCCCCAATGCAGACCACAGTGCTCCAAGCTTTGCCCTGTGTGGGTGCACCAGCCTCACCATCAGCTCCCAAGCTGTGGTTACCCCAACTGCACTGCACTGTGCTGCGGTCCCAGGCTGTGATCTGTACCATGATGCACACCTCACTTTCCCCTGGGGCAGGGGCAGGAAGTGGAGCTGGACAAGTGATGGGGGGAAACCAGGAAACCCTGGCTGCTGCAGACAGAACAACAGGGAGCAGCAGCCAGATGGGAGCCTGGAAACCACAAATTAACCCCTGGGGGGACAGGACATTAGGTGGACATTACTGATGTACATAATATTAGTAAAGCAGCACTTTTTCCAAACGCACTACTGAAGTCTGGTTTACACTCTCTCTTATTCATATCCTCTCCTGAAACTTTTTTAATGGGACTTGAAGATGTTGAATTGATCCTAAAATTGTTGTATTTATTTTTTTAAACATAACAAAACATTCAAACTATAGACTGGAAAAGTTACAGCATACACATTCTACCTGTAACATCGCCAATCTATGAGAAACTTAAATCAATCAAACCAGGAGATAGGAATTTCAATCCTGACTTCTAGCCATAACAATGCAACCCCATTTATAAAACTTAAAAAAAAGACCCGAGAGAAGTAGGAGTCCATCTGAATCTTGGGTCCAATTCCTCCATCACTATTCCTACTCTGGAGATAGGAGAAAGATCCATTAAAGCAGACATCTGGGCAGAAACAGCAGCTAGAGTAGTGACTGAAAACTGCAATATCTAGCTTAAAAATGTTGGAAAGAATTCCTTCCCACTATGCATTTATGTGAAGTCACTACACTCTGAGCCAGAAAAGGTACACTGATAACTTCAAGTCAGGATGAATGGGACAGATCTTGATGCCCGCTAAAAGCTACAACAGGGAGGCCTAGGTAGGCACTAGGCAGGAGCATACAACAAGTAGGTTTAAACGGGCCACTCCAGTCTTTGGAGGACTGAGTTTTATTTCTGCTTTATTCCTGAGACTAGAGGGAAAGAGACCAAATACAACAGTGGGAGATATCGCATAAAAAGGCTGTTGAAGGGATAATGGCAACAGCTGCAAAACAACTTTTGACTCTTAAAAGGAGACAAAAGTCAAGCAGCAGTAGTAAATAAGGCAGAGGAGATGAAAATTAAAAAAGATGGAGAGAGAGCTATTAGCTATGGGGACAGAAAACAAACTCTTTTCAAGGAGTAATGTGTATAAGCCAAGAAAAGAAGCTAGAGCAAGAAGCAGTAGTGTGCAAGAGGGTCATATCCTAGTATGTGTTTTAGGATTTACTATAAATTGTTAATCTCAGAGAGAAGAAATTAGCTGTGCTAACCTGAAGTCAATCAGAAGGCACGGTAGTTTTGCAATTTATCTTAAATAAGACATATCTAGAGAACAAGCTTTTATGAACCCAAGTTCACTTCATCAGATACCTTATATTTTGTTAATCTCAGCCATCACAACACAACCCTTGCAAGAAATTAACATATATGACGTCAAGTACCAAAGGAAGGGCAACCCAAATTTACTTAAGAGTTAATTTTCAATTCACTATTTTCTCAAAAATCTCCTTTCAAATTGAGACTTCCTATATTTGTTTTCAAACCATAGTCAGGTTCCACACCTCCAAAAATGAGGTTTGCCTAGGATTGGCATGGAGGCTGAAGAGGCAAACTTGCATAATAAATTAACACATATAACACTCTAAGCATTCAATATTAGTAAAATTGGTAAACATTCCTTATTTGTTTTACGTGAAACATTTCTAAGATATTCTGATGATGCATTAGTACATTTTACAGAAATAAATCAAATGGAGACACCTGAAAGAACACATCTGCAACAATATATTTAACAGAAGCATTATAGAGCACAAGGGAATGATGAACCATCACTCTGACATGAAACAACTGGAATCCAAATGAAAATCCCATTTGTTCAGCCCAGGCAGCCTCAGGACATTCCATTTAAGTTGCAGTGACTTATTTTTGTTAACAGAGTATTGCACTTATCCCAGCTAACCTTAACTGAATTATGACAATAAGTTAAACTGTAGTCATAAAACTACATTTAAGTGCAGCAGCACAAAAGCTTAATGTAAAAACCACATAAGTTTTATACAAAGTGCTTGTACCAATATACAAATATCCATTGCAATATATGCTTGAGAAAAAAGTGCAAGGATAAAATATTTTAACGTAGTGCTTTAGAGATCCATGCAATGAAAATTGTGACATGAGAGATCATAGAATAAGTTAGTTACTTAAATCACCAGTTATGACAAGCAAGAGATGCCTGAAACAGTGAGTTTATCTTGACATTTAAAAAACATCAATTCTGAACTGTAACTTATTCAAGAAAAACAAAGTATAAAGCAAAGTAAATTGTGATTCCTGTTAAATTGTGTCATTATGACTAACTGCAAATAAGGATAACTTTTACAAATATATGTAGTTTAAAACCCAAGTTCATATTTAGAACCTAAATTAAGACAGGGTTGTAATCAGATTTTATTACTTGCACTTTTGTTCTTCTAGAATAAGGGTATAAAACCTTTTCTAGCTGCGAGACCTGCCTGCTGTTGGTGCTTGTCCCTGAAGTGGCACAGGGAAAGCACCCACTGCCAACACCTGCCCTACAGCAGCACTGAGAAAGAGCCTAACCCTGAAGCCCCATGTCTGCAGGTGTAGTTCAAAGGTTCCATGGGTCAGATCTAGCCTGTGGGCCATAGGTTGCTGACTCCTGTTTTAAAAAGATCAGGGTATGTATACTGTAGAAAGGCAATTACTTAAAAAAAAAAAAAGTATGAATTTTATCCATCTTAAAATGCAAGGCTACTGATGAAATTTTAGGAAGAGGTAATTCTCTTTTTCCTCTGTTCTTAAGCATCTCCTAAAAGTTCCCCAGATCCAAGTTGCAAGATGAAAATTCAGCTCAATACTCCCTTTTTGGTGACAGTACTATGAATGCACTTCTTAGTTCCGGTGGAACTAAACAAACCACCATCGGGTGTGCTACCATGCTGGTAAGTTTACTGTTGGACAAAAATCAGCATGGGTCTGCTGAATTTCATCAGCTCTTAAAGTAGCAACTGTGAAGCTTAAATTAGAAAAAAAAACTTGAGATGCTGTGAGATTTTCATGGTTAGCTGCAAAATAATTGTCAAAACATTCCTTTATTGTGTGAAAAAATAGTGTACCCCACATCAACAGCACATTTTATGTAGTAACATCAACTGTTAAAATGTTATCCCATTGTCAATACAGTGTATGCCATACTGTTTTGTTAAAGATATATGTTTGAACCAATGAAAATTAAGACAATTTTCATTAAAAAAATGTCAAGCACATATTTATTGGAACGATGGTTAGACACATTATTTCCTCATTTCTGATGTAACAGAGTAAAGTTAATATACCATAGTTAAATAAAATCACACTGAAGTAGAAAATATTTTATTGCAATTTACAATTTATATTGTTTTAAGATTTAAAAAGTTATATTATGTTTGCATCTTAAAGCATATACATCAGCTCAGGACCACATGGGTATTAAGAAAAATTGGCAGTTCAGAGTTAAGAACCTAAAATACTTTTTGATAAAAGATTTTGACAAGATTTGTGCTTCTAAAGGTCTACATCACTTTTGAAAATGAGATTCTGAAATTGGAGTTTTTCGGATACTTTCAAAAGCCTAAATTCAATTATTTAATACATGTGTAAATTTACATACTGCTTTCACCCGGTAACATAGGAAAATGATGAGGCAACACATTATGGTACATTACAAATCACTCACCTTTTCAATTCTCTCTTCAGAACACATCAGCTGAATTTGTTCATGGCATTGTTTCTGGTAGTATGTCTTAACAGCATTTTCTTTCAGTTGCATTTCCAGCTTGAGATGCTCTTTTCTGATTTCCTCACGGTTGACAAATAAACTTTTTAGAATTTCTTGAAATCTATTAAGAAAAAAGCAGGATGTTAAAAATATTGATTGTATATATTTTCATAAATCTTTGTACTTCAGTAAAGCATACCAATCTTTCCCTTCACATGACATTTCCCAGAAGTAATACAAAGACTCTATATTACTAAGATTAGATCCAAATAAAACAAGGCGACACACTGAACTTTCAGATGGGAGTAAAATATCTTTGATCTAGTTTAGAAAATTGTTTAAAGGAGTCCAGTTCTCCTCGCCCACACAGAAATAGCAGTCACACAATCACATAGTTCTTCAGATTTCTCTGGACTTAGAAGGGGGTTTAATTTCAGGAGTCAGGATCTACTAAGTAACATTTCATATACAAGTTATTAAGAGCTTTCCAGAAACTAAAAACAAGTGGTGCATCATTAGTTTCAATTAAAGTATTTCATTTAGAGATGGATTCTTAAAGTTGCACCCCTAACAAGCCATTTCAAAAGGCAGTCTTGGGTGGCAGGCCACACACCGACAGTTTTTAAAAACATTTCATTTCAATTTCAGGTAAAAATGGAAAGCACAGAATAACAATTTTCTTATACTATCACACAGGTTTATAGATTTACCAGATAACACGTGAAGTGTTAAGCTCAATAACTATAATCATTTTGCCATTTATTAATTAAAAATTAAATCAATTAAAAATTATAGAAATTATAGACAAACACATACTGCAAAAAATTGACAAAGCTCCAAAGAGTAAGTTCTATTCAGTTTGCTTTTCTCAGATACCTTGTTGGTATTGGTTCAATACCTGATGTTGCAATATGGAGAACCATTTGAAAATGATCTTCAGTGTGGATCATATGAATCTTAAATTTAGACTTGTTTGTATTCATTGTAGAGAAGGCTCTCTCACATACCTACACGCTTCTGAATAGAGAAGCCATGCATTGTCTATGTCTACATAGTACAGAGTAGGTTTTGGGGGATAGCTTTTTTTATAAACCTCAGCCAGATTAAGTTTATAGTATGATGCTTTTGCTTTGCAGTCTTGCAAGCTGCTCAATTCTAACTGCATGGCTGTTGGAGTACTTTCTGGGCCACATGTAAAAGGATTTTTAAATATAGCCAGAGCTTGCTTGTGAGATTTAAAATCTAAGAAGTGCCAGCTGAATTCTTTCAACAAATGCTGAATGATCTGGAAATACTTTTATAACATGGAACTTTGGATGCACTGGGTTCTTCATCCAGAAATATTTAGCACGATGAAAAATGAACAACATAGATTTTTTTTGGCTACTTCTACAGTAGTTTTAATTTTTTTCCAGAAGACTTAACACTGTCAAAAAGAGTTGAAGCAAACTTCTCCTGGCCTTGAAGCTTCCAAGTCAATTAACTGAGAAGACCAGAAAAGGAGAAATCCTACAGTCACTTAGTATTAGTCAGATGAAGTAAGTCTAGTCCTTTTTCATTCAGAAATTCAAAACAAAAAAAAAAATTTCCTCAAAAGAAAAGGGCATTGGCAGGGTCTCCTGCACTTAGCTATTAAAGTGCCTTGAAATGCACATTTCCAAATTCCACTCCAGAGTCTTCTAAAAAGGTCTTGAACTGCTGGGGATTGAGGCCTGAATCAAGTTCACACAATGACATGCATGACTGATCTCTAGAATAGCACACTGACCTTGCCATTGACAATGGCTCCCAGGCGTCTGCTCTTACCACTGCAGCAGCACAGATACCCCTACTATACAGCTTAAGCGGGAAAGTAGGTGGTTAGAGTGCAGATGGCCCTTAAACCATACTAAAAGTCAACCAACTGCAACATAGATCTTTCTTAAAGAATGAAGGCATGGTAGTGGTGGCAGAGCTATTCTTTTCCACTGCCATTGTATCTGTTGTTACATCTGACATGGCTTGGGAACCATCACTTTTGCTGCAGAGCTGAGTCTGGAGTTGAAGAAACTTGGTCTTGTCCCAGTTACGTGGATTTAAAAAAAAAACAAAAACTGCTCTTCTCCACTGATGCAGAGGATATATTTGGGAGAATGAGGATGAGTGGCTGTTAAATGGACCTGTGCCCAATCTAGCTTGCAAAAACAGTGAAGGAAAACTACAGGCACTGCAGCCAGGGGATGCCAATGCCTCCATTGGGGCAGGGGTTCTTAAAGTTTCTCTCCTGAAGGGTCATTTCGAAGGGGCAATCTTGGGTATAACTACTTTCATTATAAATTCCAACACATTTTTGCATGCTTCATAATACTACACAGACAATGGCATGGCCATGGCCTGATGAGGAAATGATTAAAAAAATTACTACTGTACCACAACAAAAGCACTTGTGGGCCACACTTTGGGAACCCCTGCTCAAGAGTCTAATTACTACGTTTTCCTAACTAATGTTGCAAATGATTCCATTACTCAAGGTAACTGAAAATATTTATCTGAATTAATTCATCCAATATATTTGTCATGTCCTGTAAACTTGTACAAAAATGGCATCAGAGAATGGTCACCATTTCTGAATGTGGAGATATTTCAAATAGTGGGGTTTCACCCATGCTTAAAAAATAATTGGGATAGAGCAGTGGTTTTCATATTTTTTCTAGGACCCCTTTACCTGAAAAATACTGCAGTTTGTACCTCTGTATTTGACATGTCTCTGTTGATACTGATGCATAGCAAAACCATTACTCACTGCACACTGACCAATCAGAAGCTCCACTGTCATTAGTAAAATATAGGCAATTAATCCTTGGTAGTGCTGTGTACCCCTAGGGATACATTTACCACAGTTGGAGGATCACTGGGGTAGGAGAAAATGACAGCTTCAGGATGGGACTTTTGTATTGTTTGGCTGGATTTGGTTTTCAATTAAACTTGTTCCAGCAGCAATTTCTTTTCATAACATAAATTTGAATCACTTTCCTTGTGTGTTACACTACAATGTTTTACCAGTTATTATAAAGCCAAGCAGAATTAAAGAGATACCGTTTCTCTATATTGGCAGAAATTGAACTACTTTATCCAGAATTTCCAGGATATATATTATATTTATGCAGTTCCCCCCCAAAAAAGATTATTATGTTTGCTATACAAACAAAAGTACATTAAGATGAAAAATAATGTCTTAAAGGATAAAGTGTACAGCCTTGGAATATCAGGAGAGAGCCACATACCACAGTAACAGGACAACTGAGCTCAACTGTCCTATCAGCTATTTTCTTGTTCTAACCCTCTACATTTGTTGAAGATTAGATCACAGTAAACACCGCAAAATTTTCAAAAGCACAAACATCATTAATCAGCTTTCTGAACACAGGATTGGAAGGTTTTCAGAATGTTTCCAAGTACAATGTTGGTTGCCATGAGTGTTGTCACTATAACCAGTTATACACACTTTACTCAGAAGCAAGTTTTTGAAAAATCAGTCCCAAAGTGTCTTGAAGGTTGCAACATAACTGATTTGTGGCTTAAAACAACAATAACCTAAACAATAAAAAAGCTAAAATCTAGAAGCTTGAATAAAACAGTTAGCAATAAAAACATCTTCTGCAAGCATGATTACATCTTCAAGAACAGGGGCTGGCAATCTACAGTCTGTGGGCTAGATCTGGCCCACAAAACTATTGGATCTGATGGTTGTGGGTGGTTCTGCCTGTGCCATACTGCAGCTAGGTGTCCTGGGTTTCCATGGATGGAGAACTCTCCTGGCACTGTGCTGCAGCCAGGCAGAAGGGAGAAGTGGTCGAGACAGCCAGGTCTTAGTGCCTAGGCACCTCAGACCCGAGCTGGATCATTCCATGCTTCCTACTAAAAACCATTGCTGACCTTGTTCTATCAGATAACAAATACTTCTGCGTATGCTTATTCTAAATCTCTAAAAACAGCTTTTCTCCATATTTAAAATAATGGACATGTGCATTTTTTGTTTCGTTTTTGTCTTTTTTAAATGCTTATCTTTTGTTTCTGTTAGATTTTTTTTATATTTAAAAAGTTTCTTTTCTTAGATGAACAAAAATATGAACTGTGTCAAGTATAAAATAATGTACTGATCTTTTCACTTCTTATTGTCATTCAACTAAATTTTTATTTTCAGAAAACTGTGAATAGCATAATTAAATTAGCCATGTAAACAGGAACCGATTACCCACATTTTTGTTGATTTTGATCCAAACATTTGATAGGAATTATATATTCCTGATGATGAAACATTTTTACTTCTCCAAATATTAAGTTCTACTTATAATTAGGAACTTCAGCATTAGGTTATTCAGCTAAATTAGCATGCAGATTATCTTTTCTCAAAGTTCTCCAAGATTCTAGTCTCTTGTTAAAAGAATGAAAATGTGTTTACAGAAGGGACAGATTTGATAGTTACCTATTCATTTTGAGTGGAATCTCGTCATGCATTACTAATTTGTCACTTTTCCTCTGAGAAGTTACAATCTTAAGCAACAACATGTAATCTGGTAACACATGCTTCTAATTTTGCCTGTTTTTAAAGCTGGAAGAACTAGGCTAGTATACTGGATCATTTGGAGTAAATCCAGCAGATATTTCTCAGAAACCAATGACTGTAGTATGAAGAGATGAATTCAGTAAAAGAAAAAATCATTCTATAGTTCCTTCTTTCTTAGTATGAAGGTCCATAGCTTGGAACACTAATTTTTCTGGTTTTTCTGCACAGGGGTGCAGTGATAAAGATTTTTTGGGCCAATACTGATGGCCGATTATTGACCAGTCATATCAACCGATACTGATCTGTTTCCTGATATGCAGCCTAGTAGCTTGGAGAGCAGCGTCTGGCTGGTAAGCCTACTTGGGGACAATGGGTGTGGGGTAGGGAGATCAAGGCCCCCGCTGTGAGGGAGGGACTGGGGCAGGGGCTGCCCAACCAAGGTGGGGTGCAAGATGGAGCTGGTAGCTTGTCCGGGGGGGGGTGGGAAGGGAGGTGGCTCCTGCCGCTGTGCACACGTGCCCCCCCCGGCCGATCTGCGGATGGGGCAAGGGTGGGATGCCCACTGAGTGCTCGGGGCTGCTCCAGCCTCTCCCTGGTGGCTGTACTTGGGCCAGGTGGGGTGGACAATGGTGGCACTGGGAGGGGGGTGGGGGCTACAGTAAATTTTGGGGTGGCTCTAGCTCCCCCCCCCCGTAGCTCCCTTCCCAGTGCCACTGCTGCCTGCCCTGCTGAAGCGCAGCCATGGGGAAGAGGCTGGAGCAGCTGCAAGCGTGCAGCCTTCCCTTATCCCATGAACATATCCAGGGGAGCACACCCCCCCCCCATGTCTCCCTTGGGGTGTGTGCAGTGGCAGGAGCCCCACCCCCTGCTCCCGGATGAGCTGTAGGCTCTGTCCCGTGCCCCGCCCAGGCAACACCTGCCCCTGCCCCAGCCCCACTCCCTCCCTCACTACGGGGGCCTTATCTGCACCCCCATGCACCCCTTCCCCTGTCAACAGACTTACTGGCTAGACACTGCTCTCCAAGCTGCTGGCTGCACTCCTAGCCAGATGCATGCTGAGGCTGTACACAGGCACGCGCCATTTATCAGTGACATTAATTGGTCACATCAGCCAAAAAAGTGCCAATTGCCAATAATATAAATTTTCCTTTTATTGGTGCTGAGACGATATGGACTGATGTATCAGTGCACGTCTAAAGAAAATTAAACTAAAAAGCTACAGTATAAGCAAGCAAAGTCAACATGTTCAAAGTCATATAGCCCTCTTACAGTCTTAGTTCATAACGTAAAAAAAGAAAACAAAAAGGACACTACCAGAGAAGCACCTGGCATCAGTAGCAGCAACTGATGTACGAAAGAGACTGTAGTTAAATTATCTATAGTAGTAGCTATGATAAAGCTAGTAATTACTAAGACCGCCAATATAGTTTTTCTGGTCTCCTCATAATTGAGACCACCAAAAGTGCAGCAAGGTTGAACAAAATGCAGAAACAATACCAACAGAAGCTACACTTGTTTAACTTCACATAACTCCAATAATGGAAGAATTAAGTTCAGTTTGGTAGTATGTCCACAGAGCACCCAAAATACAGCACCTTATGATATGCTCCCTCCAGGGTCTCTGCAGCGGTAAAAAATAAGAATCTAGATAGTTTTATTGTGGGTAGCTAGATATGCAATGGAATAAAGTGTGCATTCATCTACTTTTGGGATGTGACAATAAAAAGTCAGACTGTAGATCTGTGTCTCATCTGTTTTCTTACATGGGTGGTGATAATTAAAGGAATTATAACTGTATCTAAACTTTGTGTCTGAAGAGTAATTATTAATAAAAGGGAATTGTAGCTGTGCCTTAATTCTGGTGTCTAAACTTCCAAAAGTGGGCTGTCACCTTTTCTCTCAAGGACAAACAGTCCCACGGTTTTGGTAACAATATATATACACCAGACTCATAAGGCAGGAAAAACTAACTATGGAATCTACATCACATTTTGGACTTGAATGTGATGAAATTAAAATTTCAAAAACACACAAACTACTATAATTATATTCAAGAGATTTATTTCTATGCATTTTATGCAAGGATTATTTTAAGCAGTTTTCAAGGACTTTTAATTAACGCTTATTGCACTTAGAATCTTTGACACATTTTACAAGTTTGTTAATCTAAACACAGTTGAAGAGAGTCTTCATTTTAGAGGTTTAGTAAAATGATTTCAGTAATCTTTAATTTGCTACAAAGCATGCATTTTTGAGCTTTTAAATTAGAAAACTCAATAGCAAATGATATTGTGCTTTCTTTGGAGCACAGACTCCAGTCCAGCCCTTATGTTTTCTCAAGTGCAACTACATTTCTATTCTGTAGAAGCGGTCTCCTTTTATGTTTTTCAATCACAATATTCTAATGAGAAGACACTTGTAAAATTCTCCTAACATGCAACTAGAATTTTACTTCCTTACATTCAGTATGTACAAATTCGCTCAAAACACAGGACCATATACTATCTACAGACTTTTTACTACTAAACAGCAAATCAAGCTAGAAAAAGGTTTCATTTCATTAAGTTTACTAACTCATATAATTTGTCAGGTCTCCATAAGACTGCCCCCATTATGTTTTATTTTAAATCCCACCAGGTGTGTCCACAAGAAACTTTACTGTGCAGTTGACTAATTAACTGTGTAGATGCTGAGACATTTGTTGCACATGTGCCCCTATAAGGGGACATGAAATGAAAAAAACTCTGCAGCACGATAGTACTTTTATTTACAAGTACTACTCTGCTTCAGAGTTTTTTCATGCACACAGGGTGCTTCAGTGCAGGACTAGCCAGCGTGCAGTCCCCTGTGCTGAAACACCCTCATGCCCCAACCAGCCACCCTGTAGCACATGTTGCCCGATTGGAGCAGCATGCTCCTGAATTTTTTGCTCCTGGACACGCTTTGAAACCGTGTGCCAAAAGCATAAAACTCCAGACCAAAAGCTCCAGGGCTTATTTGTGCACATTAATTGCATGTGTTGATGCTCCTACCATCAAGTAGCCTTGGAAAAGAACTGTAACTAGAAAAGCAATATTAACCAAACTGAAACCTAATTTTAAGAGAAAGCAAAGAAATGATTTAAAAACATTATGGTAATATTTTATACAAAGATAAATTTGTTAATATAAGAGCTTAATATGTAATATTTTTACCTTTGTATTTCCACTTGTTGTTGGTTTGAAAGACTGCTTGAACCACAATTTTCAGGAACAGCTGCTCTCTCTTCAAAAGCTCTTAATTTCTCTTTCAACATTAAAATCTAAAACAAAAATAGATATTATATTTGGTTGAAGTATCAAACCTGCTTTGTGTGAACCATTTTTACCTTCTCATGTATGTGTCTTGAAAAGAAGATTTTTTTTCATTCAAAAAGTTGAGGAAAGTCCCTTAACTAGAATATGGAAACATCTCTTTCTTAAAAACGAAGATAGAAAAAACCATACAGAAGAGTAGAATTTTCCTAGAACTTTCCTAATAGTTTCTATTATTATAAAAAAAAGCTTTTGCTTATAGATACTTCAGCAGCATCAGAATGGTAACCATAACAATGAAGACTGACGTACCTCTTTCTTTTGTTCATCACAAATCTTAGCATACTGACTCATATGACTGTCCAAACTAACAACGTTGCTCTTCAACTGTTAAGGGAAAAAAAAAAGTTAAATTTTAAATTAAATGTTTTGATCCCTCTTGCATAAGTGCATTAGACAGAATATCATATAATTACATTTGTACTATATTGCACTAAGAGATAAATATGTTGTTCTGTTCCTACTACTTTTAGTAAGTTGCTCAGAGCCATGATTCAAGTGAACTTTCCTTATTTTTATAACAAGGGAAAAATCAACTTAAGTACGTACTCTAAAGTCTTTTGATATTTAGAGTTTCTCAGGGAAACAAGTGTCCTTTCCTATAGGCTGCCTTTGGTTGAAGTGCACCGATACATTGGTCCCATATCAGATTGGCACCGACGTAAGAAAAATTGACAGCATTGGCAATTGGCCTTTTTTGGCCGATGAGGCTGATAATGTCTCCAATAAATGCCCTGTGCATGCACGCAGGTGCAGCACAGCATGCAGGCGGCCAGGAGTGCAGCCCTGAGAGCAGCTGGGTCTGGCTGGTAAGTCTGTTGTGACCCCCTTCATCCCTTCCCCCGCAACAGACTTACCAGCTGGACACTGCTCTCCAAGCTGCCTGGCTGTATATTGGGCGATATGGCTCATTAAAAATTGGCCATCAGTATCAGCCCAAAAAATCTCTATCAGTGCACCCCTAGTCTTTGGCATTTAATTTCTAATGTACACATCTTAAAAGTACATAAGAAATAAAATTTAGAAAATAAGAAAAAGACATGACTAGATCATTCAACTGAATTTTGATGCAAAAAGCTATATAAATTGTAAGTTATATCTTACCATAGTAAACAATTATATGTTTATTCTTTTAATACTATGCTGTCTAAATTTTGTAAACTCCAATATTTGCCAAGAAGATAAATTTACTTACAGAAGATTTGATATCCTTTGATCTGTTTGCATATTTAAGAGTGTTATACGTGTCATCATAGAACATAGAAGAAGGACTAACAGCAGCTATCATTATTGTCCTACAATTCCCTCCTAGAGAATCCTTCAATAAACGGGTAAGTTTGCTGTTCCGATAAGGAATATGCTGTTTCTTGCTCTGGAAAACAAAGTGTTTTTTATAATGTATTTTGCAGATATATTTTAAACTGATGCATCTTAAATGATGCCACAAACACAGTAATCATCCCACAAACACAGTAGTATATTTGTGACAGCTGGAATCTTTCATTTCCATTAGTAATTTCTTGAATTACACATATAGCAGAGTAGGCAGTCCATTTTAAAAGCATCCACCAGTAAATTTGTTTAGTACCTTCATTGTTCATTTTCATATTTGCTCTCTATACCTTAGCTAGCTCCCAATGGAATTTTTTTTATGATCTGAACAATCCTGTACTAACAGAGAAAATTGGTTCTGCTAACTTTCAATTTTTACTATTGACTTTTTTTTTATATTTTCATTGTGGCCATTAATTGTTCATGAGATGATGGACTTAGCTACTCAACATTAAGTTTCCCATTCAATTCAATAGCACCAAAGTTGAATACATGCAGTACTGGAAGGGAGACTTGGTTTAGGACAGCAGTAGAAAGAAAACTCTTGGAAGGGACAGAGAGAAGGGAACAAAACAAGATTTTCCATTTAGTTTGACAGTTGTCTCTTTTTATATGAGCAGACATATAGTCATGCATCAGCTAATGACATTGCCCATCTTTGCCTTAATGTTTTGCTAGGGAAGCATAAACATTTCCAGGTCTATATTTCACCTGGAATTTTTACCTAAGCTAATTGCACAAGATGCAAGTAAATTTCTTTTTGCCCCGTACCTTGTTCTAAGAGTGAAGGGGATATGTTATTTTGCGCCAAGAACATAAAAAGCTTCTGCTGCTTCATATTTCCCATCAGTCTAGGTTTATTTTTCCATTCTGCACAAGTTTCTTTATTGTGCAGTTTGCTGAGGCTTGACAGTTACTTTCCACAATTTAGTTGTACGGTTTTCTGGTGCTGTGGTGTTGCAATAAATTTTCTGGCAGATGAAATTTACAGGCACATTACACGGTTTGACAGAAACAGTGAGCTACAAGGATTTCCTGAAGAGAAACTCCCACATAGTTTGTGTGATGTTTCTCCTTTCTTTTGACTGGAATAGCATTATATCAATTATAATAGCCAGCCATACACAAGGGTCCAAAAACCCCCATGGAATGTTTAATGAAACACTGCCTTGAATCAAGAAGATAAATTACCTAAGTCCCCCCCCCACCCTTAAATAATTAAAAAAAAATTTTTAAGCTTAGCAACCTAATACCTCTCAGTTATCTTGTCATATTGTAAGATTTGTCCTCATAGATAGCACTTGAGACTATGATAACCAGGGTACATTCTTATGGTTCCAAATTAAAGGAATACACAAAAAAAGTGGGTGCAAGGCTCCTCTGTTTAATTGCTGAAAACTTTTCATGGGATAGTATGAAATGAAGCATTAAAGGGAACCATGGAGCCTCTATTAATATTTTCCAGCATCAAACTTCTTGAAAGAGTCAGAAAGGAGAAGCTAGCATCCAGAGTAGAGTTACAGTTTCATAGCTGTTTGGGGCTGGAAGGGACCTTACAGATCATCGGGTCCAGTCCCCACCCCTGTACTTGGGGAGGAAAGACTGCTGGGATCTTTTCTAATTCAGCCAATTTGCCACATTTGAGTTTCATCAAACTTCAAATTTTTTTAGCATTGTAATAAGGAGGAAACATTAACCATTAAAAGTACAACAAAGTGGAAATCAGGAAACCTAGATTTTCTCTGGTTTGTTTCACTTGTGACTTAAGCTAGCTCACGACCTGTTTACACAGTTGTAAGTAGGGTAAATATTTTGGTACTTTGGTCAACTAGCCATAACAAATGGATGATAAGCAATCATTTGATTAACATACTGATTATTGCAGATAATCCACTAATTTCATATAATGAAATCACTTTATATAACAAAAGTGAAGGGATTTTTTTTTTTCCCCAAAGTGCGAGTACTTTCTTATTCTAGATGCTCAGTTCATCCTTCTGCCAGTCAAATGCTGAATGATCTACAATGAAATGCAAGGCAAAAATCTAGGAGTCGCATCTGTGGAAAATCTACAGGTTTAAAAAAGAAATCCGTGATACCAATTTCCCTGCTACAAACAAATGTCCTAAAATCCACTTTCCTGCCTAACTTTTCTGGATAAGCACTTTGGAACGTACCTGCACAGCAGCTAACATGAATGCTGAGCCTTGAGAAGACTGAGTAGCCTATGCTTTAAAACCTGGCCTTGTAGTCATCAGAAAAGCTCTTGTTTTGACTGCTCTGTCCCACTCCTGTGCCATTCCAGACATAACATTGAGAAACTATCTACAAAGTCTGTGTAAGTGATATTTTACATTTCAGAAGCAAGATGGAAGGGGTCATGCCAGCAGATGGAGAGTCATAGTTTGTTCCTACACTTCCCTCCGCGCAACCTCATGGTTAACGAATGTATTGGAGGCAGGGAGCAAGAAAAAGTTAGAATACACTGTTTTCAAATTACTGTCCCCTCCTGCCCAACTAGACTAGGGCCTGGAAATCTACCCTACCATCTACTAGAAAAGAAAATCAGCTCTAAGTCTGGTTTTCAGCTATTTATTTTTGTCTGCTCCTAGGCTGTCCATTAGGGGGCTCTCTTTAAGACATCCCCTTAGACTCATATAATCAGAAAGAAAGGGACAGTACCAATAGAGTGTCTAGACTTCAGGGAAAGAGACTGAGGATGTAACCCTATTAAAGTATCAGTGTTCTGTATGACAACCTCTCTGTGATGCTTATCTTAATGTCACCATAGACATATGTGGTCAGACAGTTGGAAACTGTGAACCTTATTTACATTAGTACGCATGGTTGACAGAGGGGGAACTCTCTGTGCCCACTTTAACTGTAACATTATTAGGGTGCAAGAGAAAAATCAGGCAAAAGTTCTGAGTAGTCAGCACTCACTAATACTTGTGCGGAGGTCTAAGATGGAGGGATGATCAGCTCATGAGTGAAAGGCAAAATTTGAGGACCCTCTCTTCAAGAGTTATCCCAGGGATGGCATTACATTTGATCAAGCCTCACAGGGAAGAGTATTCATGATATGCAGATCTCTGCAATGGTTCCTATTGAGGCCAGTTACCTATTTTTGGAGTATATATAGAGGGCCACACTGAGACCTCTACTATTATCCGGTAGATAATAAAAGAGCTAAAATCCCTGAACTTGCTCAAGGCATCAGCGAGCTGGCTTGTATGAGCAACTGGGAGTGGTGCTTCCCAGTTACAGTGAGGAGCAGCAATGGTAGAGCAGCACTCCCTAGTGGTGGTGAAGAGTGGCAACAGCAGTAGCATTAGTAGTGGAGCAGCACCTCCAGCAGATTTGAGGAATGGTAGTAGATCAGCACTCCCTAGTGGAAGCAAGGCATGGGGAAATTTGGGGTGAACAGTTAGCTCCAAACTGGCCTCACTAGTTACCAAATATACTCTGCATTGAAGTAGGAGAGAACTCTGACCGTGGTGACCTGTGCCAAACTTAACAGTTGGTTGGCCTGGGCTACTACTGTCCAGGTTTCCCTCCTAATTGTCATTTGTTCCATTTTTACCCTTTAATAAATTCTGTTTTAGTATAATACTGACTGCAAATGGGGAAGTTTGTTCAAACTGGAATACCCATGGATCACTTATTTTGCCAAGTTTCTGGGTGGAAGCTCAAGCCAGGATAGAAAATTCATGTATAAATCCTAAATTGAACTCAGTCTTTGTTACTTCCATCCAGTGCCTAGCAGAAAGGAAAGATACCAATTACTTGCTTTCTATGTAACAGGAGTGATTCAGACATGTCAGTTTAAAAGCTGTCAGGATGTGGCTCTGGAACACAAAGTTTGCTTTACACAATGTAGTATCTCAAAGAATATAAGTAGTTCCAAAGGCACTGTAACAATGACATTTGGGGAAAATTACATGCCATGCTTGAACAATCCTAGAATTATTCTAAGGCAGTTCAACAGGAGTTGGACTATATCTGTTGTTTCACAAGTCATGGGAATACATACAAACCCCTCAGTTGCGAATCCAGAGTTCCAAATGTACCTATAAAATAGACAAGTCCATAACTGTTCTCTGCACTTATCTACATAAGCAATGAGGTAAGAAGTCTGTGAAAGTCAGGAAGAACATGCAGTGGGGCACTATATTCAGACTACCCTGTCTTTATGAAAATACTACTACAGGTACCAGTTTGTGTTCTCACACCCTGAAATAAGCTCTCTCTTGGTTATGTGGTTGGAAAAATATTGGGTAATAAATGAAAATTGGTGGCAAGTTTATAAAATCACAATGCATCTATTATGGAGGCAATCAATAGAAATAACTGGACCCTTGGTGGAATGGGTTTTAAATTTGCTTTACTGCTCCAACTCCAAGCAGGCATTGGGAAGCAATATCTGCCAAAGATAAACCCTTTAATATTTTCCCCAAAGACAATGAAAGACTACAATTTCTGGACCAGCTTGATCCTTTACAGTAATATCTCTACGCTCTTTTCATATTCAACTTGTAGAGGTGCACCGATACCGTGGTTCGATATTGGATCAGCGTCGATATAAAGAAAATTGACTGGATCGGAAATCGGCTTGATGTGGCTGATAATTTGGCCAATAAATACCCGAGCACACGCGCAGCCGCAGCACAGCATGTAGGTGGCGAGGAGCACAGCCCAGCAGCTTGGAGAGCTGTGTGCAGCTGGTAAGTCTGTTGTGGTAGAAGGGGCGTGAGGAGGGAGATCAAGGCCCCTGTGGTGAGGGAGAGAGTGGGGCTGTGGCAGGTGCTGCCCAGCCGGGGTGGGATGGGGTGCTGGATGGAGCTGCGGCTCATCCGGTGGGCATGGGGAGTGGGATGCGGCTCCTACCACTGCATGCACCCTGGGAGAGCACCAGGGGCGGGGGCATGTGCTCCTAGATCTGCACGGGGCATGGGCAGGATGGGCAGCAGCTGTGGGCTGGGGTTAGGGCTGTGCCAGGCTCTTCGGGGTGCATGGGGGGGGCAGCCTGCAGTCACCCCAAAATTCACTGTAGCTCCCCCAGTGCTGCTGCCACCTGCCCCAAGTGCAGCCCCAGCCCAACCCTCCCCAACCCGTGCAACGCACTGGGAAGAGCCTGGCCTAGCCCCAGCCCACTGCTGCAGTCCATCCTGCCTGCACTCCACAGAGATGGGGGGGGGGGGGCACATACTGTCCTGGGGTGCACGCAGCGGTGGGATCTGCCCCACTCGGACAAGCCACAGCTCTATCTGGCACCCCGCCTGGGCAGCTCCTGCCCCAGCCCCGCTCCCTCCCCACTGCAGGGGCCTTGATTTGCCCCCCCAACCCCTTACCTCCTCTTCCACCACAACAGACTTATCAGCTGCATGCAGCTCTCCAAGCTGCAGGGCTGCATATTGGAAATCGGATTGGTATCAGCTGATACACCTCCTTAAAAATTGGCTATTGGCATCAGCCCCCAAAATCTCTATTGGTGCACCCATATCAATTTGTCTATTTAAACCTCTTCAGGTTTGATGTAAAGCTTTGGAGAAAAGATGTGTAAAAACGCAAAATTTGGTTGATCTACGGTGTAAATTTTGAATGGAGATATAGGACTTTATCTTTAGACAACATTGTACTAGAGAACCTTCATTTAACCTTCCTAGATGAACTAATGGCTAGAAAAAGTTATGAGGGAAAACACTGGAGAAATAAATAGGTGAAAAAACAATGAAGTTTACTAGATGAGACAGTAACACACTGATGTAAGCACATAAATATTCAAATTTAAATTCTGTTACTGAATGTACTGTTATTGAAAAGGTACCAATACAAGCCCCGCGATTCTTAGTCGTACTGTTTACCTAGGTAGTATTACAAACATCACTTCAGGTCTCTAAAATCTGAAAGTGTCCATTTTAAAATGGCTGAAAGCAAAAGCAAAATAGCCACTAAGGAACTTTGAGAAACAATCTCCCTGGGCAAAACCCCTTTCATTTACAAGCATATATACCCCAGGTTTAAGATTTGCAGGGCAAGAACAAAACTTATTCATGCTTATGAATGCCTTTCTCCTGTGTATTTAAAATATTTAACATTTGGATCACACAGCAACACTTTATTCTCACAAGTACAGTGTTCAAAGGCCAAGCATTTTTCTTTAGAGCATAATGAACTAAAACTGAATGCAAAATAGTTTTTTCCATTTTCAAAACTGCAAGAACTACAAATAATTAAGCAAAATAATAAAACAGATTTTTACTATAACTGGCCAGTTAATGACAAAGGGATACCAGTAGAGAGACTGCTGCCAGCAGATACAAGACATTATTCTTTCTAAAAGGCTCTAATCCTTGCAAGTGCCATTGAAATGTTATGGCAGAACTCAATGTGAATTCCTCACAGAATCACAGAAAACTGGGTTGGAAGGAACCTCTGGAGGTCATCTAGTTCAACCCTCTGCCTGAGGCAGGATCATCCCTATCAAACCACCCCATAACAATGTATTACTAAAACTATACTATTAACCCTGCCACATAACTACAAGACATAGCACCCTAAAAAGCAACAGGTAAAATCAGGAAGACAACTGTTGCTACAAAATATAATTAGATTCATATATTGTAAGTCTGGAAGGGACCTCAGAAGATCATCGGGTCCAGCCCCCTGCACCAGGCAGGAAAATCAGGTGGGGTCAGGTGACCCCAGCTAGATGACTATCCAGTCTCCCCTTGAAGATTTCCAGGGTAGGTGACTGCAGCACCTCTGGAGGGAGCTTATTCCACAGTCTGGACACCCTAACTGTGAAGAAATTTTTCACAAAGTTGAGCCTGAAACAGTCTTCCAGGAACTTGAGGGCACTGCTCCTGGTTCTCCCAAAGGGTGCCCTGGTGAACAGTTGTTCACCAAGCCCCTGATGTAGCGGTAAACTGCTACCAAATCCCCTCTTTTTCTTCTCTTTTTCAGGCTGAAGAGTCCCAGGTCCCTCTTTCCTCATACGGCTTTCTGTTCAAGCCTCTAATCATATGGGTGGCCCTTCTTTGGATTCTCTCAAGCTGTACCACATCATTGTTAAAGTGTGGCACTCAGAGCTGGATGCAGTACTCCAGTTGGGGTCTCAGCAGTGCCAAGCAGAGTGGGAGAATCACTTCCTTGGTCTTGCTGGGCATGCATCAATTGATGCATGCTGGAGTATTATTTGCCCTGCTGGCAGCAGAGTCTCATTGCCAGCTCATATTCATGCTGTGGTCCATTATTACCACCAAGTCTCTTTCATTCATAGTGCTGGTCAGGTTGGTGTTGCCAAGCCTGTAGGTGTGCAGGGGACTGTTCGTCCCCAGGTGGAGCACTTTACATTTCTCAACATTGAATTTCATCTGGTTCTGACTCGCCCAACTTGCTGGCCTGGCTAAATCTGCTTGTATCTGTAGCCTATCTTCAAGTGTGACCAAACTTGCCCATACCTTGGTGTTGTCTGCAAACTTGGCCAGTGAGCTCTTCACCCCTATTTGAGAGATCCAAGGAAGATGGCCATGTCCCCTGCTACAGAGGAAGACAAAAAACACCCACTGGCAAAGCCAACATAAATGTGGTAAAATTTCTTCCTCACCCCACATATGGCAATCAACAGTTAAGGCTTGCCATATCCTTGCTTAATGCGTTATATCATTCAGCAGCTGCAAACTATCAGGTAACAGCTATAAACCCTGCAGAGGCATTTCAAGGGAGAACCATTGCTCATACATTTTCTAACTCACTGTATTTACCCAAATCCAAGGTGACTGTGAATTTATGATATCCCTTCCCACCCAAATGAGAGTCTAGACATAAAAAAAATTATAAACGTTATAATTTTCCATGTCTAGAATCTAATTTTGGAGGGTTGTCTTAAAATTTGTCTCCACAACCACTGCAGTACAAAGAGAAGTGGGGGGGGAGGGGGGGAAGAAAGGTGGGAGGGGGCAGGCAGCATGGGCATCACGTGGCCTCATTCCTGTCCCTTGCTGCTTATCCCTCCCACCATTCCCCCACCCAATACCTACATGTCCGTCCCCCACCCCTGCTGCCTGCCCAACCCCCACTTGTCCCCCCTCCCACATACCCCACCTTCTGCCTGCACACCACTGGCACCTGCCTCGCCTTCCTGCCTGTCTCTCCCTGCAGTGCCTGTACCCCCTGGCACCTGTCCCACACACCCAGCATTTGCTCTACCCTGACCCCTGTGCTATCCTCGCTCTGCTGCTGGTTGCTTACTTTCTTCATAACTCTGGCTCTGGCCCTGCTCCAACCCAGGTTAGGAAGCACAGAGCATGTCCTGTCTCTGGCCCCAGCCCAGGCATGTAGCAGCTGTTGGGGTGGTGGCAGCTCCAGCCCTGGCACTGGAGATGGGTCCGGAGTTGGTGCCACCTTTGTGTGGCTAGTCTGGGGCTACAGGCACTATCTTCTTTGTGCTCCTTGGCCCTGACCAGGCCCAGAGTGCAAGGGAAAGGCAAGCAGCAGCTCATGGAGGAGGAGGCTGCAGGGGCAGCCACTGTCCTCCCACCCCCATATTTGTACTCAAAACCAAGGCAAGAGTTTTTCCTCCCATGTTGACTGGGTCAAGAAAATCTTGTCTTTGATTTAAGTAAATAGGATAATTCACAATAATGCAAAGCAATGCATGTACAAAGAACAACAGTGAACAAGGAGAGCAAACAGGAATGTTTGTGCCCCACTCTGAAGGGGAGCCTTCAAGGTAAGTTCTTTCTTTAAGTAAGAGTAACTAACCTAGATATCTAGGTAAAGTAGCTAAAGCTCAGCAGTTAGATCAATACTTAAGTCCCTTGTTTAATATTTAGGTTCAATTAGGGCAGAATAAGGCTAAACAGAAGGTCAATTACTAAGTTCAAAGTTTTTAGTCTAAAGGAACCCATAAATCAAAACCTTCTTAAGAGAGAAAGGCAAGTATAAAACATGCAGGCAAAAGTCCAACAGCAGCAAGGGAGCTGCTGTGAAATCAGAAAAAATATATGCCTTAAACTTTGATTATTTTAGTTATAAGATGACATAACCGCTTTATATAAAATTGCTGGCTCGGTATAATAAAACAGATAAGGGCAAGTGTTTGTTTTTTATAACTCTTTTATAAATGTTTCGCTCACCGCGGCCTTAAAGATAAAAAAAAAAAAAAAGTATGTACAAAGTAGATTTCCAGGTACAAGAAGGAGGTTTGTAAACTAACCCTATCTCCCCCATAATTCCCATCCTGATAACAGCAAAAAAATAATAAAGTAATATTATAGCCGCTTTTCATGCTAATTTCACTATATGATCACGTGAGTTATAAGCGACTGTTAAAAAATATATAAGCCTCCTGATTTTGCTCTTGGGGGGAGACCCCTTCCAAGTGCTTGGGAAATCCATGTCACTTTGAAACTCCCCCTACAGCTATAGTTTCTTTTAAATAAAAGCTTCTGCTGACCTGACCCAAAAGTACTCTGTGTGTGTTTCCACGACAATTCCTGGTGCCGTGACTCGGATCCAGAACACAGGCTGAGAAAGGAGGACCGCAGGCTACCCCCCCCCGAACCCTGAGGCGCCAAACTTGAGAGATAAGAGACCTAATTCAAAATCTCTATTGGGGTTTCGGAGGAAGACTGCCTATAGGCTCCCAACTTGGCCGTGGTAACTGGATCTGAACCTTGTTAAAACAGGTCAGTCTGAACCTTACTGCCGGCTAAAATTTTCTGTCTGGTAAAGGATCCCATTTTGTGTCTGGTAACGTACGTTTTAGGGAAAAACTGTTTGAGGCACCTTCATCCAACAGCACATCGGGCTTGTAGTTAATTAACTAAGGCGGTGTGGGGTAGGAGGTCTGGCTGACTGAATAAATGTGCATGTGTGTGTATATTTAGAAATATGAGCCACTGACCAGGACTGAGACTACGGTTGGGCTCAGCCGCCCCAATTCTGCCTAACAGGGCAGTTTTAAAAGCAAGGGGGCCCAACTGGAACCTCGTGACCCAGTGGACAGGGCTTATTGAATGAATGTGTGTGTGTATTTAGAAATATGAGCCACTGACCAGGACTGAGACTACGGTTGGGTTCAGCCGCCCCAATTCTGCCTAACAGGGCAGTTTTAAAAGCAAGGGGACCCAACTGGAACCTCGTGACCCAGTGGACAGGGCGTCTGAGTGATTTTGTCTTTTCCAAACCCCTCGTCCCAGTAGCTTCTGCCAAAAGCAGGAGTGAAAGGATCCCTCTAGTGTTTCCCTCCCCATTTCCATTTTATGAGCCGGTGTCGGGTCAGAAGCCTTTTGTCTGGACAGTAAAAAACTGCGAGGCAAGACACTGAGCGGCCCGGACATCCTAAATAAGCCTCTCCTACGTCTCCCTGTGTGACTGAAAATGGGAACAAGTCAGTCTAAACAGGTTCCTGTCCCCCCTAAGGGGACTCCGGCGTACTTTATATACACACACTATTCTCCCGAGACTTGCAAGTACCTGGATAAGTGGAACTGGTATACTAGGGATGATCCTGTGAAACATTTTCCACAGAAAGGAACATTTGATCAGGATAAAATAGTGCACTTAAGAGGGGCGTTAGAGTCCCGTAGATCCAAAACACCACAAAACCAGTGGGACGCGTTCTTTTATTGGTATGATAAAATGTCCAAAAGGCGGACAAAATCTCAAACTAGGAGCCTAAAAGACTCTCAAGAAAAATTAAAACAGCAGTTAAAAGCTGTTCGGGAGAAATTGGCTGCTCCCCCAAATTACACGCTGGCCACCGCTCCAATGTATCCAGCATTGCCCGGGGCGCCCCCACCACCGGAGCCAGCAGAGGATATCCTTGACCTTTGTTCGAACCCGGCTCTCCTGGAACTCCCACATCAACAACAACCGGTTCAACATCAGGCTGCAGCCCAGGCTAGTGACCCATTAGCTAAAGCTCCTTCAGTAAATCCATCCACGGAGCTTAATAGTCCGGACTCATCCACCATATCTGCCACTCAATCATCACCAGTGTGACAATTTACTCCTGGGTCACAACCCACCACAGGTGTATTTAAAAGAATGAAAATAGGCATGAAAAGATCTCCCATCAATCTGAGATCCCAAACTGCACAAGTTTACCCCCTAAGACAAATGCCAGGCATTGGCAACGATGGACAAAATATAATAACTGTGCATACACCCTGGACTCCAGGTGATCTCTACAATTTAACTCAAAAGTTCCCAAAAATCAGAGAAGACCCAAAAAAATTTCAGAAAGAATTGCAGACTGTTATAAATTGTTATAATCCAACATGGGCTGACATTAATCAGCTCATGCGATCCATTTTGCCCAAGGAGACTATGCTACGTCTGTACGCTGCCTGTACTTGGCCAGATCAAAACCCAGGGATTGGCCAAGACTTTATTGACAAGAAAAATGCTTTGGTTCAGGCAGTTCTCACAATTTGCCCAAAAAAGGCAGACTGGACCAAAATAAATACCTGTAAACAAAACAAAAATAAACACCCCAGTGACTATTTAGAACGCCTCAAACAGGCATTTAAACGATACTCAGGAATGGATAACCCAGTCAGAAATGCTAAACAAGCAATAGTGGCAGCATTCGTCCAGGGACTTAACCCTAAAATTGCTAAAAAAATTCAAACAGTAATTATTGGCTAAAAAACTAAAGATTTGACCGAAGTCCTTGCTGCGGCTAACCATTTTCATAACAAATTGGAACGGTCTAAAGACAGTGCCGAGTTTAAGTTAATGGCCTTACAGATTTCTCAGTTGCAGGGTCCAGGTAGAGAAAGGGGACGAGGACGGGGAAGGGGAGGCCCGGGTAGATTCAGGGAAAGAGATAGATCCTTGAGCCCACAAAACCCAGGCTATGGAAACCAATGTCATTATTGCAAGCAAGAAGGACATTGGAAATCAGAATGCCCCAACCGCCCCGGCCAAGGACCCAGACCCCAGCCCCCACCTCCACTTCCTGTCAATTTTCCCAGTGTTAAATAGGACAGCCTGAGGGACAGTGACATCATTGCTCCTTTGCTTGCTACTGACCAATCTGGTCCGTTTGTTAAATGCCTTATTTCTGGTAAACCTGTCTCCTGTCTGGTCGACACCGGAGCGTCCCGCTCCACACTAAAGGCTGCTGAGTTTCCTTTTCTACCTTATTCTCCTGAAACTGTAAATGCTGTCGGTATAGGCGGACAACCTATCCCACATCCCGTCTCTGAACCTGTCTCCATCTCTATTGGCCCTTTGTCTAAAAATCATGCCTTTCTTCTTAGCCCCTGTGCACCTGTCAACCTTCTTGATAAGGACTTGCTGTATAAACTGGGATGCGTGATTTATTGTAGCCCAGATGGTGTTTACCTTGAGATACCGGAACATAAAAAAACCGAGCTTGTGGCTTTGCTAACCCAGGAGTACTCTGATTCTGACACTTCCTTCTTGCAAGAAGAACTGTTGGCACGAGTACCTCCACAGCTGTGGTCCACCCATGCGAATGAAGTGGGGCACATGCTGAGTGCTGAACCAGTGCGTATCATCCTGAACCCTGCCAAGCCACTTCCTCGTGTCCCGCAGTACCCCATCTCAAAGAAAGCTGAGGAAGGGATCAAGCCTGTCGTTTCCTCACTCCTTGAGCAAGGGATTATTGTCCCAATACGCTCCCCTTACAACACACCTATCCTACCTGTCAAAAAACCTGGTAAAGATACGTATCGCTTTGTGCAAGATCTTCGAGCTATAAATGCCGCTGTGTTACCCGCTTTCCCCGTGGTCCCTAACCCTGCCACTATTCTTTCCTGTATCCCTTCAGATGCTACATATTTCACAATAGTGGATCTTTGTTCTGCTTTTTTCTCTATCCCCGTTCATAAGGATAGCCAATATCTGTTTGCATTTACTTATCAGAGATTTCAATATACCTGGACAAGACTCCCTCAGAGATATACAGAGTCCCCAACCCTGTTTTCCCAGATCCTAAAAAAAGATTTGGATCCTATCACGTTCAAAGGGGGGTCCACCCTTGTTCAGTACGTTGATAATCTATTGTTAGCCTCGCCCACTTTAGAGGCCTGTGAGCAAGATACTTTAACACTCCTCACAGCTTTAGCTCAGAAAGGCCACAAGGCCTCAAAATCTAAATTGCAGCTCTGCAAGTCTAAGATACATTATTTAGGGCATGATATCTCAGCAGGAGAACGACACCTTTCCCCTAGTAGAGTTAAAGCTATCCTCAACATTCCCAAACCTATGACTAGAAAACAGATGAGGGGATTCTTAGGTGCAACGGGTTATTGTAGACAGTGGATCCTGGGTTATGCTGCTTTCGCAAAACCCTTACAAGCATTCACTCATGATACCACCCCGGAACCCCTCCCTTGGACTCCTAAAGCCGAACAAGCATTTGTGGTCCTTAAGCAAGCCCTCACTCTTGCTCCTGCTCTTGGACTTCCTAATTATAAAAAACCCTTTACCTTGTTTTGTCATAAACGGAAAGGAATCGCTTTAAAAATACTCACTCAGCTACATGGTGAAAAGCATCGCCCAATTGCATATTACAGCTCTGCCCTTGATCCCGTAGCTGCGGGACTTCCTCCTTGCCTCCATTCAGTTGCAGCTGCTGCCTTGTTGGTTAAAAAGGCAGATTCTCTAGTTTTGGGACACTCTTTAACCGTTGCAGTTCCACATGCTGTGATGGCCCTTCTGCTCAAGGGCAAAACTCAACACATTTCCAATTCCCGTCTTACTAAATATGAGAAACTTCTACTGTCAGCTACAAATGTAACCTTAAATCGCTGTTCAATTCTGAATCCTGCGTCACTTCTGCCTATTGCCTCTGATGGTGAGCCTCATGATTGCCTGTCTATCACAACTCAATTATTAACCCCTCAAACTGACCTCAAGGACATTCCTATCCCGAACTCTGACCTTGTTTTGTTTGTTGATGGTTCCTGTCTTAAAAATGATACAGGCAAATTAGTTGCGGGATATGCAGTATACACTCAATATGCTGTTTTAAAAGCCTATTCTTTACCCCAAGCTCGTTCTGCTCAAGTTGCTAAACTCATTGCTTTAACACGTGCTTGCATTCTTGCAAAAAATCAAACCACAACCATTTATACTGACTCTAAATATGCTTTTGGTGTTGTTCATGATTTTGGACAAATCTGGAAACAAAGAGGGTTCCTCACTTCATCAGGGACCCAAATCAGTCATGGTTGTTATATAAAAGCGCTCTTAAAAGCTGTTCAATTGCCTCTTGCTATTGCTATTGTTAAATGTAAAGCTCATGAGAAACCGTTTGATGATGTCACACGAAGAAATGATCTGGCAGACCGTTCTGCCAGAAATGCGGCCCTTTCTGGCCCACAGGCTCCTAACTCTGTTTTTGTTTGTTTTTCAACAGACCAGTCTCCTTTGGCTAGCCTTTCAAGTCTGGCCCTTCTTCAAAATCAGGCCCCAAAAAAGAAAATAAATGACTGGCTGCGTGCAAGATGTTCACTGCACCCCGACTCTCTCTGGCGCTCCCCGGATGGCCGCCTGGTGGCGCCTAGAGAGCTTTTGCCACATCTTGCTCGTTTAACCCACTCTGTGGCCCATACGAGCAAAGGAGGAATGATTGCTACAATACAAAGAAATTGGTTTGCCCCAAATTTTCCTTCCATGGCACAACAGTACTGTAGCTCCTGTCCCATCTGCTTAGCTCACAACATTGGGCAACGGGTAAAAACGACACCCGCAGCCCATCCCCCTCCATGGGGACCGTTTGTAAATCTGCAAATTGATTTTGTGCAGCTACCTAAGTGCTGTTCTTATAAATACATTCTTGTTATTATTGATGTGTTCTCTGGATGGGTGAAAGCCTACCCATGCGTACGTGCTGATTCCATCACTGTAGCAAAAAAATTGCTCAAAAAATTCATCCCTAGATTTAGATTGCCTCTCACAATAGATAGTGACCGTGACACCCATTTCACAGGACAGATAATAAAAAACATCTGCCAAGCACTCAACATACAGCAACACCTACACTGTAGTTATCATCCACAGTCAAGTGGTGCTATAAAACATAAAAACTCTGATTTAAAAACGCGCATTTCGAAGATTTGTGCTAAAACAGGCCTCAAATGGCCTGATGCACTGCCCATTGCTCTTATGCACATTAGAAACACTGTTAACAAAAAACATGGCCTAACCCCTTATAAAATACTCATGACACGACCCATGAGGATGCCAGCTACACCACCTGTTGCCCCTCACCAAACAGACCTACAATTAACTGATAAAACTATACTAAATTATTACAAGGCATTAATAAAATATGCCAGGTCTGTTCATTCACAGGTCCAAGAAGCCTTACCTCAACCACCGGATGTTCCCTGTCACAACCTCAAACCAGGGGATTGGATCTACATAAAGGTCTATCAACAGAAAAACGCACTTCAACCCAGATAAAAAGAACCTTTCCAGGTACTTCTGACCACTAATTCTGCTGTTCGTTGCCAAGGTCACCAAACGTGAACTCACGCCTCGCACTGCAAAAAGATATCACCTCCATTGGACCCCGAAGCAGCTGTATTCCAACCAAGGTTGGGATCTTTCCCTGAGGCCAAGGACAAAGACCCTCAGGACCTCACTCAGGCAAGTGAGAAACATCAGGGTGCAAGTGCTAATAACCTCTCCCCTGCACCCAACACCTCAGCCCAGCCGGATTCATCAGTTAAAAAACAAAGATATCATCTTCGGCCTCGAAAAAAGTAAATGCTCCCATTCAAAAGATCACCACCTCGATCAAGACCAAGAGCCGACATTATCAGTCCTTTAGGTAACTTGAGCCCAGAGGACAAAAAAAGACTTTGGCTGCCATCCTGGGTTTGGCTAGTAGTGTTCTTTTTCTTACTGGTGCTGGTTATGTTTGTTGTTAAGATTCTTTGTCCCTCCTGTATCTAAAAATGACACTGATATCCTTATATATCACACTTGGGTATCTCAATATCACCCAAGGGGGGTGAAAAAAAAATTTATATTTGCAGATCTCCCATGCGGTGGCTCAAGCTGAAAATAAAAGTGACTGCTGGATATGCTCTCACAGCCCAGCACACCTACACCAAAAAATCCCAATGATCGGAATACCAATATCCCTCCAGCAATGGGAAACAATAAACGGCAGCTTCGTTAGACACTACTCGTTAGCTGCCCATCGATCCGCTCCTAAAGAATGGAGGGCCGCCCCTGCTAACTGGATAATCTCCCCAAGAATAGAGGCGCCTTTCTGTTACAGATCCAACAACACCGGAGCTTATAATAAAGCCACACCTGTAGGACACTACCCTCATTGCCTAACTACTCTAGATTATAGCCCTAGTAACACCAGTAAAATCCTGTTGGGTAACGTACCCTCTCTCAATTATACAGGATTCATGGTCTACAACTTTTCTAAGAAACCTCATGTTGCTCTCATTACAAACAGATCAAAATTTTACATTCACTCCAATTTTACTTCTTATAATATATCTCGGTCCAGCAGAATAACAGCTAAACGTGGACCGTCCTATACGATGCATATCAATCAAAAGTGCCGGATAGGGCACAACAACTGCCGAGATTTAAATACCCTTTCTGCCCCAGGCCTTTACTGGCTCTGCGGAAACAGGGCTCATAAAATCTTGCCCTGAAATTGGGTGGGGGCATGCACTCTTGGACGTGTTATCCCTGGTTTCGAAATACATAGTGCAATATATCTAGAACAAATAAAAAATTTCAACCATCACATAAAAAGGGCGGTTAACCCCTTAGCTACCAGAAACACAGAGTTCCATCGATTTGTGAGAACCTTCATACCGTGGCTTAGAGTAAGAGAATTAAAACTAGCCATAATTAACATTTCAGCCACAATAAAAGCTATAAAAAATGCCACTGCGGATGCAATTCAGGCTCTACAAAAAGAGATCTCCCAGATCTCACAAGTAACTATACAACACCGCATAGCCCTAGATTACCTATTGGTATCCCAGGAAAGAGTATGTGCCTTAATAAACTCCACCTGTTGTGTCTATGTCAATCAGGACATGCGAATCAAAACTGACATTCGCAAAATCCAAAATCAGTTAAGGGTCCTACATCAAGTGGCCTCAGAAAATACTGACTGGGGTCTAAAAAAAATGTGGTCTTGGCTAACCTCCTGGCTCCCAGATTTCGGGGCCCTTGACAAAAAAATCCTGTATAAAATATTGTTTGTCTTGATAGTTCTGATAATGTTCTATGTCTTAATGCAACTGATCCTCTGCTGCGTAAAAGCCAGCAGGAAAAGCTTTAGCAAGACAAAAAAACCCACAGCAGAGTCTAGAATAATGGTGTTACAAAAGTGTGAACAGATTAAAAAAAAACATAAAAGGCTACATGATAAAATAGAGGGGCTCATGAGAATAAAAATTTAAGGCTAAAGTGAGACTAAATAGTCTCAAAGGGGGGGCTGTGAAATCAGAAAAAATATATGCCTTAAACTTTGATTATTTTAGTTATAAGATGACATAACCGCTTTATATAAAATTGCTGGCTCGGTACAATAAAACAGATAAGGGCAAGTGTTTGTTCTTTATAACTCTTCTACAAATGCTTCGCTCACCGCGGCCTTAAAGATAAAAAAAAAAAAAAGTATGTACAAAGTAGATTTCCAGGTACAAGAAGGAGGTTTGTAAACTAACCCTATCTCCCCCATAATTCCCATCCTGATAACAGCAAAAAAATAATAAAGTAATATTATAGCCGCTTTTCATGCTAATTTCACTATATGATCACGTGAGTTATAAGCGACTGTTAAAAAATATATAAGCCTCCTGATTTTGCTCTTGGGGGGAGACCCCTTCCAAGTGCTTGGGAAATCCATGTCACTTTAAAACTCCCCCTACAGCTATAGTTTCTTTTAAATAAAAGCTTCTGCTGACCTGACCCAAAAATACTCTGTGTGTGTTTCCACGACACTACCCAACTGATTGAACTGAGTGCCGCATGTATGATAACCTGCCCTAGAGGCAGGTTTTGTACGTGTGCACCCTATGCAAGAAACTCTTGGCTCTGAGAGAACAAGTACATTCTCTCAGGGCCAGGGTAACAGAACTGGAGCAGCCAGGAAGACAAAGAGGTTTATAGATGAGGTTTTGAGGGACATTGTACAGGAGTCTCAACTCCACTGCTGCAGCTCGTTCTGTTCAGGAGGCCTTGGGGATAGAGAACATCAAGTTGGGAAGGAGGGAAATGATTCCTTAGACAGGACCCACCTGCCAGCTGATGTTATAATGTCCTCTTGCACCGAGGAAGAGGTGCAAGAGGCCATTAAATTATTAGGCATATAGCTTTGTTTGTGATGTTCAAGAGGACCACAAGGTTACTTGCTTCTGGGGTGCAAAGGTAGCAGACATCACGAGACGTGCAGAAATGCTGTTAGGGAGGGCTGGGGAGGAGCAGGTGGTCATGGTCTCTGTAAGTACCAACAATGTGGTTAAGGGCAGCAAATAGGTCCTAAAAGCTAAATTTAGGCTACTAGATAGGAAGATGAAGTCTAGGGTCTCCATGATAGCATTCTCTAAAACGCTTCCAGTGCTATGTGCAGGGCCAGCTGGACAGACCGAGCTCCAGTCTCAATGAATGGCTGAGATGATGGTGTAGGGAGAAAGAGTTCAGGTTTATTAGGAACTCGGGGACCTTTTGGAACAGGGGGAGTCTATGGAGATGGATGGTCTCCACCTGAGCCAAAATGGTACCAAACTGCTGACATGTAATATTTAAAAGGTGGCAGAGCAGTTTTTAAACTAAAATGGGGGAAAGCTGACAAGTGCAGAACAACACACAGTTCAGACTGACACACCCTATAGGGGTGAAACCATAAAAATGGAGTAAGAAATAGGGAAAGGACAAGCATAAGCCTTTAATGATTAAAAAGTCATACAGAAACCAACTAGGCAACAATAAAAAGGATACGCGTTTTTATACTACTGCTACAAGTCTAAGATCAAATGTGGGGGAATGTGAATGCTTAGCAGTAAAGAATAACATCAACATAATAGGTATCTATTATAGGTATCTATGAAACATGGAGGAGTGAGGGATGCTGTAATACCATGTCAAATGATACAGGACTGAATTGTATTGATGGGGTAGTGGTACTCTACATCAAAAGACTCCATCAAATCAAATAGGGTAGATATTTCAGCTGATAAGAGAGGTACCATAGGATCTCTGTGGATAGAAACTCCAGGTTTCATTAGAAAAAGAAATATGCCTGGGGATATACTATTGACCCACAGACAAAGACAGCAGCAGCAAATTAGAAATGCTAAGGGCAACGAGAGAGGCTGCAACAGCAGAGAACATAGTAATAATGGGTGAATTCAACTATCCACAATAGACTGGGTCAATCTAACAACAGGCTACGATGCAGAGATCAAATTTATTGAAATTGTAAAAGATGGCTCTCTAGGGCAGTTATTCCTGGAACCTACAAGAGGAAGGGCCTAGTTCTTGACCAAGTCCTAAGTAGTGTATAGGACAGAGGCAGGCAATTATTTTGGGCAGAGGGCCGCTTATGGAGTTTTGGCAAGTCATTGAGGGCTGCATAGGTAGCCCTGCCCCTTGATAGGTCACCCACACTCTGGCCAGCATCTTGGGTCCAGAGTCCCACCCCCTAACCCCTGACCTTTGCCACCAGAAGTCCCCTCCCTTTCACCAGAAGTACTCCTTTCAGCAAGGGGGTTTGCCATCCTGGAACCATAAAAATACCAAATTATATTCTAAAAATTAAACATGTACTACAACTATTAATTTCATTTCAAAAAATATTTTGAACTGATTTACATGCATTTGTGTAGTATACATAGAGGTGGTAGTATAATACCTTAAAATGAAGTCTTATTCTTATGTACTGTGGGAATGTGGGGTTGGGGTAGGGTGTGGTGGTATGGGTGTGTGTGGATTTTGTAGGGGCCTGTTAGTATGTGGAGGGAGGGTGGCTGGGGAGGGCTGTGGATTGCATGGAAGGGGAGGGTTTGCCAACAGCACACCCCTCCGCGGCAGGAAGAGCACCCACCAGTGCTCCTGCAAGCCTGGGCTCCGCGCTCCTGTTGCTCCTGGCTCTGGGGCACCAGCACAGGTCCCATGCTCCCACTGCCCCCCACCCCCAACACCACTGTCCTTCTCCTGCCACTTCCGCATCCTGCTCCCATCCCAGCACCGCGTCCCAGCTGCTCCTGCAGTCCTGGCAAAGCAGCAGGGAACCAGGTGGTGCCCAAGCCACTGGTGGGCAAGCAGTGGGGGGAGTAGGGAAATGGCTGCGGCAGGTGGGCAGCAAGGGGCAGAGAGCGGGCACGTGGAACACAGCAACAGCTGAGTGGGAGTGCAGGACCCATTGCTTGGTGCGCAGGAAAGCGGCTCCCTTCCTCTCACTGCCGTCAAGCAGTTTTAGCTGCATCTGCCTGGAGCCCGTGCCATGCTAGGCTGTGGTGCAGCTCCGTCACCGCCACCTGTGCTGCCCAGAGTGGCAGCAGTGGCTGCGTTGAGCAGCTGCATGGCCGCTCACAAGCAGCGAAGGAGCTGCACCACAGCCCCAGTGCAGTGGGAGCTCCCTGCAGCCTCAGCAAAAGCTGCCTGGCAGTGGTGAGGGGGAGGGGCCACTTCCTCCCACACTGAGCAGCAGTTTCTGCCCAGCCGCTGCTGCTGCTGCTCAGTCTTGACGGGTGAGCCTGGAGCTGGCGCAGGGCCCAGGCTGAGTAGTGGCAGCACGGGACAAACTGCTGCTCAGTGTGGGGGAAAAGCAGTCTCTCCCCCTACCGCTGCCAGCACTGGTACAAAGGGTAAGTATTACTGAGCCATGGTGCAATAGTGACCACAATGCAGTTGGGTTTGACATCCACACAGGACGGAGATGAGAAGAAAGTCTGTCACTATTGTTTTTAACTTTAAAAGGGAGACTACACCAAAATGAGGAAGCTATTTAGACAGAAGTTAAAAGGGTCCCCCATAAGGAGGCAAAGAGTGTGCAAATTGCAAGGGGCTGCTTAAGAATACCATACTGTAGGCACAGAGCAAATGCACATCGCAATTGAAAAAAAAAAAAAAAGAAAATTAAACTAAAAGAAAACAAGCATGATTTAATGGCAGAGTTGCAAAGGTAAGAAGAAAAAAAAAAAGCCTCTTTTAAAAAATGGAAGTCAAATCCTAATGAGAGGAAGAAAAAAAAAAAAAGCAAACTTTGGCAAATCAAATGTAAAACTGTAATAAGACAAGCTAAGAAAGAACTCGAGGAGAAACTTACTGGAAATGCAAAAGGTAACAATAAAAATGTCTTTAAGTACATAGAAGCCAAAGATCTGGCAGGAAGTTAGTTGGGCCTTTGGATGATCAGGATGTAAAATATGCGCTAAAGAATGATAGAGACATTGCCAAGAAATGAAATGCATTCTTTGCATCGGTCTTCACTATAGACATTAGGGAGATTCCCTCACCAGATCCACTCCTCTCTAGGCACAAGTCAGTGGAGGTGACCCAAACTGTGGTTTCAACGGATGAGGTTGTAGAGGAAATTAATAAACTAAATAGTAGCCAGTCGCTGGGACCTGATTGCATTCACCCTATGGTCCTGAAGGAGCTCAGATTGGAAACTGCTGAGCTCTTAACTGTAGTATGCAAGCTATCACTAAAAACAGGCTCAGTACCAGAAGACTGGAGGGTTGTCAATGGGATTTTAATATGTAAAAAAAGGCTCTAGAGGGGATGCAGGAAACTACAGGCTAGAACTACAGGCTATCTCTTGTTCCTGGAAAGTTGGCAGAAACAACAATAAAGGAGACTTATTCAGCGCTTGGATAAATACGACTTGCTGGGGAGGAATCATGGCTTTGTTAAAGGGAAATCATGTCTCACCAACCTACTAGAGTTCTTTGAGGGTGTCAATAAGCAGATAGATCAGGGTGATCCAACTGACATAGTATATCTGGACTTCCAAAAAGCCTTTGACAAGGTCCCACATCAGAGACTATTAAGTAAGGTAGGTAATCATGGAATGGACAGGGAATGTCCATTTGTGGATTAGAAATTGGCTTAAAATGAGATGAGTGGGTAGTAAGTTTAAAACTAACACAATGAAGTTCTTTTTCACACAGCATATAATTAAAAGTGTGGAACTCATTGCCAACAGATGTTGTAGAAGCTGATGGTTTAGCCAGATTCAAAAAGGGAGTGGGCAAATTATTGGAGGAAAAGGGGCATCAGTAGCTATTAAGCATGGGAGTTAGGGATACAGCTTCTAAATTAGAACGTCCTAGACCTTAAACGCTGGAGGCTGCAAGTGAGAGAGGAAAAGTTGAAAAAACCCCTGGTCAAATCCACCCAGTTCACTCTGCCTCTTAGCATCCACTCTTTGCCGCTGTGATGCGGGATAATGGGCAAGATGGACCTACGGCTGACCCAGTAAATGGCAATTCTTATGTTACGAATACAATTTGATACTGTAATCAAATGTGGTATAATACTGAACAGTATACAAAGAAAAGATGACACCAACTCACACCAAATAGTATTTGAAATAAAAAACTTGCATGAGGTATAGGTGTTGGGGGGGAAAAGGAAAGAGTACCTACCTTTGGATCTGCCAAAGCATTAATGACATTTCCAAGAGCCAGCAGGGAACGGTTAATGTTTGCTCCTTCTCTAAAACGGGCTCCTTTGGCGTTTGTGGTACTGGCACGCTCAGACCCTGCTAAGTCGATGAGGGACATTTTGGCAATATGAACATTTTGACTGATACTTGCAGTTTTATCTTGCTGCCTTAAATAAATCTATAAAGAAAAAAAAAGTGAAGGATAAAACAAAACAAAAATCAACAAGACCTTCTCTCAAAACATGCAACCCAGCAAGTCCCTCCTTATTTCCAAGCAATAGTTCTTATTTAGAGGTTGAAGTTTCTAGGGTTTGATAGCTGTTCACAGTCCTCTTCCTGGACTTGCTTATCTCTCTATACATACAAAAGTTATTTGGAAGAGTGGGAAGGAGCACTTAAATTTTCAAAAAAATTCTTTGCTATACTTTAGGAGACAAGTCAAGCTTATCCTGCTAAAGAAACAATGTACTTTCAAATCAGTTTTGTAGCTTTGTGACTAAAAAGGCTTCTTGTCTGCCTTCAAGATGTGTGTTACATACTAAGTCTCTTCCAAAAAAGACTGTACATCTTTTAGTCCATGGGTATGGACTGCCTTCTCATTCTTCCATAAAGAGAAATTACTTGCCAGTAACTGTAGTTCAGGAGTATTGCCTCTGCATTCATACTTGTGTAATCAAGGCACCACTGCCACAAAACTTTGGGAATCTTCTAGAGAACCATGTCCATTAGGGCCACTAGCTCCTCCTTACCCCTTTCCCTTATACAGGACTCTGAAGGTACAAGAGGGGGAGGGACCTAAATGCCTTCAGTTTCTCCCATTAACTCAGGAATTCTTCTCCCAGGTTTCTGAGAAAAGTAGGGAGCAGGAATATACCGAGTCAATACTGAGAATTACAGTTACTGGTCCGTACCTTCTCTTCCTTTTTGAGGTACCCCTGCATATTTCCATTTGAGAGAGTTCAATGAGTACTAAATGCCCTGCCCTTCTTTGGAAAGCTAGGAGCCTGGAGGGAAAAACATGCAAGAGACTACTTCAGACAGAAAATTTAAAATTAAAATACCACATTTGCTCTACAATGCCCAGTACACATACACGATCAATTAAAAGGATAGTGTCTCATCAAGTAAGTCTAGGCTTAAGTTATGGCTACAAGGAATGCTGTTTTTACACCAGGTTTATTTTACAGAATAATCTGACAGATATTTGAACAGATGCATCACACATTGCTGAAGAAAGAACTGAAGGAAGGGAATACTCTAATCTACCATCTGAGATTTCTGATAACTAAGGAGAGGAGAAAGGATCAATGAGTAGCTTACTCTTCTTTCAGTGAAGCTTCTTACACAACCAGAAACACTGACTCAGATGTTCTATAGTACTGGAGATGTGTGTATATCTAGAACCAGCCCAACAGAGACTGGGTGAAAGATGTCACTTGAATAGGAAAGCTTTCTAGAAACAATATTTTTTAAGCATGACAACTTCAAGGACCATACATTACTGGGAAAGTATATGCATCATATTTTTTTCACACACTACTCCAAGAACTAGAACAATGCACACCTTCCTGAGTGCCAAACTTCAGACATTGCCAAGGGTACTAAAATATTTGTCATAGCTGTTTTTCTAAGACAGACATTTACTGAAAAGCTCTTTGTATCTGGATTTCTTGGGCACTCTATCTAGTTGTTTTAATATAAATTTGAAAACTTCTTTATTATTTTTGCAGTACAGAGTTACTGGTGTTGACTCATCAACACAAAAAATTCATGTACCACATTAATTTACAGAATAGGAATCCCCCAAAGTCATTACAAATGTGCACCTTGGCTCTGAAATCTCCTGATCTAGACATTTTTGCAAGTGGTTCCTCTGTCAGTGGTGCTGGATCTTTGGTATCAGACTCATTTGATCTGGACAGGTTGGAGGACTTTAGTGTAGCTTATTCAGAGCATTAAAATGACTTGATACATTCACTTCCAAGGCTGATACTGGAGTTAAATAATGTTGGACTTTTCTTACTAGTGTCAAAGAGCCTTCCCTATCAACAAGATTGAGGCAGTCCTCCTACTCCAGGTTTAAATGATTTTTATGACTTAGAAATACCATCCCAATCACATCCTACACCCTCAATAAGATCTGACTACTGCCTATAAATCAGAACAGCCCTTGAAAACACAGAAAATTAAAAATGAGAAAGAGAAGGAATTGAAAAGTGGTATGGTCACTTCCTCATTTCCCAACTTTAATTCAGGAGAGAGTAGCAGATGAGTGATATCTAAATCTGATTCTAGGTTTGTTTGTAATATGCAGATCTGAATGATTATAAAAATGCGTTTGAGATAGCAAAATACTGATGACAGGCTGAGAGCCCTGGGGCTCTTTAGCCTGGAAAAGCGCAGGCTCAGGGGTGATCTGATGGCCACCTACAAGTTTATCAGGGGTGATCACCAGTATCTGGGGGAACGTTTGTTCACCAGAGCGCCCCAAGGGATGACGAGGACGAATGGTCACAAACTACTACAAGATCGTTTCAGGCTGGACATAAGGAAGAATTTCTTTACTGTCCGAGCCCCCAAGGTCTGGAACAGCCTGCCGCCGGAAGTTGTTCAAGCGCCTTCATTGAACACCTTCAAGATGAAACTGGATGCTTATCTTGCTGGGATCCTATGACCCCAGCTGACGTCCTGCCCTTTGGGCGGGGGGCTGGACTCGATGATCTTCCGAGGTCCCTTCCAGCCCTAATGTCTATGAAATCTATGAAATCTATGAAATGATAAGGATAGATATGGCACGGAGATAACCAATTTCTTGTGGTGCAAAATGGGTCATTTTTGTGAGAATTTCCCACGAGACCAGCAACCTTCAAACATAAGCAGACAAGACTCCTTGTCTATGCTAGCTCTACCAGCGTTACTAACTCTGTGGGAGCTCAACTAGTGTTAGCAACAGCAGAAAAAAACAATTATCAGTGAATTCTTAGTACAAATAAAGCTTAAACTAGCCCATTTAGGTAAAAAGTAAGTGCAGAATCCCCTCCCCGCAAACATGCAAATATGTTTAGTTCATGTGGCATATCTTTACCAATAAAATCAACATTGCAAAACTGACAGTGGAGAGGCATTCTCAACTATAGGCAACCCTAGCCACTTGCGGGGGATACGAGAACACATCCCCCACGAATGGTGAAGTCCATGAATAAGGCACTGTGTTCATGAACTCAGTGCCCCCGGCAAGTGGGGCGGGGGACATGGCTGGTCTGGCGATGGCGGCAGGAGCCCAGTGGCAGCAAGTGCGGAGCTCCCAAGGAGCTCCTTTAAACGTATTTAAGAAGCAGGTTAGGCATTTGCAAATACTTGAAACTGTTAATGCCAAACCTGCAAATAGTGAGGGTTTCCTATACTGTAAGTTCTCACACACACACACACACACACACACACACACACACACACACACACACACCCCTATAGCAATTAGATTGAGGGTCCAGAATCTACCTACTCAAATAAAATGAACCAATAAATTACAGCTTATAATGATCATACTTGTTGGTCTAAAAAGGGTAATGAATACTCATACTATTATATATATATATATAAGTGTATGAGATAAGAAATATAGGCACAATTAAGAACTTCTGAACCAGGATGCTTATACACAACCACCCATTTAGGTATAGTCCCAAGCATGCAATTAGTTTGGCTTATTTTTGCTATGAATGCACTCTATGAAAAGATGCTTAAATAGCCATGGCCCTAAAATGAATAAGATGGAATTAATCTCCCCCACATTCTTTTTAAAAATAGTTCATGTAACTAATAAAATTCAGAACAAAAAGCCAATGAACTGGTGAATATATTGAAAAGATCTTCTAAAAAGACAAAGTAAACCTGAACAAATTTTTAAGCTCTCTCATATGCAAGGGATAATTGGATGAGGGTGGTTGTAATAAAAGTGGAAAAAAGTTTTTGATAAGTATAGAAATATGTTGACGCCATCTTTAGACAATCAGATGAGTCGCTCTGTTACCATATCTCAGTAAACTATAAATTATGATAGAGTCCTGGGTACTTAACAAACATGCTTCTTTGAAGCTGATACAACATTTATTCTTTGTTTAAAGGTCACTTCCCTCATAAGAAATTCTGACATCCAATCTAATGTTCATGGATCTCAAAGGCTCGGTACAGAAGTTCACTTATGTGTTAAGCATGCAGAAAGCATGCTACAGCCCTAACCAAACAGCCATTCATGACACACAGAGTACTTTACAAGTGGTGGATCCAGCTCTAAGTTAGCCCTGGATGGATGTGGTATCAGACTAAAGCGCTTTAAGTTAGAGCACTTCATCTAACGTCCCTTTGTGAGTCACGGTAGGTTGTACTCTGCCAGCATCCCATGCAGCATTATGATACCCTGCTCATCCCTTCTCACAAGGCAGTGCTCTAGCTTCTGCCAAAGCTCTTCTGCTCTGCATGAGACCTGGACTAGGCCTCAACCCTTGGGTTGTTACTGCAGCAAAAAGCAGCACAGCCCTGAGCTGCAGCTGTGGGAAAGGAGCCCCTCTGCTGCGCTCTCTCCCATAAGCTTGCTGGCTTCCTGCACTAGGAACTGTGGCCAAGGGATGGTGCAGGGGTCTGCACAGCAGCAGGGTTGCCTTCCCTTTGGCAGGGGGAGCAGGGTTCTGAAGAGGAGCCACACTGGGAAATCAGGGAGGCCAACTGCTTAGGTGGGCTTGGCATTCTCCTGCAGCCTCCTGGAAGGCATGTTGGAGCACCTCCATGCTGCTGGCCTCATAGGCTCCAACCCCCACTCCTCTCCCCCAAACAGTACATTTGTTCTGTTCGGTCTCAGCCTAATCTAGTGCACTTTGAGTAAAGCACAATACTTAGAGTGCTTCTGCCTTTGGCTTTTCAAACGTTTGTACTTAGCCAAATTCAGCAAAGCGTGCTATCTGACTGTATCACTTTTGTATAGAAATGCAAAGTGGTTAAGGTACACAGTGTGTTTTGTATGCTCCAGTGCTACATTGCACAACAGGGACATGAGAAGAACTCCAAAAACATTTCTCAGAAAGGAAAAGAAATATACATTATAAAGATTTGCTTTGCTATTTATCTCAAAGACAAATGTGTATTCTACTTCTGGCAATTTTAAACATAAAACATTTAATGCCCAAAGTGTTGCTAAACGGCGTCAATCATACATAGGTTCTACTGAGTAGCTTGATTACACTCTATCCTGCATAATTTGGAGGTTGCCTAGGTGAAAGATGGCATGTCAGCTTTTCTGATCAGCTGTATGCAATGAATATTGTTCTTTAGCTCAGTGAAGACGCAACACTTTTGGAGTTAACAGCTAGAGCAAATAGCTAGATCACCTCAAGAGTCCCCTGTGGATGTTTGCTGCAGCTCTATACACTGCCCCCCAAGTTATCTTGAAACTCGTCATCTTTGCAGGGATGTAAACAACCTAGCCCTTCAAAGTAACCAGGTTCTACTGCACGTGTGAAGTTTTAATCAGGGTTGTAAGAATTATTCAAATGCAGTAACTTACTCTTATTTCCCTTGCTTCAATAAAACAAATGTATAAATTATTCATATTTTATAGGGTTCTGGAGTTTCTATTGGTATTGATATCTATTTTGTCACACATCAGCTTCTGAAAGCATCATGCCAATTTTAAGAGTGCATACCTTGGAACATAAATCAGTCCATGGCAGGACATATGTTGAAGAATATTCGGGAATATTAGCAATGCAACTGTATTTTTTAAAACGTATTTCAAGCAAACTTTAAAAATGTTGAAAGCGAGGCAAGAAACAAAATTAAAATAGATCCTCTTAGCTGAGATTGGGATGATATTAAGATAATAAGAGAGAAAGACTGATAGGATGCTATTTTAAGTGGTAATAATTGACTAAACAAATTCTCACAGAAGTAGAGAAAGACAATAAATTACCAAAGAGACAATAACCCTAAATAATCAAAAAGCAGTGGAAAGAGAAGATTAGTATTTAGATCCAAAATAAAAACAAAAGTTTGCTTGACATACTTAGTGATCACATAACATCTAGATTTCTCTGAATTAGGGATGTGAACAGTTAAACAATGATTATACCATTTACTGCTCACTGTTTACAGTTCAGTGACCAAAGATGTGGGGTGGAAAATTTTCCAGTGCTTTATTTTTCTGTGGGAAATGTTCCATTTCTAAAAATGCATTGTTTCATACAATTCATTAGTAACAATGAATGAATGCCAATACAATATTAGGCAAGCTTGGTAGTTTCAAAGTTATAATTAATGTTTTTTAGGCGATTATCCTTAGAAGGGTGTGAAAGATTACATATACGTTTTAGTAATTTATAAACAGAAAGGTAAATACACACACATAATAACGCTTGGATGTGTTGTAATTAGTTTTGAGTCAGATTAATTGAGTCTGCTGGAGTGTGACAATTACTGCACTCCAGCATCACATGTATGAGCATCCCAATGCTGAAAAATGGCAGTGGGGCGCTTTAAACTAAAGCTTGTTCGATGAGCTTTAGTTCAAAATGCCCCATCACCATTTTCCAAGATGGGGATGTTGATACATGTGATACTCCAGGCGCTTTTAATTAGCGTGGCTCTCAGATCTGCACTAATTAAAGCACCTCCCCATGCCTCCCAGAGCATGTCTGTAAATACCCCTAGAGAGCAATGGTATTTTCAAGACCTTACAAAAAAGCAATAGATTTGTTGAGTTATACAGTGCAGCTAGGACCCGAAATATCTTTTCTGCAAAGATCTTCCTTTGAGGATTAATGATAGCATGCAGTATTGAAAGTGGACTGTCATTTTTGATGCTTGACTTGAGCTCTTCCCCTAGATAGCTACTTTTGAACATTTATACAGGCAAGAGATTAGAGGATGACAATAGTAAAAATGGACGGGATTTCTTTCCTCCCACTTAAGTTATTAAGACCAAAATGGCTACGGGACTGTGGCAATTTAAAGCTTAGTTAAAAAAGATGGGAGTTTATCTAAAATTCATATCAGCCTGTAAATGCTATATCATCTTACCTGAAAGACAGCATGGGACCGAGAAGAGTTGGCATTTACATCAGTGGGGTGCTGTGTTCTGTTTTGGTTTCCATGATCCAACAGTTGAAGGATTTCCCCTGCAGATTTAGGCTACAAAGTATTGAAAGAACATGCAAGAAATTCATAATATGAGATTTATGCATAGTTGATATGCAATGTTTATGTTAGAGAATCATCTGAAAAATAAAAAAAGCTATTAAAAATAGAAAACACAATCAGAACTCAGTAAGCAAGGTACGAGTTTCTTGTTTTGAAACTTTTTTTTAAAACTAAAAATTAAAGCGCATACAGAGTATGTATTTGGATTTCTGCAGTAAAATAATTTCTAAGTGAATAGAAAACAAGATATAAAAAATATTAGAGCTACAAAACCAAGTTCTTGGAAGTTCGAGGCATCTAAATGAAGACTTGTGCAACAATAGTTCAGCCCCATGTATGTATGCATATGATACACTGTAATTCAGGGTTGGGCAAAATATGGTCTGTGGTCCGAATCCAGTCATCCAAGAGATTTTGTTGGGCCTGTGGTGGGTCCCTCAGTAGGGGCGGCCCAGGCAGTGGTATATTCCACTCCCCTTGGGCCAGTCCTGCCACCCCCGGGCGCACAGCAGGGTTGGGACGGCATTGCGGCTGGACTCTATGTCCCAGTAGCCTTAGTGGTGGTGGCTCCTTCTAGCTGCTGTTGCTGGACTCAGCCCCACTGCCTGGGCACCCCAGCCTGGCCATCCTACACCCACTGCTGGGGACAGGACCCACAAAGGCAAGACACTCAGCCAGGTGGCTAGGATGGGGCCGTAGGGCAGCAGGGAGCAGCATCCAGGAGCAAGACAGGTGGGCAGGGCTGGGGAGACCCTGGGATCTTGGACTAGTGACAGAGAGGGGCTGGGGCTGAAACAAGGCAGAGACCTAGTTCTGTGGGCAAAGACATACAGAGAGCAGATCATTGCTCTGCCCCAGACCCTGGCCCTGCGCTATCACCACACCAAGATCCTTGGCTGGGACCCTTGTGGACAGGGCCCAAGCCCCAGGCTGAGTGCCCACTCTAGACCTACCTGCCCCAACCACGGTAAGTTGCAGTGGCAGGTGGGCGGCTATGAAGATGGAGGTATTTTCTACCCTGAAGAGGGGCTGGAGCTGCTGCTCAACTTCATGTTGCTGCCCAGCTTCATCGGGATTGCTCAGGTGCAGAGACAGTAAGGCTCTGCACCTGACAGCCAGCAAGGCTCCCTCCCCTTCACTGCTGCCAGAGCCCTTCTCGCTGAGGCCGCCCAGAGCCCACAGCAGGGCTGCCCAGCGGCTCCTCCCCACTGCCACCTCCCTGCTGGGTACTGGGCCTTGGGGTGGCCTGGAGGAGGTGCTGGTGGCAGCAGGGGCACCAGCCGAGCTGCCCCTACTGCCCACTGCTCATCTGGAGTAGCTGCTGATCCAAGGCACCAGCTCCCTGCCCACCCACAGCCCCATCCCACTTAGGGAGTTCTGGTAACTGTTGTGCAGAGGAGGGGGGATGCTGACTCAACCTGTGACAGCTCTGTAAAAATCCTGTGGCCTGTGGGCCCAAATAATTGTCCACCCCTGCACCAGTTAAATGATCACATACAATTTTTTTTCCACAGGGCCCAGGCCTCATTCATTGCACAGGACAGACGATACGCAGGAAATGAAATAAACGAGGCTACTCACTGTAGGACCATTGCCTAATTTGTTGCTGAAGTAGTTTGCAATGAATGAAACAGAGATGGGGTTGCGAGAAGAGAGGGTATGGTTTGTAGAGTACACAGTTATCACCCCTGGAGAACTGAACTATTTTGGCCTCAGCCACAAAATTTGTATGTGAAGCCAGGGAAGTCATTTAAAGCAGGGGTGTCAATATATGGCCTGTGGGCCAGATACAGCTCATGGAACTGTCCTGTCTGGTGGGATACTTGAAACTGGGGGGAAAAGGCCTGCCACAGAACTCAGAATCCAGGAACTGTGATCGACATGGTCATTGGCAGTAGACCTGCACTGCTGTGCCAATGTGGATCTACTGCAGTTGTTGCTGGATCTGTAGATCTGACCCATGAAGTTACTTCTATTCCAGCGTTTTATCTCAGTATGAGAGGAAGAAGCAAATTCAGGATACAGAGACAAAACTTATTTCTGACATTTACTAATTTTTAAGAAACTGACATGGCATACATACTTTTCTATTTTTTAAAGCTTTTTTGGGTGTAATTTTCTATCTTCTATGTGAGAATCAGTATGGCTCCACATGGTGAAAAAGTAGAGACACTGTCTAGACCTTCCGTTAACAGAGCAACAATTAGTTGTCATTTTCTGTCAGGTTCACCCCAAAAGAAAAATCTGAAACGCACACTTTGTCTGAGAGTTTTACAGATATAAACAGCAAACGCATGCTATAATAGGAACAATCTTGGCCATATTCAAGACTACATTTTTTAGGAGGTCCCTGTATACTGGGATCGGTAAAAACCACATGTGCAGCCCCGTTGGGCATCACACAGTTTTTACTCATCTCGGCACTGGCCCCGGCCTGATCCCAGGCTCCCATGCTCCAGGACCTACAAAACCAGGTAATGCCACCCAGCTGGGCAGCAGATTTTTTTTTTTTTTTTTTAAACACTCATCCCAGTGAAGAGGGACTTCAGGATAGACAGCTGCAGCCTGAAGCATGGTCCCCATGCTTCAGAGCCTATAAAACTGTGTGCTAGGGGTTTTGACAATCAGCCAGTTCCAGATCCCAGTACAGTCCTGGTTCCCAGCTGACAATCAGTTGTCACAGGTATCTGCTTTTAACTTGCTGGTGCAGAGGAGTCTGGGATCATGATCCTGGGCTCCCCTTGCATTAACAAGTAAGGCATGAGTGAGATCTAATCCTCAGTCTCAGAATTGCACATCCTGCTATGCATGCATGGTATGGCAACAGGCAAGATCACTGGGATTGCAGATAAGATCTCATCACACCTTTAAGTGTTTTTTTTTTGGATCCACTCCCTGACTCACTTCACTGTCTCTATGCATCATGTAGGGACCCCAAGCCCAAATTTGGAATTCAGATACTATTCTGAGGGCCATGCATCTAAAAGTTAGGAGCTATAGACTCCAAATTTTAGGCACCTAAACTCTGTGCTGGATCTAGCTTTTAGTCTCTATTTTATTTTCCAAGTTTGTAGAAAGAGATGTTCCTTCACTGCTATCGTAAGGGTTTTGTGAAGTTAGAGTTGGAAGATCTTCAGATGACAGGTGTAAGGAAAGCAAACGTGTTATCTACATACCTGATGTAATGTTAATCCTTGAACTAATACCCCTCTTTGAGCATCTTCACGGACAGCCAGAGGTCCTGAATTTACTAGCAAGTCATGGATCTGTTCATTGTAGACCTTCAAAAGACATTTAAATCACCCTTAAAAATCAAATATCCCCTATTTAGCAAGATTAAACCTGATTAGACAAAATAATTTTGTACCGTTTTCACGCGAGTGCTTATGTGTTAGCTTAACATACCTTAAAATCTAATTAAATTTGGCAAAGTTGCAGCCAAAGACCATTTTCCTCTGGAATTTAACATTCAGTTCATCCAGTCTTTAATACTTATCAATTTACATAGGTATTAGGATTATCTCACAAGTGTTAGTTGCATATATGTGCTCCTACAACTGGATCCGAATCTTACAACAGGCTTCAGAATCTGTAGTTCAAACATATTGATAACTGCAATCCATATGCGCTAGCACTTTGGAAAAAAGTGCCAAGAAATCAAAAGTGACAATATTGTAATGGCTTTGTGAAAGGATGGAGGCTGTTGGAAAGAATAAAAGCTTCTGCAGTGCAGAATAAGTGCAGTTCTTTTTCTTCAGTGAATAACTTTAAGTAGAATGCAACAACACATAACTACACAGAATAAAGATCCTACTTAGAGGAGCTGGAAGTTCACACATTCATTTCACTTGGATACTGTTGCTCCTCCTGCTGCTCACAGTGATACGTAGGGACCTACTTAAGTCATGATTTTGCAGAAACTACAAAATTGGGCATTGTTCACAAAAATCCATGAAAAAACCCCAAAACAAAACCAAACAAACCACACAAAACCTGACTAAAAGTAAAAAATACTGGCTCCCCAGTGGGAGATAGCAGTCCTCTTGCTCGCTGAGGTCCAGCCTTGCAGCCCGCAAGGCGTGGGTGGGGAGGCGGCCTGAAGGGAAGCAGCCAAGATGATTTCCCCCCCTCAATCGACTGGCTGAGATGGCTGCCGGTTGCCATTCAGCAGTGAGGGGCAGGACAGTACAACAGACAGCCCTCTCAGCCAATCAGCAGCATGGCTGTCAGGGCCCCTTGGCCAATCAGCAGCAAGTGGCAGGCTCACCACAAAATTGCGGGCGTTGAGAGTGGCCCACATTCAGCAAAAGTCCCTTTTGCTTGCTGTAAATTAGGCAAATCCCTAGATAGGCATAGGTAAGAGATAGGCATAGGTAAATTCAGGATTTTGAAAGCAGGAGTACAGGAAGTGCAACTCTGTCTCAGGTGACTGCAAACCCTGTCCCCAACGCTGATTCATGCCATGGCTACCTCCAGGTCAAAGGGCTCAGGCTGAAGTTGGAAGTTCCTGCATTCTCTGCTGGTCTAAGCCCTAGGCCCAGGAGGGCAGTGGAAAGGAAGGTGTCCTGGCCCTAGCACACTCCACTTGAGGCCAGTCTCTTAACAGGTCTACTGTGTGCAAATACAGACAGACAGACTCATTTTCTAATCCACAGGCAGAGCAGTTTCAGTTGAAATGCTCCCATATTTTTTCAAATAGCTGTTTTAAGGCCTACTGCAAAAACCCCAAACAAAACAGGAAAATCTCATAGGTGACAGAGCGAAAAAAGTAGAATCAGTCTCAGTCAGGCAATTTCAAACCATTTATAGACTTTTGTGTACTGTGCAACACTGAAATATACCAGCTGCTTGAAGGATATTTTGTACACACGAGCTGTGTGTTTTACAGGGCAATGTAATTAATTTGAAAAGGTTTAAAGCAGACTCCTGTAAGCGTTAACTTATAAACAGCACCAGCTTTTTAAAGTATAGTTCTACTCCATTCCTATTACAACATTTTCCCTCAAGCATCCACATTCTCTCAGACCTGTGAATGGCTGCCCAAGAAAGGCTTCACTAGTTTCCAAATATAGGGAAACACCCTTTATTAAGTCCAATACGCACAATATAAGTGTAAGCTCACCTCAAAGTATGAAACAGCAAGAGTGCACAACTTGTCTTCTTTTATTTGATCCATGCAATTATAAAGCTCCATCAGAGTTAAATACATCACTCCAGGATCTTTAGGTGAACCCAGCATTGTGTAGGTTTTTCCTGCTCCAGTTGCACCATATGCAAGCACTGAATTGTAAAAACATTTTAGTACCATATTACTCCACCAGTTAGGACTGAAAATGACTCGCTGGATCCTCAAGTCTAGTCCCTTGCTACAAGATATGACTGCATTATATATGCATCTTTAAAAAATGATCAAGCACAATCTTAAAATTAGAGTATTTTTTGTCTATGCTAGTCAATGTGGAAGGCTGTTCCAGAACTCTAGTACACTGATAGTGAAAAATCTACTTCTAATTTTTATCCTAAATTTATTTATAGATAATTTATAATAATTTGTTCTTGTGTCATCATGTCATTCAGAATAAACAGCCCTTTTCCCTTTCTGTGGTACTAAGATAGATCAATCGTATCTCCTCTCAACATTTGTTCTGCTATACTAAATAAGGCAACCTCTTTCAGTCGCATCTCATGAGGTAGGCACTCTGATCCCCAACCAGCCAAATTTCTTCTTTGTACCCATTCCAATTTGAATTCATCTTTCTTGAACACAGGTATCAATATTTTTACCTAGTGCTCTAGATGAAATTCTGAAATCTTTTATAATTCCAATATTCATTCTTTTACAGAAAAGGGGCTGTATGCACAAAGAAAAAAATACAAATAAAAACAAGCATCTCGCTTGTAACAACTAACAATAAAGTTTTAATGTTAAAAAAAAAAAAAATCACTCTCTCTCAGCACCTGCCAACAGTTACTTCGTAACAGTTACTTTGCCAACAGTTACAACAGGGGGATCTTACATGAGACACTTAGAGGAATTGGTTTTGTGAACTGAAGGAGTAAAACTGAAAAGTTACCTGTACAGTTATATCCATTTAAAAAACCATCCAACACAGTTTTGGTAGTATGCTCAAAGACTTCCATTTGAGATGAATTTTCACGAAAAACAGCATCAAACACAAATTTGAGATCCTTATTTTTCCTCTTGTTAATATCTCTATGAAGTATTTTCTTCCCATGAAAGAAGCTGACGACTTCTTCTTTTGGATCAAAGACCAATATATGCTGGTCTACAACATGGACCACTTTGCTAAACTTGCCATCTTTCTCTTTTTCATTTTCTGGACGGACACGAACCACCACTTTCACATGATTGCAAACATTCTCCTCGGTAGTGGCAGAAGCAGACATGGTGGTTTCCTAAATCTTACTGCCAAGAGTGCAGATAAAGTAATGCAATTGTAAAGAAAGAAAGAAAGAAAGAAAGAAAGAAAGAAAGAGAGAGAGAGAGAAAGCACACAAAAACTTTAACATTTGGAACAAACCATTTTACAACTGGCTCACATTTGAGACGGTAGCATTTATAAAATGCATGAGCTTATTTTTCAAACTGAGTTTCCTTACTTAGGAAATTTGGGAAAATTCACAAACCATCTATTTCTCATACTTTTAATACGAGATGTTAGATTTTTGCCATGGAATACAAGGCAAAATCCTCTCTCATTTGCAGACTGTATTGTTCAATTGTTTAAGTATAGTACATAAAATGTATTATCATATTTACTCAAATCCAAGATGATGTTCTTTTGCCCAGTCAACATGGGGAAAGAAAATACCTTGTCTTAGTCAGACCTTGGGTTGAAACCAGAGTAAATCTGCTGCTTGCCCCAGGCCAGGGTGGCTCATGAGGCAGGATTCAGTGTGTGGGAAGATTGCTCCCCTCCACACTTATCTTCAGCTACAATTCTAGCTATGACAAACCCAGACCTGGAGCTGATGCTTCTATCTGAGCTGGGCCCACCACCACTGACAGCCAAGAGCCAGAGCTGCTGCTGCAGCAGGTAAATGGTAGGAAGTATAGGCAGTAGGAGAATCAGGTGGTGAGTGGGCATGGGGCAGGCAAGTGGTGGTGCGGGGACACAGATAGTAGGCACAGGCATGGTGGGGGAAGGAGCCAGGGGGACACGTGGCAGGCAAGGGTCTGGCCCCTCATCCTTTGCTGCTGCTTTCGCAGTGTGGGAGAATAAATTTAAGGCAATCTTCCAATAACTAAATTCTATACATGGAAAACTAACCAATTTATAACTTTCCATGTACAGAATTTAATTATTGCAAGGCTGTCTTAAATTCAAAGCCAGAGTGGATAAAAATAAATGATTAAAAAAAGATAATAAAAATGGATTTTTTTTAAAAAACAGATTTTTTTAAGTTTAATTATTTTTAATTTTTTTGTTACATGCTTTAAAAAAAAAAGAATAAACCTATATAAAAATAGTTTTAATTTAAGATATGTTAAAGCTCAAAGATATCATCATGCAATAAGGATTATGACTTCTAATTATATACTATTTGAGACAACATATTTACATAACATTTTTAGAAAAGTTTTATAAATAGGTCACAACAGGCCATGGATTATATTAGGGGCCCAATCTAATGGGGTTTACAGAGGCTCCTCTATAAATTAATAAAGATTAAAGAAAATCATTCACCCAATGGGACTCAGTGTTCAGTCTAGAAAATCCCATTAAACATCTCCGTGATTCTTAGTTTCAGTTCTCAAACTGTGGATTTGTGTCTCCAGAAAACATCCTTGTTAACAGCAGTATATGGAGATGAGATGATTACCTACCCATCAGCCCTAATGTCTCTGCAAGTTTGTGTACAGTCAAGCTCTTACCTCTCTCTAAAAGTGCAAAGTTTCAAGTTAAATGAGTACAGGATATTAAACAACAAGACTGCACCTTTTGTAGAAAACAATGATTACATTGAAGCCTCTGACCAGCGAGTTAAATTGATTTGATTTAAGTCAAATCCACCCTATTCAAATTCATCTTTGATTTGGGTAAATACCATATTAAAGAACATATAATATAAGTACACAGTGTGTTAACTGCTTTAGCTGCATCGCTAATTTGCAGGTCACGAAAGTATTTGATTTCCTAAAAAAATATTCATGTTACTGTACATTTAATCCCCAAAAGTACAGTGATTTTAATTCTCAAACTCTCCCATTTATTTATGTAGCTTTATTTGTATTTTAACCTAACTAAACACTGTAAGACACCTCCAATTTAAGCTTCATTGAAGGTTCTTCTGCTTCATTACCCAACATTGTGTTATGCGAATTATGCCTATATACAAAGGCAACACATCCTAATGTATCACTGCTGACCGACTGGTACATATGCAACATTTTCTGTGAAGAACTGGTCAGTTACTTAAAAGCTGAGATTTAAAGCTAATGATTAATAAACCTGGGGGTGAATCAATTTCTGGAGGTATTCTTTTTGATAATCAGTTACTAGTTGGTGATTTTTTTCCCCATTTTTTTAAATTTAATGCTTAGATTTTCTCTCAATATGGGACTAAAAGCATTAAGAACCTTTTGTTTATGACACTACTATCAGGGTAGGTTTGCTGTTGTGTATTTGTTCTGTCTTCTCTTCTTTTTCCCCCCTCTCAGGTACCTCTTCTTCCCTACTTGCCAGAAACTAGACCCTGCTTGAGGAGAAGCTAAATTGACTGTTATTCATGCTAGGATTGAATGCAGCAGGCAACAACCTGGGCTGTCAGTTTGCTAACTTACACTGAGTCTCCCAATGCCTGAAGTAGAGGTGCTTCGACAGAGATTTTGGGGGCTGATACCAATAGCCAATTTTTAAGAAGGCATATTGGCTGATAGCAATCTGATTTCCAATACAGCTGTGTGCCACTGGTAAGTCTGTTGTGGTGGATGGGGAAGGAGGAGGGAATGGGTGTGGGGAGGCAGATCAAGGTCCCTGCGGTGATGAAGGGAGTGGGGCAGGGGCTGGAGCAGGCGTTGCCTAGCTGGGGCGGGGTGAGAGACAGAGGGAGGGGGCAGCTCCTGCCACTTGCACACACCCTGGGAGGGCATGGGGTGGGGGTGTCCCCAGATCTGCAGGGGGGGGAAAGGAGGGCTGTAAGCAGGGCAAAAACTGGGCAGATACTCCCAGGGCCTGATCTTGCATTGGAATTACCAGGGTATGCAGGAGTTGGGCCCTCCAGGCCTGGCAGAACATATCACTCATTGACCCATAGCATCAACAGGCAGGACAACAGGTGACATGTTTCACCCAATCAAGCAGATCAGCTGTGCTGACGCATCCCAGCACAGCTGATCCATTTCATTTGACAACATCCATTTCTACCCTAAGATAACATGAAGTTAACATGAAAAGAGAGAAGGCAACTTTCACAAACTCACAGAAGAATGTGCAGCAATCAGGTAAAACTACGACAAGCAGTTCTCTCACTTGCACTACACCTCCTCTTAGTCCTATGCTCTCTAGTCCTGTTAAAGTTCCAGGCTACGCCAAACATAAGGTGACAGTTGTCTATTGCTAACAACTCATTGGCTGAATTACAGTAAAGAAAACTTAATATAATTTATTGTACTTATTACTTAAGCAAGTACCAACCAGGGACATGTTTCATTGACAGAGATAAAGGTTGCATTGGTCTAAGCTACAGAGTGGGCTTATTTGACAAAAATCTGTTTTCCCCAATAAGTACAGCAGGCAGTTAAACCTAGTAGTTGATTTCAACTACCAGGGCTAGAAAGTGAAAACACACTGAAAAATACTGCTACTTAAGAGTTATCAATTTTAAGTCTACTAATATAAATAAAATTGACCAAAAGCTCTCAATTTCAGGGCTGCTATGGAGAGTGGTGAAACTGACTTTCAGTTGAACAGTTAACAGGGCCTACCAGCATTCTGAGTATCATGTTAAATTTTCCATAAAAATATAAGGAGCTATGAAGAACTGAGCGTGTTCTGCACTTATATGAATTAGCCAGCATGCTTAATGATGCCTTTAATATTAAGAATAAAGAGAAATGCACTAGCGGGTCAAGATATACTCTAGAGCTGACCACAGATTTCAACAGTTTATTGTTGATGTTAGAAACTGTAAAAAATTAGCTGGAATGGGCTTATAAGGAAGATTGAAAGCTGAGATTTTGAAGATGCTATTTCACCCCTTGATGCTCTCAGAGGATACCTGGCCCTGCTATGAATCTCTCACATGCAGGCACATGCTGGAAGACCCCCATACCTCTAAAGTTCCTTGTAGAGCCCCTTCAAAATAAGGGCATTTTATTTTTGTTCATGCAGGTCTTTCCTTAAAGGAACAAATACATTGGTTGGGGAACAGGGTGGTTACAGATGTTGTCAAATAAACTAATCGTGGAAATTTGGAAAAACATTTTTTTTTTACTAACTTTTAAGTTGTATGCAATAAGAACTGGTAAATATCCACCTAATAGTGTCCCTTCTGTTCCGATAAAGCTTTAATGATTGCTCCGCTGCTGACCAAGGTAAATATTTTTATTGTTTCTCTTTACAATGTACAGTCCCCATCTATTATAAAGCAGGGGTGTCAAGCATATGGCCTGTAGGCCAGATCCAGCCTGTGGAGCCTGATGATCTAGTCTCGGGGTATTGGACCAGCATGCAGATCTGGTCTGGTGCATGGGCTGGACCTGGTGCCATGAGCACTGCATGTGGCACAGGGAGTAGGTCTGGGCTGTGTTTAATGTGGCGCCCACACTGGTCTGGTCTTTAGGGGTGCACTGATAAGAGATTTTTTGGGCCAATACCGATGGCCAATTTTTAATAACCCATATCGGTTGATACTGATCTGATTCCCGATATGCAGCCAGGCAGCTTGGAGAGCAGTGCCTGGCTGATAAGTCTGTTATGGGGTAAGGGAGGAGGAAAAGGGCATGGTGGGGAAGCAGATCAAAGCCCTGCGTCAAGGGATGAAGCAGGACTGGTGCTGCACAGCCGGAACAGAGTGCGGGGACCATGGGTAGGGTGAGGTGGCTCCTGCTGCTTCAGGCACCCTGGGGCTTGGGGGGGCATGTGCTCCCGGATCTGCATGGGCGAGGGTGGGTTGCAGCTGCAGGCTGGGACTGGGCAGCAGTGGCACTGGGAGCAAGGCTATGTGGAGGGCTGCAACCACCCCAAAATTAGCTGTAGCCCGCCTCCCAGCACTGCTGCCCCCTGCCCCAGCCCCCACCAGGAGGAGCCCAGTGTAGACCCCGGCAGCAGGCCGCTGTCCCCCAGGGCACAGATCTGGGGGCGCATGCCCCCTATGCCTTCCTAGGCAACATTGTTGGCTACATCAGCCAAAAAAAGCCAATTGCCATTACTGTCAATTTTCCTTATATTGGTACCAATGTATCGGTATAGGGCCTCTATTGGTCCTGTATGCTGGGGCCTGGTCCAATGCATGTGTCCAGTGCAGTCTTGCGCACAGCAAATGCATTCCTGCACTGGGGCTTGTTCTGCATGTAGTCTATGAGGTGCATGCTGCATGGGGCGCGTCACTGGACCAGCCATGCACGCTGGCGCCAGCGTACACGGACAGCCTGGAGTTCAATTCGGACCATTCCTCAGGGTCAGTGCACAGCACTGATCTGGTGGTGGGGCACCCCAAGCAGCCTGTGCAGAGCATCTTGCATATGTTGCACGTGGCACAGGGGGCTGGGGGATACTGCATGTATCCCCCAACTGGGCTAGCCCTGCACGGTAGCTGCAGCATGACCTGATCCAGCAAAACTATGCTCATCCATCCGACCTGCACATGCCTCTACCATATAGAGCAACCTGCATACGCTCCGACCACAAGGGTATTATAACATATGACACCTATAGGGGTACACAACTCAAACTCTAAAGTGGGGCACTTACAAGCTGCATTTTCCAGTGGGAAGGCAGAGGAGGAGAGTATCCCACTGGCCCTAGTCAAACCCCTACTCTCCTAAGAGCCTCAGGCCCAGACAGAAAAGCTCTCTTAGGATCTCCAGGCCTAGCAACCAACCAACCTGTCATTCCTTGCTCCCAACACGTACAGTCCACCCTCATCCTCCCTTTCCCCTTGCAGGAGTCAGTGCCAGCATTGCAGTCATGTTTCTGGGTCTCACTCCTGCCCGCGTGGCGCTCAATCTCCATGGGGCTGGCTCGTCTACATGTGGGAATACTGGGTGTTTTTAAACGTGCTCCAGGGTGGGGGTGCTTTAATTAAAGTGGCTCCATCAGCAGTGTCTTGAGTACTCAGCTTTAGTCAAAGCACTAGACGAGCTTTAAAGCACCTCTGCCACCACGGTGAAGCACGGGGATGCTGAATACACGCGACACCCAGGCTGCTGGAGAGCGCTAATTAGAGCGCTCCAGATGACTTGATTAAGCCGAACTGGTGCACTAATTAGCACACATCAAAGCAAGCGCCTGGCAGCTGTGCAGGTGCCCACCAGTGACAGCTGCCACCCTAGCTGACGTTTTTCGCACGTCCCTCACTTACCTGTAGCAGCCCAGCGGTCCCTTTGCCACCTCACACCCTGAGTGATAATAACCAGGTTAAGAACAGGAGGGATTTTTAACCCGTCCTATCCCAAAGGGCCCCGGGGGAAGGGGGTCAGCGCCAGCTGCAACCCGTACAACGCCAAGAACAAACAAACAAACAAAAAACCTCAAGGCAAAACCTAGCCGCGGCCTCGCACTTACCAGCCCCGCCCCGAGCGTGAACCCCGGGGGCCAGCCCCACCCCGTAACAAAGCCCGTCCCGCGAAGCTGGAGAAGCTCCCAAGGAGGCTCTAAGCGAGCGGGGAGGGATAGGGCGAGGGCGGCCCGGAGCCGGCGGGCGCTGGGGGTAGGATCCCCGCTCACCTCAGCGCCCGGACGCCGCCGCCGCCGCCCCCCAGCCAAATTCAAACGCAAGCGGCTCGCGCAGCCGCGCCCCCTCATTGGCTGGCGCCGCTGTGACGTTTCCGGCGCGACGGCGGTTGCTGCCGGGGTTCTTCTCGCCTTGCCTCGGCGCGCGGGTGCTGTGGGGGAGGGGCAGGTGCCTCCGGCCCGGGGTGGGTACTACTACTCCGCCGAGTCGAGGAGGGTAGCGGGGGGAGGCGTGCGTGTGCGTAGGGGGCGGGCGGCGCTGGCGGCGGCTTGGTGTGCAGTGAGTAGCGGCACCTCGGTGCAGCTGTGGGCTTGGGGTGGCAGGACTGCGCAGCCCCTTAGACCCCGGCCGATAAGGAGCTCCCCCCATCTTCCCATGTGCGTTGCAGCCACGAGTCCCGCAGGGCTCCCAGTCTCGGCGCTGGTGTGCTCCTTCCCCACGGGGCCTACCAGCGCTCCCTGCTGCTGCTGCTGCTGTGGCGCCCGCTCTCCCTCCTCCTCCTCTGCTGCTCCCGAGGTGCCTCTCCTACCCCCACAACGTGTACAGTACAGGGGCCCGCAGCTTTGTGCTGCCCCCCTTTTAAGACACAAGCCACCAAAATGGGGCGCTGCCTTGGAGCTCATGATAAGGCCCCCTCCCCCTTCCACCGGAGGGACCAGCAGGCGGCCTCAGCAGGGACAGTGGTAATGGGTACCAGGTGCATATGCAGCCCCTGAGAGTGCTGGAGCACCCCCTGACAGGTTGCGCTCCCCGCTTAGGTGACAGGCACCAGCGAGTGGGAGTGCTGGATAAAGTGCTGTTGGCCACTTCCGGGGCGATGGGCTGTGAAGGGACTCCCCTCCCGGTTGGTAAGATTGGCTGGGGGGGGCACATGCCCCCGCTAAGGTGGCACCAGTTGCCCATGAGCTGGGACGTACTGCCCTGCTTCCCTCCAAACCAGGTTGCTTCCAAGGAGGCCACCTCCTGCTGCTGATTTGTAGCCTGTGTGGACACTACGTGTGTCCTATATAGGCCTATGCAGCTTGCCACAGATCCTGTGATGCCACGTGCTGAAGCGTGTAGTCGCTGTTGTCAGCCCCTATCTCTTCGTGGTGGCAGTGGCCTGGTTGCAGAGCTGGTTAGTTCAGGACCCTCATCTGCTGCAGGCTTTCAAATTGTATTTGGAAGAAAGGGCTCTTCACCCCATCATTTGAGGCCCAGTGCTGTACCTTGTGCTCACCTGGTCTGCCATTACAGGTGGCAGAAGGAGGCGCAGTTGAGAGAGTTGTTGGTCATCTTTAATATGAGTAATGTTTGCATTTATTTTTACCATCCATATTATAAATGGTTTCTGGAGATGAGGAAAATACCTGGCCTAAAAGAACATGCCTCATGCATTTGTCTTTAAAGCTTGGAATGTTTTTTTTAAACTTAGGGCCTCAATTATTATGAGGGGAATCCCACCTAAAATGATGATTGAGTATTATTGTGACAGGTGCAGGCAACACAGGAACCTATCTGAACAAATTTAGGTAAACTAAGTAGATAAATTGGCTTATGAAGGCATATAGTCCTAATGCTAAGAGCAGAAATCAGGACAGCATTGCGTCATGCATCTTCATGTCTGGGTTTTCATTTTTCTTGTATGGCTTATGAAATATGGGAGCAGAAGTGGTATTTACCTAGAAAATAAAGGTAAAATTAAGCCCTCGTTTTCTAAACTTCAATTCATGCTTTTATGAAAGGAATGGATTAGCGCAAAAATACAGTATTCCAATACAAGGTTACAGAAGTCATGCAAGCATGTAGTGGCTGCCTAGTCTGAGAATCAGTTCATCCCATTTTTAAGCAGTAAGCAAAGATATACCAGAGCAGATAAACTATATGATTTTTCAGAGGACTATAGTATTGCATCAGGCCAACTATGAAATACTTTTCATGAGTCATAGTTTTCATTCCTGACCCCTGGTATAATCAGCTTATGTCTCGAAGCAAGCGATTTGATGATGTGATTTTTATCATGCGCTGGTACAAATATGTTTATTGATTTGTAACATTATCTTATTCTAGCACCATTTCAAATCCAATCACAATATTTCAATCATTGCTTTTCTGCTTTAGCTGGTCAAAGGAAAAACAACATTCATTGTGTTATGGTATGATATTAACATGTTTGCCATCGTCTATGACAAAACGAGGGCACTGCGCTGAAAATAAATGTAACCTTTTTTCACTGGTGTACTTTATGCTCACATCTGATTATACTGTTATTTGTACTACATATATTTTCATTTTAAAGTTGAGGTCTTTGGTTCATTATAATACAGTTGGAGTTTGGGGTAAAGGGGAAAAAAAGCTCTTCCTGGATTTGCATAAGAGTTAGGGCATTGGAGAAATACTGAAAGGAGATCAACACTGAAGTTGTTTATGGCAACTTTGTAAATAAATTTCTGCTAGGGAAATGTTTACGTGGAGCCTTGTATCCTTGGATACAAAGATTTCGTATTTCTCATTTCTTTGCAAACCTCGGGTGCCTATAGATGTGCTACAAGTCTGCTCCGACTTGCTGTAATTACAGCGCGTTGGAGCAGATTCAGTCGAGTCTGCACGAGCGTGGTAATTGTATGCTCACTACATGACATCAGCCTCCTCACGCCCATGATGTGTTAGTACATGACAATTAACTTCTTTAACCTAGTATTGGAATACTGTATTTTTGCGCTAATCTGTTCCTTTAAAAAAAGAATGAATTGAAATTTAGAAAATGAGGGCTTCATTTTTCATTTATTTTCTAGGTAAATACCTCCTCTGCTCCCAGCCTTCACATCTTGTGTATCAGTATTCCTGCACTTCAAAATGGTGCCAGGGGTGCTTGAGCTAAAGTTAGTTGAACAAGCTTTACTTCAAGCGCCCCTGCTGCCATTTTGAAGTGCGGGGATGCTGATGCATGAGATGCTGTTGCACTTGAATTAAAGTACCCCACTCCCGGAGCATGTGTAAAAGTGCCCCTTATTCTTAGAATACTCATTCTAAAATATTTTCTAATACTTATTATTTGTTTAGGTTGACCTGTCTACAATATGCTGTTGCCTCAGTACTTGCGCCATGGCTACAGACAACTGTTTCTGTGCAGCTTAAAATCAGGCTCAATAAACAAGTGTGTTTGGGCCAGAAATGCAGAGTCTTCAACCGTTGTGCCTAATGGACTTACAGATCAAACCGCACATAAGAATGAAGTTCATGCTAATATAAATGAAAGTGCAGAAGATGAGGACTACAGAAGATTGCACATCCCAGTGATGGTGAAGGAAGTTATTGACTGTTTTTCACCTCAACCAGGGCAGGTGAGTTAAAATGGTTGTTTACTGTAGGATCATTTTTCCCAAATTTGCATTTTTGCTTAGTACCATTTTGTGAAAACTGTTTATTTTGTAGTTTAAAATAATTAGACTTTTTATTTTACAGTAAATATTTTGGAGGTGGCGAACCCATGCCACTTTTGTCACAAGTGGTATGGGCTGTCTGTGTGTGGCATGGTGTGGGCAACCCCTGTATGTAGCACGCAGCATATCGTGATACTTGAACAAGCAGTATGTTTCAAATAAGAAACTTTTACATTTTCTCATTTGTGTATGTTTAAGACTGACCATAAACAATAGGCTGAGAGACTCAGAGACATGGATACATATACTGCAGAACAGAGTTTAATGCAGTGATGTGGAATTAGAAGTGTGAAGTAAATGTTTCCCTGGCACAGTATAGTTAAGTTTATCTCAGCATATTATTTTATAGCATAGAAGTAGCTTCTACTTTTGGTTCCTGGAAAATATCTTCACCTTTATTATAGCTTCTGTGATGGTGCTTGCATATAAATTGGGTAAAAATTAACCCAATAAATACTACTGTATATTGCTTTTGATTTGTGTGATTTTAAAATATTATTAAGTTCTTTGTGAAACCTGGTATACTCTCTGATTTGCTGATAGCATCCTACAGGTGCTTAAGTATGTGAGATATTGCTAATATCAGAAATTCGTAGATGTTTCAGAATGGTACAGCTGGGGTATTTTTATCAAACAAATGGAAATTTTTCAGGAGGGTGGGAAGTCTTTTTGGAGGATCAAAAAACAAAAGCCAAGAAATATATATCATGTTTTTGTTTGGGAGGACATTTAAAGTCTGATTAGTCAGGGGTATTCCATACCTAAACCCAGGCTTAACTGAAATTTCTTTTTTGCTTTGTTGTTCTGTGTTTCAAAATATCATAGTAAAATACAAAGGAAATCCTTCAAAAAGATTTGTTGGGTCATTAAAGTAAGCTGTTACTGCTGCTGGTCTGAATTCAATAGAAGAGCCACAAAATCCCACCTGCTTCACCTTGGGCTTTACCCTTAACTGATAACTATGAACAGCACTTATGTCATTTTTTAAAGCAGTGGCAAATACACCATTGATTGGGAGTATCAAAGAATACTGCATGTTTTAAATTGCTTGGGGCTTGTAGTTTTAGTTTGTTTGCAAATAAATGTGATGGGCACAGTGAATCAGATGGGTTGAGCTAGTATAAGGATCAACTATGACGTTAAATTTAAATTAAGATTTAGGCTTTGTGTCTCGTTGAAATGTTGGAACTATGTTTAGTCCTATGATTTCAGTTGCCTTGGCTATAAAATGGGGACAGAGTCACTATTATTTAAATTCTTAAGATTATCTTTGTAACCAGAAAGTTAATATTTATGTCTTCCCCAGGAAACTTTAAAAATAATTCAAAATTCCATAATCTTTAGAATGTATGCCCCTGGGGGATTACTCTTGAGCATAGTTACAGTCTTCCTAAGACGAAAGTTGATGTCAACCTTGTATTTCCTTAAGTACCACAAATATAAGAAGTTGAGTAACATGCAGAAAATTCAGATGGAAAGGCATAACTTTTTAGTTAGCAGATCTTTTAGGTTTTTTTATATTGCTTTCAAACAACACATTTTTAATCCAATAATTCAGATACAAGTGAAAATCACAATAGAAGATTCAAGTAGTAAAACCAAAGAAATGAAAAGGAAGTTCCAGGGTGTTAATCCTGATGAGAGAAAAAAAGATGCATTTACCCTCTCATTATACTTTTATTGGTTTTCTCATATCCGGAATCTTTTTATTATAGATTTCAGTGACAGTACTTTCCAGTAACCTTCATGAGTTGTATTTTAGTGCTTTAGATCCTGTTTTTAACAAGTCCCAATGGCGGTACTTTCATGGAAGTACATAGTTCAAATGAGTTTCTACGTATCTAGCTCATTTTCCCTTGAGTGAAAAGTCTGTTGCAGTAAATACACATACAAGTAATTTTCTCTTTTAAATTCACTATGTTGACTGAACTGCATTGTAGGATTTTTTTCAGTCCACTAATGTTCTGTATGCATACTTCTGCAATTGCTTGGACAACTTCAGTGTTCTCAGTTCTTTAATCTTCAGTAGTAATAAAGAATCAAATGTAACTGCTCAGACTGAATGCCTCTATTTCACCCACAAGCTATTTTTAAATCTTTCTAGTTTTCATTCTGTTTTTTCCTGACTTAAGCTGTGTATTGGCCATTTAAAAATTATTCTCTTTAGAACATTGTAATGTTTCAAAGATGTTGCATATCTATAAGAAGCTAAGATTTATACTGTATGAGTACAAACAATATTTGTGATGTGCAATATCAAGAAGAGAAGAGGAGATGAACATACCTGGTCCAGATGTACTAAGAAACAATAAATTATGGCTTGATGACACCCATACATTCTCTTAAATATGATAGGAAAACAGATTATTTTGGTGATATCTTATTAGACAAATTGTATAGTTGGGAGAGATGTTAGACAAGCGTGTGCTTGTCCTATTGTAGGTCTGGGGAAAGAGCAGGTATGGTCTAAGTTGGGGAGTAAGCAAACTTTGGCTGCAGGCCAGAATTACCCACTGGGTTGGTGGGCTTTAGGACCCAGCCACTGCTTGCCTCCCTGGCCACATGGGGAAAGTGCTTGCAGCCAGCTTTTGTCCTTGTGGTAGAGCTGGAAGAGCACCAGTGGAAAGCGCCTTGTGCTGCCGACTGCCTCTGAAGTCCAAGGGCCATATCCAACCCATGGTCCATAGGTTGCCCACCCGTAGTAAGTTAAAAATCAATTAAAGCAATAGCTTGTTTTTTAACTCCATATGTAAAAGAAAACAGGTGCTTAGAGGGTGGAGAGCTACAAACTAAGATCAAACAATTCTCCAACCCTCTTAACTGTGATGGGACTCTGATATAGAATGCAGATCTGTAACATGTTTTTTAAAATGTTTGTTTGATCTATGATAATGGAGTATATTGTTGGGTTTTTAGAACAGCTCTGTGTAAGTCATGAACCAGATTTAGGTGAAGGAGAAAAGCTCCCTGTTCCCCTTCCCATTTGTGAACGATAGAATTAATATCAGATACCAATTTCATCTCATTAAGCGTACTTTATATTAAATAACTTAACCCTGCAACCTTCACCTCCTCCCAACAGAACCTACTCTGAAAACTCCCCCAACAATTTGGATCATTTTGTCTGTCTATTTTTATAATTCTGTTACTGTTTCCACTTCCACTTCCAAGCCCTCAGTGAAAGGGCAGATGTTGTATGAAGCACAGCAAACAACCATGGTATGGGGGAGAATCTACCTGGTAGATAATTCTGGGATATATCCAGTTTTGTCATGATGCATCTCCACCCTTCCTTCACTCTTCTGTCATTCTGCGGCTCTTAAGTATATAGTTATTCAGCTCATTTCTTGAATCCACATCTTTGTTTGGGGAAAAAAAAAGTATGCCAAGGAAACTAATGGTTTCAGGGCCACAGGACTGAATGGAATGGTTGGACCCGGCTGGGAGTGGGGGAAGGACCCTGCTGCACACAGCGGGGAGGAGTGGCTTCTCTGGCCCCTGCCAGGCTCTGCCCCTAGTGGTCAGGGCACAGACCCCTGGGCACTGTGGGTTGAGTTATGCTGGGCTGGGCCAGACAGCTCAGCTCTGCCTACCCTGCCCTGACCCAATCATGTCTGCGGCATTCAGTGCCGCGCGACACTGCAGCAGCTGCTTCACTCCAGCCTATCCTGGCCTGACGGTTAGGGGATGGGGGTAGAGATGTGAAAGCCTGGAAAAAAAAACAGAGCAATTTGGGAAAAAAAAAAGTTTTTTTTTCCATTTTTTGCGAGGACTTTTTTTTTTCCCCTGAAAAATTGGAAAAATTGAAAATTTTTGGAAAAATTAAAAAACCCTCTTATGAAATATTTTCTTTTAGATGATGAATAGAATGTTTAAGACAAGGTGTTCATATATTGCTACCCTTTACTTGCCCAAAATGTTTTCTAATAACTATGGAATAGAAAGACTTTTATGTATGACTGTCTACAGCATGCTTGTCCAACATACAGGCTGCCATGCTGTCCACCAGGCCGTTTTCTGTGGTCCACGGTGCTGAGACGGGAAACAAAGGTAAATACGTTTTACTTTAGTTCCCACCCCTTGTCCCTCCCCCAGCCCCTCAGCAGCTTCCTAATGGCTGCTGAAGGGCTGGGGAAGGGACAAGGTTCCCACACGTACCGCATCAGCTTGACGTTGCCGACGCGGTGTGTGTGGGAAGAGGAGTAGCCATGTGCCGCTCAGGACAGGATGAGCGCAGCCGGAGCAGCAGGGGCTCAGCTGCACTTTTCCCCTACCTGCGCCGGTCAGTCCCGAGTGGCGTACGGCTCCGCCGCCGCTTCTGCTGGCTGGTGCCAACCCAGGCAGGTCTGTCCCATCCAGAGTAGTGTGCAGCTGAAGCTGGATTCCCATGTGCTGCTGGGGACGGGAGGAGCCCGGCCAGGTTGGCACTAGCCAGTAGAAGCGGCAGTGGAGCCGTATGCTGCTCGGGACTCACCGGCGCAGGCAGGGGGAAAATGCAGCTCAGCCCCTGGTGCTCTGTCCGGGCTCGTCCCATCCCCAGCAGCACATGGTTCCGCCGCTGCTTCTGCTGGCCAGTGCAAACCCGGCCAGGCTCCTCCTGTCCCCAGCAGCACGTGGGAAGCTGGCTTCAGCCTCATGCTGCTCCGGACGGGACAGACCCAGCCGGGTCAGCACCGGCCAGGAAAAGCAGCATGCAGCTGAAGCTGGCTTCCCATGTGCTGCTGGGGATGGGAGGAGCCCAGCTGGGTCTGCACCGGCCAGCAGATTGGTATAACCTGACAAGCCTATGGGTGGGGAAGGGTCAGGCTCCCTAGATCTGAGACCTGATGTAGGCTATGGCACAGATACTCTGGAACAACGTGCTAATAAACTTGTGTCTATACCTGCCAGGAACCCAAGTAGCAGGTGGTTGATACCTGGTAAGCTCATGTGAATAAAGACTGCTTATTGCTTTCTGTGTGGCCTTCAGAATGTTTTTATCCTACTAAAATATGCCATACTTAGAGTCATTGCTTCTGTATGAGAAAGCAGAATCATAGCCACTGGACTAAATTCATGCCCTGTGGGAATAATCACAATTCAGTAAAATGAGTGGGAAGGAAAAGCCAGAGTTTTAAGTGTGCACCCTAAAAGAGGCCACGAAAGAGTCAGAAGCACAACCTTAGAACCAGGACAGCTATCCGGTGATGGCATTCCAGGAGGCATGATGGGAATCCTCTACTCTCATGTCCTCTTGCTTTCCTAAATCTCATGAGAACAACATGTAGGCAGAGACAATGTAGGGCCTTGGAGCCATGTTAATTAGTGAGGACAACTGTGTTCCCACTCTGGTCAGTGACTAGTTGTGGGTTCATCTTCACTAGCTTCAAGCCACCTGCTGCCAAAAAATAAGCCCTTCCTACCCACTTACACTTTACCTGCTCTGAACTGGAAATTTGGCAGCAAGGGCCCTTCTAGGGTGGTCCAAGGACAGTAGAAGCAGATCACACACAGAGAGCGAGAGATGTTCCCAGAATGTTCTCACCACCACATTTCTTCTGAAAAGCAGGGATGTCCTGAGGTTCATTTAATGTTTGTAAATGCTTGGCGAGCCCCACATAGATGCACTGCATAGAAATACAAAATATATTTTTACTTATTTGGTTGGCACCTTGGGCTGAGATTTTCAAAGCTGAGTCGAAAGGCCAACTTCTATTAAAATGAATGGGATTTAGAGGGTTCCAAATCTTTTACGACAACTTTGTAACATGCCTGTCTAGCCCTTTTTGCAAATCTCAGCCACAGTTTGGAAGCTCAGCCAAAGAACATAAGAGCATAAAAAGTGCCATGCTTGGTCAGCCCGATGGTCCATCTAGCTCAGTATCCTGTCCTGAACAGTGGCAGAGGTGGATGCTATAGAGGGAGAGTTTTGAATTGGTTAGACCCATTTCATTGTCACTTCCTGCAACTTCATTGGTGTCAAAGGTCACGTGACATCGCTTCCTGATGTGATACCCTTCCTGTGAGGTCTTTAGATGTAGCTCGCCAGCCCACTGGGTAATAAAAAGTTCATGATCCGGCCCCACATTCAAAAAGGTTGGACACCCCTGGTCTACAGTATCAGATCATTACAATACCTGTACACCGAGGACAAGCAGTACAGTACAACTCTCAAATGCAAGAGCAAGATGCATTTCTGTCCCCAGGGGGCACTGCCATTTTCACAAGAGAGGGAAGAAGGATTCAGTGATGCCTTTGCTTGTGGACTTCATCTATTGTTGACTTTAGATCTAGAGCTCGGTGGATCTGCTCCTGTCCTCCTAAGTAGGCCACAAAGGATTGGGAGTGGACACTGGCAGCTGCATCCATTTGTTTCTGTAGAGATTAGAAACAAGGAGCTTATTGCCCTGATTGCTCAAAAGCCTCAGGAGAGGAGACGGAGCAAGTCTAAAGGTTTTGGCATTGGAAGGAACCTGCCTCCTCCTGGCCCTGTGAATTTGAGATCCACAGAAGTACAGAAGCAGCACAAAGGAGCTGAAAGGAAGTATACTTCTTTATTGAAAGGTAAGAGTTTAAATTTCTCTGAATTCAGTATATTAAACTGTATTTTGGCTGCATTAGTATATTTTCATAACCTATATAATTCATAATTGAATTCCTACTAATCTGATGTTTTGTCACAAATCATCTAATCTTAGCAGTGAGTTGAGGCCTGCAGGACAGGGAAGTTGTTCACAGTTAACTCTGAGGAGGCTTCTCCTCCATCCATTACTAAATTTGCACATGCTGTAGCTTAGTGTTTATATATGCAAGCTAGCCACTAAATTACATTTTTCTTTTTTCTCCCTCAGCAAAATGGTATGACTGACTTCTAGCATATGGAAGCATTTCCACACTGCAAGTTATTCTAAGAAAAAAATGTGATTTGCAAATATCGTCAAATGAAGGATGTATTTCCAAATGCTGGTAGGGTGACCAAACACATCCTTGTATATAAGAAGTGTCTTGCAGACCTTAAAATATTCTTCATGGGTATAAGTGAGGAGGAGGTAGATCATGATGATGAAAGTGCAAGTAGCTCTTTTCAGTGTTCTCAATCCTGAAGTCCTCCTACTGCTGTTGCTGCTGCGTCTATAACATCAGCATCACAAATGGTTGCCCATCAACCTCCTCAAGCAACCAACTTGTATACAAAAGACTCTTAATAGCTTAATTTGTAAACAAGATGACACCTGAAGATCAGGAAAAAAATTGACCAACTTCTTGCAAGAGCAATATGTTCTTCTGGGATGCCATTGTCAATAACTGAAAATGCATACTGGCAGGAAGCTTTTAAATTACTAAGACCATCATACCGTTTGCCCAGCAGACATTCTTTGAGCAAGTTTCTTTTAGAGACAGAATATGAACGTGTTAATCTGTGCAAGGAAAAATCAACAAAGCACTGTGTCTTTCAGTACTTAGAGATGGATGGACAAATGTGTGGGAGAAGGAATCATAAACTTTGTGATAACACCAGGTCAACCAGTTTTTTTTACAGAAGCATTGAAACAGGAGAGAACAGGAATACTGCAGAGTAGTAGTAGTAGTAAAATATGTGAAGTCCTACAGAAGATTAGGAATGGTAAATTATTTGCTTTGCTGACTGACAATGCAAGTAATATGAAAGCAGCATGGAAGATTATAATAGATAAATATCCACATATTACTGCACTAGGATGTGAATCTCATGGGCTAAACTTGCTTCTTTATGACATCATGAAGTTGGGCCTGCAAAAGAGCTATAGAAGAGCAAAATAAGTTATAAAACATGTAAAAGCTACTCATATCGTAGCTGCAGTCTTTAAGAAGAAGCAGGAAGAAAAGAATGCAAAGAATAAAATAGTGACACTCAAACTCTAGTAAAAGTAGATGGGATGGAGTGGTGATCATTTGATAGTTTACTAAAAAACAAAGAAGCTCCTCAAGAAACGGTAATAATTGAGGATCTTAAAGTACCCAAAAGTGTAAGGAACACTGTACCTGATGAGGATGTCTTCTGGGTTCAGCTGCAGAACTCCCTGAAGATGCTAAAGCCAATTTCTTCAGCAATCACTGACTCCGAATCAGATGGTGCACTTTTGTCAGACATTTCTTACCAAATGGCCCAGATAAAATCAACTGTTTTTGAGAATCTAAGTATATCTCCTCTTACAAGTACAGAAGAAAGAAAAGTGAAAGACTTATATTAACAGCTGGGAAGAATTTTGTTGCCAATCAATTCATGCTGCTGCAGATCTATTGGATCCAAGATTCAAAGGCAGAAATGTTAGTGATGATAGCACTGCTACTGTATTTGACTGGATTACTAAACAAGCAACAGTTGTCAGTCTTACCTGGTGGGGATGTGGACAACATTGAGAGGGTCCAGAGGAGGGCCACCGGCATGATCCGGAGACAGCAGGGCAGACCCTGCAATGAGAGGCTATGGGACCTGAACCTGTTCAGCCTTCACAAGAGAAGGCTGAGGGGGGACCTGGTGACTGTCTATAAACTCACGAGGGGGGACCAGAAGGGTTTGGGGGAGACCTTGTTTCCCCTAGCACCCCCCGGGATAACAAGGAATAACGGCCACAAGTTGTTGGAGAGTAGGTTTAGATTAGACATCTGTAGGAACTACTTCACAGTTAGGGCGACTAGGATCTTGAACCAGCTTCCAAGGGAAGTGGTGCTGGCTCCTAGCCTGGGAGTCTTTAAGAAGTGGCTTGATAACTACCTGGCTGAGGTCATTTGAGCCCAGTTTTCTTCCTGCCCAGGCAGGGGCTCGGACTTGAAGATCTACAAGGTCCCTTCCAACCCCACTTCTATGATTCTATGAACGCACTTAAGACTTGATGTTGGAAAGTTACTTTCAAATGTTGCAGAATACATAACATCTTCAGGTATTTGGTCCAGAAATGTAGTCTGGGACTCGGCTGAGCATATCCTTCCTGCAACATGGTGGCAAGGCCTTTGCATGACACAGCCTCTGAGTCCTCTTACTTCTCACCTGCTTCAGATTCCTGCATCTTCTGTAGCATGTGAAAGAAACTGGTCTGTGTTTGGAAATACTCGCACCAAATCAAGAAATAAACTAACATGTGAAAGAGTAGAGAAGCTTGTCTCAATCTGGGCAGACCTTCAGTTTTCAGAAGTCCATGAAGATGATAAAAATGAAGAATCAGAAGAAGCATCAACTGCTGATAGTGATAGCTCAGAAATGAGACTTATTAGACAAAGTGTCGTGTAGCAAAATTTGTATTCAATGAGTCTTGTTTTTTTTCTCCCCTTTTTTCCTCAGCTCTTTTTCTAGAAATGAGTGCTTTCTGTATCTGCTTGACACGGTGGAGTACACTAAGTCCAGAATACATAATAACTTTCTTTGTTTTACTATAATGTTGATGGTTTCTTCTATTTTAAACTTTTTGCCTGCTTCTCATAAAATGGTGAAAACTAAGAGATGCTAGGTTCCTTAGAGTTCAGCAGCTTGTAGCTCCATTTGTAACAAAAATGAAAAACATTTTAAAGTAAATTCAATTAGTAAATTTGTAATTATTGTCTAAATAAACTATATTTTTTAAATTTAATAAATATACCAAACATAATTTTATGAGCAAACCAAGTTATACACAATACATTTTATGTTCTTAAAGTAGCAAAGTGAATTTATACTTGTAAAGGGTGCTAAGAAAATAAGTATTGTATATACTTCAGTTTCCACCCACATTTCCATTTTTTTTCTGGAAACAAAAAACAGAAAAAGAAGGGTTTTTTTTTTTTCCCATGGCTTCAAAATTTCTGGAAATTTTACATAGCTAGATTGGAGTGTATCCAGGATCACCCCAGCTCACAGGAGGGAACCCAGGCATCTGGGGCTCTGGCCAGAAGGCATAAGTATGGGAGAACATCATTGGCTACAACAGCCAAAAAAGCAGATAGCTGATAAAGTAAATTTCCCTTTTATCGGTTCCGATCTGATAGGCAACTGATATATTGGTGCACCTCTAATTGGGATGGATACTTTCAGAATGACAGGAGCTACATATTTTTGTATGCTTTCACGTTGGTATTCTATGCTGCAAGGCAAGAGTGGCAGCAGTGGACTTTTGCACAGGTCTTGAGGAAAATAGCTGCCTTCATCATGAAGTTGTGCTGCCATTGCTGGACATCCCAGCTATATGGCACTATCCAATCCACTCTGTTAACTGGTCAATCCCAGAAACAAAGATGAAGCTGAAGTAAAGTTACTGGATTGGCTGGATGGCATTCTCCTCCTCTGGCAGTTTCCACTTAGCTTACAAAAACTTAACAGCAGATTTGGGTGGCTTGATACTTTACGCTGCTAAAGGTCAGCGTTTCATGCTGCCAGTATTATTTCCCTCTACTTCACTGTCCAGTTGTCCTTGTTTTGGAAAGGCAGAATGAAGGAAAAAAGCTCTTTATAGAGTCTTCCCTGCTGCAGCTTGGGCTCATCATGGCTGCGGTCTCCCAAACTCCAACTTCAACTCTGTCAGAGATGCTGCCAGTTTGCCAGCAACTGTGACAGAGTTAAAGCATGAATTTTGGAGCTGGAAGGAGTGATGGTAAACTGGACTCTACCCATCCTGCATGTCACTGAGAAGACATGAGCCCAAGAACGCCTCCAACAGCCTCCTCAGCTTATAATACACTCCAAAGTTGGAGGGCTAATTTTTGAGGAAAAGATGCATGTGGTGTGAGAGAAATACGGTAAATAGTAATATGAGTATGGAAGTGGTTGTCTTCCTGTGTATCCAGTGTCACCCATGTTTCACAGCCAATACCTTTGTAGCAACCCATCTGTAGTAAAGATCAGGATCTGTACTTAAGTGTTTGTTTCCTCCAATTTGTTTTATGACAGTTTGAAAGTAGTTTGCCTGGTTTTAGCAATCCAGCTCCATGTGATACCATCTAAAAAAAAAACTGACTCCCATTCCAAACTTCCAGTAAGTATTCTGTGATAAGCCTCAAGGCAGATCTCAGGATGCATAGGATCTAGTAGTGGAATACTTCACTATTACTGGGGAAAAGCATTGCAATAATATTGTAGAATAGAGGAAAATGCATTTGTTTTTGATCTTGTGTGTGTGAAAATTGGATGAGTGGAATTTAAAAAAAATATTTACCTGAAGTGCATTTTTGGCAAATACTAAGTATAGAAACCTTCATCTCAGAAGATTTGTTCTGGCAAGTTATGAACATTTGAAAACACAGTATCAAAATGGAAACTGTTATGTAACTTAGACTCTAGCAAGCTATACTGAGTTATCTTTTGAATAGAAATTATGGTTAATATCCATGTTTGTTCCAGTAGTGCCTCCAAGAATGGGGGCCCTATTATTTTAGGCCCTGAACAAACACACTGGTAGACAGTCCCTGCTCCAAATAGCTAAGTAGAGAAGATAGACACAAGGTAGAAAGGTATAATATTTAAACAGAATGAACTGGTAACAGAAGCAGATATCTTATGAGTAGGGCCTGGTTTAAATTGTGGGCCCAGCTTACTAATATCGTGGCCTGATTGTGGTGGGGGCCACTGTTTTTGCACCCACATCGTGGCACTCCTGATTGGCTGAGGGGGCAGCTTTAGGGCCACGTCAGTCTCCAATGGTTGTGCTGCTGCTGGTACTACTGTTGCTATCCATTCATGGTAAGAGGCTTTTTCCTGGGCTTGGGAGCTGCTTGTTATCTTGGGCAGAAAGTCCTGGTGCTGAGTAGGGGAGGGGCTGTTTTCTTCTCTGGGCTGGAAAACGGGTTGGGGGTTGAGAGCTCCTGGGAGCTGCCTTGGCACACTGCCTTGGCACCCAGTAGGGAAGGGGCCATTTGCTCCTCCATGCAGTGTGTTCTCTTCCTCTGCCCCTAACCCCCTGGCCACCCCAGTTTTCCCATGTGGAAGAGCAAACAGCTTCTCCCCTATCCAGTGCTATCCAGTGCCAATGCCATTTGCCAAGGCAGTCCTCAGGCACCCCCAACCTCCCATGTCCCAGTTTTCCCACCTGGAGGAGCAAACGGCCCCATTCACTACCCATTCCCAAGCTCTCTTCTCCCCTTATCTGTTTTGTAAGCCCTTTCCCCTTTCCCTGCCCTGCTAGGCTTTTGTTGCTGACTGGATAACTCGCCAGCAAGTGTCTGTATCATAGCAATTAATTGAAAATTGCTTTTTTATGAAAATCACTAATTTTGTGATTTTCACAAAAAATGTGAAATCACAATTTAAACCAGGCCCTGCTTATGAGGCCTACTGTGTGTGTGTTGTGGGGGAGTTAGGAGGTGATAAATTAAATAGGCCAAGGGGGGCAGGGCATGGAAGAGGAAGGATGGTAAGTGTGGAATGGAGCCTGCAGGAAGTGCGTGTGAAGGTGGAGGAAAGCTGGAGTGAAGAGCCAATCAGAGCAGAGAAATTCCAAGGAAAGCTGAAAAAGTTCGGAGAGGTGTCTGAAGATCCCTGCTGGGGCTGTTCCTGCAGTTGCTGCTATGGGCAGGATACAGAGTTGTGGGGACAGACGTTTAAAATGTCTAATTTTGATTTGAGGCCATTCACATATAATCTGTGTTTCTACCTCCTGCTTCGAAGATGGTGTTGCTCTGATATAACATCAGGCATTAGGAGAGAGTTTAAATATTCAGATAGAAATTCTGTGAAAGGCCAGAATTCTCCAAGGAGCACAGAGGGGGGATCCCTTCAGTGCGTGTATGTTGTGTAGGACTCTAAGCTCCTTTCTGATGTAGTTCTTGGCTGTCTGCCAGAAGCCGCCTCCTCTTCCCACCTGCAGCCTGGCTCTCAGCAGGCAGATCTGGCTCCTGTCCTCCACAACGGCAACAAAACAGCTCACACCAGCTCCTCTCCTATTGTGTTTCTGCTGTAGGAGAGGAAAGAAGCCTGCAGCTGCTACTGCCCAAGAGACCAGCAAAAGGACTTGGTCTTCCTACTGAGAGTTGCATTACAGATGCACTAGGTTTCATTTCCCTGTAATACTAAGTTACCTTGTTGCTATCACTGTATCACAGAACAAATGATAGTGCTTCAGGAGCCTATTTAGTGTACTATGTTATAATAAAGCAAGATGCTGTGCTTCTGCATGAGTCAGCTTGTAATGACGCTGTATATGCTCTCCTTCTCTGTTGTGACAGCCTTAGTCTTTGCACCTCTTGGGTAAAACTAATAAAATTCACCAGAAAGTAAACTAAGGCCTTTAAATTTTAACTTGAGTGAGACACCGATCCCAGAAAGGGTGATAATTAATATATGTAGCTACTCATTTCCTCCCCTTCTAGTCCTGTGTACCTTATTTAGTCAGCCTTTTGGCTAAGCTTGCTTATTAAATATTTGAAGTCTAGTTTGCAAACAATCATTCTGACTTTTTTACCATACAAAGTAGAATCAGGGCTCTAAGTTTATAACTTGAGTTCAGGATATATTCTTCTTGCTCTCTTCCACTTCCATATGAGAATTCCACTTCGTTTAGGGTTGAGTTACCCAAGTTATGCTCCTGCACATAGTCGTGTATCCCAGTTGTAGGTTTAGAGGATGTGAGGAAACCAAATTGGATCTTTGTTAGTTCTTTTTGGCTTCTCTCAAAAATCCTACTTTGCATGAATGTGCAAAAATACCTACTTTTAAAAAAATAGGTTATACCTAAAACACTTCATAGTAAACAGCCCTCGGAATAAGAACAAGAACTCAGGGTTCCTGTCTCCCAGAGGAGTACCCTAATCACTGGGATGCACAGTTGTGTTCCTTGATCAAATCTTAATTTCTTTTTTGCAAAGCAGCCCAGCTTCAACAATAGGGATGGAGAGTGCCCCTACCTTAAAAAAAAAAAAAAAAAAAAAAAAAAAAAAAAAAAAAAAAGCAAGCCTGTGACCAGACTATTAAGGCTGTCTGATACCCTGAATTTTAGGCAAGTGTTGTAACCATAAAGCTATTATAAAAAGGGGGCATCATCTCCTGCCCTGATGTTTCTTTAAACTAAAGTGGCCACGGCTACTGTATTTTGTGCAGAGGTCAGTACTGTTGTTATGTTGGAGATATGCTAGGAACACACCTAGCAGGTCAAAGCCTCTCAGGAGAGAGAAGCAGAAAAATGTCTAGATTGAAGATTCTGGTCTGGCTTATATAGCGCTGGTTCTGGGAAGGTGTTGAAGCAGAAATATAGATGCCTAGGGAATTTTACTGGCAAGAGTGTATGCACTTAAGAGCTTAGGCAGGGGTTTTGAGGACTGTATTCTTAGGCCCAGATCCACAAAAGGACTTAGGCACTTATGTCTTAAGCGCTCAAGGTTGCACAGCAAAGACTGAACCTGAGTCACGCTCATCAGTAGATCATCGTTTCTATTTTACTCAACTATCCCTTTTCTTCTTTAAAAAAGCAACAACAAAAAAAAAAGCAAAACAAACCCCCCCCGGCTATAATATTGTACGTTGGCATTCTATTATGGGACAGTGGCATCTTTTTTCTCAAGATATTTCTCCTTATTTGTCTCTAGTTTTTAAGACCATTCAGAATGTAAATGCATTTCACTCTAATGTTCGTAAAGGGGGTCTTAGAATTACAATGCATTATCCCCCTACCCCCATTTGCAATATATCCCTCCCTGTCTGCTGCTTCACTAAAGTTGGAGGTTAGCTGAAATCATTTAGAGATTATAATTTTAACAAAACTAATTTCATTTTGGAAATTTTAACAATGGCCTGTTTGAATCCTTCTGAACTGCTAAAAACTTTATGGAATTAGATTTAGTAACTTGGTGGAAAAATATTGTTTGACTGAGTAGAGCTGCTGAATCTAATACATAAGAAAATGAAGCTTCTGTCCAAAGCAGGAGTGTCGAAGGAAAGTATGCCTCATTTTTATACCTTTATTTTCTTCCTAAACCTGTGTTATTGGAGCTCTACTCTCGCCTTTTTGTGGCTTTTTTTTCCCTTTCATGTGTGCTTCATTTCATTTTCTTTCTGTGGCTTTGGCTTTTAAAACATTTTTATTTAAGTCTTTTGTTGGCTGCCTTCAATTGACCTTTCTTTTTGGTAGCTTCATTCAATTAAAGGAACTGACTGTTGCATTTGGAAGACAGATTTCATACTCTGCAGGAAGTGACACGTGATAGCCAGTAAAGGGTCGAGATCAGTGGTTTTCAACCTTTTTTCATTTGTGGACCCCTAAAACATTTCAAAAGGAGGTGTGGACCCTTTTGAATTTTAAGTGTGAGTAATCGCATACCTTTGATTGATCATAGTCATCTTTTGCAGACCCCTTAGACATAGTCTGTGGACCCCTAGGCATCTGTGGATCACAGGTTGATATCCACTGGTCTAGATCATAGTCTAACTTTCCTGCCTTTGCTTTCAAGGGTCAGAATATCTTAAGAGTTACTGGAGTTCTGCCAGCCTTGTATGGAGAAGCTAAGACTGAGGAGTGAGAAACTTTCAAGAGGAGAATAATTTTTGGCTAAGTATTTTCAGATTGGGGATATGCAACTTGTTTTGATCTAGCATGTGTGCAGGTAGCGCACAGCAACCCATCTCATGCCAGGGCCTGGCACTCTCTCGGCTGCCACTGCAAATCCTGGTACATTTAAGATCCTAATCTTTGTGTGTTGAGAGCGCTAAGGCTAAGTACAGACAGTAAAAAAGCCAGAGGGTGAATCAGTTCAGTCTTCACAGGTTTCTCTAAGATGCATAGATTGAACTGATAATGAAGTAAACTGATGTTAACTACATCGGTTAAGTTTGATATACTACATTTCTCCAGATGTATCTTAAACTTGTTTGGGCCATTTTGAAACCATTTTATGCGCACTGAACTTCTGTTAGTGTTTTAAACCCGTTTCTGATCACTGAAACTGGTTTGTGTGTAATGTCTGTCCCTAGTCTAAATTGGCTTTGACTAAGCCACCTTAACGACTGTCTGTCCCTTTGTTTTCTTTTTGGCAGTTTCTGTATGTAAGGCTACAGCACTGATAGTGAGTATTGATTACTGTGCTGTCATTAGTGTGATATTACCAGCCCTCAAACTGACTAGGTCATCTTATTTTCAAGGTTTCTATTAAAACCCTTGAAAATGATGCAAGCTAGTAACTTCCACAGGCTATTAGAAGCCTTAAGAATGAAGGGAGCTAGGAACACTGAAACTGAATAGTAGGGCTGTGCGAAATTTTGGCAGCTGTTTCATTACGGAGATGTTTCGGGGCATTTCTGCATCTGAAACACAGAATCCAAATTGAAATAGAAGGCTCAGAAACATCTCTGAAACTAAATGAGGCATCCAAAACGTTTTGGAAATGTTTCGGAAAATTTTGGCGTTTTGGAGCCAGGCTTGCAGGGAAACAACTGTATGCTGCTGCACTGTCACATGACTCAGCTCTGCAGGGAGTGGAGATCTGTGCCAGGGGTCTGCTCACCACTGCTGCCCGCCCTGCGCTGCCCCGGCGACTTGGGGTTGCACAGGGCAGGCAGCAGTGGTGAGGAAACCCCTGGTGCGGATCTGTGCTCCCTGCGGAGCCAGGTCGCACAGCAGGGCTGGGGCAGTGCCGGGCAGGCAGCAGCAGTGAGGAGACCCCGGCGTGGATCTCTGCTCCATGCGGAGCTGTGTTGTGGCAGGGACCAGCAGGCTCGCTCGCCGTTGTGCGCTGCTTCCCTGCCTCGCAACCTGGCGTGACAGGGATCAGAGATCTATGCCAGAGGTCTCCTTGCCTGCGCGGAGGGCAGCAGCCCTCCCTCCCCCCGGATGAGCCGTCCATGGCCCTGTCCTGCTCCCTGCTGGAACCCTGCTGTCCCTGACCCCAAGCCCCGCCTGGCTGGGTAGGGCTGTGCAAAGCTTCCCTTGCAGCTTGTTCAAAACAGATTTGGAGGAGACTTGGAAGAGCCAAATCTTGAAACAGATTTGGCCGAAATGAAACAGGACAGTAATCCGAAACACCAAATCAAAAAATGAATCACTGTCCTCTGAATCTGAAAAACGAATTACTGTCCTTCGAAATGGCTGAATCTGAAATTAAATTGAAAAACAGCCGTTTTGTAAGTCCTACTGAATAGTTCTCATGGTTTGCAAGACTCCTGATATCAACCCATTGAGGGGTGCTTTCAATTTGCTGTTTCTCATGTAGCCAAAAGGAGCACAATTACAAATAAGACATCTACAATTACAGTTAGCTAATCAGAGTACAGTTAAGTTGCAAAGACCTAGTAGGATTAAAATGTGCTACACATGAGTAGTTTTTGCATTCAATATGTAGATAACTGTAGGCAATAACTTGGGACTGGCATTGTGTTATATGGTTATCTGGTGTGCACACTGGTTGAGTACACTCTGTTTCAGCGTATTATAGCTTTTCTCTCTTTGTAAAGCTTGACCTACATGTCTTGATGACATCAAACTACTCTTTTGCCAGTATAAGCTGCTTTTCTGTGTGGTAGGTTTTCAAGTACAGTTTACAAGGAAATCCTTCCTAGCGTAGACAAGGCCTAAAGAGTCAGTGAAGCCAAGATCCAAAAGAAAGTTCTTTAGACTTAAAGTAAGAAAGTATCAAGTGGGCCACCTTCATCTTCATGTTTTAATATAGGGAAACAATGTTCATAATAAAAGAAAGGAGTATATTACCCTTTTCAAATGATATATTCTGTATTTAGCCAAGTTCTTATGTGAAAGGAATTTTACTATGAATGGGAGGAAAATCTCTTAGTTCGCTTCATTGCATAGGTAAAATTGGCTGTCTTGTACTTTCAGAACTTCATCTTACACCAGTAATGCTTAACCTTTGACTTGCAGGGCTGTCTCATCCAGCCTGTGGTACTCCTTGGTGCAAAATTTTTAGACCTGATGAGAGCTCTGTGGGTTGGATGACTTGGCCTTGTGGACACAAATTGGGCCAGAATGCAGGGTTGAGCCCTGGCTGGGTTTAGTGTGTGGGGCTGGGCTGGAATACCACATTGCACCTGTGGGCTGACCCCACACACTGATCCCATGCTGGATTTAGCTTGTGGACCATCTGGCCCGAAGAGCCAGAAGGTTGAGCACCACTGTCTTAGTAATAAATACAGTAATATGTGTCTTTGAAGTAAGAAAAGATCAAAGTGATTGATACAAAAATGCACAATTAGTTCAGTATATACACACATTTGGGACTTGATCTGCAGCCTTACTGTCCCAGGGTTTGATTTATGTAATTAAGTTCTGTCTTGTGTAAAATACTATGAATATGTAAAAATACTGGTTTACAAATAGGATCTTTTTTAAAGGATAAATTGTAACTGCTTCATAGAATCATAAGAACGTAGGGCTGGAAGGGACCTCAGAAAATCATTTAGTCCAATCCCCTGCCCAAGGCAGGGTCATCCCTTTGTCATCCTAGACAAGTGATTGTCAAACCTATTCTTGAAAACTTTATAAATAGATTTTTTTATATGACTAGAAGGTATCACAAACACTAACTTGCCACAGGCAAACCAAGAGGACAGTGGCACTGTCAATGCTCTGCCACTGCAAAGACTGGAAGTAGTTGTTAAAATACGTTTAAGAGATCCAAGGGAGAGGGCAATGCCCCCCGTATAGAGGAAGGCCAGATTCCCAGCAGTTCATGCCAACCTAAACTTTGAGGTAAAATTCCTTCCTCATCCCAAATGGGTTGACTGGTCCAGGTTTGAGCAGACGAGCAAGACCCTCCAGTTAGGAGTCTCTAGTGTTTTTGGTTTGTTTTTTTTTTTTAATCTCAACAGGAACACAACACATCCCCATCAAAATTCCCATGTGGTAATCAGCAAAGGTCAGTGTAACAGGGAGACACTGATCCTGTTACGGGAATGCCCTGGCAAGAGTCTGCTGGTTTGGACTGGTGGTTTGGCAAGGGCGCTGGGGCATAAACTGACTAATAACCAAGCCAGGACTCTCACTTCCCAGTGGTGAACCGTTGGGAAATTTTAATTGCTTGTTAGAATTGTGGCATGTCTGAGGAACCCTGAGACAGATTGGTTAATTGCCAATCAAGGACTATCCCTCCCCGGCGGCAAACCGTCGGGAAGTGTTAATAGCTTCTTGGAAACATTGTATAAAAGACTGATAGCCTAATCCAAGTGATCCCCCAGAAGGGGAACCAGAGCATAGATGTGAGACGCTTGAGTGATGAGCAGACCTTGCATGGAGGCACAGGTAGCAAGAGAAGAGAGTTGGGAGAGGAAGCTTTCCCTGGAACAGTGAGTGGCGGAATTGCTGGCTTATCAGGAGCAGAGATTTAAAGGGGCCGGTTGAACGTGGCAGCGGCAAGACAACGGAGAGACCCTTTTGATATTGAGGTTTGCAAGTAGTGGGTAATCAGAGGCAACACTTGAATAAGTAAGGCTTACCGGACTGTTAAACTAGCTTGGGAACAGAAGAAGCCAGGGTTGCGACAACCTGGCAGCGAGAAGTAGGTAACTGACGGTCGGTTGCAGTAGGATATAGGTGAGCGGGCGAATGTGATAATATTAAAATCTGTAAGCCTTCCTCTAGTTTGGTGTCACCTGCATTTACTCCCATCAAGTCATGGCAGGCGAGAGAGACACCATTACGAGGGAAGGCGGGACTTAACATCTCATTTGTGCCCCAGACAAGGGCATGCTTTCAGTCAGAAGCCAAAGTTTACTCTTACTATCTAATCTGGGGCTGCAAACTCGCAAAATTACTCACGTCTCACACCACTACTGGAGAGACAGAACTCCCATTTCAAACATACTGTCTTCTCTATAAACTTATCTCAGCTCCTTTATCCTTGTTTCAGAACAAAGCTAGTTGTAGAGCTCTACTTCTTGTCCAGGTGATGAGCATGGTCCTCCTTAATTTCTACCTGTTCTGGGCTACAGAGCTCTTTTCATGATCTCTGAGGGATGAATGTGTGTGAAAGGTCTCTTGCGCTTTCAGTCATTGCTCTTCACAGCACACTCCAGGCATTGTTACATCATCCCCAACTGTCGCTTATCCAACCTCCTCTTGAAAACCTCTGATGAAGGAGATTCTTTCTTAGGCAGTCTTCCCTACGCAGTCTGTTCCACTGCCTCATGTTGTAACAATGAAGATGTTTCTTTTTTTCCTGATAGGTAGTCTAAACCTGCTTTGCTATAATTTCAAGTCATTGCTATCCATCCTACCTTCTGCAGCAAGGGGAAAAAGTTATTCTTTATGATAGCCGTTCAGATTTTTGAAGACCGATATCATGTCCCCCTTAATTGCCATTTCTGCAAGCTTAAATAACCTTTGCAAGTTCCTTGAATGGTTTGCCTTCCAAACCTTTTCCACCTCTCGAACCCCTTTAGCTTCTCCATGTTTTTAGAATGTGGAGCCTAAAAGTGGGGACAGTATTCTAGAGAGACCTAATCAGTGCTGAGTAGTATGGCACTATCACCTCCCATGTCTTAACACCTAATATTCTTGTTGATGTAGCTCAAAATTGTATTTGCCTTCTTTGTAGCTAACATTGCTAACTCCTGTTGAGTCTGATCCACCACAACCCCAAGAACCTTCTTTATAGTACTGCCACCCAGCTAGTTATCACCCATTCTGTTCTTGTGCTTTTGATTTATTTTTATGTAGAACAGGGAACACCTCCCCTTGCATCTGTTAACATTGAACTTCATCCTGGTGCTCCTAGCCCACTTTCCAATTAATCAAGATGCTTTTGAATGTAATTCTCCAGTGTGTTTGCAGTCATTCCCAGTTTTGTGCTATCCACAGATTTGCTCAGGAAACATTCTGTTCTGACATCCAAATAATTCATGAACTTGTTGAACAGCACTGGACCCAGGTCAGACCCATGCAGGACTCCAGTAATGCCTCTTGCCATTCTGAAATTGACCTACCTGTAGTTATTCTTTGTTGGTGACTATTAAGCTTGCATTTTTTCCAATTTGTTTATGAGAAAGTAACGTGGGACATTGTCAAAAGCCTTACTGAAGTCCACATACATTATGTCCACTGTATTTCCTATATCCATTCAACTAGTTACTTGGTCCAAGGAGGAGATAAGATTTATTTGGCATGATTTGTTCTTAGCAAGTCCATGCTGGTTGCTCACTAGCAGCCTTTCTTCCTCCAGATGCTTACAAATAGATTTAGTAATTTGCTTCAAAATCTTTCTAGGTATTGAAGTCAGACCAACTGGTCTGTAATTCCCTGGGTGTTCTTTTTGCTTTTTTAAAAAGGGGCATTACATTGGCCCTTTTACAGTCCTGTGGTACATCACCTGCCTCTTACATCTTGGTAAATATAAGTAAATTTCCTTCTTCCAGTTCTTTTAGTGTTTTGGGATGAAGTTCATCAGGCTCTGATGATCTTCTGATGAAGTTCTGCTGACTTGAATTGGTTCAAACTGATGAAAACTGTCTGGGTTCTTTTTGTATCCTGATTCTGTGGCCTTTCCCTTGACTATATATAATTTTCATTACCTGTCTGGTTGCAGCTTTAAATTTTTTTGTGAAGACTAAGGATCAGTAGCTGTTGGGCAGCTGCTCCTTTTCTGCATCTTCAGTTAGGAACTCACCCTGGCTATTGAGCAGTGGCCCAGAGCTTCATTAGTTTTCCTTTTCTGCTCAATATAATTATAAAATCCTTTCTTGTTGTTAACCGTCCTTGTCACATGTAACTCATTTTTTATCTTTGCCTCTGATTTTATCCCTGGTAGTTCTGGCTCTTTTATTCTTCCAGGAGATATCCAGCAAAATTAAAATTTCCCATCAGTTACCTTGCATAATTTCAGGATAATTTTGTCATCTCCTTGAAGTGTGCCTCATTTCATCTGTAGGGTGACCATACATCCCAGGTTGGCTAGGACACTCTAGGATTTTGTAGTCTGGTCCCGGCTGTGTCCTGGGCCGGAGTCCCCCAGGAAGGCAGTGCGGTATGATGTGTGCCAAGCAGGTGGCTGGGCAGGCACTACTGCTCCTATTTGGGAGCAAGGATGTGCCACGTGCAGGTGAAGTGGTGCCTGCTCTGGTCCACTGCCTTGCTCTTGCATAGGAGCAGTGATGCCTGCCCAGCCGCCTGCCTGCTCACTTTGTCTTCCCACAGGACTGTGGCCCAGGACTTTTGACCAACTGGCCAGGACCAGGCTACAGAATCCTGGAGTGTCCTGGCCAAACCGGGACATATGGTCATCCTACTCATCCACTTCTTCCTGAGCTGGTGGTTGGTGATCTTTAACAACCCCCACCGTAATATCTTCAGTGTACTTTCCCTCCTTTATCTTCACCTATGTACATGCATATCAGATCTGTAGATCAGTGATTCATAAACAGAATGCTGTGACATCCTTTGGTGCCTTGAGATCTTTTTAAGGGTGCTTGAGATCCTTTCAAGGGTGTCCTAGGGTGCTACACAGTGTTAGCACTGTTAGATGTGCAAACATGATGCACAAGATAAATCTAAAGATTTCAAATAGGAATAGCAGAGACAGCCAAGAACACAGGAGAGTACTCATTGATTGGATGCCCTCTCAGCCTCCCCTCCTTCCCTACTGCTGGGGTGTGGGAGAGTGAAACATTGAGAAAAGCTGATCAACTTTCTGTTGCACTTCGTGTAGATGGCTAAAAGTCCTTCAAAAGGAAGTGCTTCAAAGATGCTCCTTTTTAGTGAGGATAAATTTTAACTGCTTCTTCAGCTCTGCCTATCTATACACACTCTGAGTATTTTAAATGTTACATCTAGCTAGGGTCCCTCAAAGTTTTACTTATACTGTCTGATAAACCACCATTAAAAATATAGATTTTTTTTCCCTTTCTATTTTCTATCTGATGTTATCTTAAAAAAATAGCACCTTATCTCACCTTTTGGAATATTTCTCTTGGTTAAATTCAGCAGTACTTTAAATGGACGCAGTTCTGTAAACTCAAGTGGGAATTGTGCTTGCGGCCACCAGGAATTTATTCTGCAGGGTGTAGTTCATTCTGCATATCTTACTTTTGTCACCATCCTGCAAGGAAAAATCTTCAAAATTCTAGTTTTGTTTGGGTATATGTTAAAAAATGTGGTTCTATCCAAATCCTAGAAGAACCATTTTGATTTGGAATCTGAACTAGAAATCATGTGATTATAGACATTTTTCTCCTATATGATTTGCATAATTTTTTTGCCACGTAGAAGTTTTTATAACAAGATTTTGGTATTTTGGTTTCTAGTTGAAACAAGAAACAACAGGCACAGGACAAAAAAGTTCTGTTTATCTTCATAAGAGTTTAACTGTAGGGCTAACTGTTAAATTGTACTAATTGCTCCTTTATGCCATTATAGAACTTGTCTTGCATGTTTACAAAATACAGCTTTTCTTGGCTTTTTTTAAAAACTTTTTAATAGTGTGTGTGTGTGTTAAAGTAAACCTGGTCTAGATCAGTCCTAAGTTCTTGTAAAAGTCCTAAGAAGTTACTAAAATGTGAAAGCAGTAGATTGAAACTATAAGGTAAGTTAGGGCCTTTCTATTTCATTCAACAGTATAAAATACTGTAGATTTGTATGAGTAGTGGGGGAGAGGGGTTTGCAGGCATAGAAGGCAAGTTATGAAGAAACCATTTAAAACCAAAACGTTTTTAATTAGGGAATGTCTAACGTAAAGTACTGTGAAAGATAAAAATCTGTAAAATAATCAATCTGAGCATTTAATAAGGCAGAACAAGTTATTGACACATTTAATAAGATTAAGTAATAATATTGATTAAACCTAAGCAGTACAAAATTATACTTGTGTATCTTTATACCATCTCTTTTATAGGAAAATATTTATTAGGATAATAGACAATATTTGATTTCTCATTATGCTTGTTAGGTTAATTCTCTTGTGTATTTACAGAGGAATGACAACAATATATTTGTGCTGTAAATTGTTTAAAAGTATGTGCAACTTGATGGGAATTGTACAACAAACAAAAAACCCAGCACATTTATTTTATAATAAGGATTTTTTTTCACTAACAACCTTTTATTATTCTCCTAGTAGAACTGTCTTTTTTCTAACACCTTTCACTAGAGATGTGGGATGGAAAATTTTCCAGTTCTTTATTTTTCCGTGGGAAATTTTCCATTTTTAAAATATAATTGTTTCATAAAATTCATTAGTGACAGTGAATGGATGCCAATTCAATATTAGACAAGCTTGGCAGTTTCAACGTTGTAATTAATGTTTTTCAGGTGATTTATCCCTAGGAAGGGTGTGAGAGAGTACATATATGGTTTATTGATTTGTAAATAGAAGGGTAAATACACTCGCACAGGAATCCATACCAAGAATCAAGTTATGAATTCCGGAAAACCCATATCTCTGTCTTTCACTTAACACATTCCAAAACCTTGTAACAGTCCTCTTAATTTAGAAGTTATTAAAAACAAGCAAACACCATGTAGCTGTAAGAAGCAAGTATTATTATTATTTACATTATTAGCAAGGATTGAAGATCTACTGCCTTCAGGCTGCAGATTGAGTTTGCTGGAGTGTGGTAATTACTGTGCTCCAGTAGCCTCCCACATCTCATGTATCAGTGTTCCTACACTTAAAAATGGTGGTGAGGGCATTTGAACCTAAAGCTCATCAAATGCTGGTGGAGCTGCTTTAACTAAAGTGCTGCTCCCCCCCTCCCCCCGCACGTGTAATAGTGCTTAGATAGTAAATGCAAGGTAAAGTTAATTCTTCCAAAAGATAATACCTCATTCAGTGGTGGTAAGTGCTGTGTGTGAACGTGACTAGTGGGGTAGAAGAGGTTTACAAGAGTCTTTTCTGTGAGTAATGCTATTATCCACAGTTTATTTTCATACTTTTGTGCCGTGTACAGTTTGTAGTCATTTAGTGAATGAAGTGCCAATGTCATGTAGAATAGTTGGTAAAACCCTGAATTGATACCAGATCTTTGTGTACTAATATTCACTACAGCTATTTTATGAAAGCTAGCTCTCTGGGCATGTCCCCTTCACATATAGTGAGTTATTACTCATTGGCCATTAAAGCTCTCTTATTCTAAAGCAAGTTTTAATGTTATAAAAGCTTAAACAAATTTGTAAAAAAGATGTGTACTTTATTTTCAAAATGTAACTTTCTATCAAGAACTATCAAAATCGTATGTATTTAGGAGGAATGAATGAAATCATCTTTGCTGGACTTGAGTTGTAAGAAGAAGCAAAACCCTATCTGAGGAAAGAAAACATCAGAGGGCATATATGATCAAGTGATCTTAAATGTGTGAGAGATTACTAGTGAGTGTAAACTGAATGAAATATCTAAAGTGATTTTAGATTTTAGGGGGAAAAAGAGCATACAGCTATGGAAATATCAATGATTATGGTTAGAAGCCTCTGAAGCAGAACATATCAGGCAAGGCTGAAAGAACTAGGACTATTTAGTCTAGAGAAGAGAAGACAGGGGAGTTTTGATAAGTCTTCAAATACCTGAGGGGCGATTATAAAGAAGATGGAGATTAGACTTCTCTGTGGCTGTAGGGAACAGGAGTAGGATCAGTTGCCTCACACTGCAGCAGAGGAAATCTAGGTTGGAGATTGGGAAGAACTTTCTAAATGTCTAACTTGGTCAAGCATTGGAACAGGCTACCAAGAGGTTATGTAATCTACATCCCTGGAAATTTTCAAGAGCAGTTTAGATGGGGATGGGATGCTTGACTAGAATGGTTTAGTGAAGAATGATCCTGCCTTGAGCAGGGAGCTGAACTAGAAGACCTCTTAAGTAGGGATCTACTGAAATTGCAGCAGAACTATACTGTGCAATGGTTCCTTTATTCTTGCTCGTTATGCCATGCGTGCCCCTTGACCCCCGGACCCTGATTGGTGGAGGGGCCCTGGCAGCCCCAGCATTTGCTGCTGATTGGCAGGGAGGCAAAAACCATGTTTTAAAATATGCTGTGGTTTTTGCCTCCCGCTGCTGATTGGCCAGGAGGCAAAAACCGCAGCATAATTTAAAACTGCAGGTTTTGCCTCTCAGTCAATCAGCAGCAGGGATGCCAGGGCCCCTCTGCCAATCAGGGGCTGGTGGTGCAGTGAAGTAATCAGTATTAAAGGAGCCACAGGTGCAGTACATTTCCACTGCAATTTTGGTATGTCTCTACCTATAAGGTCCCTTCTAGCTCCATTTAACTGTGACCCTATTTGGATGAACAGAGTTACGTCCCATAACACTTCTGTATCACTCAAAATCTCCCATATTTTTCACATACATACATCCCCAAATAAAGGAATCACCTTGTTTTTTAGAAGGCAGAATGTAACAAAAAAAAGAATTTTCCAGAGTTATGGTAGGCTCTGACAGAGTAAGTCCTTCTGTGCACATAGCGTGTCCAGGAAGTCTGGCATGAGGAACTTCCTGATGTGGCAGACTTATCTCCTGTGATGCCTGGACACCTTTTTTACCAGGACGACTTACTCTGTTGCACATGGTTAGACCCCAGACCCTTGCAAAGGGCAGTACCAAGACTGTTACATCTTTAATATAAGTAGTTCTTAACATAAGTTCTTGCGAATAAAGTGTTGTTTCAATATCATGTACCTCATCAAGGTACTACCAAGAGCTCATGGTGCTTTGACTAAAAGCTATCATATTGGGTCAGCCAATAGCTATGGCTCTGAGCGTGTTAACATAAGACTCTTGTTCCTTCAGTTTGTCAAGCAGATACCAGTGGTAGCAATCTTGGCAGCTGCTTGGCATGCTCAGTGTTTGTGGGAGTGTTCCGCAACAAAAATAACTTTTCCACTTAAAATGCATATCCCCAGTTTTTGGGGGCTGGTTTCTGTGGAAGAGGTGTGCTGTAAGTGAAAAAATATGGTAACAGTGGAAGACTTGTTTATAACTTTTGAAGCACTAAATTTTTATTTAGACTATAAGTAGCAATTCACTAATTCTCTGACTACTAAACCACCCAGATGCCACGTGAAGAATTGCTGCAATACAAAAGAAACCCTCCCATGAATCGCACACCACTGGTTATGATATATCATCCCTCCTTGGAACCTATACAGAAAATCCTCAAACAATTGCAACCCATACTAGAAGGAGACCCAATTCTCAAAGAGATTTTCCCGGATCCACCCATCCTAGCCTTTAAACAAGCACCGAACCTCACAAACCTCATCACCAGAAGTGCTCAAAACGCACCAAATGGATCTGGACCATGTTGGGACAAGAAATGTAAAACCTGCGAACACATTACCACCCCCACAATTACTACCCCCACAACAGAACCATCACCATTCCTGGATCTTACACTTGCACCTCCAGTAATGTAATACATCTCATCCAGTGCACCAAATGCACTGATGGAAAATATGTAGGAGAAACCAAACAACAGCTGCATACCAGAATGAACACACACTGTAAATCTATCACAAACAAGAATACCCAATTATCTGTGGGGGCACATTTCTCACAAGAAAACCACTGTCTCTCAAATCTCTCAGTTCTAATCCTCAAAGGGAATTTACAAAGTCGCTTTCACAGATGAGCCTATGAACTGCACTTCATCAATCTACTGGATTAAAAAAATAATGGACTAAATATAGACAGTGGTTTTATGATACATAACTGACCTAACATCTGACTCCCTAGTACAACCCTCCACTTTTTACCAGCCATTCTCATTCCCTTCCCCACCATCCTCTTGTCTCCGATCTTTTGACTATACCTACGGTCATTTCTGCCCCACCCCCTAGCCCAACCTGTCTCTCACCTACTGACCACCTCAATCTACATTTTAACTGACTGGCTTTCTTGCATACCTACTGGCTTCTGGGTGCTTTACCACTCCTTCCAGTAAGAGCACAGACCATCTGAAGATACTTCCTTAGTCTGACAAAGGGTGCTTGTGCCCAAAAGCTAGTTAAGAAGAATTTTTCCATCTATTTGAGTTGGTCTAATAAAAGATACCGGATTTACCCAAAGAACTGTCTGCCTGACTACCAAACTGCATTTAAAAGAAAAAGATATTCTTAGATAAGTTATTTTATTTTTAAAACCAGAACAGGTCTTTCCTCTGCTACACAGGAAATATAAAATAGTGGCCAATCTCCTATCATCAGCTCTTAAAAGTTTTGGAATATTTACCTGGATTCTTTTCTCTCATAGAGGGAATCTGAAATGCTGACAGTACTGCTATAAAGTGATACTGTCTTTGGGGACGTTGTATGCTTTGTAAAATATGGAAATCAGTTTTATTTCTGAAGCGTTTCCTGATTGTTTACTGGCAGTAAATATTTTAAGAGCTTTTCTCCAACCTTTTATGAGTAAGCTGGGGAATTACAAGCAACTTTTCAACTTGCCTATTGACCAATAACGTGTTTGAATTGCTTTGATAGACTTTTGTGGAAATACTACTCAGTATATTAGGTTAATACAGAAAACATGTATTTCTTAACATCCTGTTTAGAAAACCTGGATGTGTACAAGTCCATCGGGCCAGATGAAATGCAACTGAGAGAGTTGGTTGTTGTGATTTCAGAGCCACTGGCCATCATCTTTGAAAACTCATGATGATCAGGAGAGGTCCCAGATGACTGGAAAAGGGCAAACATAGTGCCCATATTTAAGAAAGGGGAAAAGGAGGATCCAGGGAACTACAGACCAGTCAGCCTCACCTCAGTCCCTGGAAAAATCATAGAGCAGATCCTCAAGGAATCAATTTCTAAGCACTTGGAGAAGAAGGTGATTAGGAACAATCAGCATGGGTTCACCAAGGGCAAGTCATGCCTGACCAACCTGGTTGCCTTCTATGATGAGATGACTAGCTCTGTGGATGCGGGGTGACTGGTGGACATGTGTGTGCCGGCCGGGAGCGGTCCGAGGCTTTCGGGGGTGCGCGGCGGGCTGTGGCCGGGAGCCCACAACGGTAGGGCGGGTACTTTTGCATGATGGACTAGAATTAGGCACGGACTCGTAGCGGTTAATTAAAGATTATTTTACTTACACCGTAGGTGGTCGCAGTGGAGGCAGGAAAACTTTCTTGAGTTGCAGTTACAGACAAACATGAGTGGAGTTTGCTAGGCTGCACCGAAGACACATGAGCGGAGTTTGCTAGGCTCCGCAAAACAAACACGACAGAGCTCTGGATACCCTTGACGAGCACGCAAAACTGTAGATACGTCTTAAGAAGAATTTAACAAACGAGACGGGAAGAGGTTGGTGGTTGATCAGGCCGCCGAACTCCTCTGAGATGCACACAAAGTTTCTGTTACTCTGCCGTGTGCTCAGAGTCCCCACGAGATGGTTGTGGAGTCCTCTACAACTTGGGCGGAAACTGCTCAAACCTTTTATACGGCTAGCGAGCCAATTGCTAGCCGCCACGTAGGAATAATTTAGAAACAGCCTATAATAGGGTACGAATTGGCATACGGGTGGCGGGAACTCCTTTGCACCGGGGTTTTCTCTCTGCAGCTGAGAATTGCACCGTGCAAAGAAAGCTCCATGTGGCGGGAAATAATTCTGCAGTGCCGAAGCGTACACACAATCATTGGGTCATGACAATGTGGTGTACCTTGATTTTAGCAAGGCTTTTGATATCGTCTCCCACAACATTATTGCAGGCAAGCTAAGGAAGTATGGGCTGGATGAATAGACTGTATGCATAGAAAACTGGCTGGAGCATCGGGCTCAGAGAGTAGCAATCAATGGCTCGATGTCTAGTTGGCAGCCACTATCAAATGGAACGCCCCAAGGGTCAGTCCTGGGGCTGTTTTTGTTCAATGTCTTCATCGATAACCTAGAAGATGGCATAGAGTGCACCCTCAGCAAATTTGCAGATGACTTGAAGCTGGGGGGGAGTAGTAGATATGGTGGAGGGCAGGGCTAGGATTCAGAGTGACCTAGACAAATTGGCCGATTGGGCCAAAAGGAATCTCATGAGATTCAACAAGGGCAAGTGCAAAGTCCTGCACTTAGGATGGAACAATCCCATGCATCAGTACAGGCTAGGGGCTGACTGGCTGGGCAGCAACTCTGCAGAAAAGTACCTGGGGGTTCCAGTGGACAATAAGCTGAATATGAGCCAGCAGTGTGCCCTTGTTGCCAAGAAGGCTAATGGCATACAGGGCTGCATTGGTAGGTGTGTTACCATTAGGTCAAGGGAAGTGATTATTTCCCTCTATTCAGTACTAGTGAGGGCCACATCTGGAGTACTGTGTTCAGTTTTGGGCCCCTCACTACAGAAAGGATTTGGGCAAACTGGAGAGAGCCTGGCAGAGGGTGACAAAAATGGTTAGGGAACCTAGGCACATGGCTTATGAGGAAAGACTGAGGGAACTGGGTTTATTTAGTCTGGAGAAGAGAAGACTGAGAAGGAACTTAACTTCAATTACCTGAAGTGGGGAGATAAAGCTAGACTGTTCTCAGTGGTGGCAGATGACAGAAAAAGGAGTAATGGTCTCAAGTTGCAGCAAGGGAAGTTTAAGTTAGATATTAGGAAGAATTTTCTCACTCGGACGGTGGTAAAACATGGAAACAGGTTACCCAGAGATGTGGAAGCTTCATCCTTAGAGGTTTTCAAAGCCTGGCTAGACAAACCTTTAGCTGGAATGATGTAGTTGGGGCTGGTATTGCTTTGAGCAGGAGGTTTGATTAGATCACCTCCTGAGGTCCCTAACCCTAACTTCCTATGATTCTGTGACCTGATATCATGCTGTTGTTCCTCGCTAGCTTCAGAGTAAGAAGAAAAGGTTAGTATGGATGACTGTTTTCCATGGTTATGAGGTCTCGTTAAAAGTTCCATATTAGGAGCACTGCAAAAGACCCTCAAAGCTTTGAGCCTCTTTTCTGATCTTGCATGTTTATTGTCAATGTTCTGAAATGTTCGAGGAAGTGTTGAGATCCAGAATGCCGTTTTTTTTCTGCTCGGTTTATAACTGGTATACATTCTAAAGTTCCTTCTCTAAGGGTCAAAAAGGCATTACTATTACAGCTGCTTTACTACACCTGACATCTTATCTTTAAATGTATCATACTCTATCAAAAGACAGCATGTTTTTTACCACATTATCCTGTCAATTAAAAAGTCATTTGAAATTTTGTAAGTGCATGTTTAACTCTATAGCATGATGGAGAAAATTGGTGGCAGAATGGAAAGATTCCTTTATGCGATCTCTGTCATAGAATAATTTAAAATTAGGGTTGGAAGGACCTTCAAGAGGTCATTTAATCTAACCCCCTGCCCAAGCCAGGATCATTCCTATCAAACCCATCCTGGAGAAGTGATGTCTAATCCAGTAGTTGGCATTGTTTTTGGCTGGAGTGCCAAAAACACCCTGACCTCAACCCTCACCTCAACTTGGCCTGTCAGAGGCCGATGGCAGGAGAGTCACAAGGTGCCCAGTCTTTGTTGCTGGTGGTGGGTGCATGTGCATCTCTGGGTGGATGGCAGGGAAGGGGCCATGGTTCTGCTGCCCCAGCCGTTCCCCACAGTGTGTCCTGAGGTGCGTGTGCACCAACTGCCACCATGGATTTGGTGCTGGGGCTTCAGAGCCCTGCTTCAGCTGCCCAGAGCCTGGCCCAGCTGCAACAGGCAGCTGGCAGGCTATAAACAGCTGCACCAGGCTCCATGACAGCAACGGGTGCATGCGTGCCTTGGGGCACATGGCTGGGAAAAGCCTGGGGCAATGCAACCCTGTCCCCTCCCCCACTGTCTGCCCCAAGGCACTGCCATGGAGCCCTGCTGGGGCTCTGGAGCCCAGCTAGAGCCCCATGCAGCTGTTTGCAGACTCCCAGCTGCCTGCCACAGCCAGCCCATGCTCTGGGCATCTACAGCAGGCTGCCGGGAGGCTGCAAACAATTGTAGCGGGGTCCAATTGGGCTCTGGAGCCATGGCACTGGCTCTTCGTTGGTGAGAGCTACACGTGTGCCTCAGGTACACAGGGGCAAGGGGCTGGGGTGTGCTCCAGCCCCATGCAGCTGTTTGCAGACTCTCAATTGCCTGCCACATCTGGCCTGGGTTCAGGGCAGCTGGTACTTGCCCTCGCAGCAGGGCTTGCAGCCTCCTTTTTGTCTACTGTGAGCAGGCTGGGCTCCGTGGCCTGGGCTGGCTGTAGTGTGCCGAGCAAAATGGCCTCACGTGCCATGCTGTGGCATGCATGCTGGGGGTTGCTGACCCCTGCTGTAATCTGTTCTTAAAAAGCTTTGTGAACAAATTTCTTATACAACTACCAGGTGCAATGCCTGAAATATCACAAGCACCCTAACTTGCAACAAGTAAAGAGGTGGAACAAGGGCACTTTCAGTGTCCTGCCACTGCAAGGACTGGGAGTAGTTAAAATATTCTCAAGTGGTCCAAGGAAGAGAGAGACACCCTTCACTGCAGAAGAAGGCAACCCCTGCATAGTCTATACTAGTCTAATCATGGGGTAAAAGTTAGGGTTGTACGAAGCTTCGGTCGCTGATTCGATTTGGAGAGATTTGATGATTCAGACATAAACACAGCTTTAAATGTTTTTTCTACATACCTCAATGTACCAGGCGGATCGTGAATGCTGAGATGGTGGGGCGGATGGAGCATCCTACGGGATCGTGGGGGGTCCCCAGCACATTTGGCAGTGGACCCGGAAGTAGACCAAAGGCATGGGGGACCCCCCCCCAGCTCGGTGACTAGTGCCTCCTGGGTCTGGGGGGCACCTGGGGTCCCCCTGCGGCCGATTGCTGAGCTGGGAGGGGGTGCAGGGGGGTCCCCCACATGCTTGGCAGTAGACTGGAAGTGCTTCTGGTTCCACTGCCGAGCACACAAGGGCCACCTCTGCATTCCTGTGAGACACTCCATCTGTCCCAGCATCACAGCATTCATGAGCCGCACCTGGTACCTCTAGGTATATAGAAAAAACATACAAAGCGGTGTCTATGGCTGAATCGATGATTCTCCGAATCAGAATCAAATCTTTAGATTTGGATTCGGCCGAGTTAAATTGGGATAGTGATCCAAATCAACAAATCGAATCACTGTCCCCCAAATCGGGCCGAATTCAAATCAGATATGGCTTGCTTTGCACAACCCTGGTAAAAGTCCTTCCTGATTCCCCATGTGGTTATCAGTCTCACCCTGAACAGAAAAGCAAGATCTTCTCATCAGGAAACTCTCTCTGTCAAGTTCTAGCATTGGCATACCCCCCATCAAAAATCCCTAAACTTTGCTGCAGCCAACATTCAATATTTCTATGGAAAGCAGGAAAAAAAACCTCTGTGACAACCATAGCAAAGGAAGGGAAATATTCCTTCCCAGCCCCCCATGGTAACCAGTGAAGTCCAAGAGCATGGGAAATCCAGACACTCTCCACCCTGCACTACAGCCTGGGGACTGTGAACAATAATACATCATGTATTACATACCCTGACTGGAGAGCTAAACTCCCTTTTTCATCCTCTCTATAAAGTTATCCCAGTTACTCTAATCTTTTTTTCATAATAAAGCCAGTTATGGAGCTCTACTTTGTTGGCTTGATGTAGCCCATGGTCCTTTCCAAGTTCCACATATTTGGGCTGCAGAGGTCTTCACATACCCATGCAGAGCTCATATTATTAGAGTGGAGGGGAGGGCTTTTTTGTTTTCTAGTTGTTCTTCACAGCACACTCCAGGCATTGGTACTCCTAGATCATTCTTGACCATTGGTTATCCAGTCTCTTGAAAACCTTTAATGAAGGATATTCCACAACTTCCCTAGGCAGTCTGTTCCACTGCCTTGTGGTTCTAACAATGAAGAAGTATTTCCTGATATCCCATCTAGACCTCCTTGGCTGCAATTTCAAGTCATTGCTATGCATCTTACTCTCTTCAGGGAGGGGAAGTTGTTCTTTATGGCAGCTCTACAGATATTGAAGGCTGATATCAAGTCTCCTTAATCACCTTTTCTGCAAGTTAAATGCATTTAGTTTTCTCAACCTCTCAATGTGGTTGCCTTTATCTTTTTAACCATTCACCTTTGGACCATTTCTAACTTCTCTATGTCCTTTTTAAAATATAGAGCCCAGAACTGTAGACATTACTTCAGAGGAGACCTAACCAGTGTTGAGTAAAGTGGCGCTATCACCTCTCATATTTTACACCTACTGTTCTTGTTACTGCAGCCCAAAACTGTATTTGCCTTTTTTGCAGCTCCCTCGGATTACTGACTCATGTTCTTCCCTAGGTGTAATACCTTGCACCTGTTAGTGCTGAATTTCATCCTGTTGTTTCTAGCTGAGGTTTCCAGTCTATCAAGATCCTTCTAAATTCTACTTCTGTCCTCCGGCAGTCCTACCCTGTTTCATGTCATCTGCAGATTTGCTCAGAAAGCCTTCTCTTCTGGCATCAGAATCATTAATGAACATATTAAACATCACTAGAACCTTTAAAGGTCTCCGGTTGTTCTGATATTGATCCATTTCTAGTTATCTTTTGCTTGCAGTTATTAAGCCAGTTTACTATCCAACTTGTAGGTTACATTTCCTCAATTTGGTTTTGAGAAAGGCATAGGAACTTTGTCACAAGCCTTTCTAAAGTCCATATATACTATATACTATATCTAATATATTCCCTTTATCCACCCACCTATTTACTTTGCCAAAGAAGATCAGATTTGTTTGGCATGATTTTGTTCTTAGCAAATCCATGGTGGCTGTTCATGATCAACCTTTCCTCCTCCAGGTGTTACCAATGAACTTTATAATTTGCTCCAGTAACTTTCCAGGTATAGAAGTCAGGCTAACTGGTCTATAATTCCCTGGGCCCTCTTTTTTTTTTTGGCCTTGTCTTAATTTTTATTTTGCAACTTAACCCAAGCAGTAGAAAAAAAAGTAGATATAGTCCATAAAAGGCCCAGCCCAATTTGAGATGGATTGACAGTTGCATATCCTAATAATCATGCCCAAGAAGACTGCAGATCAGCTGAGATAAATTAGTTTCTAGACTACGTGAAATTTTTTCGTCATGTTTTAATTTCCTTTAGCCCTGAAGTTTTAATTCAAAAGATCCTTTTTAAATGGCTCTAAATTCATTTAGTTATGTATTTAATTGTGATGAATGAATTTAAACTTCAGAATTCTGGTTCACTTGGAATTAATCTCTCCCACTGTGTATTTGTCACTTGTAGCTTATTTTGATTGTGTAATCATCTTGTGTCTGTGAAAGTTGGAGGTGAATCTCTCAAGAACAGACTTACTTTTGAAAGAGCTGATTGTTTTGCTCTTGTTCTGGTCAGGAAATAACATGGAAGAGTTGGCCTCACACTTTCTCTAGTAGTATTTCATTAGTTCAGCTCAGGTGAGCTATAGAGAGCTGAAATTAGTAAGATAAATAAATATTTAAATATTTCAGAATATCTGACAAACTTGGGTTTGAATTGCTATATTTTAAAAACTGATAAGGGTCAGTTTGGAATAGTATTGCTTTTTCATATGGGTTTATTTGTCATGTATCTGTTGGTTTAAAAGTCAATAAATTGTAGAATTTCTGTCCTTTAAAGTGGTGACACTGAAAAGTTTTACAGTTTTATCCAGGGTAATTCTTATTTCATTTAAGCTTTCTTGTGCTTTCTTTGTACTATGAAAATACTTGCAGTTACCTACTCTCAGCATCCATAGTCTTCAGCTCTTCTTTATGGTTATGTAAAAAAATGACATTAAAATGTTTTGGTTGCACACGTAAGCACTCCTAAAAGCAGTTACCTACTCTCAGCATCCATAGTCTTCAGCTCTTTTTTATGGTTATGTAAAAAAATGACATTAAAATGTTTTGGTTGCACAAGTAAGCACTCCTAAAAGTTACAAAATATTAGCAAAATATTACGTTTTGTATATGCTTTATGATATAGCCTTGTAACAGGTTAGACAGTCGAGAACCTTTGTGATACCCCTGCAGGCCACCTCATCCTTGCTAGGCTCTCTCTCAGGCCTGTCTGTTAAGGTCTTGGTTCATTTCTCGCCCACAACATCTTGTTGGAAACTTCATAGATTTCATAGATTTCTAGAGTTGGAAGGGACTTGGTAGATCATCGGGTCCAACCCTCTGCTCCAGGCAGGAAAGAGCGCTGGGGTTAAGTAACCCCAGCCAGATGCCTGTCTAATCTCCTCTTGAACACCTCCAGGATAGGGGAAAGCACTACCTCCCTTGGAAGCCCATTACGTATTTTGGCAACCCTTACTGTAAAGAATTTCTTTATGTCCAATCTAAATCTATTCTCCTTTAGTTTGTGGCCATTGTTTCTGGTAACCCCAAGGGGTGCTCTGGTAAACAGAGTGTCCCCTATTTCCTGCTGGCCCCCCATGATGAGTTTATAGGCAGCCACAAGATAGCCTCTCAGCCTTCTCTTGCAGAGGCTGAAGAGATCCAGATCTCTCAGTCTGTCTTTATAGGGTCTTACCTACAGGCCCTCAACCATATGAGTAGCCCTTCTCTGAACCCTCTCAAGATTATCCACATCCCTCCTGAAGTGTGGCGCCCAAAACTGGACGCAGTACTCCATCTGCAGCCTCACCAATGCTGCATAGAGTGGAATTATCACTTCCCTAGACCTGCTTGTGATGCACCTGCTGATGCAAGAAAGAGTGCGGTTAGCCTTGCTTATTACCTTGTCACACTGGCAACTCATGTTTATTTTTGCGTCAACCAGGACTCCGAGATCTCTTTCCACTGTTGTGGTACTCAGAGTGGTACCCCCCAGTCTATAGGTGTGGTGGAGATTCTTTCTCCCCAGGTGCAACACCTTGCATTTATCTTTGTTGAATTGCATCCTATTCTGATCTGGCCACTTCCCCAGTCTGTGCAAATCTGCCTAAATTCGCTCCCTGTCCTCCAGTGTGTTTACTGTGCCCTATAGTTTAGTGTCATCTGTGAATTTTGACAAGGTGCTTTAAACACCTTCCTCCAAATTGCTGAGGAAGAAATTCAACAGTGCTGGTCCAAGGACAGAGCTTTGGGGGACACCACTGCCCACATCCCTCCAGGGAGAAACCGCCCCATCCACCATCAATCTCTGAGTGCATCCCATAAACCAGTTTCTCACCCGCCTTACTATGAAAAAATCCACATCACAGCTACTCAGTTTATGCATAAGAATTGGGTGCGACACTGTGTCAAAAGCGTTCTCTTTTTCATCAAACAAACAAAAACAAAAAAACAAACAAAAACAAAAAAAGGGAGGCTGCCTTCAGAGACTGATGCCTGTGCTGCTTGCTGTCTTCTCCCATGGTCAACTCTCCCAACCTGGCTTGCCTTTAAGGCTTAATTTGTGACCTACAGCTGCCCCCAGTCACACCCAGGTCTCGCAGATGGTATGCAGCATCACATCCAGTGGGACCCTTGTCCCCAAAGCCACCAGACCACTTCAGGCTTTTACTCCCTTGTTGGGGCCTCAGCCTTCTGGGCTTCTGCCCCTCTGCTTTATCTGGTCCCTTAGCCAAGGATCACTGTTCCGGGCCTGGCTTTAGGCCCCTGGCCTGATCTTCACCTTTATCTGGGCACTGGGCCCTTGGCCCCTGTCTCCGCCCTTAGGCACTGCTGCCCCTATTCAGAATCTGGGCCCTTTGGCCCTAAGCTCTGCCCTTCTCTGGGCTTCCTGCCCTCTCAGACTCCAGGCCTTCTGGCCCCAGGCTCTGCCCTTTCCTGGGGAATGGGCCGTCTGACCACACCTTGAACCTGACCCCTAGCAGGGCTCAAGGCAGTCATGTGCCCCTAGGGTACTAATGGGACCTCCAAACCACCCTGTAGTCCCTTCCACAAATCACCAATTAGCAAGCTGACTATAACGAGTCTTATTCCTTCGGGCTGTGTAACTAATGTAAATTAACAGTTGTTCATTTAGCAAGCATGTTCTATTTTGTGCTATGAATAGTGTCTTCTAAACAAAACTATGCAATTATCTTATTAAAGGCTTGAAACAAGGAACCCTTTAAGGGCAGGTGTTTTGCAGCAACCAGCAAAATGGAGGTTAAGGAAGGACCCTGTGGTCAAGTCAGCTGGCAAGGGAGTACCTTGACCTGCAGGGCAGGGCTTAGGAAGTAAAGGGGTGTATTTTCTTTGCAGGCTGCCAGAGAAGAAGCTCTGCCCCAAAGAGGACTTTGTCGGAGAGACTGGTGGGAAGCTGTTCATCCTGAAGGTTATAAAGCTACCAGGGATGGAGCCTGGTACTTAAAAGTAGCAGAGCCGAGCACTTCTTCGGTGATATCCAGGTGGCTCTTTTAAAAGTGCAATCTGTCTCTCTGGAGGAGTGTTCTTGTTGAGTGAAATCCCTTTTGAGATTTGTGAGGTGACAATTACGGGTGTTCTCAGTGCAGATTTGGTGGCATCAAAAAGTTTGGCTGTATATTGCAGCTTTCTTGGTGTGTTTAGGGTGATTGCTGGTTCTGTGTAAATATGTATGTTGGTCCGTGGGTTTCTTGTATGAGGTGGTTTGTATTTTACCATTCTGGATAGTGATCGTAGTGTCTAACAGGGTGCTGGAGTATTCAAGAGCTAGTCTGATGGAGGGGTGATGATTGTTTAATTTCTGAAGGAAATCAATCAGAGATTGCAGGTTTTCAGTCCAAATGATGATGTCATCAATATATCTTAAGTATAACAAGGATTTGATGTTGCAGTCCTTGAGGAATTCTTCTTCCAGGTGGCCCATAAAAAGGTTGGAATACTGTGGGGCCATTTTGGTGCCCATTGCTGTGCCCATGGTCTGGAGGAAGTATTGGTTATTGAAAGTGAAGTTGTTGTGTCTGAGGATGAAGTGTGTATGGTCAGTAATATCTTTAGATCTTTACTCTGAGTTGTAATCTTGCTCTTGTAGATATGTAAGGCAGGCATGGATGCCATCCTGGTGTGGGATGTTGGTATATACGCTGGTAACGTCCATGGTGACTAGGAGGGTGTTGCTAGGAAGGTTGTCTATGTTTTTAAGTTGTCATAGAAAGTCTGTTGTGTCTTGGACAAAAGTTGCTCTTTGAGTGACAAGAGGTTTTAGGATTGATTAGATGAAACCTGATATTTCCTCAGTTGGGGTTCCATGGTTGGATATGATAGGTCTGCCAGAGTTTCCTTGTTTGTTGATTTTAGGGAGCATGTAAAAAGTCCATGGGTTAGCTAGTGGGGGGATCAAGTTCTGTAGTTTTTCTTGTAGTTCAGATGGAAAAGATTTGATGGTAGTTTTGAAGCCTCTGGCTTCTGTTATATTCTATTCCATCCAGAAAGAGCACAGAACAACTGCCTAAAGAAGGGCGTTTATACTTGAAAGCTTGCAAAGATGAATTTTTCCAACTCTTTTAGTTCATCTAATAAGATATTGGATTTACCTAAAGAACCTTGTATACCTGGCATGGAAAATGTTGGTCCAAATGGTTAAATATTGGTGAAACTACAAGCTGAAAACAGAATCTTTCAATGAAAAGTGCCAAGCAGTTTTTTTTAAGAAAGGCAAGTTGTAAAGACTGCCAGTTAACGTTCAGTTTGTATACCTAAAGTTGGATTTTTTTGAGATGATGTTTATCCAATATTGAATTATTCTATTTTACCTTTTAAAGGGTAAGGAAGAAAATACAATTACATTTTTCAAGTAGCTTCTGCCTATTAAACTTTATTCGAAGGTCATGTTAAATACTTCTGTTCATCTAAATTTAACACTAGGCTTTTGCTAAAAAGGTTGGTGAACTTGCTTTCCTTTTGATCTTGCATCCTTGTGGGAGCTTGGATATTTCTTCTGTAAGAAAAGTTTTACTGGATGAGTCAGTGCACTGAGTCATAGGCAGCATGAAGCCTGTAGTGCTCTAGACTACCTAATTGGTAACAGTCTCAAATTTAATTAAAGCACAGTTGTCAGTGCAGCATTACTGATTGACATCCCACTGAAGTATTTTGTTTCTTGGCAACTTATTTTAATTGTTCTCTGGTATTACATTTTTTGTTTTTGTTTTAAGATCTTGTTTCTGTTGAATAGACCTGTAGTTGGTATTATGCTTTTTATCCTTTTTATGAACCTCATGCCATTTGTTTTTAATTTTTCCCTCGTTTGGTGACGTTGTCAGTAATTATATTCTTTCTGAGCTTGTAAGTTTATAGACTTTCAGAAGCCTTTGAAGAAACCCTTTTTAATTTTTCCTCATTGAGAATAATCTTGTTAGCAGTGATTAGTATTTTTGATTTATCTCTCCCTTCTCTTCCCTCATCTTTGTAAACAATTCCTTAGAAGTAAAATAAATAATTCGGTATTTGACTTGAACAATATTATGCACAATTCGTTAGAAGTAAAATAAATAATTCGGTATTTGACTTCAGGATAAATTTCTAAGGCACTTTTAATTCTGAATTAGGTTGATCATTTTACTTTTTTGGTGTTCATCTCTGCGCCCCTAACACATAAGTTTAGTGCGTGGCTTCTCTATCCCAGTGGCAGCTTGTGGCCCCAGTTAGTGTCTCTGCTTTCTGATGTCAGCCTGCTTCTGCTCTCTGTTTTCTACAGCCTCTTCCTATGTTTCTTTCTCTGCCTCCCAAAGGAGCACTGCAGAGAGAGCTTCCTTTCATACTTTTCCCTATACCACTTCGTCTTGTATCAAATACCTCAAAATCTGGCAAGATAGAAAAGCAGAATTTGTTGTTATCCTTTGCAGCACATAACACAAAAAATGTCTTCAGGTTTTGCTAAGGGACTTGCAGCAAGTGGGAAGGTAAAAGAAAAAAATGCCCCATTTAGCTGTGATATGTTTTGTTAGTATCTTAGTTACATATTTTTAAGGTTCAATAAGAAATTGAAGGTGGACAATCCCAAAGCGACCTGTTTCTCTTTCCTGCCTCATTTATCGTAATAGTTGAGACTGGTAAGATGAGAGAGAAGCTTAACGTGGAGCCATAAGAAGAAATATAAAATGTGATGATTTCATTCTAGTTCCTTTCATGTTTCCTATATTTTATACTTGATCTTGTTTAGATACAGAGGTTTTGCCAAGACCATATTTTGCACAGAAAATTCTTAGGGTACGTTATAAGAGAATCTTTGAAATTTAGTTTAGATTGCAGGGGTATGTAGAAAGGTGCTTCCTGCTTCCCCATTCTTGGGCATCTCAAGAAGACCTACCTAAGGCTCTGACTACCAACTCTCTATATGGGAATAATATAGCAACTTGAACATATCTCTGCTTCCTTCTGGTAGTGTTGAATTATGTTGTAGCCATGATGGTCCAGGAAATGTGTGGGAGGCAAGGATTTTTGTAGGTAATATCTTTATTGGACAAACTGCATGATTAGGATAGACTTAGACAGCTTTCAAATGAAGGATCCATTGCATCAAAAGCTTGTCTAAGTCTGTCTTACATGCAGTTTGTCTAATAAAAGATATCACCCACAGAAATCCTTGCCTCTGCTTTCTTCTGACAAATCATTCTTGCAATTCTGATCTTGGATTCTATATCTGTCGTTGTTTACTGTATTGTGTTTTAGTTTTTCGACCTTTAATCATCTTTTCCCCATGTCTTACCACATTTACATTTTTCATCCTCACTATATTGTCCTTTCTCTTTCCTGTCTCCTTTACTCTCATCTCTTTCCACTCCCTACTTAAACCCTGAGTCTTTTTCAGACCTTCACTTAATATTTTGTAATATTATCAGACATATAAATATTTCTTTAGTAAAAAAAAATGTACATGGGACTAGCATAACATGTTGATCACTTGTTTTGTGAGAAGGCCTAGATTCTCTTCACGGCTTGATTTGAGGCAGTCTGGATGACCTTTGACAAATCAATTAATTTATGTATGCTTCAGTTTTCCATCTCTAAATATTACCTAGATCACATGCACCTCTATTCTTAATTAATTATCTGTGAATATACTTGGATACTATGGTGACCAACTGCATGGCAATACCTATAATAGAAATATATAGATCCATAAATGTCAGGGGCTGGAAGGGACCTTAGAGATCACTTGGTCCAGCTCCCCTGCACTTGGGCAAGAAAGACTGCTGGGGTCAGATGACCCCAGCAAGGTGGCTGTCAAGACACTTTTTGAAGATCGCCAGGATGGGTGACTGTATCACCTCTGGGGGGAGTCTGTTCCAAGCAGGAAGCAGGAAATGCTGGAGGACTATGTTCTCTTTTGAGAGAAGCTTCCACAGCATGTGCACATGCCATGTGTTCCAGATTTTCTCTCCCAATCCTGGAAGTGATTTAACCTTGGTTGTTCCTAGTTTTTTTTTTTTTCTCTTGGAACTGGATTGTGACTGGAAGAGAAAACATGAAGATCTGCACGCTCATGGTTTCTTCTAGGAGAGTAACAAGTCTCTCAGGAAAAACTAAATGTCTATATGAGGCTTTGGTCATTACATAGAAGAAAACATTACTGGGAGTCTCCAGCTTTGTCAGGACTACATTTTCCAATTGCATGGAGAAAGGGGAAGTTTCAGTTGGAAAGCCTTTTTGGTAAATCCATATCTTTTATTAGACCAACTCAAATAGTTGGAAAAATTCTTCTTAGCAAGCTTTCAGGCACAAACAAGAGTTCTAAGGTTTTGCGGGTTTTGTTTTTGTTTTAGACCAATGTGGCTACTAAATATATCCCTGGAACATGGAAGATACCAGATTTTAGCTGTTTTTGGAATTATAAACTTCTTTGCTAAACAAGAAAGCAAGATTTCTACACCTCCCTGGCTTTCTGCCATCTGACAGCACCAGGGAAGAGAAACTGCCTTATCTGGACATCAAAGGGCAACTCACACAAAAGGACTCTTGTGTACCTAGAGGAACATACATCCACCTTCAGCTTTCTCCGTGCAAAATGAACTTTATTTTCTACCTAAGGGGACTTTTACCTTCTTTAATTTTCCCTCAGGCTGAAGAAGGGTGTGTATGCCCAAAACCTTGCAAAGGAAGATGAGTTTTTGGTGATTGCTTAGTTGGTCTAATAAAAGATATCATCTCTGAACCAAAAGTTCTATAGTTTTGCATTTCTTTTTTAGAACTTCAGATTTCTTTGTGCTAAGGTATTGCTAGACCGGACATATCTATTCTAAACTGGTATGCTGAAGATGAGCAAATGAGTTTTTTTACTTGTTAATGGGATTTCTGCATCTTAGTACACCAATTTGGAGCATCACACTGATAGTGGGGTTTTCATTTACTTTAGTTAGAGAACATAGTCATGAATCTTTCTATGTGCTATTAATGTCATGTGTTTTTTAAATATTTATACAACACAATATATACCCTGCAGCTTGTTAGATATAGTTAACCATGATAACCTCTTCTGTATTTTTATAAACCATGAATTTAGGTAACTAAAATGTTTGTGTATTCACCACCTACTATTACATATGGAAAATTAACCTTTTCCAGTTTACTTTAAGTCAATGACTTAAAAAAATAGCCTAGAAAAGTTCTTTTGATGCTGCTTTCCTCTTCTAGGTGAACTATGCATAAAACAGGAGCTAAAGCAGTAGTCTTGAAGTCATTGTTAGTCTCTTGGCTGCCAGTAGAAGAGAAAATAATTTGAGAATTAAAACTTCATTTCAGCACATTATACAAAATTCTGTTTTGGTGACCTGGGTGGGTTGAGTGGGCAAGAATAAATGTTTAGAATCTGATGGAGCTGGCATTTAGAAAATCCAGTAGATAAAATTTAACACCCACTGAGGCATGAAACAAACAATTAAGGTACCAATTTTAGAGTAACTTCAGACGGAGGCTATAATAGTTAGGTTAGTTTAACAAATAGTTCATGAGATAAACTTGGAAAATATTCTAAGTTCAATTAGCCTTTTGGTTTTGCAGAAAGCTTTCCTAGTTTAGGAATTCCTCTCTCTCTCAGTAATAGCTTTTTTGCATTGTTGTGCTTAGTTAAATAACATATCAATACATACATTTTACATGAAAAATTCTTCTAGTCAGGTGGTACATTTTAAAATTACTTGATCACTTGAATTTTTTAAGAACAATTTCTGACTTAATATATACTTAAGTACATTAAATGTGATGTATATATGATTGTTATCACTCAAATATGTCAGTGACCTTCCTAGTTAAGGAAAGAACAAAATATATCTTGCAAATCATCCTCAGAAATCTACTTAACTATTTTTATTTGCTGTAGTTTTTAGGGATAGCTGATAGAGGAGTGTTTTCTAAAGCAATTAGATTTTAAGTGAGTGAGCATGATTGATGCATATGAAAATCACATCAGGTTAGAGATCTCAGCTTTGGACACAGTGGGCCAAGTGTTACTTTCCCTTACACTCATGGAACTCCATTAAAGTTCATGGGATATTGTGTTTTGCAACTTTGTTGCCTCTTTCAGTTCTATTTTTGCTTCTCTCCACTTTCAACTTTGTTTCCCACTTGCCGTAGGTGACTCACAGCACTCTATTTTCCGTAGCTTTGAATGCTTCCAAACAAATTAGCAGAAATAGCATAGACTTTTGATCTCTGTCTGTCTGCTGCAATATTAACCATGTTGCTTCTATGCTACGTAGCTTCTACATCTAGCCCTGAAATTTGATTAGAAAGATTCCGAAGTGAAGGTAGCCATATGTAGTTTTTCCATAGTAACATTTTTCAATAAGTTTTGAGACTTAATAGAGTTTACGGGTTTTGGTGTTGAGTTCAAGTTGTATCGCTCCATTTTGTTTTTCACTTGAAAATATTGGCCATCTCCAATAAGGTGGATTTATATTCTTAAGCCTTCACTAGTGAAGATAGGAACATTTTCTTGTTAGTTGGCACCCATATCTTCCTTCATCCGTTGAAAGGCTGAGAGTATGTCCAATATTCAGCTATAAAGCTGTATTTTATTCTTTGGTCTTGGAGTTTAATTTGGACATAAGTTGTGAAATCCACTGAGTCTTTTGATATGTGATTATCCCAGAATGGAGGACTAATGTACTGGCAAGGCAAAAGAGATGTAGAACAGCTAAAAATACCATGTTTTCTCATATATCACATACACCGTATCTTGGCAAGGCAGAATGAAAAGAGAGGTGGTTGGGGTTTTTTTAGGGGGGGGGGGAGGGAGGGGAGGGAGGGTTACAGAATCTTCCTTGCTACAGCCTGGGATAACCATAGCTGGATGCCCGTTTGTGCATCTGTCACTCATCCTCTGCTTCCAACTTGGGTAGGTCTTGCCTGACCAATCTCATCTTCTACGAGCAGGTGACATAACACCTGGATAAGGGAGAAGAGATTAACGTCATATACCTTGATTTTAAAAAAGCCTTTGATCTGGGATCCCATAGAAAAACTGGCCAACTGTGGCCTCGGCTACGTTACAGTCCACTGGTTGGGGAATTGGCTCCAAGAGTGGGCCCAGAGAGTGGTAGTTAACAGAAGTCAATCATTGTGGTGCGCCGTGGCCAGTGGGGTCCCCCATGGCTCCGTCCTTGGGCCTGTATTCTTTAACATCTTCATTAATGATGTGGACAGTGGTATCAGAAGTGGACTGGCCAAGTTCGCCTATGGCATCAAACTTTGGGGTAAAGCGTCCACACCCGAGGCCAGGATGGTGATCCAGGCTGACCTTGACATGGTCAGTAAATGGGCGGACAAAAATCTGATGGAGTTTAATACTGGAAAACGCAAGGTACTCTACCTTGGGAAGAAAAACCCGCAGCATGCTTATAGGCTCAGCAGTGCTACGCTTGCTAGCATCATGGCTGAAAGGGACTTGGGAGTCGTGACTGACCACAAGATGAATATGAGCCACCAATGTGATGTTGCAGCTTGTAAAGTGAGCAAAACTCTGGCTTGCATCCATAGATGCTTCTCTAGCAAATTACAGGATGTTATCCTCCCACTGTACTTGGCCTTGGTGAGGCCGCAGCTGGAGTACATCCAATTCTGGGCTCCACAATTTAAAAAGGATGTGGAGAAGCTTGAGAAAGTCCCGAGTAGAGCCACGCATATGATCAGAGGGTAGGAAAACAGGCCTTATGATAAGAGGCTGAGAGCTATGGGACTCTTCGGCCTGGAAAACCGCAGGCTCAGGGGGGGACCTGGTGGGTGCCTATAAGTATATAAGGGGTGTACATCAGGATCTGGGGGAACACCTGTTCACCAGAGCGCTCCAGGGGATGACAAGGTCAAATGGTCACAAACTCCTCTGAGACCATTTCAGGCTGATCATAAGGAAGAACTTCTTTACTGTCCAAGCCCCCAAGGCCTGGAACAGACTGCCGCCAGAGGTGGTGCAAGCACCTACTCTGGACTCCTTTAAGAGACATTTGGATATTTATCTTGCTGGGATCCTGTGACCCCAGCTGACTTCCTGCCTCTGGGGCAGGGGGCTGGACTCGATGATCTTTACAGGTCCCTTCCAGCCCTAATGTAGATGAAATCTATGAAACTCCAAAGCTCAAACTTTTACTCTGTCACAGCTGCTACTGAATTAAACTTTCTGCTCAGCCCAAAGCTGTTTCAAATTCAACAGAAACTGTGACACTGTTGAGCTTGAGCTCTGGAGATGGAAGGAAAGGGTGGGTGAGATTGACCCTGACTTTGGCCCTACTGCATGATCCCAGGAAAGCAGCACAGCTCCTAGCAGCCCTCCTGCTTCTATTCCATTATGAAAATCAGCTTCCTTGGTTAAAACACACACCCCAATTTTAATTTTGGAGGTAAAGTTGCATGTGGTATCTCAGAAAACATGGTGAATGTTTTACGAAGCCACTTACAAATATTTGTTTTCCTGAGTTCTCTCTTTCTTAATTATATTCACCACATTTCTGTAGTTAGCTCATCTGTGAATTCATCTTTACACTTCCCCATTTAATGCTCTTTTAAATATTTGATTTGAATGTATATGGTTTCATTCAAATGAAGATATTTGCAGATAATGAAGAAACACTGATATTTATCTGTTGATAGAATTGTGCTACATGCAGTGAGACTTCAGTGGCCAGATAGGCTAGTGCTGGCTTTTTTTTATTAGTGATTCTAGCTCCATGTAATTCTTACCATGAGAGATGTGTGGAGAGGATCTTGAGCAGAATACTGGTTCTCATATGGCTAGTAAGATGGCCCACCTACCTGCTAACCCATGAACAATAATCAGTTTCTGGTTTTTCCTCACTAGAGGTGATTAGATTCAGTAACTGACTTTCTCTACTTAAAGGAGTTGAGCTCTCCATTATTAGTTTGTAGTTAAATAGATTAGTTAATAGCAGCAGCTTATAGGTAATGAATTAGATCTATGGCAACAGCTGTACAAGCTGTCCCAAATTTGCTGGGATTTCAGGTAGGTCTTCCTTGCCCATGACTGATAAGTCAGGTCAGTCTGCCTCCTGTGGACAAGGTGAAGACCTAGGCAGTAAAAACAAAACAAAACAAAACAAAAAACCTGTAATCTTTTATAGGCAAATTTAAACTTTCCTTTCTTTAGGCTAGAGCCTCTCTCTAATTAGGATATTGGGGGGATGACACCAGGGGGCTGGGGCCCAGGGCAGAGCCATGATCTGCTTCCCGTATAGCTTTGTGACAGTCACATGCTCTGTGGGCAGGGTTATGTGGGGAGTGGATCATGGCCCTGCCTGGCCCTGGCTCCATGCCATCATGGTTCCAAGATCCCAATCCTGGCTCTGGACGCAGCTCCCTGCCTACCCATGGCGCCATCCCGTCTGCTCAGCTGCAAGCCGTGCCCGTAGGGCTCCTGGATGGTTTCCATGTAGAGTCCCTCTACTTTGTCCCCATTGTCGAGAAAGGGGACAAAGGTGTCACTGTGCAAGGCACAAGAGACAGTGGCAGGATTTGAGATGGTGGGGCAATCTGCAGATTAAATGTAAGTTGCAAAAAGGTTATATGAGATAATTTACTGCACAAAGGGACTATAAATTGGTACTAGGAGGGTGAGCCTCTGCTCTCCTTTGTCAGAATGCTAATGGCTCTTTCTTGTTCGATTCATATTTTCAAAATTGTCCCTTCTAGAATCCACGGACTTATCCATCATAAATGCAGTCATAAGGCCCAAAAACAGGGACAGGCAATTATTTTGGGCGGAGAGCCGCTTACCAAGTTCTGGCAAGCTTTTGAGGGCTGCATGAGTAGCTCTGTCCCTTGACAGGTGCCCTTTCCCCTGGTCACCATTTTGGGACCAGAAGTCCCACCCCCCCAATCTCCAACCTTTGCCACCAGAAGTCCCTCCCTTTGCCCTCAAAATACTCCTTTCAGCAAGGGGTTTAGCCATCTCAGAACCAGGAAAATACCAAATTATATTCTAAAAATCAAACATCTACAACATTCATTAATTTGATCTCAAAAAATATTTTTGTCCTGATTTACATGCGTTAGTGTAGTATATACAGAGGTGGTCATACAATAGCTTAAAATGAAGTCTTACTCTTCTATGCTATGCGGTGGTGGAAGGCGTGGGGGTATGTAGGGTGTGGGGGAGGGTGTGGGTGTGTAATTATGCGGGGTGTGGGTTGGTATGGGGTTTGCGGGGCACTGTGTGGGAGGGAGGGTAGCTGGCGTGTGTGTGGGGGTGGGGGTTTGCATGTATGGCAGTGCAAGGGAGGGTGTGAGTGCATTTGTATGGTGCAGTGTGCGTGTGGGACTCAGCCTATGAACACACACCCACACCTACACACCGTGCCTCCTTCATATATTCTGTCTCTTTCTCTTTTCCCCTCCCTCGTTGTGTGTGCGCACACACACTCCTCCCGCTCCTGGCCCTGGGGTACCAGCGTGGCCCTGTGCTCTTGCAGTCCAGCGATGCAGCCTAGGGCCACATGGTGCTGGAGCAGGCATGCAGGGAAGCACTGAAAGCCAGGGCAAGCAGAGGCTTCTGGTTGGGGGGCGGGGGTAAGAGGGGGTTGGGGGGCAGGGTCAGGCTAGCCTTGCTTCTGAGTCCTGCCAGCTTCCCCTGGGTCCTACTGCCCCTGGCTCCTGTCATCTTTGACAGGCAGCCAGAAGCAGATGAATATTACATTTTCTAAAGCTTCATAAAACAGTTACTGTCAAAATAGATTCAGTGAACAAGAACTCTTACAGGATCTTATACATATACACCTGTACTCAGTCTGTTTCTCATTTAGATACTTTTAAAGCAACCATTCAGCATAAAAGAATATTTAAAACTCAGTTCCTCTCTGAGAAGTAACTATGTAAATTTAGGTCCTTCTTACTGAAAAACTGTGTTCCCTGTTTTTATTTGGGTCATAACTACTTGCTTCAGTAACAAAAATAAATAATAACTGTGCCCTCTTCCCCCCCCCATTTCCTTTTTAGCCCTGCAGTCAACATATTTACTCAAATCCAAGATGAGATTCCCCCCAGCTTTAAAAAAGCTTCGTCTTCAATTTGAGTACTGACCCAGGACAGGGGCATTTCAGTTCTGGTTTTGAAGCTAGGCTCTAGGTTGATACCCTAGCTAAGTTACTACCTCTCCTGGACCAGAATGGGGAGGGAGCACATGACAGAAGGAGTGCTGGGGAGACTGCAAGATAAGAGGGAGGAACCTGCAGCCTGCCCCTCCCTGTGCTTCCTCCCCCTCCCCCCACCTTCTTCTCTGGGGCCAGTCTCTCCAGCCCCAACCTAACCAAGCTGGGAGCTGCTGCTGCTGCTTTTCCATGGCTGGACTGAGTTAACACCCTGCAGATGACTGCCCTGGAGGAGCAGAAAAAGAGAAGTGTGGGTGGTGAAAGGTGCAGGCAAGGAAGAGGCTGAAAAGGGGAATGAGGTGTGGGGGATGCAGGGGTGGTGGAGTCAGAGGGGCAGACAAAGGTATGGAGGGGGTGGCTAGGCATTGTTGTGGGGCATGGGTGTAGGTACCAGGGGACAGTGGAGCAAGGGGCTTGTCTCTTGCCCCCTGCCACTTCTTTCCCTGCCACATCAGTGAGGGGCAGGGATAGGAGGGTATGAATTTAAGATGACCTTTCACTAATTAGATTTTCTACATGAAAAAATTATAACATAATTTTTCATGTATATAACCTAATTACCATATTTACTTGAATATAAGACAATGAGACATCACCATGGCAAGTAAGTCAGGGAACTTCTTGAGGGACTGTATGTATTTAAATCAGCAGGTCCTGATAATCTCCACCCCAGAGTGCTGAGGGAATTAGCAGAGGTCATTGTGGGACCCCTGACATGGCTTTACGAGCACTCGTGGTGCTCTGGCGATGTGCCAGAGGACTGGAAAAGGGCCATGTTGGTTGCCCCTAAGCATAATCTCCCCTGCTGGCCCCTCGCGGACATGTGCCAGGATAATTCTCTCAAAGAGCTTACCCAGGGCCAAGGTAAGACCAACAGGCCTATAGTTTCCTGGGTCTTCCTTCCTCCCTTTTTTGAAAATGGGAACAACAGTACCCTGCACTTGGCAGTGTTGAAACCCATCCTGTTCTCATCTGCCCACCCCTGTAACCTGTCCAGGTCTGATTGCAGCCTATTCCTCCCTTCTAGCATGCCCACTTCCCCCCACATCTTAGTGTCATCTGCGAATTTGAACAGGGTACTTTTTACCCCCTCGTGCAAGTCGCTGATGAAGATGTTGAACATTGCGGGCCCAAGGACCGAGCCCTGCAGAACCCCACTGCCCACGTCCCTCCAGGTCGAATAAGACCCGTCCACCACCACTCTCTGGGTGCCGCCCTCCAGCCAATTAGTGACCCATTTGACTGCATAGGTATCGATGCCACAGTCTCCTAGTTTTTTATGAGAATGGGGTGAGAGACAGTGTTGAAGGCCTTCCTAAAGTCCAGAAAGACTATGTCCACCATGACACCTGCGTCCAAAGATTTTATGACCTGGTCATAAAAGGCCACCAGGTTGGTCTGACAGGACCTCCCTCTAATGAACCCATGTTGTACTATATAGAAGTAGGTACAAAAGTTCTGTTTAAAAGTGTGTTTATAGAATACCTACACTAAAACTTGCAGCACTTTAAAAAAGATAAAGCTGTTGACGGCTGCAAGGGTGGCCCTGCCCCTTGACAAGTGCCCCACCCTGGTCTCCATCTTGGGACTGGGAGTCCCGACCCTGCATGCACCACACCTTTTGTGGGCTCGCCTGTCAGGGCTCAGGAGCAACAATGGCACCAGGCAGAAACTGTTGCTTGGCATTGGGGGAAAATGGCCCCTCCCCTTCGCCGCCAGCGGGAAGTTATTAGTGCAGCCGCCCGGAGCCTGCACCGTGCCAGGCTGCCTTATATGTCCTTCACTGCTGCCTCTGGGCTTCCCAGGGCAACAGTAGTGACAGTGCAGAGCAGCCGCGGGGGCTGGGACCAGCAACTACAGCAGGTGGAAGGAGCTGCCGCCTGGGCTGCCTAGAAAGGCAGTCCAGCCATGGAGCTAGACTGCCTTTGTTCAGCCTAGCTGCATGCCCTGGGAGTGGCAGGACGTGCCATGACTGGGTGGTGTCTCAGCCAGGTGGGACCTCTTCAGGCTGGTCTAGTGATTTTGCCCACCCCTGCTCTATGGCTATCCATAGTCATCTGCATATATGTAAATTACAGGCATGTTTATTTCAAAGTCATTGTGTTAAAATTTGGCCTCCAGTTCCATTTCCTCGGGGAGAACAGGTTCTGACTGTAAGGCAGGGGAGAGAGGCTGCCATGGGAAGACTGCTTCAACTACCCAGACATCTCAGGTGATGAGCACTCAGCCAAATCTGATTGGTCACAAAGCTTCCTTACATGCATGGATGAGCTCTACCTGTCCCAAGAAGTTTATGGGCTGACAAGAGGCAAGGTGCTGCTGGACTTGGTGCTGGCCAAAAGGGATGATCTTATCAGCTACATAAGAATTGAAGGAAAGCTGTGTGACAGTGACCACAAGTTGATCACTTTCACTATCCATTGAAAAGCTGGCATATCAGCCAGCAATGCAGTAGTCCTTGACTTTAGGAAAGCTAACTTTCATAAGCTCAGGAGGCTTGTTCTTGAGGCCCTGAGAGGCTGCAATTTCACAGGGAGGGGAGTTCATGGTTGCTCCTTGAGGAAGCAATCCTAGAAGCAGAAGGGAGTCCATCTGCACCCATAGAAAAGGTAATAAAAGGGCTCAACAACCCCATGACTCAACAGGGAACTCATGGACCTCCTGTGTCTAAAAAGAGAGGTGTATAGTGGATGTAAGATGGGAAACAGCACTAAGGAGGAGTATGCTGCACTGGTCCGCACCTGCAGGGAGGGAACTAGAAAAGCCAAGGCTGCAACTGAACTCCATCTGGCTACACAAATCAAGGAAATACCTTCTTCAGGTATGTGGACAGTCTAAAGAAAAACAAGGGGAACATTGGACCCCTGCTAAACCAACTGGGGCAGCTGACTACTGGCACCCAGGTAAAAGCCAGTCTGCTTAATGATTACCTTGTGTTGGTTTTTCACCAGCCCAAAGGGACCACCCTGCTGAACATGATGCAGGATGACTAGGGTGAAGATGAATATATGCCCACCATTGGCATGGATCTTGTGAGGGGGCATCTTGAAAGCTGGACCCCCATAAGTCAGCTGGTCCAGATAGGTTGCACCTAAGAATGCTAAAGGAACTGGCAGACATCATAGCACAGCCACTGGTGAGTATATTCGAGAATTCATGGTGCTCAGGCAAAGTACCTGAAGATTGGAAGAAGGGCAATGTGGTGCCCATTTTCAAGAAAGAGAGGAAAGAAGACCCTGGAAACTACAGACCAATCAGTTTGACCTCAATCCCTGAGAAGATTTTGGAAAAAAATACCAAAGAAATCGTTCTTGACAAGATAACAAAAGGCAACATTCTGAGGGCTAGACAGCGTGGGTTCGTTGTGGGTAGGTCTTGCTTGACCAATCTCATGTCTTTCTGTGATCAGGTGATGTATCACCTGGACAAAAGGGAAGAGGTTTGATGTCATATATGTGGAATTAAAAAAGCCTTTGACCCGGTGTTCATGATGTCCTCATGGAAAAACTGGACAACTGCGGCCTTGACTACTCCACAGGCTGTGGAACTGGCTCTGAAGTCAGACCCAGAGAGTGGTAGTTGATGGAACTGAATTCAAGGCTCCGTTCTCAGACCTGTACTTTTTAAAGTCTTCATAAACGATCTGGATGCTGGTGTCAAAAGTGGACTGGCCAAGTTTGCTGATGATACCAACCTTTGGGGAAGACTGTCTACACTTGAGGATAGGCTGGTGATCCAGGCTGACCTCGATAGGCTTGCAAGGTGGGCGAATGAAAACCTTAAGACAGACAACACAGAGAAATTCGAGGTACTCCACCTCGGGAATAAAAACCCGAATCACACTTATAGCCTCGGCAATGCTACACTCACTAGCACTATGACTGAAAGAGACTTGGGGGTCATGATTGACCACAAGATGAATATGAGCCACCAGTGTGATACTGCAGCTGGCAAAGCGAACAAAACTCCGGCTTGCATCTACCAATGCATCTCGAGCAAGACCCAGGATGTCATCCTCCTGCTGTACTCAGCCTTGGTGAGGCCTCAACTGGACTACTGCATCCAATTCTGGGCTCCACAATTTAGGAAGAATGTGGATAAGCTTGAAAGAGTCCAGAGGAGAGCCACGCACATAATCAGAGGTCAAGAGAACAGGCTTTATGAAGAGAGGCTGTGAGCTATGGGAGTCTTCAGCCTGGAGAAGCGCAGGTTCAGGGGTGACTTGGTTGTAGCCTATAAGTACATAAGGGGTGTGCATCAGGATCTGGGGGAACACATGTTCACCAGAGCACTTCAGGGGATGACAAGATCCAGCGGTCACAAACTCCTGCAAGACCATATTAGGCTGGACATAAGGAAATGCTTCTTTACTGTCTGAGCCCCCAAGGCCTGGATCAGGGTCCCCCCAGAGGTGGTGCAAGCACCTGCTCTGGACACTTTCAAGAAACATTTGGACGTTTATCTTGCTGGGATCCTTTGACCCCAGCTGACTTCTTGCCCCTTGGGCAGGGGGCTGGACCCCATGATCTTACGAGGTCCCTTCCAGCCCTAATGTCTATGAAGAGCAAGGAGGCCACCTGACCCCTCCCCTAGATTTATTTTGCCTGTTGTAGCAGTGTGTGGGAGACAGATTCAAGGCAAACCTCCAATAATTAGATTCTATACCTGGAAAATTATAATAAATTTTATAAATTTTCCACATATATAATCTAATTATTGGGAGGGCATCTTATATTCAGTGTTGTATAATATTTGAGCGAACATGGTATTTTGTGGGGTCATCTTAAATTTGAAGTAGTCTTGAGTTCAGGTAAATATGGCAGTTATGGGAGAAAGAAGTAGGCTTACTTCCTTGAATATCAACATAATTGATAATGAATTTCTATTTGCAGGGCCAAATTAAGCACTTAGTTTTGCCTGTAAACTTTACAGAGCTATGGAGCCTTAGATGTAGTTGGGCATAATTTGAGTATGGTAGACTTTTCCTTGGCTGACAGAATTTGTATTGCAAATTTTTTTTCTGTTGAGAGAATGACTAGGTTCCCCAGGCACTGACCAGGACCCCACTTTGTAGTGACAGTGTTGAAAAACACGTGGACCTTGAGACTTTGTGCTTGTGTGCGCAGCTGATTGTTCGGATAAAGGGATCTTCTAAATAAATGATTGGAGATCAGCTTTGTCAGTTTGTAAATTATAGCAAACTTGGTTTCATACTGTTTTCACAATATCAGTCGTCAAAGCAAATCTCCATTTTAAAAGTGTTATTTTATCATGTACAGTTGATGTCAATCTGGTATTTCACGGCAGAAGACAAGAACAGCATGGCAGATATGGCTTTTTTTTCCCATACAGGACGTAGGAGGGGGTTATGGATGCCCCAGTATGTGCACTATGGTACATGCTGGAGGAAATTTTTTCCAGATTGAAGAAGCAATTTTTGTCCTGTGGGCAACACATTTCCATTTGTGTGCAGTTCTCTTTGTATCTTTTCCTTCTGAGTATTCCAAACAGAAAATCTGTAAGGGTTTCTTTCATGTTGAACATAGCATTTCTCTATTATAACAGCAAAAATTATTAAAATTACACTGCTATTTGAATGCTTTTTATGCATAATTTAAGAGTAGACTCCTCCCTGTCTTCATAATATCACTTCCATTTAATGGAAGTGTTAGGCATTTCATTGGGTGGAAGAAGGGAGAATCTAAAGAAAGGCTTACTATTTATTGGATAACAATATCTCCTGAATTTCCCTTTAATTTAATAGACCAGTAGATAATACTACTTTGTTTCAAGAGTCTTTGATGGGACTAGGGTTTCAGCGATATGTTGGTTGGCTATTGGATTGGCACTGATAAAAGAAGGAATGAGATTATTGGCTATCATCTTTTTTTTTGGTTTTTGTAGCCAATAATTACAGCCGTGTGCGCGGAGCACCCTGGCAAGCATAGTTTGGTCCCCATGCCCTGTTGCTGGCCCAAACCCATAGCAGACTACAGGTCTGGCGAGTCAGTCTTCTTCATTGAGGGTCAGAGCAGTCAGGAGGTGTGTGTGTGTGTTTAAAAATGCAAAACAAACAAAAAGGTTTATGTCAGTACCTTGTACTCTTACTAAATATCAATTATTGGATTGGTGTCAGTTATTGGATTGGTATTGGCCAATATGGTTGGTTAATCATCGGTTGGTTATTAGTTTTGGCCAAGAAAATCTTTATTGGTGCACTCCTATATGGGACCTTTAACATGTATTTTTAATATTGAATTGCTAGGATATCAATATTTTAAAATAAAATACTTTGAACAAAAGAAAAGAATCATTTTATAAATTTACAAAAACCTTCAAATATACTGAATAAGCGAAATGGGGTTTATGGGTTTTTTTTTTCTGGAATAATACATTTTAAGATCGCACAGGGAGGTGAGCTTACATACAGTTTGTTGTCATGACTAATTGTAAGGATGAGTGATGTGCATCTAAAAAGGTACTACTATTAATGTATAATGTTAAAGACAGAGCTACTGACATACTGGATCAGTCCAAAGATCTAGTAGCCTGTCTCTGATAAAAGCAAGTGGTGCATTCCTTAAAGAAAGAGTAGATCCATTCCTTGTCATTCTCTCAGTTAACAGTAGCTATGGGTTTGGGGGTCTAGCTAGAGGTTATAAATATGACTATTGTGTTTTAAAAGCTTCTGATGATCTTTTTCTCCATGTATTTTTTTTCTAATCCATGTTGAACATGGGCATATTATTGGCTTGCAGAACAATTTATGGCAGAGTTCCACAAATTAATGTTGTGTTTTAAAATTAAAAAACAAGCACACAAACATTTCTTTCCTTCTCTAAAATCTTAGTTTTTAATGAGGTGGGAAAAAGGGTTGTAGATTGACTCTCTACTCTGACCTCTGAGCTGCCCCTGTAGCTACAAGCCATGTCTTCAATCAAATAAAGCTAAAACAAAACATAGATAAAGGCTCACAGGTCTATAATCTCTAACTTAAACTCCACATTGGTTCTCTACATAGATGTGAACCCCTTCCCCTATCTGCTGGCTTTTCCCTAGACCAGGGCCAGGCAAAATATGGCCCACGGGCTGGATCTGGCCTGCCAGGTACTTTCATCTGGCCCGTGGCAGTCCCCATATCCCCCCCCCCCCCCAACCTCCCTCACACCCCACAAACCTCACACCTTGCCCTCCACACCACCCACCGACTTATACACACACCCCAATATAACCTGTGCCACCCCCCCACACAGCCACACCCCCTCAGCCTCTCCCCAGACACTCCCACCCCACCATACACCCCCCAAACACACCCCATACAAGACTTTATTTTTGAGTTGTTATGTAATCACTTCTATATACACTACACAAACACAGATCATGACAAAATATTTTTGAAACAATTAAAATATGTTATAGTAGGTGTTTGACTTTTAGTGTGTGATTTGGTTTTTTTCTGGTTCTAAGATGGCAACCCCCCCTTCCAAAAGGAGTATTTAGGGCGGAGGGGTAAGGGAAGGGACTTACAATGGCAAAGGGATTAGGGGGCGGGACTTCTGGCCTCAATATGGCAACCAAGGGGCTGGGCAACTGTCGAGGGGCGGGTCTACCCATGTGGTCCTCCACAGCTCACCAGAACTTGTTAAGCAGCCCTCTAGCTGAAATAATTGCCTACCCCTGCCCTAACTTCTAGGGTGCTTTTCTGTGTCTGCAGCTTTCATGCCACCTACCCGTGCTTTCTGAAGTTCCCTGCCCCATGAGGGTCAGGACCAGACTGTTTTCTCTGGCTCAGAAACTAGAGTTTATACTCCCTGAACCCCACTCTTTCCAGTCAGATGCCTCCAAGACTAGCTGCAGGTGTATGTCCCCGTCTCAATGGGCAGTTTGCTCTTGCTGCTGCTGCCTGTCTACCAGCTCTGCTTTCTTCCCTTTGACTTCTTTCTGGGCTCTGTCTAATGTGTATTGCAGAGCCACTTGCTCCTCAGTAGTTACCTCTGGGCTGCCTACTGTAAGGATTGACCTCTGCTCAAATGCCTGCTTACTGCAGCCCTTTCATGCTGCTCCTTCACCCTCTGTAAGCATGAAAACTCAGACCTCTATGAACCAGTTAGCCTCTAAAGTGCCACCTTGCCCTTCCAGCTGTAGAAGTGAATCCATAACTGTGGTACTATGCTGCCCCAGATTTAAGGAGGACAGTCTGAGCCTCCTTAGAGTTTTTCCACTGCCTTTGTGCCATCAGGATTCTGGGATGGCAGGATTGGTTCCACAGCCATTTGAATTGGAACTGCCTTTAGATTATTGCAAATTAGGCATAAATTAGATCAGCAATATTGAACTAAACTAGTTCACTTATTAGGATGTTTTGAGTTTGACACATTGTCCTATGCCATATGTTTATGCTTTTGTGTTGACTTTATATAAACATTTTATTGATCTGAATCTTGGTGATACCAGTATTTGCAGAAAGCACGTTTCAGGGTTGCATGCATGAATATCTGACAACACTGAATTTTAAGTGTAAGAGTTTAGACTACTACTGTGTTCATGCTAATCAGAAAAAATAGTGTGATTTAACTAAGTATTTTTGAATATTAAATACTAACAGTGAGCAATTTGCAGTTAGTCTAGAAAAGGCCTGTCTAACTTCCAGGTGTCTGGGAGCCACATGCCTCATGGGCTGCACCAGTGGAGGCCTCACACCACAGGGCAACATCAGTTAGGGCCATGGCCCCCCAGGTTGCATGTTCTACCATGGACATATACAGGCAGGACCTATGACCCAGCTGCACTGGTCACAGGTTTGTGCACCCCCACCCTGTAGCACCCTGCATGTGTGGGTGGGCACTCCCTGTGTAGTGGAGCACTGCCTCACCTTCAGTGCCCTGCTTTGGGCTGCTGGCTTCCCCAACACTGCGGGCTGTACTGCAGTGCCCTGCTCCCTGTGGTGGGGAGATGTAGCAGAAGCAGGGGACGGGGGGAAGCCTGAGACCCTGGTTGCAGCCAGTGTACTAGTGGCTGGGTTGGTCAGGTGTTAACTGCATGCGCCTAATAAAATAAGTCTAAAGTGTGTGTGTGTGTGTGTGTGTGTGAACTCTTTTTCTGGGAAGAAAATGTAACTAAATATATGAGAAAATAATTGCTAATGTCTTTGCTCAGTTCAAGCTGTGAATAAATGAAAAGTGAAATTTTTGGTTTTGAAATGAAAGCAAGAAAAATTATTTATTTCATTTTCCAGGTTAAAAAGAGGAAAGGTCCAACTTTTAAGTCAAGTGAAAAATAAACCATCATTTGTGGGGTTGCTTTTTAATGGATTCCAGTGTCTCCTTTATTTAATTGCTCATTAGTCTATTACCTTGAGGATTTTATCTTAGCTTAGTAGTCTAAAAATAATACTTTTCTATGTGGAACTTTCTATTACATAATTTTACTGTACATAGAAAATAACACACAATAAATATTTAAGTTTTAGTGGTATCTACAGGCATCAGATATGTAAATCATAGGCAAAGATGCAGTGTCAGGATTAGATTTGTTTATGGAACTTTCATTGTGATTTTTTTTGTATTTTAGACATTTTTAATTATCTCAGCTTTAAATAGGAAGTTGTGCTATATTGTTTAAACAACTTTATCTACTAATTTACATTTTTTTAACCTTTTGTTATTTTAATGTTAATGTACCGTAGCTTTTATTGGCTGACTTAACAGTCTTGACTACAAGTTAATGCTTTTTTTTTTTAAATTCCCTGGGAATAACTGTTCATTGTGAACCAAATGATTATTTAAGCAATAAAACTCAATAGGGGTTAGTGTTACCAATGTGAGATAATCATTTTCCTGTGGTGTCATAAGATAAAGTACAACTTTTTTCTTAGTCTTCAAGGCTGTGATTATTTTCTAACCATAGTCAATTAAATTCCCTTACTGCTACTATAGTAAGCATTTATTTCTCTGTGTTTAAAATGAGATGCCATATTTTCTTGCATACAAACATACCCCAGATATAATATGCACCTTGTATTTGAAATGCAGAATAAAGAAAAAAAGATTTTCCAGAGTTATGCCTGCATAGAGCAGGAATAGAGCCTAATTTTCAGCTGACTCGCACTCTTTCTTGGTTAAGCTGAATTCCTAGCTGTAGCTATAGACTGGACTCTGTGGGTGGATCTGTGATTTTGAAAAGAGCTAAAAAGAGTCTGTGCTAAAGAGGTTGTTGAAACAAAGGAAGAGAGACCAGGACTAGTGAGCAGACAGCAGAATTGCCCTTAGAAAGGTTAGTTTGATTAGTGGATATCAAGACCATTAAACAAATTGTTTACAGCTATGGAGTAGAGAACCAATGAGCCAGTAAGTCAGCTGACTTCCTTAGCTGCTTGAATAGTAATGCCACAGCTGCTGCACTGTGGAGCAGGAATCGAAGCACAGTACTTTTTCCCTGGGCTGAAATAATCTTCTCTGCTTAATATTCACACCATAATTTGAAGCAGAGGGGGGCTGATTTTTATTTTTTAGGGGAAAGGTGCATGTTGTGTGTATGAAAATATGGCATTTGCATTTATTTGAATGCTGAATACCTGAGTTTTATCTTTCACACATTAACACCTCCATTAAATACAAATGTGTGAAGGAATCTATAAGTGGTTTGAATAAATTTCTGACCTCTTGGAACTGAATTGAAAAAAACTCACATTGACTTCTGTGAGGCATGGTTATTGCTGTTTGTGCATAACTTTACTAAACAGGGCTATAAACAGTAAATACATTCCTACTTTTAACTGACTAATTTATTTTAAGTAATTGTCATGATACAACCTCCCCAGGCATGGCCGTAATGTGCTTAGGGTGCCATGATCGTGCTGTCTCTGTCCTGTGGGCATCTACTAATGTCACGTCTTGGTGGTTTAAATAATGAATCAGAATCAGGAGGCTGCCCTCATGTTGCTGCTCCGTCACAGCCCTGATAGACTTCTCTAAACTCTGTGAGTTATTGGACCCCTTACTGGGTCCCACACTCAGGAAGTGCCTTATGATACCCCCACGCCTTATTGGCTAAATGTGTGGCTTCTAAAACCTTCCCTTTACCATGCCCCATGCCTCTCAGGTGGTAATTAAATGTTGTCACTTTTTATGAGGTCTTCTTGTAGCTTGGCCTCCTGTTGTCACTAGGCCCTGGGCCCTTGTTGTTGCACCCTCACTGGTGCTGAGCGCTTTGCATCCCTGTCTGTTGGGAGTTGTGATGGCTCTGCTGCATGTTTGTATCTTGAAGTAGAGGGTACCCTGTTCATCAGTTGGAAATGCAGGGCAGTGTTCAGTTATGGTTGGGATACCCCCAGGTTTAGGGATTTAGGAAGGGGAAGGGAACTGGAGGGGAGTGTTTGTCTGAAAGCAGCTGCCCTGGGGAAAGGATGAAAGCGTCAGTGCTGGAGAGGGTGATAGCCTCCAACTGTGGGCAGAGAACACTGAGACATGGCTGTCTCGCCACCCTGAAACGGGGAGATGGGGCATGTTATCTTTCACATATTTTCAGTCTAACTCATTAAGAGTGGTAGGTGTGAACTGTTTATGATTAGGCTTTCCATAGGGCCTAAGAAGATTAGCAGGGAAGTATGCTTATAGTGTCCTCAGTAGGCCAATGACACCTAGTTTATAGTGTGACTGAGAACAATTGAATGCCTTTTTTCCTGTCTAACTTAAATTGAAGCAGAGATTGGCTGAGGCTCAGTGTAGATTAAGGCTCTGATGATGATGATAAGAGAAAACAATTAGAAGATATAAAAATAATCATCTGTTCCAGCAACCAAAATTATATTCCCACTTACTGTTGCTTTTGTTTACGGCCTATGTGTTGGGCTAGGTTCCTGATTAGTGCCAGAAGAGCATCTTTTGCTAACTGTTAAGTTTGCTATGCTGCTTTTTATAAACTGAACCTGGGTTTTCTTTCCAATGTGAACTTCATTTTCATGATCTAGGCCTTTGTCATTTTGGGAATAAATTACTAGAGTGTAGTTTTAAGGCTATTCCTTTAATCCATTTGGAAGTTAAAGATGCAGCAGTCAAATGCAGCAGTACTGTGTCTGGTCAAGAATGCGTTTACTGCGTGCTCTATGATGTACACAGGTTACTTATATGTAGGGCTGGTTTAAATTGCAGGCTTAGCTCACTAATATTGTGGTCCAGTCGTGGCAGTGGCCACCATTTTCATATCCAGACTGGGAGGCTGTTTGCTCTGATGGCTCTTGCAGGCTGGGGAAGGCATTCCCAAGTTAGCAGCAAAATCCTAGCAGCCCAGGGGAGGCCTAGCAGCCCAGGGGGGGAAAGGGTTGTAGAAGAGACAGGGGGAGGAGAGAGGTTGGGGATGGGGAGGGGAGAGGAGCTATTTGTTCCTCCTGGTGGGAAAACTGGGGGATTGGGGGTGCCCGGGAGCCACTTTGGCAGATGGCCCTGGCACCAGGTAGGGAAGAGCTGTTTGCTCCTCCACACGTGTCCTTTTTCCCCGTCCCCAACCCCAGCGCCCGTTTTTTGGCCTGGAGGAGCAAATAACTCTTTCCCTTCCCTCCTCCCCTGGGCTGCTAGGCTTTTGCTTCTGGCTGGGAAATGCTTTCTGCAACCTGCAGCAGCCCTCTCATTGCAACAAATGCCATGACATATGGTGGCTTGTTAGGGAACTCCCTGGCAAGTGACCATATCATGGGATTTCATTGCAAATTGCATTTTTTGTGAAAATCACTTAATTTAATGATTTTCATTAAAATGTAAAATCTCAATTTAAACGAGGCTCTACTTATACTTTTCTGGGTTGGGTTTAGGATGCATGTGTTTACTGCCTCCTATTTCGGATGTGTCACGGTTCTAGTATGAATGCTTTCGCAAACCTGAACTTCTTCAATATGAAATGGAAGGGGCTATAGATGCAGTTTTCTCTAAGTGGAGGACCCTTTCCTTTGGAGTGTACTTACTGCCTTGACTCTGTCTTGTTTTCCAGTATGCTAAAAAAAAAAAAAAAGTCCTTTTTCAGAGGGCTGACGAAAAATTTATTTTTAAGGGTGTTTAATAGGGGAATTGTGGACTTTGTTTATGTTCTAGCTCCTGCCCACCTCCAATCCCCTCCCGTTCTAGTGCTGCGTGGTCATTTAGTAGTTCTAGATTTGTGTAATATGTGGAGCTCCTGATGCATTTTTGTTTTAATTTGCAGTGAGTGTGGTTTTTTAATGCTTGAATTTATTGGGCTGAATAAAGAGCTCTGTAAGCACCTGTTTTGTTTGGTTATTTAGATTTTATAAACAGGTGCTTGGATGGGGAGACAGGAAACTAAGAAAACCCATTACTTCCAAATGATTTGGAACAATCAGTCCTGTACTCATTGATTCAGCTGAGCATTAGGCATTCACACATTTTTAAGTCCATGAATAGTCCCATTGAGTTCACAGGCTTAAAGTTACATACATGCCTAAGTGTTCTGCTGGGTGTTAATCTTTGTACAGGAAACTATTACTGTTCTTTTTCCTCTTCCATTCACACTCATATATTTGATCTTGTATTAAATGAGACAATAGGAAATAAATTCAGGAAATAACTCTATCTTACATGTCTGTGCAGTGCCTGATGCAAAGAGACTTTGACACTGAGCGTTGGGTGCTACTGTAAGAGAATAAAGATATTTGTCATATTTTGCATCATCCTTATAGAAAACTAAAATGAGGCAGAGCTTTAAAAAAAAGGAATTAAAATTTGTATAAAGTATGCCTTTATCTTTGACTGAAACTTTTTCTTATTTCCCATGTATTATTATTTTTTAGAATATATATCAAATATGCTATCTGAAGATATTTTCTAACTGATCTTTTCCCAAAAATAATAGCAAGTTAAATAACATTGCTTCTGTTTAAGTGCATGTGTATGTGTATTTTATTTCCTCTATATTTAAACTGAAGCACATTAAAATAAAGTTAAATGTGGTGCCAAGGAATTTTCAAGATAAAGATACGGTGTCTGTTGAATTTGTTTAATAAGTTAGATGTAGTTGCAATAGACTTGCTTTAACCAGTAAGGAAGAAAAAGGTAAGCCAAATCATCTCATCCTTTGGCAACATGATATCACTGATGGTACTTACCTCATACACAAAGAGTGCTGTCAGAATGTGACAGGTTAGGGATGCTGCCTTCTGTTCTTTCCAGCTGTTGGAGAAGGGCAGTAAGAGTATATATATTATCAAGGTAAAACAATTAGGTTAAAAGAAAATACATGTTGTACATTAATTTATGGAAGTGTGCTTTCATGGAAATATATTTTCTAATTATCAACTAAAGGTTTCCTTTTAAAAGTATTGTTTTAAAAAATCCAAAATCAATTTACTTGGCTTATGATGCTATCTTAGCGTGCAAGGGACTTTACAACTTTGTATAGATTGGTAAATATCCAATTATTAAGCCTACCTTAAAGATGAATTAAGCAACTTCTCAACTGTTAAAATGAGAGATTAACGTTGTACGTTCATCCCGTAAGAATTAATGCCACCATCAAGTGGTAGGGGAGAAGATGCAAGAGAATCAGCAGTGAGTGTGACTGAAGTATGTGTTAGGGGAGGGGCAACTGCCGGTTGCTACTGTGATTTGCACATCTCCTTGCCTTGTAACCTTTTGGAGAGAGGTGCATCCCACAATTTGGGAAAAGCTGACATAAATCATTGCAAGAGAAGGTCTCTTCTACTATTGTTGCTCTTTTTTTAAGCAGCTCATTTGTACAGATATAGCGACCTGGGGAGAGAGTTAGGAGTAGAATTTGGCAGTTCTTGATTTAGTGTTGCATATTATGCAGTGGACTGTGCTTCTATATTTCATGCATTGTACGAAAACAATACAGTAATATACAATTTTTACACTTGTTTAATTTTTTTGCACATTACAGTTGATTGGATTTTTTTTCCAAAGATCTGTATTGCATTATTATTGCTATCAAAACACAATAATGAATATTAAAGTGAGTGGTAAGTCGTATTATTGTTGCTCAGAATTTGAACTCCATATTTGTGGTAAGAAATTAATCTGGTTTTAATTGCCCCATGAGTCTGAAATAAGTTCCTTTTGTAAAACTGATCTCACATAAACATAAATCACTATAAGTGTCTGTTCTTTAATTATGTAGTAGTGTATTGTACCTGCATACCAGATGAGAATATGAGTATCTCAAGTTACAGTGTATTAGAGGTCATTTAAAAACTCTCTGTTCTATGATGTTTAGTAGCACTACATTTCTAATTACTGAAAAATGTACCGTATTTGTGCTGCTTGCTTTACAGCACCTATGTTTAGCTACAATAACAAGATCACCTCATAAGAAACTGAAGAGGGATGTTTGCTAGTCCAGAAAATAAATGGTTCAGGTTACTAAATCACAATGAAATACTTACTGAGAGTCATTGTGATTAATTTCAAAATGCTTTATTTAAGAATTTAATTTTTGTATTAACACACAAATGATTATTTGAGAATAGTTTGGTGGTTTACAAATAAAAGGTTACATCTATCCCAGAGCATTTTTGTCCTCCAAAAGCTGGGTTTATTTTGCCAATGACTATTAGATTTCTCATTAGCAGTATCCACTCCCTTCCTTCTTGTCCTCCCTCCTTCCTTTAAGCCATATTATCCCTGTGACGAATAAAAGAACAGGCAAACAGACTGCTGAAGTATGAAAGGGCTGCTCTAGGAATCACTTTGAGCCAGGGCAGTTTATTAATTATGCCAATTAAGAATATCATCACCATACAGTTGCTTCGATCAGTGGGGGCCAACCTTTTCCGCAGGCCTGGCCACAAATTATCCCTGCACCATTCTCAAGTGCCACTCCAATGTCCCCCCTTGCCTGATACACTGCTCTGCTTTCTGCTCCCAGTGCTGTGCTCCCTGCCTTATCTACTGCTCTGCTTCTTGCCCTATCTGCTGTGGTGCTATCTGGCCCTTCTCCATTCTGCTGCTTGCTATGCATAGAGGCTGCCTATGCCACTTGTGGCACCCATGCCACAGGTTGGCCACTCCTGATTTAGGTAATGTTCTTTTATTTTGTGTCTGTTGCAGTGCCTTCAGCAACTCAAATTGGGGCAAGTGATGTTTCCACTCTGGTGAGGCCTCATCTGGTGTCTTGTGTGCAGTTTTGGGCTGCATACTTCAAGAGAGATGCGGACAAATTGGGAAGAGTCCAGTGGAAAGTGACGAAAATGATTAGAGGCCTGGGAAACAATTTATATAACGAAAGGCTGAAAGAACTAGGAGTATTTAATCTAAGGTAGAGAAAACTGAATGGAGGCTTCATAACAGTCTTCAAATACCTGAAGGGCAGTTATGAAGAAAATGGAAATTAGACTTTTCTATCTGGCTGTAGGGGACAGGACTAGGATTAGTGGCCTCATGTGGTAGCGGAAATTTAGGTTAGAGATTTGGGAAGAAGTTTCTAACTATGAGGTTTGTTGAGTGTTGGAACAGTCTGCTTAGGTTATATAATCTATAATCTAGAAAGGTTAGACGGGGATGGTTGATACTTGACTGGGATGGGTTAGTCAGGGATGATCTGCCTCCAAGCCAGGGGGCTGAACTAAATAATCTCATAAAGTTGCTTCCAGCCCTACTTTCCTTTGTTTTTATATTCTGTCTCTGCCAGTTCCTGTTAAGAGGATATGCTTGCTGGGCATCAACAAAATCATTCATTAAATTCTCTCTGTTTGGGTACATATTTTTTCCTGGCTCCAAAGAGTGTTATAGTTTGTGCCAACTGAGCATAAGTAAAAGTATGATGTCAGTTCTGTTTACAATTCAGTATAGGCTCGTAGATATAAATAGAAAACTTGTTAATCCATAGATGCATATGTTGATTAAAACAAAAGCCCATGAGGATAAAGCTTATCTAAAATGATAATTTCATATGGATGTAAATTCTTATTTTTTGTTTAGACATTGCTCAACATCTCGTTATTCTTTCTGTGGAGCTGGTATTACATTTTAAGGGCTTTTCTTCACTGTTATATGTGTAAACCCACAGGTAGATCACAGTTATTAGGGTAAATTGCCCTCTTTCAAGTAGTGTCACATTGGCCTAAATCATTTAATGCAGGTTGAACCTGTGCTGCTTCAATGTGGCTGAAAACCCTGTAAAAACAAGACTGAAGGTCTGACTGTGGCTTCATTGAAAGACAGGTGAATTTTTGTGGTGGTTTGAATTAGACAAATATTTTTAGATTATGGAATTTTGCAGTTCATTTACAAGGCATTTGAACTTCAAAGCCCTGGGGACTGATACACAACTAAATATTTTTTTCAGTCCCACTCTTTTTTTCATTTCTTTTTAAAGCAAACAACATTTTTTTTTCTAAGCGTTGTAAGGTTGCACAATTTAGATGTTCAGAAGTTGGAAAATAGAAAACAGATTTTCAAAAGTCTTATTCCTCTTTTTTGTGAATATGTATGATCACAGAATTTAATTATATGATCACATTTTTCAAATAATACACTCTAACCTTACAGCTTCTTTATGCAGCTCTAAGTACATCTGTCATCATAATATATTATTCAGAAAATCATATTATGAATTTATATTCATCCTTCAAAAGAAACAAGACTTCTGTGACATAACATCACTGAAGATAAGCAGAGTACTCTGGTTATTTTGAGTATTATGACACCAACTGGGGATTCTGTAGCACAGAAGTCAGGGATGCTATACTGGTTTTTGCTTTCCTCTTGTATAACTTCAGATCTCTGGATACTAAGTTTCAGAAGCTTGTTCATCTCTGTTTTAATGTGATGTTCAAATATGAATTGTGAAGTTTGAAGTTGAACAAATACATTTTCACTACAAGAGTTTGTTGCTAGGAAGAACAATGATGGCATTATATGAATGATAGTAAGAAAAGTTAGTAAATTATGTTCAGATCACTGTTCTTCATTTCCTTTTCTATAACGAACTCATACGTTTCTAGAAATACTAATTGCATAGACCATGAATGGTGCAAAATAATTTTACATTGTCATCAAAACAGCATTGTACATGAGACTTCCAAGTGTATAGAAAATTCTGCTCAAGAGCCCAGGCTGTTTTAAGATAAAAGTTACTATGTTCACTGAATTGTTTAATTTTACATCATAGCACTGTTGAATCAATAGCTTGTCTACAAACTGATGATCTCAGGCTTTCACTTCCACCAAAGAACCTTTGTGAATATTTTTAAAGGATAATCTCTGTTTTCATCAATGGATCAAACTATCACCTTTATTATCAGTTTTAAAATGGTGGAGTAATATTTAGTTGACTGTAACAATAGGCTTTAACAACAGATTAATGGTGAACATATATTTGAATTAATATATTTTCCTTAAATTATACTTACCATTCAACTGAAAGGCTATTATTTGTAATCATGATTTAAGTGGGTGTTAGAAGGCAGTACATTATTATCTAATGATAAGTGAACACCTGTGAGATTTATATCCTGTAAGTTTTATGTATGTTACACTGAACAGAATTGTAAACTGAGTCCAACCATGAACTTCAGTTGACAGGAAAAAGACTCCATATGTCTCTCAGACGAAAAGTGATCCTGCTTCCATTAGTCTCTTGTAAATAGATTGTTTGTTACCATAATAAGGTATTCCAAAGTCAACAGCGACATTTTGGATTGTTCATTGTAACTGAGCTGGTATAAGTGTCTTTACCAGTTTGACTGTGGAGTAGTAATACAAAGTAGTAGTATTTTTACCTGTACCTGAATTAAATTTATATTACAATAAAAAAATCCACTGCCTTCTTTAAATTTATTATTTTTTAAATAAATCTGTTCAGTTTGCTTACACTGTCAAATGTGTAATCATAAGGAGGCTGTCATCTCTCTTCCTTGTTTGTATGGTATTTTGAGAACCATTTAAATTCATTTAGAATTAATGAGATAACTAAAGAAGAATAAGGATTTACAGCAAATCTGTTAATGGCAAGGGGATTTGAGATGACTTCTTGTTTGACTTTTGCATGTTTACACTTTTATAATACCTTTTCAATTATTTAAACATAAAGTTTATCTTACAGGTATTTGTTACCTTTTTCTGGACTGAGCTGTGGCTTGGAACAAATTATTAGTAGAAGACTTTCCTCTTTCCTAATTTAATTTTTTTTCCCTTCTATTGAATAATAAATTTGATCAATCACATTTTTCAGTGAGGTGGTGTAATGACTTCAATGTAGAAACAAGCAATCAATTGCAAAAGAGATTTTTGCATATATTTCAAAATATACTTTAGAGAGAGAGAACTCAGTGACAAAAAGGTGGATTTGTGTTGTGACTTTTTGTTTTAGTTAAAAAAAAAAAAAAATGCCCAGTTGCTTTTCACATTTTAACCATAAATACCTGGTCAAAAGAGTATCTCACAGTCAGAAAATAGAGTAAAAAAAAGTCTGCCTCACCATTATGTATTTCATGATTTGACCATGGTGAGTTAAATGACACTACGAAAAGAAAACTACAAAATAAATAAGTGGTAACTGAGGAAAAAATCTGATACTTATACTTAAATCTGATTCATATACTTAAATGGCATGTAGGTAGGCATGTAACTGTACTTTTTGGCACTTATATACAGTTTGGGATTATATTTCTGTCTGCTGGGGAACAGAATTGTCCAGCACATGTACCTGTTAGAGGAGGGCATGACAGTGGTTACCTTTTAGCCACAGATTAAGGCACTTTCTCAGAAAAATGAAGGCTCATTTTCTAGCCCTCCTTCCCTCCCCTAATCCGCTTTTACCTTTTGAACCTGGATCTCCTGCTTCCCAATGAAATGCTTTAACACAAATTCATGGTCTAGGCCGGGGTAGACAACCCCCAGCATGCATGCCATGGCATGGCACATGAAGGCATTTTGTGTGGCACATTTTGTGCCTTGGGGAAGGGTCTGGAGTTGTGCTGCCACAACAAGGATCACGCCCCTTGTGGCTCCCCTACCATCTGTCCCTGGCATGCCTACATCTTACAAGTTGAGGTTGCAGGTGTTTTTGGCACTCTGCCCAAAACTGTTGCCAACCCCTTATCTAGGCACTGTTCAGATACTTTCCAGCTCTCTATGAAGCAAGCTTACTGGTCAGTAAAGAGAGGGAGATTCATGGAATGAAGTGGAAGAATACAGGAAAGAGGATGTATGGTTCCATGAGATGGATGCTGTTTTGGGATCTAAGCTAGCCTTCTGCTCCTAACAGGACAAAAGATTTTTTCTGTTGCCATTTATCTACTGAATATAAAGCGTGAGGTGTAGTGAGTCAGCTTCGTGAACAGGGCTAGGCCTGTGGCTTGGTGTTTAGAGCAGTGTGCTTAGAAGTTAGAGATGTGGATTTGAACCCCCTCTAGATGAGAAGGAGCCTAGATCCTTTGTGTCTCACTTCCTGCATGAGTGTCCTAAGAACTATGCTATTAGTCAAGAAGGTGGAGCAGGTCGGGGAGGGGGGGGGAGAGGGGGAGAAACTTTTCTTCCTCTGATGTCTAATACCTGTTAGTTACAATTTTCTTCTGGAGAACAGATATGGAGCCCTAGCAACAGAGGAGTATGCTCAGGAGGATTGAGACCACTTCTACCAAGTGGAAGCAATGGGTGGTGGTAGTGATTGGAGACTACCTTCTGCAGGGGACAGAGACATCCATCTGCCAGTCTGATCTATTGTTTTGGGAGGTCTGCTGCTTGCCTGGTGCCCAGATCCGAGATGTCACAGAAGGATTATCGAGACTCATGCAGTCTTCTGACTACTACCCCATGCTGCTCATCCATGTGGGCACCAATGATACTGCCAGGGGTGACCCTGAGTAGATCAAAAGTAACTACTGGACTCTGGGTGCAAGGATGAAATGACCATGGGTTCAGGTAGTGTTTTCCTCGATCCTTCTGGTCAAGGAGAAATGATCAATCTGTGATCCTGCAGATCAATGTGTGGCTATGCAGACGTTGTCGCCAGCAGGGCTTTGGCTTTTTAGACCATGGGATGTTGTTCCAAGAGAAGGATAGCCAGGAAGAGATGGGATCTGCCTGACAAAAACAAGGAAGAACATCTTTGCAGATGTGCTTACTAACCTGGGAGGGCTTAAAACTAGGTTTGCTGGGGGATGAAGACCAAAACCCTGAGGTAAGTGGGAAAGTGGGGACCTGGAGGAAGCACAAGCATGAGGGGCAACAAAGGATGTCTTCTCATTCTTCCTGACAAAGTAGAGCCTTCGGCTAGTTACCTCGTGTCGGTACATGAATGCATGGAGCCTGGGATACAAGCGGGAGGAACTGGAAGTCCTCGCACAATCCCAGAACTATGATACAATTGGAATAACAGAGACTTGGTGGGATAGCTCACATAACTGGAGCACTATCATGGATTCAGGAATGATAGGTAAGGGAGAAGAGGAAGAGGAGAAGCTTTATGTAAAAGAGCTATATGATAATTCAGAATTCTAGTATGAAACTGGAGACAGGCCTGTTGAAAGTCTCTGGGTTCACATCAGAGGGAAGAGCAACAAGGGTGACATGGTGGTGGGTGTATGTTACAGACCACCAAACCAAGAGTATGAGTTGGATAAGACTTTCTTCAAACAGCCAGTGGAAGCTTCTGGATAACAGGTCCTGGTTCTCAAGAGGGACTTCAGTTAGCCTGACATCTGCTGGGAGGGCAGTACAGTGCACAGGCAATCCAGAGTGAGAGTGTTGAAGACAACTTCCGGGTGCAAGTGTTGGAGAGGCCAATTAGGGGCTGTGCTCTTCTTAACCTCCTGCTCATGAATAGAACTGGTAGGGAAGAATTGGTGGGGAATGTAGTATAGTGGATGGCAACTTGGGCAGCAGCAACTGGGAGATGACTTGAGTTCAGGATCCTGAGGAAAGGAAGGAAGGAGAGCAGCAGAGTAAGCACCCTGGACTTCAGAAAAGCAGACTTTGACTCACTCGGGGAACTGATAGGTAGGATTCACTGGGATGCCAGTCTGAGAGGGAAAATAGTTCAGGAGAGTTGATCATATTTTAAAGAAACCTTAGTGAGGCCGCAGGAATGAACCATCCCGATACACTGGAAGAGTAGCAAGTATGGCAGAAGACCAGCTTGGCTTATCAGGGAACTCTCCAGGGAGCTAAAACACAAAAAGGAAGCTTACAAGAAGTGGAAACATGGGCAAATGACTAGGGAGGACTATAAAAGTATTGCTTGGGCATGCAGGGATGAAATCAGGAAGACCACAGTACACTTGGAGTTGCAGCTAGCAAGGGATGTGAAAGGTAACAAGAAGGGTTTTCTACAAGTATGTTAGCAACTAGAGGAAGATCAGAGAAAGTGTGGGTTGTTAACTGAATGGGAGAGGCAACCTAGTGACAGATCATGTAGAAGCGGCTGAAGTACTCAGTGCCTTTTTTTTTTTTCCTCAGTCTTCACAGGCAATGTCAGCTTCCAGAATACTGCACCTGGCAGCATAGTTTGGAATGGAGGTAAGCAACCAACAGTGGCAAAAGAGCAGGTTAGGGACTATTTAGAAAAGTTGGATATGTACAAGTTCATGGGGCCAGATACAATGCACCCAAGGGTGCTGAGGAAGTTGACCAATATGATTTCAGAGTCTATGGTCATTATCTTTGAAAACTCATGGCAATCAGGAGAGGTACTGGGTGATTAGAAAAGGGCAAATATAGTGTCCATCCTTAAGAAAGGTAAGAAGGAATATCTGGAGAACTATAGACTGGTTGGCTTCACCTCAGCCCCTGGAAAAATCATGGAGCAAGTCCTCAAGGAGTCCAATTCTAAATGCTTGGAGAAGGAGGTGATTAGGAATAGTTAGCATGGATTCACCAAGGGCAAGTCATGCCTGACCAACCAGATTGCCTTCTATGATGAAGTGATGGTGCTCTGTGGATGTGGGAAGAGCAGTCGATGGTGGTATACCTTGATTTTAGAAAGATTTCTGATACAGTCTCCCACAACACTTTCTCAAGCAAGCTAAATGAATTAATTGAATGTAAGGAGGATAGGAAACAGCTTGAATGAATGGACTGTAAGGAGGATAGGAAACTGGCTGGATCGTTGGGCTCAGAGGGCTCCGTGTCAAGTTGGCAGTCAGTCTCAAGTGAAATGCCTCAGGGGTCAGTCCTTGGACCTGTTTTGTTCAATATCTTCATCAACAACCTGGAAGATGGGATGGAATGCACCCTCAACAAGTTTGCAGATGACACTAAAGTAGGGGGAGTAGTAGATACACGGGAGGTATGGCTAGAATTCAGAGAGACCTCGACAAATTGGAGGTTTGGACCAAAAGAAAGCTTATGAGGTTCAATAAGGACAAGTGCAAAATTTTGCACTTAGGACAGAACAGTCCCATGCACTGATATTGTCTTGTGACCAACTTGCCAAGCAGCAGCTCTGCAGAAAAGGACCTGGGGGTTACAGTAGACAATAAGCTGAATATGAGCCAACAGTGTGCCCTTGTTGCCAAGAAGGCCAGACAGCATACTGGGCTGTATTAGTAGGAGTCTTGCAGACAGATCAAGGGAAGTGATTATTCTCTATTCAGCATGGCTGACGCCACATCTGGCATACTGTGTCCAGTTTTGGGTCCCCCACTACAGAAAGGATGTGAACAAATTGGAGAGAGTCCAATGGAGGGCAGGCAAAATGATTATGGGGCTAGGGCACATGTCTTATGGGAAGAGGCTGAGGGAAGTGGACTTATTTCGTCTGGAGGAGAGAAGACCGAGAGGAGATTTAATAACCAGCCTGAAGGTTGGTTCCAAAGAGGATGGGGCTAGATTGTTCTCAATGGTGGCAGATGGCAGAACAAGGACCAGTGTTCTCAGGTTTCAGCAAGAGAAGTTTAGGTTGGATAGTAGGAAAAACTTTCTCATGAGAAGGGTAGTAAAGTACTGGATCAGGTTACCCAGAGAGGCCGTGGAATCTCTATCCTTGGAGGTTTTTAAGACCTGGCTGGACAAAGCCTTGGGTGGGGATAATACTGTATTGAGCAGGGGTTGGACTAGATGACCTCCTGAGGTCCCTTCCAGTCCTAATTTTCTGTGATTGTGTGAGTTGGAGTATGGATCTTTATTAGATTTTTCTGAATCTCACTCCACAGTTTAAAAATATAGTTGGAGGTATTTGGACACGTGTGTTTGGTTTTGGGCTTGTATCTAAACGTAATCATGTATTCATCAAAGCAGGTGAATTAATGCTATAAAAGAAGAATTTAAAAAATCTGGTGATTTGATTCTCAGAACAGCTTGTTGTCTTAAAAGAGACTGATTTTTAGAAAGTGCTGAAAATTGGAAACTTCAAAAGAACCCAATATTAAACATCTGTAATGGGGTTTGAAACGCTTACATGCAGTAAAGGGAAATGGGACTGCAAGGGCAGTCAAGGCAGAGGCCCTTTTAAACAACAGTTGCCTAACCAATTCCCGTTCTGCCCACTTCAGAGGTTGTGACTGAGAGTCAGTTAAGGCTGGGAAATCTCAGGTGAATATATCAAGTATATGGGCTTGGCTAAATAGCTCCAAGCGTGGATCTGTGCAAGGCCTTGGTGGTAGTGACTGCAGAGAATCTGTATGATGCTATTATTATGCCATGTTAGCATCTCTATCTTGTTGGTCAGGGCATAGGTCTTGGTGGAGAGGCTCAATTTAAATGAAAGCAAAACCAAATCTCATGTATATTTCCTGAGCAGGTGGCTGATTTAATACCCAATACCTAGAGTGAAGTCTTTATAGTGCAGAACTAGAATAGCTGAATGGACTGTGAACTTTATGGGTATTGTACAGAGGTAGGAAGTGGTCCACACATTGAGTTAAAAAATTGTCTGTAAAGTTTCAGAGATGAGCAGGGACTAGATGGATCATGGGTCCCTACCTTTGTTTATTTGCCTCCTTGTAGGTATTTGCATAATTATTCCCACCCCAGCAATACAAATTCACTGACTGGACCAAGAGTCCAAGTCACTGAGGGTAGTAAATGCAGTTGATCAAGTTATCTAGCAAAGGAGTACAGAAACAACTAGAGATCTAAGGGGGAGAGAGACCCTATAGTCCTCCTTCATGCACCAAAACCTGAGAAACCCAAATTCATTAGTTACCTTTCAAAATGTTGACCACAATTTGAAGATAATTTAAATCCTGCTAACAGATTTGACTTGGAAAATATGTCAGCTGTTTACATATGTTAAGTTCTGTGTAACCCTTCTATGCATGCACCTGTATGACTTACTGGGCTTTGTTTTCAATTGCCCATTTTCCCCATATTTTTATATTTCTAAATATACTCCCTGAATTTCAACATGGGTGGCTAGAATATGAAGCAAAGACACATTTCTAGATGGTGAAGACCCATTTGTATCTCAAAAGTTTTAGGATAATGAATGAATCAGAAACAACTGATACATTAGTTGACTTATGCAAGTCGGTGAAATTTATGGTCCTTGGTGCTGCTACCTGCTTCTTTCCCAGGCACACCTCTTGCGCTACTAACTTTGCCATTGACTTGTTAATGCCAAACTGGTTGGTAAAGGCCTGGAGGCTACTGGGGGTAGCAAAATTCCATGCTATGATGATGCATGTTTCCCAACACTCAGGGTTGCCCTCAGCTCAGTGGCTTGCTAATCAAGGCTGCGAGGGTGTGAGGGGAATGGGTGCTGGGGAGGGGGAAGCAGCTTGGTACAGGTATCCAAGTATATGGCTTGAGGCAGGTGAAAGTTCATTTGCCACTACTCATCATTCCAGATGACCAGAATGATACACTTCCACAAGTTGCTGGTCTTTTCCCTGGATCAGAAACACCACTCCACAGTTTAGAGATGTTCCTATAACAGTGGGTAGGGATTGTAATGTGCCATAGTCAATACCTCTTTGGGGGATAATGCTGGAAATGTTTCAGTTGTTACATTTGTCTGCACATATAGGAACTTGGAGAGACTTTCTGGTCTACTTTATACTTTGTATACAACAGCTCTTTTTTGAAAGGGAAGAGGAAGCGCAAAGACTTTTATTTTATTACATTTACATTGGTGTGTAATTACATTGGTGTGTAATAAACTCTGCTGCTTCAAGGAATTTGGGCAAGTTGAATTTTTTTAAAGGGTCATCCTCAACTAGAAACAGCAAGATTTCAAATTTGAGTTGCATTTAGCTTCTGTCAGTTCCCCATTGCTAATTCCCCAGCCTAGGGTGCTCTCTCTCTCAGTACTCACTCCCTTAGGCCCTACTTGCTAAATTTGTGGCTTCCTTCTGCCCCTGCTGTCACAGACATGCTTCTCAGGTGTTACTCAGTTGCTATTTACTGCATTGTATAGGTTTCCACTTTCCTCGCCTTGGGCAACAGGTTACTTTGGCTATAGAGGGTTAGCCTCAGCCCAATGGCTCTGGCCTGGCCTTTTTGTCTGAGCCTACCAGTGGCCCCTGGCTGCTCCTGTTGCCCCCTCTGGGCTCAGGCTCTGGCACTCTCAGCTTTGGGCCCAACCATAGGGGGCGGGGGGAGGGGAAGGTGCTGCCCAGCCGGAGGTATGGGACTGAGCCACGAGTGGCTACATGCACCCCAGGAAGTATGGGGGGCGCGTGCCCTGAATCTGCATGGGGCAGGGCAGACTGCTGCTGTGGGCTAGGGCTGCACCTGACTCTTCCCAGTTGGAGGGGGTGTGCTATGTTGGGGGCAGGCGGCGGTGGTGCTGGGAGGGAGGCTATAGGTGGCGGGGGTGCAGCCACCCCACAATTTGCCATATCCCACCCAACCCCCCCTCAGTGCCACCACTGCCCCCCCCCCCGCATGGTATAGCCCCCCCCACTGGAAAGAGCCAACACTGACCTCGCCCCAGCCTGCAGCAGCTGTTCACCCTGCCCGGCACAGATCAAGTGCATGCGCCTGCCATGCCTCCTGGGACAAGTGCAGTGGCGGAAGCTGCCACTCTTTCCCTGCGCCCCCCAGATTTCCCTGCGCCCCTCAGCTCCATCCAGCATCCTTCCCAACACCCCCCCCCCAGCTGTGCAAGGACTGACATGGTGGGCATAGGGGTTTTGGGGGCTCTGTCCCCTCTGGCCTGGTGGCGCAGCCGAAGCTGGGCCCACTCCAGCCTCCTGTTCTGGGCACTCCCCCCTCTCCTCCCCACCTCAGGTGATGCAGGTCTGGTGCTGAGCTAAGGGAGGGCGGGTTTGTTGGCACTGGCGCTGGGAAACAACCCCAGGCACAGGGGAAGGGACAGCCGCATGGGCACAGTGGGCCCCATCCCCGACTCAGTTCTGCTCCCTCTTGGTCCCAGCCCCAGCCCCATTCTCTCTACCTCTCTCTTCCCCAACACAGACTTTCTGGCGGGTGGTGGGGGGTGCGCATGCTCAGCCCCCCCCCCCTTTTTTTCTTCCTCCGCCTATGGGCCCACCTGTGACTGGTACCCATGCTCCTGGCAGGACTCAATAGTGTGCCCTTCAGGCACCACTGTAGCCTCTTTCACTCCTTACAGCCAGACTCAGTTCTCCAGCTTAACTAGAACACAAATCCAAGCCACTACTTCATGCTTAAGGTTAAATCACAACATAAATATAAGTCTCAGTTTCCCAAATTAAAGGAAAAAAAAACTACCTAGCCCTTGGTCGTTACCACTACAGGTGCTCAGGTCTCTAGGCAATTCCAGGGAGCAGCTTAGGTGCTTGCCAGCCTATCTGCTACCAACATCTCACTCAGAAGGTCCTCTCCTTGCAGCCTACAGGGGCTTACTGTTCCCTCTGGCTCAGGCCCTAGACTTATGTGCCTGGAAGCCAAGCCCCCTTCCTGCCATATGCTTTCTGCAGCTCTGCACAGGGTGGGTTTCCTGTTAATTAAGGCCCAGCCCATTTAGCCACAGCTGTCTTAGCCTGCTGCATCCTCTTAAAGAGACAGGAGCTCCCTGGCTTTCTGTTGCAGTTCCCTCTCCTCCCCTTACATTGTACCCAAGTAGCAGGGCTGGGGTCTTCTGTTACAGTGTCAAACTTACTTTCTCAGATATTACTCCTCTTCTGTGGACACACTGAGGACTTTTGAACTTTGTGATCTGTTTTTAATATAGTGTTTTAGAGAGCAGTCAAAAAGCCTGAATCCATTTTCTTGCTTTATTTTATTATCAGATATGAAACTTCTTAGCTGTAATAGTAATCCACATTTATCCCACTAGAAATACTCTGAATGAGAGTCATAAGGACCCTTAAAGTGATATATGATTGATACAGTGTCTGTATTTTATCAATATATGTCCACTATAGCAAAAAGAGTTCAAAAAGTATAACAAAGCAGAGTTTACCCCAAGTGCCAATTCTATTTGCTATGCCAGTGCTCTGGAACACCTTTATAATAAAGCAAAACAAAACAAACAAAAAACCCACCACCACAAACACTTATGTAAAAAAGAGGACTTGGCAAACTGATTACATTGATGTAATGTGGTCCCATTTGACCAGTACAAAAACGTATTCTGAACTGGTTTCAGAATAAAAACTACTTGTGATAGGGTCAGGTAATCTCATATCCAGAGTCTGGAACCTCTAGTAGCCATGCTGGCCTGTCCATGCTCCCAAACTTCATAGTTTCATAGTGCTTAAGGTCGGAAGGGATGTAAACAGATCATCAGGTCCAACCCCCTGCCTTGGACAGGAACGAGTACCGGGGTCATAACACCCCAGCCAAATATCTGTCCAGCCTCCTCTCGAAAACCCCCAAGGTAGGAGAGAACACCACCTCCCTTGGGAGCCCATTCCAGAGCCTGGCAGCCTTAACTGTAAAGTAATGCCTCCTGATGTCCAGCCTGATCCTTCTCTCTAACAATTTGTGGCCATTATTTCTAGTAACCCATGGTGGTGTCTGGGGGAACAGAGCCTCACCCAATTCCCACCGGTCCCGCCTGGTGAGTTTGTAAATGGCCACCAGATCCCCTCTCAGCCTTCTCTTGTGGAGGCTGAATAGATTCAGGCCCTTCAGACTTTCTTTGTAGGGCCTGGCCTGCTGTTCTCTGACCATGTGAGCGGCCCTCCTCTGGGTCCTCTCAATGCTAGCCACATCCCTCTTGAAGTGCATTGCCCGGAACTGGATGCCCAGAACTGTGGCCTGACCAACACTGCATAGAGGGGGAGGATCACCTCCCTGGACCTGCTTGTGATGCATCTGTAGATGCACAACGAAGTGCAGTTAGCCATACCGACTGCTTCCTCGCATTGGCGTTGAATTCCATCCTATTCTCATCTGCCCACCTCTGTAACCTGTCCAGATCTAGCTGGATTGTGTCCCTCCCCTCCAACGTGCCCACTTCGCCCCACATCTTGGTGTCATTAGTGAATTTGGACAGCGTCTTTTCCACACCCACATCCAGATCACTGATAAAAATGTTGAATAGTACAGGCCCCAGGACTGAGCCCTGGGGGACTCCACTGCCCATATCCCTCTAGGTTGAAAATGACCTGTTCACCACCACTCTCTGGGTGTGACCATTTAGCGAATTTGCCACCCATCTGACTGTGTAGGCATCAATGCCGCAGTCACCTAGTTTTTTTTTAAGAGAATATGGTGGAAAAGTGTCAAAGGCCTTCTTAAAGTCCAGGAAGATGACATCTACCTTGACGCCCTCATCCAGGGACTTTGTGGCCTGATCATAAAAAGAAACCAGGTTAGTCAGTGTCCTCAATGAACCCACGTTGGTTGCCCCTGAGCATTACCTTCCCTGCTGGGACCTTGCAGATGTGCTCCTTGATGATTTTCTCAAAGGTCTTCCCGAGGACTGAGGTAAGACTGACTGCCTTATAATTGCCGGGGTCCTCCTTTCTCCCCTTCTTGTAAATGGGGACCACATTGGCCCTTTTCCAGTCTTCTGGTACGTGGCCAGAGCCCCATGAGCGTTCATACAGCCGTGCCAGGGGCCCCGCTAATTCTCCTTCTCCTCCAACTCCTGTCTCTTGCCTGCCATTACTTGATGTTAAATATATAAGAGGGAGAATGCCTAAGGAAGCTGGGGTGGCCTACTCCTTGGTGCCTGTTGTGACCTCCTCTCACCTGCCTACCTAGCTTCAGCCCTTTTTATTTGACTGAGACTCTTCAGTCCATGTCCACTGCCTCAGACCCTAGCTTCCTGGGTCTCAACCCTAGTAGCGGAGAGTGCCCCTCGCGCACCCCACTCTCTCACCCCGCCACTCTGTGGCCTCATCTGCCACTGCAGGTGCAGGTGCAACCCAGGTGTCTGGTATTAAGGACTGTCAAAACACGAACACAAGTAAAACGCTTTCCAAAATGTTACCCTAATTTTGGCTTCTCACCTCACTCCATGCCCTAAGCTCCACTTAGCTTGCACTTTCAAATCCTGGGGGACCAGTTGGGTATTGTCCAGTCTGTCTCCTGAAACCCTTCCCTTCAGGAGATCCACTGCCTGCAAGCTCCAACCACCCTGCCAGGCCCTGGTTTTATGTGCCCCAGAGCTGTACCCCTTCTTGCCAGCTGGCTTTCCAGCTACACACAGGGGTTTGTGCGCATGCTTGATAGTTAGCCTGCCCCTGCCTGCTGCAGCTTAGCTCAGCCGCCTCTACTTGGTCTAACAAGCTTTGGCTGTTTCTGCCCTGTGCACTCTCAGGGTCCCTAACAGACCCCAGCCTCATTGTTTATTTTCTTGTTTGGGCTGGCTGCAGTCGCCAGTGGCCTCTGCAGGATACAAAAGTCCTGTTCCCCTCAGATTGCAGCTAATAGGGTTGAGGTTCCCTGTTATACAGTATTTTTAACTTGCACCTCTGCAGGGATAAAATGCTCTTAACCGCCAACCAGTTTCTGGCTGGTAAATGGGTGCACATGGTATTTAGAACCAGTCATGCTAGTAACTTATTTTAATTTTGTTTGAGTGATAATATGGACACAGCTCTAGAGCGGTAAAAACTATTTATAGTAAATAGTTGTAATAAACATATTTTAACAGTATGGGGGAGAAGGCCAGTTCTTGGAGGGAAATATTTTCTGTTTAATGTAGCAATTTTCAGTAAAAGAAAGTACAGGATGCTTTTAAAAGAACTGTTTGTTTGCTGCTATAGAAATATAAAAAAAATTTTGATAAAACAAAAAGACCCACAAATTGGCATTTTGTGTGCAGGAGATTCCCTTGGTAGATCAGTTTTGGTGACCACCCGACCAATACTGCCTCTTGTAATTTGTGCTAAAATTGTTCTTGTGCCTACAAGCATATTAAATAGCCATTTATGCTGACATTTTATTATAATGATAAACTATAGCAATTCATAATTATATGAGAAGAGTCATGATAGGTTGAATTTGTTGATGCTATAATTTAATACATTTAGAGTTAATATTTTAAAAATTAAATAGAATGGAAAAACAAGTTGTGTTAGTTGAGACATACTATTTCTGTTGAGAATAGATGAGAAATGTAGACAGCAAGATTACGTGTTTGCAGAATTTTGGCAGAGTGACTCAGACTTACGCTACTGCTCAGATTAAAATGAATGAAAAAATAAATTGCAATGCATTGATTGTTTTGTTTGTGCTGAAGCTTTTCTGTTCTTGGGGATATTTTCAAATTGGTACAAATAAAACAAGAAGTAGTACTAAGTAGGCAGCTATCAACAGTTCCTGGCAGTGAGTTGATTAATTGAGTAATTTGGTTAACCCTAACAGGTATTTGGTTCTCTTATTCAAGCAATGTGGTGAACACAGAAGGTCATAATGCAGGCATATACTATAATTTATTTCAAATGTATAAAATGCATTATTGTGACAAATGTCTGTCTGTCATCTTATTAGATAAAAAAAAATGATTAAACTTGAGAGAATCATGTGATTTCACTTTGATTTGGAACACACTAGTGGAATAATCGCTTGTTTTAGTAGCGTGCAGGTATATTCTTTTTCTAAAATAGATAAACATTTCTTCTAGAGAATTTTTGTTTTATTAGAATAATGAATATTAATAATAATTTATCCTGACATCTTGACGCCTGCTGTGTTAATTACATCTAATAAACCTTTTTTTATTTGCTTTGGGGAATAGATGTTATATATTTGCTTTATTTTTCATAAGATACTTGAAAGGTTATACCAGGGTGGGCCATTTTTTTGGCTGGAGGGCCACATAATCAGTTTTGGTGAGCTGTTGAAGGTCACACACAAAATCTTTTAGAAGGCATAATTTTAATAAATTATAGATAAGAAAAATCATATACTAAAAATCAAATGTCTACTAGAACATCTATTTTTATTTCCAAAAAAATTTTTGTCTTGATATATATATATTTTTTTTTTTGAGTCGTGTATATAGAGGTGACTGCATGGGAGTTCTAAATAAAGTCTTACTCATATTACGTGAAGGGGGTGTGTGGGCAGGGCTGTATGGGGGGGTAGCTGTGCACGTGTGTGTGGGGGGCTGCCTGTGTGCTAGGTCCCGGGAGCTGGCTGGGGATAGGGATGATGGGGCATGTAGCAGAGCTTGCCTGGGAGGGGCAGGTGTAGTCTGTCTCCCCCATCCAGCCCACAGGTGCCCCTCTGGCATTGTGCATGAGGCCCCAGCCCTGCCCAGGGTAGCTCGTGTTGCTCTCTCACCTGTGCCTGCCAGGCCTGGCCCCATTTAGTGCACGCAGCTTCCTTTCAGGGCTGCTCCCAGTGTGGCTGCAGCTGCCCGGTTACTGCTTGGGTCCCCACACCTCCAGTGTCTCCTCCTCCTTCTGCTCCTATTGCATTGCTCTAGGCTGGGGGGAAGCTGCAGGCAGGAGGCTTCTGCCCAAAACATGGGGCTCCAGCTCCAGTTCCAGATCCCAGCCTCCTTCTACCTGCTTAGCTGCCCACAGGTGGCTGCCCATTGCATTGGGGAAGAGCAGTTGGTTTGAAGGTAGTTTGCAGCTGGAGCTGGAGCCCTCTGTGTTGGGGCAGCAGCTGCCCGGCTGTAACTTACCCCCTGCCTGGAGAAGCACAGCAGGGGCAAGAGGAGGAGGAAGCAGGGGAAGCTGAGCAGTAACTGGGCAGCTGCAGCCACACCAGGAACAGCGCCACTGAGAAACATGTTGGTTGGAGCCCATGGGAACAAGTGGGAGCAAAGCATGGACTGCCCTGGGTGGAAGTGGGCAGGGCTCAGCCCTATGCAGAGTGCCACGCGGGCAGCCACAGGCCCAATCCAGTCAATGGGCCAGATCTAACTTGCGGGCTGTATTTTGCCTACCCCTGGGTTATACACTATACCTTGAATACTGAATAACTACAAATTTCTCTTATCTGTGTTCCAATAATAGTTTTTTATTATTGATTTTGGTTTCTGTTTCCTCTTAAATAGTATTAAAGGTGGAAAATGCACTAATTGCCATGCGCTTCCAAAATGTTGGCATAGATTAGAAGATAGTTAATACAGTAACTGTCAGTGGCCTTTTATAAATGATATTAATTGTTATTAGAGGTGCACCAATACATTAGTCTGATATCGGATCAGTACCGATATAAAGAAAATTGGCTGTATTGGATATCAGCCCAGTGGAGCCAATAAATGCCCATGCTGTGCGCAGCTGCAGTGCAGCACTCAGGCAGCAAGGAGCAGAGCCAACAGCGTGGAGAGAGAGATTCCTTCAGCTGGAAGTCTGGTGTGGTGGAAGGGGAGGGGGGAGGGAAGGGGAATGGTGGGGCAGATCAGTGCCCCCTGTGGTGAGGGAGGGGGCAGGGGCTGGCACTCCTCAGGCAGGGAATGGGGGCAGAACCACGGCTTGTGGTGGGGGTGTGGCTCCCACTGCTTGTTCCCCAGGAGGGCACAGAGGGAGGGCGGTGTGTTCCCAGATCTGTGTGGAGCAGGGTGGGCTGCAGCCATGGCTGTGTGGGGCTTTTCTCAGTGGGGGCTGGGCTCGGAGCAGGCACTGGTGGTGCTGGGAGGATGCTGCATCCACCCCAGATTTTGCTGCCACCCTGCTCCCAGCGCCACCGCTGCCAGCCACCTGGCATAGCCCTGGCTCTTCCTGGCGCATGGGTGGAGGCAGGATGTTGAGCTGGGGCTGTGCCAGGCAGGTAGTGGTGGCAGGACTGGGCGCAGAATGGCAGTAAAATTAGGGGTGGCTGCAGCCCCCTCCCATAGCCACTGGTGCCTGCTCCTAGCCCAGCCCCCACTAAGAAGAGCCCCGCGCAGCCTCAGCTACAGCCCACCCCACCCCGCGTAGATCCAGGGGGAACATGCCCCTTCCGCCCTCCCGGGGTGCAAGGAGTGGCGGGAGCCCCCTCCCCATGAGCCGCAGCTCTGTCCCTTCCCCCTTCCCCTCCCTCACCACAGGGGGCATTGATCTGCTCCCCCACACCCCTTCCCTCTCACTCCCTTTCCACCATACCGGACTTACCAGCTGGAGTCAGCTGTACTGGAAATAGGATCGGTATTTAAGGAGGCATATCAGTATCAGCCTCAAAAATCTCTATCAGTGCTCCACTAATCCTTATGTTTGGAATGAAGATGATATGACTGATTCCTGATCCACTCAGGAAGAATGTTTTTTGTTGATGTGTAGGACTTAGGAGTGAAGGCCAATCATATATTCAGACCAAAGGGTCTTTATGAATTTGAGTAAGTTACATAACTTTTTTGCATGGTCATCATTAAGTAATGTTTGAGAGACTTAGAGACTCCTTTTTTCTTTTTTGCTCATCAAAGAAGTGTCTCCTTTTCTGTTATCTTCCCCCCCCCCCCTTTTCTCTTTCTGTCTTTACTGGTTGCAACAACCTTTTAGATGTTAAAAGTAGTAAAGAGACATTTGCTAGATGAAAATGAAGTTCCATATGCATTCTAACTCTGAGAATTTTAGCTGAGTATCTACAATTGTTTTAAGATGAAAGCCCTGTATCACTTCATCGGTTGTATGCCTGCTTGACGATTCCCATTAAAGCTCTTGGGAACAGTACTTAAATGCGGGTTAGAATTCATAATTTAATGTTATGGAATATTGTAATTTTTATTATTGGATTTGTTTTTTTGACTGTGCATCTACATATAGTGAATTCTTGTTTCTGTATAATCATGAAGTTTGTGGAGAGTCCTCATACACTCTCCCACAAGCCAGGATGATAGAAGAATTTGACTTTACCAAACAGAACCTGAGCAGTGTTCCCTTTATTCATTATTTTACTCTTGTTTAAATGACTTGCCCAGTGTTATATTAGAAGCATATAGCAGATCAAGAGAACCCAATTTGTATAATTTTACTCGTAAACTACAGTCATAAAATAATCCTCTGTACACAATTATTTACTTTTGAAAACAGCTTTAAGATGGTTTAGGTTTGTACAGGATCATGATACACTTAATATTTGTGAGTTTCCTTTTATCTGGGTTTTATTTTGACTAATGTTTTCTTTTTAAAACAAAACACTTGATTGTTTATGTTGCAATATTATTTATGTTGTCCATTGCCATTTTTATTATGGCAGCATGTACTTGCAAGATTGGCCTGTTCTTTTATTAGATCAACTTTGTTGGTCCCTTGGTGATTACCTTTATTCTTTGCTTCATTTTATATTCGCCTCATAAAGAATGTAAATACTTGTCGTTAATTAACATTCTAGTATCATATAGTTGAATGTTTGCATCTGATTTAGATTGATTAAAAACTCACAGAATATACAAGCACATGTGTGCATGCACACACACACACACACACACACACACACACACACACACACACACACACACCCCCCCCCCCCCCCATAGCATCAGATTCTTCACTCTTATACCAGGGTAAATTGGAAAAACTCCACTGACAGCAGTCATGTTGTTTCCCATAGTGTATACCTAAAGGCGTAAATTAGCATCTAATTTATCATTTATGTGTGTAACTAAATTCCTGTTTAATTTTGACAGTTAAAATTTACCGCTGGTCTGGATTTGTTGTAGTTAGAGGAATGGCATAGTTCCTTTTTTTATCCTGTCTTGACATTTCTTCATGATTGTATGTTAACTCAATAAGAAAGCAAAACATTTATCATCAATGTTCATATTTTTCATTATGAAATATGTTTAAAATTATAACACTTTGAAAAACATATCAGATTTTAATCAAGCAATTGCTATTTATTTTGATAGATGGATGACTGAAAGTCAATGTTATTAATTGGAAATATCCCTTTTGCTCTTTATAGATGAGGTACAATGCAAGGTTTTTTGAAAGGATGGAAATTACAACACTCTTATTTCTGTTTATTTTCAGTTTCATATCCTAAGATGTTATAACTTCAGCAAGTAATATGACTTTTCTCTTTGATGGGCCTTATTAGAGTTTTGACCTGTGATAAAACAATACAAACCACCTGAAATTTCTCTGTTTAAAAAAAAAATATTTTTTATGCTAGTGTGCTTATCTGTTGTCAGAAATTGCTGGTTGTATATTAGCACTGGCTATCTGTTTCACTTGTACTGGTTACCTCAGTAGTTTGACATGAATGACCCCATGGGTTGTTTTAGGTCCTGTTCCAGCAAAATGCCTGTGCTTAATTGCTTTATTCAAGAATGAGTACTCTCATTGACCTCACATGCTTACATTGGCCATTTGCTGAAGAGTTTTGCTAAATAACAGCTGTAAAAACTAAGAAAGCTTTTGTCTGGAGCCAGTTTCTGTGGTTCATTTCATATTTAAATAGCAGGAAAACAGTGGTAGGTAATTATAGCATCTTTCAAATATGTATTAGTCCATTAAACTCAAAATATTATTAGTATACTGGACTTAGATGTCTGTGTATCTCTTGCCCAGTAGATTGTGTAGATTTGTTTTTATCATTGTAGAAACACTGGATGATACAAATTTATGCTGTACATAACAAATTTATGATGGATGGATGATGTCGTTATAGTGTAATTAAAAGAGTGGATGATGATGTGATGAGTAAAGGTCTTCATTATCAGGATGCTTTTGGCTTTGTTTTGGGGTTTTTTTTTTCCATGCCCCCACTTACTGAAGGATTTTATTCAAAGTTTGCACACAAATACAAGGATATGGTCATGGTTTGTGTCAAAAGGGAAAGTATCAGTAAAGGAAAGTTACTAGTGGAGTTCCTCAAAGATAAATTTTCAGACCAGTCATATTTAATATTTTAATTAATGGACTTGGCATAAAAAGTGGAAGTGTGCTGATAAAATTTGGGAGCCTTTCACTTCAGAAAAAGATTCGGATATCATATAGTACTGAATGACTCAAGAGCATGGGAGGAGAGACTGAAGGATAAAAGTGCCCAGGAGTGCTGGAAGCTTGTAAAGGTCACAATATCGGAAACCAACAAAAGGCTCTTCCGACCTGGTAGAAGCACAGGAGGGAATGGTAAGAGATCAATGTGGCTGCACAAGAAGCTTCTCAGATGCCTAAAAGCTTTCAGGCAATGGAAAGATGGGTAGGTCACCAAGGAACCATACTAAGAGATAGCAAGCTTTTGCAGGGACAAAATCAGGAAGGCAAAGGTTTTTGTTTTTTTTTTTTAAAAAAAGCAGCTGTACCTGGCAGGGGAAGGTAACAACAATGTTTTATAAATGTTGGCCAGAAAAGAAAGACCAAGGAGGCTGTGTGTCCTCTTAAATAGCAAGGACTAACTCTTAACAGAAGGTACAAAGAAGATGAAGCTGTCCAACAGCTACTTTGCCTCAGTCTTCACCAAAAAATTAAGCTGTAGACAGCTATTAAGTGTTATTTAGATAAGGAGAGTGACAAGCTGAGGGATGAGATAACAAAATAAGTCATCAGAAAGCTTTTGATGGTCCTGGATGAATTCAAATCAGCAGAGCTTGATAAACTTCATTCCAGGGGGGTGAAAGATTTGGCAGAGCCCTTGGCAATATTTATGAAGTCATGGGAGGTACCAGAGGACTGGAAAAAGGCCAAAGTATTGCCCCTTTTTTAAAAAGGCAAAAAGAAAGGTCTAGGGAACTGCTGACTTATTAGCCCAGGGATGGGCAAAATACTGCCCGTGGGCTGGATCCAGCCTGTGGTAGGTTCCTCAGTTCCCTGGCCCAGGCATAGTCTAGTTGTTGCACATCCTGCCACCCCCTGGGCACACAGCGGGGCTGGGCAGCTCTGTGGCTGGATTATCTTTCTAGGTTAGGTGGCAGGTGGCTCCGTCTGACTGCTGCTGCTGGTGGCCCCAGCTCTGTACTGGCGGGGACCCATGCTGCAGAGCCCCAACCCCATGCCCCCTGCATCCACTCCAGGCTCAGCAGTGGCAATGCAGCACCTCTCCCTCTCACTGCAGCCCGGTGACAGCAGCGATGTGACATAGATGCAGGATGCTCCATGGATGGGCAGTGTGATGCAGGCTGGGTCGGGATTGTGCCCAGGTTTCAGCTGATCCGCTCTAGTGGGGATGAGTTGAGTGGCCATGGGGCATTCTGGGGCTGTGCACTGCTGGCAGTGGTGGCGAGGCACCGCAGAGCACAGAGGCCCTGGGCTGTTGTGGGGAAGGGGCAGGTGCTGGTGCTGACCAGCTTGGGGAGGAAGGGGGCATGCAGGAGCTCCCATGCATGCCCCACCATACCCACAAACCCTCCCCCACAAGCCACACAACCACACCCTCCCTCATACACAATCGCACACCCCACAAACACCACACTCCCCCCTGCCCCACAAACCCCACGTGCACCCTCCCTCACATGCATACACCCATGCGCCTCTGTGGGGAGCCCTGCTCACTGCTTTCTGCACAAACCCGGCCCCACACACACACACCCACCCACCCACCCCATGCACACCCTGCATCCAGCTACTATCCCCTTCCACACACCCCACAAACCCCATACCCACACACACATACCCCCATAAACCCCGTACCCATCCCTACGTACTACCCCACCTCTCCGTATTCCCCTACAATAAAGAAGAGTAAGATCTTATTTTGAGCTAATATGCAATCACCTCCATATACACTATACAAATGCATGCAATTCAGGAAAAAATATTTAAAAAATAAAATTAAAATATGCTATTGTCAACGTTTGCTTTATAGTATATAATTTGTTTTTTTCTGGCTCCAAGATGGCAAACCCCCTTCCCAAAGGGAGTACTTCTGGGGGCAAGGAGAGGGACTTCTGGTGGCAAAGTTCAGGAATTAGGGGGGTAGGGCACCTGTCAAGGGATGGGGCTACCCTTGCAGCCCTTGACAGCTTGTCAAAACTTATTAAGCGGCCCTCCAGCCGAAATAATTGCCTGCCCCTGGGTCAGCCTCTCCTTGATACCTGAGAAGTTACTGGAGCATATAAGGAAGTATATTTACAAGCATCTGCATGAGGAAAGGCTGATCATGAGCGGCCAGCCAAGGATTTGCTAAGAATCAAATTGTGCCAAACAAACTTGATCTTCTTCCTTGGCAATTTAACTGGTTGGTTGGATGAAGGGAATTCAGTGGATATAGCATGTCTCGACTGCAGCAAGGCTTTTGACAAAGTTCTGCATAACCTTCTCATAAACAAATTGCGGCCCTGACAAAACTACTATATTGTGGGTAGTTAAGTGGCTAGATAACTGTAAGCAAAGGGTAATTATTACCGGGGCCATGTCAGAATGGCAGGAGGTTTTGAGTGGAGTTTCACAGGGATTTGTCCTGGGCCCAGTGCTATTCAAAATGATTACTAATTATTTGAATACTGGAATAGAGAGCTTCATGAACAAATGTGCGGATGAGAAGAAACCATGAAGGATTGCAAACAGCCTGGAAGATGGGAGTGCAATTCAGGATCTTGGCAGATTGGATAGCTGGGCTGGAGCTAACAGAATGAATATCAGTTCTAACAAATGGAAGGTGCTGCCTGTCAGGAGGAATAATCAAAAACTCAAATATAAAATGGGGGTACCTGGCTGGATGGCAGCACTATGGCGGAAGATCTAGGAGTCATGTTGGACTCAGTCTGCAGTGCGACAAAGCTGCACAAAAGGCTATTGCGATTTTAGTCGTCTTAAATAGAAGCATTAACTGCAAGAAATGAGTGATAGTGCCTCTTTGTTTGGGCCCTGGTTAGGCCTCATCTAGAGTATTATGTTCAATCTTGGGTTTCACATTTTAAAAAGGTTGTTTAGAAGCTAGAGAGGGTCCGCAGGTGGTGACAAAAATGATAAAAGGCTTGAAAAGCAAGCCATACAAGGACAGCTTGATGGAAATAGGCATCTCCAGCTTGTGGAAGAGGCACTTAAGAGGCGACATGATAGCAGTGAAGGACTGCCATAAAGAAGGAAAACGCTTTTTCTCTCTTGCTGCAGAAGTAGGACGTGGACCAGTGACTTGAAGTTGCAGCAAAGTAGGTTCAGGAAAAACTTCTTCACTGTTAGTCTATTCCACTGCCTTATTGTTCTACCTAGGGAATTTGTGAAATCTTCATCATGAAAGGTTTTCAAGAAGAAATTTGATAATCATTGGTCAGGGTTGATTTAGAAGTAGCTATGCCTATGCTATACCATGAGTATTTCTTGTGCTTCTAGACTTTGCTAGTTTCTACATGTGGCTGGGAAGGAAGTTTTCCCCCTTATATTGACATGTCTAATTTTCTTCCACTCCCCCCCCCCCGCCTTTTCTTCAGAGGTATTGGGTGTTGGTTGCAGTTAAGCCAGTGTTCCTGCCAGGATTAAAACCTGGATTTCCAGGCTAAAGGGTCTTGCCCCTCTGCACAGAGTTAGACCAGTTGCCACAGTTGGGGTCAGGAAGGAATTCTGCCCCATGCTCAGATTGGTATGGACTGGGGGAGTTTTTGCCTTCCTCTGTAGTGGGACGGGGAAGTAGGGTTGGGAGGGTGGGGGAGGTCTGGCCTTCTTCTTTGGATCTCTTAAGCATATTTTGTCAACCCTCGCAGCAGCAGCAGGATACTGATCTTCTTTGTCCTGCTTTACTGTGGTAGTTAGATTGTGTGACAGGATTGATAGTGATTGTGTAGTTTTAGTAATATGTTAGACAAGGATTTGTATGGGATGTTTGTATAGAAATAATCCTGCCTCCGGCAGGGCGTTGTATTAGATGAACTGGAGAGGTACCTTCCAGCCCTACTTTTCTATGATTCTATAATTCTATGACTATGAAAACTGAAGTTATAAAATGGAATGAAATGTAACAGTAAAATTCAAGTTCATATACCTAAGAAATACTAAGAATAACTTGTTACCACATTTATTTACATACCATATGTACATTTTCTTCCTGCAAATCAGTCCTCAGAGAGTGGGGTTCATGTCTTAAGCAGGGAAATTGATTTTTCTTTACTGAAATAGAAACAGGGGAGAATAGAGCACATGCATGTATGCTTCTAACAGCTGTCAAGATGGTTGCCACTTGCCTCTGGTCCCAGCAAGTAGAAGGTACAAAGTTGCATGTTAACCCTTTATTAGCTGTAGGTATTAGCTGAGCACTATAGCTTTCCCCCAGAAGAGCAATTAAGCTGAGAGCAAGGGAGTTTCTTCCTGCAGTCTGTAGTATCTTGATGAGCCTTGTTGTGTGCAAATGCTTTGCTATTTACAGGAACTTATATAAAGAACTATTTACAATAAAAAGTAATAATGTTGCTATGGCTTTTCCAAGGGTTTGGGAGGATGCCTTACTCACTGTCCCCTGAGACACTGTTTCCAGGAGGACTTTCTCTTTGTGGCAAAGTCAGCTATGGAAAAATCTTTTTTTTGTACAGCCTGTATTCCGAAAACAAGGTGCGTGTGTTGGGGGAAGGGCAGGGGAAGGCTGATAAGTGAGAAAATACGATATAAAACTTTTAAGCTCAGCAGCTGGAAATGGATGGTGAAGAATGAATGACCTTGATGTCTTGTTTGATCTTAGATGACTAGGAGCAAAGGTTGTGTTGCAAGTGTAAAAAAGGCAAATACAATTTTGAATGCATTGGTTGAGAGATTTCTTGTAGATATAGGAAGGATTTATGCCATTGGATAAGGTGTTTGCAAGACCTCACCTGGAATACATACATGATTCTGGGTAAGTGAGTTAAAGACAAATGAACTCAGACTGAAAGAGATGAAGAGAAGGCCTATTAAGATAACCTAGGAAATGGAAAATTTATTATATTATCAGAATAAGCCTAGGTCTATACCAAGGGTGTTCAGTCCTTGGCCCATAGACCACATCCAGTCCGTCGGGCTCCCCATGGGTCTGAAAATTTGGCAGCAAGTGAGTGGTGGCAGCAATTTGTGCTCCCCTGCTGCCAAACTTCTGGGCTCAGGGAGAGCCACGCAGGCCAGATAACGTGGTCCTGTGCACTATATTGGGCTTGCAGGGCTGGGTGGAAGCAGCATAGGCCTGATCCCAGTGTGCTTTGCTGGGCCAGGCTGGGCAGAGGTGGTGCAGGGCTGGGTGGAGGCAGCTCAGGGATGATTAAGGCACACAGGCCAAGTGGAGCGACTGGCCCTGTGCTATTTACCCAGCCCAGGAGGCCAAAAGGTAGAGCACCACTGGTTTACCTTGTAGACTTAATGTCTACAGTGGGAGCAACATTAAGCATGCTGTATTATTTTGTGTAGCTGCTTCTGTGCAGTGCGTGGGGCATGTTAATTGTCATTGTTGAATGACAGTCCCAGTTAGCTTGCATAGTCTACTAATTAGCTCTCCCATGCTGCCCAGTGCACTGCTACGTGGCTTCCTGTTTAGGAGGCAGCTTAATAAGAGCAGTGCAATGATGGCTGTTTATAAGTAGATCAGGGAACAGTCACCAGGGAAGAAGAGCTGTTTAAGCCAAACAACAATGTTTGCACAAAAACAAAGGGCCATGAATAAATAAATTTGGGCTGGAAATTAGGTTTCTAACCATTAAAATAATCAGGTCTGGAAAAGCTTCATAAGAGTATAGGGACAAAATCCTAATTGTTTTTAAGATGGGATACAATCAGTTTGTATAAAAGATTATACAGTGTGAAGACCAGGGGACTGCACTAGATTACCCAAGAGGTACCTTTCTGTCAGCTTTCAGGTTGTCCAGGTGTTGCCAAAGGAAAATAGTAAATATAATAGGACAGATTCTTAGTGACTCTGATACCCCTTTATGCCATTCTAGCAGATGGGTCTTAATATTCGACCCAATTTTTATGTCCCTCTGTGTTGCTCCATAGTGTAAAAGGTTGTAGGGTCTAGACAAAGAAAGGCCTGGAACCCTTTCAAAAGGGCAGCAGCTGGTATCTTCTAATTGTTGTGTGAACGAGCTGAGAACAATTCAGATGCAGCAAACTTGCTTCAACTTTAGCACTCCTTCATCCAGGGTTTAAGTTGGAGAGGGTTTGATGCATTTGAATCTTTCTTAGCTCATTCACACATAACAATTAGAAGATACCAGCTGCTGCCCTTTTGAAAGGGCTCCAAGTGTTTCATACCCTTAGCTTTTTTGTCTTGGAACTCATACTAAGCTTCTATGCCTTAAATTACTGCCATGAAAGTGCAAATATATATGAGCATTTATGAATAATAAAGAAAATAAAACACTTGGAGTTACTTTAGTCCAAAATTTTAGTTACTGGTGTATATTATCTAGTGAATGATGGATTTTTTAAGGCTAGGGACAGACATTCAAAAAGCCTGAGCCTAATTGATTCAATCTTTGCAGGTCTGTCTAACCTGGCTAGGTTGAACCAGTTTGTAACTACACAGACATCCCCTCTGGACTGAGAAAATGCAGGCACATGCCTGCAGTGTCTCAGGCTAGAAGTTTGGGGGTGCTAGAGCAGCCCTCCCTTCCCTTCTACAGGGCTGAGCTGAGGGGTTGCATGGCCAGACCTCGGCAGGACACTGATTAGGGAGGGATTCCCCTCACCCCCGTCTCACTGCTCTTGACCAGCCCAGCAGGGAGTTGATATCAGAGCATTTAGCACCCCATCAAGAAAACAAAAGCCCTCTCTCATTAGTTCAAGCTCCCTTAAACAGATTTTTCCAAGGAAGGTACAAGGGACATTACCAGCTGCCCTGTTGATTAGCACCAAAAAGCCCTAAACAGACACTGTCCTATCTGCCTGTCCCAGTGAAATTGGAGACACACACATACTTCTCACATTAGCTAGCATGGGGGTGGCGTGACCCTGACCTGATACCAGCTAGGGTCTCTGCTGTGGGAGAGGGAAGGAAGGGAGGGGGGAAATCCCTGCTTGAGTAGCAGGGGGGGAGGGGGCAGGGGGAAGCTAGGCAGATACTGCTGTGCCTGCAGTCTCCATCTCTTTCTCAGCCAGCCCTCACTGCTCCAGCTAGGGAGGAGTGGGGCGGGGCCAGCCTTGCTCTCTGGAGCAGACAGCCCAGCCCAGGGCTGCAAAGCAGCTGGGATGCTGGGGAACTGTGATTTAAGTTAAACCAGGAAGGGGGGTCTGGGGCAGAAGCTCTTTAAACAGGTTTGACCTAAATCAATTATGTCTGATACTACATTCAGTCGGTTTGAATCTTAAACCAGTTTCATCCATTTTGAAACTAGTTTACGTGCACTGAACTTCTGTTCTGTTACAGGTTTAAGACAGTTTCTGATGACTGACACTGGTTTATATGTAACTTCTGTCCCTAGCCAAAAAGATCATCCTAACTGACAAACAAATTGTCAGTGTGGAAGACCTGGGTTTCTATAATGTGTAACATAACACCTTCTATCTCTGCATTATTTCTCTGCTTCAGAGTCATTCTGGTGAAGTTTGGTTGTCCTTTGAGAATATCATAAGATTACAGTCTGGGAATAAAATTTTATAATATGAAAAGTATAAGCATTGTCATGTTTGTTCAAAAGAGATTAATACCAGAAAATATATAAGATGAAGATCTAACTATATTTCACAAACCAGAAAAGTGTTTTCTGTTTTTTAAAAAACTTAGACACTAAACTTTAAATGATGGAAATGATTTACAAGTATTAGCAAGAGTGGAAGCTTGCATATTGTGCACAGTTTTTGAGATCAGTGTTTGTTTCAGTTTCAGTGTCTGACTTTCAGATTTTCTGAATACCTGAGGGATGACAAGAATTCAATATTTCGTTATCCCATAGTTTTTCAAATCTCATTTTGTTACAAATTAGAAGAAAATTAATTATGAAAGGTTTGAAAGGGATAGAGGAATAAATCCTGCTGAAGATGGAACATAGTATAGTGCTGAGGAGAATTACAAAGTGGTTTAAAACATGATAAAATATGTTATGTCAAAAAGTATTTATCGCAAGCTTATATTTTTTATAACAATTAACAGTCTTGTTTACAAAATTAAGAAGATGAAGCTTTTGTAGTCATATAACTATATATGAGAGAGTGTTGCTATGTTTCTATTTGTTGTTATCTGTGTATCATGAAGAGCTGTATATTTTCTACAATGTATAATCAGAAACTGATGACAAAATTCCAAAGGGAAAGGCTTTTGGGCTATCATAACTTAACTATAGAAGTGTGACTCATTGTAGAAGGAATTGATATAATAATCTTTCCTGGTATTTACAGGACCATGGAGATAAAATGTCATTTAGCTCTATTTGATTAAAAAGTACCAGGGTGAGAGAGTGGAGGAAAAAAATTGGCAACATCTTTCCTCGTTCCATATATAAATTTTTTTTAAATGAAGTAATTTTGTATTGTAATGAATTTTAAACTCTGATTAAGGCTCCAAAGCACTTGGGTTAATAATTATTTTATTTTAATTAATACATTTAGGTGGAAGTCTTTTTCAGGAGCTATATTTTCAACCTATGTTTCTAAATTGTATAACATGCATTCAGCTATATATGCATGGGCATTTTAGGAGTAGTGTGAGAGAATCCTGCACTTGTAATACAAAATGTAGGCCAAATTATACTTACATTTTAAATGGCCCACTAGACCATTATTTGAAGATCATGGTAATAGTTTTATAGACTGTTAGTAATTTTTTTGGAGCAGGGACCATTTTATAGGGCTGCACATCTTTTTGTGCTCACCGTGCTTCTGCAGTGAGTACTTAGTTTGGGCCTTTAGATGCTATTACAGTATATACGAGTGTTTTTTGAGCTACTGATTCTGATTTTCTATTAGATGTAAGATTTTAATATAGTTCATTAATAAGCAACCTCTCTAGAGGTCAAATGTTGTTGTTTTAATTCTTCAACCTGTTTGAACTCTTCCATTACATTGGGACAGCCACATTCAGCATGAGTTCAAAAAACAATGGAAGTTGGGATATGGTGAGGTTTGACACCCCTTTTCAAGCCAAATTAATTTAATAGAGACCTCCTTGATGAAACACCAGACCTACAACATTTAATTTTGTTTTATTGTCTGAATGTATGATAGTGTGTCGTAACATTTTAGCAACTGAACTTTCCAGTGTTTCTCTCATTAACACCTTACTGAAATGAAACACTTAGGCACTAATGAGTTTGTGTTAATGGAAGAAAGAGAAAGGACACAAATCTGTGTAACAAGTTTCAAAAATCAAAATTTTCTTGAGAGGGAGGCGCTAGCGGAGATTACAGCTGAAGACAGACAAAAAGATGGGGAAGCCTTTTATTAGACATTCAGGTTTCTTGTGAATTTAAGTAGGATAAGCAAACATATTTCTTTCTATAAAGGAGATGTGATTTGCTGTTTTTGATTTAGTTAAAGAATTACCTGTGCCTTTTTTGGACTGTCCCTACCAATATCATTACATTGAACATTGACCTACCTAAAACATTCGTACTATCATAGCAGCTAGGGTCAGGAGGGACCTGATCAGATCATCTAGCCTGACCCCCTGCCACAGGCAGCAATGAATGCTGGGTTCACAAGACCCCAGACAGGTGATCATCTAACCTCTTTTTAAATTTTACCAAGGTAGGAGTGAGGACCACTTCCCTAGGAAGTTGGTTCCAGATTCTGGCCACCCTAACTGTAAAATTTTCCCTTCTGATCTCTAACCTAAACCTATTCTCCATCAGCTGATTACCATTGTTCCTTGTCACCCCAGGTGGTGCTGGGGAGAATAGGGCTCTTCCTGTTTGCTGATGATCTCCCCTGATGAGTTTGTAGGAAGCTACCAGGTCCCCCCTCAGCCTCCTCTTGCCAAGGCTGAATAGGTTCAGGTTCCTCAGTCTCTCCTCATAGGGCCTGTCCTGCCCTTTCACCAAACAGGTGGCCCTCCTCTGAACTCTCTCCCTCCTCTGAACTCTCATCCTTTTTAAAGTGCAGCGCCCAGTACTGGATGCAGTACTCCAATTGCAGCCTGACCGATGTCGCATAGAGTATCTCCTCTCTGGACCGGCTTGAGATGCATCTTTGGATGCATGACAAGGTATGGCTGGCCTTGCTGGCTGAGGTCTGGCATTGGGGGCTCATATTCATCTTGGAGTCGATAATGACTCCAAGATCCCTTTCCGCATCTATGCTTTCAAGAGGGAAACTTCCCAGCCTGTATGTATGCTGTGGATTCCTTCTCCCAAGGTGCAGCACCATGCATTTGTCTATGTTGAACCCCATCCTATTTTCATCAGCCCACTTTTGTAGTCTGTCTAAATCCAGTTGCAGCCTCTCTCTCCCTTCAAGTGTGTCCACCTCGCCCCACATCTTAGTGTCATCAGCAAACTTGGACAGTGTGCTTTCTACCCCCTCGTCAAAGTCGGTGATGAAAATGTTAAACAGTGTGGGCCCAAGGACCGAGCCCTGGGGGACCCCACTGCCCACATCTCACCAAGTTGAGTATGACCTGTCCACCACTACTCTCTGGGTGCGCCCCATCAGCCAATTTTTTTACCTATCCAACTATGTAGGCATCAATGCCACAGTTGCTTAATTTATTGACGAGAATGGGGTGAGAGAGTGTCAAAGGCCTTCTTAAAGTCTAGAAAATCTACGTCCATGGCGACACCATCATCCAAGGATTTAGTTACTTGGTCATAAAAGGCAATCAGGTTGGTCAGGCAGGACCTGCCTTTGATGAATCCATGTTGGTTGCCGCTGAGCATGTTCTCCCCTGCAGGCCCCCCACAGATGTGCTCCTTGATGATTCTCTCCAAGATCTTCCCAAGCACCAAGGTGAGGCTTATGGGCCTATAGTTACTTGGGTCCTCCTTCCTCCCTTTCTTCAAATTTGGGACCACATTAGCTAGTTTCCAATCCTTCGGCACCTGGTAAGATGACCATGGATGCTCATACAGCCGGGCCAAGGACTCTGTGATGACCCCTGCCAGCTAATCACTTTATCAGGAAGGTCAAGGTAATTATGAAATGCTCAGGATGATTAGAGAAGCTGCTAAAATGGGACAAGCAATAATAATGTGCGACTTCAGTTGAAGTCTTCCAATATTACTGCTTCTGATAGACTGGGTAAGCACCTCATCAGCGCAAGATATGGAAATAACATTTCTGAATGTGATAAATGACTGCTTTCTATAACAACTTACCTTGGAATGGACAAGAGGAAAATTCTAGACCTAATCTTGAGTAACACACAAGACTTGGTTCAAGAGATATCTGTTGGTAAGCAACTCTATAATTGTGCCATAATCACATTCAGCATTTGAGCAGGAGGGAGTGAGTCAAAAAAATCCACCACATTAATATACAACTTCAGGAAGGGAAATTACACAAAAATGAGAAAGGAAGTTAGTTACAAAGAAGTTTAACAGGGAAGGCCAAAATGTAAAAAGTCTGCAGGCAGCTTGGAAGCTGTTTAAAGTACCATATTAGAGGCTCGGCAAAAGTGTATACCACAAATCAAAAAGGGTACCAAGCAGTCCAGTAAAATCCCTGAATGGTTTAAGAGCAGAATTAAAGAGGCCATTCAAGGCAAAAAGTCATCCTTCAAAAACTGCAAAGTGTGTGCCCAAATGATGAGAGCAGCAAAGCTTACAAACTGACAGGTCAAGTGTAAAAGTGAAATAAGGCAGGCCAAAAAAGATTCTGAGGAGCATTTAACAAAAAATGCTAAAGTTAATAATAAAAACTTTAAAAAATACACCAGACAGAAGAAGGAAGTCAGCTGGAGAGTCTGCAGAATGATTAGATGACTAGGGTATAAAAGGTGCACTGAGGGATGATAAGGCCATAGCAGGGAAGTTAAACAAATTATTTGCATTGGTGTTCACTGAAGAAGATACTGGAGAAATTCCCATGCTAGATCAGTCCTTTCATGTAAATGGATCTGAAGAGTTGGACCACATTGAAGTAACAGTAAAAGAAGTTTTGGAACAAATTGCAAAACTTAATACGAATAGGACACCAGGACTGGCATTTACCTAAGAGTCCTGCAGAAACTCAAAGGTGAAGTTGCAGAGTTGCTAGCAATAATATGTAACCTCCAATTAGAAATGGCCTCTGTGCCAAAGGACTGGAGGGTTGCCAACATAACACCCATCTTCCAAAAAGGATCCAGAGGTGATCCTGGGAACTAGACTGGTGAGTTTTACTTCCATCCCTGGCAAGTTGGTAGAAACTGTAATAAAAAATAAAATCATCAGTGAGATGGACAAATATGATCTGTTGAGGAAGAGTCAACCTGCTTTTTGTAAAGAGAAATCCTGCCTCACCAATCTGCTTGAGGTTTTTTTAGGGTATCAGGAAGGAAGGGAATTGAAAACATGCTATTGTACAAAGCCATGGTGCGCCAACATTTTGAATGTGATGTGCAGTTCTTTTCCCCACGTTTGAAAAAGGATGTGGTAGAATTAGAAAAGGTATAGAGAAAGGCAGTCAGAATGATCAGGATCCTGCAGCTGCTGCCAGACCAAGAATAAAATCTTCGGCTTGGAAAGGAAAAGGCTTTAAATATTGACCATTTAATGATTATCAGTTTAAAGTAACATTTACTGAGGAAGTGATTCAGATACTAATAAGAACTTCTTTAAAAATTGCAAAGCATGTGTGATTTTAATTATAAAGTGACCTCTTGGTTGATTTTGAGTATTTCCCAGTCAAGTTTATTCTACACAGGTGAGAGCAAAAAAGTGAATTTGTTTTCACATTTTCCTTCACACATTTCTGTGGAAAGTTGAGTGTACAGAGCCAAAAGATGCAAATTAAGACCATATATCTCAATTTATATGAGCAAGACAGAGAAAAATCCTTTACCTTTGGTCCAGATCCTGATGTCCTAACTGTTTCTTATTTATGCAGAATTGTAGTGAGGACTGTAGGGAATTCATTTGGGTCAGACTCAGGTAAAAACTGCATAGGGATGTCATGTGTCTTTCTGGTTATCAGTTGATCAGCAGACGGTTGATATCCTGCCAAGCTTGTTCTATTGTCAAACAGTACATTAAATGGGAAAGAGGATGTTTAGACAATGCGAATTGATTTTAATTAGCATAGCACAATAATTCAGCATATTAACAGAAGAAAAGGAGTACCATATTCTGACCAAGGCACACATTTCTTACCAAGCATTTTTTCTCTACTTTTCCTACACTGGTTCTAGGGCACAGTAATGGTAGATCATGTAGTTTCCAAAGTGAGAGTTTCAGCTTGTGGACAAATGCACTTTCTTAACTGCTTTAGAAGGGGAGGGTAGTAGGGTGGGCATGTATAGTCTGTTGCAATGTAACTGTTCTGTCTGCATGATCCTGTAGCAATACTAGCTTGTTAAATCACTGTAACTTTAACCCCAATGAAACAGGTTTAGTTGTAAGTGGTTTCCTACACTTGCATCTCTACAGAAGCATGCAGGTAACATTAGTTACATTACTACAACATACGTTGCTAAAATTGGATATTTGTAACAGGGGCCCTTAAACACTATTACTCATAGGTAGGGTGACTATATGTGACAGTATGAAATCCAGGATGCTTCTGCTGCCACCTCCCCCACCCCACCCCACCCAGCTCCAAGAAGTCAATGGCCCATTAATGTCCCAGTGTTCTTTACTTCACAAGGGCTAACAAGCATGTGTGAAGTAACACTTAGTATTAATAGGGGTTCCTGCTTCACAGCTCCTGCTGCTCTGCCTCTGTGCCCTAGGCACAGGACAAAACATACATTTTAATTTTCACTGGCTGGCTGGATCCAGCCTCCAAAATGTGGGGCTGTCCCAACCAGTCTGGGACATATGGGCCACGTCCAGACAAGCACGGCCTTGTGGTATGTGGCGCTGCAGACATGTCTCCACACTGCATACCATACATTCAGCTCTACGCTGCAAGGTAGCAGTGTGCAGGGTGGGGGTTGACCCCGGTATATCCTAGGGTAAAAAAAAAAAACCTGCACAAAAGAAAAAGAAGTGGAGCGGTGCATGTGGCAGGGTAACAAACGCCCATGCTGTGTAGACACAGCCATAGTCCGCCCTACTTATAGGGAAAGTCCAGTGCTGCAGAAAAGTGCAGAGTTCAGGCTGCAGAGAGAGTTGGGTTGCAGAGTACTAAGCCTGCTAATGGCTAATGAAGGGGTACCCTGTTAAGGAAGACGACAGGAAGGGTGTGGAGCCAGGGAGCTCTATAAACTTGGCCCCTGGGTCTATGAGTTAGTCTGGCTACATCATAAAAGGAAGGAAAGCTTCTTAAGCGAGGCTGCAGGCTGCTGACTGGGAACTGCCAAGTACAGACAGCAAGGTTGCCCTGAGGTGCTGGAGCTGGATAGCCAGCTAGCGCTGGGGGATTTATTTATGTTTATATGTATCTGGTGGGGGGGGGGTAGTAATTTTAATTTGCAAGTTAACAGCTTTATCTGTGTTTATCCACAAAGCTAAAGCCCAGGGTGGCTTTAATGGGGAGTAGGGAGGCAACTGTGGGTGCCTGGGGAAGGATTTGCATGTTTGGTTTAATTGATTTAGGGTGGAGACTGCAAGCCAGAGAGGACTGAGTAAAGGTTGTGGGCATTAGAGGAGAGCTGAGATGAGCGCAGAGCTCAGAGGTGAGGTGAAGTGCACTGCAAGCGTTAAAGACAGGGCTAGACCAAGATGGTCCAGTGGTCAGCATGGAGTGAAGCACCTACTGTGTCATTTACTCTCAGGGCTCCTTCTCAAGTCTACATCAGTTGCATAAAGGTGTAGCAGACAAGGACATGGGAGTATCCTGGAGAGTAGGGTGGCCATCATAGAGGACATTCCGGTTTTCTGCTACTCTGTCCTCTATTGATATGAAACTGGACACCTTTATGTCCTCAGTTTTTCTTTTCAAGAGAAAAATAAAGAACATAAAGGCGTCTAGTTTTGTATCAATAAAGGACAGAGGACAACCGGACTTTTCTCTATGATGACCACCCTACTGGGGAGCCAAAGTAAGAGGGCCTTAGAATGGCCACTAGAGGGCACCATAGCCACCCACTATGGGAGCCTGTTATATACTGATAAAATATTTACATGTGTCTGTACCCTTAATGTCTAACTCTTCCTGTCTTGAATGAAAGCTGGAAATTTGGAGAGGATTCTTTGTACTGGGAGCCTCAAAAATCCAGTGAAACAGTTCCTCACAGTTTCTTGAAAGGTGCCAGCCAAGACTTAACTTGCTGAGAACGAGCTGGTTTCTAACCAAGGAGTCTCTTTTACCTTCTTTTATGCATCTACTTGGTTATCAGTTGGTGCTTTCTAGACTGGATAGTGTCCACTGGCCCACAAATTAATTCCCTCTCCTTCTGTATTTAATATGTTTCACACTAACAAGGGTTAACATGTCATTAGCTACTTCTTTTTGCCTGCTTCAGAGGCTTCTGAGAAGTTTGGGCAGGGCCTCAAGATAAACATATAGCTACAGTATAGTAATAGAAGCTAAATATTGATTCATTATTAAATGTTGGTAAGATATCCTCCAGTATCTTGTTTACTTACCAGTGCTGACAATGGTACAAGAAAAACAGTGGCAGAAAATTAGGATCTGAATAGTCCATATAGAATAACTTGTTCTTAGGAGAATATTTTTCTTAACCCCAATTGGTTAGTGAATGGTATACATACATATAAAAATATGGCAGGGCAATATGGCAGCTTTATAAGGGGCAACACAGTCTTATTTTCTGCTAGTATCTGACTAACATGGCTAACTCATGCAATATCTATCTAAAAATATGCATTCTTTTTCTGACTTAACTATGGATCATCTTTTACATGTAAGAGTGTGTGTTTAAATCTAGCTAAGCTCTTGGATTTATTTATATCTTGCACTGAGATTCACACTATATATTATGTATACAAAGTTTTCTTTTCAATTTTACATTTACAGATTTCACTTTCATTGAATATCCCCTCATTGTGTTAGGGCAAAGCATTACCTTCTCTGTACCTTCAGTATTAGTGTACTGACTTCTAATATTGTTTAGATCACCAGTACAGTACTAGTATTGGCACCAGCGTACACAATGCAAACAGCAACACTTGCTCTGGGGTATAGTTTTAATAGGACCCGCTTCAAGCCCTGGGCATCTGTGGTGCATGGGGCAGTGTTAGTCAGCCAGATGCTAGTTGCAGCGATTGCAGGTTTGTGTACATCCTTTCCTTTCCCCACTGGGAAAGGTAGTGCCTGGGGCTGCTCTTCAGTTGTGTCCCCCCCAACCCTTTCTTGGTTACACTACTCCTGTGCTGTGTTTATCTATAGAGTGTTGTACTCTTATTTTGTTATAGTAACATCCTTACAAAGAGTTTGGCTGTGCATCTCAATCCTTCAGAGTTCAGCGTAAGTATGTTCCTTAAATTAATACCTGTTGACTGACTACTAACAATGTCCCATGTAGCACTACTTTATATTTAGAAAGATGCACAATTGCACCATGTCTACAGATACGTTATAGCTATAACTAATCAGCTATAACCAGACTGCCAGAAACCACCAAAAGTTCATCTGAAGTTCCAAAAACTGGTCTGGGGTCAAGTGCATGCTCTCAAAGAGCCTTTGTTATGTTCCTGTGGTACAGTGGAGAGTACCATGGGACAGTGATAATATCCCAAACAAGCATCTTATTGATGACTCTGAAGGAGTCACTCTTATATTTAATCTAGCCTCAAAAATATGGTCTTCAATGAACCAAATTAGAATGGCACAGGGCCAAAAATAGCCTGAGACAGCTCAAAAAGATGTTCGGCCTCAACAGACTTGTCACTGCTGATCATTTGCCCTAATAAAGTAGAATGTATCTGTAGTTTTTCTTTTCCTTTTTATTACAGTTCATTGTAATACTTTCTGTATATCACTTCCTCAGAATTATTAATATTTTTGTGGACTTAAGTCCCTATCTTATTACAATGCTATTTATGTTAATTCAAAATGTAGATTCTCTCAAAGTTTAAAAACAGGTTAGGTAAGGGTCCAGTTCCTGAGGTGAAATCACTGGAAGCTTTTGGCTTTATAGCATTTAACACTTTGTACATTAAAGCATTAAGTTTTATACCCTGTCATGGGTTGATCTAGGGTTTTGAAAAGTGACTACTATGGTGCATCATCCCATAACACAATGCATATTTTCTTTGATTAAAAATAAACTAGAAGATTTGCTAATATGATAGGGCTATATTATTCAGTTTATGAACTGAGCAAAAACAAGTATAACTGAATCTAAGTGGGGCTGACTGCCAGCTCCACAATGGGCAGACACTTAGTGCTGGGAGGATATAGTTGTTAGCCCCCAGCCCAGCTAAAGACAGAACTCCCATACAAACACCCCCATACAAGGCTCCCAGATACCATGGCCCCAAAATGCCCCTCACTGGCCTTTATGCATTGCCCTTGCCACTGGAAATGCCCCTTGACTCGACTCTGTGTCCTGTTATCCCACATACTCCCATGCTCAGCACCTCCCTATCATGCTCTAAACTCATCAGACCACACCATCTCCTTCATGCTCCATTGAGTCTGCCCTGCCCTCTCACTGCTTCCCTGAATTCATTATATCTTGCACAGACTCATTCTCATCACATCCCAACCCTGCTGACTCTTCACCATCCCCCATCACAACCTACAGAGTTTTTCCTTATTCGTCTGAGCACTGAACCCTCATGGCAACTCCTTACACCCTCTTGAGCCCTCTTACCCACAGTCCCTTTTGCTCACAACCCATTTCACCCCCACAGGCATCTCTGCTCCAAGCCCCATGGGTCCTTCAGACCTTCCCAACTCCATGATGTCTTAGCCCCTCCTCACCCCATACCCTTCTACCCCAAGGATCTCCCTTCCCCACAAAAGCCCTTTGATATGTGTGCCCCCCTCCATCTAGTCCCTCATGACCCCCATGGAGCAAGTGGGGGCACAGTTGTATCTGTGCCTCCTGCTTTTCCCCACTTCTTCAGCAAGCCCATAGCTGGCCTCTACTTCCTTCCACCCTCATCATATAGAAGTAAAGAGTTAGAGCTGGAGGAAAGACTTGCTTCAGCCACTGGCAGCACCTCTACCGTTGGAAAACCAACAGCTTTATGCTGTCCTGTGTGTGCTGCTGGTTCAGCCTCCATCATTTGCTGCAATGTGTAATCCAAGAAAGGGTGACTGCAATAATTTATCTATTTGCCTCACATTTACAACTCTCTCCTGCGTCTGACTGCTATACCACAGCACAGCTCAACTTACTTTTAGCCCTGCCCCTCCCTCCTCTCGCTATCTCTGATTTGTTGTGCGTTGGAATCCCCCTAGAAACAAAGCCATCCAGTAGAGGTGCCTAGGCAGCAGCCCAACTTTATTGAACATGCTGTGGGGGTGAGCAGAGAAACATTACCAGGAGTAGGGTACAGACAGGATAATTGTTGATGAAAGGCTAGCTTGATTAAAGGAAGATGAAAGGTTGTTAACATCTATGGAATGAAGAGATTAGCAGAAATGAACATGTGGCTATCTTTAAAAGGCGTTTGGTTTCAGAGGAGGAAGAATCATGGTGCGGGAGGGGAGAGATGCAGCCACACCCCTAAAACTGCCTCTGCCTCTGTACCCTGTAATCGTGTTTTATTGTTTTCTATTTTATTCCTGTATAATGCTATTTACTAATATATTATTAATGGTATGATATCAAATAAAGTGTATGTTCTTTTGTTTTTGAGTGCCTCTACTCTCTTAACTCTACTGGTCATTTATAGGATTAAAGAAGCAAGATTAAAAACTATAGTTACAGTTCATGTCAGGATTCTTACTATGAGCCTGTGTAAAACATTTTGAATACCATAACTTTGTCTAGCTGCAAAAACTGATTTGGTATCCTAATTTTTCTAGTTTTCTTCAGTGGAAGATAAATGCAATACTGGTAATTAACTGGTATTTTTTCTGGGAATTGTGTTGGTGTCATAGCATAATTCTATTCCTACAGCGCCAGACGTTTCAGCTTGTAAAATGAAGAGATGATAACAGGTCCTTCTATATGTGCTGGTAAAGGCACAATGAGATTTAATGCTCGGTTTACACAATTGTGCCTCCTGGTATGCTACACATGCATTAAATCTCATTGCACCTTATTGCCTGTGCACAGGGAGCCTAACTTTGGACTCCTGTGCACTGGCAAGAAGCAAGCTCCTATGGCTGGGAGCTCCCTCAGCTCAGGGGTTCCCAGCCACAGGGGTGCCCCACGTACCTCTGTGGCTTGGAAATGCAGCTGTTGCGATTTCCGCACCTCTGGATATGTGAAATCCCAGAGCTGCTGGGATTTCCGCTCCTCTGGATATGTGAAATCCCAGAGCTGCTGCAGTCTTCCCACCTTAGGGGTGCGTGATGCTGGGACCCAGAGTCAGCATCTGCTTGGGCTGAGAGTCCCCTCAGTTGTGGGATTCTTGGACCTGGCTGGGCATGGTGCACCCCTGCAGCTGGGAGCCCCATCAGCTAACAGGGCTCCTAGCTGTAGGGGAGACTCTGCTATATGTGCAAATTAAGGCTCGATATCAACCAGGTATAAAGTTAGTACACATTTTGAGGTCTAATTATATGGCCAGTTGGAGCTTTTTATGGTATGATAGGTACTTTGTAGCTGGTCTTAAGGAAATTGCATAATTAACCAGTTAATTGCACAATACCTGTAGCACATAGTGGGAGCCAGTGAAACATCAAGAGCCTGACAGTTTTCAGTTTCTGTTAGTCACAGTAGAGTCCAATTAGTTCCATAAATATTTAGGTTTCTATTTTTATTATTATAGTGTTTCCTAAGATGAAGTCTCAGTTTTTACTATTTTATGGCTTCTGAAAATTGTTAAGAAAAATTCCTTTGATTTCCTTATTCTGGCCTTAATTGGCTCCTGATTTTTTTTGGAACCATATGGATTCTGCAGTTAAAACTTTTTTTTCATTATAGTTAAGTGTTGTTGTTTTTCTGTTAGTAATATATTCTGAATAGGAAATTAGTAAATGATTTTGTGAGGTGGCAAACGTGTGGCAGCTTGTGAAGTACATCAAATATTTCTAATAGTTCTAACTGTTATAGTCATTTGAACTTTTTTTCTATATGAAGGTATTTACCTTAGACCTACACTTTGTATGCTTAGGTGTTATAACTTTGATTATTAGGGTGGAAATACTACATTTTGTGTTTTATGCATTCTTTAGTGTACAGTTTAGCAAGGTGTTATTTGGTGTAAAGGAGTCTTTATGCTGTTTACATCTGTTACGCTTTATATGTGGTCTTCAAAATTTTTACATTCTGATACGACAAAAAACTTTGGGAAAAGGAAAAATCAAACATTCATAGTGGGTGCATCTACATGTGCAATTAATGTGACATGATAAACTCTGGTGCAGTTTGCCCTAGAGTACACTGCTGTCAGGCTCAGCGTCTACACATGCGCCTGGGACAGCAGCAGTATGAGCTGGGGTGGAGCAGTCCTGAGCTGGCAGAGGGCACGAGGGATCAGCCCCAGGCTCTGGGTAGCAGCACCAGGTAACAGAAGGCCTGGATGGGGCAGGAGGGTGCTAAAGTACAGGGGTAGGTGGCAGTCAGCCCCTGCACTTTAGCACCCTCATGCCCCAGTCAGCTCCTGTTTCAGTGCAATTAAGTAATCCGCGGTACTATCCTACAGTATAGTTAGTTAATTTACTGCACCCTAATACTGGTGCACGTGTAGACTGACGCTTTACTATGACTAACCCTAATTAGCAGCCAGTGGGTGCATCTACATGTGCCCCTGTGGTGCTGTTGCTACTGCACTGTCATTTAGTATTTCCTCTAGGAAGTACTAAATGATGGCACAGTAACAGCCATTACTGCACTGTGCCAGGAGCGCATGATTATTTTTAGCCGCTGTGTTGCTATAGCAATGCACTGTAGTGAGGGAGCCCGTTGCTATGGCAATGTAGCTGTGGCATCATAGTTTGTGCCCACTGCACCCATGAGCAGTAAATAATACATTTTTCTAGATTAAGTGTAGCTTGTATGGTGGAAGATTGACCCATCACTAGAAGTTAACATAGTCAAGTGTGAGGTAAGAAAGAGCGTTTCATGGATGTAAAGATGATATAGGGTCCTTGAAATTGAAAGTGTTATACATTGCTGGATTTCATACTGGCCAATTGGGGTCTTTCTATTAAAGGCCAGTGAGACTTTGTACATGAAACAATGAACTACAGCAGGGGTTGGCAGGCTGTGTCCCGTTGGCTGACTCTGACCCACAGGGTCATTTGATCTGGCCTATGGAGCTGGCAGGCTTTGCTCAGGGACAGAACCGTGCTAGGTGGGCAGGAGTTTAGCAGTGAAGGGGAATTTGCTTGTGCTGCAACTGGCTTGTGTGGAGCGTTGCCTATACTGTGGGGAGAAGTGACAGTGGTACTGTGGGCAGCAGCCAGATCCTAGTGCTGGCTGCCTCCAAATCAAGCCAGACCTTTGTGGCATACTACTGCAAAAAGGTGCTGACTTCAAACTATTGCGTATGTACAAAAGCAGTCGATGATTTACAAAGATTTATAGAAACATGCATTGTTTGAGAGAGTGTGGTGTAGACCTGAGAATATTTCTGTACAGTAATACTGAGTTGTAGTTGTAGCTCAGCATGCTACTTTAACTTTGATCCAGTTGACAAAAATAACAATTTTGTCAAATTGGCAAATGCAGCAGGATGGACTAGCATGAGTTTGAAGCCTCTGAATATTCATTCAGATTGCTGTCAGTTTGAATAGCAGCTTTGAAGTCCATGCCACCATCTTTTAACTACTACTTGTAGCTGTTATGACTAAACTGAAGCTAATGCAGATGTGCCCACACATGCTGCATACCTTCATGAGCAGTATAGATGCACATATCTTCATAAGCAGTATAGACATACTCTGTTAGAGCATTGTCTGTATATGTTTCATCCCCAACAACCCACCAAGATCATTTCCATTAGAATCCTGCATGTGATGTGAAAGCTTGTCAAACCCAGATGTTTCCTCAAAAAAATGTGGATTTTACAAATCACTATTTTATATAACAGTACTGTCTCCTTTGTGTTCAACAGTGTTTTCTAGATATGACGTTCGGAGCAGGAGGTCACACTGTTGCCCTTCTTCAGAAAGCAAGTGACATTAAAGTATATGCCCTAGACAGAGACCCAGCAGCTTATCAAATAGCTCAGCAACTTTCAGACTCATATCCGTAAGTAGAATTCTTCTGTCTTATCTGTAGTGTTTACGGGGTGTCATATATTTCTGAGTTACTTTGATGGATGATCAGTTAACACTAGTGCTCTCCTGCCTCCAAATTTCCAGACTTGTGTGGAGACCTGCAGGTCACATGACATGTTCCTGTGTGCTCCAGGTGGAGTACTACCAAATTATGCTTCAGAATTTACTTTAACTTAGAAAATATGCTTTAACTTGATTTTGACTAACTACATACAAATCTTAGTTGAGCCTGCTTAAGTGCATTTCCTCCACTGTCTGTAGTCACTGTTTAAAATTCTATTTAAAATTAGTTTTTTTAAAGAATCTATGCAAGAAGATTAATTTGGAATTACTCTAGTTATAGATTTGTTTTTAAAAATATTACATAGTTTGCTAAATCATTTTTGCCACAATCATCTTTCACAACAAACAAGAAATGGATGTAATAATAGTTTTTAATTAAATAATGAGGAAATTTAGCTGTGACTCACTTAGATTAGACAGTTTCATAAAAAACCAAAGGTAATTTACTGAGGTTCAGTATTACATTTCCTGTAATACTGTGTGACTTGCACTGCTGGATTCAATATTTACTCATTAAGTAAATAAGGCTGTGCTCTTACATCAGGATTTGCTACCACAGACAACTTTTGTTCAGGTAAAGGTGATATTTTAATTTGATAGGTGAAATGAGTCAGTAATATAGAAGTATTCTTAAGTAGTGCATTATTACTAGTTTTCTCATAAATAATACTTTTTTTTATTCCTTGATTTCTCTTGTCTTTTCTTTTTTTCTTTAATGATGTATGTTATTCAACAATGATGTATTGTTGAATTAATGATGTATGGCCTCAGATCTCTAGCTGACGTTTTCAAATTAATTTTGCAATTTTGAAATTCCTTTCTTTATTGCATGTATTTGTCTTAAATGTTTAATTCTGTACATATTTGTAATGTATCTCACTTGTAAAACACCACCACCTTTTTGTTCTGAATCCTAATGTTGATGAAAAAATTGTGATAATTGCATCTATGCAAGGGACTGGCTTGGAATTAATAACATTTATATTTTATGTAAAAATAAAATACAACAAAAATAATAAAATCACCAGTTGTGTATTAACAAGGACAATATTTATGTTTTATAATGTGAAATCATATGTAGAAGCATGAGCAGTATTTTGTATGCAGCCAGTTTTACATCATACGTGTATGTAGATCCTGAAACAGTACCATGTACTTTTTGGAGTTCCATGAAAACAATTGCTCTTTTTCATAGAAGATATAGATAACTATTTGTAAACTCAGGAAATGACATGGAAGGTTACCTTCAGAAAGGAGGCAAATATTTGAACTTACCTTTTAAATAGTGAGTGACTAGATGTATGAAAGCAGCCAAAATAGTGCTTCTCCAGTTCTGTCTATATTGTGGAAAGGTGTTTGTGGGAGTTAATAAATTGGGTTCATGGCACATGGGATAGAACAGAGACAAGAGAAAATAAAGTACAGAAGTGAGAGGCAAGGGATAAAATACAAATGGGGAGAAGAGGTCTAAGCTCAGATAGCTCATTGTTAATGGAAGATTCTGAAACGTATCTTAGAAGCCAAGTCCAGTGACAGTTAAAATATCACTATTGTTAAAGAGACTTTATGCCCAGACTTCCTGTATACAGACAGTCCTTGACTTAAGACGTTTTGAGTTACAACGGATGGCACTTACAGTGTTTATAAATTGATGCCCTGTTTTGACTTTCTGACGTCAGTTTCGACTTTATGGTGCTAGATCTGACATGATGCCATGCCAGCGACCAAGTTCGTTGTGTTGCCTGTCTCCCTGGAGAACATCTGTCCAAACTTCCTTGGCCACTTTATTTAAGAAAGCAGACAAGACTCCAGAAAAACTTGCAGCCAAGACTTCTGAGAAGACTCCAGCCAAGAGCAATTTATAACATTGTTCCTATGGGAAAATGGGTTCCGAGTTATGACGTTTCAACTTAAGTCATGGTTTTCAGGAACCAGTTGTCATAAGTCTGAGAACTTCCTGTACTAGAAACAATTACCTTTGCTCCAAAGAAAAGATAAAACTAGATATGGCAGGTAGGAAACACCTGGATAGGAGATCTGTTCTTCATATATTTTCCTCTCCACTATCCCTAAAGATGTTACTCCTTTACTGTTGAAAGGCTTGGGAACCTCTGAAATTCCTCTGAGGCACTACCTCACGTGTTGCTTCTATTTCTACGCATTGCTGAGTTGTCATTTCTCAGACAGTCAGGAGAAGGCTCTTGGAAGAGTAATATTCTTCAAATTCTTCCAGGCAGACGAAGGTCATTCTTCAAAACAAGTATTTTCTCTTTGGTAATACCAGACAAAAAAATTGACAATGCCTTCCCTTACTTTATCCCAAAAAGTAATATCGCAGATTTGGCATTCCTCTGCAGCCATTGTATCAAAGGTGAGAGCAAACTGTAGAGACAAACCTTTAAGAATTTATCTTGTTCCCTTGATACAACAGCAGCAAAGTGACGGTCTCAGTGCATCTGCTTTTTAATTGCTATGAGAGGCCAGGACAGTTATATATACAAGTAGTTTTTAAATGTAGCTACTGTGTATTTACTTACTGTTTACAGTGTTTATATATAGATCTACACACACGTACTATATATATAAATACAGACATATACATGTGTATGAGTGTCTATATATAGATACACACACATAACATTTACACACATGCTATTTACAGTGCTGATATATATGTAGATATCTATAGATCTATATATATCTATATCTATATCTAATATAAATACAGGTATCTATATTCACTGATATATAAACAAACATACATACATGCATACATATATACACACACATATACATATATAGAGAGATCTATATAGATCTATAGATATCTATAGATCTATATATATAGATCTATAGATATCTATATATGTATATGTATGCATGTATGTATGTTTGTTTATATATCAGCGAATATAGATACCTATATTTATAATATTAACACCGTATATAGTATGTGTGTATATATGTATTTATATGTGTGTATACACACATGTATATAGGATGTATGTATATACTTATACTATATAATACATGTGTTTGTGAGTGTATTAATACTATAAACCGTAATTAAATACAGAGTAACTACATTAAAATGATTGCCTTGGTAACCTGGATAAAGTTAGGAAATGTCAAATTTATGGTTAGGGGGCTGGGGCTCATAACATATGAAGTGAGTCTGGGGGAACTGGTCTTATTTAGTCTGCAGAAGAGAAGACTGGGGGTGGATTCGATAGCAGCTTAACCACCTGAAGGGTGGTTACAGAGAGGATGGAACAGACTGTTCTCAGTGGTGGCAGATGACAGAACAAGGAACAATAGTCTGAAGTTGCAGCAAGGGAAGTTTAGGCAGGATATTAGGGAAACTTTCTCATTAGGGTGGTAAAGAACTAGAATGGGCACTAGGGAGGTGGTGGAACCTCCATCCTTGGAGATGTTTAAGGCCTGGCTTGACAAAGTCCTGGCTGGAATGATTTAGTTGGGGATGATCCTGCTTTGAGCAGGGGGTTGGACTAGATCAGTGTTTCTCAACCTGTGGGCCACTACCCAAAAGTGGGTCATGGACAAATCACAAAAAAAAGTGGGAAAGCATAGGTCTCCCCTTGCAAGTTAGCAGCATTCCAACCTGCAAGGGGGTACTTGTGGCGATTGGCGCTGGAGAACAAGGGGGAAGAGATTGAGGGGAAGAGTCATATATCTTGACTTTAAAAAAGCCTTCGATCTGGTATCCCATGATCACCTCTTGGCAAAACTGGCTAACTGTGGCCTCGACCTCACCACGATCTGCTGGCTGGGGAATTGACTCCACAACAGGACCCAGAGGGTGGTGGCTGACGGAAGTCATTTGTCATGGTGTCCTGTGACCAGTGGGGTCCCTCAGGGCTCTGTCCTAGGGCCCTTACTTTTTAACATCTTCATCAGTGATGTAGACCATGGTGTCAGAAGTGGGCTGGCCAAGTTCTCTGACAACACCAAACCCTGAGGACAGGAGGATGATCCAGGCAGATATTGACAGACTCATGAAATGGGCAGATAAGAACCTGATGGTGTTTAACACCGAAAAATGCAAGGTTCTCCACCTTGGGAGGAAAAACCTGCAGCATGCTTATAGGCTCGGCAGTGTTATGCTGGTTAGCACTACGGATGACAGGGACTTGGGGGTCATGATTGACCACAGGATGAACATGAGCCTTCAATGGATGCTTTGGCTAGCAAAGCGAGCAAAATGCTGGCTTGCATCCATAGATGCTTCTCGAGCAAATCCCGGGACATCATTCTCCTGTTGTACTTAGCCTTGGTGAGGCTGCAGCTGGAGTACTGTGTCCAGTTTTGGGCTCCACAATTTAAAAACAATGTGGAGAAGTTTGAGAGAGTGCAGAGGAGAGCCACGTGCGTGATCAGAGGTCAGGATAACAGACCTTATAACAAGAGGCTGAGAGTCACAGGACTCTTCAGCCTGGCAAAGCGCAGGCTCAGGAGCGATCTGGGGCTACCTATAAGTTTATTAGGGGTGTTCATCAGGATCTGGGGGAACCTCTGTTCACCGGAGCGCCCCAAGGGATGATAAGGTTGAATGGTCACAAACTCCTCTGCGACCGTTTCAGGCTGGTCATAAGGAAGAAGTTTTTTACTGTCGGAGCCCCCAAGGTTTGGAATAGGCTGCCGCTGAAGGTGGTTCATGCACCCACTTTGAATGCCTTCAAGACACTTTTGGATGTTTATCTTGCTGGGATCCTATGATCCCTGCTGACTTCCTCCCCCTGGGGCTAGGGGCTGGACTGGATGTTCCTCCAGGGTCCCTTCCAGCCCGAATGTCTATGAAATCTATGAATGTGGCCAGGTGCTGAGACTGCGGCAGGGCAGAGGGGCGGCTGGAAGGTGCCTGCTCCTTCCAGTGGGAGAAGGGGCAGGGGAGAGAGCTGCATGGCTGGGCTGGTCAAAGTGGAGCCATTGCCTATGCTCGTGGGGGCAGGGTAGCCAGGAGATGCTGCTCAGGGGGTGGGAGAGGCTGTGACCAAACTGCCTTACATGGCACAAGAGCCCCACTCCTCCTTCTTTCAGCCTGTGCTGGGCCAGACTCACTCTGCTGCTGCCCATATGAGCCAAAGTACCTTGGCCCAAGTGGGACAGGGCAGCTGGGGGCCCCTCTGGCAAGGTTGGGGGGGGCAAGAAGGGGGCTGCAGGTTGGGAGCAAGGAGTCCCAGCATGGCCTGTGGGGCAGGGGACTGTGGGTTGTGCATTGGCAGGGTCAGGGGGTGTGGGTTGGGACAGGCCATGGACCTTTGCCATTGGGTCCTGGTCGGAAAAAGGTTGAGAACCACTGGACTAGATGACCTCCTGAGGTCCCTTCCAACCCTAATTTTCTATGATTCTACAGGTGCATTATTTTCTGCCTTCTTATGCATCCTTTCTATGCGTTGACAAAGGTCTTAGAAAACCCCCCCAACTTGGTTCTTGTACTTAAAAACTAACACAATCCAGATGTATGTACAAACTTAATTCCTGCTTTTTTACCAAAATACTTCTTAACCAAAACAATTGTGCGTGTCTTTTTGTAACATAGCTTTGTAAAACATAACTTTCAAATGTTTTTCAAAGGAAAAAAGTTAATGTGTGCTTCCTAGTATGGAATTATACTACAGGTGACCATACAAAAAATTATGTCACATTTAAGAATAACCCTTAGCCATGAAAAATATGGACTAGCAATGTCAGTTTGCCAACTGCCATAGGACATCTGGTTCCTAGATTTGAATGTCGTAAGACCATATGCCATCATAACAAGAGCTGGAAAGCTTATGATCACCAATGTTTAATACCACCAGATGTCATGTGGCTTACACCAGTTATACTAAATAATAGCCACCTTTTAATATAGGTTGGAGATTGATAACCTGGGGAAATGATGATATACTATAGGTAAACGATGGTCAAAAGCAGCTAGAAACCTTCCATTCCATAAGATGGAGGATAAACTACTCTCTATCTCTGTTCTTTGTTACTAAAGTGCATATCCCCTTGCGGTGGGATGGACTGTGCTCAGTGACTTTCTGCCTGGTCTACACTGTCCTTTTATCATATACATGTCTCCCAGTTCTTTTTATTGCATCACTATAAAAACTCTATTGGAACTTTGGGAAAGCCAATTAGAACAGTTAAATAGAAATCATAGTAAAAGCAGTTCTTCAGATAAACATAGTCAACTGTGATAAGTTTATCAACCTCTTAAAGCATCAGCTATATGAAATATCCCTGTGGTTGCCAGAAATATTTTTGGCTAGCTGGCAAGTAATGAGGAACTTAAGGGTATAGAACAACAAATAAGTCTTGCTGCAACCACATTCATGGAATCACTTAAGTTTACCAGATGAGATCAGTGGGCAAAGTATCCATACTATGGATTTTGTCCACTGTCAAAATGTTTCTGAGACAAATCACTCTTGGTGTATCCTCAAGACCTCAAGTTTCTCCTCAGAATTCTGCTGCATGTCTACAAGGAGTAGATTTATGATTTGCCCCTGGAACAATTTTTCTTCCCAGCAACTCTTAATTCCACCTACCTGCATCCCAGATTTTGCATCTCCAACAGAGGAAATTTTGCCACCTCCAGGGATCTCACCCATAGTCTAGCAGGTCTGAAATTATCAGTTGTGCTGAACAACGCATTCACCCACAACAATCAGTAAAGTGTGTAAAATAAAAATTAGGTTTATTGCATAAGAAAGATAAACTGTATTAGAAAAAATAGCCATATAATTTAAAGATGAGATGCATAAAATGGAATAATCTCATCCTCTTTTCTGGCTATAACATGGTCTCTCAAAGAGTCTTACCAGTGCTTCCAGAGACCAGCTTCTCTGATGAAGGATCCTTTCTTGTAGTTCCCTGGGTCCTCTTTTTTCTCTTTCTTAAATATGGACATTATGTTTGCCCTTTTCCAATCATCTGGGACCTCTCCTGATAGCCTTGAGTTTTCAAAGATGATGCCCAATGCCTCTGCACTTTCATCAGCCAACTCCCTCAGCACCCTTGGTTGCAGCCTGTCTGGCCCCATGGATTTATATATGTCCAGCTTTTCTGAGTAGTCCTTAACCTGTTCTTTCACCACTGTTGGCTTCTCTCTTCCTCTCCAGACTGTGCTGCCTGGTGCAGTAGTTTGGGCGCTGACCTTACCTGTACAGACTGAGGGAAAGAAGGCATTGAGCACTTCAGCTTTTTCTGCAACCTCTGTTACAAGGTTGCCTCCCTCATTCAGTAAGGGACCCACAGTTTCCCTGATCCTCCTCTTGCTATCAACATACTTATAGAAAACCTTCTTGTCCTCCTTTGTGTCCCTTGCTAGCTGCAACTCCAATTGAGCTTTGGCCTTCCTGACTTCATTCCTGCATGCCTGAGCAATGCTTTTATACTCCTCCCTAGTTATTTGTCCAAGTTCCCACTTCTTATAAGCTTCCCTTATAAGTTTACTGAAGAGTTCCTCGCTAAGCCAAAATAACCTTCTGCCATACTTGCTAGTCTTCCTGTGCATTGGGCTGGTTTCTTCCTGCACTTTCAGTAAGGCTTCTTTAAAGTATAGCTAGCTATCCTGGATGCTTCTCTTCCTCAGACTGGCTTCCCAGTGGATCCTGCCTGTCAGCTCCGTGAGTGAGTTGAAGTATACTTTTCCAAAGTCCAGGCTCCTTACTCTGCTGCTTTCCTTGTTTCCTTTCCTCAGGTTCCTGAACTCAGTCATCTGATAATCACTGCTGCCCAAGTTCCCATTGACTACTACATTCCCCACCAATTCTTCCCTGTTTGTGAGCAGCAGGTCAAGAAGAGCTCAGCCCCTAGTTGGCTGCTTCAGCACTTGCACCAGGAAGTTGTCCTCTGTGCGGGCCGGGCCCTGAGCCCGCCCTCGTCGCCATGCGCGGCGGTGATTCCAATCCCATTCTGGCTGCCATGGGCAAGCCGGGGGCGAACTGGGGTCGTACCGGACCCCTCTCCGGTGCATGCGGGCTGTGGCCGTCAGCCCGGACACCTGGGGTGGGAGAAACCGCGGGATGGTCTTGTGCACGCGAGTTAGAATTAGTCACGGAGGCGTAACGGTTGATTGAAAAGATTGTTTACTTACACCCAAAGATGGTATCGGTGTAGGCTGGACAAGTTTCCAGGCACATCTCCCGCTTGAACCCTCGTTGGAGGACTCTGACAAAATGATTGCTCCCATGGAGTTTGCTAGGCTCCATGGGTCTGGTTAAGTTGAATTCAAAAAGTTTCCCCGGAGCTGTTCAGGCTCCGCGGGTCCGATACGTTTTCCCCAGAGTTTGCTAGGCTCCGCGGGGTCCGAAATTATAGGAAAGGGATATGTCTAGGATTGCGCTCGGTGATGGGAAGAGGCGAGAAGCTAAAGCTCCGTAGGCTCGGTTCTATTGCCTCTCTCTGCCTGCTTAGGGGAGGCGCGCCGGATCCGCGAGGGTCCACAGCGCTTGGAGATCTTCACACAGAATATCTCTCTCTCCTCCCTCCTCCAGCTTGGGCGGAAACTACCCAAGCCTTAAGTACGGCTAGCAAGCCAATCGCTAGCCTCCATGTGTGCCTAAATTAGGAGTCGGCCAATAACATGGCATGGACCCTAATACAAATGGCGGGAACTTCTTTACAGCGTGTATCACTATGATGCAAAAGAGATGCACCCTGCAAAGAAGCTGTAATTTGGCGGGAAATCCCCATTGCACCAGAGCTCTCTCTAGCAGCAGAGAACTCTACCGTGCAAAGAAAGCGACAAAAATGGCGGGAAATAATTTAGCGGTGCCGAAGCATACACACAAACAAAAAATCACAACTTTGGGTTGTGACATCCTCAACACTTTCCAAAAACTTCCTGGTTTGTCTGTGTACTGCTGTATAGATGTCAGGATAATTGAAGCCCCCCATGAAAACCAGGGCTTGTGACTGGGAAACTTCTGCTAGCTGTTTGAAGAAAGCCTCATCCACCACTTCCTCCTGGTCTGGTGGTCTATAGCAGACACCCACCACAACATCACTCTTGTTCTCCCCTCTAACCTTAACCCAGAGACTTTCAACAGGCCTATCTCCAGTTTCATATTGGAGCTCTGAGCAATTCTATAGCTCTTTTACATGAAGTGCAACTCTTCCTCCTCTTCCTTGTCTGTCCTTCCTGAACAGTTTGTACCCATCCATGACAGTGCTCCAGTCATGGGAGTTCCCACCAAGTCTCTGTTATTCCAATCACATCATATTTCTCTGACTGTGCAAGAACTTCCAGTTCTTCCTGCTTGTTTCCCAGGCTCCATGCATTCATGTACAGGCACCTGAAGTAACTAGTCAATTGCCCTGATTTCTTAGGAAGTATGAAACACCTTCCCTGTTGTCTCCTCCTGCTTGCTCTTTCTCCAGGTCTCCCACTTCCCCACTTACCTCAGGGCTGTGGTCTCCATCCCCCAGTGAACCTAGTTTAAAGATCTCCTCACTAGGTTAGCGAGCCTATCTGCAAAGATGTTCTTCCCTCTCTTTGTCAGGTGGATCCCATCTTTTTCCAGTGATCCTTCTTCTTGGAAGAACATTCCATGGTTGAAGAAGCTAAAGTCCTGCTGGCAACACCACCAGAAATCAGAGCACGAGATCAGGCAGGGAGCACAGGCCTAGGAGCAGAAAGTAGAGCAGCAGATAGGGCAGAAGGGGTTTGGAGTGGCTCAAGGGGAGGTCCCTGGAAAGTCTAGAGACATAACGTCCATTTCGCTTACGTATAAATATTTTAGTCAGATTGTTGTGAGAGAGGTTTGTTAAATGAAAAAAAAACATTTTTAAAGTTCCAGGTATCAGTCTCCCAATAGAAAAGGTATTGGAGGTTTTTTAAAGTTACATTCTTTGCCCATCACTTCTCTGCCTTCATTTACAATAAAATCTACATTGAGTAATACCAAATTACAGATAAGTTATGCATGATTGTTTATGATAAAGGTAAGTTATTTAACAATTAAGATAAGTTATTTATGATTTATTATGACATTTTAAAATTGAGAAGGGTTTTCTGACATCTTTTATTATTAATATGATGATGTGAAGCTGTTCATCTGAGTGCTGGAGTTGGGGTTATCAACCATATAAACCCATGTTCATCACAAGAATCCTTAATATTCTTTCTGAAGTCATATTTTCAACCACTGTTTGAGAAAGGTCTTGACTCATAACCCACACTTTAATTTCCTGCATGTTACAGATACATTTTTGCTTTTCTTTCCTGCAACTCTCCTGTTTATATAGCAATGGAGTGACCAAGTTGATGGATCCTTTTCCAGAAGATAAGAAATGTAACTTTGTTGTACAGTACTTTATATTTATAATTCAGTGTGGCATCCTAAAATAGAAAAAGGGTTCCTTCACTAACTATATAGTGGTTATTTATCCCACTAGCCTTGGGATGTCAGTTCTCCAGTACAGTTACAAATGAAAGAACATTTATTTGGTAAGTGTGTAAATTAAAATTTCTATTGACTGGAATATTTTTGGACAGCTGTGAGCCATTTTAATTTATTTATAATTTTAATTAACTATAAACCTCTTTGGGGGCAAGAACATGAAGTGGCGTGCAGTCAGTTTCTTCTGATTTGTCAAGCTTTCAATTGGCTAGACATGAATAATACAGGCAGATTAAATTTGTTTTAAGTGATGAAGGCTAGTTATGTCAAATATTTAATCATAAAGAAATGTGTTGGTCATAAACAACTTTTTTTTCACTTTCTTGAGTAGCCAGGATTTGGCCCATATGATTCAGTAAACCTTTTTCATCTCTGGTTTCTAGTTTGGTGAAAATGACATCTAGTTGTGTAGAAAGCATAACTTCTCTCAAATTTCCTGTCTGTACCTCCTACTTCTCATGTTTAACTAGACTGTCTGTTTCAGTGAAGACTGTTCTATCTTTTACCATTTGGTTCACATTGCAAGGGGTCATGTTCAGAAACAGGAGAGGACCATATGCAACTATAGCCAATGAAATCAGTGACTGAGTATGTTTGTGAACTTGTGAACGCAACAGACAAATCAAGTGCATCTGAAGTGGGTTTTTTTGCCTGCCATTTTGTTATTGCTGGAGGAAAACAAACACTGTAACTATTAATAATTTGAGGTACTGGAAAAATCCCATGATTTAGACCAGGGGTGGGCAATTATTTTGGGTGGAGGGCCGCTCACCAAGTTTTGGCAAACTGTTGAGGGCCGCATGGGTAGCTTGACCCCTTGACAGGTACCCTGCCCCCTGCTCACCTTGTTGGGACCAGTGTCCCAATGTCTTGGGACCCATGTCCCAGGGCCAGGGCCTATAGGGCCCAGAGTGGGGTGCAGGCTGGCAGGGGTCTGTGGAGCTGGGCTGGGTTGCACCAGCAGGAAGAGGGGGGAGCTGGCCTGGCTCCATAGAACCCCTGCCGGCTGGGACCCTGTACTCTTGCTGCCCTGCTCTGGGCCCCCCCGGTGCTGGCTCTGGGACACCGGTGCGGGCACTACACTCTCACTGGCTCCCATGCCTGCTCACTCCCGGTGCTCCCCTGAGCTCCATGGTACAGGCAGGGGTCAGTGCGCAACCCCGACCCCGCGCTTGCTGGTAGGGAACACACTGGTGCTGAGTGCGGGGGAAGAGTGGCTCCTGCCCCGCCCTGTGGCCGGTGCTCCCTACTGCAGCCTCTCGTAGCCCACACGGGGATGCCTGTGCCTGCTCAGGACAGCCCCACATGGGCTGCAAGCAGCTGCAGCAGGGAGCGCTGGCCATGGAGCAGGGGAGGGGCTGCTTTTCCCCTGTGCTCAGCACCAGTTCGTCCCCTGCCCTTTCTCCCGGTTTACCTGAGTTTTCTGCACTGGAGGAGCCACATGGTGCCAGGCCAGAAGCCCCTACTGGGGCTTCCGGCTGGGGGGCAGGCCCTGCTATTGCAGGAGCACGCCAGGGCTACCCCTGGGTCCTATTGCCCCTGGTTCCTGTCATCTTTGACAGGAACCAAGGACAGATACATGTGAATTTTCTAAATTTTTTAGAGGCCCTGCAGGCCAGATAGAATGGCTTAGCAGGCTGGATGTGGCCCATGGACTGTATTTTGCCCACCCCTGATTTAGACTATATTTCAGATTCTAAGGCATGTAATTTGCATAGTAGTCACATTGTTATCCTGACATTGGGGCCTTTAAAGTTAACTATGACAGAATATTTGTTGTTCTAGTTAGACACATTTTAACAATCTTGTCTCTAGTGGGTTATAGAATAGAGAAAATCCCACACAATTTACTGATTCGTTTTGATGCACTGGCTGGGGGAGTAGTTAGCTGATTGCACGATTTCATAATGATTACACACTTAATTCATACAACACAATTTTATTTTAAAACTCTTTGCTACGCATATAACACTGCTTAGCTTTAAGAAACACCACAAACATTAAGAACACAATAATTACATATATCAGAAACAATGCTCCAAATGCACTTCCTTCCCAAACAATGCTATAAGAATTAGTATTACAAAAACAACTACAATTACAACTAAAAGTTAAATTTGAATCAATACTATTATTTTTCATAATATACTTACAATCCTAGAATTCTGAGAAGCCAAATACCAAAATATGGTTTCATTCCTCAGTAGTACAATTTAATGGGTTGGCTTCAGTAGTATGGTTCAATGGGCTCACCTCAGCAATACAATTCAATAGGCTGGCCTCAGCAGTGATAGGACTAAGTCCCCTTCCTTCAGTCCCTTTTGGGCACTCTGCAGCTTCAGCGTGAACTAAGAGATTCGTGTTCACGGAGAGGGTGGTTCAGGTGATCAGTCTGATCCGGGCTACACTTGCGATTCTTCCTTCGTTGTTCTGCAAGTGAAGTCACCTCCAAATTGGGACAGTAAGTTACAGTTTTTATTGAGAGAGCTGCCGTCAATGGGCTCCTCCTACTCAAGCCTGTCACTACTCCCAAATTTGGGCTCGGATCTTACTCAACAGATTCTTTTGCCTTTGTTGAGCATTTTAAATTACCTTTGGGAAACTTCCATATCACTGCAAATGCCCTTTTCTTACCAATCTGGTCAAAAGGCCTTAGGGTTTGATCTCTCGGAACTCAGGATATTTGCTCTCTTTGTAAAAGACTTCTAAAGATAACATTTAAATTAAGACTTTAAACAAAGTCAGGACCTTTTGCACATAATCCAAAAACAATGACTTAGATAAGGAGATAAATCTTATCTTCTTCCTGAAACTGGCTAATGGGCAACCTTTACAAACATTCAAACTATTTCATTCAATAAGACAAATCTGAGTAAAAACTGTTTTAACGGTGGTTCTTTACTTTCTTGCTTACTTTTTGCATTATACCCTAATTTCATGAAATGGAGTTAAGAAGTCATTAATGCCCAAACTTCAGTAAAACACACAATGACACAGAAGAGGAGGTAAATGTATGCAAGAACTGCAGCAGGAACTTTACCCTGTTGGATTTTATTTCTTACTAAACCATTATCAAGAAGATAGGACATCTATTTAAAATGCAAACTTCAAATTTATTTTTCCTTTACTGGTCTCACGTAGAGATTTACAGCTCTAGCTGTCTTGCCTAGGTTTAAGGAAGACTAAAATTATTGGGGCTGAATATGGAAAAATACCATGATTCACCTTTGCTTATACTTTCTGACTGTTTCATGCATAGACAAGTTCTCTCTCTCACTCCCTCTCTCTGTTTCTCTATTTAATGTGTACTGCTGCTTTAATAAGGAAAAAAATGGGTCAGGGCTTGTTAGATATTCAGTGTGTGGGTGGGAATCCTTTGACGCTTTCTGGGGAAGCCTATAACTTGGGAATTGCTGCTGAGATTCCAGGAGAACAAGATAAAATTCTGTCAGTAGCAATATATATTACAAGTAAACCCTTTCACACCCACTGAAAGAAAGAGGTTAGAAAGGTGCCCAAAATCTAGCAATTAACCAATATCATTGCAAGCTTTTAAGGATAAGAAACCTACGCAGAGCCTACACAGGGATGACAATATGTTCTTTTTAATGCATAGAACTGAATAAGAAATCATGCCCCAGAAGAAAGAATAAGTAAAGGCAGCAATATAAAATTATATGCTTAACTGCCAATAAATATATATTATAATTCAATTTAAAGTGTTTGTAAGGTGCCGTGTTTGTGGGTATTATTTGCAGGATGGAATTAAGTTTATATGTATTATAGAGGGATAGAACATTTTGTTCTGTAACTTTCAAGATCTGGGGAAAAATTAGAAAACATTTTCCTAGAGGGAAAACAAAACAATGTTTCTACATTTAACTAAAATGCTTTTTAGTTAAACTTTTAGCTGTTTTTTTATTTTTAGCTATGTATGCAATGTGCTATTTTGATATTTTACTTTGTTGTGTTTGTGATTGTAGGATGGAGGTCAGTATGTTTATACTCAATAGTCAACCATCTGGAAAGTAATCATGATCCTCCATACTATATAATATTAACACTACCTCTGATTTCAACCTTTTATAAATAAGTGTGTTGCTTTTTATATAAGTTAACATTTGTCTGTCTCTGAGTTAAGATAATAGGTTGAATACTTTATCTTAATTGTTTTTAGATTGGAAACTGCTATTGAGGTCCAAGAGTCACCTTAAATTATGACCATTATTTTTACGTTGTTTGGTTTTTTTTGTTTCCTGAAAAGTTAAGTAAGGTTTCTTGGGTTGATCTCCCTCTACTGATGTCTTCAGCTCTTCACGCTCCAGAATGCATAGAATCCTGCTGTCTACCTACATGCTTAATTTCCCAACTCCTCTAATACTGGTACTTCTTCTGATTCTTCATGGATCTCAAGATTCAGTTCAAGACAATCCTCACTTTAATTCTGACTTCCACCAACCTACTTTTTAGAAGAACTGGCTTCTCTGTTCTCCCCTTCTACTCTTTGCACTCCTTTTCTCCTCCCAACTCTTGCTACTATTTGAGTGACAGCCTACTCTTCTGCAGCTTCACCGTATGTTTTGTCAGCCCAATAGCCTTGATAACTCAATACTTTTATTTTTCTTTGTAGTCTTTGTGACATGTATATAACATTAGGCTACTGTCTAATACGTCTCTAAAGAGTTTGGGAAGAATTCCTGTAAATAATTATGTATACAGTAAGGTATATTGACATATAATCTGTTCTCAATCCCACATACTGGTTTTGTAGCCCAGAACGTGCTAGTGAGTGGCCAATACCTACTTTTAATATTTGTCAGGCTATGCCCACCAAATCAAAGTAACACTTAAGGCCAAGTTGGTCACAAGGCTCCTATTTTACTGCAAGGAAAAAGACTATCTTCTTAGTCCCTGATGACCAATCTGTCTGAATCCTCCATCTTGTTCATTAAAAGCTTTCCAATTTCCACTACCATTAATTCGGGGACCTTGGGTGCTCATTGAATTTTCTATCTTAAAATGTTATTACTTGGTGAACAAGAATTCGGATGGTGGTGAAGTGACCCCTATCTACAGGTTGTATAGTGCTTTGGAGATGCATTTGGAGATGTTATACAGGAATGTTAAAACATAATGATTATTATCTTTAAAGTATCTCAAAGTACCAGTATTCAATCTACACTCAAATTCATTGATATACTAATGCAAAGGGAACTTCTAGTTTAGAAAATTGATTATTAAATCAAGGCTTCAGGTTATCCCCAATGTTTTATGTATAATTGAGAGACAGACAAGAGCTTTTATGCAATGCACAGTTTATAAAGAGTTTATCCCTCTCCTTCTCTCTACACATCATTTGGGCAAGGAGAACAAGGGAACTATATGCACTTAAGATCTGTTCAATTTGTCCTCCACTAAAGTTGTTGGGTAGGGCAGGGGGTAGAATTATGTAGTAGCATATTAAAAAAAATGGAGAGTGTAATAGTAGTCCAGTTGTATATATAAAGTCCACATGGTTTTTTAGGGGCTCTCTTATGGCCCTTTTAGAAATCATTTTTGAGTTGCTTGGGATAAAATTTAGTCTAGGGGTCACTTCTAATTTTAATGTTGGCTGCCATCTTTAAAAATGGTGGCCAAGACTAAGGAGATTAATAAATGTCGATTTTGATTTTTCTAAACAGCTAAAACTAAGTATTGCAATAACCCACAAACTTCCTTTTCCTTCCTTGTCTTTACCTTTTGCCTTTACCTTTTGATGAGTAAAGTCCCGTTGTTTGGCAGCTCTAAGCCTTTAAATGAAATATTGACCACTTTTTTGGCAACATAATAAAAGTACTTGTTTCAAGTGGAAAGTTTTACCATTTATTTCTTCAAAGTTGCATTTAATTTTATTAATATCAAAGTTACAAATGATTGTGGAACAATTAAGTAAAATAAAATGCTTCAACTCAAATTTGAAGTCAAGTCTGACATGGCATACACTAGGTATTCTTAATCTAGTGTAATTCTTCAGATCACTCTAGGATAGTAGCTTTAATTGGCTCATCTGAATATCCATATTCATTGTTTAAAGGCAAGTTCATTCCATCTGGCAGTGTACTTCTAATATGTGTTGCAGATTCCAATACCTTCCAATATATCCATCACTGACGTCCACCCAAAATTTGTTGGATCAAGAGTTTGTGCATGTGAATTTCTCCATTTATGGGCTTGCAAGTGTGCTCAAAGGCAGTGCTGTTTGAAGGAGCCATGATCCAGAAGAAGTCCTGCAGAATTGTAGTGTACCATTTGCTGCCACAGTCTCCATGTACATCAAATGTTTTGATTGTAAGATTCGCTTCATTGATGTCACTTTACCACAGCCAAAGAAACCTCGCACTGTGTCTACTCCATTGAATCCTTAAACTGCGAGAGCAGTGGATGCTACATCAAGCTATGGAAATAATGAATGGCTGTAGTAATATGATGGTGTGTCTCCTGGTTTCTTCCTGTACATCTAGATATCTTGCTCAGTCTTGTGACTGATGTAGGAAGCAACAACCCAAACATCAGTATCTTTGAAATCAAAACAGTGGTGCAGGAATTATCCTTTTGAGCTGCATGGAAGAACGCCCTTGTAACAGCTTCACATGGAGATTTCAATACAAAGCATGTATCATGTTCTCTGGATTTTAAGTCATAGCAGACAAGATTCATTGTGAAGTACAGGTCAGTGTGGTGGAAGTAAGAATGCCATTCATTCAAGAGGAAATGTTGTAGTTTCATTTTGTTAGAGTGCTTTGATAGAATTGAGCGCCAGGATGCTCCAGTAGGCATTTGCTGGTCAGAAACAGGGTAAACATTAGGAACAAACCCAAATTACTTTCAGCAATGCTGCTGCTCGCACTGTTTTGTACTAGTCTTCAGCAATTTTTCATCGTAAACATCATTAATGAAGTGAAATGCCAGTGCTTGTGGGTGTCAGCCAGTGACATATTTGAAGAGATTGAGGGTGTATTCAGACAGCGTCTTACATCATGGGACTTTATTCCACATCATTCCAATATCAATTAATGCATGATAATGTGATGGTGGTGAGATCAACTGGAGGTTCATCGATGTTATGAACTTTGATTTGACAGGTTTGTGGAATGTCCCATCTGCTGTGAAGAGTGAAAAGCTCATAGAAGTAATTCTGTATTGCATGATTTCTTCTAAAGTCCTGATAGTCTCTTTTCAGCTGGTTAGGAGGTCAATGACTTGTTCCAGTACAGTAATGTCAACCATTTTCCTGTACGCTTGCTTGTTCTTGGTTGCAGTTGTCTTTGTCGCAAAGGTCTTACTTTTCTTTTTGGTGGTTGTGTCATGTGTTGACTAAGTTCTGGAAGAAAGCGTCTCCAGAATGTTTTTCACCATCACATTACCCTTATCATGGGCTTTGTGGAGACTCTTTCTTAACTCTTCTGTTGTTGGCTCTCCAGAGCAAAGGAAGCAAAAAGTTGGTCAATTCAGATTCCATGGGTCCATGTCCCATCCTTCCAGAACTGTCTTCACTGCAACAACTTTGCAGTCCGTTTCTGTTCTTGATGGTCACAGTTCTGGATGGCGATACAAGGGTTGCTTGAAATAAGCCACCTGTTTTAGTTGTTCCCTTAAGTGCACAACTGGTGTACTGAATATGTTGATTGCAACTATGGATACATTCTTGGTGAATCCAATCCAACCCCCACTTCTTTTGTTCTTGGATTTTTTGTTCATGGTCATTTCAATTACTTGGTCTGGAGGCAGTTTGCTGTAAGTCTTTCCAGTCAACGAAAATGAAAACGTTGTAACCATGTGCATCTTTTTGTCTTCTCTCAATGTTGTCATTTGCCAGTAATACAGGGACAGATTTCTTAGATACTTGACATTTCCATAAGCTGCTAACAGTGGAAGCATTCTATGGCAAGTTGATAAGTACTCTTTGAAATTCATTCCACTCCTCAGACACAGGTAATGTCGAAAGAGGTTTTAACATCAATGATATAAGACAGAAAATATGTGGTCATATCTGATTCACAGCTGAGCACTTCTGCAAACATTCCTGAAAGCCAGTTGAACTGAGGAATTCACCATGTCCATTTTTTGTAATACTATCTACCAACTGTTTCAAGCTGTCAGTTTCATAGATTTCATAGGCATTAGGGCTGGAAGGGACCTCGGAAGATCATTGAGTCCAGCCCCACACCCGAAGGGCAGGAAGTCAGCTGGGGTCATAGAATCCCAGTAAGATAAGCATCCAATTTACTTTTGAAGGTGTTCAATATAGGTGCTTGAACCACCTCTGGTGGCAGGCTGTTCCAGACCTTGGGGGCTTGGACAGTAAAGAAATTCTTCCTTATGTCCAGCCTGAAACGGTCTTGCAATAGTTTATAACAGTTTGACCTCGTCATCCCTTGGGGCTCTCTGGTGAACAAATGTTCCCCTAGATACTGGTGGTCACCTCTGATAAACTTATAGGTGGCCATCAGATCACCCCTGAGCCTGTGCTTTGCCACTCTAAAGAGCCCCATGGCTCTTAGCCTGTGGTCATAAGGTCTGTTTTCCTGACCTCTGATCATGCGTGTGGCTCTTCTCTAGACTCTCTCAAGCTTCTCCAAATCCTTTTTGAATTGTGGAGCCCAAAACTGGATGCAGTACTCCAGCTGCGGCCTCACTAAGACCGAGTACAGGGGGAGAATGACGTCCCGGGATTTGCTTGAGAAGCATCTATGGATGCAAGCCAGTATTTTGGTCACTTTACTAGCCGCAGCATCGCATTGCAGGCTCATGTTCATCTTGTGGTCAATGATGACCCCCAAGTCTCTTTCTTCCGTAGTGCTAGCCAGTGTAGCACTGCCGAGCCTATAAGGATGCTGCAGGTTTTTCCTCCCAAGGTGGAGAACCTTGTATTTTTTAGTGTTAAACACCATCAGGTTCTCATCCGCCGATTTGCTGAGGCTGTCAAGGTCAGCCTGGATCGCCCCCCTGTCTTCTGATGTGGATGTTTTGCCCCAAAGTTTGGTGTCATCGGCGAACTTGGCCAGTCCGCTTCTGACTCCAGTGTCCACATCATTAATGAAGTTATTGAACAATATGGGTCCAAGGACAGAGCCCTGGGGGACCCCACTGGTCACAGGACACCACGATGAGTGACTTCCATCAATTACTATCCTCTGGGTCCGACCCCGGAGCCAATTTTCCAGCCAGTGGATCGTGGGGGACCCAAGGCGACAATTGGCCAGTTTCTCCAAGAGACGATCATGGGACACCAGATCGAAGGCTTTTTTGAAGTCAAGATACATGACATCAATCTCTTCTCCCTTGTCCAGGTGATAGGTCACCTGGTTGTAGAAGGAATTGAGATTGGTCAAGCAAGACCTACCCGCGACAAACCCATACTGGCTATCCCTCAGGATGTTGGCATCAGCCAGTCCATTAAGGATGGCCTCCTTAATAAACTTTTCTAAGATCTTCCCCGGGATAGAAGTCAGGCTGATGGGCCTATAGTTTGCCGGATCCACTTTCCTCCCTTTCTTGAAGATAGGCACCACATTGGCCTTCTTCCAGTCTTTGGGCACTGCACCAGAGCGCCAGGAGTTTTCAAAGATCCATGCCAGAGGCTGGGCTATGATGCTCGCCAGCTCCTTGAGTACCCTGGGGTGTAGATTGTCAGGGCCGGCTGACTTGAAGGTATCCAGCTTCTCAAGGTGTTCCTTCACGAGGTCAGCATTGATGGACGACAGGGGATCTCCCTCACCCGGACCTCCCTGTCCTGTAGTGGGCATGGGTGTCCCATGGGACTGATGAAAGACCGATGCAAAGTACCCATTTAATAGTTTGGCATTTTCCTGGGCGTCCGTTGTCAGTTGTCCCATCTGGTTCAGCAGGGGTCCAATGTTGCCCCTGCTTTTCCTCCGGCTCCCCACGTATCTAAAAAGGACTTTTTATTGTCCTTGATGCTCAAAGCTAGTTGGAGTTCAGTTGCAGCCTTGGCTTTCCTGGTTCGCTCCCTGCAGGACCAGACCAGTGCAGAATATTCCTCCTTGGAGGTGAATCCTGTCCTCCATCCTTCGTTGGCCTTTCTTTTTAGCCTCAGGAGGTCTGCTAGATCCCTGGAGAGCCAGGGGGGCTGCTGTGCCCTCTTGCTGCCTTTCCTCCGAGATGGAATAGAATTAGCTTGTGCATTGAGGATCACTCCCTTGAGGAGCAATCACTCTCAGTTGCTTGAGGAGTCTCCTGGAAGTAGAAACCTTCTGTTTCTAGTTTGTGGAGGTGCATTCCTCTGTTGTAATGTTTACCCAAAAAACTTCTATGTGCACACCTGCAGCCACAGCCCTTGCAGCAACAGCTAATTCTTCAAGATCATTACCTGCATATCTTTTTCCTAAAGCATTGAGATAAGACTTTTCTCTGTGAAACCCACCAAGTATCCCTTTCACATGAGGCTATCCTCATCTTCACAGAGGGCTTCTTCAGTATACCTATACATTGCTTGATCTGCAACCAACTGAATCACTGGCATCTTCCTCAGGTCAGCAACTTTTCAGCACTAATCCATCATATCTATAACAGCTTTTTTGCTTGAAGGCTGTTCGTAACGTTTAACCTATGTTTCCCACTTCATGACATTGCTTTCAAGACAGCAGTGATATCCAGGAAATGCTGGGACCCTTCCATGTGGTTGAATCACTTGGAGGAATGCATGGGCAGTTAACCAGTGCACCAGTATTCCCTCTGAATTAACCTCCAATCTTCATGGTTGCGGTCAAGCTCATAATTTGCCACTCCTATAACTTTTGGCAATAAATGGGCAGACTAAACTTTTCTGAACTTCAGGTTTTGGTATAACCAAGGTTGTTATATCTGAAATAGTTCATTCTTTGCAAAATTAAATTGGTTGTGCCATAATTATGTTTGTATAATTGCTTATTTTGAAATTATGTTTGTATAATTGGTTGTTTTGGAGCTTATTAACCCATCTTCACTGAAATCATTGTTATCCATGACAACAGTACAAGGCCGACCTAGAGTAATTTCACTTGGTCACAGCTGACCATGCTGAATTGGTTGTGAAGTATCCACTGAAAGTATTGAACTATGGTCAGATTTGTAGCGTTCCTACAGTGCCCATGCTGGAAGTTCATCAAGAACATTTTCATGAGAAATGCTAAGTTTAATTTCCTTCAGGATTTGGATGAGTTTCTTATTACCCATTATGTTGTGAACATACATAGATAACGTGACTTGCACTGGTTGTTACTTTCCTGTGATTAGGTGCAACAGTCCTTCAGACAGAAAGAAAATGTACAGCTGGTTGCAGTCATTCTGCAACCAGTGCCTACCCTTCTTCAAGCGTAGAATGAGGATTAGCAAGTACTGTAATGCCACAAGATTGAGTATGTCATTGGGCATGTTGTCCTCTTTCAGTTCGTTGATCCCACATGGCCATGGGATTCTAGCCTCTGTCTGGTGCTTGAATTAGAGAAGCTTGGCTACATTTCATGTCAGTTCTGGAGTGTCTATAACCCAAATATTCACTGCACTTTCAACATATGCTCCTCCATGCTTGGGGGAATAAACCATGGATGATTAATTTCTGCAATACCTGCACTGAAACCCAGTCTTTTCCAAAATGATCTTCAAACTTCTTGTGCAGAGTATAGAGCATGCCTGTCATCACAAGTATTTCAGATTTCTTCATTGGTGATCATCAAATCTTTCTACCTGCTCATTCTCGAAGAGTACGTCTCAAAGTGTATATATCTCTTTGCAGATTTCTAGACTGTCAACAAGAGAAGCACAGATCTCCTGGAAAGCTTTGTTCTGTTTCTCTGCTACCCATTTTTTGCCTTTGTCGGTAATTTACTTAAGTTTCTCTCACATGCTTGTTATAGATGGTTCTACAAAATGATTTCCAGCCATCTTTCTGATAACATATATCAAACACTACCACTTTCAGTAGTCCACCATTGCTGGTACAGTAAGTAACTATGGCTTGCAAACTATTCCTTTTTTCTCATCTTGAACATATTGGACTGAACCTACAAAAGTTTTCCAAGAACCATCTGTTTGAATTTGGTGAAATTTTACAGATAGCCTGTTGCCTAGGGAGTCTCTAGTGCTCTTCCCTTTCAAGGGCTTCTCACAAATTACACATGAATAAACTAACGAGGAATATCCTTGACTACTTCTTACTCATGATTCAGTTGGTTCATCAGTAACTTCAGTATCAGTCACTTTTGCAACACTTAACAAATTGTGCACTTGTTGTGCACACTTCAGGTTAACACCTACAACATTTAGCTTAGTTTTTTTATACTCTTTCTTTGGCTTATTGTCAACCTGTATTTGCTCATAAAGAGTATCAAAATTTGTGCCCAAGTCCTTCGATTCTTGAGCCTTTTTGTGCAAGTTTATTCCTTATATCCTGGTAAAGATGCTGTAATGGGTTCTTTTTGGATGTTGAAGTTTTTTCATATATGAGATGCACTTCATTATTAAATTTTTAGGTTTTTTCTTGTTTGATTCTGGCAGTGCTGCAACTGAAAGTGCTGGCTGCTTGGTTTGTTGGGAAGCTCCAGCCCCTGTTCTATCATCCATTGTTCTTAACTATTTGTTTTCTCTTCATTCACTGAAAAAGAAGAAGTAAAAAATTAATGTAGATAAGAAATAACAGCAAAAGGATAGGATTACCAAAACATTAAGAGTGGATACCATTACATGCTCTATGTAGTGCCTTAAAAAGCAGTCATTAATGTTGTTGTTTTGCATTTAAAGGCTTAGAGCTGACAAACATGGGCCATTACTCAACAAAAGACAAAAGAAGTTTCTAAGTTTATTGCAGTGTCTATTTAAAGTAATTTAGAAAATCAAAATCAGTCTCATAGGTACTGAGATACCAATATTTATTCATCTTGTTAGTCATGGTCACCATTTTTAAAGATGGCAGCTAAATGCCAAGATTAGAAAAGTGACCCCCCGGCGAAATTTCTTCCTTAGCACCTTAGTTATGAATTTAAAAAATATAAAAGTTCCCTCCCCAAAAACATATAGGCTTTATATATATGACTGGACTATAGTGGTCTTCTGAAATATTTGTTGGGGTTTCTACGTGCTGCACCTAATGCAGAATCTAATCTTCATTGGCTACCCATTGCATAAAAGTTTTCATCTCTCTCAAGAAAAAACTATTTTTTGTCAGGTGGGTGAAAGGAATTATGCATTCTCAGAAACAAGCCCTATATTTAATCATGTACAAACATTTTTGACTGTCTAAAGTCCATAGTTGCTGAATAAAAGCTGACATTTTTTTACTCAAAAACAACTTTCCTTGAAGAATCATTTGAAGTTAATTAAAACTTAAGAAGGCTAAGTAATTACCAGAATTGTAACTCTTCATAACACACATTCGTTATTCTCAAATTTTGTGCTGTTTTTAGGGAAGATGTACTATTTTTTAAAAATCAAGCAGGAGTTGAAATCCTGCTTTAAATGAAAACTAAACTCAGCCCTGAGTGTAGAACTTCCAGCTACTGAAATACAAACACATCTAAGACAGAAACAGAGCGACTATTTGGCAAAGTACACAATACGGTAGAATTTATAATCTAGAATTTATTGATACTTTATAGACATAGAAGGTATGGTACTAGAGATGCACTGATACATCAGTCCGATATCAGATCAGCACTGATATAAAGAAAATTGAGTGTATCAGAAAATGGCTTTTTTCGCCTTATGTGGCCAATAAATGCCCCATGCATGCACGCAGCACAGTATGTAGGTGGCAAGGAGCACAGCCCAGCAGCTTGGAGAGCTGCATCCAGCTGGTAAGTCTTTTGTGGTGGAAGGGGCATAGGGGAGGCCAGATCAAGGCCGCCGCAGTGAGGGAGGGAGTGGGGCTGGGGCAGGTGCTGTCCAGCTGGGGCAGGGCACGGGATGGAGCCGTGGCTTGTCCAAGGGGCAGCCCACTGCATGCACCCTGGGAGGCATGAGGGGGCATGTGCCCCCAAATTTGCGCGGGGCAAGGGTGGGCTGTTGCTGTGGGCTGGGGCAGGGGGAGTTGCGGGGGGGCTACAGCAAATTTTGCGGTGGTTGCAGCCCCCTACCCCCCTCCCAGTGCCACCAAGCACAGTCTGGCCCAGCCCCCACTGGGAAGAGCCCAGCAGAGCCCCGGCCACAGCCCCAGCCCACATTAACAGCCCACCCCATGCAAATCTGAGGGGTACATGCCCTCCCGAGGTGTGCGCAGCAGTGGGAGCCACCCCCCCCCGACGAGCTGTGGCTGTGTCCTGTGCCCCGCCCTGGCTGGGCAGCACCTGCCTTTGCTCCAGCCTCACTCCCTCCCTCACCTTCCCCCGCCCCTTCCACCACAGCAGACTTACCAGCTGAACACTGCTCTTTGAGCTGCTGGGCTGGATATCAGAAATCAGATTGGTATCAGCTGATTTGCCTCCTTAAAAATTAGCTATCAGCATGAGCTCAAAAAATCTGTATCGGTACGCCCCTAAATGGTACTTGTATCTTGCACCTCTATATGGTACTTGTAACAGAAGTGTCCCTTGCAAATCGGAAGAAGTGATTCTTCTGCTCTGTTAAGCACTCGTGAGACTGTCCAGTTTCGGGCTCCACACTTCAAGAAAGATGTGGACAAATTGGAAAGAGCCAGTGGAAAGAGACAGAAATTTTTAGAGGCCTTGGAAACATGACTTATGATGAAAGACTGAAAGAGCTGGGTTTTCTTAGTGTGGAAAAGAAAAGAGTGAGGTAGGGGAGATTTGATAACAGTTTTTAAACACCTGAAGTACAACTGTAAAGTAGATGAAGGTAGCTGTGGCTACTGGGACAGACTAGGAACAGTGGCCTCAAACTGCAGCAGAGGAAATTTTGTTGAAGATTAGGAAGACCTTTCTAACTATGAGGGTGGTCAGGCATGGGAACAGGCTAAATTTTCAAGAGCAGGTTAGACTGATCTTTGGCTGGGGATGGTTCAGTGAGAGATGATCATCCCTGGAGCAGGGGGAACTGAACTAGATGACCTTATGAGTCCTCTTATAAGTCTACTTTCTAATGAACCTGTGATCCTTATCCTGGAGAGTTAATATTCAACATGAAATATAGACAAAGAACAGGGTAAAGCCAAAGTGAGTTACATGTTGAAGTTCGTAAGTTGAACAAGTAGGTATTTTCTATACAACCTATCCTTTCTCTGTTTGTTTCCCTTTGAGGATTAGTGCTTCTTTTTACAAATGTAGAAAAATGACTTGATTTACTAAAAATGCTTCTATAGAACTCATTCTTTAAGAGGGGCTTAATTTTGAATAAGCATTAAAAAGTTGTGTAAAAAATATGTACAAAAGTTATATAGATAATTATGTGAAAAGATGACAGGCAAGGTTTGGAGAACTAATGAAGTGGAGAAGGCGGGGGGGAGGTGTCAATGTGAAGCTTGACAAAAGATAATGGATAGGAACTGGTAAAGTTTAGTTAGATAGCTAAAGTTAATTTAGCTAAAATATCAGATACTCATCATATCCTCTCTCTCCTCTCTTATCCTAACACATTTCAATAGTATCTGAGTGTTTCACAGTTGACTGACTTTTATTTATCGTTGTAATGTTCCTGTGAAGCGTTATCCTCATTTGACAGATGGTAAAATAAGGTGCACAGAAATTATGTGACTTATCCAAGGTTAAACAAATGGTGGGGGGTCCCGTATCCAGGTTTAGCACTCTGACTATTACATCACCCTTCCTGCCTTCCTGAATTAATATACAGTCAAACCCTGGTTATGTTACATATCAGGGACTGACAAAACTCAATCCTATTAGGGGGAGTTGACGATAACCAGAGTTGCATAATCAGGTAGCATTCACTCATGCTGTGATCACTTCACAAAGTATGGCACTGCAAGTCTAAATTGGAAGGGAACAGAGTTTATATCCTAGTCCTTTTATGCATCTTTGTAAGTTTGTGTAATAGCCAACTGTGACATTTATTTAATATTTTGCATAAAATTGAAGTTAAAACCATCAATATAATGCTATGTTAAAAAATCTAAAACAACAAACGGAAGGAAGGAAAACCTGTATTTCTACACAGTCTTTTAGACTTAAGCCCCTCTAGCCTCCATCCCAGTGGCACTACCTTTTGCCTTTTCTGCAGGAGTGTCACAAGACAGAGTTTCACCCTAAAAGTTACAGTACACAGTAAAAATGCATGTATCTTATACAATTTAACTGCAAGCTAAACCACATGAACGGCACTAGCGAGCTGAAGGTAAGCTGTTTTCAGGTCCAGCACTACATTAAACTCCCAGACGCTTAACAAGCACCCAGCAAACCTATCTTAACATTGATAAAAAACACATAAAAACATTGTTGCTGTTGTATATCTTTCAAAATATTTCTTCAGGAAGGTATGTCACTTCTCCAGCAATCATTTGCTGATTCAACTTCAGAACATCCTTTAATAATTGTGACATTAAGCAGTAAATTTACCCACTGGAAATCACTTGACCTGTAGATATTAAGTGGTTTGTGACAGTGTTCGGGATTGTTTGCATTCTTATATATGTAAGACAGCCACTGACGATAGAAGTTGTGATAATAGGCAGGGTAATAGAGAAGTGATATTATCTTGGTTTAACTGTATTGTTTGAGGTTGTAATAGGAAGCTTGAAGAGATGCCAATAAAGGAATTGTGTAATGTGAGTTGATTACCCTGGACAAAGAAACAAACACCCAGGCCACTTCGATTGGTTGCCAGGTACAGGCAAACACACCTGCAACCCCCTGCCACTTCACCACAGACCCTCTCCCGAATTCTACCCAGTGGCTTTCAGAAGAGCCCCAGAACAAGTACCCTCCCTTGTTAATGGCACGTGCCTCTTTGTCCAGCCTGCCCACACCCTGCTGTGGTGCCCTACTGCCTGTGGCCAGGCCCTTAGACAGAGGAGCCATTGTGTGTCGTACATGTCATCCTACACAACCCTTGCTAGAGGCTGTGGGACATCACACGTAGCCATCTGGGCATGATCCAGGGATGTGATTGCCAGGGACATGAATTCTGCTCCCAAGTGAGCAGCCACCTGTCCTGCACAGGGCTGTCTACCACACCCTGCACCCATCAACTGTCCTGGACTGGGCCAATGACTTACATGTGGCCAATGAAGACAAGGCCATTCAGGCACCATGGATACCAGGGTGCTTTGGCACCACCTCCAAACCATCAAGTGCTGGTTTGGGGCCTGCATCACCAGCAATGACTAGTGGGAGTGGATCACCCTGGACACTTGGGATAACAGATAGTGGATCGAGACTTCACTTTGCCACCTTCGTGGAGAGTGTCACCCAGGTGGCTCCCCACATTGCATGCCAGGACATCAGCAGGAAGTCACCCCTCACTCTAGAGAAACAGGTGGCCATCACCATCATGAAGGTGGCCACCCCCAGCAGACTCCATTACATCAACCAGTTCAGCATGGGCAAGTCCATGGCTTCTTAGGCTATCTGGGAGGTGTGTCTGATCAACCAGAAAGTCCTGGCCACCTGTGTCATTTGCCTCATTAACTCGTGTTGGGACCCAGGGCAGCTGGCCAGCAGCTCTCCCTGACTCCCACCCGGGCAGATAAGGTTCCGGGGCCTTAGAAGGCCGTCAGGCGGGTACTTGTGATGCGTGGAGTGGAATTAATTAGGCGGACGCTTATCGGTTGCAAAGCAAGATTGTTTACTCACGTCAAGGTGGTGTAAGACGGAGGTCAGAGATAGTTAGTTACAGCTTAGAGATCGTCGTTCAGTCGTTCTGCAGATATATATATATATATACGGGCCGGCGGTCGGCTTATCGGGCATGCGGGGCAAGGGTACGCCAGGGAGGTCGCGGCGGGAAGACGCTGACAACTGATCAAATTGTCAGATTTACTCCAAGGTGTGGGCAGAGTTGTCTTCGACTTTGCGAAAAATGTAAGCGGGTTTTGTTTGTATGATAGCCAATTGTTTTTCGCCACGTCATAAATCTAATTAGAATCGCCAATTATCTAGCGGTCTTTGCTAGGGTGTTATTTTCACAGGGTTACTCCTTGTTTTCTTTGATCAATTATAATGATTTATATAAAGCAAAGAAGGCAAAAGTTTTTATCTCTGTTAGTGGTGCAGCAATAAATTTCTTTTTGACATGCGCAGAAAAAAGTGGTTACTATCATTATTGTTAACCTAGTGCAGAAAAAACTGTTTTAAATGGTTATTACTTGTTTGTGACATGGGCACTACTTAATTTGGTTGTGACATGCCCCCTTGCCCATGGCACAGCAAGTCACATCATGTTTACATACAGACCATTTTGTTCATCATTGTTAGTGTTTGGCAAGCGGGTATATACAAAAGTAAAAAGCATGGTTAACTTTGTTTTGAGATATTGTAAAATCCAACAGCTAAAACACACAAATATAGCAATTGATAACAAAAGCATAATGAAGGGTATTAACAAGTTGAGGAACCATGATTACGTGTCCCACCCAAACCAACGGAAGAGGTCTGATAGCCAACCTTGGCCTATACCCGAGAGTCGGTTTGGCGTTTTCCGCAATTTTCTTCATTTCTTTGTTTAAGACTGTCGAAACGCATCAACCTTGTCATGCATCACTACTTGCTTTTTCTCTCAACGATTTGACACTTCCTGTCCTCCATCCACCTACGACATACAATAAGCCTTCACATTTGTTTCTTGTGCTCTCTCGTGTTCCAGTTAAGAAACCAAACTAAAAAGGCAAAATTTTCTCTCTTTTCTCTCTCTCATCAATGCTTTTGTCTACACTCGACCTTTTTGCGACATCCCCCAAACCTTCAGATTATCATGTTGTTCTCTTTTAATAATTTAGAGCTTTCCACTCAAAACATTATGACTTGGCTTCGCTGCGTAAAGTCTCGAACAGGCTTTAAAACAAAACAAAACAAATATGTACAAGATCATTAACAGGAAAAGAAAACCATAAAATGAATCGTTAGTTGTGTCTTTGGCCTATAATGACAGATGGTTTAGGACCGAGTTGGAGGTTTCGAAGTCAGCTCTGTTCGCCGAGAAATCTGTTGGTAACTGCAGGAATAGAGCGACGACCCTGCTTGCGACATATGAGCAGGCAGCCATTGTGGCGTCGACCCGGGTGTGTTGCAGGTTGGTGCTTGGTGATTCTCGCGATCGGGCAGTTACAGATTGCTGCTTCGTCTTCGCTGGGCCTGTAAGGGGACAGAACAGACAAACAAAGAAAAGGGTGGCCATACTCGGTGAACAGCATGGCGGCGAGTTAGCCAGTTGTGATGAGCTATGATGAGTGACCAGGTTTGATCGCCTTCTAGGAGCACGGAGTAGGAGCCAGGATACTGGTCGGGTTCGCAGATGACTTCCTTGTGCACTCGCGGATGTGGTTGACGATGGTGTGGTGTTTACGGGTGAGCTTTGGCTTTCATGGTTGGGGCTTTTGAAGCACTAGTTCATAGATGCCCCCTTCAAGTAGTTGTTTGTTGGGGCAGGCTGCGGTGTTATCCGGAGTGCACTGTTAGGCGTGGGTGCCTCCGGGGCCCGGACCGGTTGGTGGGATCGGTCGAGATTGGTACCCTAGTATATGTGCCAGTTGTCGTCCCGCATCTTCTAGGATGTGCAGCCGTTGTTTGGTAAGTGTGAAGTAGTTTAGGAGGAACCCAAACATGGCTCTTTCCTCCGGTGTCCTCTGGGGTGGCAGTTTTGATTCCTTTCGTAAGTTGAATTGGGAATGTTTTGGCTTTTGATGTTCGACTGGATATGCAGTAAGATAGCTTAGGGCAACGGCTGAGTTTGCGGTTGCTGACTTTATAAGGGCTTGCAGTCGTGGAAGTTGACTTAAAAGATTTTCTGCTGGCTGAGTAACGAGCAGGTTGAGGAGAAGGCGAAGGTTGATGGTATCCTCTTCTCCATAAATCTTCATGCCTGCTTTGATGACGTCAAGGGTGGTGGTGGTGGTTGCACCCTCTGGGCTGGTTACTTGCTTGGTTATTGTTACAGGATGAGCGGCAGCTATAGTTGTTACTGTGTCTGATGGGAGGATGGGATTCTCGCTCGTTGCCCCCTCCCTGTGGGATGGAGGTGGGGCTTTTGGGAGCGACGTCATGTCCTGGGGCGGGGTAACTGGGTGGAGTTCCGCCTGTTCTTCTGTGGCTCCGCCCTTCTTTTCCGGGTTCTCCGGGCAGCTCATATTTTTCTCGGTGCCATTTTTTGGTGGCAACGGAGGGTTTTGGCATGCTACCATCTCTGCAGCAGCTTTGCTGATTGTAGCTAGCTGGGTTTTTAAGTTTGCATTTTCACGCAGTAGGAGTGACACTACATTAATCATCTTTTCTTTGTCCCACTTGGAGCTTGCCCACTCCTTTCCAACTCCCTCCTCTCCTCTCAGTGAGAAGTAGCCACTGACGCACCCTGTCTCCGCTCCGCTCGCTTGGTGATAAGTGATGAGGGCCCGTAATTCATCCGCGTTATCTGTACGGCGCCCCCCACTACACCAGGGGCAGTTCTTAATTCCTACTCCATCACATTTCCCCTTGATCCTGTTCGTGACGCCATGTCGGGACCCAGGGCAGCCGGCCAGCAGCTCTCCCTGACTCCCACCCGGGCAGATAAGGGTCCGGGGCCTTAGAAGGCCGTCAGGCGGGTACTTGTGATGCGTGGAGTGGAATTAATTAGGCGGACGCTTATCGGTTGCAAAGCAAAATTGTTTACTCACGTCAAGGTGGTGTAAGACGGAGGTCAGAGATACTTAGTTAGTTACAGCTTAGAGATCGTCGTTCAGTCGTTCTGCAGATATATATCTATGCGGGCCGGCGGTCGGCTTATCGGGCATGCGGGGCAAGGGTACGCCAGAGAGGTTGCGGCGGGAAGACGCTGACAACTGATCAAATTGTCAGATTTACTCCAAGGTGTGGGCAGAGTTGTCTTCGACTTTGCGAAAAATGTAAGCGGGTTTTGTTTGTATGATAGCCAATTGTTTTTCGCCACGTCATAAATCTAATTAGAATTGCCAATTATCTAGCGGTCTTTGCTAGGGTGTTATTTTCACAGGGTTACTCCTTGTTTTCTTTGACCAATTATAATGATTTATATAAAGCAAAGAAGGCAAAAGTTTTTATTTCTGTTAGTGGTGCAGCAATAAATTTCTTTTTGACATGCGCAGAAAAAAGTGGTTACTATCATTATTGTTAACCCTTAGTTAACCTAGTGCAGAAAAAACTGTTTTAAATGGTTATTACTTGTTTGTGACATGGGCACTACTTAATTTGGTTGTGACAACTTGCAGGCGGTGGTCTCTGGATTCTGCCTCACTAACTGCATGGGGGCCATGGATGGCACCTGCATCCCCATCCTTTGTTGCCTGGGTGTTCAACCAAAAGGACTACTCTTCTATCTTCTGTCAGGGTGTTGTTAACTACCCCCTCCATCAGCTTGAAGGCCACTCCCCTGACCTCAGAGTTTCCCTGGGCTTCCAGCAGATGCACCCAATGCTCCATGGCCTGGAAATTTCCCCCGCAGCCTGGATGTTTCCAGTAACCTCCACCTGCAACACTGAGGCAGCTGGCTACAACCCACCTGCTCCTGAAGTTTCCATGGGCATCTGCCTGCTTCCCTTAGCTTTGCTTAGTGCTCCCCGCCCCCACCCAGCCCCAATATTCCAAAACCCTGTAACTATGGGCCAGAAAACACACCCCAGGTGTACATGGCTCAGCTACTTGCCAACAGTAGTCAAGCTATGGAAGTCATAGCTTGCCTCTGTGCATGCCCAGTCCTGATGTTCTACCACCTCCTCCCACACCAGCTCCTGTTCAGGGTTGGGGTGGGGATGTCTATGGTGGTGTCCAGGTTGCAAAGTGCCTGGATCTGGCCTCTGAGATGTAGTATGTGGGTGCCAGGGTTGCAGTTAATGGAACAGTACCTAAGCATGGGGGTATGGATGTTCCTCCTTGCTGGGTGCAGGATCTGTGGGACTGTGCCTGGGCATGGGGATCCCTGGCTGGGTGTGCAGGTGCTAGGGTTGGGGTCCATGGGGCTGTGCCTGTGTGTGGGGGTTCTGGGCCTAATTTGGGGGTTTGTGTGTACATCATGAGAAGTTTTGTGACAAGGTGTTGGAGGTGCAGGGAAATAGCCCATTGACTTGGATGCCCAGGTCCCAGGGCTTGTGTGGGAGATACCTTGCTTGACCCCACTGTCTGCCTGTCGTTGACAGTTAACTGAAGGCTAGAGGTAGGGCTGGGGATAGGGGCTGTACTTGCTCAGTGCCGGGACAGCCTGGGGTTGGGGTCTGCTGAGTTCTCAGCAGAAGCACTCAAGTGTGGGCTGAATAATAGCGCACCTCCCTCCAAGGGAGAAGTAGAGGGGGGCGCAAAGTAGGCTGGGATGCCAGAGGACACCGATTTAACTTGAATCAATAGGGGAGCAGTAAGCAAGTCCGATACATTGGTCTAACCTGAATCATTTTCAGTTAAGTATAACTTGGACTAGACCTAATGTAGGTTTCTTGCACCATTTTAGACTTGCCTATTTGAGCCAAATTTCTGTATGGCTACAAGCTTAGATTGATCTACATTTACTTAGACTTGTCTAAGTGTAATGTCTGTACATGCCCTTAAGACAGGGGTGGGTAATTATTTTAGCTGGAGGGCCACTTAACAAGTTTTGGTGAGCTATTGAGGCCACACTCATAAAATTGTTCAGGAGGTATCATTTTAACAAATTATAGGTAAAAACAAATTATAACTAAAAATCAAACATCTATTATAACATATTTTAATTTTATTTAAAAAATATTTGTTGTCCTGATTTATGTTTTTATGAGTAGTGGATATAGAGGCCATTCCATAATAGCTCAAAATAAAGCCTTACTCTTGTATATTGTGTGTGGGAGGTGGGTGTGGAGGGTGGTGTGCATGTGTGGGGGTGGATATAAGGTGGGGGTGAGTGTATGTGTGCTTGTGGGGTGGGGGAAAGGCTGTGCCCGCACACTAGGCCCCAGTAGCTAGCTGGGGGTGGATTTTACAGAACCCTGGCCAAGTCTTCAAGAAGAATAATTAAAAAAAAAAAAGTGTCTTTTAACAACTCTGTAGCTGTACAGAAATTTAGTATTTGTCTGTGTTTACTGCCTGTGATACTGTGGTATCATATGTTATACAGTTCTGATGAAATCATAGTTAAGGTTGTAAAATGTGGGGTATAAGTAAATGCTATCTAGGCTGTCAAGCCACATTCCTTTTATTTGCATTTAGGCTGTCAAGACGCATTCCATTCATCCTTATACTCTATGTTTATTCTTTGAATAATACTCTTGAATTGGTTTCTTGTAGTGATGTTGCTTGATAGCTATTTCAGTCATTGAAATCTTGATATCCATCCTAAACTTGTTTTTTTTTCATTATCGTTCTTGATGTCTATTGTATCAGTGCCAGCCTTACAATTGTCTTTAGTCAGATGAGTCTGTTACTGATTTGGTAATAGATAAGTTACTGCCATACTGGTGTGAGGAAAATTTTGAGAGAGCATTTCAACTGAAAATCTCATAAGAATGTTGTTCTTATTAGGTGTAGGCAATATTAGGTGTAGGCATTTTTAGGTGTAGGCAATATAGACCTACAGAATCTGATGTGAGGTTGGCTAATTTAAACAAGTGAAAGAATATTATTTATCATTTAATTGATTTTTCTGCATTTACAAGTTTTATGCAAGGTCCTTAAAGCTATCTGTGTTGTATCCTTTATAAGATCTTAAAACTGGCTCTTGAATTTCCTTTATTACCACCTTTTTCTGTAGTATTCTTTTAATGAATCATTCACATTTAAAAATCTTCAACAAAAAATTGGGTGGTGTGAATAATTGAATAATAATTGAATAATTCAGAAATTATTGAAAAATAAATTCAATCTGAAATTGAAAGTTATCTACTTTTTCTCACTTAGGCAGAAAGTTGAAAAATCTTCCTTCTGGTCAGAACAAAATATTTCATGTGTATTTCAGGATTTTAGAACAAAAGCAAAGGTCTAGATTTTAGCAGTGTTTCCAAAAAATGTAAAAAGGTGGAGGGTACCCATTCTTTCTAAATAGTCTGGAGGGTAGGGTACTTATAACATGGAAACTCTTTTCCTCCTCTGCCCAAGGAGGCTTAATCTTGCATCTCCCACCTCCTAGGATAGAGCACCATCACCAGTTTGCTATGTATGGTTATGACAGGCTCATGCCTGACGCTGCTGTCCTGTACTTCTGGGCCATGTCACACCTGATCCACTTGCCTGCCATGACTTGATGTTCCAAGATGACCGTGTACTCGCCTGAAGGTGATCCAGTGGTTCTCTGAGGGCTGGATGTGACTCTAGTGGTGCATCTTCTGTGGTGCTCCTCCTCCCCTACACCCCACCCCTTTCTGTTCAGGTGTTATTGTCGTTTGTTGGGCAGTTGTAGGTTTTTGCCACATGGGCTACCCCACAGTGCTAGGCCGTGGCTTGGCTCCTTATGGGTCTGTCTCCCGTTCGTGTTAATGTAGGAACATAAAAGAATTCCAACTAAACAGATAAGATAAATTGTAATGGCTCGGCTTGGTGGCCAGGCAGGGCATGGGTGCCTCACTGCCCTGAGCTTTTCCCCCTTTTTGGGGGTGCAAATTACTTCGTGCCTTATGGCTCCTCCCTTCTTATTGGGCCCCTTGGGAATGTGCCCTCTCTGGGCATACACTTCCTGGCCAGTTCTGACTTCGCCTTGTGGTGGCCACTCTCATACTCCCACAAGGCCTGTGCTCCTCCCAGCCTCCTGCTGGCATGTCTCCAGTCCACGGGCATCACCGGTGGATCCGTGTGGTTGGGGCACTGCTTCGGGGAGTTCTTCCCCGGTAAATGCCTGTGGGCAGCCCCTGGGTACCTGTTGCCAGCTTCACTGGGCTAGGGTCCTCAGGCGGGGGTCACTGGGCGCATGCTCAGCTCATGCTGTGCTATGGGTACGATGCTACGATGCCTCCTGCCAAGGGGCTTACTGGCAGCGTCTCTCTGCTGTTCCCAGCAGTCACCATACTCACCACTACCCCCTGCGTCTCCTCTGGGTAAGATGCAGCTGGTTCCCCAGCTGCCACATGAGGCACAGCCAGCTGTCTAGCCCCTGTGGGACCCACAGCCCATGCCTTCTCAGCTTCCCCTCAGCAGGGAGAGTGCTGGTGTTCTGCTGGGGATGAGAACAGATGAACCGGTTTTCAGTCCCTTGGCTTCTGTTTCCCCTTGCCCCTGCCTCCAGTGTGCTTTTGGCCTGTTGCCCCAGGGCTCTGGGCCTATTTGGAGCACACTTCTAGCCAGTGCAGTACTGGCTCGCCCATGCACGCTCTATTCATCCATGCTACCATGGGCAGGTGAGCTGGGTAGAGTGGCTGTCAGAATGGTATTTTGGGGTAGATCTCAAACTCTGGTTGATGCTGTTCCTCTTTGCATCAACTATTTAAATATTCACTTGGAGTAGAGCATAGAATTCTGACGTCCTACCTCCTAGGTCAGGGGTTGGCAACTTTTTCAGAGCTGTGAGCCAAAATAAAACAGCTGGGTCTGAAGAGGGCCAGCAATTGCAACCTGGTTGTTATTTATGCTTCTCCCACTTCTTCTCACTGTCCTGCTGCTGGAATGGCACTGAATTGTCCCACTAGTCAAATACCACCAATGTGCAGGCTTTATGGGTCATATGAAATCACATGTTGGGTCAGAGATGTAGCCCATGGTTTGTACAGCTGCCAAACCCAGTCCTAGATTAATACTTCAGCCACAAGGCTACATAATCCTTTTTAGCTGCTCTCTGGCCCAATGAATATTTAAAAAATTATATAACATTGATCGGCTTCAGCAGAGAGGAGCCCACCCTAAAGCGTTCTTACAGCATGGTCACTACGGTGCTCTTCTTGGCAATGGAATATGTGGGTGCAAGAGACCTGAGGCAAAGGAGGCAGTCTCTGGCTGAGTCTCCTACTGAGTTATTAATTAAAAAGGTAGTGGCATTGACACCACCCCTTCCTTATTGGTTTTGTGAATCAACCCTGAAAACTTCTTTAGCAGAAACTACTCAACACATTAATAGTTCAGCCAGCTCTCCCTCTCTATTTTAAGCTAAGTTTTCCTTTATTTTCTTGCACTTTAAAGCTCCTTTTGCATTATTATAACTAAACCATTTTGAGTTTGTTAACATATCTTCTGAAGTGTAAACATTTATTCCAGTAATGGTCTTAATGCTATCTGCAGAGGTAATCCAACCTCCTAAATTCTAAGCATTATTGATTTTTTTGATTTTTTTTTTTTTTAGTTTGCCTAAATAAATTAGGGTTATGTCACCTAGTGCTGGAACAAAAGGTATCTCAGGTATTTTTAAAGTGTATTGAAGAAGAGATGTTGGAAGACTTTCCATTCTGTCGTTTGCTTGGAGTAGCTCTGGATAATTTTTCCATACAATGGGGTAATTCTGAAACACCCAGACACTTTTTCTTTTCATTTTATTTGATGCCATATCAGATCCATCCACACCATATGGTAGTATTAGAGTGATGTAGCCATGATGGTCCAGGAATTATGTATGAGACAAGAATTTTTTGGGCGATATCTTTTATTTGACCAACTGTATAGTTGGCATAAAGTTAGACAAGCTTTTGAATCGTTTTCAGGTCTCAGGAGGAAAGCAAGCACAGTGATTTTGTTTTTCTTGTCAGACCTGAAGAAAAATGCTTTACACTCAGAAATTTGTCTAACTGTATCCCAACTATACAGTTGGTCCAATTAAAGACATTGCCCCTCCCCACCAAATCCACATTATTCCTAAAGCAACCAGTTAACCTTTAAATAGTTAAACTGAAGAACAGCCTGAGAAAAATCAAAGGTTCTATATATAAATATTGAAAAAGTGAATATATATATTCACAGCTGAAATTATTTTGCAGCTGAAATTATTTTGATTTAAAAAAACCACACACTTTTTCTGGTGTAACCGAAATAATTCTACTGGTAATGTATTAAGTATTATCCTGCAAAGATAAACAACATATGAAGGACAGGGAAGCCAACCAAATACATTAATATTTTTTTACATACATTCATACATATACACACACATATACATATATATGTATGTATGTATGCATCTGGTTGACTCCCCTGTCCTTCACATGTTGTTTACTTTCGCAGGTTACCACTAAAATTATTTCAATTATACCAGAAAATGTGTGTGACTTTTTTAATCAAATAATTTCAGCCATAAAATAACAGCCCTTCTGCTGATACAGTTATACTAAGGTTGTCAAACATAAGGCCTGCAGGCTGGATCCAGCAAGAGTGGCATTAACTCTCTGGGTTCCAGAGCTACGCTGAAACTGTATCTCCAGAAGCTGCAGGTTTTTTAATGTGGCCACTATTTTTTATGGATTTGTCACCCGTGTGTTTGTCCCCCACCACTACTTGTGTTATTCGAATAAAAGATCATTTGCTAGTTTCATTTTTCTCATCCCTGTATGTGAATAATGGAATAAACATATTTATCAGTGTAACTACATCCCCAGTTGGAAAAGTGTGTTTTAAATAGTTGAGGGCAAAGGCATTTTATTTTTAAAATTGTTTAAATTTCTAGTCTAGAAAAGAGTAAGAAATCTGCCAAATCTTAATTATTTTTCTCAATACCCATTGAGCAATGTGAATGACACCACTTTAGTCGCATAAGGTACTTTTCCATGCCTTAATGAAAGACATGACTAAAGACAAGTGAGTGATATTAACTATGAATATTTGTTAATGCCAAGGGAAAAAACGGGAGAGTGGACACAAGCAGACAATAAATAATGGTTTCTTCAGTTCTCTCTTACATGTCCTTTAAGAAATTATATGTTTAAAAGTGGTGAAAATGATAACTTTCAGACTTTTTGCCTGGTGATAATGGGATAAATTAAATAAGTCAATACCAAAGTATATAATTTTCAGAAATAATAGTGAGTCCCACTTTAGTGTATTATAAGAACTGAAGTAGCTTAGATGGTCAAAATAATTCTGTTTTGTGGATAGGTGTGTTCATTTTGGTTAAAGTTAAGATATGGGGGTAGTATTTATGGGTTTTGTTTAGGAAAATTTAATCATCTTCTTCCATATTTTAGATTAAGATGGCTAAATTCCTGCTACTGTTGTCACTAGAGGTGCAAGACACTGTTAAGGTTTGTCTGAATTTAAATATTAGCTACCATCACTCTTTTGTTGGCGCAGCACTTTTCTTGGATGGTCCTGATAGCATCTTTAGGTCAGAACATGTGTTTTGTTAATTTAATATGCAACAGAGTGATAATTCCTTTTTTACTTATGTGGAAGGAACTCTCAAAACTTAAGGTTTTTATATTTGTTTTATTTTCTAGCATACTTGTTTAGTTCTATAGTTAATATTTAGTTGAAATTTTGTTCTGGTTGAGACTAAACATGTTTACTTTTATAGAAGAGTCATTTAGTTTATAAACTGTCCTTGAACTGATATGATTTGTAAAGAGACCCTTCAGTTAAGCCAGTCCTGAAGGAAAGCCTTCACTTTTCTCTCTTTTGGTGATTCCTGGAGAAAAGTGACTCTTTTTGATCTACGTTTGGTAGGGAAGTTGCTCAAGCACTGCCAAGTAAATTAATTACTGAATAATTATGTTTACATCTATTCAATATTTAAATGACTTATTTTTAGCCAAGTCCATTATTTAAAAATTATTACTATATTTATGCATAAAACGCACTTTTTATATAAACTTGTATTTAAATACAAAGCATTTTTCAATAAACACCTCAAAGAAGCTTATGCCATTGCTAAACATTTAGGAAAAAGCAAGGCTTTTGCATAAACTTTTCCCTAGTTGTGTGCATTTGCCTTATGATTATATGCATTTACTGTATTTATGAGTAATTTTTAATAATATTCATAGACTTTTTGTGTGAATCTGGGGAGGGAATGGAGAAAGCTATGAATGTGAAGAAATCTCAGATAATACACTTTCTGTGACCATAAAAAAGATGCACTACAAACCACTTTTCACTTTGAGATTCTGGAAGAAAAATATCTTTGCCTTTTTTAAAAACATGGAGATGCCTGACTTTGTGGCTAGGGACAGACATTACACATAAACCGGTTTAAGTAATCAGTAAAACGTTTAAACCTGTAAAAGAACAGACGTTCAGTACACATAAACCAGTTTGAAAATGGCTGAAACCGGTTTGAGATAAATCTGGTTGAATGTAGTATCGGACTTAAATGATTTGGGTCAAACTGGTTTATGCAATGTCTGTCCCAGAACCCTTCCTGGTTTAACTTAAACCAGTGGCCCCCAGCACCCCAAATGCTTTGCAGCCCTGGGTGGGGCTCTCTGCTCCAAAACAGGGCTGGCTCCACCCTGCGGCTATTTCACTGGAACTCCAGCAGAGACTGCAGGCACAGCAGGGTCTACCTGGCTTCCTTGTCTTCCCCCCCCCCCCCTTCCCCCCCTTCAGGTAGGGATTCCTCCCTTCCCTCTCCCACAGCACAGACTGTAGCCAGGATGTGGTATGCTAGCTAATTCTGAGAGGTGTCTGTGTAAGGCATTGACTTAGGGCTTTTTGGAGTTTATCAGCATGTCAGCTGGTAATGTCCCTCTGTTCCTTCTTTTGAAAAAGTTGTTTAAGAAGAGCTTGAACTAATGAGAGAGGCTTTTATTTTCTTGATGGGGTGCTAAATGCTCTGTTATCAACTTCCTGCTGGTCTGGTCAGGAGCGGTGGGGTGGGGTCGGGGGAGGGAAGGGAACCCCTCCCTAATCAGAGCATCCTGCTGGAGGCTGGACACACCCCCCTCCCGCCCCAGCTCAGGCCTGTGGAAGGGAAGGGAGGGCTGCTTTAGTGCCCTCCAGCTTCTAGCCTGAGCCACTGCAGGCATGTACCTGCATTTTCTCAGTCCAGAGCGGATGTCTCTGTGGTTACAAATCGGTTCAGCCTACCCAGGTTAGACTAACCTGCAAAGATTGACTCAATTCAGGTGCAGCCTTTTTGAATGTCTGTCCCTAGCCTTTGAGAAAACAATTCGGTCTAGTCTGGCCTTTTAATTAAAAATATTTCATAAATATAATCTATAGTAGCATGACTTGTGATTTATAATAAGAAGCTTCTTATACAAACTATACAAAACTAAAAGTTATAATAGGTAAATATTTTACTGTGTATTTCTAATATCATGTAACATAAACAAAATATATTAGGGTAACAAAGGAAAAATTCTAAAACTGCATTCCAAAGTCTGCATTTGGGCTTAGAGATGCTAATTACAGATTTGTTGACAAAGAAGTGGTTTGAAAGCTGCTTGTGCAGTTGTTAGGAGAAGGCTGGGATTCTGTGCAAGTTTTTTTCAATTAGCTGAACACTTCATTTAATAACATTTAATAACAAAAAAGCAACTAAAACAAAAAAATAGACTTCAAGAACCATGTCTATTAAGTAATTATGATAATTATCTCCAAATTCATGGATGATTATGTAATAGCTTATTAATTATGTTAATGATCATTTTTGGTTCTGTATTGAGTTTTGCAACCCAGAGAAACTAAATAGGTAGTGTACATGCACATGGTCTTGTTTCTTATTGTTTGGACTATTTTGTTCTGCTTTAGACATTCTTGTACTACAAATGATGCTGTTCTTATAAATGGATAATATGTATAAATTACACAGACCATGAAAATGGATTACCTCGAATTTATGAACAGGTAATTGTATTTTCTCTTAGTCTTAACGATAAACATTATTTGCATTTAATTTGCTCTTGGCCTCTGTGACTCAGCAATGTCAGGTGTAATACAGAATATTCAAAAGACTAAAAGTAAAATCTGTCACTGAATTACTGACTTTGTATTCTGTTGTCTTCCAAATTCAATAATGCATACTCATTGGATAATAGAGGCTCAGGTGAAAAGGGTTTTGTATAACTTATTTTTATGCTCTTAATAGAGAAAATGTGCAAGACATACCTAATAGATAAAAACTAAAATAGCTGTGGCCCTGATGCCATTGTATAGTAAAAAGGATTAAGTCAGTATTACTTATGAATAGGGATCGTAGTTTTCTCTGTTTAAATACCTCAAATTCTCTGATAAAAAGAACCACACATTCTTTGATTCTTAGATTCTTTGATTTAAAAACCCCAAATCTGCATTTTTCCATGATTAAAATGAAATGCTACTATATGCAGAGGTATCAGTTGAACACAATGATTTATTGATATATTTTCAATTCTAAGCAATTTGGAAGCTTACCAGTGCCTGAATCACTATAAAAAATACATTCTAAATTTCTGTACATTTTGGTGTTTGATCTTGGGTTTTTTATCATGGAAAATCAGAACTCCTCCTGCCCCTTTCACTCATCAAGATGTGGGTCCATCTGTGGCTGTTGCCTTCCACTGCTTTGTGGTGCTGAGCTGCCCTGATATGCTGGTGCCCTGCCCATGCCATTTCCCCTCACTCCCAAGCCACAGCCCACCAGTTCTGCTGGTGCCCCTGCTTCTGACCCACATCCTACCAGCCCTGCCACTGCCCCTCACTCCGCCCCACAGCCCCCTGGCCCTGCCGATGCCCTTCACTCCACACCTACTGCCCCCCCCCCCCCCAGTCCTGCTGGTGCCCCTCACTTCTGACCCACAGCCCTCTGGCCCTGCCAGTGCCCTTCACTCCTGACCCACATCCCCCTGGCTCTGTTGGTGTCCTTTACTCCTGCCCCACAACCCTGCCAGTGCCCCTTCCGACCCACAACCCTGTGGTCCTACTAGTGCCTCTTACTACTGACTCACAGCCTCCCCATCCTGATGGTGCCCCTCACTCCTGCCCTGCAGCTCTCCACCCTATCAGCCCTGCCAGAGGGCTCCCCCAGTTGCCAGGGCTGCAGGACCAGAGACCCAGGTCCGCAGCTCTCTTCTCCTCCCCTTGCCCCTCCCCATCAGTGTCCAAGCCCCAGCTGCCATCTGTGGGTGGCAGGAGCTGCTCCAGATTAAGCAGAGCACGGAGCCCAGCTCTCCCACCCCTGCAGGTGGCAAGGCTGGAGCAGAGCCTATGGGAGGGTGTTGGATACAGGCTGTCCGCTGTGGGCTTGGAGCTCCTCACCATACTACCGTCCCCCTAGGGCCACTGTGACCATCCGGTTGGACCCAGTGCAGCAAAGCAGAGCAGGGCAGGAGGCTCAGTGTTGCCACCAGGAACTCTGTGCTGCCACTGGCGAGGCACCCCCCTGTCTGCCTGGCAGCAGTGGGGGGCACAACTTCCCGCTGCTGCCCCTGCTGCTGCCAGATGGACAGGGGATGCGTTGCCATGGCAGTGCAGGGCTCCCAGTGGCAGCACCGAGCCTCTGTCCTGGCACTCTGCCCTGCCATACCGGGTCCTGCCTGTCCGCACAGAGGCTCCAGGGGAAGGGCAGCAGGGCAGGGAGCCCTGAGCCTGCAGTGGGCAGCCAGCATCCGCCCCTGCCTTGCGCACAAATCTGAGGGGCACATGCCCCGCCATGCCTTCCCAAGAAAATGAACGCAGTGGCCAGCCTCCACCACCTCCCCTGTGCATCCCCCAGACATGCCACCCACAGCTCCATTCTGCTTCTCAGCCAGGCCCTGAGGCTGTGCATTCCCATCCCAGCCCCATGCCCTGGGCCTCAAGCCCTCTATGCACCACCCCAGCTGGGCAGCATCAGCTCTGCCCAACTCCCTCTCTCACTGTGAGAGCCACAATACTGCCCCTCCAGACCTGCCTGCAGGGAGCTGCGGGAGCTGCTTGCTTAACACTGCCTTTCTGCCACCTGCATGTGTGCAGGCTGGAACTCTGCCAGCCTGCAAGGGGAAATCAACCATTTCCCATGTTTTTCTCCTTTAAAGGATAAGAAAATCTGCGTTTTTCTCCTTCAAAAGAGAAAATCCAGGTTTTTCTCCTTAAAATGAGAAAACCCTTCTTTTACTGTGCTTTTCAGTGGCAAATGGAAAACCTGGATCCCTGCTTATGAAGTGTCTCAACATACTCAATTCTAGAGCATGAGGATTTAGAAAACTTTATATTGGTGTCTGTGGTGTTATCTAAGCTCCCTTCTGTGATATAGGAGTCAGTGGGTGCATCTACACATTTGCTTAACTGTGCAGCAAACTAATTTGCTGCAGTGTAAAACATCAGTCTACATGTGCGATGCTATTAGACCACTGAAAAGTAATTTTTGCCTCCGTAAGATAGTATTGTGTTATCTTATGGCGGCAAAAATAACTGCACCTAAATACCTAAATGCACGTGTAAATGCTGACCCCGGTGTACATTGTGCCTTGTCAGCCCAGGCAGCTGTGGGCCAGACCCCTGCCTGTCACCTAACCACAGGACTCTGCATGCTGGGCACTTCTTTGCTTCAGCCAACCTCTCTGCCACCCGACGCCAGCTCTGAGAGCCTGAGGCTGATCCCCTGGGCCCACCCCAGCTCAAATGCTGTGGTCCCAGGCTCAGTATCTACACATGCATCCTGGACTGCAGCAGTTTGAACATCTACACATGCCATTAAGGTGCTATGATAAGCTCCAGCACAAATGTGTAAATGGTACATGTAGATGCACTCAGTATCTTCAAGATGCTAATTGCTTCTTCTTGTTTACCTCCTGATTACCTGCAGTCACTCCTTCCAACTAAGGTGAAAGTGACTTCAGCTGTTCATGAGTTCAAGTAGGTCTTGACTGTGCTTTTTGGAAAAGTAGTAGGTGAAGTCATAATGCAGCTTTCTAAATATAGAGCAGAGGAACACACTTAAGGAATTCAATTTTTGCCACAGTGCACTTGCACCAACTGATATGAGCCATAGTTATGATGAGACTAGCGTGAATGGTATGTTTACCAGAAATTTTAAATAGTGTTTCACCCCAAACTGCTTATGACAAAACTATACAGGGAGACCTTTCATTCTAATTTATTTCAATTTGCCCTAATAAATAAAGCAATCGAGAGACTTTGCTTTAGAGAACAAAATGTGTGTGCATTTGGTCATTTCCCTTTATCACTCTAGTATGGGAGAAGCATTCCATTATGACCAAAAAGAGGACTTAAAAAAGATAACATGAACTCCTTAGAATACCATCTCATTTTAATGTGAAGTAAAAGTAATCAACTCTAATTGGAACATTTGTTAATATTTAGAGGGTTTAGAACCTGGGCTATGAAGGAAGGCCACTGAATGATTTAGTATAATGGTGTGTCCGATTTACTATGTGTAGAATACTTTGATTATTTGTAATATACTTTGTATAATTTGTATAATCCCTGAGTGGAGAGACTTCATCTGAGTCTGTTGGTTTGACACTGTAGTAAAGATAATTTATAAGTGTAGGCTGCTAATGCTGGGCATTCAAAGATCAGTTTTATTTACAAGCTAGTTGTTGTTAAATATAATTTTATTTTAAATTCATTAAATTTATGGTGAATAAAGATCAGGTAGGTCGAATTAGTAATTATTTCTTATAGTACAAGGTTAAAAAATTACTCCACTATTTGTCCTATACACATTCTCACGGTGCATAGTATTACAAAGGCATGCATTTTAACACAACTTTTGATCTAGTAGGACCAAAGACCCATTCATAAATGTGAATTGTCTAGAAGCCCTAGGTCCTGTCAGCTGACATTTACTACTGCAGTGCAGTAATGAATTTCACATTAATACATATTATGAGGGCATCATATTGTAAGAAAGTTAGAAACATCTTTGTCCTTGGTTCAAAGTGGCAAAAATTCTCATGCATAGCCTACAGATTTTTCCACAAAAAGGAGTTTTTTGAATCAGTAATAAATGTCAGCAAAGCCAGTAGTTAAGACAATGAAAAAAATACTGAACAAGGAAAAGAACTGAATAATTAGACTAAAACAAAGCAATCAACAGTATTACTTACATATGTTAATTTGGTGCCTTAATTTGTGTTACTACTTCTCGTGTTTCTACTACACCACATTTGACCATTTTGTTACACATGCTTGTGCTCACTTGTGTTCCTGGTGAGGTCTTTCATTGTACATGTGCCTTCAAGCAGCAGGCATTGCAGTAGGTGTTGCATAGTCTGAGGCTCTGTGTTGCAGTCACAGATGGTTGAACCAATAATACAGCCCCACTTCTTCATTAGCGCCTTGGAGTGTCCAACTTTAGTGTGTAGGTGGCGGAGACATTGCCACCTTTGCCATGGTTCATAAGCCTCTAGTGGTAAAGACTCAGGTACTGGAATGTCCATTTTTTCACTGTCCAGTACTTTCTTCATATTCCACATCTGTAATTGCATCTCCTTGGGTGTGGCATCAGGAGTTTGGATGCTGGTAAGGAAGCTCCTATGTGATTTCAGGCATTTCTGTGCTGTGGGATTGTTGTATAGCAGGTGTCTCACATCTTCAGTTTGTCTCAATCATTCTCCCCTTCTGGCCACTGCTCTTCAGATATCAGAGTGATGCCAGCCAGCAGGTACATACTATTTATGCTGGTAGGCTTCAGACATCCTGTGATGCATGGGCAGATATCATTGGATGGTGTCAAGATATCAGGATGGTGTCAAGATGCTTAGCATGTACAGATCTCTTCCATACAGGGCATTCATACTTAGCAGAGGAGAAAGTGAGAGGCAGAGCAGTCATTCAGATGGTTGAGGGACTAGCTCCCCATTTCAAGTTGGTGAGCTTATCTAAAATGTTGTTATAAGTGTTCACCTTTGCTTTTGTCATCGTGATGTGTTCTTTGTATGAGAGGGTGACTCCAAGGTAAACTGGGTTTGGACATTGGGATAGTGGGGTCCCAGACCATATAATGTTGAGCTGGTGGTTGGCCTCATGATTTTTCAGATGGAGACCACATACATGTGTTTTTGGTGGGTTGGCAATTTAAGGAATTGGTTTTCAATGTACAATAAAAGCTCTGTTATCCAGCATCCCCTGGGAACAGGGGATGCCGGATAACAAAATATGCTGTTTAATTGAGTGGCCCCAGCTGCCGCTTCTCACGCTGTGTCTGGGGTGTCCCTCCACCCCTCCCATGGCATCAGGACGGGGAGGCGGGTACCGCACAGCCTGTTATGCCCTCGGGCTGTTGGGGCTCAGCAGCGCAGGCTGCTTTGCCCCGAGCCATGGGGACTTGGAGAAACCAGAAGTGCCACGATGGGCACTTCTGGTTTCACTTTATCTTACAAGCCGGCATGCCGGTTAGTGGAGCCTGCCAGTTTGTAAGATGCCAGGTAACAGAACTTCTACTGTAGTATGAGGGTAGGCCAATTAGTGCCTTGCTTAGGGATTTTTCAATATGGTCAAAGCCACTGTTTTGGGCAGTGATGCAAGTACGCTTCCTGGGGGAGGTCATTAATTTGTGACTTCTTTCTGCTTCGCTTCCCATCCAGTTTGATACAAAAAAAAAAAGTCTGTTTTTGAGCAGGGTCTGTATCAGCTCTGTAAGATATAGATCTTGTATCATTTCCAGGGTCTTATGGAAGAGTCGCCAGTGGTTAACTGTACTGTAGGTGGCTGCTAGGTTAATGAACAGAGCTCCAGTGATTTGGTGTCTTTCAAAACCGTTCTCAATATGTTGAGCTAGATTGAGCAGCTGGCTCATTGTTGATTTTCCAGGGCAAAAGCCTCCCTGTTCAGAGATTAGGTGTTTATCCATGTATAGGGCAAGCCAGTTCAATATCAGTCATTTGTACAATTTGTATGTGTGGCATAGCAGGGAGATAGGTCTGAAGCAATTTGGGTCGGATGGATCTTTGCCTGGTTGTGTTAGTAAGGGAGCCATAGGAAGAGAGTGATCTTGCAGTGCTTATTTTAAAACAAAATAATTGTTTTCAGGTTTGTATTTTGTCTAGTAGTAGTAATCTTATTCCTGCAGTGGTGTAGAAAACTTAAGAAGCATTGTATCAGGAAACCATTTTTATATTTTTCATAGGAAAGTACTGGGATACAATTCTTTTTACCCCTCCTTTCCCTCCCCCTCTTAAAAAAGGGCTTATCAAAATGTGAACAGATTAATGTTTTTATTAAATAAAAGTGTTGCAGCTGATGTATAATGGTCAATTATAATGACTAAAGTAGCTGTTTTATCCAGCCTTTTTATGGTAGTAATATTTTTATCTTCCCGTCAATAGCATTCAGGGAACAAGATTTGCCAGTTCTCCTAACTTCCTTATATGCTGTTTCCAGTGCAAATGAAAGAGAGTTCTGTAGATTAATGAGCAGTTAGCGATTGTAGGAAGTAAGACTGGAAAGGGACCTTCTGGCTTATTGAGCCTAGTTCCCTTCTCTGTCAAGGAGCCACATCATAACATCCCTTTCATAATACTGTCAAGCTTCATTTTAAAACTGCTTGGTTTTCTTGTTCCTATTGGGAAACTGTTCCAGAAACTGTTTTCACTCCCCTGATGCTTAGAAACCTTTTTCTAATTTTCAGCTTAAAATTTATTCATGGCTAGTTTATACCCATTTGTTCTTGTGACAATATTGTTCTTTAGCTTTAATAGCCCTTCTTCCTCCCTAGTGTTTACTCTTCTGATGTATTTGTGCACAGTAATCGTTCCTTCTCAGCCCTCATTTTACTAGGGTAAACAATTCATGTTCTTCTAGTCTCTTCATGCAAGATAGGCTCTCCATACCCCAGTCATCCTAGTAGCTTTCCCAGCACTTGTTCCAGTATGAGTTCATCTTTTTTTAAACAGGAATATGAAGTATGTGTGCTAGAAGTGGCTTTACGGCTTGTCAGGAGCACGTGCTTAGGACCTTGTCTAATCTCTCTGAATACATCCCAAATACATGCCAAGCCAGGCATGGCTTTTAGATTGGGATGAGCCATTGCTTCTTTTTATCTCTGAAACCCCAGCTTTTCATTCCCTGACCATCTCTGGTTGCCTATTATCCTCCCTCAGGAAGCTGCAGTCCAGTTCAGCTCATGAGAGTGCACTTCCCCTCTTTAAAGAGGAAAGGAGTGCACCACAAAATGCCAAGCAGCAAAGCAGACCACTCCTCTTCAACAAAGATATATATTGGGAAATAGTAGTTCAGCAAACAGAATCCTTCCTCCCCTCCAGCAGACTTATAAGCAGTCCCTTTGTCCCCAGTCTAGCCTATATAACCCTGAGCATCCCAAAGTTAGCTCAGCTGTTCAATTTCTTCTGCTCTTAGGTCAACACCCTCCTTTTCAAACTCTTTTCTCTATTGCTTTCCTAATTTTACGAGATGTCGACTATTTGGTTTTCTGGCCTGTCTGTCTGAGATATGTCCATGTCAGAGTTGTGAACAGAATCAAAGAATCCTGATTTTTCATTCCTTCACAGTGGTGTCTTCCTCCTATGATTAAAAAACAGTTTATTAATAAAAACCAAACTCATGTTTTTGAATACTACAGAATAATATGCATTTCCTTTTAGTACTCAGCATTATATATTAGGTAAGTTTGGGTTTTTAAGGCCCCCCCTACACATGCAGGTAAAGGTATAGTTGGTTATAATGCATGATCCACACAACTGTGCATTAGATCCAATCATACCTTATCCTGGGTTCCCCTTCCATTGGCAAGAAACAGACACCCATGGCTATGAGCTCCCTTTGCTAAAGGGGCTCCCAGCTGCAGAGGCCACATGCAGCCAGGAGCCAGAGTGCCACAGGTGAAGGGGGTCTGGGTCCCTACTGCATCTCACATGCAGCCGGGACTTAGAGTCCCGGATGGGCCCAGGGGTTTCACACACCCTGAGCCTTTGGCAGCCAGGCTTCAGGGTTGCCCCCCTGGGTCTGGAAGCCCTGTCAACTGAGAGGGCTGCCAGCCACAGGGGAGACTGCTACACATGCAAATTAAAGTTCAATAGCAACAACTTATAAGGTTAGTACACATTTTTGAGGTCTAACTTTATAGTTGTTTAGAGCTTTTTATCATGTGATAGCTACTTTGTACAAGTAGCCGGTCTCCAGGTAATTGAGCAATTAACCAGTTAATTGCACAAGACCTGTAATTTGTACAGGGGACCTTAGACTATAATATAAATGGAAGTGGAAAATAATTTGGTGGGAGACCAATTAAAACACACTGAATAATGCCAAAGCATACATAGGAACTACTTATCTCTGTCATTTCTTCTTAAATGTTTGAGAATAAGTATGGAAGAAAAATTAGTGATTAGTAACCTACTTAAAGATTCCAACATTCATCTATAGATATAACAACCTCTAATCCACAGGACAGATAACATAAACTGACATTTCAACTATTTTTCAGAAGAGAAGATGCATGCATCTACATGGGCCATTAAGGTGACATGATGAACTCTGGCACAATTTGCACTAAAGTCAGCTACTCCCTCCTGGGTGCAGGGTCTACACATGCACCCAGGACTACAGCAGTTTGAGTCAGAGTGGAACAGTTCTAGGAGACAGCGGGTGGCAGAGGGACTGGCTGGGGCATGAGGGTGCTACAGTGTGAAGCTAGGCAGCCAGCCCCTGTCATGCCCCAGGCAGCCTGTCACCATTTACATGTGAATTTCAGTGGAGTTAAGTACTTTGCTGTAAAATAGTACTGTTGACAGCACTATCTTATAGCACAGTTAATAAATTTACTGTATCCTAATACCGGCACATGTGTATATGGTAACACTTTACTGTGGAGCTAATTAGTCAATGCTGCAGTAAAGCACACATGTAGATGCATCCAGAGAGAAATGTTTGGAGATTTGTCATTTTCGTATGATCATAGAATAATTTGTATAATCCTCATCTGAAATAATACAGAAATAGTCCTGATAGTATGAGCAGAGTATAAAGTTTATGAATAATTATACAATTTTTTTTTTTCAAAAATGAACTGCAGGGCTTGGCCATTATTTATTAGAAATTTCTAGTTTTAAAGGGTTTGTAACAGATACTTCTTGCTGGATTGAATCAGATTTTGGTAATTTATTTAATATTAAATGTTTAACAAAATGTTCAAATACTTTATATTCCAAGCAAAGTATTTTCATTAATAAGCAGTTCATAATGCAAAGAAATTATTTTATGCATTTTGTAAACATTAATACAGTGGAGTGAAACTTGGAAATTACCTGATGTGTACACGTGGTAACTTGAAGAATTTTAGAACAGTTTTTCATACCTTAGTACACATTCTAAATGCTTTTCATGTAAATCCTTGATCAAACCAGCCCCAAAGATTGATTGTTAATATATTGTATGCAACCTTTTTAATGAAATTACCTTCATTCTTTTTCCTTGGCTTTGAAGGTCCATTTAATTAAACATAAATTAATTTAAGTATTTTACTGATTTTAGGTAAGGGCAGAGAGTAAGCACCCTGCTATTCCTAGGTAGACCTTAAGGTTTTGTTATGTTGGTAGGATGGACTAGTTTGAGGGTTAACGAAGAGTAATCTCTCTTTAATGAGGGAAAGTGATAGAGGATTTCCTGAACTGTCGATCACTACCATAAGTGTGACTGTTAACTCATGAATCTATGGACTTTGTACATGTATACACCTTCTCTGTTGATCAAAGTGAATTTGGACTTGATGGCACCACTACTGAACAATACAGGCAGAATGACTTATGCAGTCAGCATAATTAATTGTTTTGATTTCTCAGAACCAAATTTTTCAAATGCTTCTTAGATCCTTGAAGGGGAACCAGGTTCAGTGGTGAGATGTACACTGTACAGAGGAACGTGAAATAGGTATCTTTCTCATTATATCATTCCATGTTGTTTTGTATTTGTTTTTAAAAGTATATGTTGCCATGAATTTAGAAAGGAATTTTTACTCATGAGTCATGAAAGCAACCAGTCCCAGATAAGCCTCAATAAAACTTTTAATACAGCACAATCAGGCGCTTTGCATATTCTATATAATTTCAAAAAGATATGTTTTAGAAGGGGTTTGTTTGTTTTTTAACTTGTTGTTATTTTTATATTCTTACGTCTTGCTTTTAATGCCAGGAGTATAGTAGCATGAAGTAAAAACAAAATAAACTAATGGAAGTTTTAGAAATTACTAAAACCAATCTAAATGACTTTTCCTTTTATAAGAATGTCACAGCTCTAATAGTGTGTGCTTTTGAAATGTGGAAGCAAGTGCTGTTTATCCCACTCTAAGTGAATCTCTCGTTTCCAATGGTAAAAGTGTCTATTTCTCAGTCTAATAGACTGTGAGATAGTGGACCTTAAATATGTCACTAATGCAGAGCTGTGAAAATTTCCTATCGTTCACTGTATTCCAGTCTAGTTCTGGCTAAGGGGAAAAAATATTGTAGCTAGCATGGTGATGTGAAGCTACTCAGAGGTTTAAAATATTAGAAATGTTCCCAAAGATTGACTAGTAAGTAAAGTGCAGGTAGAGTCAAGAGTGCATGATAAATTCATTTCTTCCATAATATGCTACCAAGTAGATGGTGTATACATTTTAATCACTAGCCTTAGTCAAAATAACATTCATTCCCACTAAGTGCAGGGGTAATGGGGATCTTATATGCACACTGCTATATGCAGGGATATTTGAGGGAACATTCAGCTGTTCTGTTGATGTAAATAATTGAAGTTAATTGGAGTGAATACATGAGTTGAATTTCAGGCTCCCATCTGCTGTTTACAGATGGAATAGCAGGGACCTCTATCTCAGACAACCTATTTTAAATGGCAGTAGAAAATGGAATACAATTATCTTTTGTATCAAAATGCATGTGGGGTCTGAGCTAACTCCCACTGGAGTCAGTATCTCTTGTTTCAGGAGGATTTGACTCAGGCCCTTAAAAGAGCAAGTCGAGTACTGAACTCATCTGATGGAAAATTAAACTGACAGTCTTTGTAAGCCACTTTCCTCCTTCTGCAGGACAGACTGTGCAGGCCCTTAGCACCTCCAGTCAGGATTCCCCCCCTCTAAATCTTTAGAGGATCTATTGTAATCAGAGATACAACTGGACCCTGGGCAGTAGTGGTGCATAGGGCAGCAGCTGCAGCTGGATTGCTGGCAACATCTGTTATTTTTATGCCCTCCCCCCATCAAGTAGGCTTCCTGGGCTCGTGCCCCAGTTGCCCCCTCTTAGTTACACTACTGGTTGTAATTACATTCTCAAACCAGTATTAGAAAGTCTTTTTCAGTTTTCTTTGGGATTGATTCATTTTAAGATCAGGTCATGAGACCCACCTGTGTCTATCCACAACACAAAAATAGGTGAGGAGGAGCCTGATCTTGCTAGGAATTGAGTATTCTCATCTCCATATACAACAATGGTGCTTGAAACACTGATCCAATTCTACAGGAGTTTTTAGAACTTAATTCCCATTGAAATCAATTATAGTTAGGTGCCTAAATATTTTTGTGGATCTGGGCCTTGATACCTTGCAAAATTGCTCTATAATTTTAAAAACACAATTTGGCTTCTAATTTTCTTTTATTTCTCACTTCTGGCTTAATGCTTTATTCATTTTCTATGGAAAAAATTAAAATAATGAAGTAACCAAAATCTAATAACATTTGTTAATACAGTGATATAGATCATATTTTAATAAATATATGGAACACCATTGTGTAGAAATTTCAGGTAACAAGCTCAATTTGAATTGCATCTTTTAGTTATATAATATATACATGTAAGATATAAGTTATATAATGAATGCAGTCTTTAAATCTTACTAAAATTAAACAATTTAAACTGCCTTTGAGAAAATTAATTTTTGTTTTTTCCAAAACTTCAAAAGAACTATTAGAAAAAAATCATCATAATCGACAGACTATACATATTTTTTAAAATATCTTTAAATGAATTAAAATTTATAGCATGAACTTAATAAATGAGGTTAAACATAGTAACTGTTGGAATCATACTTGAATTATTTGGCTCTAAAGCAGGTTAGATTTGTAACAGTAAGATGTGGTATACTAGCAAATCTACATAACACTGTAACCAATTGGATGTAAGTGTACATGCTTTAAAAAATCCACTACTACTCTTGTTACACTTGTTTGATTCTTTTGCTTATCATAAAATTATAGGGTTATTGGGATCTTTTTAGAGACCTTGTATAAGGGTGATGATAGGATAATGATAGTCCAATTTTTGTAGATGGCATAACTGCTCTTCTTACCACTTGTCATTTGGAAAAAAGCAATCCCATCTTAGATCTTAAACAGTTTCTTCATGACTAAATCTCTGCTGATATCACAAAAAGCAACAATGGGTAACAGGCAGCAAAACCTATGGATCGAGGAAGGGCTCAGAGTTTGAAGGGTTTTTCTTTCTTTTAAACTATACCTTGTATTTTTTTTCTAAACCATATATTTTTTTAAAACAAATAGACTTTGCTTGATCTTTTCATCATGAGTGTTTCAATTTTTATACAGACTGAACTAGACAGTCCCAAGAGCTCTTTTTAAAGAATGTATAATAATTAGAAGAAGAAAAAAACAGTAGAAGATATTTTTGTCCGTATTCTTCTGCTGGAAATGATCAATCCAGTGACAACCTTTTACTGGTCTTGACTCATATCTGAAGCTTTAAGGTCAGACCTTCTGAACATTTTAAGTTTGAGTAGCAGTTTGAACGTATCTTATTGGGGAAAAAATATTCACCATGTATCTGGAAATAAAACATTCTCAGTGTTTTGGCTGTGACGTCTTTTTTGCCCCATAATCAACTTTCAGAGTTACTGTGAGTGGCTTGAAGGTAGAGGAAGTTAACAATTAATAAGGCTTTACACTGGTTTTGCGTCACTTTTTATTTCCAAATCATTTGCTAGCAAGTCACCCAAGGGCTTGAGATCGAATAGGAAAATAACCAACAGGAACCTGTGGTGCAATTGATACTGATGAATAGAGAATAGAAAGCAGAGCAGTCGGAATAAGAACAATTTATTTTTTTTAGCTGTATTATGTGCAGTATGAATTTTTCTGCAAAGAATAAATCCTCAGTGGTAATTCCTTGTTATAAGACTTTTGCCTTATATATGATTCAATGATTGTATAAAGAGACAATATTAAGGATGCAAGAGTAGGCTATTTTGAGGTGCAGGAAGGGCAGCAATTACAGCAAGATTGCTTGGCTAAACTGTAAGCAATTGAAACTCAGAAAGATGTCATATGAAAAGTGGAGATTTGGCCATGTTACTAGGGATGACTAGAAGAGTATAGCACAGGCATGCAGGGAGAAGTTCAGGAAGGCCAACACACGCATTGAGATGTAGCTAGCTAAGGACATAAAAACGCATTCTACAAGTGTGATGGAAGAGGCTAAGTGGACTGAGTTCTAGTCTGCAGTTTTGGTGGGGAAGACCTTGGGGGCTGAGTATAAGCATGTGTTGATATAAATAGTTTTTGTCAGTAGTTTCACATGTGGGACATCTAGAGGCCCTTTCTACCCTTTTCCATCAGGCCTCTTACGATGCCCAAAAGCCTGTGTCTGTGCCAGTCTTACAGTTAGTCCCTGCCTCAGTTCAGCTTTGAAAGGGTTAAAACTAACTACTGCTGATAAATTCCTTCCATGGGGTAGCTGAAGGGAGAGAAGGAAAAGCAGCAGCAGTCATCTTAGAGCATCTCCACTTCTGTGCAGGGCAGAAAATCAGCTGCCCTGTTTAAGCTGTGGACCCAAATTTTGGAAGACTAATTTTTGGGTGAAAACGCATATGGTATGCAAGTAAATATGATACTTTTTGGAGGATAGGATTAAGGTTCAGAATGACTCTGATAAACTGGGAAAATGGTCTGAAATTAATTGAATGAAATTAAATAAGGCACGTGCAAAGCCATATACTTAAATGAAATAAATGCCTGCACAAATACAGACTGGGGAATGACTGGCTAGATTTTGGTACTGACGAAAGGACTTGGGGGTGGGAGGGGGGTATCGTAGTGGACCATAAGCTGAATTTGAGTCAACAATGTGCTCTTTCTGCAAAAAAACCCAGCGTCATACTGAGTTAACGGAAGTGCCACTTGCAAATCATGTCATTCATTGTCCTGCCCACTGATGCTGTGGGATAATGGACAACATGTTCACCCAGGACTTGAGAGGCCCAGTCCTGGGCACACGATTGAGCCCCTCAAGCTTCAGAAGCACCTGCCCATCATTCCTTCCTTACAGAGATTTCCCACTTGCAGGGCACGTCTACATGAGACTCTACATTGTTGTAGTGACTGTAGTACCAAATGCACGGGCATGTGTAGACATGCCCACAATAATGTATCCTGAGATTCCTCAGGATGCGTCTTTGCAAGTTGTAAAGCTGAGGTTTCCCTGCTTACAGCGAGGTACCCTTGGAGATCTCCAGGTCATATGTCTGCAAGTGGGAAAGCTGAGGTTTCCCTGCTGACTGAGATGCAGCCCCAGGATCTCTGGAGGAGCTTCTCTTAAGTGGGGTAACCTCAGCTTTCCCCATTTCAGAGTTGCACCCCAAGATTCCCTGGGACAAGTCTTTGTAAAAGAGGAAAGCTGGGCAGGTACTTCCAGGGGTTAAGGGACCCAGTTTTGCATGGGAATTCTCAGATTACTCAGGATCGGCCCCTCTAGTCGCTAATGCATCTGTCTGGGGAGGCTGCCGAGTTTGGGCTCTACCACCACAAATCAAATAGATGTCTGCCACTAAATAGCAGCACAAATTAATACCACCTTTGTTACAGCCACAAATGTTGGGCATTTATGGCACAACAAGGGGCATGGATGTCTGTTTGCTTGGCCTTTGTGCCGCCATAAAAATGTCTCTTTCCAACGTAAGTGGGGGCTTGATATGTGTTCAAATACCAAGAGGGTGGTTATAAAGAGGATGGTAATAAACTACTCTTTTTCGCTGCGGGGACATGAGAAGGAGTAATGGCTTTAAAATACAGAAAAGGAAATGTAGGTTAGATATTAGGAAGGACTTTCTCATTATGGGGATGGTTAAAACAGATTACCTAGATAGGCTGTGGAATCCCCATCCTTGAAGGTTTTTTAAGAGCAGGTTAGAGAAACACCTGTCTGGAAAGGTTTAGACAGGGATTATCCTGCCTTGAGCAGCCCTGTGTTTTCTGTGATTCTATGGTGATTTGGTATATTCATTGTTAAATGTATTTTTTTGTAACAGAGTACTCCCTGAAGTAATATAAGACTGATTTTTTTTTTTTACTAGAACCATTGAGTTTCTGCTTCACACAAATCTTTTTGGAATTAATTTTTTTTGGACAGTAAGGAAGATTGTCTTCACATTATACAGAACTAGGTAAGCATCAAAAGTAACTTAGTATTGTTGCCAGTTCTGTTGGTACCTTTCTGATTCCTGCAGGAAGGAGTGTTGCTCTATATTTTTTTACTCAGTCCTTTTAACCACATTATATCTGAGAATAAGGTTGGATTTCTGCAAACTTTGGACTAAAAATAGGGTCTTCTGAGTATTTAAATCAAGTTTTAAATATATTTTCATTTTTTACTTTTTATTCTCTCTAGGATGCTATGAGCCTCTATTTTTAGATGGGTTACTCTCATTTCTCTGATCATAGGTAAGGGCTAATTTTCCTTTCATCAACATTGTCCTTATACATTTACTTCAGTTCTTACATAGCTTACAGCTGATGTACACTCAGCAAATTGAATTTCCTCCTGCAGGTTGTAGGGCTATTGCTCTTTTGTTGTCCTCTTTTGAGTATTTAGGTGGGATTTAAGTGATGTATAGGGCTGTTGCTGACTCATATATATTTAATGAATTTTGCTTCTTGATAGGTAGACCCACAAAATATGTTTGTAGGTATGTCTGTTTCCAGAAAGTGTGCTTAATATCCCATTTTTTTATGATATGTTGGATATTGAATGAGTTAGACCATGAGTAAACCACAGGTGAACGTGAACATGGGTTGTAGGGGAGGAATGGTGAGCGCTGTTTCAGTGAAATAACTGTGTTTAGTATTTGGTATACAAGGAATAACTGGATATAAGCTGATCATGAATAAATTCAGGCCAAAAAGTAAAAAGTAGGTTTTAATCATGCTGGTAAAATTCTGGAACAGACTTCCAATAGGAATTGAGGAGATACCCAACCTCACTGGTTTTAAAATGGAATTTGGAAAGTTTATGAATAGAGTTATATGACATATTTCCTGTGATAGCAGGCAACTAAACTTAGGCTGCTTGCAGATGTGGGAAAAAGTAAAACCAACACTTCACTTTAAACTTGGCACACTCCCGCACCAAGCCGAGCACATGCCCAGAAGAGGCATTGTGTTAGTTGTACCCAGCTTTCCCAATGACTGTAGAAGAGGTCCTAGATGATTAGAAAAGGGCAATACCCATCTTTAAGAAAGGGAAGAAGGAAGATCCAAGAATTACAGACTGGTCAGCCTCACCTCAATCCCTGGAAAAATCATGGAGCAAGTCTTCAAGGAATCCATTTCCAAGTACTTGGAGGAGAAGGTGATTCTGAAGTGTGAATTCACCCAGGGCAAGTCATGCCTGACCAACCTGATTGCTTGAGATGACTGGCTCTGCGAATGTGGGAAGAGCAGTGGATGTGATATACATTGACTTTAGCAAGGCTTTTGATATGGTGTCCCACAACACTCTTGCCAGCAAGCTAAGGAAGCCCAAGGTGGATGAATGGACTGTAAGGTGAATAAAAAACTGATTAGAATTCTTAAAGGCTAGTAATCAATGGCTTCATGTCTAGTTTGGCAACCAGTATCAAGTGGAGTGCTTCAGGGGTCAATCCTGGGGCTGGTTTTGTTCAGTATCTTCATCAACAGCCTGAAAGATGGGATGGAGTACATCCTCAGCAAGTTTGCAGATGACACCAAGCTATGGAGAGTAGTAGATAGGCTGAAGGGTAGGTTTAGGATTCAGAGAGACCTTGACAAATTGAAGGATTGGACCAAAAGAAATCTTATGAGGTTCAATAAAGACAAGTGCAAAGTTCTGCACTGAGAGTGGAACACATCCATGCACTGGTACAGGCTGGAGACCAATATGCTAAGCAGCAGCTCTGCAGAAAAGGACCTGGGGGTTACAGTAAACAAAAGCTGAATATGAGCCAGGAGTGTGCCCTTGCTGTGAAGAAGGCTGTTGCTGCACAGTGTGGCAATGGGGACAAGTGCCCCACAAGAGGGGCAGAATCCATCCCACTGGCCTCAGCGCATAGGGGACACTAGCCTGGGAAGGGCTAGTGACAGGCTCTACTTATCTGCAGTTACCAGAGCCATAACGATGGAGCATAAAACCACGTACTCACTGCGCATAGGCGGCTGCTCAGGGAGTGACGTAGAAACAGTGCACCCAGAGCTCGCAGGCAGTTCAGCTGAGCGGATATGACAGGGGAGGTTATCTGACCCCACCTCACCAGAGGACAGGTGCATGTTGGAGGTCTGCAGAACTGAGCAGGGGCCATCAGGAGAACACGGCCCCTTGCACAAGCCTGAAGACACAGGTAGCAGAACCAAGCTGGGATGGTAAAGAGAGCACCCTAGCTCTGGTCTGGCAGAGGACACAGGATGCCAGCAATAGATACATGAGCCCACGAATAGGGGGCCCAGAGGGGTTCTTTCCCTAGACGCTTGGCACTACAAGGAGCCATGAGTGGAGCGCCTCACACTCTGGCAGTGCCATTGAAAGAGGACACATGAGTGTGGAATCCTTCAAGTTGCTTGACAAAGAGCGCTGCAGGGCTACATTTCTTTTTTGATTTTTTGTTTTTCTTTTGTTCTGTTGAAGCCAGTGAGATCAGCCAAGCCAGTATCCGGCAGGGATCTTAAGAAAGACTGGGTATCAGTCCCGACACAGATAAGGGATAGAGATCCTTTGAGTTATATTTGTTCTCAAGGTACAGTTAAAAAAAGGCTTCAGTGACCCATGGGGAGGATCACTGAAAAATATGTGACCAGGACAGACTTGGTTCACTCCAAAGTGACCACTAGAACCACAATTTTTGGAAGTCAGTCATGTTGAAAATATATGTGAAGTAATAGGACTAAGAATGATTCTGTACCTAAACTGACTTTGAGGGCACGCACGATTGTAACAATGCAGTTTTAATGCACCCGCTCTGAGTAACAACGTGGCTGGTGCACGGATGGGGTATAGGGGAAGCGGAGTCTTGTGGAGCATGCTTAAGTGAGCCTTCCTAGGGAAAGGGTACATCCTGTTATTAGAGCCTCCTTTCTTCAAATTCTCTTTAGTCCATCAAGTTATGGCGGGTGAGTAAGGGGGGAATTCCCCTTTACAGGATATACTCCTGAGACCCAGAAGAGAGTAAATGTGGAACATCACACATGTATTAGATAACCATGATTCATAGATGCTAGGGTCGGAAGGGACCTCAATAGATCATTGAATCTGACTCCCTGCATAGGCAGGAAAGAGTGCTGGGTTCAGATGACCCCAGCTAGATGGTTATCTAACCTCCTCTTGAAGACCCCCAGGGTAGGGGAGAGCACCACCTCCCTTGGGAGCCCGTTCCAGACCTTGGCCACTCTAACTGTGAAGAAGTTCTTCCTAATGTCTAGTCTAAATCTGCTCTCTGTTAGCTTGTGGCCATTATTTCTTGTAACCCCCCGGGGTGCCTTGGTGAATAAAACCTCACCAATTCCCTTCTTTGCCCCCATGATGAACTTATAGGCAGCCACAAGGTTGCCTCTCAACCTTCTCTTGCAGAGGCTGAAGAGGTCCAGGTGCCCCAGTCTCTCCTCATAGGGCTTAGCCTGCAAGCCCTTAACCAATACAACTGCCATGGTATTTTCTACCTAGCCCCCAGATATTGGTTACAAAGGCTAATGGTATACTGGGCTGCATTAGTAAGGGTGTTACCAGCAGATTGAGAGAAGTGATTCTTTCCCTGTATTCAGCACTGGTGTGGCCGTGCCTGGAGTACTGTATCCAATTTTGGGAACCCCTGCTACAGAAGGGATGTATACAAATTGAAGAAAGGCTGAGCAAACTGCCCTTATTTATTCTGGAGAAGAGAAGACTGAGAGGGGATTTAATAGCAGCCTTCAACTACCTGAAGGGTGGTTCCAAACAGGATGGATCTAGACTGTTCTCAGTGGTGGCAGATGACAGAATAAGCAGCAATGGTTTCACTTTGCAGCAAGGGAAGTTGAGGTTAGATATTAGGAAAAACTTTCTCACGATGATGGTAGTAAAGCACTGGAACAGGATACCTAGAGAGGTTATGGAATCTCTATCCATGGAGGTTTATAACCCGGGTAGATGAAACCTTGGCTGGGATTGTCTGTTTGGGGATAGTCCTGCTTTGAGCCTGGGTTTGGAGTAGATGACCTCCTGAGGTCCCTTCCAACCTTAATTTTCTATGATTCTATGACTAGCTCATAAATGAATTGAATGACTTCCACTCATCTTCATGGAGATAGATTTATTACAAATAAGAACTCATCATAATAACAACAACATCAGCTTTTTAAAACCTTTTATCCATTAGGTTACATTTCCCCTGTTTAGCAGGGTGATTTCAGTGTGAACTAGGCACCAATGTCTCTGGGCTGTAGGAGACAGAATTAGGTCAGAACTCCTCCTATAGGGAGCCTAGCCAGAAAACAGAGCCTCATGCCCCACAGGAGCTAGGAGAGAGAAAATGAGAACTGCACAGTACATGAGATAAAAAGTTATGAAATGCTGTTCTCTGGGCCTATGCTCCAACAACCAATTGTGTTACAAGCTTACCACTTCTGGCCCTAAAATTTTTAGCCCGCTAGTCAGTGGAACTCCTCATGTTGTGATAATTGTAATATAACATCCTATTGAAAGTGGTCATCTAGGAGACTGGATTCCAGAAGATGAAAAACCTTGCACAGCAGTGTGTGACAGTTTTATTGTCCAGATTGTAAAGTTTGGCAATCTGCATAGTCCCCAACATTGTTGGAGATGCAGTTTAATGAATGAAGATAGGGAATATCAGAGCTGTAACAGTCCTGAAGCAACAGACAGTTCAAAATGGCTCCTCCCAGCTGTAAGAACAAGTAGAAATCACCCTGTTGCTATACCTTAGCAGGCTCTACTGTACAATGTTTCCGGAATAGGTAGGACAGCCTCTACTGCTTACTGTGGAGTAGGAGAATGACACAGGACCAATAACATCCTCCAGACACAAACACAAGGGAAAAGGCATGGAGTTGGTGTAAGACTGCTGTGGAGTGGGAGGTCCTTTATTGCCAATGGATCTATCAAGTCAAGCCCCAGCTAGCAAGAGATATTGCTTAGGCCTGCAGGGTGGCTTCTTAAGTGGCTACAGTGACTACCAGGAGAAAAAACGATAATTAGAAACATACCAGTCTGTAATTTTTTTACTTCCTAAATTCTAAGACTAGATCAAAAACACAGTCCAACAGATATAGTATCTGTTGGCAAACATCAGTAGAGATAATCAAATCACATGTAATATTCTACCTCAAAAGTGAGTGCATTACTCCAATAGTGAGTGTGATTTATATGATAACTTTCACAATAAGTATTACTGATTGTGATAACGAATACTATAAGTTATACCAGTGGGCCCCCAAAAAATCATTTTCATAGAAATTATCAATGAAAAGAATTTTTAGGCCACCTTGTCCATCATCCTTCCAAACTAGTAATGTTCCCTGCTTTATAGTTGTCTATACTCTAGAGCTTTGTCAAGTATGATTGAGATATAAGTTGGTGCAAGTTCACCTACTGAAAACTACTGCTTGCCATGTTTCAAACCAGTTGCATTTTTAAATTTAGACTGGAATTCCTGAATTTATGGTGTAGCATTTTGAGCTGTGAATATTCCACTGCTGGAGGTGGTGAGAGCTCTGTCAGCTCTTTCGTTGCTACTAAGGTTATGGACGTTTGGCCAGGTCAGACTTTTTGATTCGATGGCTGGCTGAGAGCCAGTACTGAAAGCCTAAGCTACTGGCCTTCTCAGTCATAGCTGGCATAATGTCACTGATTGTCAAACAGTTCAGGTGCATGGAAAATATCTGGTAATTTCTTGTGGATGGTAACATTACTTTTAAATACATAGGGTGTAAAAGTAAGAGGTGTTGTTCAGATTTTAAGAGATATTTGAAGTTTTTCCTGGAAGAAAAAAATGTTATGTTTATTTTAATTAAATGTTGACATACAAAATAACTGAAAACTAAGTTAATGTTGTATTTAAAGGGCAGTGAGCCTTGGTATTGTTTGCATGCAGTATCAATATTTTTATATGATATTTAAAAATATATGGTTTTCCTCTTAAAGCAAACATTTTAAATAGGAGGTGAAGAAGATTAGCCTGGTATAGGCATATTTTAAATTAGACAATTGTATGTACAACATGATTACAAAAATCCCTCACAGTAGCCCCAAATCAACAAGCTATTTCTGGCTTGAATTAATGGGACTTAATTCAAGTCCTGCACTTAAGCACTGTGATTTAGCAGTGTGCTAAATTAATGTCCAAAACTAACCTTGTCACCGGTTTTCAGTTTATATTTGTAATAATACTGATATATGAGATAACATTTCAGTTCACCTGTACCTTTCCTCCCAAAACCAGATGGGGAAAATTGGGGTGTGCATTATATGCGAGGAAGAGGGATCCTTATGGGTCCAGAAATTTGGTGAGGAAATAGCAATGGGGAGAGCATAGCAATGGCAGTATAAACTGCTGAGGTTCTTGAAGCCACGGCAATTAACACTGCCACTTATCCCTCCCCCACACCGCCAAATGTCTGGACCCATGGGGTACCCTCCATCCCATCCATGCACAGGATCAGGCCAGCACACTGAGTTTGACCCAACACATGGCCATTGGCCTGGTGTGCTGAGTCCAACCGTGTGTGCTGGCTCTGGAGCCATATATTGGGTTAGACGCAGCATATTGAGTCCAGGACCGTGTTGCTGGTCCTGGGACCATGAGTTGGGTTGGATTAGGTGTGCCGAGTCCAGGACTGCATGCCAGGTCAGATCAGCATGCTGTCTAAGGCTGCGGTCAGACATGGACTTTGGGGCCTGGTCAGACCCAATAAGTTGGGTTGGACCCAGCATGCAGCCCTGGACCCAACACATGGCTCCAGAGCCAGTGGGTGGTCCTGGACTTAGCACACTGGATCAGACCCAGTGTGTGGCTTCGAAGCTACGCACAGGGTCCGACCCAACACAACAGGCTGGTCTGTGGGCCCCATCTGGTACACAGGGCTGGCAGCAGGTTTGGCTCCCTAGCTGCTGCCACTTGCTTACCTAAGTCAGAGATCTATTATTTTCTTGGGGCTCTTCTTCAAAATCAAGGTGCTTACTATATGTGGGGGCATTGTATATGTGAGAAAATACAGTATGAAGTCATTATGTACTTTCAGTCCCTAGAAAAATCTGATGCATCTCTTTCAGCCGTCCTCTAAGAGGAATTAGCATACAGCTAGGAGAACTTCTTCAGGAAGTGCATTTTATTGTAGTAGACATTCCTACTCTTACCTGAAGGGGCTTCCTTTCTGATTAAAAAAATCTTCCTGTGTAATAAATGCATGTGTGTGTTCAAACAGTAGTTTTAAGAGCAAAACAAAGCTTTGTTCCAAACTGTTTACTGCCTTTCTTTCTCATTTAAAAAAAAAAATCAAAGTTGACACCTGCAGTGTATGTATGGTTTGACCTCCTTTGGGACACTGCAGCCAAAAGGAGAAAAAAATTTTTTTTCTTTAATCTTTTATACCACTAACTATACTGAATAAGTATTTTTAGACTTTTTTGTACTTTTAACAATTGACTACGTTTTTTAATACTAATCAGCAAGTAACTTTCTAGCAGCACAACTAGCTGAAAGAGTCTATTTCTAGTCTCTTTGGAAAATGATATCATCTACCTGCTAAACTGGGTTATGTCTTATAGGGAAGCCTACATCCATGGCAATGAGCAAAGTCCTAATTATAGTTACTAAAAGAGCAGTTACATATCTAGAACAACCTTCTTTCTTTCGTAAGGAGGACTGTTACAATTTTATCAGAAGGGTATAATGAATACCATATAGAAGGAAGGACAAGTGATTCAGCCAAAGCAGATGTATAGGAATTTGGAATGTGAAGCCTGTTAAAAGATGTTAACAATAGCATTTTACTTGTGTATTAAACTGCTCAAATTGTAAAAATTTGCACTGAGACCAGAGTAAGAAATCTATACTTCTGTATGAGGCCTACCTCCTGCAACCTCTTCCAGGTTTTTCTAATTAATATATTAAAATAATTAGTTTTAAAATATGGGATGTGTTTTTATGTAAAGACTATAACAAGGACTTGTTGCAAAGCTTGACCTATTTACTCAAGCTTTTTTTTTTTCCCCCTGAGTGGAGTGGAACAGGGGGACATTCATGTTTTTATGAGCTGGAAATGGTGACACTGTCAACTTGTCTATTATTTGTATGTGGCTTTAGTTTGAATAGTTTAGGCGCTTAGAGTTTAGGACAACACATTTTACAGCCATAAATAAATGCCTTATCTGTTACTAATGGATCCAGGTTTCTCTAGGTAGCATCTTAGTTGATTTCTCTTGGATCTCTAGGGGTGGAAGGATGGTTGTGGGGGACAGGAGTTGAAATATTAACAAGTGGAAGCATCCTGCCCTTCACCAAATTAGTAATAGTCCACTGTAGCCCCCAAAAGTGAGTGATACTGACTGGGAAGAGGGGATATGGCAAGGGAAGTCAGGAACACATGACTTCAATGCTGGCCCCTTCTCCTGCAATCTGCACCAGCAGCATTCCATGATCCTCTCCTTCCTATCACATCCATAGCTGTTTTCTCTTGGTGGAACTCTCCAAGGGGAGACTGGTTGGTGCAGTGATGTGCATCCGTAATCAACACTTTGTTTCACCAGATTAATCATAGAATCATAGACAATTAGGGTTGGAAGGGACCTTAGGAGGTCATCTAATCTAAGCCCCTGCTTAAAGCAGGACTATCCCCAGCGAGACCATACCAGCCAAGGCTTTGTCTACCTGGGTCTTAAAAACCTTTAAGGATGAAGATTCCACAGCCTTTCTGGGTAGCCTGGTCCCATGCTTTACTGCCCACTTAATGAGAAAGTTTTTCTTAATATATAACCTAAACTTCCCTTGCTGCAACCTGAATGTACTTGATGGAGAGATACACTTGTATTTTTGAACAACAGTATATATATATATATATATATATATATATATTATATATTTGTGGGATGTTCAGCACTACATAAAAATATTTTAAATTAGTTTTTATGTGTTGGGCAACATAAATTGATCAAGCAAGTAATGTTTTTTTTTTTTATTAATTAAATACTACCTAATTGTAAAATAAACATTTCAAACATTTATTATTCATAACCTCTTGGTGCCTTGAAAGAGTAATTCCTATTTGTAAAAATATTTAACAATCAGAACATGTTTTAGAGGGGAAAGCTATATCTTATATATGCAGTGTTTAGAGTTGTTCTGCAGCTATAAAATCATGTTTGTAAAATATAATTATGGTACAATTCACTATACAACAAGCTCCTTACAGGAAGATTCTTTTTCTGTAAATCAGAAATCAAGGCGTTAAAAAGGTTTAGACAAGTCAGTGGTTAAGTTTAAAATAAGAACGTAGGAGTTAAGGGAGTATATAGATTCATAATTTCAAAAATGTTAGGGGCTGGAAGGGACCTTACAAGATCATCGGGTCCAACCCCTCTGCACTTGGGAGGTGAAACCTGTGGTTTTAAATATGGTGTTGTTTTTGCCTCCCAGACAGTCAGCAACAGACAGCAGGACTGCCGAGGCCCCTTGGCCAATCAGCAGGGAGCAGCAGAAATGGTGCCATATTTAAAACTGCGGTTTTTTTGCCTCCACACTGATCAGGAGTGAGCAGAGGGGCCCTTCTACCAGTCAGCGGTCAGGCAGCGCACAAATCTTCAAGATTAAAGGAGCCACTGCGCAGCCCGCTCCCGCTGTGAATTTGGTAGGTCCCTAGTCATGATGTATATACACAAAAGGATTAAGAGCATGCGTATTTCTTAACTTTTGAGAACTTAACTTGCAACCATAATCTTTTAGCAGAGCTTTTTAAATGTAAATTCTTACATTTCTTTTTAAAAAGAGCAGCTCCAAAATTGGGCATTTCATCCCATAGAGACTTGTACCTCTCCACCTGTGGCATCAGGAGGGTTGTGACCTTTAGGTCCACAGCACAGACCTCTACTATGTTTGATCTATGCAGTAATATGTAGGCTGCTATCTTTTTATGGACCAGCCACTAGTGGGGGGATGAGATGCACACTTTGTGATAGGTTTCACAGTAGTTTGCTGGCAGGCATGGGATGCTGAGTTTCAGAAATCCTGAATTCTGTTCCAGGATGAAAGCTGAGCAGGATTTTGTGATTACAGAACTTTTTATTCATATCCACTCAACCAACTTTCTTCTGCACCAGATTTCTCCCCCAGCCTGCTGTAACAATATACAATTATATATTGTTCCACTCTGCTTGTCTTCTTTTCCAGTTTACTTCCCCTTTCCATGACTCTTTCATATTCAAGTTAGTCCGCTTCCTTTTTTTTCTTTTCATTCTCATGCATACTCTTAGTTTTGGTGAAATAGTAGACCTAAGGAGCTTGAAGAAGCCATTACAGAGAAGGTCCTGCTCAGCTCTGACTTCAGAAAGTCTTCCACAGGAATCTATTAACCAACCATTTCCAGGACATGTAAACTGCAGTTTTCAGAGGTTTATAATTTGGGTAGATTTTCATAGGGACATCTCTGACCATGATGGCAGCCTCCATGCCAAATATCAAGTGCTTGTTCCAAAACTGGGAGACAGTACATCAGTGGTTCTCAAACTTTTAGACCCGAGACACCCCTCAGTAGGCTTGAGGCATCTTTCAGAAAATTCAGGCTCTTTGTTTTCACTCATTTTTTTACTATGGGAAAATAACAAAGCAAATTCCTTTGATTCAAAGACCTTGGAAAAACCACAGCAGGTCTGAATGTTTTTCACATTATAGATTCCTATTTGAAATCTTTGGGTTTAACTTGTGAATGATATCTGTACAGTCAATACAGCTCACATCACATTACCTGGCAAACTGCAGCACCCTTGAAAGGTTCTGCAACACCGTGGTTGAGAATCATTGTGTCATAGCCACTTAATAAAGTGGTTGCAATGACTTACATTGCAAAACAATATACTTTATTTGATCTTTTTTGGTGAAGCTTTCCAAATATCAGCATGAGGTACATACCTGGAATGGAGATTTTCAGCCCAAATGTTTAAAACTGGGCAAAAATCTAAGGAGCTGAAAACAAGCGTTAGAAAGCATTAGGTCACCCTAACAATAGGTATCTATAAAATAAATAATGGGCTTATTTCCAATTTACAGGTGTTCAGAACACTTTATTAAAGAATTATTCCTTTAGTTGCTGTTCCAGGAAAACTCATTCACAAGTTAAAATGTTTGCTAGGGAAGTCATCAAGAATACACTATAGTATGTCCCACTAACAACAAATTGTACAAAATTGCATTTTCTTGACTCCCTTCTGGATTACAAAATGTTTTAAAAATGTCTCTCTCACTAAAATTGCTCGCCTTGCTTTTAGCTGTGCTTCTGAAGAATGAAAGTGAAATAATTTATACCTTGTTTTGCTATCCATATAAAACCCAAGGAATAGGGTACTATGAGCCAGAAAATACTATTTTTATATCATCTATCACCTTTGTTAACATTTTATTGGACATAAATCATATAGTGTCAGGTTGCATAGTGACAATATGGTTCACCATGCTTTCTATTTTTATAACTTTATTTAAAACTGACATGTAACTTGCTGTACCTGAAACCCCAAGTGAGCCAGTTATTGGAGTGTAACAAAGTTTTGACGTCAGAACTGCTATTTATTCCACTGGCAACCATTAGCGATGCATTACCCTTTGGCACTTATGTTTTCAGAAACATGGTTAAATTTTTATGACTGGTTTTGGCCAATTAGGATTCTTTCTAAATTTAGAAATAAGAAGGGGGTGGGAGGGGGCTTTCTATAATTTAAATGTGGCTTCTCAAAAACAGCAGTGTAAAAAAACCTGGAATTATTACAGTCAGAATTCACAACACATACAGTAACCATACTTTATATTGACCACCGCGTGTGTGTATTTCAGTCAGGGTTTATACCAAAGATGATGTGTCAGATGCTTGAATCCTGCATTAAGATTAAAGGTAATTGTTTCTTAGTTATAATAGCAGGTGATTCTGTTAGCTTTAACTACTATGGGGTGACTCTGGATGCAGAGGTCATACAGTGTAAGCCTGAGATAAAAGCCAAGCTTGGGGAGGGAAGGTTGAGGCTAAGTTTATTTTTAGTCGTTTTTCCTTAAATCCAAACTCCAACAAAGAGGTAATACTGAACTTTAGACCATGTGTCTGTTTCCATTCAAAACAAGGCAGGACAATCCCTGCTTAGAAGAATATTAGAGGATATGATATTGTTCCTCAGTGTGTTTGTTTATCATCACTAGTCTTTCTGTGTTTTGGAATTAAAAAAAAAGACATGCCATTGTGTACAAATGTAACATACTCTGTAACTCTTCCCCCTCAGTTTTCATTGAACTACTCCAGAGGGTATTGTAATATATATTGTACATCCATTCGAGAAGCAGGAGTCCCCTATCTGCCTGACTGAAGAAACACCATTTTACATATATTGCTAGTGTATTGTAAACATGTTTTAAAGGACACACTTATACTAAAGGTGATATTTTAGCATCTGTGCTGATTTGAGAATTATAATTCCTTTAAGCAGTGGAGAAAACCTTACCCACATTTTGTTGTACTGTGGTAGCATCTCTTGTAGAGTACCTGCATAGAAATTAAGGGCTGGAAGGGACCTTGAAAGATCATTGAGTCCAACCCCCACTGATCTGGGCAGGAATACTGCTAAGATCAAATTATCTCAGAAATGTATCTGTCCAGTCTTCTCTTGAAGACTTGCAAGGCTGGGGACTGCACCACCTAGTTGGGAAGTCTATTCCAGATTCTGGTCACCCTTAAAGAAATTCTTCCTTACATCCAACCTGAAACCATTCTCTAACAGTTTATGGCCATTGCACCTCATCCTCCCCTGGGGTGCCTTAATGAACATTTTTTCTCCCAGCTTCCAATATTTGCCCCTTACATACTTATAGGCAGCCACCACGTCCCCCACTCAGTCTTCTCTTCCCCAGGTTGAACAGTCCCACATCCCTTAGTCTTTCCTCATAAGGCCTTAATCATTCTTGTAGCCCTTCTATGGACCATTTCAAGATTCTCCACATCTTTTTTGAAATGCAACTCCCAGAATTGAGCACAGTACCTCAGCTGGGGTCTCACCAGCGTCAGGTACAGAGGAACTATCACTTCCTTAGCCCTGCTCAGGACACATTGGCTAATGCATCCCAGTATGCTATTAGTTCTGTTGACTATGGCATCGCACTGATGGCTCATGTTCAATCTGTGGTCAACCATAACCCCAAGGTCCCCTTCAACTATCATGCTGGCCAGGACATCTTCTAACTTTTATATTCATGTTGCTGGTTACTTCTCCCCAGTTGAAGCACTCTGCATTTATCTTATTGAACTGCATCTAGTTCTGGTCTGCCCACCTTTCCAGCTTGTCCAGGTATGCTTGGATCTGCATTCTATACCCTAATGTGACCACTTTTCCCTTAGTATCGTCCACAAACTTGGCCAGCATGCTTTCTGTAGCCTCATCTAAATTGTTGATAAAGCTGTTGAATATCATGGGGCCAAGAACTGAACCCTGTAGGACACCACTGGGCACCACACCTCCCCCCAGGTTTTTTTTATAAGAGCGTCTTGGGAGACCATATCGAAGGCCTTTTTAAAATCCAAGTATATGACATCAACCGGGTCTCCCACATTTAAGGGGTTTGTTACTTGATTATAGAAGGAGACAAGGTTGGTCAGACATGACCTATCTGCAACAAAGCTATGTTGGCTAACCTTCAGCATCATGCCTTCTGCCAGTCTCTCACTAATGGACTTGTTGATCATTTTTTCCAAAATTTTACCCCGTATCAAGGTCAAATTGATCGACCTATAGTTTCCAGATCCTCTTTCCTTCCCTTCTTAAAGATTGGCTCCGCATTGGCCCTTTTCCAGTCTTCAGGGACCTCTCCTGAGCACCACAAATCTTCAAATACCTTTGGCAGTGCTCCTGCAGTGACTCCAGCCACTTTTGTCAGCAATCTTGGGTATAGTCCATCTGGTCCTGCTGACTAGAAGACATTCTGCCGCTGTAAGTACTCCCTCACCAGTTCAACACTGACCATTGATTGGCAGTCGCATTGCAACACCCCCCCAACATCTGTCCAGTATCCGACCAGGCAGGCGACCATAATTTGTATGCAGGAATACCAATGCAAAGTATTCATTAAAGAGTTCAGCTCTCTCCTGACTGTCTGTTATTAGCTGTCCTGTCCCATTCTGCAAGGGCCCCAAATTTCCCGTGGTCTTCCTCCTGCTCCCTCTGTACCTAAAGAAGGACTTCCTATTGTCCTTGATTTCAGTTGCCAACATGATCTCAGTCACTGCCCTTGCCTTCCTTATCCTCTCCCTACACATACAGGCTATACTTGTGTATTCCTTCTTGGTGACTACCCCTTGTTTCTACTGTCTGTAAGCTTCCCTTTTCTTTTTTGAGATCCTTGAATTTGTCTCCTACTTTAATAGGTCAATTTCTGAATTTAATGCTTAATTGTTAACAATTGCAGTCCTGCTCAGGTCTAACGCTGATCTTTCCATAGAGTATCCTTCATAATCAGTAATATTTAAAGTCGAAACCAAAAATTTTAAAATTAAGCACTTAACTTGGACACCCAGGTCTGTATTAGAGCATTTAAATAAAGAGCCGGAAGGTGCCAAGCATCTGCAACATTCATGTTCAGTATTGTTAGAATGTGATAAGCAGCTAATTTTCAGGGACATTGCATGAAGAAGCATAGAAAAGTATGAGTTTTGCTTGTGATGTATGCTGTAGTTGGTTTCCTAATTTCTTGGTTGCTGGCTTGGCCACTTGTACAAGTGGCTGGCATCATAGCTACCTACAGCCACATCCAGATGAGTGTGGCCATGCAATATGTGCTTCTGCAGACACGTCACAGAAGCGCAGGGGCTTTTTTTGGCCCCTAGATATCCAGGGGTCAAAAAAACCTACGGGATGAAAAAAAAAGTGGAGTGGCACATGCAGGGGCAGTGCACGCCACTCAAAACTGGAGCCAGGCCAGCTGGAGCCGCACTCTGCTGCTGGCCAGGCTCTGCATGGCAGGATCACTGCTGCTGCAGCCCCAGGAGGCCCCCAGGACACCAGGTAAGGCTGGGCTGGCCCCAGCCTCCCTATACCCCACCAGGAGTAACCTACTGCACACCAGAGGATGCATGGCACAGGTGTTCCCTGGGGACAACTAGCAGCAGCACAAGGTGCATCGCTGATAGTTGTCCCTAGGAACCAAACGTCCACACACATGTGGACATGGCCTACGTGTCCCAGATGCGCCTTGTATATTTGGAGTAAGCTAATTTTGAGCTCAAAATATACAGAACCTCCCCCTATGACCCCTCTTCCTGCTCCATTGCATTATAGAGGAAGGGAGCTTATGGAGGTAGTCCCCTCCCCTGCAAGGTGGAGACAAGGGATAGAGTGAGAAAGGTGGAGGTGCTGGAACTTGCTAAGATGGTGAAAAATGTTTTTGCGGGTTTTGACATAAGGTCAAAAAAGATTGCCCCAAAGTGTGAGGGATCTTGCGGGCTATCAGAGCCGTATAGTAGTGTCTGGGGATTGCATTTTACTCATGGGAAGGGGATCAAAACTGGAAGAAGCTGCAGAGTTGTATTTGGGGAAGATGGCCAAAAGGTTAGAAGGAGAAAAAGTATGCTACCCAAGAGGTTGTGTCAAGTACCTAGAGAGCCAGTGTCTTTAGGAAAAAAGAGTAGCTCCTTCCTCCATTAAAGTGTGCCCATTTTATGATTGCTTCAGGGTAAATGTTTATCTGGATGTATGTGCATTAAGTTGAGGGATAATATACTTTCTGTGAGATGTTTAGCAGTGCAGTTTGGACCAGGAAGTATGTTTGTTGCATCTATTTTAATTTTTTTACTTTTAGGCAAGTTCCATGTTTTTCTGTGTGCGTGTGTGCAGGCTCAGGGGCAGTGTGTGTGTGTGTGTGGGGGGGGTGAGTTCCACATGCACACCCCACCATACACATGCACCCACAGCCCGCCTCATACTGCCATACACAAACTCCAGCCATTCTTCTCCCACACAGAGCCCCCCACAAACCTCATACCCACCCACATATCCACACACACCTACATGCTCCCTCACCCTACATAGCCACACACCCACAAACCTATACCCATCCTCCACACACCCACAGCCACCCACAAAACTATACCCACCCTCCACAACATACAAGAGTAAGACTTCATTTTAAGCTATTGTGCAATCATCTCTATGTACGCTACACAAACATGTAAATCAGGACAAAAATATTTTTTAAAATCAAATTAATGAATATTTTAGATGTTCGCTTTTTAAAATATAATTTGGTATTTTTCTGGTTCTGAGATGGCAAACTCCCTTGCTGAAAGGAGTACTTTCAGGAGCAAGGGTGGGGACTTCTGTTGGGAAAGGTCAGGGGTTGGGTGGCAGGACTTCCAGTCACAAGATGGCGACCAGGGGGCAGGGCACCTGTCAAGGGGCAGGGCTAACTATGTGGCCCTCAACAGCTTGCCAAAACTCGGTAAGCAGCCCTTCGCCAGAAATAAGTGCCCACCCCTGGATTTGATTATCTTTGCTGGGCCATGTACGTTCTAAAGATATATGCAAATAGGACCACATATCTGTATATTAGTGGATTTTTCAAGTATACCTTAATCTAGCCCCTAAATCACCCTGGAATTATTGTGCTGGCAGTTTTGTGAATGCTGATTTTCTTATATTTCTTTCAAATACTAGAATTTAGACATATATTTGGGAGTGATCAGTTATTTGGATAGCTCAGCTGTTTGTATTCACAAAAATACCAGTCCCATTGCTTCAGATGCAGTTTCTGGATGCAGCTTTAGATACATTTTTTTGGAAAAATGTTATCATTGCTATGAATTTTTTGCTTTGAAAAAAATATTTAATTTGAGGGCAATATTTCAAAAATAGTTAAGCAACATAGAAGTCTGTGTATTTAGGCATTTGGGGGCCAATGTCTCTCTGAAAAGCAATAAGACTTAGAATCATAAAAAACATAGGTGTTTTTTGAAAATATTAACCTAGATCTATATGTTTGGTACTTAGATATGAGAGTGATGGTTATCTTAGAAATACTAAATGTATAGAAGCTTATATCATTCTATTTCCAGTTAAAAATATGATACAATTTTTTTTCCTAATTGCTGGATGAATTTTTCATCTGACTGGCTCTGGAAGGCAAGGGTTGTATACATCTGTACAGTGCCTAATACAATGAGGCCTTGACCACAGGTCAGGCCTCTAGGCATTACTGTAATGTTGACAATAATTTTGTTTAATAAATGACAGGACACTATCATTCCAAAATAAAACATGCCTTATACATTTACAGTCACAAATGATAGTTTCCAAGATGAGAAGTTGCTATAGCTGTTTTTATGTATGTTAATGTATATTAACCTACATAGTTAACCTCTTGTGGCTGTGAGATGTCATAAGCAATGTTCGTTTTCAGTATTGTTACACATTTGATAAACTCCAGCAGGCAGAAATGCTTATTTTCCAAATATTCATTCCAGATATTCAGTCTGTTTTATTTCTCCAGCGTATACACCGCTTCATTGTGAACTCAATTGACTGCAGTAGTAAACTACACAAGTGATTATTTATTTAAGGTCTTGTTGACGAATCATCATAACAAAAAGCTTTTCTGTAAAGCACTAAATCAGAAGCTACAATTCACTCTTTTAGCCAACTAATCTAAATACACTTTGTGAGAACATCTATGTTATAACTGTAATTCCTCTCAGCTGATGCATCACATAATTGATAATTTTCTGTTTCTATTGAATAGCAAAATTTCAGTCATTCCATATCATTGCAGGCAGAATTTATTGTTTCAGTGAATATGAATGTACTTAATTTGGATCCTAGCTATTCTTTGATTAAAAAAAACAAAAGCAGAAAATCAATAATTGGGTTATAAAAGGGGTACTCAACCTCTGGCCTGCAGCCCAGATGCAGCCCATGGAGTAATAGGTATTTGGCCTACAGGACTCCCCATGGATCAGGAAATTTGGTGGCAGGGGAGCAGTGGGAAAAAATACAGTCACCCACCCCCACTGCCAAATACCCAAACCCCAAGCCCCACACAGCAGGTTGGAACCAGGTCACACCCCCTCCTTCCACCTCCATGGCTGGATGAGTTGGGGCTGGCTTAAGCCCCAATTCCCCACCCGTGCAGGGCAAGCTCAAGTCTTCTTCCCTCCCAGTGGAGCTGGGTTGTATCTGGGCCACATCCCTTTTCCCCCCTAGGGCTAGGACACATACCCTCTCCCCCACAGGGCTGGGTTGCGATTGGGCCATGTCTCTTTCCCTCACAGGGCTGGGTCACACCCACTCCTCACCCCCATGGGGCCAGGTTGGAGCTGGGTTGCCCCTGCCCCCTTCCGTGCAGCTGGATGGGGCCTTGCTATGACCACCCCATGCCAGATGGGGACTGTCAGCCAGATCCAACCTGTAGACAGCCTGGGTACTACCTGTCCAGCCCGCTGGCCAGAAAGGTTGAGCACTACTGAGTTAAGCCACTGCAGACCAGAAAATGAAAGGAAGGAATAAAAGCAAAATAACTGAGAAGAGGAGAGACTTTCTGCCCATAGGGAACAAGGGAGGTCATTAAAGTCAATTTTCATATAATTGTGTCCAGCTTTTGGTCAGCTGGTGGCCACATGGCATGCAGATTGCAGACCCAACTCCCACCCAGCCCCCGCAAATACAGGAAGCCTGACTCCCCTCAGCCACAAACACAGCACCCCTACCCCTACCCTCCTGGACCCATGACCACGCAACTGCAGTGCAGACAGCCCAGCTTCCTTCTTTGCCATGCAGCCCCCTTGTAGCTGCTGGTGCAGGAGTAACTTAGGGGGAGAGGAGGAAGTGGCAGTCAGGTGGACCCCTTTGAGGTCCAGATGTGGCCCATAATCTACCAGTTGGACAGCCTGATATAATGGATAAATGTTTATTGGGAGTGTCACAGCGGGGTCCTCACGGAGGGCCGTGATCTCCTTGAGGTCCCTCGCTCCGTGTACAGGCCAGCCCAAGGCACCCTCTAATTCTCTCCTGCCACGTCTTTGATGGTAAATATAATGATGGGAGGCTGCCTTGTGTTTTCCCTGGGCACGGCTACTCGGGACCTCTGTCCCCGCGGTTCTTCCGGACCCCCTGGGGGTCTCCTGATATGGTGGGTGTTCCCCAGACACCCTAGCCTTGTGGGCTATGCGTGGCTCCTCCCAACCCCTAATACCATGCCCCAAGCCTCGCAGATGTAATGGACATTGTCCGGTCTGTACGCCCGCTTCTCGGGCCTCCTCTTTTAAACCGCGCAGTTTAAAAGGGCCCGCCGACCGGGAAAAAGCCCAGTTAGACGCGGGAGCGGCGAGAGACGCGCGGGTGAAAGCTCGCTGTGCCCCCGCTCCCCCGAAGCCCCCCAGAAACCCTCCAGCAGCCGCGGAGCTCCCCGCTGACCCCCAGCGCAGCCGGGGTAAGCGGGGCCCGTGGAGAGAAGGGGCTAACCCCCTTAGTGTGTGTGTGGGAGGCGGCAGCTGAGTGGAGCCGGGCCGGGTCAAGCCCCGCCCAGGCCCCTACTTCGCCCAGCCCCCCAGGGAGCCACGCGACCGGAGCCGCACGAACAGGCTGCACAAACAGGCGCGCTTCTCTGCCGGCGCATGAGTTAGCGCGAGAGGGCGTGCGGGAGGGCGCCAGACCCTGCCTGTGCACCCCCCAGGGTAGACAGTCCCAGCCGTAGCTAGCCTACCTGAGGCATGACACGGATGGGCATGCGCTGCACCCCGAGGGTCCCCTCGGGCTCCGCGGCCCCCCCCTCTGGCACCTCAGAGATGGCCACCCAGATGGAGCCCCTGGTTCCGGGCTCCACGCAGACGGAGCCCCTGGCTCTCGGCTGCGGGGGCTGCCTGTCCCTTTTTCAGTCTCTGGGGCCTGGGAGCATGGCGACCTCCCCTTGCGGGGTCTGCTCCCTTTTGGGGTCTCTGGCACGCCAGCTGGAGGAGCTCCAGGCCACATTCCACAGACTGCGTGCCATCAGGGACTGCGAGCAGGAGATAGACTCCTACTGCCAGGCCCTTCTCCCCCGGGAGGCAGAGGGTAGATCACAGTCTCCCTCCAGGCCAGAGGAGGACTCTGGGACCTCCTGCTGTGTCCAGTCAGGGGCATGGACCAAGGTGGTCAAGGGCCCTAAGGCCCGCCGCACCAAGGCCCCTCCCCCGCCAGAACTGAGCAACAGGTATGCACCTCTTGCTGCCCCAGCAGAGCCTGCTGAGTTGCCGGCCCCCACAGGCAACATGGGCCTAACTGCAGATCCCGCCCCTGCTCTCCCCAAGACAAAACGTAAGGTGTTTGTTGTGGGAGACTCCCTCCTGAGGGGGACAGAGGGGCCAATCTGCCACCCTGACCCCTTAGCCCGGCAAGTCTGCTGCTTCCCAGGGGCCCACATCCGGGACATTGCAGAGAGGATCCCCAAGCTCCTCAAACCCACAGACCACTATCCCATGCTCCTTATTCATGTGGGCACCAATGACACGGCTCGGAGCACTCCCAGCCAGGTCATGAGGCGCTACAGGGATTTGGGAGCGGGGCTTAAGGGTCTGGGGGTGCAGGTGGTGTTCTCGTCGATCCTCCCAGTCTCAGGCTATGGGCTGAGAAGGGACAGGAGGATCTATGTGGTCAACCAAAGACTGCGGCGCTGGTGTCGTCAGGAAGGCTTTGGCTTTCATGACCACAGCCCGGTCTTTGGCGAGAGAGGCAGCGAGCTGCTGGGAAGAGATGGTCTCCACCTCTCTCCCCTAGGGAGGAGGCTCTTCTCAGCCAGACTGGCTGACCTGCTCCACCGGGCTTTAAACTAAGCCTGCTGGGGGACGGGGGGACTACCGCCACTGCTGGCCCGCTGAACAATCCTTGCAAAGCCAGTGGATCACGGCACTCAAGGGAGCCCACCCCAGCCCCAGCCCTGGTAAAATCTGTGGGCAAGGAAGGAGCCCCCCAGGGGGCACTTGCCTGCCTGTACACTAATGCCAGGAGCCTGGGGAATAAGCAGGAGAAGCTCATCCTCCTGCTCAGTGCAAACAATTACGATGTCATAGGGATCACGGAGACCTGGTGGGACTCCACCCATGACTGAACCACGGGGATAGATGGCTATCCCCTGTACAGGAGGGATCGTGTAGAGAAAAGGGGCGGGGGTGTAGCTCTATGTTAAGGAAAGCTACGCGTCCCTGCAAGCCGATATTGGCGACCAGGGTGGACGGCTGGAGACCCTCTGGGTTAAAATCTGTGGGGAACACGGCACAGGGGACACAATGGTGGGAGTCTATTACAGACCTCCCACCCAAAGTCCTGAGCTAGACCAGGAGTTTGCCCAGGAAGTGGCTGAGGCAGCTTGCTCCAGGACCATGGTTGTCATGGGTGACTTCAATTACCCAGACATCTCGTGGGAGGATCGCTCAGCAAAATCTGAGCAGTCACAGAGCTTCCTCTCGTGCGTGGATGACCTCTACCTGACTCAAGAAGTCTATGGGCCAACGAGAGGCAAAGCGCTGCTCGACCTGGTGCTTGCTACTGGGGAGGACCTAGTTGGCGACCTAGTGATCGATGGGAAGCTGGGTGACAGCAACCACGAGCTGATCACCTTCACCATCCGCCGAAAAGCTGGCAAGTCGGTCAGCAACACGCAAGTCCTTGACTTCAGGAAAGCCGACTTTGACAAGCTCAGGAGGCTTGTCAGTGAGGCCCTAAGGGACTGTGACCACAGGGAGAGGGGAGTTCAAGAAGAGTGGTTGCTCCTCAAGGGAGCGATCCTCAATGCACAAACTAAGTCTATTCCATCTCGGAGGAAAGGCAGCAAGAGGGCACAGCAGCCCCCCTGGCTCTCCAGGGACCTAGCAGACCTCCTGAGGCTAAAAAGAATGGCCTACAAAGGATGGAGGATGGGAGTCACCTCCAAGGAGGATTATTCTGCACTGGTCCGGTCCTGTAGGGAGCAGACCAGGAAAGCCAAGGCTGCAACTGAACGCCAGCTAGCTTTGAGCATCAAGGACAATAAAAAGTCCTTTTTCAGATATGTGGGGAGCCGGGGGAAAAGCAGGGGCAACGTTGGACCCCTGCTGAACCAGATGGGGCAACTGACAACTGACGCCCAGGAAAAAGCCAACCTATTAAATAGGTACTTTGCGTCGGTCTTTCATCAGCCCCATGGGACGCCTGTGCCTGCTACGGGGCCGGGAAGTCCGGGTGAGGGTGATCCCCTGCCCTCCATTGATGCTGACTTTGTGAAGGAACATCTTGAGAAGCTGGATACCTTCAAGTCAGCCGGCCCTGACAATCTTCACCCCAGTGTACTCAAGGAGCTGGTGAGCATCATAGCCCAGCCTCTAGCGCAGATCTTTGAAAACTCTTGGCGCTCTGGTGTAGTGCCCGAAGACTGGAGGAAGGCCAACGTGGTGCCTATCTTCAAGAAAGGGAGGAAAGTGGATCCGGCTAACTATAGGCCCATCAGCCTGACTTCTATCCCGGGGAAGATCTTAGAAAAGTTTATTAAGGAGGCCATCCTTAATGGACTGGCCGACGCCAACATCTTAAGGGATAGCCAGCACGGGTTTGTTGCGGGTAGGTCTTGCTTGACCAATCTCATTTCCTTCTACGACCAGGTGACCTATCACGTGGACAAGGGAGATGAGATTGATGTCATATATCTTGACTTCAAAAAAGCCTTCGATCTGGTGTCCCATGATCGTCTCTTGGAGAAACTGGCCAATTGTCGCCTTGGGTCCCCCACGATCCACTGGCTGGAAAATTGGCTCCGGGGTCGGACCCAGAGGGTAGTAATTGATGGAAGTCACTCATCGTGGTGTCCTATGACCAGTGGGGTCCCCCAGGGCTCTGTCCTTGGACCCATACTGTTCAACATCTTCATTAACGATGTGGACACTGGAGTCAGAAGCGGACTGGCCAAGTTCGCCGATGACACCAAACTTTGGGGCAAAGCATCCACGCCAGAAGACAGGCGGGTGATCCAGGCTGACCTGGACAGGCTCAGCAAGTGGGCGGATGAGAATCTGATGGTGTTCAACGCCGATAAATGCAAGGTTCTCCACCTTGGGAAGAAAAACCCACAGCATCCTTATAGGCTCGGCAGTGCTATGTTGGTTAGCACTATGGAAGAAAGAGACTTGGGGGTCATCATTGACCACAAGATGAACATGAGCCTGCAATGCGATGCTGCGGCTAGTAAAGCGACCAAAACGCTGGCTTGCATCCATAGATGCTTCTCAAGCAAATCCCGGGACGTCATTCTCCCCCTGTACTCGGTCTTAGTGAGGCTGCAGCTGGAGTACTGCGTCCAGTTTTGGGCTCCACAATTCAAAAAGGATGTGGAAAAGCTTGAGAGAGTCCAGAGAAGAGCCACGCGCATGATCAGAGGTCAGGGAAGCAGACCCTACAATGACAGGCTGAGAGCCCTGGGGCTCTTTAGCCTGGAAAAGCGCAGGCTCAGGGGTGATCTGATGGCCACCTACAAGTTTATCAGGGGTGACCACCAGTATCTGGGGGAACGTTTGTTCACCAGAGCGCCCCAAGGGATGACAAGGACGAATGGTCACAAACTACTACAAGATCGTTTCAGGCTGGACATAAGGAAGAATTTCTTTACTGTCCGAGCCCCCAAGGTCTGGAACAGCCTGCCACCGGAGGTTGTTCAAGCGCCTTCATTGAACACCTTCAAGATGAAACTGGATGCTTATCTTGCTGGGATCCTATGACCCCAGCTGACGTCCTGCCCTTTGGGCAGGGGGCTGGACTCGATGATCTTCCGAGGTCCCTTCCAGCCCTAATGTCTATGAAATCTATGAAATCTTTACTGTGGCCCACTCTGGGCTCCCTCTCTCGTGCCCAGCCTCTTGCTGGGACTCTCGTGTGGCCCACTCTGGGCCTCCCCTGCCGGTATGGTTCCGCTCAGGGACTCTGTAGAGGGCCTCCGGTCCTATGGGCCAACCGCACGGGCACCCTCTCTGACCCTGGCTCACTGCGCTGCTACTCCCTGTCTTCTCGGGGCAACCGCAGCGCCCTGCTTCAGTCTGAGGGGTGTTACCGCACTAGCCTGCAGCCGGGCTCGCTATGCCCGTCTCGGGCTCCTCGATATGGCCCCGCTCTCTAGGGCTGCTCAGTATGGTGCTCCCCTTCTCTGGGGCTCGCCGTGCCCACACTGGGCTACTCAATAACGTACAATGGCGCTCCCCCTCTTTGGGGCTCGCCGTGCCCACTCTGGGCTACTCAATAATACCACCCCTTTCCTGGGGCCGGGGTCTTTGTTCCCCCACACGCAATCCGGGGTCTAGGTCCCCTTCCGCAACCTACGGGTTGCGCCCGCGACCCACTGGCCGCGCTCCTCGCCGCCAGTTGCTCATGCACTGGCGTGCGAGCTGCGCCTTCCCTGGCGCTATGCAAATAATGCGCCCTCTTGGCGCTAGGGCACCCCACACTCTCTGGGGTCCCTATAATTGAGGCCTCCTCCAACCCCTACAGCCTCACCCAAGCCTCCGGGTGTAATAATAGAGCCAAGCAAACACAAGCCTCCTGGCTGTAACACAAACATAAAGCCCCCTGGCTAAACCTTTAGTGCCCAATCCTCTCAGGGCTATCATGAGCTGTACTTGCCCCTCAGACTTCTCCCCATATCTTGGCTGAGTGAGCTCCTGCCTCTCCGGCTGCTGGTAGAGAACTGCTAGCCTGGCCTCAGTCCTGAGCTTTATAAGGCTCAGGCCCTGCCCCCTACAGGCAGCTGGCTCCGCTTGGTTGCTCCGGCAACCCGCAGCTGCGCTCATTACCTGAGCAAGCCTCAGCTGGGCTCGTTATGTCAGGCCAGGGCGCGCTCACTCGCTCCCTGGCAGTTTCTCCTCTATAGGAGCAGGGGCACCGAGGTGCCCTGCGACAGGGAGAAACACCAGAAGTAGTTAGAAGTGGCCTTAAGGAACCCAAGAGTGACTGATGTATACCAGATGCAGAAAGCTTGATGAACAATATAAAGGACCAAAGGGAAGGGAAAATTTAACAGAACATATTGAGTCAAAAGATTATGGCAGTGGTTCAAATATGAAACAGAGTCAGGAAATCAGTAGGGAGTATCTAAATGTTGATTGACTTTGCAACATTATATAGGGAAGATTTCTAAGTTATTTGGGGAAATTAAAGAAGGAGCTATAAAAAAGGGTCAAAAGGGGGATATTAGAGGTGGATTTTTCAATGTATACTGCTAAAGTAAGACAGTATTTTTTTTAAAAAACAGAACTGCTAGAATGACTGTGACTTTCATTATCATTTCATTTGTTACTCCACTACAAATTTAATATATTTGCCAGCTTTTGCAGTTGCCATGGAAAGTAGAGTAGCTTCACACCTGTTTGTCTGCTTCAGCAAGAAATCAGTCAATGGAGCCATTTTTAAACATATGTTATTCCTTTTATACCATGTCCTTCTGCAGAAAAGGCTGGGATCTCTTGGAAATGAGCCACCCTGTTCTGTAGAGTACAATAACTAATTCATATAGATTTTTTTAAAATTCTGCATATGGCTCTGAGCTGAATTTTGTAAATTGGGACTAGAAGTAGAACCTGTTGCCTGAATCAGAAGAATGTCCCCCATACCTATTGATTATATTTTTAATAAAATCTTTTTTACCTGAATCTTCATGTATATAAAATAATCTAAAATTTAGCACGCTGACATCTAATGTTTCTCTAAATAATCTTATGATAAATTATGTAGCATTTAGAACATGTAAAGTGCAATAAAACTACCACATATTATTTTTATAATTTCTTGAAAGGAATTATCCTTGCACATAATATACAAATACCTGTTTTTTTGGTTTTATGGGAACCCATAAATAAACTAAAAATTTCCATTACTAGGTACCTATCTGAGACACAAGGATTTGTTGTGATTTTTTTTTTTTTAGTGTCTGTACACTTGACAGCCCCTTAACACACCCAATTCGCAGCCTCTGTGTGTGGGCTTATCTGCTTAGCACTTGGGGTTGGAAGTAATTAGGAGGCAATAATAAGCCTATTTAAGCACTGCTACATTGTTGCAAACCTACTGATCGTTATCTAAAGTGCAATTGCAGAAGCCATAATGGGTGCAGTTGGCCTGAGCATTGATGATGATCAGTGCAGGCAAACTGTGCTTGGGCAGGGCTAGGGGCTAAGTGAGGATACTGATACTTAGTCACAGTGAGGTGTTGTTGGCACTTTTAACTTTGTAAGGGTGTTACTTTGTGGTTGACAGACTCTGTTGTGTTGCAGGAACCCAACTGATATGATATGAAGGGCATTTTTAATAAGAAACTGGTAAAGTCCTTATGGTTTTCATTTGAGTATTTTAACTGAAGTCATAAATTATAGTAGCTGATGCCTATAAAGAAGTCAAAGAGATGTTAGCTCAGGACCATCCAGCTTCCAAGCAGCTGGGGGCCACACAAGTTGCAGGCCACAGATCAAGGGCTGCTCAGGCAACCCCCACACTACAGGCTTTCCTGAAGCATCCACAGCCCCCCTCCTCCCAATTGTGCGTACAGCATGGGCGGCCTGGCTACCCCTCCCCTTCTGGCCATGAGGACAACCTAGCTTCATCTCCCCTCTCCCGTCCCCCACACTCCAGCCATGTGAGCAGTTCAGCTTCCCTCTCCTGGCTGCATTTGTCGTGCAGGAGCCTGTTCTCTTGAAGCATAGGCAGCCCAGCTTCCCTTCCCCTTCCCTTCCTGGCCTTGCACCTACCACATGTGCAGTACCCCTTCCTCTCCTGGTTATGCATCCAGCTGCATTGCAGGCAGTCTGGGTCCAGGTCATTTGCACATTTAACTAAAAATGATTTATACAATTTCTGGATGTTAATTGTGTAGGAAGGAAGTCCATTTATCTTGAATGACTCATGCAGTGAAGACATGAATATCTTGAACAGTGAATGTCAGAAAAGCGTGCATTGTGAACAGCCTGAACCCCATCCCACTGAATGTGCAGCATAAGCACCCTGGCACCCTGCTGCATGCACAGATCAAGCACTCCAGTATACTTCTACCCCACTCCCCCTCTCCAGGAGTAGGGGCAGGATGGGAAGAGTGGAGGAGCCTGAAGAACCTGGCTGGCACACCAAGGCCAAATGAGGGGCAGGGGACAGTAGTAGCCATCCCAGGAACACAGGGCTTACATCCTAACCTTTTGAAGGGCTGCATGTGGTCTGTGACCTACCAGTTGGACAACCCTGTCCGAGACCAAAGAGGCTAAAACAGGCTAGTGAAGAATGTGGGGTTCAGGATGGAAACTTTCATTTCAACTGTAACTATGTCTTTCTCTAGCTAGTGGCTGATGTTAGAGATGGAAGCTTATTCCCTTTATGCTCTGGTAATCATCAGGTTCTCCTTTTCATATACAGAAATAATTTCTACCAGTACAAAATATATTTGTTTGGTCTGTCCTCAGCTCCTAAGGCATTCACAAAAGGGTTAGTAAAGATGATAATTAGACTGAAGAGTTAAACAAAAAAAAAAATCATTAAAAAAAATATGGAAGAGAACCTGATGGTGTTTAACACCAAAAAATGCAAGGTTCTCCAACTTGGGAAGAAAAACCTGCAGAATCCTTATAAGCTTGGCAGTGTTACACTGGCTAGCACCACAGATGAAAGGGAATTGAGGGTCATGATTGAGCACAAGATGATCATGAGCCTTCAATGTGATGCTGCAGGTAGTAAAGTGAGCAAAACCCTGGCTTGCATCTATAGATGCTTCTCAAGCAAATCCTGGGACGTCATTCTCCTGTTGTACTCGGCCTTGGTGAGGCTGCAGCTGGAGTACTGCATCCAGTTTTGGGCTCCACTATTCAAAAAGGATGTGGAGAAGCTTGAGAGAGTGCAGAGGAGAGCTACGTGCATGATCAGAGGTTAGGATAACAGACCTTATGACAAGAGGCTGAGAGTCATGGGACTGTTCAGCTTGGAAAAGTGCAGGCTCAGGGGCGATCTGGTGGCCACCTATAAGCATATCAGTGGTGTTCACCAGGATCTGGGGGAACGATTGTTCACCAGAGTACCCCAAGGGATGACAAGGTCGAACCATTATAAACTCCTGCAAGACCGTTTTAGGCTGGACATAAGGAAGAATTTCTTCACTGACCGAGCCCCCAAGGTCTGGAATAGCCTGCCGTCGGAGGTGGTTCAAGCACCTTCTCTGAACGCCTTCAAGAAAAAATTGGATGTTTATCTTGCTGGGATCCTGTGATCCCAGCTGACCCCCTGCCCCCGGAGCAGGGGACTGGATTTGATGATCTTCCGAGGTCCCTTCCAGCCCTAATGTCTGTGAAATCTGTGAATTTTTGCCATTACTCAGGGTTACCATATTTCCAGCAGCAAAAAAGAAAGAGAGTCCTGCCCTCCCCCAGACCTGCTGCCTGAGCAGCACCCACGTGCATACTCTCTCTCTCTCTCTCTCTCTCTCTCTCTCTCTCTCTCTCTCTGTTTACCTGACTTGCCGGGGCCTGCAAAGGGAGCATGTGACCCCCAACAGCCAATCACTTTACCTGCTGCTCCCAGTCCCAAGCAAGCAGCCCAGGAGAGCAGAGGGAACCAGAAAAAAAACCAGACATTTGATCTTATTTTAAATACTTGCCTGGACACAGCAGAGGGGACCAAAAAAGAGGCCATACCCAGGAAAACCCGGACATATGGTAACCCTACTCTAAAAGGGATACTGAGACCATTATTCCAAGGGAGGAGCAGCAACTGAAGGACCCTCACTGCTAGTGTTTTGGGATAAATCTAAGGAAGAATCCTCCCGTGAGAAGGTTATCCACCTCGGAAGTAAGACCAGCAGAAAACAAGTTGACTTTTCTTTCTTGTGATGCAAGAAACACTTCACAGTTTTGAAATGCTAAATTCCATAGTAGTATAGAAAAGTGTCAACCATCTATCTTTATGTGCAGTTTACAGATCTAGGTTCAGACTAGCATAAATGAAATAGCTTTAGTCCTGGGACCATTCCCAGTAAAAGAGATGCAAACAAAAGTAAAACATAAAAATATGACTGGAAAAGAAGTCACCTAGTCCATCCCTTTGTTCCAGGGCAGGATCAAGTGTACTCACAAATGTCTATCTCCTGTTCTTAAAAATGTTGATGTTGGGGATTCCCTAGAATGGCTTTAAAGATGCAAAACTTTAAAGCATGTGAGAGCAATATATTTTCTGATTCAAAATGTTAGAAACGGACTTCCCCTGTTTAGTTGGATAGTTTCAAATACTGCTTTATTGCTTTGAAGAGACATGAAGTCTTCCCAGTGTCACTGTTAAATTTGCTAATCAATTTCAATAAGGTTTGGATACTTAGCCCCTTTAGGGTCCTTTGTAAATATGGGTCATAAGTGTATTTATATAGACTTATATTTATATTATACATAAGTGTATGCCCATATATATACATGGGTTTAGAATTTTAGTATGCAGATACTATCCTTTATTTTAAAGTTTCTTGCTCTCCTTAGTTCTTGTTCCATTGACACAGAGTGCTATCTTATTTCCTTTCAGGATTCCCATTTTACAAGTGTAGCATGCCACTGGCTCACAGTCATTCTGGCTGCTGATATATGTAAAAAGAAAACAATAAACCCCCAGTGTTTTACTGGAAGAGAAAGTGCATTAGTTAGACCCAGTTCCCCAGCATCTGTATAGAACCGGTGTTTCAGTGGGGCTTTTGGGGGCTTTTATCTAATAGCACGACCCAGTTGTAACCCAGCCCTGTGGGGGAGAGGGGATGTGGCCCAGTCTCATGGGGGACAAGGGGTGTAGTCCAGCCGCAACCCAGCAGCAGATTGAATCAGCTACTAGATAAAAGCTCCAAAAATCCTCACTGAAGTGCCCATTCTATACAGCTGTTGGGTGAGTTGGGTCAAATTAACATGATGCTTCTTCTGGGCATGCACTGTGCTTGGTGTGGGGGCACACTGAGCTGAAAGTAAAGTACTGGGTTGTTTTTTTTTTCATGTCTGTAAGCAGCCCTTATGAGCAAATCTTTTTCTTCCTGGGTATTTCTAACTCATGAGTTTCCAGCTCATAGCAGAACATCTTGGCTAGGGACAAGCATTCAAAAAGCCTGAGCCTGAATTGATTCAATCTTTGCAGGTTAGTCTAACCTGGCTAGGCTGAATCAGTTTGTAAATGCACAGACATCCCCTCTGGACTGAAAAAATGGAGGCACATGCCTGCAATGGCTCAGGCGAGAAGCCAGGATGTGCTAGAACAGCCCTTCCTTCCCTTCCACAGTGTTGAGCTGAGGGGGGAGTGGCCAGGCCCCACAGGATGCTGTGATGAGGGAGTGGTTCCCCACCTCACTGGTCAGCCAGGGAGTCAGGAGGGGTTTACACAGCATTTATCACCCTCAGCATCAAAACAAAAGGATCTCTCATTAGTTCAAGCTCTTCTTAAAACAACTTTTTCCAAGGAAGAAACAGAGGGACATTACCAGTGACCTGTTGATTAGCTCCAAACAGTACTAAGCTATGGTCCTTTGTCCCGTCTCCCACAGCATGGACTATAGCCAATATGTGGTATGCTAGCTAATGCTGAGAGGTGTCTGTGTAAGGCAGAGGGGAGGAGGGAATCCCTGTTTGAGCACGGAGTGGGGAGGGGGAGGGGGAGGGGGCGGGAGCAGGGGAAAGCCAGGCAGACCCTGCTGTACATGCAGTCTCTGACAGAGCTGCAGCCAGGGAGCAAAGGGCTGGAGCAAGACGTGCTGGGCTGAAGCAGAGAGCAGAGCATTGCCCAGGAAACGATCCCATGTCTATTATCCAGTCCTTTTTATATGAGATCCACTCCTCCTTGGCATTCGTTGGAAAGATTAGTCCTGTTGGGCAACATAGTTTATTGGAGCCGATACCGCTTGGCAATTTTGAGACCCTCATAAGATACTTTAGCTTTTGCTTTTGGTAGCCATGGGCCCATCTTTTAACTTTGTTTCACTTTTTTTTTATATTGCATCTTCATCCTCAAACCTATAGCCATTAGTTCTTGCTGCTGCTGAAATTAGAGTTTGGATAGATTTCTTTTAGGTCTTAATTCTATAATAAAGAATATTTAGATACGGCTCATGAAATCAATAAAAAGTGTATAAAATGTATTCTTTTAATCCTACTAAAGAAGTTGCTAGATTGAGGACTATGGAGTGTGTTTTTGGTTTATGTGTACATACTTCTTTCTTTTTTTTCTTGTGTCTTATATTCCTCTAGTGGATATTTAAGAAGTTAGATAGTAATGGTTGAGACGATTCAAATAGGAAGGATTTTAAGTTTTTGTTTGTTGTTTTGTTTTAGCGAAATACTGTGTTCACTGCTACAAAACACAATACTGTGTTCGCACAATCTCAGCAGGATATATTTAACTGAATACCATGCATACTTATATAAATACATATGCCTGTAAAACTTTTGCTGAATAGCTTGTTACTCATGGCATTCTGGTTTTTCCCCAGGGGGCAACATGTTTTTTTGTCCCAGGGGTAGTCTGGCAGGGAACATTAATTCCCAAAGTCATAATCTCTCTCATCTCACTGGTACTGCATGAGGAGCAACATCCTGTGACTGGCTTGTACTTAGGCCTGCTTATGTTCCTAATCAAGTCAGCTAAATGTAAGTTAAATGTATTAGAGAAGCAGTCAAGGTTCTACCTTTCCCACCAACATGCTTGATCTCTTTATGCAACAGAAATATTAAGGTTCAGGACCAGCATCTGAACCAAGTTGATTTTAAACATGGTTTCTTTGGCCACACTCCTTCCCCAGTCAGTGCAACCTTGATTTGTAGCAACATCATGCCCTGAAAGAAGTTGTGATTACAAATGTGCCCTTTTGTGAGTTTGTGTTGGGACCTCCACCATTGTATGGATCTGCCCTAGCGTTTAAGTTTCCTGAATATAAAAGCTTATAGATAGTTGCTACTTAGCTATTTTACCAAAAAAAAAAAAAAAAAGTTCTCATTTGCACATTTAACTAAAAATGGTTTGTACAATTTCTGGATATTCATTGTGTAGGAAGGAAGCCCATTTAGTTGTTGTATCTTGAATGACTCATGCACAGTGAAAATGCGAATACCTTAAACAGTGAATGTCAGAAGAGCCTATCACTGATAAAACAAATATAGCACAATTTGCCAAGCTTGCTTACAATGTTATATTGCTTGTGAAATACATTCCAATTGAGATTTGATGCAGGATTGCCATTAGAATCTGTATGAACACTAAAGTAGAGCTAACTGTGAAATGGAAGAGATACTTCCACAGTTCCTATATTCATTATAGAAAGCATGGCAGACCAAATTTGTAACCTATGTTAAAACGTATTGAAGAGTCAATTTAAAGTGTAAATGGTAGTTCTTTTCACCGTATAAGCATGCGTCTTTTGTTTTATAAGCAATCTTTAATCACTCATTTATAAAATGCACTTTTTGTTTCTAGACACACAATTGTAGCTTTTCATGGGAGAGAATGGGAAAGAGGGAACAAATATGGTTTTGTTTATCTTTTCTGTATTGGTGTGTTCTGTAATTAATATTGTTAAATTAGGAAAAAACTCAGGAGCATAATGTGTATGAACTGTTGCCAGCTTTTATTTTAAGACATTGATTTATATCAAAGGGGTTTCTGTGGAAGCAGATAATCCATTTTCTCTGTATAACTCACATTTTATCGGAATTTAACATTTATTGGCATGTGTCTATAGGCATTTTGAATGTTGGTTATACAAGCCATAATTAATTGAAATTCTGTTTATCTAAAAGTTGGATTCATCCCCTGAGATGTGACTGCAGTTTGAAAGTGCAGTTTAACAGAAACGTTCTTTATCCACAAAATGCATGCTTCATTTTAAACTTATGCTTACGTCTCATTGACTTTAATGGAATTAAACAGATGGTTTTCTTAGAGTATGCACTTAAGTATGTTGATAAATAGGGAACAAAACGTAAGGGTCTGTTCTTAAATGCTTTGCTGAGTTTAGCTTAAGTGTTTAAACATCCAGAAGATTTATAAATAGGGAACTATCAAAATCGCAATTTCATGAATTTTGCAGAAATTGCAGAATCTGGCATTGACCGCAAAATCCATAAAAAAAAAAAAAAAAAATGCTAGGTCCCCAAAGGGATTCAGGAGTCCTCATGACACTGTTGCCCAGCTATGCAGCCTGCTGGGAAAGGAAGGAGGGGCTGCCTATAAGAAGGGCAGCCCAAGAGGGCTGTGGTACCCACCCCTTACTGCTGAGGGGGCTGACTGCCATGTGGCTCCACCCCTCTCCACCAATGGTGGTGAGGGGCAGGGCCATATGATGGACAGCCCTGAGCCAATCAGCAGTAAGGGGCGGGGCCACCTGGTCCCCTCAGCCAGAGGTGTGGGGGGCCCCACTATTATCAGCCCATGAATATGACAGCTGGCCCTAATATCTCCTTGCAAAATAAGCTAGCCACCTCCTCCAGCTAGGTAGACTTCTGCTTATAAATTCATCAGTGGAAAATATAATCTTAAAAAAAGGCCATCAACTAGAGCACACACCAAGAGAAGAACTCTTGAATAGCTTAATCTGCTATACGTATATCTTCCAATTTTATTCCATAGTCATCACCCTAACACTACCATTTGATACTCAAGGCACTCAGTAGTATTAGTCCATCACATTCTTATGCATGTGAATGTGGTTGGCATCAGCCATATGGATTCTGTGATGTTTGCTGCAGTTTAGCCTATCTATATGTTGATTGGTTGCTACCTTTTTTTTTTGTTCACTACAGTGTTTTATTTTTTATCTTTAAGTTTTGAAGTTAGATTGTAAACATGTGAAATAGAGAGTTCCTTTTCTCTTGTCAAGTTTTATGAACATTGTTGGTTGTTTATATTCAATGGTTATATAAAATGCCCTGTAGCAGGTTTGGGGTTCACCCCATTTCTCTCAAATTTCTCCCAATCTTTAGTCTATACACAGTCTTTATCTCCTGGGCCTACCAGTCCCTCTGGAGTTTTCTTAACAACAATTAGTCCTTAATATAAGTCTTACCATAGTCCTTAAGGCTAGTGACAGACATTCAGAAAGCCTGACCCTGAATTGATTCAATCTTTGCAGGTTAGTCTAACCTGCAGATTGAAATGATATGCAAGTGAATAGATGTTCACTTTTGATTCTGGAAATGCAGGCACATGCCTGCAGTGGTTCAGGCTAGAAGCTGGGAGGCGCTAGAGTTAGCCTTCCTGTTCCTTCCACAGTGCTGAGCTGAGGGGGGTGCGGCCAGGTCCCAGCCAGATGCTATGATTAGGGAGGGGTTTAAACCCCCACCCTGGCCTGCATTGTACCCAGCCAGGGTGTGCCTGGAGGGGGAGAATGGAGGGACGTTACCAACTGACCTGCTGATTAATTTCAAAAAGCCCTAAACACCACTGTTCTGTCTGCCTTTGTTTCAGTGAAACTGGAGACACACACACATAGATACCTCAGCATTAGCTAGCACGGGGGTGGTGTGACCATAACCAGATGCTAGCGGGGGTCCATGCCACTTGGGCCCATGCTGTAGGAGGGAGGAAAGGAGGGGTGATACCTGCTTGATCAGCAAGCGGTGAGGTGGGGGTGGGAGCGGAGCCAGGGCCAGGGGAAGCCAGCCAGGTGCTGTTGTGTCTGCAGTCTCCACCTCCTCAGCCACCTGGAGCTATAGCTAGGGAGAGGGGTGGGGCCAGCCCTGTTTTTTGGAGCAGACAGCCCAGCCCGGAGCTGAAAAGAATGCTGGGATGCTGGGGGATTCTGATTTAACTTAAACTAGGAAAGGGTCTGGGACACAAGTTTTATAAACCGGTTTGACCCAAATCAGTTAAGTTTGATACTACATTCAACCAGGTTTATTTTAAACCAGTTTTGGCCATTTTGAAACTGGTTTATGTGGACTGAGATTATGTTGTGTTACAGGTTTAAACCAGTTTCTGGTCGCTTAAACCAGTTTGTGTAACTTGTGTCCCTAGCCTAAAGGGTTAACCCACCCCTGTGGTCTCTTAGACCTGGAGAGATCCTTGGCTGGTGATGCTACCACCAGCCTCTCTCTCCCTCTTCCTCTTCCTGCCAGCTTTTAATGTCTTTTGGACAGCTAATTATTCTAATCAGGTGGTCCAGTCCTTCTTAGGCAGGCCTGTAATCATCCTCCACTGCCTGCAGCTGTGCTGCTGTCCCATGGGCATGCAGCCTGTTACATACCTACAAAAAGAATCCACCCATGTCATCTGGGAGAAAGATTAATTAGACAGTTGGGGCTAAACCCATTACTCTTAAAGGTTCCCCTCCTGCCCTGTGATACCTACCTACTTGTGTTTAGTTATCTCAGTATATATTGAACTAAGTCTGAGCCTTCATTTTATCTGCTTTCCCTAAACTTTGTGCTCCACCCCACCAGTGCTCTTCAGTTTTTTTAGAACAGCCTAAATGCATCCCTGGTGTATGAACTCAAGCCTGTTCTGAGCCATATTTTGTTAGCCTTATTTTGTTCATGCTGCTCTTAGATTCAGGAGGGAAGCCATAGAAACATGCCTTTTAAGGATTTATGATTCAGTCTTTGACTAATTGGTTCCTTTGTTAGATGCACTGAGCTGAGGGGTGGCCCAGAGATCTTATGAGTGTTCTACCCCTAGATAGTAGGTCACTGAGTTATTTTGCTTCTTCACTTGTCTCTGCTTTGTATTGTAACTTGTGTAATAGTGGGGTCAGGAGTAGAGTTAAAGAGCTTGTGTAAAATGATAACAGTTTTAATCTGGTGATGTCCTTTTTAACCATTAGGATTCATGCCAAGTCTGATTCCTGAGTTGAATAAGTGTTACTCAGGGATAGTATTCAACAAAGGTCATGTGATTGCTGTCTATGAGTCCTAGATGAGCAGTGCATCCAACGTATTTCCTTCTTTTTTTCAATTTTGTTGTGTTTCCCATAACTGTTCCAACCACTCCTACTGGGAGGATATGGAAGAAGAGGTTGATGTACTCTGTCTACATGGGTGCAGGTTAAGTGATAGTTTAACTAGGGAAGAATTAGGAATGTGAAAGTGGCCTTACATGAGACAGGTTGGGATGAACAGAAGGAAGATGAGAGCTAAGTAACATGTACTTCATAGTAAATACTCAAGGCCAAAAATAGTTATCCTTTCTATTCTGAGGTTTAGGTGGAGTAGTATTAAACAAAGTAGTTGTTGTTACAGGAAGTAAAAAGCCTCTAGGGCTTTATCAGATAATTCATACCCTCAGCAGTCACTGAATAAAAAGAACAAATCTAAAGCTCAGATTTATTTTCCCCTCATTGTGTCATAGTGTTACAGCTAAGTCTCAGGGCTCTGACTCGCATTTGATTAGCAAGGCAAAGGTTATGCAAATATATTCTAAGTATCAGTAGCTGCAGATCTGTCAAACCAGGAATTATGCACCATTTTGAGCAAGCGCTCTCCATGAATAGAGCACTTTAGAATGTCAACCTCTATGATGTGGAAAAAATATTGTATAAATTTGGTTTGTTAGCTAAAGAACATTTAGCTAAAGAAAATTTAGCAAGAGCTACATTTATTAGCCAGTTCTATAGATTGAATAAAAGCAGTTTTTACATACTATATGTCTGAATGTTTATAACAACCTTACAAAATGTAAATCAAATCATAATATGAGTCAGATACTAAAACACAATGGAATGTGGAGGTGTAGGAAGGAATATCCTGTTTCAACAGTCCAGTTTCTGCTGTTTTCTACATCATAAATGTATGCTTCGTGAATGCCAAATTAATGTTTTACACATCCATGAGTGCATAGAGGAATATTAAACAAACACAAACATTAAAATAATTTGAAGTAGTGAAGTAAACTGATGCTGTTCATATATTTTCTTCAGCAAAGCATTTATGTTCACATTGTATTATGTCTTGTAAATTGACTGTACAATTGATATGATCAATTTGCTCTCTTGTAATAAATTTAGTGTTTGTGAAAAATGTCTACAAATAGAGGTGTGAGTCTTGTTAAGAGAACAAGCAAAGAACATATTTAATATTTTGGGTTTAATCTGATTTTCTTTTATGGACAAAATAATTGTATAACTTTGCACTGGCCAACATTATATACATTATTTTCTAACATAAATATGTTTATATTCATGCTGTTCAGAGAGATAATTATTTTTATCTATATTGTGGGACCAAAGTCAGTATGTCAGCACAAAGCAGGATGGGTAAAGATAGGTAGAGAAACCAAGTGGTGGAATGTACCATGTAACTTATAGCAGCAGATATTGAAAGCAAGCACATCCACTACTTTGCACAGGTTCAGGGACTCTGAGCCAGGCCTCAAGCTGGAAATACTGTGCTCTTGGGAGGATGATAAAGGTGATCACTTGTGAGCGGACCCGTCTACTCCCTACTTTTTCCTGATAACATAATTTTCAACACAAATTCAGGGTGTTTGCATGTCAGATGTGATAAATTGATAAACTCAGCATGTGGTATTTAATTTTATTGTGTGCATCTGCTGATGATTAAATTACATGCATGCTAATTATTCTTTTAGGAATGGATGCAAACTCTTCCATTTGTATGTTTATTTGTTCTGGAAAAGTGAGTAATAGTTGCTGTATTTCTTATATGATTCTGTAGTTGTCTGTTCATTTGTGAATTCCAAAATTGCATTTTACCTTCTGGATTAAGACCTTACTATTGTGCTGAAGTTTCACTTTAAGTGGCAAATATGGTATAATGCAAGTATTTAGACTTTAAAAGTTGATAATTTAAAACTCATTCCCCCTTCTATCATTAGCAAAGTTCCTATCAACTTATATGGGAGTAGTACTGTACCATTAGTATATGTGGTTGTTTTTAAAAAAAATCTTGTTCCATAGAAACAATAAGGCAATGATACATAAAGTTTATCAACTCAGAGGGAAATTGCTTATTTCTGAACCAATGAAAATAATACAGGAAATTGAATAATGTAATAAACAGTCACTTTCTAAAAAAACCCCAAAAATCTGATTGTATAACAGTCAGTAAAAGGGGAAACCCTTGAAAGCATGAATCAAGTATATTCTATAATCCAGATTGCCAGGCATGAGAAAAAGATTAGGTGCCATTTCGTGTTTGAATGAGGCAGCCCATGTGAGACAAGAAATGTCTACTTTTCTTATTGTGAGAAAAGAAGATAGTATGGGTGGGGATGAAGGCAGGTCACAAATAAAGGCAGGCAAAGAAAAAATGGTCTTCAAGGCAAGTATAGTTGCCTTCTAGTATGATGGTTTTGACAATGGAAGATGTACAGTGTTCTAAAAGTTAACATATGAAGCTGGTTTATTTTTTTTAGTATAGTGTCTGCTACTGAAAGAGAGTGGACTTGAAGGCACCCCAACTGCTGCCAACATTCTCCCAGTGCTGTTGATTGCCAGTCTTTGGAAAAAGTCTCTGTTGATCATGCCCTTGCGTTCTTTGATGTTGATCTTCTGTTGGCAGTGCTTCTGTTGCACCCATCATTTGGAAACGAGTTTGAATGACATAACTGAGTGGATGAGTTGGTGACTGGTCCAGCAGTTCTCAGCTCCTAGCATAGCTCAGATGATGTGGACATCTTGGACACAAACAATGACATAGTCAAGTGCCTGTGCTTGGATCATAGGTGTTGCCATGATGTCCTGTTCCTGTTTTTCTGGTGGAAGAGGGTGGTGATGGTGAACCTATGTTCTGCACAGTTAGTCAAGTGGAGGATGCCATTGGAGTTGACCTTTCCCACTCCTTCCTGGCTGATGGTTCCATTCCAGAAGTTCAAGGCCCTTCTGACTCTGGCATTCAAATTGTTGAGAAGAATAAGTCTGTCTCCTTCCAAAATGCCAGACAAGACTTGGTCAAGGTTAGCATAGAATTCTTCCTTGGTTTTGTCAGTGGGGTCAAGAGTTGGGGCATACATGCTAATGACAGTGGTCTGTTAGTTCCCTGCCAGTGTAAGATAAAGAGTCACAAGGTGCTAATTAATTACAATAGGGAACTAATTGAGTTCAGTTATAAGTTAATTCTTGGTGGTAAAACCAAGTCTGTGAAGCCAGGGTTCAGCGCCTGTGGAGAGACACTTGGATTCTCTACAACGAAACATCAAGGCTGTTTTTATGAGAGTGACCAGGAGATCCAAGAGTTGAATGACCACAAACACAAGGTGTTTTGTGCTTGGCAGAATGACAATGACTCCAAGCAAAAGAAATTGAGTCATCAACAAGCTAAAACAGATGTCCAAAGGAGGACCTGTAATATGAAGAACAGATAGCAGAAAGACGAGGCAAAGTAGTTTCAACATCTTGCTGACATCCACAGTATGCACAGTTTTTTCAGTACCACCAAAGCCATCCACGGTTCAAGCACTCAAAGTCCAATCTCTTTGAGACTTAAGAAGAGAGGAGACCTGATCAAGGAAAGGAGAACCATCAACACCCATTGGAAGGAGCATTTTGAAAACCTTTTCAGTCAAGACTGTGTTGTTGATGAGTGCTCTCAACTGCATCCTGCAACAACCAGTCAAAGATGATCTCAGAATCTCTCCAACCCTTCATGACATGAGGAAAGCCATCAAGCAGATCTTCATCTGTCATCTTCAATGACAAGGCACCTGGAGCTGATGGAATCCCTGCCAAAATCTTCAAGCAGGAGGAAAAGGAGCTCATATCACAGCTGCATTCCCTCATTTTAAAGAACTGGTAAAGCATGAGGAAATCCCAGACAACCTCAGGGATGCTATGACTGTGACAGTCTTCAAGAAAGGAGATAAATCCAACTGTGGAAATTACAGAGGGATCACACCTTGCGGTCCACCACAGGAAAAAATTGCGAGAACCATTCTGAACCATCTCCTTCCACTTGCTGAAGAGTTCCTTCCAAAATCTCAGTGTTATTTAAGGCATCAAGAAGCACAACTGACATGATCTTCACTGCTCACCAACTGCAGGAAAAATGCCAGGAACAACATAACTTCTATATATGGCCTTCTTTGACCTCATGAAAACCTTTGACCCTGTCAACTGAGAAGCATTGTGGAGGATCCTTCTAAAGTTTCATAGTTTTATAGTTGGTAGGGTCGGAAGGGACCTAAACAGATCATCAGGTCCGACCCCCTGCCCTGGGAAGCAACGAGTGCAGGGTCATAACACTACAGTCAAATATCTGTCCAACCTATGCTTGAAGACCCCCAAGGTAGGAGAAAGCACCACCTCCCTTGGGAGTGCTTTCCAAAGCCTGGTAGCCCTAACTGTAAAGTAATGTTTCCTGATGTCCAGCCTGAACCTTCTGTGGCAGGGCACTGTTGTTGCCTGCCACTTTAAGGGCCAAGCCAAGCAGCCAGCAGGTGCTTAATTGTGGCAGCCATTTTAGATCCTTGGCTGCCTATATAAACAGTTCACTTCAGTTCACTGCTAGAAGGCCAGGCAGTAACATCACCTGGCTGCAAGGCTGCATACAACATCCTGGAGGTAAGGGCAGGAGCTGTAGGGGATGGTTTGGAGGATCTTGGTTCTGGGCATGACCTAAAACTGCACTCTGCCAGGATTGGTTGGCCTGGTGGGGCTCTCAGTGGCATGGGAGCCCCAGGAAATGCCAGGCCAGTTATCACCCCGGTGAAAGGCAAGTAGGGGTGCCTTAACCCCAGCCATCACCTTTGGGTGGGGTATATTACATCAGAGCAAGGTATGCCAGGTAACCTTCTGGAGGCGCCTGAGCCTGCTGAGGGAGTGACTCTGCAGGGCCAGGCATGCTTCCAGGAGCACCTGAGCTAGGAATGAAGGACCCCGATCCCTAAGTGCAGGCAGGAGGCAAAAAGCCAACTGAGGCACTTGCCTGGTCAATGCTGGGGCCATGACTGGAAGGGTCAAAAGGGCCAGGGGCCCACCGTGAGAGACGCCCATGATAAGCAAAGAAGCTCGGGCTCCTGACTGGCCTGAGATAGGGCTAGGGCTTAGGGAAGCCAAAGGTCCCATGATTGACAGCTAATGGGCGAAGGGAACGGTTGAGCCAACTGCCTGAGATGCCATCTGCGAGGCTTGAGCCACAGTGTAGGGGTGGAACGGAGCCGCGGATAGCCCCGCCTCCCAATATCAGGGTGCAAAAATGGGAACCTCCGCCTTAATTAACAACATAATTAATCAACAAGGCATGGCAGGAGAGACAGGTGGGCAGCGTGCCCAGAAGCAGGTGGGGAAACTGGCCCTGTGGCTAGTCAGGGACCCCCACCTTGCCACACTTCTTTCTAACAATTTGTGGCCATTATTCCTAGTAACCCCCAGTGGTGCCCAAGGAAATAGAGCCTCACCCAATTCCCACTGGTCCCCCCTGGTGGGTTTGTAAATGGCCACCAGATCCCCTCTCAACCTTCTCTTGTGGAGGCTGAATAGATTCAGGCCCTTCAGCCTGTCTTCGTAGGGCCTGGCCTGCTGCCCCCTGACCATGTGAGTGGCTGTCCTCTGGATCCTCTCAATGCTAGCCACATCCCTCTTGAAGTGCAGTGCCCAGAACTGGATGCAGTACTCCAACTGCGGCCTGACCAACGCCACATAGAGAGGAAGGATCATCTCTGTGGACCTGCTTGTGATGCATCTGTAGATGCACAAAAAGGTGCAGTTAGCCTTACTGACTGCTTCCTCGCATTGGTGGCTCATGTTTATCCTGGAGTCAGCAATGACTCCAAGATCCCTTTATGCCACTGTTTTGACAAGAGGGGTGTTCCCTAGCCCATAGGTTTGTTGCTGGTTCCCTCTCCCTAGATGCAGCACCTTGCACTTGTCTGCGTTGAATTCCATCCTGTTCTCATCTGTGAACCTCTGTAACCTGTCTAGATCTAGCTAGATTCTGTCCCTCCCCTCCAGTGTGCCCACCTCGTCCCACATCTTGGAGTCGTCAGTGAATTTGGATATCGTGCTTTCCATGCCTGCATCTAGATAGCTGATAAAGATGTTCAACAGTACAGGCCCCAGAACCACTGCCCACATCCCTCCAGGTCAAAAATGACCAATCCACCTCCACTCTCTGGGTGCGACCATCCAGCCAATTTGATGACTATCCAGCCAAGTATGGATGCCCACCCAAACTCATCACCATTCTTTACCTGCTTCAGAATGGTATGCAAGCAGTTTTCAATAACTGATCTATCATAGATCCCTTTGAGGTTAAGACTGGAGTTAAGCAAGGCTGCATCATCACTCCAGTACTCTTCTCATTATTCCTTACTGTAATGCTACCTCTGACCACCAACAGCTACTAGCTGGACTGGAGCTAAACTCCCTAGTGGATGGTAAGCTGTTGAATTTTAGATGACTCTGAGCGAAGACCAAGATCACCCTGACCTCAATTAGGCTTCAGTAAGCTGATGATGTTGTGGTGTGCTCACTCAGAAGCAGACCTTCAGGCAATCGATGACATCTTTACTGAGGCATACAAAAATGGGACTGGTGCTTAACATTCAGAAAGCTAATCTCCATCAATAAGTTCTTAATGAGCAGTCCCCAGCTCTGGTAATTCAGATTCTTGGTGAGACTCTTGGAGAACGTCAAGTATTTCCTGTATCTTGGAAGCCATCTTTCACAGAAGGCTGTCATCAATGAAGAAATCCAACACTGCCATAAGTGCAGCCTTCAGATGCCTGAGGAAACAAGTGTTTGAAGATCACAACATCAAATCTGAAACCAAGCTCATGGTTTATCAAGCAGTTGTGATCCCCACCCTACTGCGTGGATCTGAGATGTGGACAATGTACAGGAGACATTTCAAGTTACTGGAGAAGTACCATCAAGGCAAAAAACCCTTCAAATCTGGTGGGAAGACAGATACACCAATGTTAGCATCCTCTCGCAAGTAAACACCATGAGCATTGCAGCAATCATCATTCGTTATCAACTTCACTGGGTCAGCCATGTCATCCAGATGTCCAGCCCCAGTTTCCTGATTCTCCCAGATCAGCTGATCCATACACTTTGGTCAGTTTTTGACAGGGAGACACTAAATTCTGTCTGTCTGTCTGTAATGTGAGTGTATACGTCTGTGATGTCTCCTCCTCTTATAAATCCATGCCACCATGTCTGGGTTTAAGGTCACACCTTTTTGTGATTCTAAATTTTGTTGATTTATTTCGCTTCTTATCTAGAACATTATTTTACCTATTGTACTTGTTCCTTTAACTATCTGTGGAACCCATCATAAAGGAAGCACAGAGCTGCATCTACTGCATTAATAAAACTTAGTACATATATTCTCATTATAAATGTCTAAATGCTCCTTGAAATATATGGAGGGTATTCTGGAACCATTTTTCACACTGTAGTCAAGTGATTAGGGTCTGGAAACAGTTTTCTATTTTCCAGATTAACACACTGGAAAAAATGTGCTATATTCAAGAAAAAAATACATGTATGTAAAGAGGCAAATCCACTCACAGGGGACAACAAAATATGTATATGGTCTGTACATAACAGGAAAAAGAAATGCTGAAGGGTGTGGGTAGATTTATACGGCATTCATAGTGTTTTATTTATATGGCTGACATAGATGCTTTTCTGGAAATAAAAGACTTCTAGATGATGTGAACAGGAATAGCTGAAGGAAAAGAAGTTGAGTCTAAATTAAACATTCAGAGCATATAGCCTAAAGGCCATTTGGTCCTGACAGAGAAGTGTGTGCTTAATAGGATGTTGATATTTAAACATACATGCCAACTGTAATGGTAAAGTGGGGGTAGAAGAGGGAAATATTTTTTAATAACTTTGCAATAAGCCTGGCTTGTTTAATAAAAAATAGTGAATTTAAAAAAAAAAGAATTGTACTTTTATTTTAGAAACACAGCATTTTCATGTGTTATTCATGCCATCACAGTTATCACCGGTATCACCACCGTGATGCAAAATGCAGGGTAACAATCCTGTAAAAGATAATCAAGTCCTACTATTCCCTTTATCTTAGTAAAGGAATGAATGCTCATTTATAACTCGATATGTAGTGTAAAAAAACCTAAATGTCTTAAAATACTGTCCTTAAAATGGTCTGCACACAGGTGGATTTGAAGAAAATCAGAATTCAAAAGGCTGACTATAAAAGAAATGTGATCTTCTAGAACAGAATTCTTTGTTTTTTTAATGATGTCAGATGTAAATAGTAACAGTATCGGATTACCAAACTTCAGTGTGGTGTGTGAAGATGCATATATAAAAAGTCATGTAGATCCACTCATGATACAAATAAATATATGCTGTATTAGGAAAATCTCCATGTCAGAATAGCAACTTTCTAATCTAATCAGTTTGGCACCCTGCTTATATGTCACCGTATTTAAAGAAAGCTGATCAGGCCTGTGGACAATTCATATGGTTGTAGTTTAAATTAATTTTTGAAAGATCACTGGGTTGGGACCTACAAAAGAGCACGAGAGGACTTCATGGGTTTTTTTATTATGTTTTTCCTACTCATTTATTTTAATCACCAGTGGGATTACAGCCAGTCGAACTACATTGGTGTAAAACTGATTCAAGAGGAAAATTAGATCTAAGGTAAAATATTGAAAAATTTCTACAGCAACTTTCAAAGAAAGTTCTATTGAAAATTTCTGAGACTCTTATGCGCTTAAATCACTTAAATACTGTAAATTTTACTCCTTTGCTCATTTCTTTTGTAGGAAAGAAATGCTACCTTGGATTAAGACTGAGTCTTTTTGTCTATGATTCTCTCACAGGAATCAGATTCGGGCTCTTCTAGGAAAATTTACCGAAGCAGAAACCTTGTTAGTCTCATCTGGAGTAGAGCCAAGGACTCTAGATGGAGTTCTTTTGGATGCTGGGTGTTCCTCTATGCAACTTGATACTCCAGAAAGAGGTTTTTCCCTGAGAAAGGATGGCCCTTTGGACATGAGGATGGATAATGGCAGGTGCATATTAATAAAACATTTCTTCTCACAACAAAAAATCAATTTCTCAACACCACTCTGAATTTAATTTCCTTTTTAGGTTGCAGAGTTCCCATCAAACTCCCACATCCAGCTTTACACATACATAATAAATCAGCCTTGTTTGGTCTCCTTAACATTTTTTTTCTCTGTATTCAGGGCCAGAATCTCATCTAATTTACTCTTTTAAAACCACAGGAAAGTTATTCTGGGTTTCAATGTTGGAAGAACACAACCTGATCTGTAGGATTTATAACTAAGAATACAAGCAACAGATTACCACAGCACTTAGAACAGCCATCTTCAATTTTGTTAAATAGATCCTTTAAAAAGTTGTTTCCATGGGATGGTAGAATATGTGATAAGAGAGTGCTTAAGTAAAATTCTACAATATTTCTTTTATCTTTAATGTAGTTACTAAGATTGGTGATGCATTACCTTGTAGAGTGAATTTGCAGCTGTTGATTGAATTCAAATACAGAGTTGTTTTTAAGGCATTAAAAAGAATAGTACTATTTGCTCATTGACATGTTGTAAGCAAGACGTTTGTATGAATTGCTTTAGCTTCCTCCTGCTTTTTGTAGGAAACATGCTAGAATAACTAAATATGCAACTGAACTATTTAAATGATCAGTCATTGCTGAGTGTAATCTAGAAAGTGAGATCAATGGTAATAATAACCTATTTATTCAATTTATGTAGTGTCTTCTGACCTCCAAAAATGAGTAACGCCCTTGTATGTAACCAAGAATGCAGTTACGTTGTTGTATAAGGGTTGGTAATGAATTGTCATGTAGCATGTTGTATACTAGTAACTACGGGAAATACTGGCCAAAGATGTTGACAGCTTGTAATCTTGCAAAATTTACCAAAAGGCCTTTTAATGTTCATGCATAGCCAATAGGAGTCCTCAGTTTCTAAACTGACACACAATAAATTGCATGATATTCAATTTATCCAGCTTAACATAAACAGCTGAGATCATCCTACTGGGATTCAACCCTATAGTTTTTTGGAATCTAAATGTGAGGCTTGTGCCAGTAAACTCTATGAAATTGCTTGGTAAGAATAGGAATAAGAACACCTATGGTATAACTAACACCTACATCACAGTTGCCTTTTATATTTAAGTTTTCTTATCTCCTGCTAGATGCTGTGGAGAATTAATAAAATGCTGAAAAATATTCTGCTTGTCATTCTTTTTCTACAAGAAGAGAGTCTGTGAAATAATTTCAAGAGATTTAGCATTCTCTTCACATTAGTGAACTCTCATTCTGTGTATCTTACAAGACCTTGAACCATTTTAGTAGTGAAGTTGTTAAGGTGAAAGGGATGTGGAATAGTTTATTTGTGTTCTAACAGGTTATAACATATATTTTTTCTTTTAAAATATGTTTTGTTTTTAAAATGTAATAGCTTTAAGTGATAATTCAAGACAAGAGTTACCTTCATAAATGTTCATAAAGGTTTCCTAGCCCTAGATATAAGAGAAGAGATTATTGAGACCAGCCCCTCCATATTCTAAATAGAAAACAGAACAGATAATGCAGAATGACTAAAATCAACATAAGAAAAATGAGTTCATGTTTTGAAATTCTCTAAATAAAGGCTGCTTTGCAGCATTTAAATTTTTAAATAATACTTGAAATGCAGCTATTCTTTGTCAACTTATTAATGTTAAACTTTATGGTAATGCTTGAAGTTTCAGCTATTCTTTTATTACTAATTAACATTAAGGAAGAAACTCCATCTAATGTAATAAGAGAATTTAAAAGGTAGAAGCTATTTCCATTTTCATGGATTTGCTGTCTTATTTTAAAACCTCGAGGGCACTTGTATGCAGTGTGTGTGTTTGACTTTATGTCTCAATGCTATGAAGCTTCACCTTTTGTCAATGAAAACTGACGTCAGTGAACTAATTGGCTCTTCTTGTGCGTAGGTACCCTGACATGCCCACCGCTGCTGATGTTGTGAATGCTTTAGATCAACAGGCACTTACGTCCATCCTGAGAACATACGGGGAGGAAAGGCACGCCAGGAAAATAGCTTCAGCAATCGTTCAGGCACGCAGCATCTACCCCATCACCAGAACTCAGCAGTTTGCCAGCATTGTTGCAGGTACCCTCATTAATTCTGAACAGTGTCTGAGAGAGAAAAAAATATTAATCCCCAAAGTCCCAAAGGGATCTATTTGCACTTGAAATCATGCAAGATTGAATCCTGCCTATCTTTCTCTGATGTCAGCTTTTTGTTTTGTTTTTGTTTTGTTTTGTTTTGTTTTGTTTTGTAAGCTCCCATTCTTTATGCTGCAGTTTGCCGATTAGTTTAATAGCAGATTTTACATGAAGTGATTTATCATTTGTGCCTACCAATGTAAAACATGGAATGACAACAGCACAGGGAAATCTTAATCACTACTGTTGATAATCCCTCAAATATCATATATGTAATCTATTCTCTTAGTTTTAAGTTTGTACATTTTAATATTGTGGGGGTGGGGAAGTACCAGGGCAGTTCTCAACCACTAAAATAAATTAGCTCATCTCTTTATTTTAAATAACCAGCTAAAAAGAATAAAGTGATATTATAAATTATTTCACTTTGTGCATGCTAACTAGATCAGCCTGAAGGGCTTTTTGAAACGCTTCTTCTTAGCTGCTGTTCACCATAAACTTCCTGAACTAAATGGAGCTTGGAAGGCTTGTGTTCCAGGCAGGAAATAATTGCACAGTTTTGCCCTATGATGAAAGTTTTCCAAGGCAAAATACACCTTCAGTAGCTGTCTAACATGATTCCATTGGAGAATAACCAGGTCTTGTCACAAATTAATCTAAAGCACTGAAATACTTATTTCCAGAGCTAGGAAAATTAGCTTTTAATACAGTTCATTATGGTTTATGGTGATTCTTTTCTTTTCTTTTTCTTTTTTTTTTTTTAAAGTTCTCCAATAGATTTAAGAAAACCCAATGGGGTATTTATAGATTCTTCAAACTGTAACACTTCACATTAAGGCGCTACTTCACAGTCAGGGCGGCTAGGATCTGGAACCAACTTCCAAGGGAAGTAGTGATGACTCCTACCCGAGGGGTCTTTAAGAGGAGGCTTGATGTCTACCTGGCTGGGGTCATTTGAGCCCAGTTTTCTCTCCTGCCCAGGGCAGGGGGTTGGACTTGATGATCTATAAGGTCCCTTCTGACCCTACCTCTATGAATCTATAAGGTTAATGTTAAATTTAATCATTTTTGGCTTATCATCATACTTTTATGACTTAATAAGTAAATAATCAAAACTGATTATTTGTTCTTAGATACATTAATAAACAAAGGCTTATCCTTGTATTCAAACCATAAAGTGTTCAAGTAAGTTATAGGGTAAACCCAAATAGGCTTGAAATGTACCTGTGAGACCTGAAATAATTAGTGCTCTAGAATAATAAGAAGGCTCCATTTGCTATAAAAATATCATATTTAGGCACAGTGTACGGAAGGGAAATATTTTTTAATGGAGAAGAGCTAGATCAGTATATATAACTTAAATAAAATATGGCTATTATATATTTTAAAAGTAGCCATTTCTATTAACTTTAAATGGCAGTAACTTTACTTGTTTGTCACATGTATGCTTCTTGCAGAACTGCTATTTTAAAATATCATTGTTTTTAATCTTAAAGCAACTAAACAGGTATGTTAATAGCATAATAAGCTACGTATCTTTAAAAAAAAAAAATCATTTTCACCTATCATGAACTAACTTACTGGTTTCTTGTAAGAGACAGTGGTCAAATATGCCACAGAGTTGGATGGGTTGCCTGTGAGTCATCACCTTAATTGGCACTTCCTGTGACAATGCACATTTTCTGACACTTTAAAACCCTTGCTGTACTCTGTGTACTTACTGACTTGTGAATCAGTACAGTAGCATGCATGCCAGAGAACCTTAGAACAGTCCGTGTTTGAGACTTTTTGTCCATCTCTCTATGTAGATTATGCAAAAAGTTAAAACAATTTTAACCCCTCTTTTAGTCCTTGATTGGGGAGAGCTCCTTTTCATTTCACTTTGAGCTGTCTTAGAGTAAGGGCCACAAGACCACTACTCTAAGGACTCTGTTCATTATATTATTAAATATTAGTTAGTTACACACAGGCAGATTTATTAAAGTATAATGTGTTGTTATCCACATGAGAGAGGAAACATAACATCAGCTAATTAGAACTGGCATCTATGGTCAACAAAATGTACAATATCACTCTTCATGTAACATCCAGACCTGCCCTTCTACAAAATCATTGCTGTGTAGTGGCTAGGAGCTGGGATAGGGAGCATAGTTGCAGGGTTTTCCCCTGGGCAGAACTGGAGCGGGACCCTGAGTAGTATGATGTATATCTGTAGAGCAATCTGAATGCCCAAACCAATGGATTAAGCATCATATTATCTATTTAGAGGAGCGAGAATTCATTCGCATAATTAAATACTTGATCATTAGGCCATATGAGACTTAATATGCAGACCTCTTCACCTTCAAAAGCAAAAGACTGGATCAGTTTTTGTAAGAATTTAGGGGAGGAGAAAAGATGTATGAAATAGTTATTCTCATTTAAGTAATCTGGCCAGTGGATGCACGTCTTCCATCACTTTCCCTGCTGCATGGAGTGGACATGCAAATGAAGGCAAACAGTGTAATCATACTGCTTGTAGCTTCCTATTCCTTTTACAGGCCATTGGATTTGCTAAATCCCCTAAGACTGTATACATTAAAGCCCTGCCTTTCACCAGACTCTGGAGAAGCCCAGGCTAATAGCCTGAAACTTGATGAGCTAAACCTATTGGAATATGGATATTCTTACCACTCTAGAAAAAAGAAGGTTGAGAAGGAGACATGATTGTTCTCTATAAATACATCAAGGGGATAGCTACCAAGGAGGGGAAATAACTATTTAAGTTAAAAAGCAGTGCTCACACAAAAATAAATTCCTATAAACTGGTCATAAATAAGTTTAGGCTGAAATCAGAAGAAAGTTTCTAATAATAGAGTCTTTCCACAGGAGTAGTGGGGACAAGAGCCTAATAAATACACATACGTTTATGGGTAGGGCTCTATGACATGACTGCTTCCAATGCCAAATGACTTGAATTTGATTACCCAAAAGGTTTATTCCAGCCCTGCATTCTCACTTTGTTCCAATTCAAGAAACTACTTACTTCTAATACTTAATGCAGGACCTTCATCAGGTGGTGTTCCTACAGATGCAGGGCTACAAAGAGGCTGTCAGAAATGACTATGTTCTGGTTGTTAAGTAGGCATGTGTCAGTGCAAGGGTTGCGTAGCTTACGCAAGGGAGAAGGAAAGCTGGTAGGGAGAGTTAGAAAATGTTTTACCTTGTTTATAATTTGTTGTCTTGAAATACCCTCAACATCCACTAACTTCCTGAAGTGATAGGAACTCTATAAATAGTTTATATCAGGGGTTCTCAAGTGAACAACTTTGACCAGGTCCTGAGAAATCAACTGAGAAAAACAGTTTTACATAGATTTGTGCTGAAGCTTGCAGCCACTTATATTATATTGGGCAATCCTAACGTTAATGAATATATGTTAAAACTTACTGGAAAAAATAAACGCTGCGCTTCTTAAAATGTAGTATTAATGTAGTTTGTCTATATTCCTGATCACTAATTCTTTTTTCTTTTCAGTCTGTGATATTCCTTAGAAAGCAAGCTATTCCTCCTTACCCATTTGCTTAAGCTAGTTCAGGGGTGGGCAAAATGCGGCCCGGGGGCCGGATGTAGCCCACCAGGCCATTGTATCTGGCCTGCGGGGCCCCTAAAAATTTTAGAAAATTAGTATTCATGTGCCCCTGGCTGCCCTCAATGAGTTGCCAAAACTCAGTAAGCGGCCCTCCACCCAGAATAATTGCCTGCCCCTGAGCTAGTTACTTAATTTTACTTGATTTCATTTAACTTTGTAACTCATTGATAGATCAGTGTAAGATCATGTAGTCATCTGGATTTTACTTGACAGAAGTTGAAGATTAAATGCTAAAGAAATTTAAAGGACACTTTTTTTTGTTAAAGCCAGTTTTATCCCAATTTATCCAAGTTTGTAGACTTTAATTAACAGTTTTAAATTTGTAATATTACTTGAATTTCATATGGGTGTGAATTAACACTGATTAAGGGAGCCTAGACAAAAGGACATGAATTGCGTCACAGAAACTTATTAAATGTGATGCAAATTCAACAGATGAATTCCCGCAAACAGGTGCACGATCTGAATTAATTTTTAAACTCTACCACTCTCTCTTGCTCTGGGGACTTTAATGTCTCACATTGATAGGCACAGCACGTTGCTAATTTCATTCACAAGCTTAAAAATTTCATTATATTTTAACATGCGAATCTATTAGATTTTTAAAATGTAAGTAGCACCAGGGTATCCCAAAAGTGAAAATGATAATTTATCTCACTGGGATTTCAAATCCACCAGCTAGCCAGAAGCATGCTGTTTTTGTGAATGAAATTAATTTTACTAGCTTCCCATACACATTTAGTTATATTATTGTACATAGTAAAGCATGTTAGCAAGAAAGATTTTCCAGTGTTAGTATGATTTAGTTTTGTGACTTTATCAGAAAGCACAAAGTCACTGTTTTTTCCTATATCTTCAGATGTTGCTGGGTGAGCTGACTGAGAATAAGATAGTATAGGCCTACAGCCCTAGGCTGATGGTTTAAATCCACCAACTCTTTCAAGAAGATAGGTGTTCGTGTGACAAAAAAATTCACTATAAATTATATTAATTAGTTACTGTTTCCACAGGTACCTGATGTATTAATAATAAAATATATTGGTCTTTTCGCTTGATAGTCACTTATCTTTCACTTTACAATCATCATCATTGGCATTATTTATACCATACCCAATGATTTTACAGAAAGGCAGATCTTTTTCCTGCACTATTTGCAATCAAGGTAAGGCATGACATAAAATGGGACATCCAATAAAGCAGATTTCTAACAAGCTCAACGGGCTCCTATAGATGTGCAACTAGGCTGCTCCGAAATGGAATTTCCATCGTGGAAATTAACACGCTCCATCAGCCTCCAAGCATCACGTGTATCAGCATCCCCGCACTGAAAAATGGCAGCAAGGAGTTTTAAACTAAAGCTCGTTTGAGCTTTAGTTCAAAGTGACCCACTGCCATTTTTCAGCCTGGGGATGCTGATGCACATGATGCTCAGGCACTGTTAATTAGCACAGCTCGCTAATTAAAGGACTCCCATCCTCCTCAGCCTCCCATAGCAGGTCTATAAATACCCAAATCCTCAAAGGCACTTCAGGCTGCTTGCAGATGTAAAAAAAAAAAGCAAAAAGCAGTACTTTAATTCAAACTTGGCACGTTCCCTCACGTAGCCCAGCGCATGCCCAGAGGAGGCAGCGCCTTAGTTGGACCTGGCTCTGCAGTATCTGTATAGATCGGGCACTTTTATCTAATAGGTGATTGAATCAGATTTTAGCCAAAAGCTTCGAAAAGCCCCACTGAAGTACCTGATCTTTACAGATACTGCAGAGCCAAGTCGAAGTAATACGCTGCTTCTTCTGGTAAACTAATGCGCTGCTTCTTCTGGTAAAGTGTGGTGTTTTGTTTTGTTTCATTTTGTTTTTAACATCTGGAAGTAATGGCGCCTAACTCCTGTTGATTTCAAGAGTCAAGTGCCCAAATGCCTTTTAAGAAATGTTCTTAAGTGACCCTGAAAACCACCTTTAACTATTAGAACGAACAATTAAAGAAAAAAGGCACAGTTTGATATTTTTTTTAAATTGTTCAATTGTGAAGAATAATGTTTTGATCAAATAATATGACCTTCTATGCTAACATATACAACATATACAAAATATCTCTATTAGTTGCCATCTATTATACTTAGAATAGTTCTAAATGTTTATATTAGGCAGTTAGATGTTGTAGATATTGCCACAATCTGATAAGTTGGATATCTAACTCATATGCCTGAGCAGTATTACAGGTCCAAAATCAAAGCCTGTTGTCAAAGATCACACTCTAAAAAGTAATCTAACAGCAGAAACAAGCACAAACTGGTACAAGTGGATTAATATTGCACCTTTTTCCCATGTAACCCTAAGTTTTTAAAGCTCAAGCTTCCTATTCTGCTCCCTTCCTCCTTTTCTTTACCTCCCAGGGGATATAAATGTATGAAATGTATTTTGGTTTAAAAATACTTTTGAAATAGTATAAGCATTTGTGTGAGCCTTATTAGTTCAAGTAAGCAAACAAATGAAAGATTTGTGAAATATTTTGCTGATTTAGAAAATAAAACTATATATTTTTTCACTTGATTACTGTATTTGATGTTAAGAAGAAAGCTCTCTTAGATTAATAACATGGTAGAGAATGTAAGGCTAGTTATGATTATGGTCTATCCATTTTATCTTAACTCGCAGTGTGACAATATCAGAGAAAAACCAGAAGGCTTTGGCTTCTTACAAATGTTAGGGCTCGTATTTTGCTTTGGGTAGTTCTAACACTGAATTGAGTCCTCAGCTTCCTAGTTTGTGTGGTGGTGGGTGGATCCTTATAGAGAAATTCAGATTTGCATCCAGCTTCTGACTAGAATTCTAGAACTTGATTTTGTCTTAATCCTTATAGGTAGCCTTTTCTGGGAAAGAAATTAACAATTTCTAGCAGATCATTTGCAAGTTTAGAAAATATTTTAGTGCTTGATTCATACTGTGTGGTACTTAGGACATATATTTTTGTTCTGAGAAGTGGGAATCAGCTCTGGGGTATTGAATCTAAAAGCAGTATTCTAATATTATAAAAGCCTAAGTCTGTCTGTCCGTCCATCCATAACACTTTTTTGCTTGGCGTGTTCCAAGCATGGGGGAGCACAGCCATGATTCCAAAGCTGCGCCAAGGACCAGACAGAGGGTGGGGCTGCTGGCCTCACCTCCCCTACCTTACTTCCTGCAAGTGATGCCAAGCAGTGCTGGCCTCGGCTCCCCCACCCCACTCCCTTCAAGAGGCAGAGCAGCAGCAGCATGGGGCATTAGGTGGTGGCGCTCCATCCCAGCCCCCCCCCTCCTCTGCCCCCCCCCCGCCCGTCATTCTTGACAGGCAGTTGACTAATAATATATATAAAACATAATCCTAGAATTCACAACTGGCAAAAATTTGTTAATAAATATCATGAAAAGGAAAGTCCAGTATAGGACTAGCAGGATACTGGAAACTATAGCCAAAACCCCCCTGATTTTATTGTGTCTTATCAGTGTATTTTTTATCTATCATATTTTTCACTTACAGTTTTGAAAGTTTCAAGTAATTGAATGGTATGGTAATCGAAATCAGGGCAGAAAGGAAATTAGCTTTTCTGTATTAGATCCATTTACTGAATGGTAGATCCTTATTTCAAGAAACTTTGTTTTTTATTTAAAATTATTTTGTAACCAAATTCAAAAAGAGACCCAGAGGTATGATTTAAGAGCCTTCAGGTATGTTGAAGAAAAAGCTTATCTGTAAATGGAAACTAGGTCAACTATTATGGGGGAGCATAGAGCTGTGTATATCTAGTGACTTAGTGAATGTATACGTTTCAAAAAGGAGTATCTTTGTGTTCCTGTGAACATTGCTATAGTAACCTCTGTCTCCTATGATATTTTAGATGTACTCCATCTTTACTTTTAAATTATTTGGTTCAATCTAATAATACTCAGTATTTTAACCAAACTATTAGTGTTTATAACTGTTAGTTGCTCCTTTAAAAGAAAGCTATTCATTTTCCTTATGACAAGTCTGTTGTATATTAAGAAGCAGGGTTTTTTTTAAATTTTAAACTACCATCAATTTTAAGCTCAGGGATTCTATTTTCAAAACAAAATTTATTTTTAGATTCATTCTGTGACAGAACACCTTTGGGTGCCTGTCATTTTAAGGACCAAAGCAGGGCAGCCGACAGGTGTGAACTGGAGTAATGAGGCAGTCACATGACCACAGAAGAGCCCTGGGGTTGGAGGAGGGAGTAGATCAGCCTCCATTTTAGATCTAGGCTCTCAAGGCTGAAGTAGCAATCTGCTGCTGGCAGCCAGAAAGACACCACGCAGGTGAGCGGCTACTCAGGAACATCTTGGAGGTAAGGGTGGGAGCTATGGGGATGGCAGGTAGCTCTCAGTCCTGGGTATAACTTGACACTGCACCCTGCTGGGGAAGGATGGCCTGGTGGGGCTACCTGTGGTGGGGTAGCTCCCCAGAAATGCTAGGCCAGTTGCCTCCCAAGTGGAAGGTGGGTAGGGATGCCTTCTAACCCCAGCCTCCACTACCAAGTGGGAAGTAGAGTAGAGCTGATATTTGGACCAGGTATGCAGAGAGAGAGGCACCTGAATCTGTGGGATGTAAGACCCCAAGACCCCAGCGGGAGGGGACAGAAGTATGTATGGCTTGGGGAGGAACTAGTGGCGAAGTTCAGCCCAGGGTGGGGCATAAGGCCGGTGGCCGTGTAAAGTAGGGTACACAGTGGCGCCCAACGGGCTGCGTGTGGACTGGACGGAGAGCAAGTAGGCAAGCCTGAAGGTCACAAAGTCACAGAGTAGGGCGGGTTGAGAGTGGCCCAGTGAGGGGCAGTACAAAAGAGAACCTATGAGAGGGGGTGGAGTGAGTAAGGCCCTGTGAGAGGGGGCAGAGTGCAAGAGTAGAGTGATAGAGGCCCAACAAGGGGAGGAGTTTGACCCAGCTCTCACCAGGTACTATAATCAATGTACGATGCCATCTGCGAGGTATGGGACACAGTAAAGGAAGGTCGGAGCCATGTGTAAACCCCTTGACAGCGGAGTCTTAAAATGGGCAGCCTCCTGCTTACTACATCAGGTTTATCCCAACAAATCGTGGCAGGTAAGACAGGGCAGACTGCCCTAGACAGGTGGGCAGGCCAGTATTGTGACCAGGCCTAGGAGTTGCCCCCTGTCCCAAATACATTTAATGAAATAAGGATGCTTTGCTTTCAAAAATCAGTGTCAGTTTCCTTCTTGTGAGATCCTATCCTAACACTTCTCTGAATCTAGTCCCTTCCTTTCAGTAGGCATTTGTTTTGAAAAATGACCAGAGATTTTACAGCATGCAGAACTTGGAAGTTGAATGTTAGATGCTAAAGGAGCATGGGATTCTTAGAGGCATAGATGACAGGTGCCTAAGATAAATTTTTCTAAAGCATCTAAGTGACTTAGGCATCTAAGGCCATGGACAGGTGTTCTTTTCTACCACTAACAATCTAGAGAACTAACTATAGGTACAAATCTTCCTGAGAGAGGGAATGTACAGGTATTCCAGTCTGCAGATACCCTCTCTCCCTTGCTCTCCACGCTTTACCCAGGCTGGGTTACCCCTGGTGTAGAGAAGGCACTAGGAAGCAGTTGCTCCTCCACTTCTTCCAGTCCCTGGTCTGGGGGACTGCAGTCTGGGAAAGACTGAGAGAACTGTGGCAGCTCACCTTTTCCCTATCATGGGAGGAGTCAAACGTTAGTGTAATGCTCCCACACCTTCCCCAGCCAAGATTTCCCCTGGTCTGGGGAAGACACAGGGGAAGTTACTGCTTGACTCCTCCCATGATAAGAAGAGTCAAGCGGAAATGTACAGGCGCTCAGCCTAGCAAGAGAAACTCTGGTGCAGGGAAGATCTTTCAAGCGTCAAAGTGGAACATCTTTCTCTTGGATGTTCTTTCTCTTTTTTTTCCTCATTTTCTCCACAAAAAAATTTAATGAACACCTATCTGCTGGAATTTCTCCTGGAAGAGAAGTGACTTTTCCCAGTAGAAACATAACACCTTTCCATGGCCTAAATCTCATTGAATTTCAGGGGGAGTCACTCCTTGTAGCTTTGAAAATCATAAAAATGTAATACAAATATTACTTATATGATACTTTTGGTATATTTAAACTTGCCCCATTAAATGGAAATGCAGTACATGCAGCTTTATCTAAAATTGGTCATGTGTGATGATAATAATAGAGTCAGTAAATAATGTTACCTCAGTAGTGTAATGTAATACGGGTAAGTAGAGCACATGTCCTGGATGCTGCATAAGGGAAGGGGTGCCAGAAGAATGGGACACAGGGTCCTTACCCTCCTGTCCTTTGTTCTGCCTGTACTTGCTGGTTGCAAGAAGCACCTGGCACAGACAGTGTGTGTTATGAATCGCATGGCATTCTGAGAATCATAGTTTTGTAGAGTGGCAGCCAAGTTTGCTGCTGCTGAGGGGAGAATTGATGCCAATTTTTGCTGCCAAAGTCAGGAATTTATTTTTGTTTGCCCTTTTGACATGGGCTTTAGTGGTAAAAAATGGAGTGAAATCTTTTCCCTCAGCATCAGCAAAAGCTACTACCACACTAGAGAACTGCAGTTCCCAGAAACCTTGCACTTCATGACACATTCCCTGCCCCTTATGCTGTCTCATGCTGAAGGCAAAAGGTAAGAGGGGAAAAAGGGTGAGAGAGAGGACTGCCAAATTAAGCTTGTTTATTACCTTCTCACACTTACCATGTAATTGTAATTTTTCATTCTTTGAACACAGCTTCTAACTCCTTCAAACTGTCTTCTGTTAATGGAACACTATTTTCTTCATCCAGCAAATGCTTTTCTCTTTTTCTTCAAATTTTTCTCTCTCCCTCCTGGATTATTATCATGTATCTTGTATTTGTATAGATTGTAAACTCCTTAGGCAGAGAATATGTCCCTTTTAGGGCTGTGCAACGCTTTGGTCGCTAATTCGATTCGGAGGAGATGCGGCCCGATTTGGCAGCCAAATCTCTGAATCTGAGTCAAATCAGGAGACCCATTAATCTCTCCAAATTGAATCAGAAGCCTCTGAATCAATTCAGAGAGATTAGGAGAGATTCAACGATTTGGCTATAGACACAGCTTTATATGTTTTTTCTACGTACCTCAAGATACCAGGCAAGGCTCACGAATGCTGAGATGGTGGAGCGGATGGAACGTCTCACGACCAGAAGTACTTCTGGTCCACCTCTGGGTCCGCTGCCAAGTGCATGGGGACCCCCTCCCCCTGCCCTCCTGTGGGATGCTTCATCCGTCTCACCATCTCGCGTTCACGAGCCATGCGTGGTACCTCGAGGTACGTAGAAAAAACATATAAAGCTGTGTCTATGGCTGTATCTCTGATTCTCTAAATCAGAATCAAATCTTCAGATTCAGATTTGGCCGAATCAAATTGGGACAGTGATCCGAATCAGTGAATCGAATCATTGTCCCCCGAATCAGGCCGAATCCAAATTGAATGCTGCCTGCTTCGCACACCCCTAGTCCCTTTCTGTGGTTGAAGTTCTCGATGCAGAAAAGATACAGAACTTGTGTTTTTTCTTGTGCTTTTGCTTAAAATTTTTCTCATGTCCTAGACTCAGTCCTGTACTCTTGCAGTATTTGGGCAAGCATACTTTAAGTGCCCAGGGTCTGGGGTGCCCTCTTGCTCATGTTAACTGTGTTGTATGGTTTTGTGATGTCTGGAGGAGCTCTGAGTTGTTTTAATTGAAATTTACTCAGGTCTGGGTATATTGTCAACAAGCATGGTCACAGGTGTTAGGATTCTTGCAAGTCAATTGTTGGTTCTGATATTTGTTCCTACTATTATATTTTTTACTGTTATATTTTTTGCCACTGTGTTGCTCTTCTTCCTTAGCAGAGATGATCAAATGCTCCTTCATAGAGGAAGAATTCTGCTTATTCAGTTCATGCCAAGTTTATGCTCCTGCTGAGTGTTTGGGAGTGGGTAAAATGTTACTTTAACATTTACATTAAGCTAGACAATGCAAATTACACCAGTAGCTAGTGGCCATATTAGTCCAGAGACCGCACCATTCCACCTCAATTTCTCAGGTATGCAGCTCAGCAGAACTTTTATTTGCTTACATCCAAATTTTATAAGCGATATACAACGGAGTCATAACAACCTGAAATGTCGTATCAGCTTAATTGTCCTGTTCAATAGAATCTATATGCTTCACAAAGTGTTTCTGACATTGCTGGCAAACACAGCCATCTTAACTGGGGTGTTATTTTTTAAACCCAAAGTGCACATCTTAAATGATGGAACATCAAGCCTTGGTGTATCAAATGTCATGGTTTTCTACAGTGCTAAATACATTATAACTGTTGATATAAAAACAATAAAAAATGGCATGTGCTTTTGTATACATTTCTCTTTATCTAGGGTCTGGACAGGTGAATAAAGCCTTAGGTCCAAACCGATTTTCTGATACTTGATGCAACTACATTTATGGCCATTCAACTGTTTTTGGAAGGTCTGATTCATCACAAAATTCAGAAAAGGACTTCATATGATTTCCTACTAGAAGCTATTTTATGTGTGTATTAGCTGTATCCATCTACTTTCTCCACCTCAGTTTTGTGGACTAATTCCTTCTCTTATATGAATTTTGGCTTAGTATCTAGTTGCTTCAAGAATGTCTTTGCCTCCAATCCCAGAAGATCTATTGTTTGTCTCCAGTCCCAGATTGGCCAGAAGATCTGTTGTTTCTCTTAATTAAGTGCTAGCTCCACAAAGGCACTCGACTTCCCACTGATTTCATTGGTGCCCAAATACCTTTGGGGATCTGAATCTAACTGCAATTACTGTGGACACCTTGCCTTATTCTGTTGTCAGTTTAATTGAAATAGAGATTGTTCAGCTCTATTGGGCAGAAGATTCAGTGCATCCATATATAAATACCTATATAGCAGTTGTACTGATGCTGTTGCCAGGAATATGTTAATCATTCTTTTTTTATAATAATTTACTGACCAACCTTGTTGCAAAGAACAGTTCCTTCCCTTTATGCATTAATATTATAACTTGCACTTTTCTGAACCAGGCTTTTTTATTCATGCCAAATTCAAAAATCCTGTAACACTTTTTGGTAACTCATTTCCCCTTGTTTCTTTATCTCTGGTTTCTCCAGCCCTTTTCTCTATGCTCATTAATGAGAATATAAGAATGACTTGTATAAAATGAATAATACCTTAAAAAACTCTCTGAAAAAAACCTATCTTAGTCACCTTTCTCTTCACGGTAGTAAGGGGAATGGTATAAATCCTTAGGGAATAAGTGAGAAATGTCTGTACAGATGATATAAATTAGTTGGTCTTGGAGATTTTTCCAACAGTCACACACTGACATAGTCACGTTAACTTGACATTATGTAGCTACCTGAGATGGCAACGGTATCAACTGCTCTCTCTTAACTTTCTTTAAACAAAAAAGACAGAGAAAGTGAGAGAGCAGAAATTTAGGAGCAGATGCTTAGAATCCAGCAAAACATTATCTTCACTCCTGAACAAGAATGATTCTTGCAAGCTGTGGGCAACTAGTACAAGAGGAGTTCATCATGAACCAGGTAATGTCAGACTGAATGCTTCCTCGCCCACATACTGCTTAATCATATAATTTCCACTGCTATTTTCATATCTTCAAATGATTTAATTCAATCCGAAATCCTAGTTAACATCAAGCAAACTGGTTAGGATATATTTTTATTGAATGCATTTTTGTTTTAACATGACCTCTTCATAGAGACCCTCTTTCCAGATTTCTTATCCACAAAAATCTTAAATATAATCCAGAAACAGTAGAAGTCACATAAACAACACTTTTACTCCTACACATGCTGACAACCCAACACTAGACATTAGAATTGCTTTCATACAGATACTGTTTGTCCTAATCCGAATAGAGTGTCACTATTCTGAAAAGTGGGAACATGGAAAACAGCTAAACAAGAAATAAATCAATTTTTCATAATTTCTATTCCATCTACAATGTATCATCTTATGTAGAGAAGTTACTACATGGTGGGAAGTGAGTGATCTGCCATAAAAAAGTACATCTGCATTTTTATATTCTTAAGATACATAATAGGATCAAGATTGGTCCCATAGAAATTTACAATAAATCTGTATTCTTGATTCACTGTACATGCTAATTTAGAGATAACCAATGCTAATTAACATCTGATATTTTTATATAAATGATTTGCCCTGAAAAATGTGTTCCATTGATGCAAACAGGGAATAATAGGAGTGTGGTAATATGTAACTTTATATTGTAAAGGCAACACTGATTGCATTATTCAAATGGAAATATTATAGCTAGGGACCTATTTAATTCACAATTTCATGGATTTTGCAGAAACCACAAAATCCGCAATTGTCCATGAAATCAACTTTTTAAAAAACTTAATAAAAATAAAATGCTGACTCCCCAGCGAGAGCCAGTGGTCCTCACTGCCTCACAGCCTGCCCAGGAGGGGAAGGCACTAGCTGGTAGGGCAGCATGAAGGGTAGCAGCAGTCAGGAAATGCCTACAAAATCAGCCTTATGCCATGACCAAGCTGTGAAAATGTCTTTTGTCTGCAAGTGAATTAAGTAGGTCCCTAATTATAGCTTATCCAATAGCTACAATTTAACTATATTCATATGTAATATAATTACCAGTATGTCAAATATCTAAAAAGGATTTATGACTGATAGAGAGCCAACTCTTTTTTATCATTTGTTTATTAAAAAGTTGTTATGTGAATATTAATCTGAACTGCAAGTACTATAAGGAAATACTACTTCCTTTAATGTTTTATTGAAGGGATAAAATAGTTTTACAGTATTGTCACAATTAGGTTACTAAGCTTTGAATATATGCTTTGTACATGTGATCAGCATGAAAGGCTTTTCATTAAGAATGATGATGCTGTTATTATTGTCTTGTTTCTTTAAATTAGAAATAGTGTTTAATTAAAATAAAAATAGTGTAATTAATTAAATCCTATCACTTCTCTGAATTTCACAGTAATCTAGATGGCAAAACATTGTTTCTGTTGCACCATGCTTTATGTATATTATCTGTTTCAGTAATACAAGAGAAGCAATTAAGCCTGCATATATATTGACATCTACATATGAATGTAATTGGTGCCATTGCTAATGAAGATGCACAATCTTTGCTGCCCTGAATTTTAAGTCATTGACTCTCTCTGATTCAGCTCTCATTTTGTATTTTATCTTCAGGAACATAGGATTGGCATGGTCTTGGTGGTTCATCTTGTCCATCCTGTCCTATCCCCTGTTACTGCAGGCAGCCATGTTTTATAATCTCTTTCCTGTATTTACTGAGTTCTGGGTTATAAACAGTTAGGTTTTTTGCCTTTTCTGCCACATTGACAAGCTGCTAGATTTGACTGTCCTGATGGTTGGAACCTTCTTCTAATTTAAAACATAAATTAATTCATGGTCAGTTTACCCCCTTGTTTTAGTTCCAGCATTGTCTTTTAGCATACATACTTCTGATGTTTACTCTTTATGCCTTTTCTAACTTATTTCTACAAAGTAATGCTTTTTTGGTAGACTGAACAAGCCAAGCTTTTTTCATCTCTTCTTTTAAGATAGGCTTTCCATATGCCTGATGGTTCTAATAATCCTTTTCCACATCTATTAAGGTTTCAGTTATTTTTTTTTTAACTTGAGTGACCAGAATTTTATACAGTGCTCCAAATTTAATCTCACCTAGTGCCTTGTACAATGCCACTATTACTTCTCTATCTGTCCTGAAAATGCCTAGATTAATCTCATTTGTTTCTGGCTTGTCTTTGTCTTTTTTCAGACATATCATATTGCCAACTCGAGTCATCCTACTGTTGACCCAGGTCCTTTTCTAAATGATGAGCTCCCAGCTAACTGCAGAAGTTTTTAGCAGCATTAAAGTACACAGCCTTGCATTTTACACTACTGAATGCCATTTGATTCTATTGCCCCAGTCCCAAAAGTCATCCTGTTCTTCCCACATAATATTCTGATTTACTTCTGTATTGATAGTGCCCTCCAACATTGTGTCCTTAAAACTTTTCTCACTCTGCTCCTGATATTTGTGCTTAGTCAGGGGTGGGCAGTTATTTGAGCCCATGGGCTACATAGGGAGTTTTGCAGAGCTGTCATGGGCCAAGTCAGCATTCCGCCTCACCTCCTCCCCCACACCATGCAATGTCACCAAAACTCCCTATGTGGGATGTGGCAACGGGTGAGCAGAGAGTTGGTGCAGGGCTGGGACCTTGGATCAGCAGCTACCCCTACCAGGTTGGTAGTGGGCAGCAGCTTCAGCAGGGGCAGCTCAGCTGGGGCCCTTGCCACAACAAGGTCACCTCAGGCCCCCATGCCTGGTGAGGTGGTGGCAGCAGGGTGAAGCCACAGGCTATCCCTGGCTTGGGCTCCAAGCAACCATAGCAAGAAGGGCCCCAGCAGCAGCAGCAGCAAGGGAGGGGTGGCTTTGCCTGCCACCAGGGCCCTCTTTTTCCTGATGCTCAGCATCAGCTTCTGCTTGGCGATAGCTGCCTCCACACTCAGACCACTGCCACCAAAGCTGGGCAGTGTCATGAAGTTGGCCAGCATCTCTAGCCCCTCCTTGGGGTAGAAGGCAACCTTTATCTTCACTGATACTGGCCTGCTGCTGCCACTCATCATGGCTGGCATGGGCAAGGCTGGAGTGGGTGCTCAGCCTAGGCTTGGGCCCTGCCCATGTGGGTCCCAGCTGGTGTCCACGGAGATCCCGGGATCTTAGGGTGGTGACAGTGTTTGGCCAGCCCTGCAGCAGAGCAGCAATCTGCTCCCTGAGCATCCCTGCCCACAGAACTGGGGCTCTGCCCCTGGCCCCATGCTGTTACCACTCCAAGATCCCAGGGTCTCCCAGGCCCCACCCTCCTGTCTCGCTCCCAGACACTGCTACTGGCTGGCCCCAGCCAAGCACCCTGCCAAACAGTGGGTGTGGGTGGACAGGCCTGGGTGTTCAGGCAGTGGAGCTGAGTCTAGTGGCAGCAGCCAGAAGGAACCGCCACCACTGGGGCTAGTGGGAAATGGAGTCTGGCCATGCTAGCCCTGCTTTGGACCTAGGGGTGGCAGGACTAGCCGCATGTGCAATGGCCCAGCCTGCCTCCCACATCTGGGCCAGGTGGAACTGAGGGACCCACTGCAAGCCAGACAAAATCCCTCAGAGGGCCGGATCTGACCTATGGGCCATATTTTGCCCACCCCTATGGTAAGGTCATCAATAAAAATGTTAAATTACACTGGTCCCAAGAATAATCTTTTAGGCCCTCTCTACACTTTACAGTTCAACTGGCAAATTGTCCAGTTACCTCAAGACCAGCTACATGCAAAATACCTATCACACCATAACAAGTTCCAACCAGCTATAAAGTTATACCTCGTAAATGTGTACTAACTTTATAGCTTCTTGCTATTGAGCTTTAGCACATTTTGTACATCAGCTCAATTTTCACATTAGCTGCAGGGTGCACCATGCCTAGTGTGAAACCTCCAGATCCTAAGGATCGAGGCAGCTGCGATCGACACCTACACAGTCAAATAGGTCACTAACTGGCTGGAGGGCCGCACCCAGAGAGTGGTGGTGGATGGGTCATTTTCAACCTGGAGGGATGTTAGCAGTAGGGTTCTGCAGGGTTTTTTCCTTGGGCCTGCACTGTTCAACATCTTAATCAGAGACTTGGATGAGGGGGTAAAAAGCACCCTGTTCAAATTCACAGATGACACCAAGATGTGGGGGGAAGCGGGAACACTAGAAGGGAGAAATAGGCTGCAATCGGACCTAGACAGGGTACAGGGGTGAGCGGATGAAAACAGGATGGGTTTCAACACTGACAAGTGCAAGGTACTGCACCTGGGGAAGAAGAACCAGAAGCATACCTACAGGCTGGGGAACTACCTTCTCATCAGTGCAGAGGCAGAAAAGGATCTTGGAGTCATTATTGATGCCAAAATGAACATGGGCTGACAGTGTGGGGACGCGGTCAGGAAGGCCAACCGCACCTTGTCATGTATCCACAGATTCATCTCAAGCAGGTCCAAGGAGGTGATCCTCCCCCTCTCTGCAGCACTGGTCAGGCCACAGTTGGAGTACTGCATCCGGTTCTGGGTGCCGCACTTCAGGAGGGATGTGGACAACATAGAGATGGTCCAGAGGAGGACCACTCGCATGATCGGGGGCAGCAGGGCAGACCCTACGAGGAGAGGCTAAGGGACCTGAACCTGAGGCTAAGTGAACACCTTGCTGGGGTCATTTGACCCCAGTACTTTTTCCTGCCATGACAGGGGGTCAGACTTGATGATCTACTCAGGTCCCTTCTGACCCTAGCAACTATGAAACCTCTAAGACATAGCTGTATTTGCTGACTCATCTCTTTTCCCATTCCTTATTTTTAATATACTACTTTAGTGTTTGTTAATTCAGTTAGGTCTGAAGCCTCTGCCTACTATTTTTCCCTCTTGCTTGGGAATCATTGTAGCATGTATAAGAGAGTTTGGGGATGCAGTTTCTGTGAAAGTTCCTCCAGGAAAAAGGGTCCAATCAACCAGTATATTTTGCTCTTGAGTCAGCATATGTCATTAGATTAACATCCAAGGTGGGTGCCGGTACACATGGAGAGCTTGTGAAAATATCAGACTCTTTCTGGAATATTACAAGTTCCATTGCAGGAAAGCAGCATAGAAATGACACAACATTAATTTGAGCTTCTCTTATTTTTAATTCATAACAGGTGCTTTTCCAGCAGCCGCTTTGTATGCACGAAAAGACTTACTTCAGAGACCCACTCATGTTGCTACCAAAACTTTCCAAGCTTTGCGCATATTTGTGAATGATGAGCTCCATGAACTCTATAACGGGCTGAGGACAGTGGAGAAGTTTCTAAAGCCTGGAGGTCTACTTGTTGCCCTTTCTTTTCATTCACTAGAGGATCGCACAATCAAACGTTTTCTTTATGGAATAGACATTTCAGAAAAGTCTAACCTCAGTGTACAACAGAAAATAAGACTGCATAAAAAAAATCACTTTGAACCTGAAAATAATGAAGAATTCTCTAGTAGAACATCCAATTCAAAATGGACATTTATAAAGAAAAAAGTAATTACTCCTCGGGCCATGGATATTAAAGAAAACCCAAGAGCACGGTCTGCCAAACTAAGAGCTGCTATTAAGTTGTAAAATTGTCTTTTCTTTAATATTTCAGCTTTTAAAATTTTGATTCATGAGAAAGATGAATGTGTAGAGATAGGCAAATTGAAAATAAAATGGAAAAAGTAAAAATAAGTGGAAAACTTATACAAGCATGTCTTCTATGTTCAGTCTTTAGTTTTGATTATTGTATATCACATGGTATTATTATATATTACTCTAAATTAACGAAGCCAGTTCTAATTGTTTTAAAAGGGTCCTTTCAATGCAAGATTCTTATGGCTCTATGACCGCTACAAAGCCACAACTGTTTTGTATAGTTTCAACGTGCAGATCTTGAACATTAGGAAGAACTTTCTGACTATGAGGGTAATTAGACACTGGAACAGATTACCTCGAGAGGTTGTGGATCTCCATCCCTGGAAGGTTTGAATACAAACACATCTCTGAAATGATTTAGATTCGGATGATCCTACCTCAAAGTGGGGGTTGGACTAGATGACCACCTAACGTCCCTTCCACCCCTACTTTTCTATGATTTTGTGGTAATGGTAAACCCATGAACCTATCTGCATAATGGATATAGCATACCCACAAATATGTATACCCATTATAAAGAGCTGTATCCATGACAGTTCCTGAGGCACAAAGGTGAAAGAAAGTAGAAATTGATAAGTGGGGTTTGTGGAAGACAAAGAAAAGGCCCTCTGGACCCTAAGGATGAGTCTCCTGCTCCATATCAAATGCTGCAGATAAAGATGATTGTGATTCCTAAATATTTACCAAGAATATTTTATAAGTGGTTGCACTAGATAATATCCTGCAGTCCCTTCCAACTCTTCTTTTCTAAGATCTGGGGGTGGGAATTATATGCAGACTTTGTTTACAAGAAATGCAGTAATGCTGAAAAGGATTTGTGTCTTGCTATAGATATCCACTTGAACATGACATCCCAGTGCAGTGGTGTATGTAAAAGGCTTAACAGGTCCTCAGATGTATAATAAAAAAGAGTTGAAAGAGGGATTTTAACTAGGGCTCTGCGAGTTGGCAGCTATCTGATCCAGCTTCAGATCCGGCCGCTTCAGATGGCAGCAATCCAATCCAGAGCCCCGGACCATGTTTCCACCTCAATCCGGCCGAAGTGGCTTCAAAGTTTCGGAGCCACCTCGGAGATCTGGCCATATGATATAATGGGGAATCAATGGAAGATCTATAACTCTGTTGTTTTTTGTATGATTTGGATGAAAGTTGCAGGGTTGGTAGCCTCTGCTAAGAGCACAATGCCTGCCAAGTTTCAAGAAGATCGGTGCAGAGGTTTGGGGGAAACTGTACCTCAAGCTGCTGACAGGGAAAACTCATGACACAAATGACCCTGTGTGTGTTAAGGCACAGCGAGCTGAAAACTTCAGGGGTGATAGCTCTTACTGAGGCCACAAAGCCTGCCAGCTGTGTGTGTGTCCTAGAGCAGGCCTGAGTGAGTGCTGGGCCCTGCCAGGCCATGAAGCCTGCCAGCTGTGTGTGTCTTGCTGGGGGAGTCTGTCATTTGGGGCCCTGCACCCCAAGCTGCTGACAGGCAAAACTCATGATGTGGGTGGGTGACACTGTGTGTGTGTGTGTGTGTGTGTGTGTGTGTGTGTTAAAGTGCGCCCTTCCTGGCACTGGGGCCTCTGCACAATACGGCAGTGTGTCCCACTGAGGCCTTCTCCTCCCCTACAGCCTCACGCCCAGTCCTCTGCTTTATGTGACAACAGGTACAATAACTTAGCTGGCTCAACACCAGTAGCAGCAGCAGCAAAGGTACTCAAATGGAACTGTCACAGAGCCTGTCATTTTATAAAGGAATTGACAGCAAGAAGTATAGATGTTGTGTTATGTTGGACATATGATGTTATTCATGGTGTGTGATGGCATATCTTGTGTTTTTATGTCTATATGTGTATTATGAAAAAAATGGAGTATTTAAAAAAATGTATCTTCGGGAGCTTTAGAGTTGAAAACCCCTTTGTCACGCTGAGAAAGTACCTGCAGTTGGTCCTGGATGGAAGGAATAGTAAAGAAGTCAGAGGCTGGCCTGGCCCGCAATGCAGGCAAGAAAGCCAGTTAGTGCAAATGGAAATGGAGATGTCAGGGGGGAGGGACAGGCTGGGGTGGGGAGTAGGGGGAAAAAGGTGATGTAGCAGCTCAGGTAAAAGTTCAGAGGTGGCTGGGGTGTCAGATGTCCGGCAGGTTGCAGTGTACCAGAACTCCACTGTCAGTGTCTATATTGAGTCCGTGAGTTTCTGTACCTACTACCTAGGAGGCTGATGAAGTGCCGTTCATAGGCCCAGCTCTGAAAAGTGGTTTGTACATTCAAACAAGCACCTAACCTCATCACCAGAACTGAAGCCAACTTCCTACAGCTCAAAACACAAAACCTGCCAACTATCTCCAGTACCCCCACAAACTGCACACTAGAATCTATCAAAGACAACACAACCCAACTACCTGAGGGGGCACATTCCTCACCAAAAACACACTCTGACTCCAGTCTCTCAGGCCTGATCCTGAGAGGGAACAAATTACAGTGCAAACCACTTTTCAGAGCTGGGCCTATGAACTGCACTTCAGCAGCCTCCTAGGTAGTAGGTACAGAAACTCACGGACTCAATATAGACACTGACAGTGGAGTTCTGGTACACTGCAACCTGCCGGACATCTGACACCCCAGACACCTCTGCACTTTTACCTGAGCTACTACATCCCCTTTCCCCCTACCCCTCACCCCAGTCTGTCCCCCCACCGATGCCTCCATTTCCATTTTCACTGACTGGCTTTCTTGCCTGCATTGCGGGCCAGGCCAGCCTCTGGCTTCTTTACTATTCCTTCCATCCAGGACCAACTGCAGGTACTTCCTCAGCCTGACAAAGGGGTTTTCAACCCTAAAGCTGGCATCCTGGGCAGCTAAGCTGAGCTCACCAGGAGCCTCACAACTGCACTGCAACCAGCAAGAATCAGGCCTGTCAAAGACATGACAGGTCTGGGCATTCCCCAACCAGGACTTTGTGCGTGCGTGAGTTAGCTGGAGGTTAAGGTGTCTCCTACCCGCCTTTCACCAGGGGATCGTTGGTCCTGGCATTTATGGGACTGCCACACTGCCAGCAGTCCCACCAGACCTCCCTACCCTGGCAGGGTGCAGTTTTAGTGGTCATGCCCAGGACCTGGGGCTTCCTCCTTCCCCATAGCCCCAATCCCATACCTCCAAGTTCGTCCTGGCAGGGGAATGAGCTCAGCAGGGACATGTTCTTCCCCTGCTGGCTGGTGATGCAGTTAGTGCCCCCAGCTGTGAACGGGGCATTACTCAGCTTTTCAAAACCTGAAAAAAGGAAATTGGTGCAGATGGAGTGAGGAGGGTGGCACTCAGTCCATCTGCAGGTGGAGCTTGGGGAACCCCAGTAGCAGGAGGTTCACCTTTAGGAACACGAGCTGCTCCACCAACATAGGATCCAAGCAGATGTGGTGGGGTGTGACAACTTCCCCAGCAATGCTGAACACCCTCTTGCTTGGAACACTAGTTGGTGCACAGGACAGGTGGACAGGACAGGTGTTGCCGGGCAACCATGGCCAGATCCTGCCACATCTGGCTGCGGCTTGCCTAGTAGGCCAAGGGGTTGCAGTCCAGTGGCTCCACATTCTCAGTGAGATAGGTAGCCACTGAAGCTTTGGCACTACCTGCCCGAGGCTGGGGCCTGGTGCGTTTGGACCCCAGAATTGAAGCCATGCCCATGGCCCACATTGGCAGTGGCTGGTGTGGAGGAGACTGGCTGGTGCCAGCGCCGGTGCTGATGCTGGGAGTGCTGGCATAGGAAAGTGGATCCCCCTCTTCCACATCTCCTCGCCTCTGCACTTTGGCCTCCCTGGCTTTGTTCACCAGCACCTGCATTCAGTGATCAAGGGTTTTGGGGCTGCCAGGGCACATGCTCCCCTTCACCCTCGGGTCACACATGCCCGCCATCATGTGGACTGTACTGAACTGCAAGGGATCCAACCATCTCCTGATGCCTTCCTTTAGCCGCCTCACCAGTGCCTGCACGTCTGGTGACAGAGGCCTGCCCCAGCCAGGAACATTGATCCCCTGGAACTTCTCCATTTGGTTCTCCAGTTCCCTCACTACAGGATCACCTGGCTGAGGAGGGCATCGCCAGTGCTAAGGGTCTCGGTGGCCTCGAGGAAGGACTTGAGGACAACCAACATCTGGGAGATGGTACCCCACTCAGCTCTGTTCAGGGGGGCACTGATCCCAATCTCCCCAAACAAGGCCATCTCATGGATGGCCTGTTGCTCCACCAGCCTCTCGAGCATCAGGTATGTGTAGTGCCACCAAGTTTCCACACCCTGTATGATTCTGTGCTGCAGGATGCTCAGCTCTGCCTGTTTCTCCTGCAGCATCTTGCCCCCCTTGATGCTATGGTCTGCATTTCAAAATCAGCTGGCTTATAGCAGTACTGGTGGTGGTGCTGTCACCAGCAGCCCTGTCCCCCTCCAAGGCATCCTTCACTATTAGGTGCAGCCTGGGTGCCACACAGCAGATGCCAACAAAGATGCCATCACGGACAGCCTTCACTATATTAGCCCCATTGTCGGTGACCATGAACCCGTGGGTGAGCTCAGCCTGCCGAACTAGCCACCCCTGCACCATGTGGTTCATGGCCCCCATGATCTTCCTTGCTGTGTGGGACTCATCCAGCACCTCGGCTTGCAGTAGAGCCCACCAATGGCTTGACTGAGCACACCAGTGCCCTGTGAGGGAGAGGTAGGCATGATTGGCACCCTTGCTGCTCCAGATGTCAGAGGTAAAGTGCAAGGCTACCTGCGGCCCTGCCTTGCGCAGCTCCTCCCTCAAGTCTCCCTGCATGCCTGATACAGGGAGGGCACCACCACCCTGCTAAAGGTGGTGTGTGCAGGCACTTTGTAAAATGGGGCCAGAAATGCTACGAACCACCTGAACCCTGGTCACTCAACTAGGGAGAAGGGCTGGCTATCCAGAGCAAGCATCTCCCAATGCTCTGGTTGATCTCGCGTGCCTTGGGAATGCACCCCGCTTTCTGTCCACCTGTCCCCCACTGGTCCAGGGTGGCCTGCCTCTGCTTTGGGGGTAAGGAGGCTTTGGAGTGAGTGGGGGACTTCCCTTTCGGAGCTGCTGCAGGAAGAAGGGCAAGGGGGTGATACCTCCTCAGATGCAGCAGCATGGCCTTGGTGGAGAAGTGTCTCACGTCCTTGCCATGGCTCATATGCCTTCGGCAGTGCTGTCAGATGGCAAACCTGCGATCATCTGCCACCTCAAAATGATCCCACACTACACTACTCCCCCGCTTCTGGGTTGCGGGTGAGGATCCTGCCTTTTCCCTCTTCTCAGCAGGCTGAGGCTGAACAGCAGGAGGAGCTGCCTCAGCTGACCCACTTGCCTCCACAACCTCAGCCTTCTCTGAGGTGCTGCTTTCCAGAGGAGACCTGGGTCTAGGGGAAACTTGAGGGGTGTGGAGCACAAACTCTGATTCCCCCTCAGTCTGCAGAATTGCTTGACCCTGGTTCCAGCTCCTGCTCCTCCTCTGGTAGTGGGAGGCTCATGCTGAGAGCTGAAATTGGGGTGGAGGAGACAGTGATTCCACTGCTGGTGCACACTTCTGGACTGAGTGGAGGTGGTGCAGGTGCAGGGACGTTAGGTGCAGACACTGCTCCCACTGCCTGGCTTGCACTGGCAGCACTGATGTCATGGCTGCTTGGGAATAGAATGCGTATGTGTTTGGGACGGGGGGCTTGCAGCTCTAGCTGTCCCCGTACCCACTCTCCCTTCCCTGCCAGAAGACCTGGCACCTGTCTTTCCAGCTTGCTTCATATTGATCTTTCCTGTGCTGGAAAAGGTCTCTGTGTGTATGAATCCTTTTGTATATCTGTCTGTCTTGTTCTCCTGTGAATATTTGTGTCTATCTTGTGCTGTGAATGAAATTATTTGTGTGTCTTCTTTGTGGCTCTCACAATATTGTTTATCTTGTGCTGTGAATGAAATTATTTGTGTGTCTTCCTGTGTCTCAATATATTATCTGTGTCTTGCTCTTCTGTAAATATCTCTGTCTTCTTCAGATGTGATTTCTTCCTATATTCTGGGTCTCTGTGTATGTGTGTGCATGCATGCATGTGTGCAAGCAATCTGTGTCTCCCTGCGCAGCGATAGATAATACTGGTTGGGAAAAAACAACTTTCTTTTTTGCAGAGTTTCCAAACCAAGTTTCCAAAAAAATAATTCAAAGAAATAAATTGAATTGTAATACTATTAATAATTGAATAGAATAGTTAAGCTAAACTAAACTAAGCTAAGCTAAATCCTAACCACTCCTTTATAACACGAAAAAGTAGCATTCCTCTCTCTCACAGTCACTGACAGGGAACGAGCTGCAAAAGGCAGAGAAGGGCTGGAAACAGGGGCTTTTATACTTTTTTTTTAGTTCCACCCCACAGACACTACCATTGGAAAGGTAGCCAGGGAGAAATCCTTCTCACTTGCTATTATACAGACATCACTCCACCCCACCCCGCTCTCTCTCCCCCACTCCCACTCTCCGCCCTGCCTCTGCCCCGCCTCCCTCTTCTAATTGCCACAAAATGGTCAAAGCAGGTCCGAAGCATCTGAAGCGGAACTGAAGTGCTTTGGATGCCCCCAACCCGCTCCGGACACCATTGCTGGGATCCAGCTTCGATCCAGAAGTGCCACTTCAGATGCCGAAGCATCTGAAGCGGCTCCAGATCCAAAGCAGGATCCGAAGAGACTCACAGCCCTAATATTAACCGTGCATATGAAAATAGTGAAACTATTATTAGAGTACCATACATATCTTGTCTGGTCCCCTCTCAAAAAATGATGTAAAATTTAAAGGGGCTTAAGACACAGCTATCCTAATTATTTAAAATCTAGAAATCTGCCTTAGAGTGATTTGATCAGGGTTTGCAACTATATACAGAAGATGTTTCTGATGGGAGATCATTCCTTATTGAAAAAATGCATAACAAGATCTAATGTTCTGAAATTGAAGCTAAATAAATTCAGACTAGAAATAAAGTACAAAATCATGTAGTTAATCCCAGGAAGTGATAGATTCTCCTTCATTTCATGTTTTTAAATCAATACAAGAAATATTTCTAGAGTTCTGCTATAGCTCGAACAGAAGTCACAACTTCACTAAAAAATTTAGTGGAAAAGGTTCTACCGTCTTTGCTGCAGATACCAAACTTGGATGATCTTAAATATTCCTTCTTGCCAGAAAAATCTATGACTTTATAAATTTATTTTAGCTATCCCTATTGAGAGAACCCCTAACCCAGGGGTGGGCAAAATGTGGCCCGGGGGCCAGATGCAGCCCGCCAGACTATTCTATCTGGCCCGTGGGGCCGCTAAAAAATTTAGAAAATTAGTATTTATCTGCCCTGGGCTGCCTGTCATGTGGCCCTCGATGGCTTGCCAAAAATCAATAAGCGGCCCTCTGCCCAAAATAATTGCCCACCCCTGCCCTAACCCATATAAAGTCAGTGGTGATTTTACCATTGTTTGCTAAGCAAAACCACCGCTTTTGCTATTTAAAAATTAAAGGTATGATCCTGTGGTCCATACTCAAGCAATCTAATGACAAGTTTTTGTCCATGTTTGTATTTACCACCTATACATTTGAGCAAGTGAGTCATTTACAACTGTATTTACAGATACTGCTGTTAGCTTGGGAAAATAGTAGCTCATATTTCAACATTAACTTGTAATCATGCTGGCACATCTGAAATACTGTTCTGTTTTTCCTATACATTAGAGAAATAAGTGAAAGTGATGTTATTTAAAAAATTCTATTGAGGCTTTCTGTACTTCATTCTATCTTGTTTGGCACTGTTAAAATTTATTGGCGATCATTTTAAATACAGTAATGCCCAAAATATTCCTGGGTAGGGATATTGAAAGACACATTATCCTGCTCAAGGAGTTTATGTTCTAAAAAGACAAAAATGGGGAAATAAGCAGACAAACTGTGGGCAAAGCATGGAGAAAGGTGACTACATAAGCAGGATAATTGGCACCTGTCATGTTACATGTTGGTGGTAGTGTTGTAAGTATTGTTTAAAGTAGAACCCCCCCCCCCCCCCCCCCGAATATCATTGTTGACTCATTTCTTGTAGGTGTCACAGTAGATAGAACTGTCTTAGGGGAAGATTTGAATGAGGAGAGGTCAATTAGTTGTAATTCATCTATTTAATATGTTTACCTCTGGGGATGGTAGTCAAAGGTTTTCGTCCATTTTTTTTCTTTTTTCTGGGGGAATGTTCCCAAACTTACCAGGACAGGTCAACAGGTCAACAGAACTGTGACAGTATACACCAGAATATACACCAAATGCAAATCAGGGAACTATGGGAATCTGTTCTTTCATTCATATGTGTGTGTTTTTATACAAAGTTTTTATTTAAAACTAATCTTCCACAATGTGAGAAAATATGCTTCTATGTGCATAATTACATCAGGAGGATAGTCTGATCTCAGTATACAGGTATTTGTATATGTAAATGAATACTTAAATGGAGATTAATTAAAAGACCACAAGGACTATGTTAATGTCTTGCAAATTACTTAAGTGACTGTAGATCAATATGGTTTTTCCTCAAAGATAAAATAAAAATGTCTTTTTAATTAAATTATAATTTTAAAATCAAGTAATAAAAATGATCAGCACCTGTTAGTAGATTGGTTTTAGAGTACAGGTAAGTTTGGTAAAAATAAATTTTATCAAAATATCACACATTTTTATTTGAATAATTTAATAATTTAAGAAAATAGATCCAGATGAATATTTTCTGCTAGTCCTAAATACTGAAAATTGTTATAATACTTTCATTTAATGTGGTTACATTTCAGTTCGTTTAAGATAATCACAAAGTAAATGAAAAAAAACCAAAATATTTTCTTGGTCAGCTTGCTCTAATAATAACTAGTCTGTCAGTTATTAAGCATCTTGGTATGTATTATTTTTTAGTAAAATATTCTGCTTTATAACATTTGCTTACCACTCTTTTAAATGTTGTCAAAATATCATTGAAAAATAGCACAGAATGAATTTTTACTTAATCTAAATGTCTTATGTAAAATAATTTGACTGCCTAGCAATTTATTACTTTAGTAGCCTAACCAAACTAAGAAGAAAGTTTAATTTCCATTTCATTGTACCTTGATCTATAGGCAAAATACAATTTAGTTGAAGCTTTTAAAACTAATTTTTTCATTTTGCATTACATGTAATCAAAAACAACTGGAGAGGGGTTTTTTTTAATGCTATTTTGCAGATTGATAAACCTGATGACAAATTGTTTACAGATGTCTCATCAGCAAGTAGAACTGGAGATACTCTTCCCTGGTCTTTCTTGAAAGTATGCAAGCTTTGAGGGTCATTTATGTTTTCAATTCACCTGGAAATTTTCACAAATATTATTTTTACTTTAAAAAATGTGAGGTTAGTTACTGATTATTCCATAGGAAGAAACAAGACAAAATCATCTTGAATATTGTGTGCAGTTCTGGTTTCTGTATCTCAAACATGATACAGTGGAATTAGAAAACATATAGAGAATGGCAATAAGGGTGATGAGGTTCAGATGTCTTTTCATACCAGAAAGGACTAGAAATGTTAGGACTCTTCAATTTGGAAAAAGAATGGGGTGGGAGGGGGGGGGCAGAATGTTATAGAGGCCTATAAAATCATAAAGGACAAAGTGTGTGGAACTGTGTGTACAAAGTGAATAGGGAACTGGTATTCACCAAGTACCAAATTCTAGAATTAGGGGATGCCCACTGAAATGGGCAGGGGGCAGGTTTAAAACTAACAAGAGAAAGTACTTTTTACTACAATGTATAATTAACTTGTGGATGTGAGGGAAGTGTAAATCACTTTTGGATTTCACAGAGAAAAAGTCATTGAGGCTGTGCTGCCTATTCAGCCTTTTATCAGTTTCTGTCATGTTTGTAAATGGCACACACTCGAAGTATTCCAGATTAGGCTGGCATGCAGATTTCATACAGGAACTGGAAGGATAGGGTACTTAATAAGAAAATTGGCTGAATTAGCTGTTTGATTGTTCCTTCCAACACAGATTTACTACTACTTACTAAAAATCACTTGTTTTTATTTTTAAACTCTTTTGACCTAACCTCTTACCTTGAACTGTAAAGTGTTCTTTGGTTTTTGCAAAGGATGCTATTAGCTTACCTGTTGTTCAAATGAGCCTTCTTTGCAAAGAATGCAGTTGGACCAGCAGTTACTATACCAGGATGGTCTAGCCTCTTTAAGTAGTAGTGGGTTCAAGGCTAGCTCTTTCACTGGGCCTTCTTTTAGGAAATATTGGTATGAAGGAGTAGTACATAAGCTTGAGAACTGGGGCCAAATATAGATCAGTATAAAAACAAACAGTTGTCAGGAGACTCTGTGAGGCTCCAGGTAAGCAGCACTGGGAATTACTGCTTAAGAGAAAGGAAGAGGGGAATGTCTGAGCTGCTCCACCCAAAGTCTCCTTACCTCGGACAGATGGACAAGTGGGATAAGTCTGCAGGGAACAGGAGGCGAAGAAGGCAGAGACAACTTTTCTGCCTGGCAACAGCTTCAGCTAGCATATGCCTAAGGGTATAAGACAGCAGTGAAAAATGAGGTAGGTGTATCTTGGGAACATTGTTAAAAAACCCATACCCCGGGAAAGAGAATGCAACCTTATATACTCTGGAATTTGTCCAAATCATTAGAAGGGTCTGGAGGGAACTGGGAGGTGGAATGGCTGCAGGGCTGTGCTGTGTTATCAGGAATAATGCTTTGAGATAGCACCCTGTTATACTGTGGAAGTCCCCATTACTGGTGTAGCAATGGTGCAGTTCTAGTAGTGCTAAAAGTAAATGAACTCTCCCACTTTTCTCAATATTCCTGAATGTGACACTACATCTGACCACCAACAAGCTTCCAGCCAGAGTGGAGCTGAACTTCTGAATGGATGGTAAACCGTTTAATCTCAGCCAACTCTGAGCCAAAACCAAGATCACCCCGACTTCAATCATCAAGCTCCAGTATGCTGATGATGTTGTGGTCTGTGCTCACTTGAAAACATACTTTCAGTTTTATTCTCCCACCTCAGTCAGGTTGCACACTCAAGAAGAGGGAAGAGAAAGAGCTTCAAGGACAACCTAAAGGTCAACTTGAAAAAAATTCAACATTGACATCAACTCATGGGAGGCTATCACCCAGGACCGCCCAAAACGGAAGAAGAGTCTGCTGCAAGGATCTCAGTACTTTGAAACCTTACAACAGGAGACAGAAAAGCGGAAGCAGCAGAAACAGCAAGTAATGGACTGAATCAAGAATCCAGAGCCACCCACCCCACACAGAAACATGTTCCGGAGTTGCAGCAGAGCCTGTTGATCCCGGAATGACCTTGGCAGCCATCTTCGGACCCACAGATAAGACAGTCATGGAAGACAATAATCCTTGACTGTGAGGGATGGCCGAAGGAAGAAGAAACTATCTCTTTGGGTCTCCCTGCTATGCAGCTTGTCTGCAACATAGTAGTCATTGCTGGGCTAGCCTGGCAGGGAAGAACCAGCGCAAACTTCAGCACCCAGAGAGAGGTAGTTGATGGAACCGAATCAACATGGCACTTAGTGACTAGTGATGCCCCCCAACACTCTGTTCTCAGACCTGTACTCTTTAATGTTTTCATAAATGATCTGGACACTGGTGTCAGAAGCGGACTGGCCAAGTTCACTGATGACACCAAACTTTGGGGAAGAGTGTTCACTCTGGAGGATAGGCTGGTGATCCAGGCCAACGTTGATAGGCTTCCAAGATGGGCGGATGAAAACCTGATGGCATTCAATGTGGATAAATGCGGGTTTCCCCCCCTGAGGTGGAACACTTTGCATCACACTTACAGGCTCGGCAATGCTACACTTGCTAGCACCATGACCAAAAGAGACTTGGGGGTCATAATTAACCACAAGATGAACATGAGCCACCAATGCAATACCGCAGCTGGCAAAGCGAACAGAACTCCAGCTTGCATCTACTGATGCATCTTGAGCAAGACCCAGGATGTCATCCTCCTGCTGTACTCGGTGAGGCTGCAGCTGGAGTACTGCATCCAATTCTGAGCTCCACAATTTAGGAAGGACATGGAAAAGCTTGAAAGAGTCCAGAGGAGAGCCATGCACACGATCAGAGGACAAGAGAACAGGCCTTATGAAGAGAGGCTGCGAGCTCTGGGACTTATCAGCCTGGAGAAGCGTAGGCTCAGAGGTGACTTGGTAGCAGCCTGTAAGTACATAAGGGTTGTGCATCAGGATCTGGGGGAACACCGGTTCAGAGCACCCCAGGGGATGACAAGGTCCAGTGGTCACAAACTCATGCAAGACCGTTTAAGGCTGGACATAAGAAAAAACTTCCTTACTGTCTGAGCCCCAAGGCCTGGAACAGATTCCCCCCAGAGGTGGTGCAAGCACCTACTCTGGACACTTTCAAGAAACATTTGGATGCTTATCTTGCTGGGATCCTTTGACCCCAGCTGACTTCCTGCTCCTTGGGCGGGGGGCTGGATCCAATGATCTTACGAAGTCCCTTCCAGCCCTAATGTCTATGAAATCTATGTCTTCCTTAATAGGACAGTAGATTTTTAATTTATTCTATTTGCAATTAATAAAAAGATGAATGTTATTAATAAGTAAGAGTCTGTTTGCCACCATTAAATCTTTCAATTGAGCCATTTTACTCAAAAGAAAAAATTGCACATCAATATCCAGAAGTACAAAAGTAATGACTACACCAAAATCATGAGTAAAAATTTCCAGCTACTTTTTAGTATCTATGCTGTTGGCATACATTTTCTACTATTAGTTTTATCTTTTTTAATGACCAGTGGCACAGACAAACTCTTTTTTGTTTTTGTTACTGCTGGAAGAATCCTCATACATAATAGGATTTTAGAGCATATGACAGATTTTGGAATGAAAATAAATGGCTCTTGATTAAGCATATTTCAAAACCCACATTTAATGCCAAAATACCTGTTCAAGGACTCATATTTCACTGTATTCCCATGTCATTTGTTTCATGTCAGGAGAGAGACATTTTGGGTAACTCAGTTGCATACTCTATAGAGACATGGTTGTAGCAAAAGAAATATGAACAGTTTCTATTACACTTCAGTTTCTGCATCTCTGCAATTCATATTTGCAATAAACATAGTGGAACTGAGAATACTTAACAAGTCTTGCAATTAAGTTAACTTATTTTGAACCAGTCACAGGAAAAAAAAACCCTCTTAAATTAATAGTGTCAAGAAGTTTAGGCTCAAAATATGTGAAAGCTTAACAATATTGTTTTACGTCACAAAAAATGTATCTCCACTATTGATGCTTCATCTACCTTACTATATTAAACTGTTCTACACTTCAAAATCTACCTTCCATCTGAGTTCTGATTTTCTTAATTTTTCTTTATTATGTTCTTGGTGTGCTGAATACTAACTAAGGATACCCAGATATTCCTAACTGGTGAGTATCTGTAAATAGGAATGTGATAGAAACCCTTTTGCAACATAGTACAGTACACAAGATTAGATCTCTATCTACAGCATTTACTTATGAGAGTAGCTTCAGTACAAATTAACATTATTTCCAGGTGACTATCTCAGGGCTCTGATTATAGATTAACAGTCATTTGCTACTATATTCTTATGGAAAACAAATTATCCTCATGGTCCATCTGCTGCTCTACATGTACTTTCTTAAATTGTAATTTCAATTTTCAGCACATCAGGTATCAGAAAGCAACCTGAGTGATGATGAGGCAAATGTAAAGTTTTGCATAAACATATGTTTTGCCCAGTGAAATAGTAGATTACTGTTTACCATATTAAATAGTCTATAGTTCTTAATACTGAGTAATGCAAAAATGAAGCTACTAATAATTTGATAGGTACCATCTCATTAATAAATGAAAAATTCTGTCAACTAGAACATCTTGATGGATGTTATTTTTGGAACTAGACAAAATGCACGTGTAACAGGGAACCTCTAGTACAGAGAGGAGAAGGCCAGGACATGGAAAGCAGCAGGACCCCCTTAAGGCTAGAACTTTTGTAGTCTAAGGGAGAGGTTTAGTAGCCTGTTAGTAGGGGGGAGAACACTGACAACCCAGCCAGAGGAGCCAAGACACCAGTGGCCAAAGAACATACCAAGCAGTGAGCAGGGCAAGCAAGCTGCAGGCAAGGGCAGGAACCCCTCAAAAGGCACAACAATCTTAGAGCAGAGCTCAAATCTTACATCCACCTTCCTTCTTTATCCTTGTTTTATAAGTCCCACATGCAGATAGCTAGCTACTGACACAACAGCAGGAAAGGGCGGCAAGGGATTGGTAGCACCTGAACCAAGTAAGCAGGCGGCCTGATCAGGTGACTGAGGGGGAGGAGTTAATTGGGATTTAAACCCTTCCTCATGGCAGAGGCCCCAGTAACAGAGAGAGATGGAGCCCTCCAGGGAAGCAAGGACAAAAACAAGGCCAGTGAGAGGGGCTGAGGCCCAAGAAGAGGAGCCTCTGATGATAAAAAAGGAGTGAGTGAACCCAGAAGACTGGGGACTGTATATGTTAACCCTGGAGGAGTCCTGGGGATTGAGTGTACCCAGAGAATTGGGGACTGCTTATGCTGGCCCAGGGGAGGTCCAGGGGAGTGGGTGCACACTGAGGGCTGTTTATGTTGGCCTGAGAGGGGGTTGCTTTCTTTTTTCTGCTCATTTGTTGGTAACTCCTGGTGGACTGGATCAGCTGTGAGGGGAGGTACAGAATTTCATATAGATTTCATAGACATTAGGGCTGGAAGGGACCTCGGAAGATCATCGAGTCCAGCCCCCTGGCCAAAGGGCAGGAAGTCAGCTGGGGTCATAGGATCCCAGCAAGATAAGCATCCAGTTTGCTCTTGAAGGTGTTCAATATAGGTGCTTGAACCACCTCCGGTGGCAGGCTGTTCCAGACCTTGGGGGCCAGAAGTCATAGAGCAGAGTGCCCAGCTCCTTGTGATTTTTTTGCCTTGTGTTCTTTTTCTTTACCCTTTACTTTTTTCTTTTTTGGATGGGGGGACAGTCTTAGAGAGGGAGGGAGGTGGCTGCCGTCACCAGACAGAGGCCCAGGAGGGAGTTGAAGCCCCAGAGGAGCTAGAGGCCCTGACTGACATTAGGTGGGCTGGAACTCAACAGAGCTGGAGCCCCAGCCAAGGCCAGAGGGATAAAGGAAGGGAGAAAAGGGCATCCTCGCACTACTCAGGCAGGTTGGTAGCTGGGGAAGGGAGAGGGGAAGCGAGAAAACAAGGAAGAAAAGGGCATCTTTGACTAGACTCTGGTCACCTAGAGGCAGCCTCCTAAATAACATACTAATCGCAACATCAAAGCATGGCAGGTGAGAGAAAAGATGGATAAGGGGGCCAGGGTAGACAGATGGATGCCATACAGCCACCAGGGGGCAAGACAAGCATGTCTGGAGGATGTACCCTGTTACAGGAGGAACCACTATTTGTGAAAGTTGAAGGAAATGTGGTTTTGATTTTGCCTTCAAAATAAGGAACGGTTGCCGTGAATTAGATTTCTTGTAAACCTTTGCTTATGCGAGTGATCAAAATTGATTTCAGACTTTATCCTATTTGTCAAAAAAAATCAGTTATTCAGTTTTGCAACCAGGCTATTTCAATAAAGCTGTTCTGTCTGGCATCTTACATAGCACCTGAAGGCAGATCCCTCCAACCAACCCCATTCTCCCACAATTACTACAATTACTACATTTTTTACTAACCCAATTCTTTTGGGTGCTGATTAGGGCTGTGTGATAGACTGTGGTTTTATTGCTTCAGGGCCTTGTCACACATTATACTTAAGATGTATTAACTACACTTAAAGCAGGAGCCAGAGTCTGTGAATTCAAGCAGGAAAACAAGTACTAAGTGGTATTGCATGCTAGTAAAGTTATGACTTTTTGGGCAAGGAGCCTCTCCAGATCGTGTTAAGTAATATGTGGGATTGGTCTATGGAGATAATACAGCAATCCTCACTGGCTCCATTGCAGTGCTAGAGCTGGAATTGACAAATAACTGAACCAGTTGTTTTTGGTCCTAGCTCTAGCAACAGTCTTGACGCAGCCCCAGCACCATTGTCTTGAACAAATTCCAGTGTGGTGTGGGGGCTGAGATCAACTATCAACTGTTTGTCAGTCCCAGCCCCTGTACTACATCAGAGTCTTGAACTGGGTCTGGGACAGTGGGGTGGCTGGATCCAGCAAACAGAGGTTGTTGACCACACAGTTGCTTCCTGCCCAGTCCAGAGGGCTGAGCTCATACTAAGTATTACCGTGTGACTGCTCAGAAAACATTCTAACTCATAGGATGTACTTTATTTAGTATTACTTAGTGTAATGTATGACAAGGCCATCAGTTTCCCAAACTAGCTTGGAGATAGGGAAAGGAAGGTTAATAGCATTGAGCTGGCTATGTAAGGGAATAGCCTTGTTGACAATTCAACAAGGTGGGATTGTTTCAGTTTCTTTGGGTGTAACACCCAGAAGTCACCAGGGGAGGCAGACAGAAATAAGCATTCAAAGAATGGACAGAGCAACCTGCATAAGAGAGTGCCAGCTGAAGAGCTGCAGAGACTGTAAAGGGACAGACCAGCTGCTTTGAAGTGGTTGGGGCTACATGGACTGGTGAGAAAGTAGCGTTGCTAATTTTGGGGTATTCAGGTTTGCACAGGTTGGTTTGGAGACAGAGGGACTGCTTAACCCTTTGGAGAGGGCAAGGTCTTCCTACTATGTGTTCTGACACAACTGATATGCTTTATTGGGCAAAACAGATGTCATCTGTTGCCCGGCATTGTGAGGCCCCTGACACTCATGGCACTTTAGGGGCTTGTGATGGCTGTATGTGTTGTAGGGCTTGCTACCACTGCCCTGACCTTGTCTGCCTACAGGCAGCGACAGGGTGGACCTCAGCTTTGGATTGCCTGGTCTGTCAGGAAGTTGGTCTTATGTTTTCTCGCCTGCTGCAACTTTGATGAAATATATTCCCAGGAGGCACTGCCCGCGGTGATCCTGCCTGGTCTCGATCCCTGTTTCTTCTTTGCACCTCCAAACCTCCCCTTTACCCCAGCCTAGCCTCTCCAGATGGTACTCACAAAATCCTTCTGCAGCCAGGTCGCAGTGCTACCTGTTGTGGAATTATTTGGCCTTCTACCCCAGGCTGACCTTTGGTCTTGATTAGGTACACCCTTCCAGGGCTGGTTTTGGCCTGTGCTCAAATATCAAAAGAAAAAGGGAAAAAAATAAAAAAAACAAGGAAAACCCCAGCTGTTCTCAGCCTCCTTGTCGGGCTTAGTCCATGTCCCCTTTTACCCGGGATCAGGTTCTCAAAATCCCAATTGCAACGATCAAGAAAATCCCTTAGTCCAGTCTTTGTTTTGCACCGGCCTGCCCTGCACCCCTATGAACGTTCAGTCTCCTTGGGGTCTCCCCCATGTGTAGAAAGGCTCTACCTGTAACTGTAGTTTCCCTCACGCCCCTCCTCCAGATCCTCTGTTGAAAACTCTTCTCCGGAGGATATCACAGGCCTTGTGGACTCCCTCTCTCCGGATCCTCAGCTGCAGGTCCACTCCAGAGAGTATCACCAGCCATGTATGTGCAGGCCTCCGCCTGCCTCCTGCTCAGAGTCACTCCCAGAGCATTCCTCTGGCAAGTTCCACAGCCCTTTCCTGCTGGGACACTCAGCCGCTCCTCTCTCCGTGTGGCCTGCAGGGAACTAACCCCTCTCTGTTCCTCTCCAGGGCCAGAAATACCTTTGGGCAGCCTCCCTCCTCCAATCCTGAGCGATATGCTGCTCCAGAAGTGGGATGGGTATTTTCCTTCCCTTCCGGTCTCCAGCTGCAGCCCTGCCGGCCATCCATGCTGTGAGTTTTGTCTTACTCCTTCATAGGGCCCAATCCTAAAATACAACACTCAGAGCATGTCGCTGCAAGTGAGGAAACCCTAGGGCTCCCTGCTTGCAGAAGCATTCCCTGGAAGTCCGTGGGCACGCCTGTGCAAACCCAAAGTTCCTTGGTTTGCAGAGGCACACCTGAGTCAGAATGGCCAGGAGCATCTCAGCAAGAGGGAAAACCCAAGCATATGGCCCCAGGCTTCAGATCATCTGCACCCCAGGAATTCAGATCCCTCAAACCCTAGAAGTACCTGTCCAGTAGGCCTATGTAAAGCAGCTAGTATTTGCTTCAGATTTGGATTGGCTGGTTTGGGGGACAGTGATTCAATTCGGTGATTCCAATCACTGTCCTGAATTGATTCAGCAGAATCTGACTCAGAGATTTGGCTGCTGCTGAATTGGCCAAATCTCTAAATCGGCCCCATCCTCCGCCCACTCTCCCAACCCCATCAGTGGCTGCCCTGCCTGGCCCCAGCTCTCGGCTCTTTGAAAAAAAAAGCCCAGCACTCACTGGCTCCTGCCAGGTGGGGCAGTGATCCCAGCTGCCCCTCACTGTCCTGCTCTGCATGGGGTGCTCTGCCATGAGCCCCCAGAAACCCTAATGCTGCTGCAGCAGCCAGTGAGTGGGGTCTTTTTTGTTTGTTTGTTTGTTTGTTTGTTTTTTTAAGAGCTGGGAACTGAGGCAGGCAGGGCAGCCATTGACGGGGCCAGGAGAGTGGGTGGGGATTGGCGGGCTCCTGGCTTCCTACACTCTCCTGCTTTTAAATAAACAGACATCCACCACAGAATAGTGGTACATTTATACTACTTTGCATACAGACAAATGAGGAAGTGCAAGGAAACAAGGTAGTACTGCTCAACATGGTAGGAAGTGGTTTCAATGGCAGGTTAGCTATTGGCAGTTTTTGTGCAGTTTTTGTAGGCATCATGGGCAAAAGGGATTTAATTTGTTAGTTTTTCAAATATTTATAGGGATCTCTTCCAAAGCTAGAGATAAAGTACAGTGGTGTGTTTTGTGAAAATTAACAGGTTGACAATGAAAGCCAACATCATGGACTGGTTGAAATATGGCTTTACACCTTGACAGTCCTTTATCCAACCACAGCTTCACCTCTACGTACATACTTTAGAATAGAATCACACACATACTTTAATGCCACAATGATTGTGTATCAGTAATAAGGTGATAGGTTTATGGAAAGTTGGAGACCAGTAAATTAATGAACAAAACCTTGCCATATAGTCTATGGATGAATCCTGCTGTTTAAACCACACAGGATCTTGGAATCCTGGGAATTCTCTCCCAGATTTACACTCAGCAGAAGTTTATTGCCCTTTTCCACTAGGTATCTGTTCCTGTTTCTACTGAAGGTAATGGCAAACTCCCATTGCTTTTAACAGTGCAGGTTGAGACCTAGATTTGCATGTACAGATATCCAGTTTTTAATTTCTTTATGGTAATGAACTGATTAACAGCGACAAGAGACTGAAAATTAGAGACCAGCCAATTCATTAAATGCAGTTGGAAGATACATGATATATAGTGGTACAGTGCTTAACTGTATTCTCAAAGCACCAGCCTGGTGCCATGAGACTAAAGTCATTAAACAAAATAGACAGCAGTGTATTACTCCATCTTTCATACTGGGGCCCTGCAAAAGTAGTATGTATGACCTAAAAAGAAACATGTCAAAGGCTTGTATAGCAGGGCATTCTCTACCTATTGTTTCTCTTTCTTAATTCTTTTCTAGGTTCGGGCTAGATGTTCAGTGTTTTATTATGTGATTCCATTTTTAAAGTCAAGTGAACCCCTCCTCCCCACCTTCCCAATGAGGAGACTGGATCCAATGGGTTCTTGGAGTGGGAATGGCACTATGCCTTTTTTTTTTTTTTTTTTTTTGTCATATTGTACATTCTCAATAAAAGCTAGCACCAGGCTATGGCATACATGTTCAGCAAGAAGTTCACCTCTTGGGAGGTCCATTGGGGATGCATGGGTCACATCTGCTGTGTTCATATGATGCTACTTCACCCTGTTACTGGCCCTGTTATATAACTAACACTCTCCCTATTATGTAACCACTCAGGCATGCGCATATTTTCTGTCACGTTAATTGTCATGGGCTTTTGCCTAGAAACATTAACTTTAAAAACATTTTTAAAAGATGCAGTAACGGCTCACAGCTAGGGTGAGGAATCTTTCTGGTAACGTCTTTCCAGCATGCTGGTAATTTTTCTTTAGCTACCTTTCCAAGGACACCTAACCATGGTGCTACAGAAACATCTCTGGTGCAGCCAGTTCAGGGACCTCTGATAGTAGTTTTTATTCATTCAGTTGTGAGAGGTAAAGAATTAAAATGCAAAGTTTTAAATTATTCTTTAATAATCCAGCCCCTTTCCTCAGTTATTAGCCAGTTTGGCTACCTAAGTCTTTGACTAATATGCCAGATCCTGTTACTTTTGAAAGGACTTCTTAGAAAAATGCTATAAAGCATTAAGGACTTTTTTTCCTTTTTTTTTTTTTTTCTTAGATGAGAGAACAATGTCCTTTAAGTACAATCTTAATTTGAGGGATATGGTACTTTTTCACAGTTTTGGCTTTGGTCAGGAAATATAGATTTAGTTTAAGCTGAGCAGAGAGGTAAGTGCAGACTGATTTCCCACCCAAGGAACCCTCCTATACAGGAGTGAAGAGCCACAGCACATCTGGTTGGTTTCCAATTTGAAAGGTTCCTCATCAATTATGCACAGAAGCCTTACTGGGATCTTTACTGCCCACACAGCCTAGCGTACCTGGGCAGTACAGCTCCTGTTCTGGGCATGCAGGAGGAAATTTGAGGTTTGCTACAGTGTGCTCAGCCTCCTCCTCCTAAAGCTTTTCTGACAGATGGCATGCAGCACCATGTATGTCCTTGGAGTGATGACCTAGGCCTTGGAAATGCATTTCCCTGAGCTTGGCTCCCTGATCATCTCTATCAGTGCATTCATGGCCAATAAGGATAATGCCATAAGGCACATGATGGAGGCCTGGCTGCTCTGGGGCTATTTGTAGAGCATGATTTGGCTATACTGTAGAGCATCATTTGTAGAGCATGATTTGGCACTTCAGGGCATGGGAAACAGGCAGGCTGGTGGGAGCATATTGTTCTGGGAACATGGTATGATGACAGTGACAACACAACTTCAAGGTGTCAAGCAACCTTACTGGTGATCTGTGCTGAGCTGGCCCCCCACCCTTGAGTGGCAGAACATGGGTATATGGAGACCCTTCCATATCAAAAAGCAGGTGGAAGCTGCTTGCCATTTGGAAGCTTGTGAACCGTGATAACCTCCTCTCTGTTGCCAACCTATTTGGCATGGGCCAGACTACAACTGGAGTTACTGCACAGGAAGTGTGCCTAACCATCCAGCAGGTGCTGGCACCATACTTAACTTTTCCTTATCAACTCATGAGAGGGAACAGGGTGGATTCCTGAACTGCACTGAAGTTATTGATGGAACCAACATCACCATCCTGTGCACTGACCACTGCACATCAAACTATATTAACTACAAAGGATTATTTTCTGTCATGCTGCAGGTCATCATGGACTACTGGGATTGGTTCACACCCATCTATGTTAGCTGGTGGGTCAAGGCAAATAATATCAGAGTATTCTGCAACTCCAGCCTATGGGGCCTCTTGGAGTGGGGAGTGTTTACCCACAGGGGCCTCCAGTCTCAAGATGAGGGGGAATAATAAGGTTGGAGGTCCCCTGACAATCAGATTATCTGTTCTTCTCCTGACTCATGAAGCAGTTTACAGATGTGAGGAAGGACTTCAAATACCACTGCAACATGACTATGTATTATACATTTGGGCATCAGGAATTTGCCTAGATATTGATGAGTGCTACTTGCTAGGCTTTGTTGCAACCATTTGTGTCCTGCTCAATATTTTGAGGTCCAAGGAAAGATCTATAATCCTTGGATGGAGGAATTAATTGGTGCATCAGCACCTGACTGCTAGTTCCCAGAGCAAAGCAATTACCAGTGAGTTATTGTCCAGGAATCCCTGGCATCACTTCCAAACTCTTTGGGATATGGGAAGGGTAGGTAATACAGGATAGGCAGGCACAAAGAAGTCTCAGTACTCAGTTTCATTGTTGCCATAACAAAAAAAAACTTTTATTAAACATTTTAAAACTTTAAAATAACTGTGCTTAAATTTCCTAGGGTGCAAAATGTGTTTGCAGGGAGGAGGAGGGAAGGCAAGGAGGAAGAGAATGAGGAGAACCAGGTGAGTAGGATCAAGATTTTTTTGGCAGATCCACCATTTCTGAGGTGCTAAAAAAGGTGGGAATGTACAGTGTTATTTCTCAAAGTGCTGAAAAGGCAGATATCCAACTGTACACCATCATGAAAAATGTAACATGTCCACGTAGCTTAAGGCTGTCTATGCTGTTAACCAAGCTCAACTATGGCATCCTAAAGCTGACTGCACTGCTTTTTGGGCCTTGGAATTCAGAAGCAGTATAGCCAAATCAATGCAAAACCTTGTGCAGACTAATTAACAAGTGGGGGAGGCTATATGGCACTGGCACTCACAAGTGCTAATTAGCCCACCTGAAATACCAAGTAGCTGTGGCTACACTAGGATTTGGAAAAGTGGGGTGAAGATGGTGTGGTGCATCATCAGAAATAACATCTTTCTCCAGTTAAAAAGAAACTGGAAGCTCCGCTAATAAGTAGGGGTCTAGAGCTATATTATTTAATTTAAGATTAAAGCAAAAAATACTTTATTGGAATGTGCAGTCATTTACTATATCATATATATAAAAACACTTCAAACTAGACAAAAATAATCCAAAGATGTTGTTTCACTAGTCCTGAAGTCATTATAGTTAAATATATCTTTTTCAGATTTATAAAACAAAATCAGACCTTCTGAGTATCTTGACAGTGCCTCCAATGCTTCATTGGAACCGATTTCTACACCTGAGTTAATATTTCCATACCTGAGTTTAATGGTTTTAGCTAGAATTAAAAAATAGTCTGCAAGGCTGTGAAATAGGAGCTACATTTCTAGGAGCAGGTAACAGGCAGCAGCATTCGAGAAGTAAGGCTAACTGGAGTAGTGGAACCATTAAACCATTTAAAAAGAGAGTAATTAAAACCTGTGGAATTAAAAGTTTAGACAGAATCAAGGAAAATATAATGAGCCATTAAGTTAAATGATCCATTAGAAAATTAATATTTATCTGCCCCAGCCTGCCTGTCATGTGGCCCTCGATGGCTTGCCAAAACACAGTAAGCAGCCCTCTGCCCAAAATAATTGCCCGCTCCTGGTTTAAAGTGTAGAAGACAGTCTGCCTGGAGAAGCACAGTGTACTTAAGAATGCCACAGCTAAGTACAGTAAGTTTACCATAGCCAAGATTTCAGAAGAAGACTGCACAGTATCTTCACTTAACCCAGCACATCCTTTTCTGCCAAGTAAAATTCATGCTAATAATTTTGTTATAACATTTCTGTATTTTAAAATGTGAAGCTTCTTCATGCTGCCTAGTTGAACAAATCAGAGACGCCATTGACAATGCTCATGATGTTATCATAAATTCTCATGGTAACTGGTAATTTCGTTATCCTGTAGTCGTGTGAAAAAATGGGAATCCCAGATTGCTGAAACCATTAAAATAAGACTAGTACTTGTGGTTGATTAAAAAGAAACATGAACCCGTGATTCCAGTGTAACAAAGTCTTGCAATCAAAAAGATAAATAAAAAGAACCCTACTTTTTTTAAAATGTCAAGACTTTTAAGCCATAATGCTGACTCATGGTTCTTTTAATGTTTGGAGTTGGCAATGGTACTGATTATAATTAAGGGAGAAAAATGTTATGTAGACAGCTGGGAGGTTGCCTGCTTTGCCATTTTTCCTTTGCCTATTGTATGGTATTTATGTGTTAGAAAAGTGTAAAAGACAGTTGGGGGAAATGCAAAAAATGTCAGTGATTTACCAGTTCTGTGTACTCTCTTGTTTCCTTCATGTTATTGTACCGTGTCAGTTATTAAGGACACCAGCATCAATTAATTAACAGTTTAAGTGGAATTGTTACAGAATCATGTAATTAGGAAAATGCATGGATCAAATCAGTGTTTGCAATTAAGCACCTAATTATGTTGAAAATGGTTGTGCACTTACATAGATTACTGGCCCTAGGCCATCCCAGATGTTTTTCTTTGTCATTTGTTTGCTCAATTAGCTATCAAGCTTCATCCAATGACAGTTTTCAAGAACTTGCAGTTGCTGTCTTGGATACAGAAGTGACAACAGCTTTTTGTGTTTTAAAATTAGCTTTAAAAGTACATTTTTTAAATTAGTCCATAGAATGTGTAAAAACAAAATCCACTATTTAGAAACTGCTTCCCATTGTTTTCCTGTGAAAGCCGGTCCTACACCAGCATATTATATAATAATACTAATGGTATTGGGAATATTAGTGGTTTTATTAATAGAATTAACATTTGGGCTCTTAGATACTGTCAGGGACCAGGATTTCATTATAACCAATCAACCAGCATGGAACAAAAACCCTGTCCCTATCCAAAAAATACAATTTAAATATAAGAAGAGGTAAATTATAGTTGAGAAGCAACATGGAATAATCCATTGGTATTGGTCAGCATTATAGGCAGTGACAATCAGCATGGTTTTAATGACATTGCTTTTGAAGATGAAGTACAGCAATTTAAATCCAAGCTCCAATGTATGTAAGGTAATTAAGTGCTTTTCAAAATGTGATTTTTTTACAGTACCTATAATGCTTTAAAAAAAGGAAAAAAGGTGTGTGGTAAATAGCAGCTCTGAAGTATGAAATCTAGGATCTTTATAACAAATCAATAAGGACGTTTTCTGTGCACAACAGAAACCCAAATGTGTAGCTTTTTTAATAATAAAAAATGCCTGTGTACCACTTGGTATCACACCGGATAGTTGCATTTTCCTTTGATTTTTAGGAAACTTTATGAATCTTACCTAAATTTTGGACACCTCTGTAAAGGCTTGGTAGCATCTGTCTTTCCCAGTGAGCAACCTCAACAGTTTTAAGAAGAGTTGAGATTTTTCAAAAGTTCCCATGTTATATAGTACTTGAAAATACAAGAAAATTGTAGGTCTATAAACTAGATTGAATTTACACCACACTATTTATTTTACATTGAGTGCACATGTGAACAGATTGGTGTTCACTAAATGTAAAGGGGATTCCTCCATTTTCAAAGCAAGATAACTCAATGAAAATTATCCCATGATGTAGTAAGGCAGAAAAAATGTGATTGAAAAGGAGTATTTGATATAATTATGAAGTGTACCAACCACACATTCTTCCATTAGAATATACCAATTCATTGAAGTGATGGAAAAGCAACAACATCCCTATTGGAAATCAGTCCAGTTTGTGGGCTGCTGGGAGCCTGGGTATCCTGACATTATCTAGATTCCATGTTTTGGGCTCTAGGACATCTACTTGGTTGAGTGTCTGGAGGAAAGTTCCCAGAATCCCCAAGTCTGGCTACCAGGACTTTTAACAGCTCTGGTAGCCTCTGAAATATTTGAAAATGGTGAAAGTCATTTTGATGTTTTCCAAATGGAATGTTGGAATTCCTGTTGCAAAGGAATGTTTCTTTTTTTTAAATTTTTGAATGTTTTGTCTTAACTTGAGAAATTCCTGATATTCAGTTCCAAGTCCCAGACTTGCAACTGACTCCACTGAGGTAGCCCCCTTTGATTTATTCAGAAAGAAGTGATATCAGGGCCTAAAACTACATGCTTTTTATCATTCATTTCACATCTACGTGCACAGTGTTGTTAAAACAAAGCCAGCATTTCAACCAAGAAATGTAATACTGAAAGCCTGCTATGGATCATAGGTGCTGACATTAGTATTTTACTTTAAACTCAGTGCGTTCCTGTGCCAAGGCCGACACGCACCCAGAAGAGACAGCATGTTACTTCAACCTGGTGCTGCAGCATCTATAAAGATAAGGTACTTTAATGGAGCATTTGGAGACTTTTATCTAATAGCTGATTGAACAGGCTTTAGCTAAAAGTGCCTGATTTTTTAGCTGATCTTTAGCTGAAGTGCCTGATCTTTACAGATGCTGCAGAGCTGGGTTGAAGTAATGTGCTGCTTATTCTGTTAAAGCATGAGTTTGGTTGTTTTTTGTTTTTTAACATCTGCAAGCAATAGCTGTGGCTAGTGGGTGTTTAGCACCTGCAAATTTTTTTCTGTGGGTGCTTAAGCCCCAGAGCACCCATGGAGTCAGCGCCTATGCTATGGATTACCCACAATTCCCCTGCCCAAATTCAGACTCATAGGGTGTGTCTACACATCGCCCTACAGTGACATTGTTACTGTGCCGTGCTTTAGTATTTCCTTTTAGAAGTGCTAGAGCACAGTGCAGTAATTGCCCATACTACACCGCACTTGTGGTACACGGTTAGTTTTAGTTGCTACTTTGCCATAGCAGCAGGCTAAAACAAGGGAGTGTGCTGCTCCAGCAAAGTAGCTGCCGATCACGTGTAAACTCGTGTGATGGCTACATTGCCATAGCGTCTCATATGGTGATGTAGTGTGTCTCTACGGTGACGTAGGGTGATGTGTAGACACACCCTTACTGCCAGAGTCTGGGAGACAGCAAGAGTTCCCTTATGCGAGAAAATAGGTGGGAGGAAAGTAGATTGTCTGCCTTTCCATAATCCAAGTCAAAGTTCACAAGCTAGTTTTCTAAATTCCTATTAATTATCTGAGCTGCTCCTGAAGCACAGCTGTTACACATCCCCCTTGACTCAGGATAACGTCACAATATAGTTAGAATTACTCATAGAAAAGTCTTATGAGAGAAATAATATGAAATGGATTGTCTAACTAAAATGTCTGTAAATTATGAACATGTATTATACACTTTTTGCAGCAGACAATTCAATATGAAATATTTTTCTATTAAAAATAAATAAGAACTCAAAGACCATCATAATAATACTATATTATCACAATCTGTCAGTTGTAGAATGTCATCATACCTTTTGTTTTAATAGTAGCTGTGTGGTTGAGCACAGGGATATGTGTATGCGATTGAGTCTGACTGCTGACTGAAGTCTATAGGGATTGTTCAGTGATATTAAGACTGAGGAATACCTCTAGCAATATACGCTATAAATGGTGATTGTATAATTTAAAGTTGCCTTGGGTAATGATAAAGGTTGAGAGTGAGGGGTTACTATTGGGGTGAAGGTGGAATCATTGTTTTAAATCTCTTGAAAAAGAATAGTACTTGTATTTTTTTTCTGGGCAGATTTTTTTTGTTTTTTTGGCTTTTCTCTATCAGTGAGAAAAGTGTTAACTTCAAATGCAATCCTTCAAAAACCTATTTTCACTGATTAAGATCTAAATATCAACTTATCATTTAAATTACAAGGGGCATGTTTCCAATTTCTTTCCTAAATTAGATGAAATCAGTGGGCAATTTACTAGTACATGGTGCCTGACCAGATTTTAAATTGTTATTCTTGAAATGCTAAATAAATATGCCCCCCAAACACAGCCCAAATTCTGTGTGGCTCTTGTTGAGCCAGTTTTATGAAAATTATTAAATAAGCTATTCTACATATTTATGGTCAATATAGCCTGTTCCAAACAGTGGGTCCAAGTGAGTTGGACATGGAGTTACAGAAAACAGGGCTACTATGCTTTTTGGGAGCCTCAGATAAATAGGTGGGTGCTTAAGCATGCCTGATGTGCTGAGTTTCTGAATTTGTAGGGGCATGTCTATGTCCTGGGTAGCTGCAACTAATTATTTATCAAGTGCACAAGGATTTTGATTGGGTCTACTAGGTAGATGGATGACTGCTGAGATTGAAGAGGAGAGGAGATGAGGTTTTTGATCATTGAAGCTGGTGAAACTTTCTGGAAAGGAATAAGAATGAGAAACCCAGGGCCAGATTAATGCATAGGCAAACTAGGCACATGCCTAAGGTCCTGAGCTGCAGGGGGGCCCAGTCCTTCCCTTTGCAGTGGTGGCGCAAATGGCCCCATCCACCTCCCTTCTCTCCCTTTCCCTCCCCTCCACTGGCCTAGTTGCCACTTCCTAGCAGTGGCTTTGAGCCCTGCTGCCTGCAGGCGGCAGCACCGGGGTGGGGTGGGGAGGGTTACCATACATCCTGGTTTTCCCAGACATGTCCTCTTTTTAGATCCTCCGATCTCAGTCTGGGCAGTTTTTTAAAATATGATCAAATGTCCGGGATTTTGCTTTGCCTCCAGCTTGCCCCAGCAAAGAGCTGCTTGGGGCTGGAGACAGGGAATTAGAGGTAGGGCAATTGGAAGCAGGGCACACACACACATGGTCAGCATGTAGCCAGGCAGGGGGTGGGAGCAGCCCAGCAGTTGGATGCAGGTAAGCCTCTGGGGGGTGGCAGGGGCTCTGTGTGTGTGTGTGTGTGTGTGTGTGTGTGCGCGCGCGCACACGTAGTTGGGGGGGGTGGCGCATGTCCTGGACGCATGCCCCTCCAGCAGGGAAAAGGGAAGGGGGTGGGGAAGGAGCAGCAGGGAGCTGTATGGCTGGCCCAGTGGCACTGGGGCTGCTGCCTGCGCTCACAGGGTAAAGGAACCTTGCCAGTAAAGGAACTTGCAGGTGATGGACCTGGGAGGGACAGGGCTGGGGGGAGCAGGGTACTACGGGTCAGGAGTGAGGGACAGCACCAGGATGGGGACGAGGGGGGCTGTGGCTTGGGAGTGAGGGGCAACAGAATGGGCAAGGGCAGGGCACTGCCATATCACTGCCCCCCCACTGTCATAAGCCCCCCCTCCCCCACCATGCCACAGGTGTCCTCTTTTTTGGAACCAGAAACACGGTAACCTGAGGGGAGAGGGTTTTTGACCCCACAAGTTTGTTTGCCTTGGGCCCACTAAAGGGTTAATCTGGCCCTGGAGAAACCAGTAGTCTTTGCCTTCTGCTGAGGTGACATTTCTGCCAGCTACTCCTTCCTACCTGGAATCCAGTGAGGGAGGAGTGAAAAAAGAGAAGAGCTTTTGGCTACCTTATCAAAGTGTGCTATATTGGCCTTGTGTGTCAAGAAGATTCACGTGCAGACAGATGTGCATGGCCTTCCTGCAGGATGCCTGAAACTGAAGTGCAGCCAGGTGTGATAGATCCTTAGATGCAGGAGTATTACTTGAGATGATTGTCACCTACTATCAGATTAACAGGGAATTAGGCTTGCCCTGTGGTTTTATCTTAAAACACAAGGCTGGTCTTGCATACACATGAATTTCAGTGGTTTAACCTAAATCAGTTTATAAATCGATTTACATACACCTGTTTAAAACTGAGTAAACATTCTGATGGAGGCACCCTTTAAAATTTGGAGCTCAAGGGACCATAATGATTATTTAGTCTGGTCTGCCTAACACAGGCCAAAGCTTTCATTTATGGATTTCAAAACTTCAAGGAACTAAGAATCCACCATATCCTTAAGTCAGTTATTTTAATGGTTAATTACTTTAAGTGTTAGACCAATTTGTTCAGCTTGTACTTTTAAATTATAAATGTGAGCCATATTGATATAGACCAAGTTAAAACTGATATGAGAGTATCCATACTCAACGCTGCACTGATTTAACTAATTCAGTTTAAAAAGTCACACCTTTCTTTAAGCCAGTGCAACTGCATGTAGGGACCAAGCCACGGATGCTCTGAATTCCTCTGTGGTACCTTGACTTTCTATTTTCCCCACTTTTTCTCTCCATCCATCAACCTGTGCATCTTGTGGTTTCCATTATATTGGAGAAGCCTCTACAATTGGTACTTTTTAATTTTGTTACAGTGGCTTGTATCATGTTTCTAATGATTATCAGTAAAACTCCTACTATCTTCAATAACAGTGAACAGCAGCGAATGTTAAGCCAGCAGTGACCATTCTTGACAGAAAAGTCACACTAAGGAAATCTGATTAATTCTTATCCCAGTTCTCAAGGCAAATTACTGGTCTTGCGGCTAATGTACTAGACTGGTTTTCAGTTTTACACAGACTTCTTTTTAAAGCTAGTCACTCAAACTATTTCCTTACCTTTTTTCTAAAGGTAGTAATACTTGGATAATACACTCCTTGGTGATATTGTCAGGCTGATTCTAATTACTTCAACATCTTTGGAAGGAGGCAAAACATTGATAATTACTTATTCTATGACAATAAGTCATTGTAAGGAATAGGGTTGCTAGGAAATAGCAAGCAATATTTATTTTTATTCTTTATGACCTATAAATAGAAAAACTTAAATCTAAAAGAATTTAAAGCTCCCAAGGCATGTTGTCTACTTAATTACTTTCTTGTTGTGCTTTGTCCGTGAATTGCTTTCTGAAAAATCTAGAACTGGGCCCTGTAGCATTATATAAAATATTTTTTGCTGAGTGACAGTAAAAAGCCCTGTAAAATCAATCTCATAACAAGTTGACAGATGCAGTATTGCAAATACTAGACTCTTGTCCCATGTGATTTAAAATGCTAGAAACTGATTAATCTATGGAAAATGGTAAGGCCAATCTTCAACAGTATGGCAGTGTCTATTTATCAGCTCATGTGGGAATAATCTACTGGAGAAATTATTTAATATCTGTAGCAGATATTAACATAGGGTACAAAGAGTTTGGGGGGTAAGAAACCATCCTTCTTTCTTTGTTTCCCCTGCCGTGTCCCACATCTCACCTCTAATAAATTAATTAATTAAAAAGCCATTTTTAGGTGGATAAGTGCAAATTCTTTAGATAGATCAAAGCCTTTATAGAAAAGGCTTTGCTTTTGACTTAGAAGACAGTAACAACAAACCCAATCTTCAGCTTTGGTATGTAAATATACAGGTGTCCATTTTAACAATTATTTGTAGGGGCTACAAATACTGCATCTTCCCTTCAGGTTTCACTTGGCCAGTGAAAGGACTCAACAGAGTACCATACTAGGATTCGCTTATCAGAGCTTTGCCTTCCAAACAGAAATGGTAAAAATAATCTAGGGCAAAAATAGAGACTAGAGCTGAGCAAAAATATCCATAAATGCTTAATCAGATATGAATATTTTTTTATTAGGCTTGGTCAAAAATGTTTTATTTCCCATGGAAAAATGTGGGTTATTTCTAGGAAAATGCACATGCCAAAATAGTTTGGCATCATTTGCCTTAAGTTTCCTTTCACTTCTGTGTGTTTATATGCTATCTTCCATGATGGTCTGTGGTCTCTGAGTATAATGTGTTCTGGATGTCCTTGGCCACAGTCCATTACAGAAGATGTAGACCAAGTAGAGCAATATTCACATAGATGTTAATAAGGGAATGAGGCGTAGTGGTGCCATATTCAGTTATCAAAATATTTCTAGTTTTGTCTGAAATATTTTGGTTCTCAAGTGTTTGGTTTTCTAATGAAAAAATTAAATCTGCTACAGGGAGTAGATGCGATTAATGAGAAACTTTACTTGAAAATCCAATTATCAGTTTAGGAGAAGTTTCAACTTCTGCCTTCACAATTCAGGGGTTTTTTTGGTTTGCTTCCACACACACATTCTTCATTTACATGATGGTTTGGGTGGGGAGGTAGGGGGTGATATTAATTTGTTTGGGAGTATTATTTGTGCTTAAATGGCTATCTGACTATGAAAATATGGATCGTCTTGGTGGGTTTCTAGAATTAGGCTGGTCAGAAAAGCAGAGAGATTAATAATGCAAAAGATGCTTTATGTTCTGATTTTCTGAGGTGTTGGGCACTTGAAACTCCCCTTGAAGTCAATATTAGCTGTGGGTGCTCAGCAGTTCTGAGAATCAGACCAAAAACAAGCAGACAGATCAAATGGATCAGCATGAGCAGCAGCAGATACTGTCAGATATAAAAGGAGGAGGATGACTTTAGTAAATAAACTGAAAATATTTGTTCCTAATGTTATAATTAATGCTGAAGCTTTGTTTACAAAGCATAAATCAAGTTCCTTTTGGTATTTGACTTTTCTGCTAAAGAAATAGAAATCTTTGTCATGATGGTACTGGCATAGTTGAAATATGATTTATAGGTAGAACCCACATCCTTCTCTGCCTCCCCCCTGGTCTCAGCAGAGGGTTCTAAGGTTAAATATTTTGCGACATTTCTGTGAGCATTTTCATTATATACAATGCTCTTTAGAACGAGAAGTGTTTATACTATACAGATTAGTATGCAATAAAATAAAAGTGCCCTCTACCACAGTGGGTGGGCTTGGTGGAATAAACTTAGTTGGCTATATTTAGTTGGGTAGAGCAGCTCTCACTAACCACAAAAATGTGTTTTCAGAGCAATGCATTTAAAAAAGCAGGAATGTTTATTTCTTAGCAAACTTCACTCACCAAAGAATTGAAAAATTTGAGAGCTGTAATTTGTCTGAAGTCTTTTTGCTGTAATGTTTTCATTGGACCAGGACATTTATGTCTATGCAGTGAATGAAAATGAGTTCATGTGAACAGCTGTCAAAAGGAAATCACTGTCCTTTTTTTAAAAAATGCCAACACATTTTCATTAATGAATGGATTGATTCTTTTTTTTTTTGTTTGCCTGCACAGTCTCCATTAAGGTGTGTGTGTGCGGGAGGGGACCCAACCAAAAACAAAAAGCTGATTAGTGGTATGTTTTATTTCACTTTTAATCTTAACATCAACATCCAGGTTTTCTGATTCAGTTTCATAATTCCTTTTTATTTACCTTAAGTCACTACTTTGAGAGTTTCTCCTCTTTTTTCTTATTATCTCAACAGAGAATATAACATAACTATACTTTATCAATTATATATTCCCTTCTTTATTTACAATAACTTACCCAAGTCCTTGAAAATAACAATCTGTTAACGCTTGCATCCACAGACTGCTTTCTGTAATGTTCAAGATCTCAATTTACAAATATGCTGTGGTTCCTCTGACTACATAAATACCCTCTGACTATATACGTATCTCATTCAAAATAATACATGTGTCTTATCTATGTTCAATTTATCATTCACAGTAGTAGTGGGGCACCACATGCTCTTGAAAGAGAAGTTCTGTCCTTGCAGTATGTATAGTTCAAAAAGAATAGCCCATAGGACATAAACAGTTTTTTAAAAGAAATATAATTTAATCTAGGGACAGAAATTATATGCAAACTGGCATACGTGACTGCAGATGAAGCTAAATCTGTAAAAGAACAGAAGTTCAGTGCATGTAGACCAGTTTCAAAATGGTGGAATCCAGTTTAAGATAGATCTAGCTGGATGTAGTGTTAGATATAATCACTTCAGTTTAGACCTGTCTGTCGAGCTTCTGATACAGGTCACAGTCCCCTGACATCCCAGGATGCTTTGTGTTGTCGTTCCTCCCCACTCCACTAACCCCACTTCACTGGACAGGCAGGCTAGCCTCTACCCCAGTTCGTCAGCTCCTGCCAAGCCAGGCAGCCTGGCACCAGAGCTGAGGTAGCAAAGCCTCTGCTCCCCAGCCCATCTGGCAGTGGCACAGGGGCTAGGCAACAGAGAGATAAGACTCCCCTGCCCTGGCCAGGGGGGCTGGGGAGGGGCATGTATCCCTCCCCCCCCCCACTCCTCTGTGGCTGAGAAGTGGGGGGCTGGCAAAGGGGCAGGGCTGTGGTAATTGCAACCTGGCATAGCTAGGCTGTGAGGGAGAAAGCCTTCGTAGTGGAGGATATGCAGCTATGCAAACTTCAGCTGGAGGGTTGGGGATCTGTTCCCCCCCAGCCCATTCTCCCATGGCTGAGGTGCATCTGCCTGCCTTGGCCAACTGAAAAGTGAATGTGAGTCTGTTTGTCAATGGTCCAATCTATGCAGTTTAGAGAAACCTGCATAGATTAGATTGATTCCGCCTCAGGCTTTTTGACTGTCTATATGTAGCCTGAGGTTAACATTAGCAGTAACATTGTGCACCTCATATATTCCATACAGTTGAGTATGCTCATTATCAGAAACTTATACTGAACCCATAGGAAATACAGTATTGTAGACTGTTTTAGAACAACTATGACACTGAACACATATTAACAATGAAATAAATGTTTACAATTGCATGTTGATTTTACTCTAGGCAGAATATTGATTAGAGTAGGGACTGGCAACGTTTGGCCCATGGGCTAGATCCAGTCTGTGAAGTGACTTGATCTGGCCTGCAGTGGCATGAAGGACCAGCAGCACACAGCTTAGCATGGTACATCCCCCTTCTCCATCCTCCACTGTGTTGCTCATCTTTTCCAAAGCTCCCACCTCCACAGTCCTCCCTATTAATTCTTCTTGCCTTATACGGCATGTGCTTTCCATAGCCACCAAATTTCCCCTTCCCACTGTCATTCGGGACAGGAATTGGTAGCATAAGAGATGATAAGAAAAAAGAGGAGAAACTCTCAAAGTAGTGACTTAAGGTAAATAAAAAGGAATTATGGAACTGAATCATAAAACCTGGTAGGTTAGTATAAGGGGTGTGCAAAGCTTTGGTTGCTGATTTGATTTGGAGGAGATTCAGCCCGATTCGGTGGCCGAATCCAAATCAAATTGGGAGACCAATAAAAAGGTTCAAACCAATTCAAAGCCTCCAAATCAATTCAGAAAAGATACAGAGAGATTTGGAGATTCAGTGATTCGGGCAGTCTCTGCTTGCTGCCACAGGGAGCTGGACCCAGACCCCGTGCCAGTAAGTAGGGAGGGGGGACTGGAGGAGGGGGGAAGGGACCATGGGGGGGGACCCCTGCCTGCTCCCCCAGCCCCCCTGTGAGCCCCTTGACCCCTACCCATTCTCCCAAACATGTCAATGGCTTGCCTGCCTGGCCCCAGCATCCCGGTACTTAAAAAAAAAAAAAAAAAAAAAAAAAAGGCCCCGCACTCACTGGCTGCTGCAGCGGCTGCCAGGGCCTCTGAGGGCTCATGGCAAAGCCTCCCCACTCAGTGGGGGGCAGCAGGGATTGCCTCCCCACCTGGCAGGAGCTGGTGAGTGCAGGGCTTTTTTTTCTTTTTTAAGTGCTGGGACACTGGGGCCTGGTGGTGCCACCATTGATGAGACTGGGGGAGAGGGCAGGGGATGGAGCCCGTTTGATTTGGCAGCAGCCAAATCTCTGAATTAGATTCTGTGGAACTGATTTGGCACAGTGATTCAAATCACCGAATCAAATCACTGTCCCCTGAATTGGCCGAATCCGAAGCGAATACTAGCCGCTTCACACGGGCCTAGTTAGTATCCTTAGCTCTCACTGAAGTCAGGTAGAAAGATAATGTTTTACTTTCCAAAATTTTCACTCTTAATAATTTTTCTTTTCAATGACACTTTAACCTGCTCCAACGTTATTTTTTTTTCTTAGTCATGTTTGTTGGGGAGGGCAAAGTGGTTAAGAAATATTTTACAACAAATACTAAACATGGGTCTCATTTCATGGTATAGATCAAATTATCTGAAAACAAATGCTTCATTAGTATAATTGGATGACAGCTCCCTTCTGCAAAGGTGACATTATAACAACAACATTGTCCTCGGGGTATCCTTTCTCCAATTCGGTTTCTATTAGTGTGAAATTTTACCTAAGAATGAATATAATATCTATTATATTTGATCATTTTTGTTTTATATGAGTCTTGATATATTAATATGTGTTTATATGAGTGTAGTACTGTGAGTGAAACAACAAATTAAGGACTGAATTGTGAATTAAAGGAATTAATTCAAGGGATCTATTTAAAAGGCTACAAATGGTTAGGTGTTTTTTATGATTTTGATATTAGGTTCCTTGCATATGTATTGAAATTATCTCTTTTCACAAAGGTCACCAGACAGCCATCATATAATAATACCTTTCAATCATTGCTGCCCTATAGCTGAAGTGCTGTTTCTCCCTACTGCTAATCTCCAGTGCTTTCTAATCTCCCTATTATAAATATCTAGTAGAACAATATAAGACTGAATGTCTATAGCCTTGTGCATGGTGTAGATTCAATTTTAGAAAGAAGTGCTGATTGGAAAAAGGCACGCTTTTTCCACCAAGAATTTGGAAGGAAATCTCACAATTTTCAGAAATGTTTCTGTTATTTATATCAACGTGAAGATTTTCATTTCCAAAGAGTATTATTTTTAATTAAAATTTGTACTGAAAAATTTTGACCCACGCTACTACAAGTTACGGGCAAAAAAAAAAAGGATTAAATACTAGAACCATGAACAGGTTCCCCCTGGAAGACATTTTCTCCTTAGTCAAAGTATGATCATTCAGATGTACATATCTGTTGTCCTGGGAAAAATATAAAAAATTCACATGATAAGACGTGCTAACTTTTTGTCCTGGGACATAACAAAGTGCATCTGAACAGTTCTCTCCAGATTACTTTGTATACACATTACCCTTCCAGCGGATCTTACCTCGATCCTGGATAAGCTTTTTGAGAGAATTATCCTGGCGCACGTCCACGAGGGGCCAGCAGCGGAGGTTATGCTTAGGGGCAACCAACACGGGTTCATTAGAGGCAGGTCCTGTCAGACCAACCTGGTGGCCTTCTATGACCAGGTCACAAAATCCTTAGATGCAGGGGTAGCAGTGGACGTAGTCTTTCTGGACTTCAGGAAGGCCTTCGACACTGTCTCTCACCCCATTCTCGTTAAAAAACTAGGGGACTGTGGCATTGACACCTACACAGTCAAATGGGTCGCTAACTGGCTGGAGGGCCGCACTCAGAGAGTGGTGGTGAATGGGTCATTTTCGACATGGAGGGATGTGGGCAGTGGGGTCCCCCAGGGCTCGGTCCTCAGACTCGCGCTGTTCAACATCTTCATCAGTGACTAGGACAAGGGGGTAAAAAGCACCCTATTCAAATTTGCTGATGACACTAAGATGTGGGGGGATGTGGGCACGCTAGAAGGGAGGAATAGGCTGCAATTGGACCTAGTCAGGTTACAGGGGTGGGCAGATGAGAACAGGATGGGTTTCAACACTGACAAGTGCAAGGTGCTGCACCTGGGGAGGAAGAACCAGCAGCATACCTACAGGCTGGGGAACTCCCTTCTTGTCAGTGCAGAGGGAGAAAAGGATCTTAGAGTCATTAATGATGCCAAAATGAACATGGGCTGACAGTGTCAGGACGCGGTCAGGAAGGCCAACCGCATCTTGTCATGCATCCACAGATGCATCTCAAGCAGGTCCAAGGAGGTGAACCTCCCCCTCTACATGGCAGTGGTCAGGCAGCAGTTGGAGTACTGCATCCGGTTCTGAGCGCCGCACTTCAGGAGGGATGTGGACAGCATTGAGAGGGTTCAGAGGAGGGCCACCCGCATGATCAGGGGGTAGCAGGTCAGGCAGGCTAAGGGACCTGAACCTGTTCAGCCTCCACAAGAGAAGGCTGAGGGGGGATCTAGTGGCCATTTACAAACTAGTCAGAGGGGACCAGCAGGCATTGGGGGTGTCCCTGTTGCCCTTAGCACTACCAGCAGTGAGTAGAAATAATGGTCACAATCTGGCAGAAGGTAGATTTAGACTAGACATCAGGAGGCGCTACTTCACAGTCAGGGTGGCTAGGATCTGGAACCACTTCCAAAATAAGTGGTGCTGGTTCCTACCCTGGGGGTCTTTAAGAGGAGGCTAGATGAATACCTTGCCAGGGTCGTTTGACCCCAGTGATCTTTCCTGCCATGGCAGGGGGTCGTACTTGATAATCTGACAAGGTCCCTTCCGACCCTACAAACTATGAAACTGTGGAGGTTTAGTGAACAACTGAATGCACTGACACTTTTCTGCCATTTATTTAATGATGCAATCATAGTTTCATAGTTGGTAGGGTCGGAAGGGACCTGAGGAGATCATCTAGTCCGACCCCCTGCTGTGGCAGGAAAGAGTACTGGGGTCAAATGACCCTGGCCAGATGTTCATCCAGCCTTTTTTTAAAGACCCCCAGGGTAGGCACCGGCAACACTTCTTTTGGAAGTTGATTCCAGGTCCTAGCCACCCTGAAAGTGAAATAGCGCCTCCTGATGTCTAACCTGAGACTACCCTCCGCTAGCTTGTGTCCATTGTTTCTTGTAACTCCTGGGAGTGCTCGGGGGAACAGGGACTCTCCCAATGCCTGCTGGTCCCCCTTGACTAGTTTGTAGACTGCCACTAGATCCCCTCTCAGCCTTCTTTTGTGGAAGCTGAACAGGTTCAGGTCCCTTAGCCTCTCCTCGTAGGGCCTGCCCTGCTGACCCCTAATCATGTGGGTGGCCGTCCTTTGGACCCTATCAATATTGGCCACATCCCTCCTGAAGTGCGGCGCCCAGAACTGGACCTGGTCATAGAAGGCCACCAGGTTGGTTTGACAAGACCTGCCCCTAATGAACCCATGCTGGTTGCCCCTGAGCATAACCTCCCCTGCTGGCCCTTCCTGGACATGTGCCAGGATAATTCTTTCGAAAAGCTTCCCCAGGACTGAGGTAAGACTCCTGGGCCTATAGTTTCCTGGGTCCTCCTTCCTCCTTTTTTTGAAGATGGAGACCACTTTGGCCCTTTTTCAGTCCTCTGGCACATCGCCCAAGGGCCATGAGTGCTCGTAGAGCTGTGCCAGAGGTCCCGCAATGACCCCTGCTAGTTCCTTCAGCACTCTGGGGTGGAGATCATCAGGACCTGCTGATTTAAATACCTCTAGTCCCTCCAGAAGTTCCCTGACAAGGTCCTCATTAACCCTAGACCTGGATGTGCCACCCACAGGACTCTTGCGGGTGCCAGTGGGGGAGATATCCGGGTCCCTCCTCAGAAATACGGAGGCAAAGAAATTGTTGAATATGTCAGCTTTACTGTCAGGTGAGATGACTAGATTTCCTAGCGTGTCCTGCAGAGGCCCCATGTTACCCGGCACCTTCTTTTGCCCTCCTATGTATTTGAAAAAGGACTTCTTGTTGTCCTTGATCTGGGTCGCTAGTCCCAGCTCCATTTCCACCTTGGCCTTCCTGACCGCCCGCTACATTCCTGAGCTACTGAGGTATAGCCCTCTCTTGTGATGGCCCCTCCCTTTCAACGGGTGTACACCTCCTTTTTTGTTTGGAGACATTCCCGGATGCTTTTGGTGAGCCATGGGGGCCTTTGCACCCTCTTGCCCCCTTTGATTCATGTAGGGATTACTTCTTGTGATACTTTTTTGTTCTGGTACAAATTCAGGCACAACTTGTCAGGCTAAATGCAATATCTGTTCCTGGAAGCCCAATATGAAAGATTCCCCACACTTTTCATAGGTTTAATGTTATGGGGGATGATACAATGCAAAGTGAAGCCCCATACTAGTAAAGTGTGCTTACATCATACATACTGTAGGATCTAGTATTCCTTTCATTGACATACATCAGTTCATTACCATATATCCCCACTGTCTTCAGTGAGATCACTCCTGCTTTACGCTGTAATCGATGAGAGCAGCCAGGTTCTGTGAAGTAGCATGCCCATCGCCATGGTGTTTAGATGTATTTAGTCACAATTCATACCTGACGTAAATCCTGACACCTGGAGAAGAAAGAGATTTGATGAAGGGAGGGATGCAAACATGTAATTAACATTGCATAGGACCACTTCTTACATTATGTGCATAATTCACCAAATCAGTAGCATAAAATACAACATACTCTAATCTCTACAATTTGTCACATATAATCTTTATTTTCTTGTTCCATATCTCACCAAAAATGTGTCTTCCCATCCTACTGCCTCAGGCAAGGAGTGTTACACAACATTCTCAATTGAAAACATAATCTGAAAGAGGGAAAACCTGAGATTTCCCCAACTGAAATATGTGTTGGCAACAGCCATTTCTATGGATACAATGAGGCAGATTTCAGAGGAACTAGTCTGTCAAAGGAATTTTATCCAGCTGCTTAGTCAAATTTTATTGGAATACTTACCAGAAAGTGACCGCATCCTAGACTAAAGTATATGACTGGTAAGATACTACTACAAAAGACTGATAAGTATGTGAATGAGGTAAAGAGAAGCAAGAGGGTTTGTTTTTTTTTAGAACGATAGAAGGAATACAATTGAAGTAAATAAGTAAAATAAAATAAAGGTTCATTTAGGCTGAATTAAATGGAAAGGTCCCCAGGGTAGACATCTATTAAACTACAGAAGAGTTTCTTAAAGAAAATGGTGAAAGCTACTTGGGACAGTCTAAACTTGATTGGACAAAGGAACACTAATTATAATAAAGAAAGGCATGTTGTATTTACAGGGGGATACTGTAAAAGAGTTCTCTTATCTCTTATTTTTGATTCGTTGATTGTGTGAGTACATTGTCAGTACATGCCACTTAACTAAGCACCCTGAGAAACTAGATTCTTGCTGTTTGTTGGAAGCAAAGTGGAGACAACCTCATAATCATGTTCTACCTATTTTGCCCCTGCTGTCTTCTCTCTATCCTATTTTGTGAATAAGGAGAAAAAAATACAACCCTCCACCTTCCAAAGAAGACAAACCATTGTTTCCCTCCAGATGTTGTTCTTCTGTTAATAAAAATGTGTACTGTAGTTAAAATCTATATTTCAAGTATTGTGTCACTGATTCCTGTTTGAAAAAGTGATGCATAGATGTGAGTTTGGGGGATGAGGGTGAGCCTGCATGAATAACTACCTTCTGAAGATGATTAATGTACTCCACTCTCTTCTCTTCATGGAAAAATGCATTATCACTATGAAGGGGGCTTTGCTTCACATGACTTAGTTTTTACAATTCACATAGCTTTTTCAAAGTTACAAAGAGGTGTTCCACTCCTTTCTCTGTTTTCCCCTAAATTATATAGCAGAGTGGCACTCTATTTGCATGTGACTGATACTGTGGAGGAAGACTCTGAGTTGTGACAAATCACCAAAAAGTATGAACCAAAGGTTAGAAAATGTTCTGTACTTTGCCCATATAAAGAACACACTCTTCCTTTAATAATGGTCCATTATATACAGGCTTCATATTTTAATAGATCTTCAGAGAGCTGTTTGCCTGAGATGCTCACTACTGAACAATCCATTTGAGTCACACATGAAAAATGCAGGCTTTGCCTTCTGTTCATGGACTAGGCTCATTTCCTTTGTTCTTTCCCCTTGTTGTTGCTTAACAGTACACCAACTCTTTCTACAAAGGGGCCTCTGACTCAAAACTTAAACCCCACCCATAACTGTAGTCTATTCTCTAATTCTTGATTTGGAGACTTGGAAAAGTTTATTAATAAATGTGTTTAGGAAGATCGGCTGCAAGGTAATTTTGATATTAGATTCAGCCTTCCAAATAGCTATTTCATTTAGAACAATCTCTAGATTTCTTATTGATAATGAATTGAACCTCTGTAATTGGTGATTCAACTCAGATAAGAACCTAAAAATTTAAAGATTTAACAAAACTTCTTGGATATATAATATTTGTCTGGGAATCATATGGGAATATAACGTGATATTTTCATGAATTTGTGCTTTAATTAAGACATGAAAAAGCTGTGAACTCAGCCTTTCAGTCCAGCTATTTCAACATACCTGTTCTTAGCTGAATCCTAGAAGCTGAAGTAACATACAGTGAGAGCCCAATCTCAAAAGGTGCTGAAATCAATGGAGGCCTCTGTTTCTTAAAATCCCACTAAATGCTTGTCTGCATCTTGAAGCACCTTTGTAAATTTGGTTTTTACAGCTTCTGGTGAGGGAATGTAGAGTATCTTAAAGGTGTTTTTTGAACGTAGTGTCTTGATGTTTAAAACTTAGTAAAAAGATTATTTATTCTATTCCAATCCTGTAAATGATAAATTTAACCCTAATCCTAACCCCACCCCTACTTACCTCCCTGGGCTTAAGAATTGAAAGAAGTGCATTATTTCTTTTTAGTAACTTAAAGGAACAAAAATTAATATATCTAACAATTTTTCTGTTTTAAGTTCTGTATCCAAAATTCCCTTTTAATGATTGTAGTAATGTCAAAAGTCTTCCTGATCCTAATGCTCCATCAGGGTAGCAAGGGTAAGGCACACTTGACCGTAACTCATGGGAATGATGTGGATATGTCCAGCTATCCTTGACTCTCCACTGTGAATGACTAGGCGCCCATTTACAGCTGAGTTGACAGGTGGAAGCCTTCAGCATGAATCCAGAGTAGGGCTTACACTTTCATATCTGAAGGTACAGCAGGCCACCCTTACTACTCTGACACCATGTCCTACTATACTAATGAGATTGCCAATACTATTCTGTGGAAAGTGACAAGCAGAATTCTGCTGATTTTTCAGAACATTTAAATTTGTCTCCGTGCATATAGTTTCACAAGGGAAGCACTGAAGTATATGTTGTTGGGTTTTTTTTTTTTTATTATTACATACCCAAATAAAGCCTATACTTGTTTAAATGAAGGGGGAAAATGTTATCTATTCTTGTTCTAGGAGACACTAGTAATTGTTAACTACTACATGCTGGCAGGTTGTATATGAGGTACTGTAACATGCTACTAGAACACCACTGTTGTAGAAAGAACCATATTTTTGCATAAGTATCATGCACTTTCTCCCAAAAAATGGCTGTTGGAAATTTGAGTGTACATTATGTGAGGAAATATAATAAGAACAGTTTCTATCACTTGGGCTAGGGACAGACATTTCACATATACTGGTTTAAGTGATCAGAAACTGGTTTAAACCTGCAACAGAACAGATGTTCAGTGCGCGTAAACCAGTTTAAGAATGGCTGAAACCAGTCTGAGAGAAACCTGGTTGAATGTAGTGTCAGACTTAACTGATTTGGCTCAAACTGGTTTATCCTATGTCTGTCCCAGGCTCCTTGCTGGTTTAAGATAAATCAGACTTCCCCAACATCCCGGCATGTTCTCTACTCCACAGCAGGGCTGGCCCCTCCCCTCTGCTTTGTGGTTGGAGCTCCAGAGACTGTAGACTGCTTCCCCGCTCCCCTCACCATTCCCCACTAAGCAGGAATCCCCCCTTCCCCTCTGCCTTGCTGAGGAGGTGTCTATGTATTAGCTAGCAGACTGCATGCTAGCTACCCTCCCTGCTGATGAATCAACAGGCAGAATCAACAAGTAGCAGGTAATGTTCCTCTGTTGTTTTCTAAATTTGGTGATAAATACTATTATCAATTCCCTGCTGGGCTAATCACAGCTTGCTGATGGAGCCTGACCCACTCAGCTACATGCCTTAGAAGGAAGAGAGGGCCGCTCTAGTGCCCCCGTGGCTTTTAGCCTGAGCCACTGCAAGCATGTGCCTGCATTTCTGGTATGTCTGTCTGGTTACAAAACTGATTTAGCCTAGTCAGGTTAGACTAGCCTGCAAAGATTGAATCAATTCAGGCTCAGGCTTTTTTAATGTCTCTCCCTAGCCTTACTGGCCAAAAGCAAAAGTAAAGTCTGCAAGTGATCCACAGGGAGCAGAACAATGGGCAATCTCGGGAACCTAGTTGCTACTATTCAGTTATTTACTACAAGGAAAGTTTTTAGTTTTGTGTTTTTTCTTCCTCCTTTATTCTGCTTTCCAAAACAAGGTGCATATCTTATTCTGTGGCATATTGCATGTAAGAAGATAAGGTATATTATCAACTGCAGTTTGTTTGCATTATAAAATAGCACACAGATGCTGTTTTCTAACTTACAGTGGTTTTTATTTATTTATTTTTTTTGTCCCTTTCTGCTTGTCTTGTGCTGTAACTATATAAATACATTAAAGGTAAAAACAAATGAAAGTACACAATAAATCCAATACACTTCACAGTCTTCCTAAAAGGAACCAACAAACCAAAAATAAAAACAAAATAAATGCAACTTATTTGTGGTATAACCTCACTGGTTACATACTGTAAAAGTTAACAGCTACCAACATATCAGGTACTATTTACAATTATAATATTAGGGTCCTTCTTTTAGAGTAGGCAGTCAGGTTTCAAAGGATATTGAAGGATATCCAAACTGGAATATCAATGTTTCCACTGTGAGGGAAGGCCATGCCTCCTACCTGTCAGTTAAAAAAAACCCCAAAAAACTGTTGCTTGGCAGAAGTTCTTGGAAGTGCACTTTAATTATCCAATGCTTATTCTGATCCTTGGTTTTTTTAGCTTCAGCAGTAGTAATACAATAAGTATTCCTCATTTGCTTTCCCAATTTTGCATTATAGTGACTGATAAGCCAAAACCTAAGTCTATGAACAATTCTAGATCCTTGTAAAAATGTAAACAGATATGACTAAAAAAACCCAAACAACCAAATAATGAGCCCTCTATGCAGCATCAGTGTTGCCATATGTGGCTACCAAAAAAATCACTCTTCATTCATGATGTCATGAAAAGTTACATTTAATGCCTGGAAACTAGGGAAGAAAATGACTAGATCATCAGTTGTAAGAAAGTTCCTTGGAGCTACTGTCATTTTCAGAGGCTGGATGGCAGGCCTTTTAATTACAAGGTAGTTTTGATGTTTCTGGTTATGTCTCTGTTTTCTACAGTGGGAATGTTGCTACTAGGAAGCCCAAACTTTCAAAGTTTGAACTTAAACTTCAATTTTCAGAGTACTGTCCTGAGCTAACTGGGTGAAGCATCCTTAATTTAGTTTCTATTTTTAATGAAAACATTCACTTGTCATTTAGAATGGGTTTCTTTTGATCATTGAAATCTGCTGGAACCATAGATCTCGGACACCACATGCTGAATTGCAGCTGATATATGTTCCTGATATAACTGCAAAGATGGCTTAAAGCTCAGCTTTATGATTCCTGATTCTGCATGCAGTATGCGCTGATTAGTTCCTCCATGTTATTTAGAGCAATGTTTCTCAACCTTTTGGGACTCAAGGTCCCCCTCACTCCTGATGTGTACCTTCTGGCCCTGCTGTTAATCCTCACTCCCAACTCACTGCCTCCCACCCCCAGGTCCCAGCTTCCCACTGTGTGGGCCAGAGGATGGGGCAGGAGGAGGTGGGGGCAGTGCACCCTGTGCCCCGCCCCCGCCTGTTACTCTTCATGATGCTGGCAGCATGGCTGGCTTGAGGGTCCTAGCAGCAGTGGCAGTAAGAAGTCTTGCCACCCCGCTCTGCCCTCTCATGCTGGGTCCCAGCTGCTGGACCACAGAGGCAGCTCCTGCCAGACTGCATCCCCATTCCCGTTGTGGGTGCAGAAATTGTGGGGAGGCACATGTTCCCCCCCCCCGCCAAGATGTTGCCTATGCTCTTCTCCCCTCCCCCTGAATTACCTGCTTTGAGCTGCGGGAGCTGCTCCCCACTGCTTCCTGGCTGCAAGTGTGCACATGGCACCCCCTGCTGGCCTCTTCCTGCTCCCCCCCCCAGACCAAGCATTTTTAAAATTTGTTTGTGACCTTTTAATATGTTCATGCAACCCACTTTTAGGCCATGACCTAGAAGCTAAGAAACGCTGATACAGAAGCTGTTCAAAGTGACTGTTTGGATAGGGAACATAAGTATATACTGGCAACAAAGAAGGGGGCTAATCTTTAAGAACCAGTGGACACATCTACACGTTCATTATTGTGCAGTAGTTACTGTGCATTTAGTTTATTACATGCTTAAGTACTCACTAAATGCACAGTAACTCGCTCTACTGTGCAGTAGCACTGATGCACAAATTTTTGTGATGCTTACTGCAAAATAGTTTAATGACACTGTGCAGTAAAGTAGCATATTAACACGGTATTTTATTGGCATGCTACTGTGCAGTGTTATTAGGTTGCTGTGCAGTAAGTGTCTCATGTAGATACACCCAGTATGTTGTCTGTATCTCTGGATTCTCTTCTGACCAGTTAAAAGGACTTCACAGGCAGCCTCTAGCAGTGACATAAAATGTTGCACGTGCACCAGATCCAGTATCTGGTCTATTATACAAATATATCTGGATCTGATGCTGACAAAATGAACAATTTAAGGCTAAATCCTGCTTATATTCCTCTCATGAACAAATCTCCTTGATGCCAAAAGGACCTATTCACATGAGTAATTAGGTTCTAGCCCCCTAGTTTATAGACATTAAGGTAATTGTTAGTCCTCACTAAAAGGCACATATCATCTGTTGAGAAGGCTAAGGGTAAAATAGCCAGCAATGCAGCGACTGAAATCCACTAAGAAACTAAAGAGAACAAGTCTGTATTTGACAAGGAGAAGAAACCCAAAAGCGAATGAATATTGGGAGAGGATGAGAAGGATGGCAAGAGTCTGTGTTATTTGTATTTACTTTTCTGTGTGTAGTTACTTGGCTCATCATTTTGGCTCTTACTCCATGGTACTCCCTGCAGAGATGTTAAAATATCAAGAAAGCAGTAGCACTCAATCTCTACACACCCGGGAGGCTGAGAACACTTGGTTGATTTGTGTTGCTCATTTTCAGTAGAGTAAATTCCATGCTACATAATACGATAATGATATTTTGGACCATTGTATCCCCCTGGATTTTAGGAACTTTGAATTACCTTAAACAACTGGGGCACAGATACTCCCAAGTTACTCTGGGGACCAACCAGCTGAGTAGAAATTAATTCAGATATATAAGTAAGATGCAATTAATTTTAATCTAAACTGGTACCAAATTATTTACATTTACTTTTAGAATGAAAGAGTTCTCTCATGTAAAAAAATATGGGACAAAGTATGGGACAAAAATCAATTTAACAATATGATCCTAACTCTATGAAAGGAGAGATGCTGGACAAGGCAAGCGAGCATTCCTTTTCCTTTGGAGGCAAAAAAGAAAAGAATGTTTTCATTGGTTGATGAGGGTTTGTGCTTTCTAGCAATTTTATTATTCTGTTTTATTCTCTTTTGTTGGTAGTCTGCTATTTCTAAGAAATTTCCACCAGTAGAAATCTTTCTAGGAAAGGGAGTGTACAGGTGTTCATCGTCCAGCTGCTCCATGTCCTCTGTGTCTTCATGAGGCTGGGATGCTCCTGTGCTGTGCTCTGCCATCACTAGGAGGAGAGTGAGGAAGCAGCAGGCAGTCTCCCCTCCTCACCCCCACTCCCAGTCTAGGGAATGGGCAGGGGCAAGAAGCAGCTGTGCTAGTCCCTTCTTAGATTATTCTGTCCACTCCTCAGACTGGGGTCCCTGGTCTGGGGAATGGGTGGGAGGACTTTGACCCTGCTGCTCCCCTCAGACTAGACCTGGAGGGGACCACACATTAATTTTTTTCTTGCAAGAGTTTTTCTTTCACAAGTAAGATTTTCCAGGTTAACACCTGGGAGATCTTTCTCCTGGATGGTACACGTTTTCCTCAGGAGGAATTGAATGGATTTTGGTACACTGTGACTCTCCCAGTAGAAACATAACATCTGTACATGGCTACAACCTACAACTAGTGAGTCTTACAGAAGCTGCCCACAGTCTGTAATATATTTTAAGCTAGATATTTTGGAAGTCTCTTGCTTCAGGCCTCTCAGGTATTTTCTTCCTAAAAGAATGTATTGAACCAATGTACAACCTCAGTCTCAAATACTGAGAAATACAGCTCTTTCATGGTACTTGTGTCGAGTCACACTAAGGTAAAGAAGTACTACATGAAATAGTTACCCTGAAACCCCAAAAGGCTGATAAGCAGTAAGTTCCTTTTTCCGTCCCTGGATTGGTTTTACTCGCTATAGTTTGTTCAAAGGCCCACATTCTTTGTCATCTTCATATGTCTACAATTTATTTATCACCAAGACAGACCTAATTTTTATAGAAGTATTGTTTTAATAACATTGTAAACCCCCCCCCCCCAACCTATTGTTAATTGTTCTGACAACTCATTATTAAGACTGAAATAATTTCACTCCATTCATTTAACCAGGCTTTGTGGAAGAAGCACAGGGAAGTAGCCCTGGAGAACTGGGTTCCATTCTTGATTCTGCAACACGGTGCCCTGTGTGGCTTTGGGAATGTCATTTGATCTCCCCGTGCATGAGTTGCCTATCTGTAATACATGGATTGTAATCATTCCTCATTCCTTTTCTTCTTGGGCCAAAACTATTTTTTTATTACCTATATATGTATATATAATGCTTGGTGCAATGGAACCCTGATTTTGGTTGGGCCTCTTAGATGCTACCATTATACAGCTCTGGATATTCCTGGGAATTAAAGGTATACAAAGGCAAAGCATTTCCCCCTGTTGGATACCTAATGCATTTCTAGCTTAAGGACAAGAAGTGCCCCAGGCCATTAACTAGAACAGCTGTATCCTTCCCAAAGTATGCAGGAGGGAACAGGTACACTACTCCTGTTCCACGTGACAGTTGTAATTTTTATGCAGTTGAAGAACACATTGATCCAAAAAGATTTAGGGTGGAATCAGTTGAGTGGCAGTACACGTGGACCTTCCCAATGCCATGAGTATATATTCAATTTTCTGAACAGAACTGAGTTATAACATATCTCTCTAGAGAGCATAAGTCTTCACTTTATTTTGCAGTTGCCCTCATTTGAATAGCTACCATGTGGTTGCCTATTAAATTAATTTTAGTTCTGGCATGTAAGACTTAAGAGAAAATGTAGAATTCCCGCCAAGAGCAATGTTAGCAATATGCAAGTGTTTTTTTCTGAATGTGAACATGCTGGAGGTGCCGGTGTTCCTCAGAAATATATTGCTGGGGCACAAAATATGTCCTCATGTAGGTAATCTCTAAAAATATACACATTTTACCCTTTCACTTCTTTTCCTGTTTGCTCTTGATAATAAACTATGAAACAAGTAATACTAAAGTGTGTGGTCTCCTTGCAAGAGTTTATTTTGTCCAATGTGACATTTCCATTATACAGGTTCTGGCAAGCAAGCATGTCCCATTTCAATAGAATTCATTAGATAGGAACACGATAGTTTACAGGTTTAACCCATCTGATATTTATTGGCTGTTATTCAGAGAATGACAGGCAGCCAACACACTATTCAGTGGACTTTTCTACCCATCTGCTTATCCATCTGTGGCTTGAAAAATAGATTGCTTTTTCCAAAAACCATTGTTCTCACAGGTCTGCGGGATGAATTTGCATTGGAATACACTGGTGGATATTGTTAACTGCAACAGGATCATCTGAAATATCTATTTTGATTATGATTTTTTCTATTGTGTATTAATAAATTCTTGCTATCAATAACATTATACCTCCACTGCATCACTAGCATGAGTGCTTAATGGGTGAGTTTTACACCTGATATTTCTGTTATTTTTGCTTTCTTATGCATGACTCTGGTATCTGAGTGTCTTCCAGTGATTGCCACCAGTAACTTGGCTCACCTCTGTCATGTGTAGTGAAGGAAATATGGATTTTTTTTTAATATGTTTTATTTATGTACCTGATTTTGAAGGCTGAAACACAACCTTAGCTGTGAAACGGAAAATAAAGAGGTCTATGGCGGTTTCTGGAACCTGAAAGATGGAATTTCCCAGTCTCGAACTAGCCTTGAGGAAGCTGTGTCCTGGTAGTGTATGATGCAAGGTACCCGGCACTGGACTTGTATACCATGGTCTTTGTCTGTATGTCCAAGTATCTTGGAAGAAGATTCTTAGAGGCTTAAACTAATAGCCAAGATACCAACTCTTCATAGAAAGTTGTATAGAGAGAACAGAATTGGTTTAAGGTACTTGCACTTAGTTATTTAGTCCCTTTAACTTTAAAGGATTGATATTGAGGACAGACAGTACTGTTTTTTAACCTCAAATAAGTATTAATCTAACTAGTGTACTGAAACAAGTAGTGTAACTAAACAAGTCAACTAGGGCCAGCAGCCCCAGGCACCCACTTGGGTGCAAAAGTACCAGCCACTGCAGCTGCCAACCAGGCAGTTTGGCAGCCACTGAAGCTGAGGGCACAGAATACCCTATTATGTCTCTGACTTTCATGTGGATGCATAAAAGGGTACTGCTTCTCAGGTGAATGAATGCATGCCTGGGCCCCGTCTCTGTCCTTTAAAGGTTAAAGGGACTAAATTCCAGAAGAAAATGACAGGACTCGGAGGACTGCAGAGTTGCAAGTGGCACTTATCTCACAACTAAGACTCGAGCTCTAAGCAGATCTTAGGCGGGCTCTCCATAACACCTAGGAACAGATACTTTGGTGGGGAAGAAATTGTTCTGTCCCTATCCACTGGCCAAGAGCAGAAAGAGTCTATTCCTGCTTTATTCATACTACTATGAGCCTTTTATTTTAACCCCTGTTTATTATAACCCCTGTTATTTAATAAACTTTCAATAAAGAGCTGTGGAACTTGACTCAAGTTTAAGACTGCCCTGATTGGAAACCATACTGGAAACCACAGAAAACAATCGGGTATCAAATTATAGTGACAGAGAGCTCTGTTACCTGGGCATGTCATATACATCCCAATATGCTGGTAGAAGGAGTTTCCTTGTAGCAGAATCAATTTACTAGATTTACGATTTTTTTAAAATCCCTTAATCTAGCATGTGGTACTATTATTCTGTTTTTTATAATATCTCTGTATGAAGGTGAGATGGTTTGATATGTACAGGCACTAATATTACACTAAGGTGACACTGGTATGTCTCATTAAAAGATGAAAAAGTGATTATGAGGTTTTTGATGGGCATCTGTTGTTTAATGAGTATTTTTCTCATGATAGCAAGTGGGTGTTATAATTAAAAGACCAAGATTATGAGTGAAACTGAAATACATCTATGGAAATGGCTTGTCTATGCTGATGAGTAGTAGTAAAGTAGTAAGAATTCTAGCTATTAGGGACCCAGTTCTGCAAAAACACTTAAATGCATGCTTAAATGTTATATATTCTGCAGCCCTGGTGTTGGTCTCTTACTAGTGCCAATGGAGACTAGGGGCATGCAGGTTTAATTTTTATATGACTGTTACAATGCAGGTGTATTGTAAAATGTTGAACCTCTGTCAGGCACAGTTTTTCAAAACATTATGTTGAGGAATATACTATCATTTCTTTTGCACAATAGCATTTTTGAGTCCCCAAATAGAAAGAAATATAACATCTCAATTTGTCTTGATAAGTACATACCAAAATATAGTATCTTGGTCCTTTTAGCTAGATCTTCCATTGATTTCCAAGAGATTTTTACTTGCAGATGAATAGCAGAAGGTATAAAAACAGAATGTTCATTTAGATCATAATACCTAAAATTTTCACGATCTAAATTCTCTTCTTCAGCATTATTGTGCTGTCTATATAAAAGAGGGGAAGGAACATATTGTCTCATCAGTTAAAGAATGCTTATCCTACTTAGACAATACAAAGTAATGCGTTCAGGTGGAGAATAATTACTGGGAGTAGGAGCAAGGCAGGGATCTAGGGAGAACTAATTTATATTTTTCCTCTGATTTTTACCATATGTCATTTTTCCATTTAGAGTTGAGTGGTTTAAGCAATTGAAAAATGGAGGCTATAGCAAAGTAAAGAGTTTTTATTAGTCTTATTCCCCCTTCAGGCAGGCAACATACCAGCAAACCTTTTTTTTTTTTAATTTAATTTAATTTAATTTTTTTTGAAGGCATTAGTAGTGATTTACCAAAAGGTACCAAATCAGATACATTTTTTAAATTTCCTAAGGGAGCTCATCAAAAAATTACACAAGTATTAAGTAATCTTGTTAGGGGACTGAAGTACTATATACATCAGGATTGTTTTTCTGGTCCTGTCTCATGGGACATCAGGAAGGCTGCTTAGTGTACAATGTAACTCACTGAACAGTAGGACAGTCTACAAAGCAAGAGCTTTAAAAATAATATTTAATCTAGAAAATATGCCCTATCCTGTGCAAAATCTACTGGCAATATTGTGGTGGCAATTGTATAGAGGACAAGGAAAAAAGAAGGGCAAAGTACTTTGCTTATTTGTCCAAATACTGGTTGGGGAGTAGTCATTAAGTTATCAAAACAAACATAAGACTCGATTCACCAAAGGTGACATTGAGCAGGTATTGTTCATTTTGCCATTGAGAAAAAAGTAAACACAAAGATCTGAAATACGTTCACCTTCACAAGCTTGCTTCAAGAGGATGGAGAGTCGTGTTTAAGAAACTGGTGCACCTAACAAATCTGTAAATGTGCTAGCATGTATCACAAGGAAAAACACTTTTTGAAAAGAGCATGAGAACTAATGAAAAGAGAGAAAATTGTAAAGTATTGCAAAGAGAAAAGTACACAAACCAAGGGCTTGCCTACATGTGGAAGTTATTGCAAACTAAGCTTGGGAGTGAATTTATATTACTTGTGTTACACTGTACTGTTGCTTCTGCCTGGAGGCAGAAAAACGACAGAAATGGAAGGAAAAGAAACAGGATCGAGAAATCTGTGGTCCAATCCTCCCTTTAACCACCACTTGTGGTGTTTGTCAGAGAGTTTTTGGCTCTAGGATCAGCCTTCTTAGCTATCAGTAGACTCATTTACTACCCTTTACTTGACCTGTCAGAGTGATCACCCTCGACCGTGAGGGATTGCCGACAACGATTCAATACACAAGAAGTCTGAGGCGCGTACCTTAAAAGCTCACTAGACATAGCACCTAATCTCAAGTAAAGTAAGCTGCCTGCACTGAAATTTGACTGCGTGTCCATATAAGAGAAGATGAGGAGGTCACATGCTGTACATTCACATCCTAGTTTACTTTATGGTAATTTCCCTCTTTAGACAACCTCTGATAGTTTGTGCCTCAGAAATGAAGTATGCAGAAAAAGTTGAAGCATGTTAGATTAGATGGTGCTTTTCCACTCCTGAAGAGTAGAAACCTATTCTCCAATATGGAGAATAGGTTTTGTCTAGTGCTGGGCACAGATGAACATTAGAAAATGTAATGGGAATCAAAGAGGAAATATAAAGATTATTTGTGGCACAAGACACTACTTAACATGAGTAAAAGTATGATACAGTGGCCCCACCTTTCTCCCCTCCCCCAAATTCTTTCTCCTTTTGACTCCTGCACTCATAGTCATTCCTATTTATATGTTTTTGTGATTGAATGTGGAGTTTTTGCTTATAGACTTTGCCAGTGTAGCAGATCTTGTTTCTAATACAGTATGTGTTGAATACCTCTTAGCAGCAGTTTATTTCATGTTTAATGCTTTCTTGTGGGTCTGACTGCAGAGCTCTCTACAGTCCTTTCCTTTGATTTTATTGATCAGAAGAAACTCTGAATTTTCATGACCTCTCTGTAGTCAAATTCTCTCTCTCACCCCATCCATTGTGGTCTGTGATCTTGATAGTGAATTACTGTATCAGTGTATTAATATCCATATTTTAGGATATCTTTCCTGGAAACATACCTTCTTACAGAAACAGTTACTAGGAATGTTCCTACAGAACCACAATTGCTGCACTTCCTGGAATGGTATCTGCATCTGCAATAAGTGAGCTCTACTAATGGTTGTGTAGAGAAAATGCAAAAACCTGAAAGACAGTATTCATAACTTTAACTCTGCATAAGGCCTTCCACGCTGCTAAAAGGTACTAATATGGATTTAACTACAGCTGAATCCTTCATTTGCATTCTCACTGGTTTCAGAGTTAAAGGTGACTCCTTCAGTTTGCTCAGAACCATAGGTTTTAGGATATCAATGACCATAACCATAAGAGAATGTACAGAGAAAAATATACAGGGCACTCTTTTAACTTGCATTCATATTTTAAAAATCTGTAAAAGGTAAAGACTTTATTTTCAGCATGAGAGGTAAATACCAGAATATTAAACCTGTGTTCTTCATTCTCACATGGGTGTTAATTTTCCTCCAGGTTAAATTCAGGGTGCTAATTACACACTCCGAAATTCTGTATAGCTTTGACCATTGTTACCTTAGAGAGAGACTCTCACTATAGCTTAAATCTAAGGTCCAAATACTGCCATTCACTTTACTGGGATTTGGATCAGACCTTATAGGTCAGGAATGACACCTGCATTTGACAGGCACACTTTTGCCATGCATCTGGAAGGAGTTGCTCATGTGACAGTTGAAAACAAGTTTCCAGCTGCCTGTGGAATTAATGCTTACCAGAAATGTAAACTGAAGTGGCACTAATGACTTCTAATAAAAGGCACTGTGACTTTTCATAGACTCAGTCTCCTGGCTGGTATTCTGCACTCATTCCTGTATACCCATTGATTTTAGAAGCATGTATTGGGTGTGGGCAGAGCTTTTTTTAAATGCATGTGTACCTTAAATTAGCCTGTGTAAGAGCTCTGATATTTAGAAGTGCTGAGCAACTGTAATTCCCATTGACTTCAGTAGTAACTTGGAGTTCTCAGCACCTCAGAAAATCAAGCTGCTTTTGTAGGTGCTTAAGAATAGATTCAGGTTCCTAGCTGCAATTACTAACATTAAAATGGCTAAATGTTTCTTAAAATATCAAGAAAAGAAACATTCATGACAGTTTGCATAACATTCTCTTATTTATTTGCATGCAGCATCCCAACTAAATTGCAACCAGCTAGCCTATAAAATGATAACCAGGATTACATGTATACACTGAAACAATGGAATAGAGAATGTGCCCAGGTTCCAAAGCTGATGCCATAAAGTTTGAGCATGAAAGTTTTTAAAATGTCAATAATAATCTCTTAAACAGTCTTTTTTCTTTTTCTTTTTCTTTTTCTCTTTCTTTTTTTTTTTTGCACCTACTTCTTGCTGTTCTTATCAGCCACAATCTGTGTTCGTTGTCCTTATACTTGGTGAAATTAACAATGACCCCTTCTCTAGAATAGTTTTTTTTCACCTACTGTTCAAGAGCACTGACTTCAACACTATGCACTAGCCCTAGGGGAATATAAGAATGGATCTTGACTAAACCTCAAAGAATCCACAAGAGTTTGAAAGATTTTGATAGGAAATCAGACACTACATGGGCACTGAGAGGTAAATGGTTCTCATAAAATATAAAATCAATCAGTCACTATTTAGGATATTAAAACATGTCAATCTAACTATTTTAGCAACTTTTCCAATAATGTTTATAATAACATTGGCTTTACCTTGTAGGGCTCAGAGGACAGACCATAGCAGAAATGTAATAACCTTGTGAAGAAATTCTATTTATATGCAAAATATATAGTTATTTAATGCATAAATGCAAGCATATTCCAAAATGACCAAACTGCCCCTGCTTCCCTCTGGTGAAATCTGTTTGGAGTAAAGTGAGTTAGAGAGATGTGAGGCTAGCTTCTTAACCCTTGGAGCCCCACAGTCTTAAGTACTCTTGAGGAAATGTCACACAAAATATTCCATGTATACAAGATATCAGTGAACTGAAATACATGTGATAGATCGGAGCACAAAGACAACATGGAGACTAATGAGCTATCCACCTAGGCAGAACAGATTCTCTAATTAATGATATATTTGGTTCCAGAAATTATTTAAAATGTACTTGTAACAGTGGCTTTTCCTACTACCCTCTGATTCAGCAAACTCATATTTTAATTTGCTGCATTCTGTCAATTCTAGAGCTCTTCTGGAGTTTTTCCTACCTTGATTCCAGTAGTGAAACTTAGGCATGGTGACTGGACAGTAGCCCTAGGCACCAACTTGGGCCTGGGAATAGGGTGGGGAGGAGATATCAGCTGGTGCTGCAACCACAAAACCATGCTGATGGCATAATAGCAGCCAGAAGTTGCTGTCGCCTCTATGCATTGTTCCTACCCCAGGTGCCCAGCTACCTTGTTATTCTTCTGCTTGATTCCCTCCTTTCCTATAATACAAAAGAGTTGGGGGTCATTCAATTGAATCAAGGGGCACTATAATGCTTGGGATAAGAGGAGAGGAGAGAAATAATCATAGAATCATAGAAAATTAGGGTTGGAAGGGACTTCAGGAAGGCATCTAGTCTAACCCCAGGCTCAAAGCAGGACCAGCCCCAGCTAGACCATCCCAGCCAAGACTTTGTCTAGCTGGGTTTTAAAAACCTCTGAAGATGGAGAGTCCATAACCAGTCTGGGTAACCCGTCCCAGTGTTTTACTACCCTCCTAGTGAGAAAATTCTTTCTAATATCAAACCTAAACTTCCCTTGCTGCAACTTGAGAACATTGCTCCTTGTTCTGTCATCTGCCCCTGCTGAGAACAGTCCAGCTCCATCCTCTTTGTAACACCTGCTTCAGGTAGTTGAAGGCTGCTTTTAAATCCCCTCTTGGTCTTATCTTCTATAGACTAAATAAGCCCAGTTCCCTCAAGCTCTCTTCATAAGCCATATGCCCCAAACCCCTCACCATTTTTGTCACCCTCTGCTAGACTTTCTCCAATTTGTCCACATCCTTTTTGTGCTGGGGACCCAAAACTGAACACAGTACTCCAGATATGGCCTCAACAGTGCTGAATAGAGGGGAATAATCACTTCCATTGATCCGCTAGCAACACTCCTACCAACGCAGCCCAGTGCATCAAGGGCACACTGCTGGCTCATATTCAGCTTATTGTCCACTGTAACCCCTAGGTCCTTTTCTGTATCAGTGCCTGGGATTATGCCGTTCTAAGTGCAGGACTTTGCATTTGTCCTTGTTGAACCTCATGAGATTTCTTTTGGCCCAATCATCCAATTTGCCTAGGTCACTCTGAATCCTAGGCCTACCTTCCAGCATATCTAATTTTCCTCTGCACCTTGGTGTCATCTACAAACTTGCTAAGGGTACACTCTATGCTATCTTCCAGGTCACTGATGAACATATTGGAACAAAACCAGCCCCAGGACCAATCCGTGGGACACTCTGCTTGATACTCGCTGCCAACTAGATAGCAAGCCATTGATTATTACCCTCTGAGCCTGATGCATCAGCCAGTTTTCTGTCCACCTCATAGTTCATGCATCCAGCCCATACTTCCTTAGCTTTCCGGCAAGAATGTTGTGGAAGACCGTATCAAAAGCCTTGATAAAATCAAGGTATATCACATCCACAGAGCCATTCATCTCAACATAGGAGGCAATCAGGTTTGTTAGGCATGACTTGCCCTTGGTGAATCCATGCTGACTGTTCCTAATAATCTTCTTCTCCTCCAAGTGCCTAGATGGATTCATTGAGATCTGCTCCATGATTTTTCCAGGGACTGAGGTGAGGCTGACCAGTCCATAGTTCCCTGGATCCTCCTTTTTTCCTTTCTTGAATATAAGCACTGTCTGCCTTTTTCCAACCATCCAGGATCTCTCCTGATCGCCATGAGTTTTCAAAGATGGTGGCCAGCAACTCTGCAATCACATCAGCCAACTCCCTCAGCACCCTTGGGTGCATCCCGTCTGGCCCCAAGGACTTGTATATGTCCAGCACTTCTAAATAGTCCCTAACCTTTTCTTTCACCACTGTTGGCTGCTCATCTCCTCCCCCAACCGTGCTTCCAGGTGCACTAATCTGGGAGCTGAGCTTGCCTGTGAAAACTCACGTGAAAAAAAGTATTGAGCACGTCATCTTTTTCTGCACCCTCTGTCACTAAGTTGCCTCCCCCATTCAGTAAGGGACCCACACTTTCCCTGATCTTCCTTTTGTTACTGACATATTTGTAGAAACCCTTCTTGTTACCCTTTACATCCCTTGCTAGGGATGGAGCTTTAGTTCAAGCATACCCACCACCATTTTTAAGCACAGGGACTCTGATAAGCTAGATGCAAGAGACAACTGGAGCATGGCAATTGCCACGCTCCAACAGATTCCATTAATCGAGTCTGTAATTTCAGTGCATCAGAGCAGCCTCTGGACTTGTGTATAGATGCCCTTAGAGACTAGCTCAGAGAGGCATAAGTTTTTGTAGGCAGCAGGCTACTTAGTCAGATGCTATGAATGGACTTGCAGAGAGCAGGGGTATCAAATAGAAAGGAATCCTTCCCCTTATCCTTTCCTTCCCTTTTCTCTATTCTTGGTAGTTAAATTACTTTATTCCTCTCTAATACCTCTGCTGTCTGCATGTGCATTCATATAGCATCTGATGAAGTAGGCTATTGCCTACAAAACCTGATGCCTTTCTGAATGAGTTAGTTTCTAATGTGCCACCCTGTCCTGTCTTCAACTTTAAAGGGGCTTCAGTTCTGCCACAAGAAAGCCTTTATGATTCATTGTTTGTAGAGGGACTATTTTTAGTTGGTCTGAATTATATGGAGATTAGAGAGACTCGTTAATCTAAAAGTCCCCTTGATGCTTCCCTGGTTTGTGCCGTACAAAAGACTCTGAAATAGATAACATTTCTTCAGCCAAGCTAATTTCCCAGTGAATCCCTCAGTGTATGCAGAAGGCAGATCTGTAGCCATACAAAAGCTTTTGTAAGCCAGTGATCCTTTCTTCTGAATACAATACAGAACAACTTTATTTTGTATATCACCTTTCGTACAAACCGTATGGCAAAATAATGCTTTACAGACTTCAGTAATAGCCAAAGAAAGAGATTAAGAAGTAAAAGCAAGGTAGGGAAGAGAGAAGATATTTTTGAACTGTTGTTGGAAATGAGGAGAGCCAATGCAGCACAAAGACTGAGGAGGCTCTTTTGCCGTACTAGAAATACAAGAAACTTTTGTTACATAGATAGAGAAGTAAGATTTCTTGAAAGCATGGAGGTACTGGATGAATAGCTCTTTCAATGTATCAAAGAGTATGACTCCCTTGTTTTTTCTCTACAGTGTTAGAAACCTCAAAATTGAACTAAAACAGGAACAACCCCTCATTATTTATATTCTTGTCTATTTAACATGTATAGAGCTAGGTAATAAATGCACTAAACTGATATGATTGCCATATGGTGGGTAAATGACCAATCATGTTCAATCAGAACAACTTATTGGTAGATGAGCATCCCTCTGTCTAGCATCACACTGCAGCATCCCAGCTGTTTGATGCAGTTCTTCAGAAGAGAGAAGTATGAGGTACAATGAAAGAGTCTGAATATGTACTTATTACTGAGCTTTAAAAAAATAAATAATACAATCCAAACCTGAAAATATGTATTCTTATATGGGTTGACAGCACTTTTCACCCTCATAGAAATAAATTATTTATGATGGGAAAGGTGTATTGTAAGGGAAAAGAAAATGATTGACTATTTTCACAAAGGATGTATAAAGAGAAAGGTTAGACCTCTTTATGCTCAGTTAGATTTCCTTTTGACCTATTTATCTGCACTCTATTAATGTGAAGAGGAGATAATGTAAGGAGCTCAAACATCTCATTAGATATCATCACACCTAAATTTGGCCTATTGCCTCCCTAACCAACTGTTAAATGAGAGGTAAACGATGGGCACAACAGTAATTCTTCACAGGTTTCGGTCACAACTGCTGCGTTTTCTTTGCCTTTGAAAGGACAGAGTCAATGTGAGCTGATGTAATTTCCATTTTTGTTATAGGTCTTGTTCAGTCCTCTCTAATACATGCTCACCTTTTTGCAGCTCCTGTATTGCTGCTGCTTAAATTTAATACTTTGATTCCTACAATGTCAGAATAAAAGTTAAAAAGAAGCCAGACAGAAATCAGGGAGGATATTTTTGGCAGAAATAGCTTTGTACATGTTTCACTATAGAAGGAAGCAAGTGATGGGCTAGAATCGACATGGGTGAGGAGAATACATTGATAAAGAGTAATAATTTTCCCTCCTGACCTGCAGAGTATTAATAGTTTCATTTATTTAGTCCAAAGTGAACACATTTCGGGATCAGAGTTATAAAGACAATGTTTTTCTAATTTGTTTGAGACTGAATAAGATGTTGTAAACCTTCTTTGACAGAGGCAAGTGGGCTGCTGAAACTCAGATTAATCCAAGCTGTCTTCTGGAGATTTCTATCTACCTTAGTTTATAATTTGTGCATGAATAAGATAACAAGGAAATGATGCTCACTGGTTCCACAGAAGTCAGGAAGGCCAAGATTTGGTTCAGTTTGCCAAAATACAGGGTTGACTGAAAAAAGTTCAGCTTTTGGCGATGAACAAGACTCACCGTCTGCAAAATGAAACAAAACGGGAGCAAACTTGAGCAGAGAGGTACTTAGCAATGTCAGTCTGAAGTCAGAAGAAGGCAGGGTAGAAGTATACCTTATAGACTAACTCAGGGGTGGTCAGTTTTGGCTGGAGGGCCATGTTTGAAATTTTGGTGAGCTGCTGCAAGCTGGGTGGGGATGGGGGGATGCTAAACCACTTTGGGGGGGTGGGGAAGGCAATTGATCTTATCCAGCCTGGGCCCATCCATGCCACCAGAGGTACTGGATGGAGCAGTTGGGTGGGCAGGTGGTGTCTTCATGGAGATCAGTGGGGACCCTCATAGGCAGGGTGCGTTTGGCCGGGTGGATGGGATGGGGCCATGAGTGAGTGGATAGTAGCATCCATCAGCAATCCACTCCCCATACATCCCTGTAACAGGCAACAGTTCCACAGGCAGGTGGGGAACATGGCTATGCCCCTGGCCCATCTCCATGCTGTCACTGTACCATGATCTGGGCTTTGGCCCTGGCCCTGGCCCTGGCCCTAATGCTAGCCCTATCCCCTGCCTGACTTGCCTGTTCTGCTCTTGGATGCCACTCCCCACTCATCCACAGCCCCATCCCATCTGACCAGCCAAGCATGCCCTGCCCATAGGGGTCCCAGTGGTCTTCATGGAGACCCTACCTGCTCCATCTGGTGCCTTGTGGTAGGCATGGGGTGGATGGGCTAGGGTGCCTAGGCAGTGGGTCCGGGGCCAGGTCCAGTGGTGGTGGAGACACTACAGGCAGCATCCAAAAGGAGCCACCAATGTGGGGGCTGCTAGGAAGCAGAGTCCAGCCACTGCACTGCCCCCACCCCCACCATGTGGCCAGGGTGGTAGGACCAGCTGCATGCACTATAACCTGGTCTGCTCCCTGTGCCTGTGTCTGGTGGGGCGAGGGACCCATCATGGGCCAGATAAAATCCTTTGGGTGGCCATATTTTGCCCATTCCTGGACAAACTGAATCAGAGATGCAGAAGCTTTCATGGGAAGAGCTCACTTCATCAAATGCTGTGTCAACCATGAAACCCTAGTTGACAGTTCAGTTTACAGTGAAAGAAAAGAGTTCAGACAGTTGGAAACTGATCATAAGAACATCCTTCTGACCCTTTTTAAAGGTTTTCCTTGGCCACATTGTTAACTTAGCTCTAAATAGGGAAGTCTTATTTCCAGTTATATAGGAGAATCTCTGAATGTCAAGCCTGCAAAATGTACAGTTTAAGCCAGATTCGAGCCCTTTTGATTTCAGTGTTAAAATTCCCATTGATTCCAGGAACTGGATTTTTGCTACCATTGCTCTGACTTTAAAGGAAAACCTGTTGATGGCACTGATAGAATCTCAGTCTTGGGCACTGTCATCAGCATAAAAATACCACTGTGATCCTGTCTGAGAAGTCAAGTACTGAAAGGGTCATCATGAGTCCTACTGCATGAGTCCTATATTTTTCAAGCTTCTGAGGAATATTAATGGGATAGTGTGTGAAAATTTGTACTGCTGTTATCTGTGCTGCCCCTACCTGGTGAATGCATAAAGGATGGCAGTAGCCAAACTGATCAGTTTGAATGCTTCCATGAGCTATAAACACAAAAGATTCTTTTAAAATAAGGGATTTAAAATCTTTAAAATAAGATAAAAATAAAATAATTAATGTATCAATATATTGGTGCATTCTTATAATGGGAACATGTGACAAAATGCCAGTGCTTTAGCCTGCAAAGAAGAAAGTGACGCTCCAGTGGGAATTTTGTGCAAGCAACCTAACAGTTTGAAATCAAATGCTCACTTGTCCCTTCTTGTAGTATTGTACACAGTGTATGTAGGGATACATATGTGGTTCCACTAATACCATGAATGTTACTCATGGATATAGTGATGAAATTCAATTGAGACAATTATCACTATTTTAAGATCAACATTTACCAAAATTTGCTGTACCATAATTTCTTTCTAAGCTTCATTCTTAGAGGGACAAGGAATAGACTTGTTCTGTACTCCTAAGACTTCCTTCCTTTTAGTCAGATTTGCAATTGTAAATAGTAAATTCTTTAAATGATATAAATTATCCTAGTTGACTGGCTGTAGTTACAAAATGAGCCAGCCAAGCAGTAGGCCCTGCTAAAATCTTAAATCCTGTTTCCTGAGATAGGGGTAGCTTGTGTAATTGCTTAATAGGCATCATGCATGAGAACTATAACTTTGGAGAAGGGAGTAACATAAATATTGCTCTATCACGCTGCAGTAAGGATGCACTAGGTCAGTGGGGGTCAACCTTTTTTGTGAGGCATGCCACAAATTGGCCCTATACCCCAAGTGCCACTCCAGTCTCCTTCCTCTGCCTAATCTACTACAGTGCTTTCTGCTCCCAGCCCTGTGTTTCTGTCTGATCTGCTGCTCTGCATTCTGTTCCCTGCCCTGTCTGCCACTGTGCTGCCTGTTTCCTTTCTGATCTGCTGCATGCCACACACAGAGGCTGCCCATGCTACTTGTGGCAAGTATGCTTCAGGTTGGTCACCCCTGCCCTAAAACAAATGTTATTGGTTCTTTTTTATTTCATTGAGTAGATAGAGATTAGTGAAAAATAAAAGGAAGTTTGCAAGATCTTAAAGTTAATGGCATCGAGATGGATTTTGGAAACCAAGGGTACTTTTACACAGGTGGTAGGGGAGTGGCACTTTAATTAGATTGGCTCCAGGAACTGCTCTAATTAAAGCATCCTAGTGTCTTGTGTATCAACATCCCTGTGCTTCAAAGTGGCAGTGGAGGTGCTTGAACTAAAGCTTGTTGAATGCTTCAGCAGATTCAATTAATCAAGTCTGGTCCAACGTGCTGTAATTACAACGTGTTGGAGCAGCCTCCATGCCCATTTACAGGCACCCTTAAAATCAGCTGTAAATATAAGAAAATCTCAGTACTTAAGTGACCTACCAAAGAACCAGCACAATTATTTAAGCAAGGGGAGTTTTAACTACAGATTAAACAAAGTTTACTAAAAAAAGGATATCTTTGTTGCTTAAAACTGGGACAGCCTGCTGAAGCTATCGGTAGGAAAGACTTCATATTACTTTTAATATTAAAATAATATAAGAAAATAGATTTTAAGGTCTCAACCTTTACTATTTATTTATGTAAGATGCATTTCTTAACATTTTAGAGTTTTGAATTGGGTCTTCATACTGCTCTGCAGACTCTCTGAACTGAATCAAAGTATTTTTTAATACAGCGGGGGGGGTTTAAAATTATTTTTTATTATAATGTTAGTTGCTGTTGTTTAAAGAAAATGTTTCTAGCTGGGACATTAAAATCTACTGTTACTGAAAAGTTAAAAATAAAAATGTCCTTGATTGTGAAATTTTATATATAAGAAGGAGAGAAAGAACGAGAGAAAGAAAGGAAAAGTTAGCTGGATACTATGCTAATCAGAACACAGCTCAGTCTCTGTGCAAAGGGGAAAAAAAGATTTCTCAATGAACCACTTTGAGACTGAAGTTATTTGAATGATTTTTTTCTGAATGACGCAAGGCTGAGCTCATGAGAGCCAGATCAAATCCAGCTCAAGAGACCAAGATGTTGAGAGGGAACAAGAGTCCAGCTGGGATTCCTGCTATTCACAGGCTCACAATAAAAACTTTGATAAAATATGATCCTTCTGAAGTCCAGGTTCTCTAGAGAAGATAAAGCAATTTAAATTGAGACAATGAATAAAAAAAATATTTCCTAGTATTAAAGCTTGCTGCTGGTAACAACGGAAGTCATGTAATAGAATTTGTTAGAAGCTTATATTGGATTATTTTCATCATATATTTGAAATGGAAAACTAGTTATTTCTTGTAACTCAGTGTTACAATGATTATTAATATTGCTTCTTAATGTCTGTGTTAGAAACTTAACAAAAATAGTCACCAATTGGGACTGTTATAAAGATATTATGGTCCTTATCAATTCCTACCAATATCAATGGATATCAATGGAAAACCTCTTACTGATTTCAATCAGTATGAGATCAGTTCCAAAGATGGCAAGTGATGTACAGGCTATCTAGATGTCTGTCCTATACATAGTAATCCATTCTCAATACTTTGAATATCAATTACCAAACTGAAATTCCACAGATATGGAGGGTATGCAATAGTTTTCCCTCTTTGGCTTGTAGTAGGAGATGCCTGGGAAGTTTCAGGTCAGTTTTTTAGTGGAGAAGAAGCAGTGACACAGAGTCTTGGTATGTTTTATTTAAACATATAAATCAGGAAGAGGTGGGCACAAATACAACATTTTTTAAGGAATCTCAGCTCAATGTGAATGGCTTGGTCTTGGACAACAACTCCCTCACAATAATCAACTCCTACTAGAGAACATGGTAGTGAGCATGCACTCCTGCTGCTCATACAACCCACTTTCCAAAGACCACAGCCTCAACACAGAAATGGGCACGATAACAACAAATCTTTCCAATGCATGAAGAAAATGGAATAAATAGGCTAAATAATGGCACGGCCTGGTAATACATACCATAACTGATTCATCTGATGCCTCATAGAGTCACAGGTTCTCCTGGTGTTAGCTACAAAGGACCAACTCACCGGATCATAATAAATTCTAGTTTATTGGATGGGATGTGAAATTACCAATAAAATCATCAATGCAAACTTTGACTTATGGGTGGTACTGGTCATCTTAGCGCGTGCACACACACACACACACACACACACACACACACACATGCACTCACTCATTCAAATCCACGTAGTATAGTGTGTAGTGGCTGCTGTAGTAATTGTGAGTGCTAGAGTCAGTATATCTACCTATCCAAGGCCCTGGAGTTTGCTGTTGATGGTCAGCTTCCTTCAAGGTGATGTCTTCCCCAGAAGGGGATCGCCTGCTTGTCCTTCTGTCTCGGTAGGTCAGGTACTGGATGAGAGGGTGCCCCTGAGGGTCACACTTCACTGCCTTTTATCCCTTTCTGTCAGACTTGTGGGATCCCCTGGCATCGTCTTGTCTACCCAATCCGGAGGTTGCTGTCCCACGTGGGACCTGAGTAGTACCTGACAGCTGTTAGTCACAGGGGTCTCTGCCTGAAGTTTTGGGAGTCCATGCTTGACTTATTGACTTAATGGCTGTATTGTCGTGGGTTACAGGAATAGTCCATAGGGTGAGTGCTCAGTTACAGGAATCAGTTCTTTAGCTTGATTAGCTTAAAATGGAGTTCCTTTGGCTAGGCTATTGTCTACTGATGATCATCATTCACTTGCATTCACTCAACAGATTTTATCACATTATAATTACAATTTCAATGCAGTTTTAGCAATGGTCCAGGGTGTAACTTCATTCTACAGGGAGTACATTCCTTAAGAGTTTAAAAGTATAAAATATAAAATGCCATGATAAAGACAAGACAGATGAAATATGAAAAGACACTGTGAGAAATATATAGAAATGCAATGTGAGGTAGTGAGGATCAAAGGCTACTGGGGACAATAAGTGAGTTAGGTTAGCACAGGATATATTTACAGTTTTTGCAGTGGATGTTTTAGTTCTTTTGTTTTGTTTAGTGACACTGAGCTTAATTGATATGTAGATGTAATTTCTAGGTTTCTCCTACAGAAAGGCACTTCAACATTCTGACTGGCTCCGAGTTTTGTCACACCCATGCCATGAGTGCGCTAGGTCTCTGCCGATACTGAGAAGGAAAAGAAATGCACAAAATGGGGGGGGGAAGGGGATGCAGGGGAGTTATATCCATTCCCAGAAGGGAAAAGTACAAAGGGGGCTTTCTGCTACACTGGAAGAGTTGCTGCTGTTTTTCTCCCAAAGTAAAAGTGACCAGTATTAAATCATTCCCATGGGGAGTTTCTTCTGGGACCGCAAAAGTCTGTACATGCTGTAGCTTCTCTTAGAAGAGAATATAGTCCTCCAACATTTTTCCCCCCAACCCCGCAGCAGGCGACAGTGTGTCGCTCACTGGACTCTGCAGCTCAAGCAGGGAACAGAACATGCCATTTTCACAATCCCCACATTGTACTGCAGGGAAATACAGGCTGACCATGGGCAGTCTGGGTGCTCTATGCATTTTGTCATCTGTCTCCAGGCACACTAAGGGAACCTACAGAGCACGCTGAGATGTGTGCAGAGACCTCCGCTGTCCCCCACCTGCTGAATAGTAAGCACTGCAATCTCTCCACTCTTCATGGTCTCAGCATTTGAATGTCTGTACATGGACTTCTGGGTAAATTTTTCTACCAGGAGAACAAATCTCGGAGAATTCTCTCAGATTATTTGAATGTGTGTGTATATAGCCTAATGATTTAGCAGCCTGAGTTAACTGCTCATATTCTTCCTAAATATTGGAAAGTGGCAAGATCTTCTCATTTATACCTCATCCTTAGAACAACAGTTTCAGTAACCTAGGGCCTTTGAACAGCATGCTGGAGGCATGTGATGGTTACAGGCTCAGAAATAAGAGTTCCACTTATTAAATAATTTTGGTCACATTCCATACCACCAAGCATTTTGCTTGTTTGTCACCAGTCAAAGTGATAACCAATATAAATATATCACAGGTTAAAGTAGTACATGAAGGCCATGTTTAGTATGTAACAGTTTGTATTTTTTTTTGGCTGCACGAGTAATCAATGGCCAGTACACAGCATACATTTTATTAAGGTAATGATGTCTACAAACCATTTTAGCTGCAGATAATGGAGAACTGACAGGATATCAATAGCTTTTGCTGTTCTAGCAAAAACTGATATGATAATATGCCATAATTTAGAGAGAGAGTTTAATTTATGCAATACTAACTCCTATAACATTTAAGCATTGAAAAGAAGCTACTCTTTTGTTTTATCTTACTAACAAAATGCTTTTTATGAATTATCTTGTAACTATACAATTAATTTTCTACATAAATTACTATGAATATTTTCTGTAATAATTTTCCTTGCAGGACTAGTGAAGATGATTCTCTGTGTATATATATTTGTGCATGTGCATGATCATATCAGTTTGCTGATTTGATTGTTACACAATCACGCATTTAGACAAAAATACATTTTACTGATAATTCATAATGAGTTTTTTCACAAGCAGTAGGATATTATGCAGTATGTCTGCATATCAGTTTGTTTGATATAACTTTTTAATGATGAACATTTTCTTAGGTAACCAATAATCCTTTTCCATTCTACAAGTTATATAGCTCTTTAAAAAAATTTATTTCCAGCATGAAAAACTTTGCTAGTCAACATAAAGAACTAACTGGTTAAACATTTTTAAGATCTAGTTTCTAACTGGCACATCTAAAAAAAGTATATTATGAAACTTATACATAAAAGCCACCATTTTAACTAAATTCTAGTCATAGTAAATTTATGAACCACATTTCAACCTGGAAAAATGAATTCTGGGTGGTTTTCGTAAGGTCCCTGATGCATGTTACATTTATTGTGCCATTAACTGGTTAATAGCATATAACTCTAAACATGCTATATGTGCCAAGTAATTATTGCACAATAAAAATGGCCAGCCATCCACAAAAAAATGACCAACCAACCACAGAGATGTTACTTGAAAAATGCAGAACATTTTTAATGGGTTTCTTTCAAGCTTGAATGTGAATGTGTGGCATGTCACACCTGCACCGTAGAAAGACTGTGTGACTTATGTGGAACTCTGCTGCCCCAGGTAGCTCAGCAGATGTCATGATCCACGTCTCCCCATTTCTCCAGCCAGCCTTCAAAGTTGGTTCTTTAAGGAACCATTAGCGCTTCATCCGAATGAGAAGTAATAAGTCAATGGACATGCTTTACATGGAGCCCATGACGCAGTTACATTTAGTGTGTATTAATCACAATTTAGATACAAGTGACTGCACATTCAAGCAGTAAAACATGTGCTAATTATGCTGGTATCATAGCAAAATTATGACTTTTCATGTGAGGAGTATCTCCAAATTGTATTAAGTAGAATGTATTCAGCCATTTTTAGACTACCCCACAGAGATAATATGAGCAGTGAGCTCTCTCTTCCATTACATTATCCAGGGACTCCTCTGCTGTACTAAGCCTCAGGGTAGGATAAGGAAAGCCACAAATGTCAGGAGGTAGGATCCTGGATCTTTCACTTGTCATATTCTTTCAGGATCAAGTTGAAAGCTGGGTGCGTGCAGCCCCAGAGGGTGCTGGGGTTGGGACCAACAATTAGCTGGTTCTCAGTCCCAGGCCTATCACTGCGCTGATGTTGGTGCCGTGTTGAAGCTAGGACTGGTTTAAGATTACAGTATCAATTAGTGAGCTGTGCATGTTTGAGATCATAGTAAACGTAACATGTTCCAAGCAGTCACACAGTAATAACTTTAATATGGTATAGATTTAATATGAACTAAGTATACCATGCAACAAGGCCCTGACATTATAGTGATCAGAGAAAGAGAAAGCTGTTGGTGGGGGCAAGATGGGAAGAGAGGAAAAGAACATAGACAAAACCACCTCATAATGTGTTTTAGGAGCGTTTGAGTTGTACCACTCCTGCCTTTTGCACACGTATCCCCTGATCTGCATAAGAGTTGAGAACCAGCTCCTTCACCCAGGAGGAAGCTCAGAACACACTTGTCATTAGCAATACAGTAAATGTGTGGGATTGGGGCTGGCTGCCCCTGCCAAAAGATCTCCAGATCCTAGAGGATCCCTGATTATCACAATGTAATTTCAATTTTAAAAGCAAATATATGATTTGAATCTAATTTTCAACAAGCATCTTAACATAGAGAAACCCTTAGTTTTGTTAATTCTTGTGTTACCAAAGCTTCATTTTTCAAATACATATGGAAATGAATTGCAAAGTTACAAAATCCAAGCCAAATTAAGTTCACCAGTAAATTTAAAAAATATATATTTGTAGATATTTTTCCCCACTCACATATTATAATCCAGTTATCCTTACTTGCTTCTCTAAAGGTGCATTTACATGTTGCCCTATGGCGACATTGTTTCTGTACTGTGCTTTAGTACTTCATGTGGAAGTACTAAAGCACGGCACAGTAGCTGCCCGTGCTACGCTGTATGCATGGTGCACAGTTATTTTTAGCAGCTACTTCCCTATAGCGGCATGCTATAATGGGGGAGAGTGTCGCTACGGTGAAGCAGCTGCTGGTCACATGTAGACACCCATGGATGGTACATTCCCGTAGTGCATTGCTATGACAACGTAGCGTCATGTGTAGATGCGCCTTAAGTTCCTCTTCTCAGACAAGGACTCGCATATAAAATCTTAAGGAAATATTCCTCTGTTTCTGATTTATGGGGTTCCTTTATTTTCTAGAAATAACATTTTCCTACTTTCAGCAATCAGTAGTAATAAGATTATGGCAATCACAAACACACCTTCCCCTTTTTTCTTGGCCATTTTTTCCATACAGCTACAAGAATATCAGGTTTCTTTTTCATCACCACAAAAAGAAAATATTTTATAATATTCGTCATACATAAATGAGCTTTTAAGACCTTTATTTACTACTACTAAGGCACTTGACTACAGAACAGAATAGTATATTTGAAAACCATTACATTGCTTATTAGACACAGTAGATAAGCTTCTTTGCACATGAATTCTGAGGACAAATCTGTTTTAAATTCGTCTGCCTACTCACATTCTGGCTTTTCAAATTCCCATTCCTTCAAGCCAGAAGCTAACTTACAACTTGTAGCTGCAAATGTCTATTGTATACCAATATACTGCATTCCTAATTAATCAAAAAGTCTATACGTACTGTACAACCTGCTGCTTTCTGCTCTTTATGAAATCAAAAATCCACATGCCGTTTTTAAGAGTTGCATTCCACTTCAAATTCAGTGTCTCAAAACAAAGCTTTCTATTCCAAGTTCATTTCTGTGTATCAGCTTTTATTATTATTATCATCCTCATTGTCTGTATTACAGTAACAGTTAGAAACCCCATTCACATTGGAGTGCCAAGTGCTAAGTGATGTAAATCCTCACATAGAAGGGCAGCCCCTGGCAGAAAGAACTTTTGGTTTAAAAGAAAACATTAGAATTAAAAAACTGTATGAGTGGGGGAGTGAGGATATTATAAGGATGGTAATATAATAGAGATGATTGACAAGTGGCAATTGATTTTCGCTGATCTTTTGGGTTTTGATAAAAATACAAACCAAAACTGACGAAGTCATTTGGGTGGCAGATTTTATACTTTTTAATCCCCCTTTTCATCTTTTCCCCTACTTTTTCTTTTCTATACTTCTTGTTTACAGGGACAAAATGGAACAACACTGGGGAAAGGGGCCTACAAGAAGAGAGCAAAAGGAGAAGGAAATGAAAATTTTAAAATACTTGGGGTTTTTTAATAGAAAAATGCGGAAAGTTCAAATGAAGTCCAAACTTCTAGAAAAATATCAGTTTTTGCTTAAAAAAAAAACAAAAAAAAAAAACACATTTTGGCACTAGAAACAGAACAGTATACTCATAACTTATGAGGTACTAGTGATGTGCAGAATATTTAAGTATGGAAGTGCTGTGGGGGAGAAGGGGGTGGAAAGAGTGGGGTCAGTGGAGACAACCAAATTATTAGAAGCAGCCATAGCTACCTGCCTAACCGTTGTTATTTAACTGGCCTTTGCTGACATCATGGGAGAAATGGGTTTTGAGGAGGGCTTTGAAGGCTGGGTAGTGGAGTTCCACGCATAAGGGGAAGCATGGAATAAAGTACAGAAGGGCCTGAGGATCAACAGAGTGCTGTAGATCAACAGACGACAAATTTTGCTCGTTTTCCCCCTCCCTCATGCCAGGGTAAGTTGTGTTGTGAAGAGCTTCCAGTTCTGACTTCCTAGGGCTGGTGTGGGTGAGAAACTGATGATCCTGCTCTCTGCTTAGACCTGAGGGCTTCTTTACACACCAAGTGAGAGAGAGAAATGCTGATGAACCTGCAGGAAGATTTATAGAATGACTTCTTGCCGCCCTGGGGAGAGGTTCACAGAGTGAAATGATGCTGGTGATAAGAGGAAAAGGACTGGAAGCAAGAGACAGAGACACAGCTGAGGAAGAAGTGAGAGAAGCAAATCATTAATTCTTTTTCCTCAGCAATAACCAGTTCAACAGAGGAGGGGGTTTTTTTGTTTTTCTCCATTTCTTACTTAGCAAATCTCTCTCAGGGTCCTGCCATTGGATTGCTACATCTGGATGTAAATATATGTATTTATACATTTTTTTTTAACTTTTTTATTCAGGGAACTATGAAAATACAGCTCCAGTACAGGAGGTGTATGCAGGAATTACATGAAGTTGAAGTCATTAGCACTTTAAAAAGGAAATAATATGCAAGCATTCTTATAAATTATCACCTGTACTTCAATATAATGATTACATATGTACATGTATCAATCAGGAATATACATGAATAATAATTTATATGAATTAAATATCTTATTCCAGAGGCCAGGTCTGTCAGCCTATGCACAATTCATAGTGATATAATGATGAAGGGCCATTCAGTAAATGCTTTGCTCAAGATTCAACATTGCAATGATGCATAAACCATAAAGTGAAGCTGATGATGGTGATTATGACAAAAGATTATAAAACATTAAAAAATCAAACTGATCTGCAGCAAAGCATGGGTTCACTAGTAATATCTGAATACTACTATTACTACTAATCATTAAAATCTGGCTAAAGACTGCCTTGTTGGTTGGCAATTTTTTGCTTTCTGCATAGGTCAGGAAGCAGGTGATCCCTATTTTAAATATCTATCCCTCTTTTGTCTCTTTTCTGATAAACTAACTTAATGGAGAAGTTCAGCTTTTCATTCTGCACAAAGTCAAATTCCTTTATTGAGTTATTCAGTAGACAAAACAGTGGATTCAAAGGGATGTTACCACCCACAGTAACAATTATTGCTCTGGTCATTGCCGCTCTTTTCAAACTATTTTTGTTTTATATATCTTAAAAGGTATTCTATTTGATTCCTAATGTCTTAACACCAGATGTATTGTTAAGTGATTTATCAACTAATTGCCTACACCCACAGATGTTGAGACCATCTGATTTATCAAGGTGCTATAAATACAGAACATGTCAATCTTAGAACATGTATCATATGATACAAAATAGTAAGCATAGACCCTGTGTTTAGGGGTCTTCATTCTCCAAATATCATTCCTGCCCTTTTAACAAATTTGTTAGTCTTTCAGGTATCTTCCTTTGTGCAACTCTTGACCACCTTGACCTACCAAGGGGGCTTGATTCGTGACCTCATTAAAATCCCAAACTAAGATAACTTTACCTCCCTAAATTTATTGAGAATCTTAAAAATCTATAAAAAGAAAGATAGTTGGCTGTGCTTGGAGGCATGCAGGGTAGCAATTTTTATTAATTTTCTTTTTAGATGTCCTTTGATTAGGAATGACCTTCTTCATCTACTATCCTGTCTTTTGAGACAAAAAGATTATATTTAACTAGTAAAATTATCACCCCTTTCCTTATTGACTGCTTTGGGAAGCAATGTGTGCCCTTATTCTTAGATATTTTTCATGCCCAATCTGCAAATTTGTTTCTTTCAAAAACACATACAAAGTCTATCTTTTTTTTACTGCTTGCAAGATTCTTCTTCCTTTAACATTGTCATTCAGTCCTTGAACATTATATAAATAATTTTATTGGCTTACCCATTCCTTTACAGTTTGTATCCTTTTTATACATTTGGGTTTCTGGATTAAATTCCACTCTCTTAGCTGAAGCCTTGCCAACATTTTTGTAAGCTGTTTAGCATCATTAGTGATAATCAAAACTATCTTAGCTGAAACTGCTTTCATCTCTTTACAATATAAGAAATAAAGATTATCTAGGTTGTCTTAGCCTTTTTAATATACCTATATTACTTTTTGGTCCCTGTGTGCCCTGCTATACATTCTACCTCTAAAATTAACTTTATTTATTGATGCCCTCCTTCTTGTGATCTTTCCCTTTCCATGTTTTCTTTTTATCTCCCTCATATTATTATTCAGTCCCAGTCAAATCCTCTTGAATACCCTTAGCATTTGATTCCTTTCAGTCATCTTCCTGTTCCTAGGCTTAACAATTTGCGATTCAGTATTACTGTGTTGCTTTTCACTGTCCATGTCAGGCCAAGCTTAAGGGCTTCCTTTTTGTCCTGTGCTGCTATTCTTGATGTGGGAAGTTTAAAAATAAAGCCCCACCTGTATCTTATATTTGTTGTTCTGAGAGATTATGTAACCTTGCTCAATTCCTTCCTTTTCCTTAAAACACTTTTGACTTTATACCCTCCGAAAGTAAGATCAGAAATCTCTCCAGGCTTCTTCAGAATTTGCTTCATGTATTTAACATGGTGTAAATGTAATACTATGTCTCTGGGTTTGTTTGAGGTGGGGAGGGGTTGTAGAGACCTCCATGTGCTGTTACATTTGGGTATGTACAGACATCATAATTTTAGATTGACCTAACTAAGGTTAGGTTGATCTAAATGCCAAGCTGTGGAGACATTTGGGGATTTAAATTGGTCTAAAAATGGTGGGCATGATCTAAGTTCACTTGAATAGGTGAACTAACTTAGATCAGGAATGGGTTCGTCCGATCTATCAAATATTCATTCAGAGCGCAGCTCTGGGGCTGGGAAAACCCAGTTGCTCACTTTAGTTCCAAGGGTGTGCTCTTCCCACCACCTCCCTGCACACTGCCTTAGCTACTTTTAGCTCCCTGACCCCTCTACCTCTGGACAGACAACCACCCTCTGAAGACCCACCAACCCCCAAGTTCCCCCCTGCCAAGTTACCTATGTCAGGTTCCCGACACAGCTCCTGGAACCAGTGAAAATCTTCACGTGCCACTCCCAAACTATGATCACATGGCTTAAAGTAAGCCACATGGGGCACTTTTGCACCTGCTTCAGGGGTGTGGGGCACAGTGCTTTAATTAGAGTGGCTTCAAGAATTGCTCTAATAAAAGTATCACCACATATCATGTATCAGTGTCCCCGTGCTTAAAAATGATGGTGGGGCACTTAAACGAAAGCTTGTTCTATGAACTTTAGTTCAGGTACCTCCATGGCCATTTTTAAGCGTGGGGATGCTGGTGTGTGATAATTACCACACGCTGGAATTCGAGCACGTCAGAGAAGAATCTGCACTCGCGAATGGGTGCCCATGATATAGACCAGGAGTGGTGAAAGTTTGTATGCACCCCTTGTTTTCATCTGTAGGAGGTAGGGGAGAGCTCATCTCAAATGTTCTGCTAGATTCCCTTCTCCATGCCTTTTGGGAGCCCTCTAAGTCTTATGGTATTTCTTCTTTCACAATTTCCCGTGTCTTCAGTTTTCTCTCCAAGCTCCTTTTCTTTTTTTCAAATCATCCTGATTTTATTTTCAAGATTTACTGCTGATTGCAGGTTTTCCTCCACTTTTATCTCCATGTCTCTAACCCTACCTCCATTTTCTTTTGTTTCTGTTTTAGTCTTACTAAACATGGCCTCCAGAGAGGATTTTTGAGGTCTGATTTCCTTTCAGGTCAAAGAAGTAGTTTTTATCTTTCTCTTCAGCTCTGTCTGTTCTGCTTTCCCTGGTATCTTGGATTCTGTAGATCCTGAGTAAGTATCTTCCAACAAGTTTCCTCTTGGGAAGTAGCTTTCAAATTGATCTCCTTATGTAGGGAATGGATTCCACACACAGTGGAAACACTTTGATTGGTGGAATATCAAGACCATTAAAAAGAAGAGAGGGCCATTACATCTGTGGAATGGAGAATTCAGAAAGGATCAGGTATATTGTAATGAGCCATGAAGTCAATGGATTCCCTCAACACTGCCTGACTAGAAATGCTGCTGCTACTGCTAGGCAGTTGGCTTTAAACTTTGGGTAGACCAGGAATCAAATGGGGTGCAAGTACACCAATGTACCTTCCCTGGATCTGTCCTGATATATTTTTCACTGTAGTGGTAGCAGATATATGCATTTGCTAGCTAGCATAGAAATAATGGGGCTTAAGATTTTGGGGTTCTGTTTGCAGTCAAAAGAGGGAGTCCACTTTAGTTCTCATAGACAGAAGAACCAAGTCCATGTTTGGCATGTGTTTTCCTCAAGAGCAGCATAGATGCAGCTTGCACCAGCCATATTGGGTTCTATTCCAGTTTTACGTGAATTGACATTAGGAAATCTCCATCAGGTAAAGTAGGGCTATAAAGGAATATGGCCAGTTATATGGACTGTGTGGTACATGAAGTGGAAGTGTTTGGACTGAGACTCAAGTCTCCTTTAGGATCCAAGCCCTTGCAGTCCTTCCCATGTGCCAAAAAACTAGCTGCTGCTGTTATGACTCATGTGGAGTGCAGATTTCACAGAGATGGTGCTCTGTGCAAGTGAGTTGTTCAGTTTTTTAATCCACAACCTCTGAAATATATCACTGAGCATATACAAGTGGGCAGGAGAGATCAAAGTCTCTCTGATCCTAATGTAACCCTCAAACCCAACTTCAAGTTCCTGTTCCAAACCAGAGAGAGCCTTCAAGATGCCTTGACACATTTACCTGGTTTTGGTAGTCTTCAAATACCCATCTCTCCCCCCCTCCCCCCACCCCATCTTCTTCAAGGGTTCTAAAACATTTTTACTATTTTTGCTGCCATTTTGTTTGTTTCTTTGTTTTTAATTGTCTGAGGCAGAGTCAAGTATATTAAAATTCAGCGTAAGCTTTTAAAGTTGTATGCAACTGAAAATGGAAATAATGAAAAGTTTGGGCAATTTTAACCATTGATATTTCCTCTATAATATGTCTAATTCAGTTGTACTCAACCTTTTTAGACTGAAGGCACGCGTCATCAGGCACCCCTCAGGAAAAACCAGAAAAGTTTTGGTTTTCAAAGAATTCAGCAAGATCACAACAGGTCAGAATCTTTTTGACACTATGAATTCCTTTTAAAAAATCTCTGGATTTATCTTGTAAATCATCTTGTGAATACTGCTTGCACACTTAGCGCTAATATTGTGTGGCACTCTTAAAAGGGTCTCAAGGCACCCCAGGGTGTGATGGCACCCTGATTCAGAATCCTTGGTCTAATTGAGCATAGCATTTGTCTACCTCATCTCACTCTACTAGACCACATAGACAAGAATGAGGCAAGAAAAATCTGGGACTATTAACTGAATTACATGTACATGCTAATTACATGTAGCAATTGCTGGAATAGCCTCTGGATGGATTTATGTCTTTAGGGTATTTCCTATATCCTTGCATAGTTCTGTATCATCAAGGAAGTTAAGATCATCACTGATCAGATGTCTTCCAACGCTACATCTCATTGACTTTTTAGAACTGAAAATTGTCTTTTGCTTCCAAAATTCTCTACGTATATTGTTACCTTAGCAATTTTTAAAGGCATAGCTTAAGGTTAAAATAATATTTTCACATAATAATGTTTCTTATTTGTGTTACTCTTAGGTTTTAACCCTCCTATATAGCTTTTTACTATCTCAGTGTTAGGCTTTTAGTATTAAGCACCATGACAATTCCATTGAGAGAGAAGCTCAGGGATAATTCTGATCAAACTGCATGAAACCAGTGCTAAGCAAAGGAAATTGGCTGGTGTATTTTATGAATCAAAGCAAATTTTCCAATGACACAGATGCAGTTGAATAGCTGCATCTGTGTGACAGCTAAATTATAGGAGTACTTTACACACACATTATCTTGTCACAACATAAGAACACCCAACTGTTCTAAAATACCACTTTCAGAAGTAACATGTAATTTTCCTTTATTGGTGAGGAGGGCCACGAGGCAGTTTCTCTGTTCTGTATATATTTATTTCTAGTGCTCTTTGCAGTCATGAGACAAAATCAAAACATTAAAAAAAGTATTTTCTGAAGAACAGTTCATTTTACTCTCTGGTCTTTTAAGGAAATCTCTTCATCACCTTTGCCTCAACAGCAACTGCTAAAGGAAACTAGTAATTTTCTTTTAACAGTGATAAATGTATGTATTTAACTCCTGATTATTTAAATGACCTAATCTGGAAGGATTTCTTTTTCTTAAAGTACTCTGGAAAGCAGTTACCCTTCAATATTTGTAACAGCATGTCTGTGGCACCTTTCCACAAAGGGATGAGGTATTATAGTTTTCATCTTCAGTTTCTGTTGCTGGGGTGGGAGATGCCATTTGTGTATATGGAAAATATTCCTAGGAGTATTTATGGTGACAGCTTTAGGGTGGGGTTTTCAAAAGCATGTAGGGTTAGTAAATAGTAATACTACTGACTGTAATGGGAGCAGTGTTCAACCAACACACAGTACTACTGAAAACCAGTGCTAGTTTTTAATAGGCCAAGACATTTTTCTTAGCTATGTGTTGAGCTCAGTTTTGTCAGGTGCCTATGGGCAATTTGGTACAGGTGACCTGTAATTAACCCCGTAGTATTGTTAGTAGATGGCCAGGGCTAGAAATTTGATCAGGATATGTATTTTGAGTCTTTCCAAACATTGGGATTTTTGTATCCTTGTTTTTTGCTTCAGGCCATTATAGAGATAAGGGGCAGCAGTAAATTCAGATCCAGTTTCTTGTTTATTTTCAGATTCTCTTATTTCTGTGTTCAGATACCTTTTACCTAATACTAAAAAGGTAAATGGTTAAAAGTAGGGTTTGCTATACATGGCCACAGAGAGCTCTACCTGTAGTGGAACCAAGGTTGTTCTTCTGAGCAAAGGAAAAGGTAGCAAATTATAGGGATTCAGCCTAAATGCTTACCAGACTGGCCACCTCAACAGGAGTCTTCTGCATCTGATTTGTCTGCATCTCTGCACAACGTGTCATAAGGATTGAACTTGGGAATCCCTTGCTTCCATGCGAGTATATGTAGCAATGAGATTGCTGAAGAAAAGTCGTTGAAAAGTTCTTGAAAGGAATATGACTATTTGTTTGATATACAGTATAGGTCAAAACCTCTAATCCATTCTTAAGGTTGATCCTTAAGCATTGGGACTGCTAATTTAACAGTTCAGGAAGTGAACCAAATACTTTTTGACATTGTGAGTTGGAGTACTATAATGCAATGGACGATGATGAATTCAGCTATGGCATTTATTGATGCATTTTCTGGGCTTTTTCTTTCTTTATAGGATTTTACAGGTGCTGATGATATCCAGTTTTAGACTAAGTTCAAGGCATGATGTTTAAATGGTTTGAGGTTGGTACAGCAGATGATTGGTGTGGACAGGGAGTTGGTGTTACCTATTTTGTGTGAGGGAGGCATGCAGCTGACTGTTAATGGATTGTGTGATGGGTCATCAGCCTCAGAGCAGAGGGATGAGAGTGTGAGAAACTAAAATAAACAGAATTAGGTGACAGTAGAAGAAAAATGAAGAAATGAGGATGACGTAAGTGTAGAAATATAATTTCAGCATTGCTAACTCATGATTTTAAATATCATCATACGTAGTACTTGGAGTCCTACCTTCTACAGCTTTCACTGGGAAAAGAAAAACGGACTTTTTAACTACTTTATTTCATGAAAGATAAGATACAGAAAGCAAAAAACCCATCAAACCACATCAAAGAGAAACCATTCCAGGACATTCAGAACATCACACCGTGACAAACACCTTCACAGTAGTACACATCGTGCCTAACATGCCATATAGCCCTCGAGAGATGAACAGTTCCACCCTTCCCTGTCCCATAGTACACGTGCAAAAACCTTCAGCATCTCACCCCAAGAAAAACAAAAGCAGCCTGGTGAGGGCCCAGGGCATGGCACAAGCCAGAAGCCACAGTCCGCCACCGTGCCCGCTTGGTCGCCCAGACCGGTCAAGACATCAGATTGCGTATTTGAGACAGCTGTCCTCCACATGGCACAGTGCTCCCTCAAGGGCCCAGAGTGCCTCAAAGGCGGGCACCCCCCACTGGAGCACAGCGTGCTCAAACTCCAGCGAGAGGCGCACCCGCACTAGAAGGCTGAAAAGTCGCGGGGCATCATCTGAGCCGGTGCCGGCAAGCCGGTTACGGCGGCTCTTGAGGACAGCCACCTTGGCCTGGCCCAGTAAGAAGTTGGCCAGGCAGATGGCGCCCCGCTCAGCCGCCTGGTATGGGTAGGAGCACATGTAAGTGGTCTCCGAGAGGCTCCTGCCCAGCGCCCACAGCGGCGGCTCGAGGGTGGCAAAGAGCGACTACAGGCGGGGACAGTCCAGGAAGGTGTGGAAGAGATCCTTCTCCACGCCCCGAGGGCAGAAGGGACAGGCCGTCGAAGCGGCTGGGTCAAAGTGGGACGCAAACATGCCAGTGGCTAGGATGCTGTGCAGCAACCGCCACTGCAGGTCGCCAGTCTTCTTGGCGGTCGGCGGCTTATACAATGTGCGCCACAGAAAAATGGAAGGCTATAGCTCTCAAAGAAAAGCCTGAAAGTATAACCCAGGTGGATTCCAAAGCTTCATAATAAGCAAAAGGCAAATAAGAACAACTCATATATGATGAAATCTCATGATTTTTAAGCCACTCTTTGAAAAGTTGGGAGACTACTTTATAATTTTAAAAGCCTGTATTAGACTGCATTGATTCTTCTTAACTGTTGTTTAGCCTGCTTGGTATATCTCTCTCATCTCATTCTAAAGAAATATTTCTGTCACATAATAAAAAGTGAAGGGCTAAATAAAAAGTGAAGGGCTATCCTATACATAACATATGCACATAGCAGCTTCTGCTATCATCTTCCATAAATAAATTCTGAAATACTTCTGTCTTGTATTGAGGTTTTTTGCTGCGCATAATTTTGGCTAAAAGCATATAAAATATATGTAGTATATGTGCTATTAATCTGTTAATTTCCAATCAGTTTGTGTACGTGTTATTCCTTTTAATATATGTGCATATGCCATTTCCCTCTCCTTCAGAATTGTTCTTCAGAATATTTCTATCAGAAATCTTACTTGGAAAGTAACAAGGATCTAGTCAGGGAACTGAATGCTACCATGTGACCTTTGTGTCTAAGCAAAACAGTTTAAAGATGCAGCATCAGCTATTCAAAGCATTACTTGCAGTGAACAATTTATAAGCAATCCATAGGTGGAAATTCATTAGCATAAAACATTTATCAAATAATTTTATCTAGTGAATGATTGTGAAGAGACCATGATCTGTTTGCAGATGGGGAAAAAAAAGGGTTGAGCCAGATGATAAATTGTTGCTGTAAATAGTTTGCCTGGCTAGTGTTTAAGAAGTAGAGGTCTAAATCGTTGAAGTTATGGAAATCCTGGTTTTAGTCCTGCTGTGACTGAATCTTCCAGACTCTGTTTAATCCATTCAAAATGAGTTTCTACATATGTGGAAATAAAATTAGCATAATAAATGTGAGTAGAAATTAGAGATATACCAACTGTTCAATTAATTCCTGATAAAGTTACATTATTTTACCCATTGTTTCAGGTGAAATTATCATATATTTATCTTACATACCTTCATAATTGGGCTTTGCTAGAATGATTGAGAATAAACTAAATTCTCCAGTCTGTTAATATCTTGATTCCTTCCTCAAAAATTAATAGCAATCGCCTGTATCTCTCTACTTGTTAAGGGTGCTAATTTTGTTTCTTCATTACATACATTGATTTTTTTTGTAGTTCAAGGAATTACCCACTGAAAATGAGTTCTAAATGTGTTCAAATAAGAATCCAGCATAGATTGGGATTTTGCTCTTCTGTCCTTCAAAATGTTACAGATTAGTGTAGACATGTGATTTACACTGGGATTCTGGACTACAGAGACAGTCATCAGAGCAGTAAACCCATTTCAACTTTGTATCAGAAGGTCCACCATAATTTCATAGCATGGGCCACTCTAATATGTTGAGGCCTTCCTTCACGGGCTATGAGCTCATTCTTTTCATTAACAATTGCATGAGATACTTAGCTGCTTGTTTAATTTAATTCTGGCCACTCCTAAAATACGTGTACAGATTCTTCTTTTTTTTTTTGTGTGGAACCGTTACCAAAATAGACTGTACATCTTTAAAGAAGTAAGGCAGTTAAGACTTTTTGCTGGAAGGGTGCATATTATGTATTACCACCTTGTAATTTTGAGAGCCATGCAGTTATTTTAGTTTTCATATTCTCCGCTTTGGACGAACATTAACTTATTAACTCATAAAAGAACTAAGTAAAACTTTTTATGATAAAATAAAAAGTACGCACACACACACACACACACACACACATATATACTTGGTATCTATCTATCTATGGTATTATTCTGTATATCACTTCACTATTATAAATTAGACAGCTAGATAGATGTTGGAGGGTGATCTTTTCCCCCAGCTCCCGGTCACCTGTTATCAATTGCATACATCTTGAATCTGCAATATGAAGATTGGTTGCCATAGAAAAAAATTGTGATACCTTAAATGAATGCATTTTGTGATCAGAAAAATTCAACCAAAATGCTGATGCTGATTCTAATGAGGCACACACAAAGATATTTGAGACAAAGACAATGAATAATGAAAATATATGTATGTTACATTCACAGCAATACTTATTAAATTGTACTGTTATGTTATATCCTATGTATAGAGCACAACACATTATATGGTGCTATACAGTACAATGTAAATACTTCATTTTTATACAGCATTTTTTATGACTAAAAATCCATAAAAGCTGGAGTTGTTTGTTCTTGTTGAAACAAGTCTATGATAAAAAAATCCCCTCTATCACAAGAATGTTGCAAGGGTGAAATATGTGTGCAAATGTAGTATAAATGCATATTTATACACTCCTTTCCAGCTGGTCTCAGTACGGTTATGAATCATGTGAGTCATTACATTGTACCATAGAAGTATATATTTGCTTTTTTTAAAAGCAGGGAATTTGAATGCTATTTTAAAAAATTAGTCTATTAGTTATTTGAATAACAAATATGTGATTATAGGATAAGGATATTGACAGACATGAACCTGCACAATGTCCTGCTGATTTGAAGCAATGCAGATTTATTGTTATTGTCACTTTCGTATATTAATGGGTCCATGTAATCCATATTGTAATATTGAATTTTTAGGTGACTAGTAAATATGCCATTTGAATTAAGCATGTTGTTCACTTAATGGCCCTACAATACATAGATATTTTGATGCTGTTTGGAAAAATGTAGTTGTTCCTTTTGGGATTTCAGTACTTTGCTTTTTTATTAGAATATTATCTGTTCAGATTAATATTTTTAATGGTCCATTGTACCAGATGCTTTTTATGCTGCCCTATAAGCATAGGTTGCTGGTTTCCCTAGGAGGTGTGGCTATCCTTGTGTACCTGGACTACCGCTTACATGCTGGCAATCCACAGCCAACTCTAAGCTTGTAACAGAGAAGCAGCTCGCACAAAACTATCTTTTATAGTCTGCTTTCATTCTGCCTGTCCCAAGTAGAGATGTTTTGTCCAGTGAGAAGTAGGACTAGGGGTTCAACTAAATAAATTAAGTCAGACTATGGGCAGCTCCTCCAGGATCACCCCAAGACTCCAGGGCAGCCTCCCAGTATAATATGATATATAGAATAGTACCATCAAGGCATGGCAGACAAGGCAGAGAGGGGGAACACAGAGGAACTGGAGTGTGGCAGGATTAGCGGTTACCAAGGGGTACCATAGCCACCCACAGGGGCTGATCCTGTCACAGATGAGTAATAGCAAAATCCGCAATGTACTGGGAGCCCCTAGCAAGATCTATATGAAGTAGAGGGCCTTCTTTGTAAAGGAGAGATGGATGATGGATTTAGGTGAAAAAGGCAGACATGTTTGGTTGACGATATAATGAGTTCTTTGGATATGGTACAAAATCTTTATCAAAAAGGACAGAAAATGTTATTATCTAGGGCCAAGGTAGACTATATTATCAGGTTTAAAAATATTGACATGTAGCTAGCCTGTTTTAACTTCAGTATTGCTATTTAAATTATTCTCTACAGTTTACTCCCACTCAAGTTTATAGTCAGAAGTACTCAAAAAAACACTTTGATGGCAGAATTGGGAAATCATGCATGTTCTTATCTGTTTATAACTTTGTAAGAGGCATACCAGGAAACAAACAAATACTTTGACTCTAAGGTTTTTAATTTTAAACACATCAGTTTAAGAGTGTTCTGGATGGAACACTGTCCTAATGCAGCCATGCCATTCCAGTACTTTATCTATTGTTAAAGCTGCTTTCCATCATGGTTTATTTTTTGCTGTTAGCTTTGAAAAGTAAGAACCATGCATCAATAATTAAAGGAACAATTGCAGCTGAAGCTTCAGTTAGTTATTTTTCTCCCATCTTGACATTTTTTGAGTCAACAGAACCAACAACATCAATATGAAGCAGATTATTTTTAGCCGTTTTTCAGCTATAGTGCTGTAACTTTAAATTAAACATTGACTTAGGCTATTATGAAATGCCTGATTTCTCTGAAATTTCAGTGATGTAGAGGATCCATATGCATGACCTCAACATTTTCATTATTATCAACTATTATATTAAAAAATAACTGCTCCTTGAGAATATTCAGTGGTACGAAGCAATGACTTTAATACCTATGTGCTTGGTTTGGAGTATTGTTAGGTCCATTAAAGGCAACCTAGTGGATAGAGTATGCTGCTGGGACAGGTTATTTGTTGCTAGCCTGCTGGGTGATCTCAGTATCCTGTGCCTCAGTTTTAATATACATAAAGTCAGGATTGTGATATAGACTTCGTTTTATAAGGGACTTTCAGACCAGTGATGAAATGTACTCTAGAAAGGAGAAGCCAGAGTCTTATTAGGCCCTGGCACAGTTTACATTTAAGGCACTATTAAAATGTTAATTTTGCTAAACCTGGCCATACCTTAAAGCGAAGTTTAAGGTGTAATAATATAGCAAGTGAATCACTAGGATATTCCACATATAATGTGTAATTTATTTTTGGCTCATTTATATCATGCTTTAAACTGAACTAATGCCATATCAGGACTGACCCATTGACAGACACCAATGTTCAGCTGAGCATAGAGATCCAACATTAGGCAGTCTCAGGGTTTGGGACACAGCTGTCCCCTACCTGATCAGTGGGATTGGGTTTAGGAGTAGCATTAGGTTCTGGACCTGGTAATCCTGTCTGATCCCCAGAGGTAGATGGAGGGTGGCATTGTGAAGCTAACTTCAGGGAGCCCTGAACCTTTAAAAGGTCTTGGGCTGGGCTAACAGTCATCTGATTATCAACGCAGGCCAAGACATCACCAAGGCCAGCTGACAATTGGGTTATTGCTGGCTCAGATGGACCTATGTGCACTTCTTTTTCAATTTGCCAGTGCATGGGGAGCCTGGGATTATGTTCAAGTAGTACAGCAAGTAGCAATGTCATGATTGGGATCTGATCTCTGATCCCAACAATTGTGCTTCCTGTCATGTATGTGTGGTATGGTAGGAGGTATGATTGTTGGGGCTGGGGAACAGAACTCATTGTGCCATTAAATGAACATGTGCTGGGGCAGAGGGTTAAGCTCTGTACGTACAGTGTAAGCTGTGTCCTAAAGAGCCTTGTTGTAAAAGGATAGGATAGACAAAAAATTGGCAAAATGAAGTGATAATACCTGATGGTGAGAGAAGCTCCAGGTAGATTAAGAATCAGATCCAACACCCATTGTAGTCAAAGTACCTTATTAAGGTTACAAAAGAATCCATCACACAGCTGGGAAATAGACCAAAAGTTTCTGAGTCCTAGTTCAGTGATTTAATTTCCAGTCAATGTTCACTTTTCAAGGCATGTTTACTTTGTAAAGTGCAAAATACAAAAACTGTAGCAAGTACATTTGTTAGCTGTGGGCAGGTGATGCTCCATCCTGTTGTTTATCTTTCCCATCTCTGCAGAAGTTCCTTTAAAAATATTGAGTGAGATTTGACCCAAGACCCATTTTTCCCCCAAACTAAAAACCCAGAGAAAGCAGTGCCACCCAGTGCCTGCATTCTGGATATTTTGCATCAGAAGGAAGTTGATTGCTGCCAGAACCGACACTCTTGAACCTATTTTTTCCTCTTAAATGAATAATAATATAAGGTCTCTATTTAACCACTGTACTGGAGTCCTGTTTGAAGACCAAATGCATGCAGCCTGAGGGCTCTTGCCTTTGTATTTACCTGGCTCACTTAAGCACCAGACTTTTATATCATAAGGCTTATTTTTTAATTCTCTAAGTAGTTCATTTTTTTTTCTCACTTGAACATTAGGACTACTTCATTTTACTGCTGCTGGTTAGCTTCATTTATAGCTGTTTCAGGCTCCCTGTTGGGGAACATTTACATTTGAAAGTTTTTTTTCCTAGGCCTAGCCATGAATGGTGAAGTGTGGGTGTGAGGAGGGTGTCACTGAATATAAATTTCTCTTTCCTATTGCAGTTTAGAATATACAAAATATTACAGAGCTGATAGACAGCGCTGTGATTTGGTTAAAGTTCTGCATGACAAAGACCACAGTGACTTTAAATCACAAGAGCCCAGCCATGGTTTAAAAAAGCATTTCTTAAAATACTGCACTGAAGCTTGACTCTTCCAAACTCCAAGATCTAATATCCAACTTAAAAAAATTTAGAAAAGTAGATTTAAAGATACCCATTGGATCTGATTCTCCTCTCACTTCCAGTTTGCTTTACATTTATATCTCTGTTGACCTCAGTTATTTTTCTTACTCCAAACTTACACCACTGTGAGTGAGTATAAATTCAGCCAAGTAATAAGTGCACTCTGCAATCCAGCACTGTGGTAAACCCTGCCATCACACTGACACTCCATCTGAAAATCTTAAACTGTCATTCAATAAAAGTATCATTTTACAATACCTTCTGAATGACTCCTTTATCTGTTTTAACCAGCCAGGAAATGCTCAGTACTATGGTATTTGACAGACCCAGGAGAGAGAAGCCATATCATTCATGCAGCCTGCTCTGCAGGCATAATGAGTTTTGGAGTGGGCTTGACGTATCTTTTGAATGCCTACCAGTTTGAAGGCTTTCATATCAGGCAAGAAAGATCTACAGAAGCTGTAGTTGTGCAACTTTATCTAGTTTGGTGGTGTTCATGATACAGAGACAGAAACCAGTACGTGGAATGGGGATCAGGGAGGTAAAGGTCCACAGGCATTGTGGTTATCCCGCCCTCTAACACCTTTTCTCCTTTGTCTTCTGTAGCTAAAATTTGTTTAGATAATCAGGCTGATTTAGGAGTGAAAGAAAAAAAGATTACTATGGTAGAAAAGCAGGCTTTCTCACCTTTTCTTACCTTTTCCAGTATGAATACTAGGAAGAGGATTGGAAAAAAGCTGCAAAGTTTCAGACATGTAATGATGCAGCATGTCTGGAAAAGGAAAAATACCTTCTTGCCTTTTTGTTTGCTAATAAACTCTATTACCAGTTAATCAGGGGAATTTCATTTTTGCCATAGAGGGCACATTCACACATGCATTTACTCCAGCCTAAGTTTACTCTGGTGTAAGCTATTCTGGTGTAAGAGTTTTCAGGTAGGTGTCTGCACATGCAGAGATTAGGGAGCAGATTTGCACCAAGTTTCCTACAGTCCTGCAATGGGCCAATATTACAACTCGGGGGAGCTCCAGATCTCTGGCTGTAGCTGTCAGCAACTGGCACCTATTTTCAAAAGGCAGCCCTGCTCCCTGCACTCTGGCCAGCCACTTACTTGCCCAGGAGCAGTGTGCCCATTATAGAGGCAGCACATGGGAGCTCTCTCCTTGCCCACTCTGCAGCTCTTGCCATGACTGCTTCAGCTCCTGCCCCTGGCAGCAATGACCAGCACCCCATGCTCCTGCTGGCCACTCTGCAAACAGAGCCCCTCCACCAACCACCCCACTCACCAACAATAAAAAGTCCTCTTTCCTGTACAAAGTATGTACAAAGAGATTTTGAGGTGTCCTAGAGTGGGGGGTTCATGGGCTGGGAGTGCCTAAGGGGCAGAGCCTGGGGGCAGGTGGCCAGCAGCCTGGCCACTTTCTGTTTCCCTGTGGGTGTGGATGCCACAGCGGTGAGTGGGAGGCTCACTCAGGGGCAATGGCAGCCGGTGCTTTCCTGGCACAGATGGATCTCCCTCTGGCACTTCTCTAAGCAGTTCTGGCTCCATGCCCACGTGGAGCTGGGGCAAGTGGCAGGGCTGGGCCCAGGTGGGGAGGCTGGGTGGTGGGACACCCAGGGTGGTGGCCAGGCCAGGGGCTTCTGGCAGCGGAGGACCTCTGCTAAGGTGGGGGTCTGCTGCAGGGCAGCAGGTGTCTGTCAAAGGGTGTGTGGGGCTAGGGGCAGCAGCTGGGGAGTGAGCAGCACAAACACGACCACCAGGGCCAGAATGGTGTCCAGCACCTGATGGTCATCGTCCATGGGCTGCACTGCCCAGCCCAGGATGACATTCTGCTTCCCAGAACCTGGAGTCACTCATACTCCAGGCCCAGGAGCTTGGCCTGGAACTCCCAGTCTGTCTGGTCCTGTGCCTCCTCATGGTGGTCCCTCGCCTCTTCATTCCAACCTTGTGCATCCTCCTGGGTGACATCTTCTGCACACCAGGTCCGTGCATCTTCCAGCCAGTCTTGTGACATCACAACCAGTTGCTGCAGGAGGCCAGTCCTGTCCTGGGTCTTCCTCTGGTGGAGCCCCTATTGTGCATGGTGTGGACAGTGCATGAGGAGCTGTTTGTGTGCACCAAGGGATGTCCAACCCACTGCACCCTGTGCACCTGGTAAGGGACCCTGAGCTATAATGGTGTGGGGAGCGGGCCTGAGCCTGCCTACATCCTCCACAACTACCTGGAGGTCTACCTGTTACTGTGCTACATGTCCCTGCCCTCTGCAGCTGAGGAGGACACTGTTGCCAGCATTGACGTGCTCCTCGCTGTCTCCCGCCTCACTGCATGGTATGGTGGGAAAACCTGGGGCCAGGGCTGTGTGGGCTGGCAGGGTTGGGGGGTAAGAGTGGGGTCTAGGGGCAGGGGCAAGGAGGGCCCTCCACGTGGACCTGGGTGGCATCTGGCTCCAAGTAGTATCCTCCAATGTCTAGGGGTATGCTGTGCAGGCACCCAGCCAGGGGTGCCCTTGGATAGGGGTTGGCACTGCTAAAAACTGATTGAGTCATGGCTGTTCATGTCTCATGGCTAATCCTGGGGCTGCAGAGCTGGTGAGGCAGGCGCTGGCCAGGGCTCCCCAAGCTGACAGTGGAAACTGCAGCTGGGGGAGCATGATGGGACAGGGTGCTGCATGCTTGAGGGGCCCTCCTCCAGTGATGTGTCACCAGAGATGCCAGGCCAGGTCAGGGACTTGCGGCGGGCTGCCCATGCTACTAAAGTTAGCACAGCTGTGGCCTGGGTCCTGGGGCACCAGGACAATCATCAGTTTTCACATAAAGGCCCTCAACTAATGGGCACAGTTGGACCAACGATTGTGGTTGGTCCTGATGACCCACTGTGCCTGCCAGGCCTTGACCTTTATGTGGCAATGCTGTGCCAACCGGTTGTGCCTGTGCTTCTGCATCTGGCCTGACAGGGCCTCATAAATGTAGGTTTTGGAACACCCACCCAATGCAAATTGGTATTGCACTTCTGCCTCACTCCACAGTGTCATGAGGTTGGCAGTCTCCTCATTCCAGTTGGAACACCAGGTGCAGGGCACAGGTGTTGGCATGGATATGGGCATGGGTCTGTGCAGCCATGTGGCAGAGATAATGCTCCACAGCACCTGCATATGCAGGGAAGGTTGCTGGGGCTGTGCTGCAGGCAGTTGGTGCTGGCCCTGCTGGCCAGAAGCTGCTTGCAGATAGCTCTGGTGACTAGCAGGCCTGGCCAGAGGCTGCAGCAGCCTGCAGCATCCTGTTGACCCGGACAGCAATCTCCTGGCAGCTATGCAGCAGTGTAGTGCCAGGCAGCAGCGCTGGGAGGCAGGTACAGCTATGCTGTGGCTTGCCCAGAGGGATCACAGGGGCCTACAGTGCCCTCAGGCTCCCTGTCTATGTGCCTCAGGGCTCAAAATGTCTGCAGGCTTTTATAGCCTGCAAATAGGGGCCGCCATAGAGGAAACCCAGCTCTGGGCCAGGAGAGGTTCCTAACTTGCAGCCCTTGGGCTGGTCTCAGGTTGACCCCCTAGTGGCTGGGCAGACCTGGGAGCAAACTTGCTCTACACATGCATTACTGCACATTAACTAATCCCACTTAAATTTGCTACTTGCATTTGCTACTTGCATTAAGATTTTATATTGTACAATAAGCATACATATATGTAGACCTATGTCCTTACCAAGCAGTAAACTATGCTAATGTGCAATAACATGTCTTGTGTAAACGTGCCCAGTGAGTCTTATACCTCTCAGCAGGCATCTCCTTACAACAGTAGTTCCCAATTGCTTCTGGCCCATTGGCAACACTATTGAACAAGCCATGGGCTGTGGGTAGCATTATACTTTGCTCTCCCTTTCCACCAGAATAAGAAAAGTAATAAGAAATTTTGTGGTGAGCAAAATTTCATGTGGCTGCAAACAATGTCTGAGAGTCTCATGGGTAATAGTATTTTAGAAGCCATGGGAGTCACTACCTTAAGGAAGCAGGGGATGGCCTGGCCATATTACTGTATTTCATAGATATTAGGGTCAGAAGGGACCTCAGCAGATCATCGAGTCCGACCCCCTGCCCCGGGCAGAAAAGAGTGCTGGGGTCAGGTGACCCCAGCCAGGTGCATGTCCAGTCTCCTCTTAAAGACCCCCAAGATGATCTGAGTCCAAGACAGCCCTGAATTTAAGACCACTCCCCCAATAATCAGATACTAGACAAGAAACATTTACAAATGTTGTTACAATTTTCCATATTTAGAATCTAATTATAGTAGGGCTGTCTTAAATTTGTCCCCTTCCTTCCCCACTACAGCAGTAAGGAAAGCAGTGGCTGATGGGTAGACAGTGGGGAGGTGGTAGGGGGACAGGTGGTTGGGGGACTGTAGGGGAGCAGATGGTGGAGGACTTATTAGGGAAAATGGCTTGATCCTGGCCCTTGCTCTCCATGCTTTGCTTCCCATCACCTGCTCCCCTTGCAGCCTCTGCCTCCTCTACATCCTGTCTTCCTCCCCCTGAAGAATCTGCTTTCCCACCTCCTCCCCTGCATCCTTAATCCCCCACCCCCCTGTCGTCTCTTCCCTAGTCTCCCTCCCCCTGCCACCTCTCCCCACTGCTAACCCGTTCTTTGGCTTTGGCAGGCTCTGGCCCTGCTCCGGGCTGCAGCATGGAGCACATTTATGTTCTAGTCCCAGCCTGGCATTGGAGCATTAAATGTGCTCCATGCTGCAGGCTAGAGTAGGGCTGGAGCTAGAGCAGGTGTAAGTAGTGGTGGGGGTAGAGAGGGGAAAATGCATTGAGGGAGAGGGGTTGATGGGGAAGAGATGGCAGTAGGTAGGGGACCCAAGGCTTCTGTGGGGAGGTCAGTTGGAGGGCGAGTGATGCAGGGGTGGGAGGGCAGAGATGGCTGAGGGCAGGTGTTAACTCCAGCCTGAACCCTGGAAAAAAGTCTAGTCTTGGAACTGAGTAAATATGGTAAAAGAGTGGATTATTCTTGCCCACAAGGGGTGCATCTACACCTTATGGCAACATACAATGTGCTATGGTTATGTAGCGATCACGTGGGTCTACACATGATTACCAGCTATGTCGCCGTAGTGGTATGCTCCCTGTTTATAGTGTGCTGCTATGACGACAAAGTGGTGAAATCTAACCAAGTACTGCACACCCAGTGCAGTAACTGCCTGTACTGTGCTGTGCTTTAGTACTTCCAAAAGGAAGTGCTAAGGCATGGCACTGTAGCACCATTGCCGTACGGCGATGTGTAGATGCATCCAGTATAAACAATACTGAATTCTGTTTCTGGCAATGATGTCTTACTCCTCAGTTCATTTTCTGCTTCAATTTCTCACTTGCCTTCGGGTGAGAAATTGAAGCAAAAAATAATCCTTAACATTACATTACATGTTTCTAACTATTGGTTCTTTTTTAATCCTGGTAGCTAGCTGTACTGAAGGTGAAATATTCCCCTATGCCAAAAAGCAACACAAGACTGACACGTCCTGTTAAGAGAACTTCAGTGGTGTATTGGCCTTGCTCTAGCCTTCTGCAGAGGAATGAGCTTCATCTGAAAAAAGCTTTTGTGACAAGTGATACATTTTCAGGATTGTGTTCCCTGGTTAGTATACGAGTCTGACTATTTATGATTATGAAAGTGTAAGAAATTATGGTGGGAATGACTAGATCTAGACACTGGTTCACTGGAAGTGTTGATTTTTTTTTTCTTATCTGCAAAATTCAAATATTTAATGGATCAAATGTTAAAGTAATACATCTTTTAGTATCAGCTAAGAAAAAACATACTAATGCAAAATTGGAAACATATTGGGAAAAATGGATGTTTAGAGCATATGTTTTTACAGATATGAACAGTAGTTTTTCACCTAATTTAAGAACTAGATTTCTAGGCATAGAGAGGGAGGAATTAAGAAGTAACCCTCACAGTAACCCTCACAATGATTATGAAAAATAAATTAATTAAATTAGACACATATTTCAGCTGAAATATTGTATATTTTAATATGTTAAAGAAAATAGGGAGTGTTTTGCAGTAGAGAGGTTTTAGTGAACTTTTTTGCAAGTTCATTCAAGCTCAGAAGAGATCTCCTGAGGACTGGGAAGCAATGAATGTAATGTTATTATTCAAGTATGGATCTGGGGACAGGTTCAGAAATGACAAACTAGTCATGCTGACGTCAGTTGTGTGTAATGTCTCAGAAACTATTTTAAGGGACGAATTGGAGAACATCTGGAATGTGATGTTTTGTTAAGGTCAGCCAGTATAACTCCAAGAAGAGGTAAATCATGCCTCCAGCTTACTCAAATTCTTTCACACAATGAAAAGTACACATGGTGGCTACAATTTATTTCGTTTTTAAGGTAATTTTATTTAACTTCACTCTAGGACTATACCATTTAGATATTTTGTAATGTTTCTGACATAGGATCACCTTTTTCATAGTCTCCCTTATGTGAATTAGCTTATAGTTGTTATCGGTGGGGGGGGTTTTGTACGAATAAATTGTGCTTTAGAAATAGTACCAGTATTAATGCTGTTTTAGTTACCTAAGTCACAATGGGATACATATTATTTCACTTTACTTGCCAAAAAGGCATATACATATCTGCAAAATTTCAGTTTCAGGCACAGTTTGAGATGCATTATCTTTTAATGGGGGGGGGAGAGGGGGAGTAATCTTAAATTGCCTTTGCAGTGCTACTGAGCATGCTCAGTAGTTCTGCACTCTGGTTAGGCAACTGTGTGATGGGGAAAACAGATTCCCCCATGTGTGCATGTGAGGCTGGGTAAGTCCACCTCCCCACAATACCCCAGACAGGGTAGCTGGGAGGGCCTCCCCACCTGGGCCTTTTGACAGCAGCAGCCTGACTGTGCAAAAATATGTAACGTGTGTAAGCTTCCATAGTATGTCCATGTACCCTACAGTCACTTTAAAACCAACGAAAGAAAAATGTCTCTTAATATCCAGATTATTTGTGGTCTCCTCATCTGATTATGGATAGACTAAACTTATCATGTACTATACTGAATTGCTATGATAAATTGTGAATCTCTAGTGAATCAATTAATAGATTCTTAATAAATACTTTCCAGTAGTCCAATTCCCCAACCCAAGTTACTCTCTTGCTGATCAAATTAGCAAGGTTAATATTTGTTAAGTTGTCTCCTGAGGCTTATTTGCCTTACTGCCTAAAACGGCTGTCCACTTTTTTCTAGTTACTCTCCAATTTTACTATGCCACCATTAGTTTTCAAGGCTGGCTGCCTATATATGTGTTCTGATGCTTTCTAATTAGAACACATTGGAGTAAACTTGACTAACTGAGTCTACACATTCTAATTAAAATGTTTTAGCAACTCTGCAGCACCATGTGTATTAAGCCCCTCCCCCCCATTTGAAAATGGCCTTGGGGGTGCTTTAACTAAAGTTAATCAAATTAGCTTTAAAGTGCACTGTGGCCATTTTTAAATGTGCAAAGCCTTAATATACGTGACACTGCGGCACCTTAATTAGAATGGCTCTCCAGGAACTACTCTAATTAAAACACCCCCTCCTCACTACCCCTGAGTGTATAGGCAGCCTATGTGCCTTTGCTTTAGCTTTAGTTTTCTTTTCTCTACCTGCCTAGCTATCTGACAAGAGCTACTGTGTAAGAGTAGTTGATTGAGAGCCAAGATTGAGCACTTTAGCATAATGGATGGGGCAGAATAAGAGTTTAAAAAAAAATTTGGGTTGATTCTGAAACATATTGATGTGTTTAATTCAGTTCTTTCTCTGTACTTCTATTCCAGTCTAGAAGCTTGAGTCAGGACTGATACAAAAGCTTTTGGAAAAAAGAAATCTAACATGTCATAGAAAAATCTCTCTTTTGCCACATTTAACATTGTGAAATTGTGTCTTGAATATTAGCTGATAACAGCTTTCAGTCCGTTGTTAAAAACCCTGGAAAATGCCCATATACAAACTATAACTATATAGAATTGTGAAAATATTCACTTCATAGTTCTGTTCTTACTTTACCACTTGCAGATTTCAGTTGAATAAGTTTTGCAGTAGCGTGTGACACGTGGGGTGGCATTCACTTCTAGAAACTTCTATTTGAAAGGTAGACAATGACACAGATTGGTTCATACAAAGTGATTAATTTATCACTGATGCTTAATTAGAATCCAGAAAAAGGACTATGCTACCTGTTTGGTTAAATAAAACTTTGTTTTGGTTTTACTAATGGGTAGATCCTAATTTACTCATTTAAAGAAAATAAATAATAATTATACTAAGTATATTAGTAGATTCACTAATGGGTAATGGCTGCTTGCAAATGTTAAAAAAAACAACCAAAATGATGCTTTAAACTTCATATGGTCCTGTGCCGAGCCCAGCACATGCCCAGAAGAGCTTTAGATAAAAGCAGCAAAGAGCCACACTGAAGTGCCCAATCTATACAGATGCTGCAGAGCCAGGTCAAAGTAACGTGCTGTTTCTTCTGGTAAAGCATTTTTTTAATGTCTTTAAGCAGCCAGTATGTCCAGTTGCTGCTATGTGCACCAGAATGGGGTAGCTGCAAGTCAGCCATTTACAGGGCACCTATACACAAGCAGCGAGGCTGCTCCAATGCATTGTAATTACAGTGCTTCAGAACAGACTCAATTAATTAAGTCTGCTGGAGCGTGGTAATTACTGTACTCCAGCAGACTCCACTGTTTCGTGTATCAGTGTCCCTGTGCTGAAAAATGGTGGCTGGGGGGATGCTTTATGTAAAGCTCATTCAACGAGCTTTAGTTAAAGTGCCCCAGCTGCCATTTTTCAGTGCAGGGATGCTGATACACAACGTGCTTTGGGCGCTTTAATTAGAGGAGCTCTTGGAGCTGCACTAATTAAAGGGCCCCTCCCCTCATTCCTGGAGCATGTATATAAACACTTATAGTTCCTTGACTCTCTGATATATCGTTTACTGAGGATATCTTCATTAGGGGATTTTAGTGATGTCAAGAGAACATACTAGAACAAAGAATCTGGCCCTAAAATGGAAAATATCAATAATATTTTGCTTATCATTCGGCAAATTGCTAATTTTAAAATGTTTTAAAAATGTTATTGATGGGAAAAACGAGATGGACACAGGGACAAAATATGAGGCTTAGAAATATGAATAGATTTACTTTTTTTCCCCCCTTTGTTGGCATTGTAGTTATTTCTGATTATAGACTGGAAAAAAGCTTTCTCTTTGTACCCTGTAAGAGCACTGAAAATTAATCTTATGAATAATGAACAAGGTATGAAAATTAATCCTATCTGGGAATATTTAAATTGATATAAAAAAGCTTGTGGGTAAGCATTCACCCTAACCATTAAACTCCAACTACAAATCTTGATGGAGATTTTTGTACTTCTCCCCTAAAAATACAAAAACACGACTAAAAATATCTTTTAGTAATGTACCGCTTGGATGTCCATACAAGAGTTTCCCTTCCAAATGAAATGCTACACTAAAAAAAAAAATTAAATATGTGACTTTAATTTAATAAGACTAAGAATCACAGAAACCATTTGAATTAAGTGCTAGTGAGGTCATTCCCTTTGCTCTTTCTCACATTTTATCAGAATGAAAAGATAATGTTTCAACTAGAGCTGGTCAGAAAATCAAGTAGTTTATGAAAATTTTTAAGATACGGAATTTGAATCTAAATAAATGCATTCAAAACTGAATCCTTTTTCATTCAAAAAATATCTGAAATAACACTGCAGTGGATCTTAATAATTTTCAATACCATAAAAAGACGTAGATTGGTAAATGACAATTTTTCATTTGTGAAGAACTAGTTTTTAATAAATGAAGTATTTTAATAACCTTTTTTAATGGCTTGACATTTACTGGTATTATGAGCCTCAAAGAGGGGGGAGGGGTTTTGATCTAGACTTTTGATTAAAAGGCTAGGAAATGTAGTTAAAATATACATATTTTGTCAACTACTTTATTCTCAAGACATTTCCCAGAAGAGATTTATGATGGTTTATTTCCATATTTATTTAACTCAAATGGCACTTTTCCCATTTTAAGCACTTCAGTACCTGTAAAAAAAAGTAATCTTCAGTGCAATCCTGTGAGATGTGTTGTTATTTATATAGTGCTAGAGATGTACACAGTGGGCTGAATGTTCAAAAGTAACTAGTGATTGTGAATAACTCAGATTGTGAGTGTTCATCTTGAGACATTTTAATGGGTTCTGATTTTCAGAAGGAGGTGCTTTCCTTGCCTCTTCAAGAATTAGGTCTGTGTATAACATCTCAGCCTGGGAGTCCAGCCATTTAGGCATCAAAAACGCTAGTACTATTTATTAGTTTCTTTTATACAGGTGGAGAAGAACATGTAGAAAAGCAAGAGACTTCTTCAAAGGCACAGAAAAGGTCTGGGATTAGATTTTAAGGATTTCCTGATTCCCCAGGGTGTGCTTAGTCTAGAACCTTATACCTTTCTGCTCAAGGGAGAAAAGATATAGGAGTAGCACATGGGTTTTCTTTATACATATAAGTGTCATTGCCAATCTTTCATTGCTTTTAACCTTCAAAATTGCCAGACTGTAATTTGAGCATTGTGTCTATAGACTTGAAAAACCAGTAGTAGTGAAAAAAGGCTCCTGGTTTACAGAGTGATATTGGCGCCAGTTGAAGCAACCTCCCCTAATCAGGACGGATACTGATTTTATAGGATTTAAGTATGTGCTTAGAGTTAAGTATATTGATGAATGGAAATGGCTTTAAGTATGTTTGTGGGCTTAAGTGTTGATCTGGGAACTTCTACAAGATATTAATGGTTGCATCTGTTTTCTTTCCTTCTTTCAGATCAGTGAACAATGAAGTTAACAGTAGTATTAATAGTAGGGGCAAGTTGGCTATGTACTGATTGCTAGCAATAAACATAAGCTTTTCTTAATGAGCATGTTTGTGCTGGCCCACAAATAAATAGATCATAAGGTCATGTAACAGTAATCAAGACTTCACATATATCTTTGTCATAACATAAAATCACAAAGGGCAAATCTTAGATTTCTAACTAGACTACTGTAACACTGTATACCCTCCTTGGAAAAGACTTCTATTTTTGCCAGCTTGTCATGATCTGTAGTGTAATTGAATGCCCATTAATAACTTGACTAGGCCTTGCAAACACTTTCCATGTTCTGATTTGCATCCAGACCTCCAGACTATACGAGACCATAAATGCACTCATCATCTAGTCCCTCTGCTTTGGAAAACTATAAGTCTGAAACTGAAGAATGGAATTGTGAATTGATGGGCCAGCTCCAAAATCCAATTCTGTAATAAAATCTCAGTGATTAATGAAATATTGTCCAAGAGCCAAGAATACTGTTCACCTGTTTTTACCTCTCTCCTGAGAAAGTGACTTTGCTATCTGAAATAATATGACAAACTGGCACAAATCAAATATTTTTGAGAGGTTAAGTTTCTCTAACTGTGTGCAAACTGAACACAGATGTGAACTGTAGGAAGTTGGCCAGTTTTTCTGTCAACCTTGGCAGGCCATTTGTGGAAAACCTTACAGTAGCTGGCAATTTTTGGAACTGTTAAAAGGTCAGCCATACTTTTATTAGATAAATGTGTATAATATTACCCATAAGAGGGTTTTCTATTTTTATCATGGGAAGAGTCCTGTGTAATTTTTTGCATTTTTTTTTTTTACTGTATAGGTTACATTTATTAAGTTACAAATAATATTTTACATTATTATAAAACAAAGAGAAACATGATTTTTCTGCAACTGACTGAGAAGAAACCTGGTAGAACTGAAATGTAAATCAGCATATCACAGTGAGAAATACTTTTAAGTGTTTAATGACATTTAAATTGCAATAAAATCAAGTGGGTTCATATGGATGTGTTAGGCAAGAAACTATTATATAGGAATTATACATGCACAATGTTGTCTCTGTATCTCTTCAATAATTAGTTTGATTTAGTAATGGTAACAGCATTAATTTAGAAATGTTTTTTTTTTCTTTAGATAAATTATTGGGAATAAAATTGGGTTGTAGATAAACATGACAAATGTCCTTTACAGAAAACAGAAAAATCTTTAAAATCAATAAACAGCACTTAGTTTAAACCACTAATGATCTACATACATGTTTCAGGAATCACAAGTTTGTTATGCTTTAGTAAGATATTGGAACAACTTGTGGCTAAGCCTGTCAGCACAGTAGACCACAGGCTTATTGATTTTTTTTTCCTCTGATTTTTTCATGGTGGAGTATATTCCAACATTTTCATGGAAAACAGATCTGTATTAAAAACCTTAGCCATTAAATGTTCTCTGCTTTAAAATGGGCTGGTGGCTCTTGAGATCTATTGAAATATCTAAAAGGGTGGGGAAAGGTTTTTATTTCAAGTGAAAAATTTCAAATACTCTGATTTGTACTATTGCTGGAGGACACATGCTCTAAGTATGCCATATACAACATCTTATATTTTAGTGGCTATATAATTCTATAGATGCAAGCAATACATGGAACTCCAAATAAAACTGTGAATGACCAATGTATAGTGAGAAATGTAATAATCTTACCTTTAGCTTCCCAATTTAATTTTGGTGTAGCTGAATGAGTTTTTTGAAGTTTCTTGTTGACAGAATCCAGTTGAGATGCAGCCTTTGGCTCTTCAAAATAGTGACGGGGTGAGGGGGGGAATCAGGGTAAAAGATGGTAGTGATATAAGAAATCTCACAAACACCTATAAGAGATATTTATTTATCATTATAAGTAGACCTACAACCAATGAGATGAAATTAGAAATAAGAAATCATAGGCTGAGGCCCTGCTACATGCTCAAATTAAAGTTGGATAGAAACCAGCTGTAGAGTTGTTACACATTTTCCAGCACTAGCTGGTTGCTTTTTTATTTATAGCTGGATAGTCACTTTTATCAGAGGATAATTACTTTGCACGTGTGACTAGTCTAAATTTATTACACAGTTAACCAGCAAATTGCACAATATATATAACATGCCCTAAGTGTCAGGGGGCCTGAATGTTAGGAAAAACTCTCTGACACTGGTATCTGCAAAACTAATAAGTACACTCCCAAAGGAGCTGGTAGAAACCTCAAAGTTTGGGACCTTTAAAACTAGACCAGACAAAATGCCAGAAGGAAGATGGATAGGATTACATAGTTCCTTTGGTTCCTGAGAACTTTGATTCTCAGCATTGTGAGAGCAGTGGCCACCTCAACTTTTCAAGGCGTTAAGCCTTTTTCACACCTGCAGAACTGTAAACCTGTAGGAATTAATACTTCTCTTTCCTAGATCAGTGACTATCATTGCTCCAGTAAGCAATTACAATTGGTATTAGTTTGATATGTATATATTATGTACAGACCCAGTGCTGAATTCTGCAACCATTACTCCTCACATGAGTAATCTGTGCTCATAGAATCATAGAAAATTAGGGTTGGAAAGGACCTCAGGAGGTCATCTAGTCTGACCCCCTGGTCAAAGCAGGACCATCCCCAATTATATCACCCCAGCCAAAGCTTTGTCTAGCTTTGTCTTAAAAACCTCCAAGGATGGAGCTTCCACCACCTCTCTGGGTGACCTGTTCCAGTGCTTTACTGCCCTCCTAGTGAAAAAATTCTTCCTAATATCGAACCTAAACTTCCCTTGCTCCAACTTGAGACTATTGCTCCTTGTTCTGTCATCTGCCACCACTGAGAACAGGCTAGATCCATAGAAACAGTCTCACTGAAATCTGTGAATTTCACTTACAGAAGTAAAAATTAGCAAGATCAGATCCAATATCTTACTCAAATCTTCATCACACAAAAGGATTTAAGGTCAAAATATAAAGTTTGTTGTCTTTCTTTTTGTTTCTTGCTTTGTATTGAAGAAACAAGTATCATAGCAAATGAAGAGTGATTTCAATAAAAATTTCAAAAACATCTTGTGAATATAAACTAGTAGCTGCACACTTCTCATTTCTATATGAAAATATTTAATATAACATTTCGTTTTAAGTCTCCATATATTGCTGTTGCATAAAAGAACGATATGAGCTCCCTCCTGTGGCCAAAATAATACCTTAATTTACCATGTTTGTGAATCCGAGTCTCTTGCAGCTGTGGATAAAGTGTCTATCTTAAATTTCAAAAGGTTTCTTGTTCAGTTGTTTAAATAATAACTTCCTGATGACTCCCAGTATTGAGAAAAGAAAAGATTTCCATAAAGCCACAGAAAAAAAGGATAAAGTGAAAACGCTGAGGGTCAAACTAACCATGAAATAAAGTTTCTCTAATTAAATCATGTTTAGAAGCCTGAACAGCCAGGCCAAATATGTATGTGGTGAGTCCACAGTTTAATGAAAAAGACATGTTTCTTGGCCACTAACATTGAGATCAGAAACATGTTTTCATTAAGAACGAAAGAATAATTAAACAACTGCTGGGCTGACAGTCATTGCAAAATATGCCCTCATTTTAGTCACTTAATAAAAGCTCTGAAAATTCTTAGAAAACTATAGAGAAAAAACAGTCTTCCTACGCAAAAATAATACTCAGGAAGTGACAACTTCATTAGTAATATACTATTTTACAGGTTGGCAGACCAGAGTCTGCATATAATTGATGATTGTTTCCTCAGATTACTTTTCTATATTCACAAAACAGGTACGTAACAGTATAATGACACTGAACTTGGGGTTTTTAATAGTCTGTACCTGCCACTGTTTAAGGAATTCATTTTATGAGAATCCTTCTCTGTGTTTACAAAATACCATAGAAAATTATAAGAAGTGCAGCCATGAAAATGATACTTCCAGTTTAGCACCAGGCTTTCCTTGCTCATATGAAATAACTATAAACAGTACCTGTATTGCCAGTTATATCTCAGCTAAGGACTTGTTGTTTATATAGAACGTAGCCCTCCTTGAATTCAACTAGCACATGAAAGTCATGCATTTATAGTCTGTATCAAATAGGCACTTGGTGTGTTAGATCTGTGATTTAAAATGAATATCTTGGCTCATCTGGAATCATGTTCCTTCTGTCATTAGTTCACATGAGTTGAACTGTTCTGCTTTAACCAGTGCAATTAATTGCTTGATAGGCAATGACCATTGTTATTGTGAGATCTTGGAATGTGCAATTTGGACAGTCTTTTCTATTAACTTCGACCATTATAATAATCAATGTTGCCTCATATTACTGAAGAAGTTGCAAAGAACCCACCTCACTTCTGGTGACTATTACTTTCCTCCCCAAACAAAGGTATCAAAGTTTTACATTTATCAGTATAATACATTCAGAAGGAAAGTGTAGCATGGAAATTAGTGTTCGTAACTGAAGAGCATTGCTGCATGCCAGAGGAACATTGCTCTGCTTGAAACAAAATAATAGAAAATCTGAAAAGGAGACAGGTTAGTATCATACTGTGCTTTGAACCAAACTTATGCATTACGTCTCTAAGAATGATCCATAAAATATTCTGATTCATGGAGAGGAATTAGGGAGCTCAGTTCATAGTACATAACTGTGGTCCTGACCAGGCTTAGGCTAAAAAAGCCTTCAAATCATTTCTGTGACCAGAATAAACAAGGACTTAATTTGATTCAAAGAATTGTTCTGGCTTTGCCTTCCAGACTCAAAGCTGTCATGAAGAGATTGAGAATGCAGTGAAGCCGATGGCACTGACAACATGGGCATTTGAAGGAGTAGTAAACACAGTATACTCTGTTTAAGTGCATAGCCTTAGGACTGAAAAGAATGCTATACACTTACCAGAACAAAGACTAAACTGGAGCATCTATTCACAAAGGCCCCCCAGGGGAGGACAAGAAATAATGGGCACAAATTGATCAAAGATTGCTTCAGGCTAAACATAAGGAAAATCTTCTTTACAAGTCAAGTGCCAAGGGTTTGGAACAGGCTTCCCCCCGAGGTGGTACAGACATCCATCCTGACGATCTTCAAAAAGCATCTTGACGCACACCTTGCTGGGGTCATCTGATCCCAGCAGTCTTTCTTGCCCAAGTGCAGGGTGGCTGGACCCGATGACCTGTAAGGTCCCTTCCAGCCCCTAACAACTATGAAACTTTATTAGCTAAGGAAAGGAACAACCTATGCTAAGCTTTTAACATCTCATTAAGGCTTCTTACTCAGTTTCTCAAAGGGCCTCATGCCTCTAATATTAGACTTGACATTGACAAGATTAGTTAATTGAAGTGGCTTTAGAAACCCAGAAATTGATAGTTTCTCATGAGTTTCACTAGTTATACAGTTAAATGGCATACTGTTCTGTTAAAGATTTCTTATTTACTAGATTGGTTTTGCATTTAATGGATATGGAGTTAATTAATATTTGTTGCAAGGTAAGCTATACGCAATTGGAACTGGCATGGTATTATGCAGTTAAATCATGTACTTACAGTGAAGTTCACCTCTGAGCACCCCCAACCCCTGCCAAGTCTCTTCCCTGCCATGGCTACCCCACTTGGCTCCACCTTCCAGTTCTTTAAGAAAAAAAAAAAGCCCCCACTTACCAACTGCTGCTAGGTGGTGGGGCTATCCCTGCTGCCCACCACTGCCCTGTGCTTTGTGGGGGGCTCTGCCATGAGCCCCCATTCTCCGTCCACTCTCCCAGTCCCATCAATAGCTGCCCTGCCCATTCCCACCTCCTGGTTCTTTAAATGTAGATGTTATTTACTTAGATTTTAAAAAGGTCTTTGACACAGTGTCACACCCAATTCTTAGAAACAAACTAAATAGTTGCAAGGTAGATTATTACACAGTAAGGTGGGTGAAAAATTGGCTTATGGGACACACTCAGAGAGTGGTGGTGGATGGGTCAATTTCTACCTGGAGAAATGTGGGCAGCAGAGTCCCACAAGGGTCTGTCCTGGGACTGGTATTGTTCAATATCTTCATTAGTGATTTGGATGAGAGAGTAGAAAGCACCCTGTCCAAGTGTGCAGGCAACACCAAACTATGGTGTGAGATAAATAAACTAGAGGGCAGGGAGTGAATCCAGGCAGATTTGGAGAGGCTGAAGAAGTGGGCGGAGCAGAATAAGATGCAGTTTAACAAAGATAAGTGCCATGTATTCCACCTAGGGAGGAAGAATCATCAACCGATGTTCCCTCTGAGGAGCAGCAGTCCATGAGCGAGCCGCCTTGGTCTGGCATGGGACACTTAGTAAAGGGGGCTGGGGGCTGGGGCCAGAGGTCAAAGGCTGGAGCTGGGGGCCGGAGGCTGGGGCCAGGGACCGGAGGCTGGAGCCAGGAGCTGGAGTTGGGAGCTGGGGCCAGAGGACAGGGGATGGAACCGGGGGCAGATGGCTGGGGCTGGGGGCCAGAGGCTGGGGCCAGGGGCCAGGGCCTGGAGCTGGGGGATGGAGCCGAAGCCTGCTGCAGGCTCCCTGGCTCTGAGGAAGCGCTCTGCTCCCCCGCATCAGGGCCAAGTAGTGGAGCACTTCCCCAGAGCCGGCGGAGCCCGTGCCAGCCCCCACACACCCCCCGGCCTCCATCCCTGCCTTGTCTCAACTTGGGAAGGAGCTGCTGCCTCCTCCAGTGAGGCTCCACCGGCTCCAAGATACTGCTTCACTCCCCTGCATCGCCTCGGGGAGCGAGGAGGCACGTAGCATCAGGGCCGGGGAGCAGAGCAGTGTCCCAGAGCTGGCGGAGCCTCACTCAGGGTAGGTAGTGGCTCCTCCCTGGGGTGAGGCAAGGCAGGGATGGAGGCTGGGGTGGGGGGCTGGCACGGGCTCCGCTGGCTCTGGGGAAGTGCTCCACTTCCCCAGCACCAATGCAGGGGAGCGGAGCACTTCCCCAGAGCCAGGGAGCCTGCACCTGGCTCCGGCCCCAGCCTCTCCTGGTGCGCGGCCTTGAAAAGGCTGTGTGCAGCCACTTAGTTGTGTGTGGCTGCGCACGCATGCACCTTAGCGAGAACCTTGTCATCAACACTCCTATAGCCTGGGAGATACCGTTATAAGTAGCACAACTGTGGAAAGGGATCTCAGAGTTGTAGTCAACTCCAAAATGAACATGAGTCACCCATGTTTCATAGTTTCATAGTTTTAGGGTCAGAAGGGACCTGAGGAGATCATCTAGTCCAACCCCCTGCTGTGGCAGGAAAGAATATTGGGGTCAAACGACCCTGGTCAGATGCTCGTCCAGCCTCCTTTTAAAGACTCCCAGGGTAGGAGCCAGTACCACTTCTTTTGGAAGTTGGTTCCAGGTCCTAGCCACCCTGAAAGGGAAATAGTGCCTCCTAATGTCTAGCCTGAAACTACCCTCCGCTAGCTTGTGTCCGTTGTTTCTTGTAACTCCTGGGATTGCTCAGGGGAACAGGGACTCTCCCAATGCCTGCTGGTCCCCCTTGACTAGTTTGTAGACTGCCACTAGATCCCCTCTCAGTCTTCTCTTTTGGAGGCTGAACAGGTTCAGGTCCTTCAGCCTCTCCTCATAGGGCCTGCCCTGTTGACCCCTGATCATGCGGGTTGCCCTCCTTTGGACCCTCTCCATATTGGCCACATCCCTCCTGCAGTGCGGCACCCAGAACAGGATGCAGTACTCCAGCTGTGGCCTGACCAGTGTCGCGTAGAGGGGGAGGATCACCTCCTTGGACCTGCTTGAGATGTGGCTGTGAATGCACAACAAAGTATGGCTGGCCTTCCTGACTGCGTCCCCACACTGTTGGCCCATGTTCATTGTGGCATCAATGATGACTCCAAGATCCTTTTCTGCCTCAACACTAGCAAGAAGGGAGTCCCAGCCTTATAGGTATGCTGCTGGTTCTTCTTCCCAAGGTGCATTACCCTGCACTTGTCAGTGTTGAACCCCATCCTGTTCTCTTCAGCCCACCCCTGTAACCTGTCTAAATCCGCTCGCAACCTGTTCCTTCCTAGTAGCGTACCCACTTCCCCCCACATCTTAGTGTCATCTGCGAACTTGAACAGGGTGCTTTCTACCCCCTCGCCAAGTCACTGATGAAGATATTGAATAGTGTGGGCCCAAGGACTGAGCCCTGGGGAACCCCACTGCCCACATCCCTCCAGGTCGAATAAGACCCGTCCACCACCACCCTCTGGGTGCGGCCCTCCAGCCAGTTAGTGACCCATCTGACCGTGTAGGCATCAACACCACTGTCTCCTAGTTTCTTACTGAGAATGGGGTGAGAGACCATGTCGAAGGCCTTCCTGAAGTCCAGAAAGACTATATCCACTTCAACACCTGCATCCAAGGACTTGGTGACCTGGTCGTAGAAGGCCACCAGGTTGGTTTGACAAGACCTGCCCCTAATGAACCCATGTGGGTTGCCCCTGAGCATAACCTCCCCTGCTGGCCCTTGACATGTGCCAGGATAATTCTTTTGAAAAGCTTCCCCAGGACTGAGGTAAGACTCACAGGCCTGTAGTTTCCTGGGTCCTCCTTCCTCCCTTTTTTGAAGATGGGGACCACATTGACCCTTTTCCAGTCCTCTGGCACATCACCCGAGTGTCATGAGTGCTTGTAGAGCTGTGCCAGAGGTCCCACAATGACCCCTGCTAGTTCCTTCAGCACTCTGGGGTGGAGATCATCAGGGCCTGCTGATTTAAATACCTCTAGTCCCTCCAGAAGTTCCCTGACAAGGTCCTCATTAACCCTAGGCCTGGGTGTGCCACCCACAGGGCCCTCAGGGGGCAGATGGCATTGGGGGAGATATCTGGGTTCCTCCTCAGAAATACGGGGGCAAAGAAATTGTTGAATATGTTAGCTTTACCGTTAGGTGAGATGACCAGATTTCCTAGTGTGTCCTGCAGAGGCCCCACGTTACTTGGCACCCTCTTTTTCCCCCCTATGTATTTGAAGAAGTACTTCTTGTTGTCCTTGATCTGGGTCACTAGTGCCAGCTCCATTTCTGCCTTGGCCTTCCTGACCGCCCCCCTACATTCCCGAGCTACTGAGGTATAGTCCTCTCTTGTGATGGCCCCTCCCTTCCAACGGGTGTACACCTCCTTTTTTGTTTGGAGACGTTCCCGAATGCTTTTGGTGAGCCATGGGGGCCTTTGTGCCCTCTTGCCCCCTTTGATTCATGTAGGGATTACTTCCCTTTGAGCTTGGAGGATCATATCCTTAAGGAGTGACCATTCCTCCTGGATACTCAGCTCCCTCCAGCTCTGGGACCTCAGTGCTTCCCCCACTAGTCTTCTTACCTCATTAAAGTCCGCCCTCCTGAAGTCGAGGGCTGCTGCCTTGCTGGAGGCTTTTGCCACCTTGCGCTGGATGGTGAAATCCAGCAGACAATAATCGCTATTGCCTAGGTGATTGAGCACCCACAGACCCCGTACCAGGTCATTGCCTGTGGCCAGGACCAAATCCAACAAGGCATCTTCCCTGGGGGAACTGTGTACCTCCTGGGTTAGATGGAGGTCCTGTATGTCAGTTAAGAACCTGCATGACCGGTCAGACCTGGCTGTCTACTCCTCCCAGCAGATGTCTGGCAAGTTTACGTCACCCATGATGACCACGTCCTTGGACCTAACTATCTCCATGAGCTGACGTAAGAATTCCTGGTCTCGATCTTCTCCTTGGTTGGGTGGTCTGTAGTAGACCCCCACCGTTAAGTCCCCCTTGTACTCTAACCCAGAGCACTTCCATTTGCTCCTCCTCTGACCCAGTGATACAGTACTCCATGTGATGAGGTAATAAGTAAAGCTAACTGCACTCTTTCTTACATAAGTAGGTGCATCACAAACAGGTCTAGGGAGGTGATACTTCCCCTCTATGCAGCATTGGTCACGCCGCAGCTGGAGTACTGCAAGTTTTGAGTGCTGCACTTCAGGAGGGATGTAGATAACCTGGAAAGGGTTCAGAGGAGGGTCACCTATCTGGTTGAAGACCTACGGAAAAAACTCTATGAAGACCAATTGAGGGACCTGAACCTCTTCAGCCTCCACAAGAGAAGGCTGAGAGGTGATCTTGTGGCCGTCTACAAAGTCATCAAGGGAGAACAGCAGGAAATAGGGGATACAATGTTTACCAGGGTGCCCATCGGGGTAACTAGAAACAATGACCACAAACTGAGGGAGAGCAAATTTAGATTGGACAACAGGAAAAAATTCTTTACAGTGAGGGTTGCCAAAATATGGAATGTGCTTCCAGGGGAGGTGGTGCTGTCTCCTTCCTTGGAGGTATTTAAGGGGAGATTAGATAAACATCTGGTGGGGTCTTCTGAAATAAATGAAATCTATGAGAAAAAAAGCCCTGCGCTCACTGGCTGCTGAAGCAGCCATTGGGGCTTCTAGGGGCTTCTGGCAAAGCCCCCCATGCAGTGCAAGGCAGTCTGGGGGCAGCAGTGATCACCCCCCCCACTACCTGGCAGCAGCCAGTGAGTGCACGGCTTTTTTTTTTTTAAAGAGCCAGGAACTGGGGGGGGGGGGCATCCATGGGATCTGGAAGAGCAGGCAGGGGATGGGGGCTCATGGCACAGCACCACCCACAGCATGGGGTAGTGGGGGGCAGCAGGGATCACCCCCCCCACACCTGGCAGCAGTGAATGTGGGGCTTTTCCCCCCCTATTTTTAAAGAGCTAGGAAACTGGGGCAGGGAGAATGGGCAGAGGATGGGGGCTTGTGACAGAGCCCCCCATGCAGCGTGGAGGAATGGGGGGCAGTGGGGAGTGCCCCCCAACCTGGCAGCATCTGGTGAGTGCAGGGCTTTTTTTTTAAACAGCTGGGAGGCTGGGACTGGGCAGGGCAGCCATTGATGTGGCTGGGAGAGTAGGTGGGGGATGGGGCCTGTTTTGTTTGAATATTCAGCCGATTCGACAGCGGTCAAACCTCCAAATCAGATTTGGCTGAATCGATTCAGGACAGTGATTCGAATCGCCAAATTGAATTGCTGTCCCCTGAATCGGCCAAATCTGAATCCAAAGTTAATACTAGCTGCTTCGCATAGGCCTACTAGAAAGACTTTAACAATGGATTTGAAATAAAGTTGTATTAGGTTTAACGTGTATTTATTTTGTTGACCCACAAGATTATGGTGGGTATTTTGATTTTCCTAGACTAGCAATTTTGATATTCTGCCACTACCTAACTTTATCCCATTTATTTTTCTTATCCTTCATTTGTTCTTTTGCTTTAGACTTTTTATTTCATTTAGTTGTTTATGTCTTTCTTTCCCTTTCTCTGACTTACTTAACCATCGCACGCTGCAAAGCCAGCACAAAACCTCTTTAACTGCATAGCGTTGCTTAGCAATGCCATGCAACTCTTGGTATCTCTTGCAGAGACAGAGTGGCCTAGTCTTTATACAAAGATTGCTACATCACTATTTCACTGTACATCCAACTTTCCCCTAACATTCATGATAGGAGATGATATGGCCAGAGAGCATACACAAGAGATTCCATTTTTATCCACTGAAACATAATTAGATCAAACCATATCTTCTTATCAAAGCCCACCAAGACTTTGTGTTTTAAAGGTCAACAGCTTTTATTTCACATTTCAAAGATAAGCACCTTACATTGTGCTTAATATGTAGAGTGCTGTGACTGAAAGAAAAGAAACTTAAAAAGATTTTCTTCTTCTATTATATCATTCAAAACAGCCATTTGACAGTAAAATATGTCCACTTTAGTGGAATGAATCATAGAAGTTAAATAGAAATAGGTCACCTTACCCCTATCAGTGCAGAATTATTCACTGAAATATGTTTTTCTTTTGCTGTATCCTAACTAGATATAACAATTTAAAGGCTGGGCACTTAGATTTCTTACTCTGGGGTACTATTTTAAGCTCTAATACACTATCATTTGTTGGTGTTATTATGATCATTGGTAATATGAGAGCTACAAGAGAACACAACAGAAAATGAGATCCCATTATACTAAAAAGTGTACAACCACATGGTAGGAGACAACCCCTGCTTTGTAGTATTTACAACCTACATAGATAAGGCAAAGAGTGAGCAAGAAAGATAGCCTGTTATTTCTAGTGTACAGATGGGGAAATGAGATACTGACATTTTCAGTGATTTGTCTAAGATCTCCCTGAAAATAATTGACAGAGGTTGGAATTAAAAATCAAGAGGTCCTGAATCCTAGTCCAGTGCATTAACTGAAAGGATGTCCATCGTCTTGATATGCCATCATACTTTTTTGTTTCCTAATCTATATTCATCCTGTTTTAATCTTTTGAACTTCATCACATTACTCTGAATCATGTCCCTTGTATCATGCTGATTATTTATGCACTCAAATACTTGAAGATACTTACCTTGTCTTCCACTTTTTTCAAAGCGTGTCACTCCTTAGTCAAGTTGAATTTATGGAGTTCTTGAATTGTTCCTCCTAGGTCAATGTTTCCAGCTTCTTACTCTTCTCTGAGTTTATTCAGTGGTCTTTATTTGCTTGATACTAGGTTGCCAGAACCGTAGCATCGATGTAGCATCCATGTAAGGGCTGTCTTACCAGAATTAAGCAGAAAAGCACATTTGGCTTTATTTTTCCATGTGATTACAGCCTAGCACATTATGATACCTGTAAAACATTTCCATATTGCACAGACCAGAAAAGCAAAGCTATGCTAAAATAGCACACCACAATTCCAAGCAGTTTAGTGGTATAAAGATGATGTGTCAATGTGTGGTGTTTTTACAGACTTAAAAAAAAAAATCACAAGAGGTGAGCAGTTTTTGACCACATATTTGAGAGAAGCTGTGTAATAGTTGAGAAACAGTGTGATGAGCTTTGTATGGCTATGTGTCCATGGCTCTTTTCTTCCCAAAAAGGTATAAATGCCCCATGATAAAATTATTGTTGTTGTTTATATAATGCAGGATTTCCCAAGGACCCTAAAATGGCCATTTTTAAATGAAATTTTATTCTGAATTCTTTTTGGCTTCTTTGAAAATCCCAGACTTCCTGGTAATGAATTGATAATTAGGATCCTTATGGAAAGAAGGTAGATGAGAAAGAGAAAGTGGGGGAGTGCACTTGTAGGGTGAGTGATTTGTACGTAAAAGATGGCACCAGGTTTTTCCTGTCCTTGAGCGATAGAAAAAATCTGGTGCCATCTTTCATGTACAAGTCACTCACCCTACAAGCACACTCCCACACTTTTAAGGCAAAGAGATCTAAAGCCAAAAGGATTAAATGGACTTCATTGCAGAGGGCTTGCTGAGACCCAGTATGTCACTGAGGCTTTGAGGTTTAACTGATTCATAGGGCCTGGAATGATGAGCATGTAACTGAGGTGAAGATCACCCTGTAAACACCTGAGTTCATCTCTCCTGTACTTAACATTGAAGATGGCAAATATTGCAGCTATGGGAATCACGGCAGTTTTGACATTAATGTGTGTCGTATAACTCTCTGTCAAATGAATAATGTTTATACTGCCAGAACTACAGACTGGCTGATATCTGGGTGCCTGGGTTCTCCTTCAGAGGTCATAATCTCAAAAATAATGTTTCGGGCAGTGGACAGGTTGTTCTGAGCACAATCTTACAAATGTGTCAGTGTTTGGGACATAACTCTTTTATATGATGTCATAACTCTTTACATAAAGCCAGGGTTCTTAAATCTCCAATTCCCTCTTTTGGAGAATCACTCCAGTATTTGCAATATATTTTCCTCAATTACTCACTATTTTAAAGCTAGCAAAAGAAGGTTTCTTCTTCCTTTAGCCTGCTAATTGAGGTTGTTTATATTCTGTGTTCCCAGGATGCTTTAATCATACTTTCATAGGTTATAGCAGGTCCTTACAGAATTGCTGGGAGATCAGAGCCAAATAGGAGCCTGCCTTATTTTTTGGTCCAGGTAAGGGCCTTACAATAGCTGCTTTTGTAACTGTTCTTTCCTGTAACTACGTGCCACCCCAGGGGTGGCCATATGTCCCTGGAACCACCCTCAGCTCCTGTCACTGTACTTTTCTTCCAGCAATCTCCCCTTCACTTTTCCTGCCACACCTTGATGTAATTATTCTTTTAGGAAAAAGGGAGGCTGCCCCAGGGCTCCACAAGTGAGATCTCATCCTCATGAACATAGGTGTCACTGCTCATCACCTTAAGGGCTAATTATGTGGCATCCCCATCTCCCCTTATAGCCATGACCAACCCTCACAGGTGTTACCAGTCATTGGGCGTTAAGCCCCATTGTCCAATCTGGACAGTCTCTCATCCATGGGCCTTCAGCCCCAGTATGAAGCTCCAGTCCATGAAGACCTCTAAACCCAGAATGGTCTCCGCTACTATTGAAAGTTCCAGCCCCAGTGCCTTTAACTGTCTCAGCCCCTTCAGGGCTCAGTCCTCTGTACCTCAAAATATCTCAACCTGTCTTTGGCTTAGACCTACATTTTCTGCTCTGCCTGGGCTCAGGCCTCATTATCTCCCACAGATTACACCCCTCCTGGGCTATGGGTCCCTGACCCTGGTCCTCGTTCTTCCTGGGCCACAGGTCCCTGACCCTGGTTCTTGCCCCTCCCAGGCTATGGCTGTGGCCCTGCTCCATGGCATTGGCCCCAATCCCTCGGACCCTGGCCCCATTTTTAGGCCAATGAGACCTCCACATCCCCTACAGTCTCAATCCCTATACCACTGGTCTTGCTTACTCAGCTCAGGTATTAGTCAGGAGCCTTGCTACAGGCTTTCTGCTTAGGAGCTCTTCCCTCAATGACCCCTAGGACTAAACTGTCTGCCCAGCTCAGGCCCTGGGCTTATACCCTGCAAGCCCAGGCCCTTTTGGGTCATGTGGCTCCCTTGATTGCCTTCTGCCTCACCTACAACCTGCTTCTCCTGCAGCCTGTCTTTCCTTAAAGTAGCAAGAGCACCAGGCTCCCTGCTGCACTTCCATGCATAACTGTGGCTCGCAAAGGAGGTATGGAGCAAGCTGGATTATGGAACTGAAGCATGAAGCTGGTTTTACACTAGACCACAGAGTAAGCTAGCTATACTATAACCCCTTGGCCGTGGTCATAGAGATTTCCATCTGAGGTACTGGGCCTTTCCTCGAGTTACATCTGAGGATGCACAAATCCACATTGCCTTCACAACGGCCCATAGCAAAATGCCACATTAACTCAATTCTTTGAGACAGTTAACTGTGAAAGGGAACCAATAAAAATGGGAACTCAAAGTGTCATTTAATACTAGTAACTTTGAGGGCGATGTTGCCATTTTGCTTCCCAGCTTTACATGTTAACCTGAAGTTAATGCGAAATGCAACCAGTTACAATGGTGACAGACTCAAGAAACTTTAATTTCAAAAGGCACATCGGGTTACTGAAGAGCTCATATTTTTTATTACTGTCTGAAGAAAACTCCTGCTGATTGGCTGTTTGCTCCACTTTATGTCCTCTGGGGGAGAGCAGCCAATAGGGGCTGCTCAGGAGGTAGGTATACTCTCTCTGTCTTTCACTCTTAGGAACTTATTTTCACAAAAGGAAAGGGAGGAGAGAGCAGAAAAAAGCCCAAGTGTGCAGGGTAGTTCTGCTCCTTCTGTCTCCTCCTCTCTTGTAAGCAAAGGGACAACTAATCTTTCCCCCTTTTCCTTCTTTCTCCCTACAATAGTTTCATGTTTGGTAGGGCTGGAAGGGACCTAAGCAGATCATCAATCCAACCCCCTGCCATGGGCAGGACAGGATGCTGGGGTCAAATGACCCCAGCTAGGTGGCTGTCTAGCCTCCTTTTGAAGACCCCCGGGGTAGGGGCGACCACCACTTCCCTTGGAAGTTGGTTCCAGCTCCTAGCCACCCTGACTATGAATAGCACCACCTGATATCTAGCCTGAATCTACTCTCAGTCAACTTATGGCCGTTGTTCCTTGTTACCCCTGGTAGTGCTTGGGGGAACAGGGACTCTCCCATTGCCTACTGGTCCCCCTTGGCAAGTTTATATATGGCCACCAGATTCCCTTGCAGCCTTTGCTTATGGAGGCTGAACAGGCTCAGGTCGCATAGCCTCTCCTCATAGGGCCTGCCCTGCTGCCCCCAATCATGCGAGTGGCCCTCCTCTGGACCCTCTCGATGGTATCCACATCCCTCCTAAAGGGCGGTGCCGAGAACTGGATGCAGTACTCCAACTGCGGACTGACCGATGTCGCATAGAGGGAGAGCAACATGGTCCCCGCCTACTTGGACCTGCTCGTGTTGCATCTGTGGATGTATGACAAGGTATGGTTAGCCTTCCTGACTGCATCCCCACATTGGCGGCCCGTGTTCATCTTGGAATCAGTAGTGACACCAAGATCCTTTTCTGCCTCTGTGCTGACAAGAAGGGAGTTCCCCAGCCTGTAGGTATGCTGCTGCTTCCTCCTCCCCAGGTGCAACACCTTGCACTTGTCCATATTGAAACCCATCCTATTCTCATCTGCCCACCTCTGTAACCTGTCCAGATCTAGTTGTAGCCTGCCCCTCTCTTCTAGCTTGCTCATTTCTCCCCACATCTTAGTGTCATCTGTGAACTTGAACAAGGTGCTTTTCACCCCTCGTCCAAATTGCAGATGAAGATATTGAACACTGTGGGCCCTAGGACTGAGCCCTGGGGAGCCCCACTGCCCACATCCCTCCAGGTCAAAAATGATAAATCCACCACCACGCTTTGGGTGCGGCCCTCCAGCCAATTTGTGACCAATCTGACTGTGTAGGCATCAACAACACAGTCACCTACTTTTTTAATGAAGATGGGGTGAGAGACAGTGTCAAAAGCCTTCCTAAAGTCCAAAAAGACTACATCCACTGCAACACCTGCGTCCAATGCTTTTGCGACCTGGTCATAGAAGGCAGTCAGGTTGGTCTGATAGGACCTGCCTCTAATGAACCCATGTTGATTGCCCCTAAGCATAAGCTCCCTGCTGGCCCCTTGCAGATGTGCTCCTGGATAATTTTCTCAAGGAGCTTCCCCAGGACCGTGGTAAGACTAACAGGCCTATAGTTTCCTGGGTTCTCTTTCCTCCCTTTTTTGAAAATGGGGACCACATTGGCCCTTTTCCAGTCCTCTGGCACCTCACTAGGGCACCATGAGTGCTTGTAAAGCTGTGCCAGAAGTCCTGCAATGACCTCTGCCAATTCCCTCAGCACTCTGGGGTGGAGATTGTCAGGACCTGCTGACTTGAACCTGTCTAGTCCCTCCAGAAGTTTCTTGACTAGGTCCTCGCTGACCCTAGGCCTGGTTGTGCCTCCCCTGGGTCCATCTGGAATCCCAGTGTGGGGGATGTCCCTGTCCCTGCTCAGAAAAATGGAAGCAAAGAATCTGTTAAATAGATTAGCTTTGTCATCTGGTGCTACCACCAGATTATCAAGCATGTCCTGCAGAGGCCCCATATTACTTGGTACCTTCTTTTTACCCCATATGTATTTAAAAAAGGACTTGTTATTATCTTTGATCCAGGTCACTAGTCCCAGTTCCATCTCTGCCTTAACCTTCCTAACAGCCCCCCTACAATCTTGAGCCAAAGAGGTATAATCCTACTTGGTGATGGCCCCTCCCTTCCATTGGGTGTATGCCTCCTTTTTGGCTTTGAGACATTTGTGGATGTTTTTGGTAAGCCATGGGGGCTTTTGAGCATTCTTGCCCCCTTTGATCTGTGTGGGGATTGTCACCCTATGGGCTTGGAGGATTGTCTCCTTCAGGAATGACCACTCTTCTTGGACTCTCAAATCCCCTCCCCTCTGGGACCTCAGTGCCTCCCTGACTAATATCCTTACCTCATTGAAATCTGCCCTTCTGAAGTCCAGGGCTGCTGCCTTGCTGCTGGCCTTTGACACCCTGTGCTGGATGGTGAATTTCAGTAGGCAAAGGTCGCTATCGCCCAGATGGTCGATCACTCGCAGTCCCCTCACCAGGTCATTGTCTGTGGCCAGAACCAGGTCCAACAAGGCATTTCCCCTGGTGGGACTGTTCACTTCCTGGGTTAGATGGAGGTCCTGTAACTTGGCTAGGGACCTACGTGAGCAGTCAGACCTGGCTGACTGCTCTTCCCAGTAGATGTCCGGGTAGTTTAGATCACCCATAATGACCACGTCTCTTGACTTAACTGCCTCCGTGAGCTGACCTGAGAATTCCCCATCCAACTCCTCTGCTCATGCTTGTAGGGAGGCAGTTAGATGGGCCAAAGCTACCATGGAGCTGAGGATGGCAACCCAAGTAAAAGACAACAAGAAATTGTTTTTTAGATATATAGGGAGTAAAAGGAAGGCCCAGGGTGGAATAGGACCCCTGCTAAATGGGCAGAAACAATTGGTGACGGACAGGGGGGACAAGGCTGAACTCCTCAATGAGTTCTTTGCCTCAGTGTTCCTAAGTGAGGGGCACGACAAATCTCTCACTGGGGTTGTAGAGAGGCAGCAGCAAGGCGCCAGACTTCCATGCGTAGTCCCTGAAATGGTGCAGAGTCATTTGGAAGAACTGGATGCCTTTAAGTCAGCAGGCCCAGATGAGCTCCATTCAAGGGTGGTGAAGGCACTGGCCGACATCACTGCAGAGCCACTGGCGGGAATATTTGAAAGCTCGTGGCACACGGGCCAAGTCCCGGAGGACTGGAAAAGGGCCAACGTGGTCCCCGTTTTCAAAAAGGGGAGGAAGGAGGACCCGGGCAACTATAGACCTGTCAGTCTCACCTCCATCCTTGGCAAAGTCTTTGAAAAAATTATCAAGGCTCACATTTGTGAGAGCCCAGCAGGACAAATTATGCTGAGGGGAAATCAGCACGGGTTCGTGGCAGGCAGATTGTGCCTGACCAATCTAGTTTCTTTTTATGACCAGGTTACGAAACACCTGGACACAGGAGGAGGGGTGGATGTCGTATACTTAGACTTCAGGAAGGCCTTCAATATGGTATCCCACCCCATACTGGTGAACAAGTTAAGAGGCTGTGACTTGGATGACTACACAGTCCGGTGGGTGGCAAATTGGCTGGAGGGTCACACCCAGAGAGTCGTGATGGATGGGTCGGTTTCAACCTGGAAGGGTGTGGGCAGTGGGGTCCCGCAGGGCTCTGTCCTTGGACCGATACTCTTTAATGTCTTCATCAGTGACTTGGACGAGGGAGTGAAATGTACTCTGTCCAAGTTTGCAGATGACAGAAAGCTATGGGGAGAAGTGGACACGCCGGAGGGCAGGGAACAGCTGCAGGCAGACCTGGACAGGTTGGACAAGTGGGCAGAAAACAACAGAATGCAGTTCAACAAGGAGAAATGCAAAGTGCTGCACCTAGGGAGGAAGAATGTCCAGCACACCTACAGCCTAGGGAATGACCTGCTGAGTAGCACGGAAGTGGAAAGGGATCTTGGAGTCCTAGTGGACTCCAAGATAAACATGAGCCGGCAGTGTGACGAAGCCATCAAAAAAGCCAATGGCACTTTATCGTGCATCAGTAGATGCATGAGGAATAGGTCCAAGGAGGTGATACTTCCCCTCTATTGGGCGCTGGTCAGACCGCAGCTGGAGTACTGCGTGCAATTCTGGGCGCCGCAATTCAAGAGGGATGCAGATAACCTGGAGAGGGTCCAGAGAAGGGCCACTCGTATGGTTAAGGGCCTGCAGACCAAGCCCTATGAGGAGAGACTAGAGAAACTGGATCTTTTCAGCCTCCGCAAGAGAAGGTTGAGAGGCGACCTTGTGGCTGCCTATAAGTTCATCACGGGGGCACAGAAGGGAATTGGTGAGTATTTGTTCACCAAGGTGCCCCCAGGGGTTACAAGAAATAATGGCCACAAGCTAGCAGAGAGCAGATTTAGACTGGACATTAGGAAGAACTTCTTCACAGTTCGAGTGGCCAGGGTCTGGAACGGGCTCCCAAGGGAGGTGGTGCTCTCCCCTACCCTGGGGGTCTTCAAGAGGAGGTTAGATGAGCATCTAGCTGGGGTCATCTAGACCCAGCACTCTTTCCTGCTTATGCAGGGGGTCGGACTCGCTGATCTATTGAGGTCCCTTCCGACCCTAACATCTATGAATCTATGTACTCTTCTCCCTGGTTAGGTGGCCTGTAGTAGACCCCCTCCTTTAGGTCCCCTTCCCCCTGACCTCCTTGTATTCTGACCCAGAGCACCTCAGTCTGCCCTACCTCAGACCCAGTGCTGTTTGCTGAGGATGTGTATTGCTCTTTGACGTAGAGCGCCACACCCCCACCTTTCCTCTCTGTTCTATCCCTCCTATACAGCCTATAGCCCTTGATGTTCACTGCCCAGTCGTGCTTTGGATCCCACCAAGTTTCAGTGAGCCCCACTATGTCTAGGTTTGTGTTAGCTTACAGGAGGGCAAGTTCCTCCTGCTTGTTCCCCATACTACGAGCATTAGTATAGAGGCATTTAAGGCCTCCTGAGAGTGTATGCACCTCCCCTCCAATCCCAGGACTGTCCGGCCCCTTGTCTCTTACCTGGGTATTTCTTGTGCTCGTCGCCTGTCTTGGCTGGGTTGTTCTTGTGGGTGTCTCTAGGTTCTGTGTTCTGTGGCTCCCCTGGTCCTCTTCCTCCCCCTCCCCTGACATGCCTAGTTTAAAGCCCACCGGAGAAGATCAGCCAACCTGTGAGAGAACACACGCTTACCTTTGGGGGAGAGGTGAAGCCCATCCCACCCGAATATGTCTCTTTTTCTGAAGTATGGGTCATGGTCCAGAAAGCCGAAGCCCACCGCAAGACACCATTCCTGAAGCCAGAAGCTGACATCCCAGATGCAGGTCTCATGGTGTCTTCCACACCTGCTCACTGGAAGGGCCAATGAGAAGACTACCCCTATCTCCTTCAGCTTGCCCCCCCCCCAGAGCTTGGTAGTCCTTCATCAGGAGATCTGGATTGCTTCTGGCTGCATCATTAGTGCCCACATGGATTAGGACCATGGGGTAGTAATCAGTGGGCCGGATGAGGGCCAGGATCATCTCCGTCATGTTCTGAATCCATGCTCTGGGCAGACAGTAGACCTCGCGTGTCAATATATGGTCAGTGCGTGAAAACTTACAATATGTTTATGATTTAGTAAATTAACTCTAATTAATATGGAGATCACACAAAGGTAATGCCTTGCCTTTAGTATGTCCATCCAGTGTGGGATAAATTTATCCCTGAAAAAAGTAAATAAATTACAGTCATGCACCTGTTATGTCTATTTTGCTATTCTCAGTGCACTCAAGCTTCCCCATCACCTATAGTGGCCAGGTACTATAATAAGCAGCCAATTTGGGGGAGAGACAGTTGTGTGTTGACTCCTTATCATGGAGTACATATACTCTGGAAAAAAAATCTTACTTACTTAAAAATAACTTACTTAAAGGCTAAGTATAGACAGTCAAAAAGCCTGAGGCAGCATTGAGTCAATGGTTGCAGGTTAGTTTTAGCTGCATAGATTGAACTGATATGCAAGTGAATGGACATTCACTTTTGATTCTGGAAATGCAGCCACATTTCTGCAGTGGCCCAGGCCAGAGGCTGGATTGTGCTAGAGGACACCTGCCTACTCAGCTGGAGCAGACAGCTTGGGCCAAGGCTAGCCCTCCTACTCTGCGAGGTGGAGTTTGTGGGGGAGGTGAGTTAACTTGGGATGCTGTGATCCCAAGTTCTGTGACTGTGAGTTAACTTGAATGTAGAGTCATTCAAGAGAAGCAGAGTAGAGGCTGGGGGTAGAACTGTTGGGAAGTTTGAGGGAAATTAAACTTATGTGGGGTTTGGGGAGCAGGTTTTAGTTAGTGTTCAGAGTATAGTGAACTGATGGTCAGGGGGGCAAGGAGATATAAGGGTGATGGCAGACCATCCACTTCCTTTAAACCATTTGAGCACTTTATATAGTATCTTTAAAACTATCATATTTACTTTTGGTTCTAGTCCCAGAAAATCTATTAGATGTCCAGATCAAGAGCCACTAAAATAATAAAATCCTGACCTCTCTGCTGGACAGACTGTCAAATGTTTGTGCCAAATTTCTCTCTTCTTGTAGGCGTATGTGTGCACATCACTCTGTCCCTCTGCCCTATTGCCTTGCTTTGTTCTTGTGAACAGACATAGTATTGAAATGTACAAGCATCCTACTCTCCAAAGCACTCGGGGACATGATTGACTTCAGTGGGAGTTGAGGTTGCTCCGTACTTTTCTCTGTTTTTGAGAGCAAAAGGCTCTCTGCATATTTCTGTACTCTGCCTGCCCACAGGAATGGAGGAGGCAGGAAGAGAGAAGGAAAAAGCCATAGCTCACTCATAAACCAAGACAGAAACAAGAGCAATAATTTAGATCTATCTCTATTCACTTAAAAAAAGATTAGAAAATATTTTTCTTCTCAACCGTAAAAAAAGAAAAGGTTACATTTATTGTGGGAATATGTATTAGAAAGTTCTTAGCACCCTTAATTCAGAATAAGTAGAAGTTGCATCTTTCAGGATGGATACTTTTGTGATGGGTTCACTGCTTTTTTCATTAATTGTTTTTTTTGGGTAACCATGAGGTCCTATTGCCAAAGATAGCTGGACAGGCTTTCCAGTAAGTAAAGGTGGTTTTCCATTTGCATATATAATAAGATAGCAGTGCTACAAAATAATATAATACTAGAGCAGACCAGTTTTAGTGAGCAGAAAGTTAACCATTTCAGAGGATTCAAGCTATGTGAAAAGTCTAGAGAAGAAATTCTTAATTGGTCTCCATTATTCTTGCTTAAAAAACTCATTCATTATTAGATAAAATAACTCTTTTTCTCCTTACAAATAAGGACTTTTCTCAGTAGTTAGATTTATCAGTCTTACAGTAAATGGATATTAACATATGTAATAATAAAATGTGCTTCCTCCCCCTAACTTAAATGCCTGTACAAACTCTATCTTTCCCCACAAACTTAAACAGTGACCCATGTTTTAAAACCCATACAATAAAACCATAATAGGAATCAGAATAACTAGGGCTGATCTGCATATATTTTTTTCATTTGTAAAAAAACCTCAGTAAACAAAAATATATTTTATTCCATGACATTTTGATAACTGTTTATGATTAGAGGAATAAAGGACAAAATATTTTGGAAAATCCAAAAAAAAGGTTTGATTACTTCAAAATGATAACTTTTTTAACCAGTTCTAAGAATAATAGAAGACACTAACAAATCATGTAATAGAACTGATCCCTCTTAACATAATCCTAACCCTATTTTATTCAGTCTTTCCCTTTTCCTCTCCTTCCCTGATGCAATTACCCACAATGCCTTATCTCCTTGGGTAGCATAAAGTCCATTAGGACCCTTCATAACAAATGAGGTACTATTCATGTAGGATGGTCTGTTGTTAAATATCCTTGCTTAAGATGGGATAATACATCCATCCTCACTCGCACAAGCAACAGAGTATTTTCTGAGTTAACAATGAGACAACAGGAGAGAAAAATGGCAGCAGATTTCAATATGTTAGCAGCAGCGAGAATACTAACAGTTCTCTATTTTTGGGAGAAATAGAAGCCAATGTCTTCAGGCAGAGACATCTGTCTCAAATGATTTGCCAAGAAAAGCTGTAACTATGAGCTCTAGTAATGTTAATTAACATAGCTGCTATTGGAGGGAAGTGATCATTCTACAAAGTTAAAGAAAACAGTGCGCACGTAGATCTTGCCCACTTTATAATTATATTGGTGCAATATTCTCCGACATTCCCCCGATGCAAAAATACTACTTTGTGTTTTGTCTCTTAGTCACAATAAATTTCTTTATAATTACCCCAACTTATTTATTTAGTCATTTACTTTTACATTTAGAACCAATTATGCTTTAAGGATTGTATGTTATCCATCCTATTTGTCTGTAGCTAACTGCCCAAAGATAATTGGTGCTGTCAGGCACACTTACAAGCTGCTGATGCAAACTTTTGTACTACAGCACCCTTGTTTGTTGTTCAGTCAGCTCTATCCAAGCCCATGTTGCCCTCCAGCCAACAATGATTCAGTACCTTAACACAACACAACTGTTGTACCAACTGTGCAAGTGAAGCAAGGAAACAATTCTTTTCTCTTATTTTAAATCGTCATACTCTTTACCCTATTTTCTTGTTTATTATAGAGGCTCTTCATTTTAAGATGATACCAAAGCACCTTATTTGAGCAGTCTTGTAGAGCCCAGCCAGTGAACAGGAAAAACGTATTAATTCCAAAACAAATTTATATTTATGATGTGTATAGCTGGATTTTTCCCCCTTATAGCATCTGGTTTTCAAATTCTTCTCACTACCTCACTTACTCTCAATTCCTGGTGCAGTACTTTAAATACACTATAAGTAAGGAACCAGAATTGGTCCAATGAAGTACATTAGATCAGGATTTATCCTCCCCCCCACCATATCTCTGTGTATAATCTACTTAGTCCACTTGGTCTGTCTTTCTCATGCTACTCCTCATAATCCTCTAAATCTACATTAGCAGGTTAATTAGATATTAGTGACAAATGCCGTGACTTTGCTTCTTTATCCTCTTTTAGTTTTCTCAAGCACATTTCTGGATCGGAAAGAATATAACAGTAAAGACTGCAGATTACCAATTCTTTACTGAGAATTTGTAAAGTTGAACAACCTGTGTTTGTTAAAAATAACAAGGGAAACATAATCTTTCCTTTTACTCTGTTTTACAGCTTAAATACATACTTGTACTCTAAATTAAAAGAAAAATCTCCATAATGCTAAGAACTCTTTTAATTAGACAGCAGATTCAAAAGCAACAGCAAATTCTGTATATCATAGTAAATTTTACAACTCTTTTGCATCAATCTGTTATTTGATGCTATATTTATCATTTAGCCTTTTTATACATTTTAATCATCCAATCTGACACTGAGGAGACACAGGAATATAGGGTACTGCAGATATGCTATCTATAGTAAAATCCTGACCTCTGAAATCAATGGGAGTTTTATCACCGATTTCATTGGCGTTTCACTCTTAGAGATCAAATGTACATTTTGCTTCAGTCAAAGGTCTACAATTCAAAAAAATACACAGTATTACTGATCTTTGCTTAAAATGAAGTAGAATATTAACTCAAAATCTTGTTTATATCATAAAGCTTTTTTCAGTAAAACCTAAACGCATTTTAGGCTTTACTGGGTGCATCTACACATGCGCTTTACTGCAGAGCTTACTAATTAGCTCAGCAGTAAAGTGTCACCAACTACACGTGCACCTGTATTAGGGCGCAGTTCATTAATTACTTCTGCTGTAGGATAGTACTGTCCGGGACAAGTGCTATTTTACAGTGCAGTAGTTACTTATGCTGAAACACCTGTATAGATGGTAACCAAGCCTGGCTGGGGCATGAGGGTGCCATGGTGTGGCAGCTGCCTGCCAACTAGCCCTGAACTGTATCATACTTGTGACCTAGCCAGCCCCTCTGCAGCATGTGGATCTGGAGTGGTGCTGCTCTGGGCTGGCAGGCTGACCCCACAGACCCCTTGCCAGCTGGAGATGCTTTGACCTGACTCAACATGCTGCAGTCCTGGGCACATGTGTAAACACTGCACCTGGGAGCAATAAACTCCAGGGCAAATTGCACCAGAGTTTATTGATGTGTGTTAATTGCATGTGTAGATGTACCCGCTGCAAATTAAAACTGTTATATCTTATTCTGGCAAAAGAGCAGTATGTTTTATTTTGTGTATATTGCTCAAAAAAGTTCTGTTTTAAATAAGTGTGCCTACAGATGTTTAGGGACCCACTCTAACTCATCACACTTTACATAAAGCACCATGAGCTAGAGTCTGTCCCCCTCCACCAGCTCAACAGTCTGTTGAGTTGGGGGGGGGGGCGGGGCACTGGCCCTGGCCAGCAAGTAGGAGCACTCCAGAAACCTCCAAGGAGACTGCTGAGCTCCCCCTCTCCCGAGCCTCTCCCCTTAACCCCCCCCCCCCACACACACACTTCTGGAGCTATCAGCAGGGAAGGGAGGAGAAGTGGGAGCACAGAGCTACTGTCTGCTTTGAAATACCAGAACTGAGGGGGAGTGGGGCAAGGAGTCCCCCTAGCCTCATATCCCACCCCCACCCAGCCACCCAGCTGGGTTTTGTGGGGAACTGGGCTGAGTCTGCAAGGCAAAGGGGCTCCATTCCACTCAACCCCCTTGCTCTGCTCCAGCCATTTAAAGCAGTTGGCAGCTCCATGCTGCTGCTGTCAAGAGGCCCGGGGTGGGGGGGGGAGGGAAGGGAACCCCCCCCCTCGCCTCACAGGCCCCACCAGCTCCCCACAATATCCCAACTGGAGTAGCTGGGGGGGGGGGCAGGCTGCAAGGCAGGGGGACTCCATTCTATCTGCCCCTCATCTCTGGCCATTCACAGCAGCCAGCATCTCTGTGCTGGCTACTCCCTTCCCTTCCAACTCCCTCCCCCACTGACAGCCCCAGGGGTGTAGCTGGGCTGGTGATCTCTGGCACAAGCACCAGCCCAACCTTGTTCCTATGTGAAAAATTAACCCTGGAGGGAATTCAAGTTTCCTAAGTTGTCCTGCTTTAGAGATCCTTAATCTCTTGGCTAATTTGACATGGGTTAATTTTTCGCACAATTGGCCAATTTAAAAGCTTTCTGCAGCCATATACATGCATTACATCTCAGCTTTAGAGCACTTTCAGGGGCTTGATTTCATGAAAAATGACTTGTTTAAGGACCCAAAGATCCCTTCATAGAGGAGGTTATATGGGTATAGCCTCATTTATATCTATATTGATACAACTGGGAAAAGCTTCCCTATATAGCAAATGTAACATTCCTTGGGGCAAATGTAACATTTTAAGTTCTCTAAGGGCATTTATACACATACTTTTTCATTCTGTGATACACTGGAGATCTGCCACTTCGAAGCAGACTCCATTAATTGAATCTGCTCTGCATGCAAGCTGATGAGCATTGCGCTGTGCCATGTGCAGTTGTATAAGCAATGAAATGCGTGTCAATGCACAGAAAATGGCAGCAGTGCGCTTTGGAACTAAAGCACCTGTGATGTATTTTAGTTCAAACTGCGCTGCTGCCATTTTCTCAGTGCTGATGTGAATTTCACCGCTTATACAACTGTAAGCATCGCAGCACCGGGCACTTTTCAACGTGCCTAGCGCTGTGGCACTTGCATGTGTAAAAATGCTGTAAGTGCCTTTAAAGCCGTCCAAAAGTGAAGGTATAGGTGTATGCAACCAATTAATCCCTTAAAAATGGCTGTTCCATTTTAAAAATATCCCTTGGAACTTTGGGCGCCTTAATTCAGTTCTTTGGTCTGTTACAGATTTCCTATGTTATTACTTAGTTTCATGATATCTTACACCTCTATGTAAAATACATCCCTGGAAAGAACCAGGGCCAGCTTTGAAACACTTCACTGTGAAGCCTTTATTTTACCTTTGCCCTCAATGTAATGTTACAACATGAGTGGAACTATACATATGAAAAAAATAGTATAAACAATTCATATGTTTAGTAGTAAAAAACCAGTTCCTCCCTTTAAAAAACAAAATAGCTAACAAAATGAAAGGGAAGGAACAGTCTTATGGTTAATTCACTGGCTTGGGACTTGGGAGACCTTGATTCAGTTCTTTTGCTTATTACAGACTTCCTATGTTATTACTTAATCTCAAGGCACCTCATGCCCCTATGTATACAATGACGAAATAATGCTTCCATTTTCCCATCCTTGGTTTGTCTCATTTACGTTGATAGTCGACCTTTGTCTTTTAATGTTTGTATATCACCAGCACAATGGGGCCCTGATGAGTTAAGAATATTAGAATAGAAAATTCTCTAGATTGTCATTTTATTGTTTGCTAAATTGTAAAAGCACATATTCTAACTAGAATATGCATTCTTAAACATGGACATGAATTTGTACACATATTTTTGTAAATTCACCATTTAGCAAATTAGGAAATAATGACAATGCATGAAATTTTTAGGAAAAAGGTGTATGGTTTGTTAGCTGTGGATTAAAAATAAAGGATGCCTGTGTACAGATATTAGATGGAATTTTGCATGTGCATAAGCATAATTAAATAACATTTGAATATCTTTTGATTATACAAAGAAATATAAGAGAGTGGGATTCAGCAAGAGTCTTCACATTTAGTTCATGCTATGAAAATCTTTTTCTTTAGGTCAATAAGAAGTATGTATATGGTGTCAGATATAACACAGGAAACACAGAAAATCATAGCTTGCCGAATCATTTGATTATTTCTAACTGACTAAGGGAGACCATAAATGTATTCAGATGTGGGACTATCCAGAGTCATTTTCTGTTCATGTGATTCCCTTTCCTCCCTTTAAAATTGAATTGTCTTGTAAAATACATGTGGCAAAAGTACATTTTTTTTGTAACTGCAGACTCTACTTCCCTTCTGAATGTTGATCTTATAATGCAGAAGTGTCACTAATGTTGAAAATAGGAAGAGAGACAGAAATAAATCAGAACTTTCTTTACCACAGAAAACTGTAGGGTGTGAAAATAAACTGGCTTGTTATTCCAAGAGGTTTAGTCACGACAGCAGAAAACTATATTTTCAGTGAAGAGTACAACTAATTTTTAAGAGCATCACTCTATCACAAAGTGTAAACTGAGCACTTACTGCCATATCCTACCTCTTTGTGCAATGCCAGTGCAAACCACCTTGGGAACTGAAGGGAACAGAATCCTCACCAAATTGCTCTATTGCCACAGCTGCATTCAGTACGCCATAATAAACTGCAAATTTGCTCTGCTCTTTTTATTGCAAGGATAATTTTATGGTGCCATATAGCTTAACTCTGATAACTTTTTTGCACCTACCCCTTAGAACTCTGTTTTGGGAGAGTCTGAGAGAGGGGCTGAGACATGTGCATAGGATCTGAGTAAGCCATCTACACAGCCTAACTGCTCCGTCTGAGTGCAAACAGAGTGTGTGGGGGGTGCTTCTTGGTGGTAGTTCTTGACTGGGCTGGAAGGTGTTATGAACATGCCTTTCAGCTCCACAGGACATCAGGCTTCCTTGTAACTAAGCTCTATGATAGTCAAGAGATGACCCTTTTCATTATTTGCCCCTTTCCACAACAGAACAATGGCAACTTTGTGCATTTAGGGTCCCTTGCTAACCTGGGTAATATGGCTATGAAACCTTTGTCATGAATTAGCTGAGATCACCAAAGTGTGCATCTGCTATTTTTTCTTCTGCTTGAGAGGGTTCTAGGAAAGGGGGCAGTGGAAAGTTGGAAAGTTCCTGCTGCCACAGCTGGAAGTCTGGAGGGAACAGCCTGAAAAATTGAGCCAGGCTTGGGAAGCAGCTCATTGGTAGCACAGGAGGCCAGCTGAATTAACAGAGAGGAGTGGCCTGCAAGCAGATCACGTGGGATGTTGACACATGTGGATGGCACGAGGAAAGGGTGCAATTTACCTTTATATTCCTGTGCTGCACTGCTCCAAGGCAATGAGTTGGTTTTACTTCTTGTATCTATTGAAGCTATTCTGTACCCTCCACTATATTTGAATTGTTACCAAATAGTATGCATGTAGTGATACCAATGCAAATGTGTTTATACAGGTATACATTATGCCCCTTTAGGAAGGCGAATAAGGTATCCCAGCACTAGGCACCCTTATAATGAGTTAACTTCATCTTCACCAGTGATTGTACCAGTAAAGCTGTATCAGTTAAAAAGGAATATCCCACCACAAATGATTTCTACAAAACCTGTGCATTAAAGAGTTCTAATCTAAAATATGATTTTGGTAGCTCAGTGAGGGCTAGATCCTCTAGGGTTTCATGCTTGGAGCACCTACAGTGCTTGCCTCCAAATTCATGTTTCAAAGAGCCCACTGCCAGAGGTGGGGTAAGTGGGACTGGTGTTCTGAAGCATACCAGTCACCTACATTGTGTTTGACTACACCTCGATGCACCTTATTTGACAAGTAAAAATCACTAGAAAACAAGTAGTTAACCTTCTGGTTACTTGTTACTTGGTCCTTTCTAATACTAGAAAATTAATGTCCTTTCTAATGCAGGCTCCTAGTACTGGACTTAATTTTTCTTTTTTTTTCCAAATGATTAGTCAACAACCTTTGAGAAGAGTTTTTATTAGTGTCCACAAGATGTACGTTGCTTCTGAGCAGGGGAATTTTCACCCTCTGAAAAAAATAGGAAAGTCCTAATTGCAAAAATAACTGCAGAAACAAAACAAAAAAGCCCTTAGCAACAGGAGAGCAGAGGGGTGTTCAGTTTTTTTTGTTCTTCTTCTTCATTGGGTCTATTGATAAAAAGCTCAAAGGCTGCTTGTCAGTGACCTCAGTCCTTTTCATATGACCAGGGGGATGCAGGCGGGAAGCTAAAGCTTGCGTTTAGTCAGTGATCTGCGAATAACCCTTAGTCCCTCAATGACGTGAGAGAAGCCTCCAAAGGGAGACAGTGAGTCAGAGAGAAGGAAGCATAGAGATTGCTTGAACAACCATTAGCACGTCATTGGTAATCCCAGCGACACCTTTCACATCCCTGGCATTTGTCTTAATGCACTGTACTGAAGGTTGATACTATGTTTATTTAAGGCTTTCTGCAGATGTGTGTGTTACTGAATTCCGACTGATTGCTTGTCTGTTATGTTTACTAACATTCTCAGGTTTTGCAAGGGAAAGTATATGTGGAATTCCTGAGATGTCTGCATATCTTTGCACTGAATGCGTAGGTTTCATACATTATTTAAATTACTGATAATAAAAATATATCTAGATTTCTTTCATGGTCTATGCCTGCTATATCTTTATCTGTTTTTCAGACATCTAATGCAAAATTCTTGGGGAATTATATCAGTATACTGATGATTAACACTCATTTGATATATTTTGTGTCTCAGCTGAGTATATCTGCTGCTTCTCTACACCTCTCTCACAAGCCAGGGCTAGGGAAGGATCTAGGCAGAAGTGGAAGGGAAGGAGAGACAGAGACAACTTTGGAATAATGCTCTTTCCTTTATTCTAAACATTTCTTATTGAGTTCTTGGAGAAAGTGATTCCTTCTTTGACACTCCCATTTTGCCATCACATGTTTTTGCTAGTGTTTTTCCAATCACCCCAAGAAAAGGAAAAGTTTATTCTTTCCCAACATTAAAAAGTCTTCAGAAGTTTAGCACCAAGAGCATTGATATTATACTTACTTTATACAGGTCAGTTGTGCTGTAGTGCATCATGGAGGATGAAGTCTGACCCTAGTGACTGGCCCATAGAGGTGAATAAGCACAATGCTCTTGAACTATTGCTTCCGAGAGGCATTGTGGCACTGTTAAAAATTTCAGTGGAAAATCAATTTTTTCATTTTCTATCTTTCTGCTTTTGTTGAAGGTAGAAAAATTGTACCTTTACAAAAGAAGAAAAAAAGGAAAATGGCATATTTTTTAAAGAAAGTGAATAAGCATTTTATTACAAAGGGGGTTGAATACACAACCAGGCATGCTTCTACTTATAGCTGCAGAGACTTGGAGAAAGAATGGAGATCTTTTAAAATGACTGCAATTAACACTGTTGTATTGGTAACAACTTATTTTGGTAGTTGGAAATCAGCTGTTGTGAAGGAGAATAGTCCCCAAAGTGGTGGTCAGAAGGAGGAAGTGCTGTAGAAGCCAAGATAGCTGCAGCATATTACTCAGCAATTCCTCAGTGGTGAAGAAATCTTCCAGTGGTCATCCTAGCTGCTTGTATTGGTATAGTGTGCCAGAAATCTGTCACAGCGTATAGGAGAATAGGATCATCTTTGCAGATGTGTGATAAAGACAGGGACATGCTTTCACCAGTCTTAAGGAACTGTGAATTGTTTACTCAGAAAGATCTATCATTTGTTCTCAATACATCTTGTTAAAAATTGAATTGCCATTCTAGTCTTTGAAGAGTTACATGTGTAACTGTCGCTCGTTTATCGATGGGACTCTTTGATATGTATGAGACAGAGTTTGACATTTGTGATTCATTTCTTCTCTTTACTGGTAGTGTTAGAGAAGAACAAATGTGGGCATCATGGGAAAACTGGACTGGAGCATGCTAACAGCAGGGATGAATGCGCCCCCATGAGGAGAAATGGAAACAACAACTGATTCATTGACCATGTCCACACAGTAAACACCATTCCCAGTACCTGCACCCTGAAAAAAAAAATTGTTCCGTTCTGCATAGGCTGCCTCCTAAAATGGAAACAGCATAGCTACATCTGCAGTGCTGTGGGATGGTAGGCTAATTAACTTTAGGGCTAGGGGCAAAGCAGGTGCTACTAATGGTCACAGCACTAGTTACCCTGCCCACAATTCTGCATAGGTGGGATATACTGCTTTCAGTTGAACAGGTAGACTGTGCAAAACAGCACAGCATGCTTGATGCAGTTGCAGCCAAGTGCAATAACTTAATCTTGTTGACATGACCATTGTCATATGTAGTCTGGCTTCTTCTACACAGTGGGAACATCTATATATGCATTTGATCCAAGATCAGTTTACCTGCAAGTGAACTTGTGATTAAGCACTCCCAGGCAGGAGTCTACACCTGCAGAGATGTGGCAGCAGATTTGCTACTCTTAGCACCAAACTGCTGCCACTTCCTGTGGCCCTGCAATGAGCCCCTGCTACCACCAGAGGGAAGTGCCAGGCTTTGGTTGTAGCTGCCAGCCCCATTCTCTGCTTCCTGGCCAGCCGCTTCCCTGGCCAAGAGCAACACACAAGCAGCACATGACAGAAGCACAGGAGAAGCACACGACAGCTCTCTCCTCACCACCTCTGCCTCCCCACACTATGACTGCTCCAGCCCGCTTCTGGCAGTAATGACCAGTGCCCTGGGCTCCTGCTGGCCACCACACTGGCCCTGCTGGTCTGCCATGCTGACTACTGGCTGGCCTGTGGTCATCTAGGCCCTCCTGGCTTCCCCATGCACAGTGACCACCTGTCCAGCTGCAGCACACCATCCCAGGGCCACTGCTGCCACACAAGTACCACCTCAACCCTGTCCAGCTGGCCAGACCCCGGCAGGGACACCAACAACATGCTGCTGGATGCCACCACCAGGGCTGCCTTTGCCCTCCTGGGCCTCCTACCTTGCCACCTCTGGGCCCACAAGGCCAGCCAAAACTGGTGGCTGCAGATTGTCCAGCAGACCTGGGATGATGAACAGCATCATCTGTGGGAACAGCAATAGCAATGCCCCCCACCACCACCCCACCAAGGCACCGGGCAAACCACATGCTAGGCCTGTGCGAATATGGAAGTATTCGATTCAGATTCAGATTTGGCCAATTCAGATTACAGTGATTCGATTTGGAGACTCGGATCACTGTTCTGAATCAATTCAGCCGAATCAGCTTTGGAAGATTCGGTGCTGATTCAGAGAGATTCAGTGATTCAGATTGGCTGCGGAGAGGCAGGCACAGCCTGGTACCTGCAGGTTTTCCTACAGGTCCTCCAGTTGTGCCAGCCTCTCCCCGGGTTGGGCAAACCGTGGGAGAAGCCCCTATGCTTGGCCCAATCCCCTGCCCGGCCCCAGCCTAGTCCTGGCACTTAAAAAAAAAAAAAAAAAAAAAAAAAAAGACAGCTGCAGGAGCACCAGCTGCAGGAGCAGTGCCTGGGACCTCTAGGCACTTGTGCATGGCAGTGGGGGGCAGCCGGGATTGCCCCCTCTGCTTGGCACCCATGTGGCAGCTGCCCCATGCTGGGAGTGCAGCGTGACTTGGTAGGGCACTACGCATTGTCTGGGAGCTGGGGCCACTGGGGCTGAGCACTGCTGGAGCCACCCCAGCTCCCAGGTGAATCAAACCAGGGGCTGGGGAATTGAACCGGGAACTGGGGGAATGTTCAGGGACACCTGAACATTCCCCCAGCTCCCAGTTCAATTCCCCAGCCCCCCAATCTTTCCCCCAGCTCCTTCATCGCTTCCTCCAGCTCTTCCTGGAGGGCACGGGTCCCCGTATGATGCAGGATGACAGCATCATGCCACTGCCAGCTGGTGATGGCAGTGGCTCTGAGCTATTTCCCCAGCTGGCAGTGGCAGTCTGCTGAAAACCTGAGTGTAGATTTGGGGGCCACACCCCCCAGGAAGAGCTGGGGGAATGATCAGAGAGCTAGGGAATTGAAATGGGACCTCTGGCTGACAAGTGGAGCTGCCCCAGCTCCCAGCCCAGCCTGCCGAGCCATGCTGCACTTGCCATGTGGGTGCCAGGCGGTGGGGCAGGGTGATCCCCACTACCCCCCACTGCCCTGCACGAATCAGGCTAAATCTCCTCTGAATTGAATCAGCTACCGAAGCTTTGCACAGCTGTACCACACACCCACCACTGAGGGCCAGGGCACTGGGTATGAGGGGTGCTGGCTGACCACCTACTGCACTCTGCACTGTAGCCTGCCTGGACCTCTGCCCACCAACCCACCACCCCCTCACCTACTGCCTGCACCATGTTCACTGCAGATACATTTTAGGAAAACAGTTTTTATTCACTCCACATCAAACAGAGATCCTCCCTCCCCTCCACCAACAGAGCCCCCCTACCACTCAACCCACCCACCAACAATAAAACACCCTCCTCCCTGTGCAAACTATTTACAAAGTGCTTTGTGTGCCATCCTGGCATGGGGAGCCACGCGTTGGGGGTTCCTAGGGGTAGAACCCAGGAGCAGGCAACCAGCATCCTGGCCTCTTGCTGTTCCCCCACAGGTGTGCATGCCACAGTGAGCCCAGTGGGTGGGTGGCTTGCCCAGGGGTGACAGCATGGGCAGCCCTCCCCTCTGGCAGTTGGTGTCCAGGGTGAGAAGGGCTGGCATGAGGTCCTGGCCCTGCTGCAGGAGCTCTGGCTTCACGCCTATGTGGAACTGGGGTGAGTGAGGGGCCTTGCCCCAGGTGAGGTGGGGGGCTGGGTGGTGAGGGCCCAGCGGGCCCAGGGCAGGGGCACTTGGCTGGTGAAGGCATTGCAGGACCTCTTCTCATGCCCATGGGGCAGGTCTGCTACTGGGTGGCAGGCACCTGCCAGGGGGAAGGCAGGGCTAGGATTGGAGGCAGCAGGTAGCATGAAGGTGGCTGCCAAAGCCAGAACAGTGTCCGGCACACAGTAGTCATCATCCACGGCCTGCACTGCCGTGCCCAGGATGCAGTCTGCTCCTTCAGGGCCTCCAGCTGATCACACTGTGCCTGAAAATCCTGGTCCACTTAGTCCCTGTCCCCACGTGCCATGTCCTCAATCCACCAGGCCCATGTGTCCATCAGCCAGTCATCCAATGCTATCACCAGCTGATCCAGGAGGAGGGTGCAGTCCTGGGTCCACCTCTGGAGAAGCCAGCACATCCACAGGGCCCTGGCTGTGGGTGGTGGTGACCCTGAGGCCACATCCTGGCTGCCAACTGTGGCCTCTCTCCTGCATGCAGCTGCAGGACCTGCAGAGATACGAGAAAGAAGCTGTTTGTGAGCATTTGCAACATTTCTCAGATAGGATGCTCTGTACCAGGGGCTGTGCAATGCCTGGCCTCAGATAGGGAATCACGCACACACAGCTGCCCAGGGACCCTGGTGAGTTGGCCAGGCAGGGCTGGGCCCAGGCAGCTGCCGGCTGAGCCCCCCATCCCTGCTTGCTACCCAGGGGCTGGCAGGCAACTGAGTACTGGTTGCAGGCAGCCTGCCTCCTCTGCCCTGTTACCATGGTGGGACAGGGAAGGCTCCTGACAGCATCTGCTGCTGCAGCTCCAGACAATGCTACCTCATAGCTGGGGCTGAGGCTGCAGAGCTGTCGAGGCAAGGCTGGCCTGGGCTCCCTGAGCTGCTAGTAGCAGGTGCAGCCAGGGAGCTTGTTGGGATGGGATGCTGGATGCCTGAGGGGCCCTCCCCAGTGGCATGTCACCAGTGTGCCAGGCCAGGGAGGGGACTTGGGCAGGCCACCCATGCTGCTGTAGACAGCACAGCTGTGGCCTGGGTGCCAGAGCAGGATGATCTCTGACAGTTGCTGCATAAAGGTCATGGACTTCCAGGCTCTTCCTGGCTGATGATTGTGGTTAGTGATTGTGACCAACTGTGCCCACATGGCCTTGACTTTAGGCAGCACTGCCACGCCAACTGGCTGTGCCTGTGGTTCTGCAACCAGTCTGGCAGTTCCCCATACACATAGACATTGGAGCACCTGCCCTGCATGAACTGGCACTGCAACTCCTCACCCCACAGCACCACAAGGTCACCAGTCTCCTCCTGTGACCAGTTGGGGCCTTGGGTGGCAAACACGGGCATCAGCAAGGAAGAGACCATTGGGACTTCCGCTCCAGCTGTCTAGGCCTCCACATAGCTGTGCCTGTGCTGCCAGGCCTGGGCAGCTGCCTGCAGTGCCCAGAGCACAGGCATGGCATGGGACTGGCAGCCATGCAGTGAGGTAATGCCCCATCACACCTGCAAGATCCAAGCAGGCTGCTGGGGGTGGGCTGCAGGCAGATGAAGCTGGCACAGGTGGCCAGGAGCTGCCTGCAGCCAGGTCTGGGTGCTGACACACACGGCAGGATCCTGCAGTGCCCTGTAGGCCTGGATGGCATGGGCCTGGCAGCCATGAGGCATTGTAGTGCCAGGAAGTGGCACTGGGTTGCAGACAGCCTGCAGCCTGCCCAGGGAGACACAGGGGCCTGGAGTGGCATCAGGCTGCTTGCATATGTCCTAGGACTCAAAATACCCACAGGATTTTAAGGGCCTGAGGCTGGGGTTGCCATTGAGCCAGCCCAGACCTAGGACAGAAGAGGATCCCAGCCCGGGGCTAACCTCAGACTGGCCCCCTAGGGCATGTCCACACATTCAGGCATGTGTGCTTGCAGCAGCTCAAATAGGAGTGGCACAAATTTGAGATGGGGATTTTTGCCTCGGTGCACATGCTTGGACATGCACTTTGGTGTGGGTCAAGTTGTGCTATTTGGGGCAAAATAATGCTTGGGGCAAAATAACGCCACTTGTGCTGGCCCCAGCATTATAAACACCTGCCCTATGGTAGCAGCTCAGGGCTACTTGCCTGCAGGAGCTTTTCAGGCCTGGCCACTTGGTATCTGGGCAAGGTTCCCTCCAAGCTGCCCACGTGCAAGGCTGTGCACACTTTAAAACCATGCTGTGCACAAACTTATTAATGCTGCGCACCACTCAGAGAGGAGCCGGGCTGCAGCTTCCTGGAGAGGAGCTGGGCAATGAGCTGGGTGCGGAGCACAGAGGAATCACCAGGGCCGGCACAGGACACTTACCGGAGGTAAGCTCAGGCAGTGGCTCCTCCCCGAGGCCATGTGCTCCCAGAGGCGAGGCAGGTAGTGGGGCTGGGGTTGGGGTTGGGGGCTAGTGCTGGGGAGCTGTTCCACTTCCTAGCCCCAATGCCATGTGTCCCCTCACTCCTAGAGGCATGGTGAAGTGGAGACAGGGGCTGGGGGCTCATGCAGGCTTCACTGGCACTGGAAAACTGCTCTGCTCCCCAGCCCTGATGCCATGTTCCTCCCTGCTCCTGGGGGCAAGGTGAGGCGGGGGCTGGGGCTGGGGCTTGGGCCAGGAAACTCCTCTGCTCCCGGAGGTAATGCAGGGGCTGGGGGCTGGCATGGGCTCCACCAGCGCTGGGAAACTGCTCCACTCCCCAGCCCTAACTCCATGTGCCTCCTCACTCCCACCAGGGGCTAGGGATGGTGCCAGTTTTTTAGCCATTTAGCCATTTTTTAGCCATTTAGTGGTTTGTCTTTATTCTCACTAGTTTATGCATTTGAATTTAAAAGTATTAAACAGAGAAAGAAGTTGCAATTGGTGTTGTTTTTCTTAGAAGAATCCTAAGCTGTGTTATCTTGAGTTTGGGGATGTTAGTTACAGTGTCGAAGGGCATAGGCAGACAAGGTGCTTTGGGTGCTGTGGGGCAGACTGAAGCAGCATACAGTGAAAGGGGGAGGAGGGACCAAAGCAGCGTGTTCACAAACCAAAGTGGCATGCTCACAGACTGCTACACCTTAGAGGGAACATTGTATTTGGGAACACTACCCCTCGTGCCATCTGGACTGCCGAAGCAGCCCTAACCTGGAGTGGCCCCTGCACCCTCTATCCACTGCAGCAGTCTGGCAGTAGGGGCTGCTGCCTGGATGTGGTATGCTGCCATCTGTGACAGCATCCGCCCCCTTAGACCTGTGGCCTCATGGCTGCACACCTGCCAGACCCAGATGGGGAGCCCCTGCTCTGCCATCTGGGCAGCTATCACCCAGAAGATGTGCTTCTTGCAGTGGCCTGCACTGAACTGTCCAAGTGTGTCCTCTTGGTCCCAAATAGCCAGCAAGTCAGTCACCTCATCTGCCTTCCAGCTGGATCCCCAGTGCTGGCCTTGGACAGGCTCCTCTGCCCAGGTCTCACCACTTGTCTCACCAACAGAGATCCTGGTGTTCCCTGTTTAAAAATTGCAAATTCTCTGATAAGAAACCCGAATTCTCTCACTAAAATACCCAAAATAATGTTCTTTCACTATTAAAATGAAATGCTGCTACATAGAGAGAGATCAATTGGGCAATGCTTTATTGATATACAGGCGGTCTTTGGACTTACAACAATTGGTTCATGAAAACTGTGTCTTAAGTCAACATATCATCATGACTTGGAACTGATTTTCCCATAGGAACAATGTTATATATGCAGGATTGATTCCTGAACCAAGGCTCAATGTTCTATTTTCACCAAAAAATAAACCAAAATTTTGTACTCGGTCAATTATAGATGAGTAATATAGCTACATTAATGTTTTTCTATTGTAAATCATATTGATTTGGAAGGACTTCTTTCAGCTGACTTTGCTGGACTTTTTGAAGGGCTCTTGGTTGGACTTTTTGAAGGGCTCTTGTCTGGAGTCTTCTCAGGAGTCTTGACTGCAGGTTTTTCTGGAGTCTTGTTTGGTTTCTTAAAGAAAGTGTCCAAGGAGGTTTGGACAGATGTACTCCTCTTTTGCGTGTAAATTTCTCTGTAGCAGCTGTGCATGTTGGATATGCCCCTGTTCATTGATGCACTGTGTTCAGTGTTGGAGTTATGTACCTCAAACAGGGACATGGAAGCTTCCAAATATTGAAATGCCTCAGTCAACACTTTTGTTGTCAATACTTTATGAGGAGGAATCTCTTCAACAGTGAGTGCATCTTGTTCTTCCTCTGCCAGTTTTTGCTGTTCCAATTCAATGAGGTCCTCATTAGTTAATTCTTCAAAATGTGATGCCAGCAACTCATCAACATCCTCTGGCACAATGTCTAAGTTGAGTTCTTTTCCCATTTCAACAACATTTTTGTTCACCTCTTCAACAGTATCTGTAAAGCCTTGGAAGTCAGACACAAACTCAGGGCACAACTTTCTCCAAAACCATTCAAAATTGATTGTTTGACTTCATTCCATGCCTCACCAATGTTTTTAACTGCATGGTAAATGTTGAAGCCCTTCCAGAATTCTTTCATAGTTGGTCCACCTCCCTTCTCACTTGCCCTGATGGCCTGGGAAAATGTGCGCCTGAGATAGTAGGCCTTGAAGGATGCAATTAGCCCCTGGTCCATGGGTTGCAACAATGAAGTGGTGTTGGGGGGCAGCAACACCACTTTGATGTCAGAATGCATGTCATCAAGGATGGTTGGATGACCAGGAGCATTGTCAAGGATTAACAATGCTTTAAATGCAAGGTTGTTTTTGCTACAATAATATATGACACTTGGCACAGCATGATGATTAAACCAATCCTCAAAAATGTACTTATTGACCCACGCCTTAGGAATAGATTTCCATATCACTGGAAGAAATGCCTTGGAATATCCCTTGAAAACTGGGGTTTTCTAAATGGTACACAAGTAAAGGTTTAAGTTTAAAATCACCTGCAGTGTTGGCACCGAGCAAAAGACTGAGCCTGTCTTTAGCAGCTTTGTACACTGGAATGGATTCCTCCTCTTTGGTAATGTAGGTTATCAACAGCATTTTTTTCCAAATGAGCCCAGTTTCATCAACATCAAAAACTTGCTGAGCACAATAGCTACCTTCTTCTCTAATTTCAGCCAATGTCTCAGGAAAAGCATGAGCTGCCTCCTCATCAGCACTGGCAGCTTCACCTGAGACCTTGATGTTATGCAAATTGGCTTTGGCTTTAAAACACCTAACCCACCCCCTGGTGGTTCAGCATTAGAACTCTCCCCCTATTGTTTCTTTAGATAATCATAAAGACTCCTATCCTTTTCCTGAATTATGCCTAAACTTTCAGGAGCACAGTGTTGATTTTGATCCTCCAGCCAAACAATTAAGTTTATCAACCTGAGCAATAAGCCCAACACGCTGCTTAGTTATCACAGTTGATTGCATAGGAGCTGAGCCCTTGTTCCTGAATTCTTTCTTGAATTCATAACATGTTCCTGAATTCTTACCTTGTCCTTTGATATCCCCACTATAGTCATTCAGGGGATATCCAAAGCTCTACTGATTTCAGTTAGCATCTCACCTTTTTCGGACCTCTTAATTATTTCCATTTTTGTTTCTGCAGTAATTGCTCTACGTTTCTTCGAAACATCACTTGCACCAGATTTACACTTTTCTGCCATTATTATGGGCAAAGAGCCACTAATTCTAAGAAAAAGTTTGGAAACACAAAGGTTCTGCATGTAAAAATGGCATCGGAATAGCAACTGACATCTTGAGTCACGGAGATGATTAGCACAGTGGATTGGTACCGAGAGATGAGCAGTGCAGCAAATTTGTTTGCTGGCATGGCTTCTTGTCGGATTGAACATCATAAAGTCAAAACCAACATCATAAAGTCGAAACATGGTGTCAATTTATAAACTTCATAAGTTCTGTTCATCGTAACTCAAACATCATGAAGTTGAGGACTGCCCGTATTTACAAGTTGCCCCTGCCCTTGCCCTCACTCTCAACCCACAGCCTGCCCTCTGCCCCTGTCCCCTCACTGCTGAACTACAGGGCCAGATATACAGGTGAGGGTTATGTGGGGGTGGCTTGGCGGGGTGGGGTTTGTGGGTGTATTGTGGGGGGACTGGGTGTGTGGGGTTAAATGGGGGGGCTGCTCAGGAAGAATGGATCCCCTGCCCCATCACATGGGTGTGGCTTGGCTTGGTGTGGCACAGGGCTGTGAATCTTCAGGCAGCACGAGGCTGCTTGGGCTGTCACCTGGGGCTCCGCGCTGCTTGTGGGGATTGCCTATCATGCTGGGCTGGGTCCTGCATGCACGGAACTGGCCCGGCCCAACGGTGCACAGGGCCCATGCACACAGGACCTGGCCCAGTGCAACAGGCGGTCCCCACAAGCAGCATGGGGCCCTGGGTGACTGCCTGAGTGGTCCAGGGCTGCCCAAAGGCACATAGCACTGTGCTGCATTGGGCTGGACCTGCGTGATTTGCCACAAACAGCACCAGGTGCCAGGTGGCCAGGGCCAAGCTGTGTTGCCCTGCACCACAGGGGAGCATTGCTGGGAGGGCCCCCTGTTCCCAATGGGTTGCTACTGTGAGGGGGAGTTATGGGCCATGCAGGGGGTAAAGTGGGGGCCCACCCCTCCTAAGGATCTCTCCCTGCACCCACAGTCCCCTGAACCCTCACAGGTCCTCTGCTTCAGTCCCCTTCTCCTCTAAGTCCCTTACTTACTTGGGACAGAGCCAGGGTCCATGCAGGCTGCACCACTCTAGGCTGCCCTGCACATGGAGGTAGTGTGCTTCAGCACCAGGGCAAAGGCCAGCCATAGAGATGCTTTAGCTGACTACCAGATCATCTCTTTGGAAGACCCAAGCCTCTGGTTACCTCAGGGCATGGTCCGGGACAATGCTCTGCCCCTCTTTTCCCCCCTGTTGTCTTTTTTGATACCCAGATTTCCAGGTATCAAATTTTGAGCCTGTGCTGCAACTATGCAGTGTGGGGAACATTTTTTTTTGTTCTTAGTATGTCTTTTTCGGCATCTCAAGCTAGTTTGAGACATCGCAAGAGGCATGTGCGTGCTCATCTGGATGCGCCCCTAGTGGCAGATCTGACCAGGAGCAAATTTGCACCTGGTTGGCATCAATATATGTATTACTGTGTAGTAACTACTCATAAGTAAATTTGCTAACTGCACATTTACATGCAGGAAAATTTACTTAAAGAATAATTTGCTTAGAGTCATTTTCAGGTAGCAAATTGAATCACGAATATCATCATTTACTGCTCAGTAAGTGTGCGCACACGTAGACATGCGCGCTTACTATGCAGTAAACTATGCTACTGCACAGCAAAGAGTCTCATGTAGACTCTCCCAGTGACACCTTCTTCCTAAACTTGACTCTAGCTGTGTCTGCCTCTTTTTTAGACCTGAGGAAGGGTACCTTATGCTTAAAAGTGTATCTAAATCTCTCCCAAGTAGGCATAAAAATGCTTGCCATTTGAATGTTTCCTGGACCTGACCTGAGCACCACAAGTGCTCAAACAGCCATTCCAATGACTCTTCTCTGACACTGGCCAATTCCTTCAGCACCTTTGGATGAAGATCATTTGGGCTTGCTGACTTAAACACATCCATTAATTTTAATTAACATATTTAAGTATATTGTTAAGCATACAAACATGTGCTAAGATAATCCGTTGTTCTTATTTAAAAAACCCTGAATATTTTGCAGCTAGAATGTGGTACTTAATTTAGTGAAAATATTTTTTCATGTTCAAATAGAGGGCTTGATCCTTCTTATGCAGGTAAACTTCCCACAGAAATCAATAGAGTAGGATCATGTCCAGGGTAAACAAAATCCTGTTTCTACCTTCTTATCATCTTCCTTTGAATAGCAATTGCACTTAATTAATTATCTTAACTTTACAACAGCTTAGAAATAATACCCAAGTGTTTTGTTCCTACCCACTTGCCTTGTCCATCTTGATCATACTGCTCAATGAAAAGCATAAACATGAGTAATATGTCTTCATAGATTATTTCTCCTACCTGAATGCCTGGTCTGTCTTAACATCATTTTGTAGAACAATCTGTATTAAGATCGGGGTTCAGTTCTTCACAACAAGGTAGGTCTCCAGGCATTCTTTTTATTGTCCTACTGTTTAATCTCTCTCTCCCAGGCCTGTAAGCATGGTAACTATTTAGCTGAAGCCTAAACAGGAATCAGGAAGAGATTTAAAATCAGGCTATCAAGCACCTTTCCTTGCTGTGACATTTTTGACATGGTAGAATATTTTTTGTTTTTCGTCCCTCTTGCGGCTAGAGATATACCCAGACAGAGAATAAAATTTACTGACTAACATCACACAACAACTGAAAATGAGTATTTTTGATAGTTTCTTCTATAAAGATGAAGAAATCTTGGTAGAATCTCAGCCCTGTCATTTATTCAGAGAACAGTTAAGGTATTTTAGTTATTTGATGTTCCTTAAATAACTTAAATAATAATCTTTGAAACAGGTTAGTTTCTCTCTTTGCTTTGACAAAGTCACACCTATTACAAAAAGTTTCATGGAAATTCTAGGATTCCAGTTTTTTTTAAATGTGAAATGAATTTCGTGCTGGTGAATGGTGCTAAGTAGTTCCACATAGTAGTATGCCCATGCTACAGATGTGAAAGGTATTTTAGACTGAAAAACCTTGGAGACTAAAATTCTTAGTGCATCCAGTAAAGCAGTACAACTAGGGCAGTAAATGTTTCCCCATATTTGATTCCCAATCTGTTTCAATCCAGAAGGGACAGTTCCAAGGAATGAAAGAATAGTTTAAAGGTGCAGACAAAAGTGCAGCTTCCTGCTGTAACTGAGAATGCTTTGCAGGAAGCATTCTGAGTTGTAACGATCCCCCAGAACAAACAGAAGTTCACTGCTGGTTCCAGGGGAAGGGGAATCTAGCTGCTGACTGCAGCCTGCAGCCAGTTTCCATTAGCAATGGCTCCTCTTCCCTGTAAGGCTGCAAAATCTTCAAATTGGAGGGGGAAAGGGAGCAGAAGAAGCTCATTCTAGGGGTTCCCCATCTGGCACTGGAGGGTAGGGTGGGTGAATTGGAGCCCTCCCACCTCAAGAGCAGGGCTCCAATACACCTGCCCCATCCTCCAGTGGGGGCTGAAAACCCCCCAGACCAAACTCCCTCCCATTCTGAAAACAGCCATAGGCTGGCAGGCAGAAGTTACAGAAGATGCTCTGTTTTGAAAGTCTTCATCTGACCCCTCAATGTAATGAAGGTTCAGATTTTCATATGATTGGCCATTTTTTAAGCTGTTTGCAGTCATGCACTTGCCTTTGGTCATGCCTATACAGTACAGTAGAAAGTGGGGTGGTGAGTGGGGTGGTCACCAAAATGAACGGGCAATAACAGGCACTGCCCAGCCGGAGCAGGGCATGGGACGGGATGGAGCTGCAAGTGGTTCGTTTGGGGGAATGTGGGGATGGGAGAAGGGCAGCTCCTGCCACTGCATGCCCTCCTGGGCAAGCATGTGGGGGGGGGGCATGTGCCCCCCGGATCTGTGCATGGGGCAAGGGTGGGCTACCACTGTGGGTTTTGACCTGGGTGCCAAACTTTGTTGCTATGGCACAGCAACTATAGACTGCTTTCTGTGATCAAATAAGGTGAAAACTGTCACTTCTGCCTGCGCCCTTTGTCTCTATGCTCTCTGAGTCCTTGTATTCTTTGTTGCTGTTGACAGTGAATGACAAATGTGAAGGTTCATGGACCACTGTCCGACATAGAAATTTCATTTAAGCCACTGACCAGCAATCAGATGTTAGTAGTTGATAACTACTGACCATCGCCAAGTAATGAAATTTTCTATAGTAAGAAAGAATATTCATTGTCTTCTCCATGTCCTTGGCCAAAATGTGTCTTGATTTATTACCCATGCAAACCCATAGGATGCCACTGTAATTTAATTAAGAACTGGATTATACTTGATCTATTTCTTTGGGGTTATTTGAACTTTTTTTAAAATATATCCCTTTTGTTCCATTCCACGGCAGCATCAAACCAAGTCAAGTTGGTCCTGAAGCTGCTGGGACTGTTGGGGCACCTTAGATATAGCTAGCGAGAAGCATAGCTAGATATAAAGATATGAAAGACTGATTTCATCAGTTGCTTGTACTTTTTGCAGAAAATTGAGCATTCCCACCTGGTATAACAAAAGGAAATGCATCCTTTTAGATAACTAATTGGATAACTTAACTCTGATGAATATTAGAGTGATAATATCAGTAAAAACCCTGAAAGAGAGCATTTTCGAAAGAGGAAGGTAATACTGTTCAGTGACCTATCACAACCCAAAGGATACATGGTATGCCAATAATGGGAATAGTAGCTTCTTGATGTCCCATTCACGTGATATAGTTTCTTGGTTTTCAGGCACCTTGTTCTGTAGTGACAGGATAATTTTTCAAACTAAAATTGCTCAAACCAATTAATTGACATACACTAGTTAGGACAGGGTTTTAGATGGGGGTGTTGAATGATGAAAGGCTAAAACAGAAGAGGGATAGATAACATATACTTCACATTTGTATCCCAGTTAAATATAATAGCCCTGATTCCCCACTTCCAGGAGCCTTTTGTAGTTACCTACAGTTTCAATCTTCTTCGCTAACAGTTTACTCCTAACTGTTTTGCACAGATGTAAGTGATCACACAAAGAAGTCTGTATCTTGCAGTATTAGGCTCTTAAAGAAGTCAGAGACTGAGGCACAATTTGATGAGGAAACAGGGTTTAATACGGATAACTTGGACAAAACATTTATATCTGTAAACAAGCCCTTGGAAAGGGCAGATGTTAAGGCAAGACAAGAACTCTTTAGGAGGGCCAGAGAGGTATAGCTGTGAGTAAGAGGATGAACTTAAGCAGAGGGAAATTAGATTGAATATCACAGAATATTTCTTACAGTGAGATATGTACTGATACCATGAAACTGCTTCCCCAAGAAAGTAGAAGGAATGGTCAATGTTTCCCTTAAATCATTTGAAAACTAAACTGGTTTATGTATGAAAGAATAAACCACAGAGAATATGTGCCTATGTTATACAAGTACTACAAGTAATTCCTACCTTTAGTATTATGTATAGTCACTGACTATAAGGAACGTATCATACAAGTTATAAAAAAAAAAAGCCTCTTATTTTGTTAGGTAGATTGTTGCTCATTGTACACTTATCTAGTTCTTCTTCTATCCCTCCACCTTTCCCCCTCCTTTTTTCTCTCCCTCCTTTTATTGCTAACTACTTGACATAGCTCAGTTTTACATGTAAAGTTGAAATACATGCTTTTCTGATTTTGTATTGTTTTTAGAAAATACTTAAAAAAAACAAAAAAAAGCCTCCTTTCACAGTAGAATGCAATGGCTTTACTAAATCCACCCCCAGATAAAATACTGGCTAGACTTTTTTTTTAGCAAAACATGTTAATTCAGGATTAGGGAGATTTAACTATTATGCTAAAAGTAAATATATTCTGTACATAATTGTGGCTTAAATGTGATTTATAGTCTTAATGGCATGATTAAGTTCATGAGGTCCAGAAATGTATATGTATATGCTATGCATACTATTAAATCAGAATATTAAATCAGTACTACAGTGAAATGCATTGGAAACTCTTTCAAATTATTTTTTACCTTCACTTTGTAAAAGTGTTTTATCATGCAGATGAGTATATATAGATATAAGTATATCTAAATCAGCTAGTTTAGGATTGCTTTGCTGAGTGGGAGGTGATGCAGGACTGTGCTATTAGTGAGCACGAGGTAGGAGGTGGCTAGGGCTGATGGGCAGGTGGGGTACGGTATTTATATGCATATGTTTACAGGTATTTTTAGATAGGATAGGAATATGGAAATGTTAGTTCAATGAGATAATTTGCCTTGTGAAGGGTAGCTAGAATGATGTAACATAGCTCAGTGGGAGTTAGAGTAGTATAGCGGACTCTGAGCCACTATAGCTAGACTCAGAGCTGGGGGCTCTGAGTCATAAGCTCTAGGCTCTCTTACAGCAGAGGGGCAAATCACTAAGGGTCTCAATTTTGGCATGCTCAACTTCGGGCATCTTGACCAAGTCTTGTGATAGAAATGGGGAAAATATATTATAATATTGTGAATACTGTAGGAATTGCTGTATATTGATGGATATTGATATATAATAATGCTATGAACACTTTGTTGGGCTAGGATGAGGAGGGTATGTTGTACTGTATTGGGTTATAAGACTTCTTGGTTCAATAGTATTAATCTAACTTAGGTTGGGGTGTAACAGAGTTCCTCTCCAGGGGTGGCCGTGATACCCCTTGAGTCCCTTCAGCCCTTGTCAATCTGGCTGTCTTTGAGCAATCTCCCCTTCTCCTCATCTGCCTTGCCTTGATGAAATGATACTTTCAGAAACAGGGAGGCTGCCCCAGGCCTTCTCAAGTCAGATCTCCTCATGAACACTTGTGTTGCTGCTCATAAGCTCCATCCTTCCCATTACCCATGCATATGCCTCGCAAATGTAACAAATACTAATGAAATCATAATTACCCCTATGGCCTATTGGCTCATGGCTCTGTTCATCCTTACATCAGCCTTTGCCTCACCCTCAGTTCTCCTCTCCTTAGACCCTGTCCCTATTCCTAGGTCAGTTAAGACCCATGGGCTCTCCAATCCCACCAGTCTCTGGCTGTGGCCTTTCTTGGCCTTTGGCTCTTCCTGAGCTCTGGCCCCGCACCTAGGCCAGTGAAATCTACAGCCCTGGCTCTACCTGCTTCTCAGGGCCTCCGGCCCCCTGTTCTTCTGAGCCCTCAAGACCCTGTTCTCTACCTGGGCCAACTGAGACCTTCTTACCTACACTTAGTCCCTTCCACAAACCATCAGAGTTGCTTTCCCAAGCTCAGGTGTTAACCAGGAGCCTTGCTGCCCAGGAACTCTTCTCTCCTTGGTTCTCGGAGTTAGATTGTCTGACCAGCTCTGGCCTAGGCTTATATCCTTTTAGTCCAGCCCCCTCCTGGTTAGATGACCAAGAATGAGAAAATGAGATTGACATTTATGTGGTAACATTTTTAAATAAAAAAAAATGTTCTCTGACCCTTCATCCATGTCTGTACTACCTCCCTGCCTGTCCTGGCACCATTAGTATAACTAGGGGTGGCTGAGCATGACATCAACCCTGGGTGCTGACTAAGAGGGATTGCCAGATGATGCCCACCTAGGGAGTCCATGCTGTGATAGCAGCGGCCCCATGTCACAGCATCAGCAGTCAGGTGTGGGGACACCACACTGCTTCAACATCAAGAGCTTCTGCTGGGGGCTTACAGGCCATGTAGTAGCAGCAGCATATGGGGCAGGTAAGACTGACACCACTTCAACCATACCCCACCCTGCCCTATTCTCCAGCAGTGATTTGCCCAAGGTGAAAAGCTTCTTATGCTTCTGCCTGGTTCCACTGTTAAGAGCTGCCCCTCCAGCCCTCACTCCCACTTGGGCATGCCAAAGCCCTATAATTAACACAGATGTCATGGATCAGATCTGAGCATGTGCCCCAGAGTCACTCATGGGCTTGGTTCTAGTGTGCCAGAGCAAGAGCGAATAAGCAGGACTTATTTTCTTGGTAGAAGTCCCTGGGTTGGCTGAAAGGTTGCACAGAAATTGCCTCAGTGACCATTTTAATATCTGCACATAGAAACTGTATGCTTTCTGAAAGAATCTGGCTGAAGAGGTGGGCTTCTGAAGGCCTCCTCAAATACTTCAGAACCCTCTGAAGTATTTCATAAGGCTTCACCATGAAGACCCATGGGGATTACAAAAGGGTCCTTCCCCCTGCCCACTCTCTGCATCCCAGGTAAAAGCCAATTACAATCACAATCCCTGTGCTCAGGTGACCTTGTGCTGAAGCAGACCAAATGCACTGGAAAAATAGGCTGCAGCCAATGTTGGCCACATGCCCTTAATATTATTCGGCACTTAGACAGCATTTATCATATAAGTGAATATGCCAGTTTCTCATTGCAGGAAACAGTGGGGTTTTTCCTATGCTTTTTGTCATTTATATCTCTTAAGAAAACCTTCAGGCTCAGATTTAAAAAGAAAAAAATAAAACATTTCCTGCTACAATCTAGGCTCTTGAAATAACTGATCCAAGTGTCATGTCTCATTTGCAATGTTACATGATGATCTTTTAAAATGAAAGTGGCAAACAGACTCCCCTGGGCACTTCAGTTCTTATGCCTCTTGTTTTTGAATAACTGATGCAGAATAGTTTGCAACTTTGCAAATGCCTATCTTTTCCTACCAATAGGTTTCTCTCTTATTTGACTAAGACTATTTCCACAGTAGGGAAAAGATCACTTAGATGGTCCTTGACTATGAGGGTGTTCAAATGACTGCATGGTGTCTGCCTGTAGAACAGAAATTTCAGTTTTGCAGCTAATTTGGGCCATATGCTGAGAATATGTTGATATTTCACACTTATTTGCATAGTGTGCCCTCTTTGCAATATTATCAATCTAACTGTTCTTAAGGAACATCTTTATCATACTGAATAATACTAAAGAATCATACTAAATAATGATAATTTGTGAGTAGGACAAGGAATGAAGATGAAGCTGCTGATACTGATATGGCTGGTCAGTTTTAGACATCTGTGGCAGCCAGGGAAACAAGTCTTAGGCATAATGGCTCTTGAGCGTGACAGTCACTGAATCCATGATTCTGTGCTGTGTCTCAGGGAGTCTGGTTGCTTTTGGATATCTTGGATGTGGGGGCTGCTTGAGACTGGTTTAGACCCTTGCTTGAGTTAAAGTGGTTCAGAAGCTGCTTTAACTTACACCTGAGTTGCAATATTCCCTATGGAACCCTTCAGCATCCCAGCTGGAATGGGGTATTGTGGGCCTTAACCCCAAGAACCTCCAGGATGCACTGTCCCATTCATGGACATGTCCCTAGCATACTGTTACACTTGGAGCTGTTAGAGGACTTGAGAGACTTGAGGGATCATTGTATAGTGGGATACCTTTAAAGGGGTACCACCTAGCCCCTTTAAATTGCAGGAGTGCTATGAGATGCTGAATAGCAACTGACTATAGCCCAGCACTGGGGACTGAGTTTTTAGTGACAGAAAATGTTTAAGCCCAAATTAAACCAACTTTCCATTCCATGTTAATTTTGTGGGGAGGAGGGGAAAGTAGCAAGTGACTATTGCAAAGAATAAAATAGGGCTATTCACATTCATTTAAAGTAAACATGAGGCACCAGGGAATGTTGGTCAACTTTAAATAAAAATAGATTAGGACATGACTGACTCATGATAAGACATGGAAATAAGGAGCCAGTCATGTGGAGCTATGAAGCATATTGTATGTAAGCTCTGACTAATAAGGCATTCACACTAGCTGCAATTGTATGCAGTTTAAGTAGACGTACATGCAACACCACTAATTCCAAACAGCTCTCTAATATCACTACCCAGCTGCCAAACTCTCCAACAAGAGACTTAATCTAAGTTGAATATACATAGACATGGCCTCCACCACAGAAGAATTGAGTGTAGTTGCTAAAACTATCTACTGTTTCTTTCCATAAAGTTTACTGCTCTCAAGGCCTGTCAGTGTCAGATCAATTTGAAGAGCCCAGTAAACCTGGCCACAAGTGCCTTCCTCCAACCTGTAGCTGACAATTGATCTCTACTAGATACAGTACAAGTGCATGCATAAGTCTGGAAGGATGGAAATAAGCAAAGAATTTGCCCATAGTTTTAGTTCTCAGCTCATGGTCAGATTGCAGAGGACTGGAAAGTGACAAACATTATGTCATTACTCAAAAAAAAGACCATGAGGCTCTGCTGGCAGCATTAGATGGGTTAGTTTAAAAAGCAGGTGTGGGGGGAAATATGAGAAACAATCTTGTGGGATTCAGTGAGGAAACACTTCAAAAATATAATTTGATTAGGACACAGCCTGCATGATTCAACAAGGAGGAGGAGGTATTGCCTGGAATATCCATCTGATAAACTTTCACATCAAGAATTATTAAATTACTGTCAAGAAGCCATACTGTGGGGGCCAAAACAGTTTGTAGAATAGACTTCTGGAAAAAAACATTGTAAGCCATGTAGCTTTCTCTAGCTGTAGGCAACTATGAAAGAAAACAGCCTATGAAATGCCTTTTGCCTCTGGGTTCATCAGTCTCTGTCTCTTCTCTGTCTCTCACATAGGACACAGTCCATTCTGGGCCTATTCCCACTGACTTAAGTGAGTCTCAATGCAGATGGAAGGGTTTGCCCAGAGGAAGTTTCTTACATGCTCAGTGATTCTACACTTTGACATCCATTTGGTAAGGACCGTCTTTGTTTTGGTGTGTTGTACGTAGCCAAACACTTTGTTGTACCTAACTAGTAGGGCTATATGAAACTTCAGTTGCTGAGTTGATTCGGAGCAGATTTGGTCAGATTCAGGAGCCAAATCTCTGAATCCGATTCAAACTGGGCAACCAGTAAAAAGGTCCAAAGCTATTCGAAGCCTCTGAGCCAAATCTCCTAATCTGAATTCAGTCAGGAGACCAATAAAAAAGTCCAAACCAATTCGAAGCCTCTGAATCAATTTGGAAAAGATTCAGAGAAGATTCGGAGATTCAATGGTCCCCACTTGCCACTGCAGGGAGCTGGATTTGGGCTCCATGCCAGTAAGTAGGGGGCAGGATGACGAGGCTGGAGGAGTGGGGAGGGGACCATGGGCCCCCAGCAGACCCCATTCCCTGCCTGTTCCCCCAGCCTCCCTGAGCACCCCCTGACACCCACCCATTCTCCCAGCCCCATCAATGACTGCGCTGCCCCGCCCCAGCATCCCGGCACTTATAAAAAAAAAAATGCCCCTCACTCACCAGCTGCTGCAGCCTTTGGGGCCTCTGGAGGCTCATGACAGAGCTCCCCCATGCAGCACAGGGCAGTGGGGGGGGGCAGTGGGGATCGTCCCCCCTGCCTGGCAGGAGCCAGTGAATGCGGGGTTCTTTGGGTTTTTTTAAGTGCCTGGAAACTGGGGCTGGGGGATGAGGTCTGTTCAATTCAGAGATTTGGCTGATTCGGCAGTGGCCGAATCTCTGAATCAGATTTGGCCAAATCGATTTGGGACAGTGATTCAAATCACCAAATGGAATCACTGTCCCCCGAATCGACTGAATCCGAATCCAAAGCGAATATTAGCCACTTCACAAAGGCCTACTAACTAGTAATAAATGCAATGTATGGCAATGTTCCAGAGGGAAAAATTAATCTCAAGTGAGGTTAAAATTTATTCGACATAGTCATTATTGTGTTACAGCAAAATCCAAAATAAACAGCCTGCCAGGAAAAGAAAAGGAGTCACTGGACAAGTAACAGAATTCATTAGAATCAGAGGAGCAAGATTTTTTTTTCAGTTTATGAAAATCAAGTTTATGATCCTACAGCTGGATCTGAGTAGATACTGTAGACATTTTAACCTCACTTTGGCATCATTACAGAACCCCATTTAACTCCATTGTTATTTTATTATCTGCCTGTATTATAGTAGATAAGCAGGACACCAACTGAAGCTGGTGTTCTATTGTGCTAGGCAGTGTACAAATGCATAGTATTATTTAGCACCTTCCCCAAGGAGCTTACATTATAAGAATGCAAAACAGGCAAAGAATCTGAATTTGTATAACACTGAACTCTCTAGTTTATGGAAGGGATATTATAACAGGATAAGGAGTTCTTGGTTCAAAAAGCAGCATGTAGATTCAAGTATATGCAGTCCCTACATTGGGACATAGCAGACAATTTGGCAATGTGGTAGAAGCCAAGAAATACCATGCTGAAGAGCTTACATGGGTCACCTGCAGGGACCAGGAAGATTTTTTCTCCTTGTCATGCATTCTTATTGGCTTCTGAGGGAGTTTTTTTTACTGGCCTAAAGCATTGGACATTAACCATAACTAAGGCTGGGAATTTTGACTGAAGTCAAAGAAGTAAAAAAATACCCCTGGGAAAATAAGCAGTGCACAGCATGCCAAAATAGTGTGCACTGAGACAAATGCCTAGGGTTGCCTGCTCCCTCATCTCCACATGCTGCAAGGCTCCCCATGGTGAAGCATACTGTTTCCCAGCCAGCTGTGAATGGTGGCTGGGGTGGTGTGCCTCGAGATGGGGGAGCAGCCCTGGGCTGCCGCCCCTGTCTCCACATGCTGCTCCCTGGCTGGTTGGGGCTTAGGGTGCCTCAGTGTGTGGGCTGCCTGCCAGCTAGCCCTGCACTAAGACACCTTGTCCCCCAGCCAGCCCACCCTGCAGCACATGGAGGCCAGTCGAAGCAGCACACTAGAAGCTGGGAGAAGCTGGGCACAGGCAGTTTGCTCACAGCAGAATATGTCCCACAACAAAGTGCTCAGGCAGGGGCATGCACTGTGGTACAAAATAGTGGCACAAATTTGTGCCACTACTATTTGTGCCACTACAAGCACACACCCCTGCCCGTCTGAATGCAGCCTACGACTCTTTCTCCATTTTCTATTGAATAATTATTGCTTTAAAAAAGGGAAAGAGTCCTGGAAGCAGGTACCAGAACATGGACGTCTCTCTTGAGTTCTTTTGTGTACAGTGGCAGGGCTTTAAGAGGAGAGCTAGAGAGAGCTACATGCAGACTTTTCTATAACTTGGTTGTTAGGACACCCTCCAAACAGCCTACCAATTTTTTTTTTGTAATGGATTTGATTTTTCCTATGCTCCTATTTGTATTTTAGCATTCTTACCATGTGTGCTGTCTGGAGAAAATTATTTTCATTCTTTTGAACTCAGTCATGGTACAAATACTCCACATAGCTGCAAGAAACAGGCGGGGGTGACTCTCTTATGCTTTCTTTCTACAGGGATCACTATTCCAACTCAGCACCATCTGAGAACTCCACACTCTTGGGGTAACCTTGGCTGCCTATTTAAGATTTTCTGTCTGCCAGGAAATGCAAAGCATATAGAGTTGAGGATGAAAATCTGTCCCTCTATGAGTAATTTCCAGGTTGGGTAGCACTGTTACCTGCAGTTCATGTTTTAGTACCTAATGATACTGCCAAGAAATTATTAGTTTGATTCTAATCAGTTTCTTCTAGTGTTTCTAACCTGTTTCTCTTGAATGCACTGGTAACGTCAAGCAATTGTCCAAGGTATTTTCCATAAATTATTCTTTAAATTTGGGATGCATCTTCGAACTAGGAGGAGTGGGTGGGTTTGGCCAGGGGGATGTGGTACAGCAAGGATTTTCTCTTTTCAGAGGTTATGCTAACCAGAGGGAGCCTCAGGGAGAAAATACACAGTATATTTTTAATAAACATGTTACTGCACAATGTTCTGTGATCCAGAAATAATAAACTGTCTTAGCATTGATTTATCTTAATGGTGAAAAAAAGTAATGAAGCATTACAATTTTAATACCTACTGACAAGATGAACTTTTTTGTCCTTAAACAAGATACTAAACAAACTTGGGGCTTGATACAAAGACCATTGAAGCCAATGGAAGGATGTACATTTTGTTTGATAGGCTTTGGCTTTGAGCCTTGCTGAAGATGTTTACTTAGCATTCAAGGCAGCCAGTTTTAGCAGGACAGTTTATAAATATAGGAGCCAGCCTTCATATTCACATTTATGCAAACTAAAAACCTAGTGCAGTTATAAGAGTGAAAATATGGTTACATGGTCCATTTTATAATAAAGATCCAAATTCATTGCTAATATATTTGAATTAGACTCACCTCAATTACAGTTAGGCAAAATTTGACAAAAACATTTTTGTAAATAAGAACAACTCAGAACCATAAGTCTTTCATGCAGTTGATATTTTATTATATTTTATATTTCTTTGTGCAAGGCTCTTTAAAAGAAGAGGTTTTGTATAGCTTGAGAGGGAAGAGTTCTATTTGCAAATATTTTACTTTGTCATCACTGTAGCATTCATTGTGAGGCTTGTCCTTGACACAGCAAAAATATATTTGGTTAAATATATATTTATTTGTATAAGGTAAAATAATGTAAGCAGTTCCTATTTAAAGTGCCTTCCATAAGAAAATGGGCACAGAATTGCTAACATCAGTTTTAAATTTTCAGTGACTAAGATCCCAGTTTAGCAAGGCTGGCTTAAAGATAGTTAGGGTTAGGTGATTTGCTAAATCAGGGTTTAATAGCTGATCCAACACCCACTGAAGTGGCCAAGACTCTTTTAATTACTTTAATGGAGCGAAGTAGGATCATAAAAGCTTTATATAGAAATCTTACCAGTAATATTTCTGAATCATATCATGACCATCCATCATTCTGGGTCCATTCATCTGTTTGCAGTGATTTAGTTATGTTAGGAAAGGAACAGACCATTAACATACCATATTTCCTTTTCTTCCTCTGCAGGCGGGATGGATATCTTATTTGCCCTCCAGCACTTCAGCTACCATTGAAGGGAATGGGAAGGATACCTACTGAGGGCAATGAGAGCTAGGTCAGGGCTTATTACTTAGAGCTATGCTAATTGTTCATTATGGAAACTGAAACAAAGCTCACTTTTTTCTTATTGCAGATCAGCTCAGAGAGTGGGATTACTCCCAAACTAAAAAGCTAGAGGTAAATAGTTTCAAAGTTTGGGGATATTTGATTTTGGAGTTTTAATGCAGACCTGCCCTCAAGAAAAGATTGTCAAGGACTATTTATTTTTCAGTGTATGTCAGCCCAGTCCAAAATCCACTGGGGTCTTATCCAGGATTTTGTGTTTAAAATGTCTGGAGCAGTAGTGTCTTGTTATTCTTTCAAGAGTATTTTGACCCACCAAATCATACTAGGTGAAAATAACCTGTGGGAGCTTAAGTGGGATTTGAATAGTGTAGCTACTTTGGGCTGATCTTTTGAACAAGACTTTGTAGGAATTAAAAATATAAAATATCAGGGTGAATGAATGATCTTCTGGTTTTGTTGAAAAGGAGAACAGTTCTAATCTTGTCAAAACAATCCCTCAATCTCTTCTTTTTATGATTTGATTGAATTTGCAGATGTGTATTTTCCTATAGTTTTCAAGAATAGTGAAAACTATGAAGACCGTTTCAAAGAAACATTGACAGATGTTACCACACTACACTCAAAGTCAGATATTTCAGGATGTTCTTTCTTGAACAACCAAAAGATGTTTTTCTCTTAGCCAAAATGTGACAACAGGATTTTATTTGACATATTCTGAAAAAGCTAAACAAGAACAGGATTGTATAATGTGTGACAAGTGCTTGAACACATAATGTAATAAGGAAATAATATAAGAATATCAATATTGGATCATAGTTGAAAACATACTAAATTTTGAGGCATTGTAATAAAGACATCTTGACTGTGTGGTGGACTTACCAATATAGCCCAGCACACGTGGGCTCAGAGAATCTTTGTTGTGATTAGTGGAGCACATCCACCGATCAGGTAACTGCTGGGGAAGGGCTTACCCCACCCCTGCCTGGGGTGGGGGGGCGTAGAGCCCCGGACCTGGTTGTAGTCTGTACTTTGCAAATTGGATAGCACTCTGTGGGGCAGAGCCTCCAGAGGGAATAAAAGGAGCAGTGTGCCCAGCATGGGGAGGCTGTGTCAAGGGATGGAGAAGAGGATGGACAAAGAAGAAGCTGGTGTGAGCTAGCCAGCAGGGCAGAGCCATTACCCTGAAGAGCCCTAAAGCCTCCCTCACCAAACAAGAGTGGTGAGCAGCCATGTTTCTAGCCCTGCCAGAAATGCAGTGCACAGGCTGGTGCATGGAGCAGGACCCTGGGAGATGCTCGAGGTTGCTCAAGTCTGTAAGTCCTGGTGTGTGGCTAGGAATGTGGTGCACAGAGCAGGACCCTGGGAGCCGCTTGAGGTGGCTCGGATCCGCAACCCCTGGCTCAGGGCCAGGCAGTCGGTGCTGACAGCGCAGCACAGAGCAGTCTAGGAGGCATCGGGACTTTGGGAGCTGCTTGTGGCAGCTCGGGTCTGGGTCCCCTGGCATAGAGCCAACAACCCGGTGCAGACAATGCTGCATGGAGGGTCTGGGACTGGACTGAGCCCCAGGGTTGCATGAGGCGACCCGGGTCTCCAACCTTTAGGAGAAGGCAAATCCCCTAGGAGCACGTGACCGTGCTCAGGACTCCAAGCGGGTGAGTAGCCCAGGAGTCAGAGGCCCAGAAGGCTCCTGAAAGTGGGGAGCAGCGTGCCTGAGGGTCTAAGAACCACTCATTCTGGACCCCAGAGTCATGAGTTGCTGGGGAAAAGGATTCCCACAGGGGAAGGGAAATTCCTCCTGGCTAGTAAGGGGCTCCTGGAGGGGAGGTCCCAGGGGGTGGGGGCCCTCTGAGTTTATAAGCTTCATTGGAGGTTTGTGGAAGGCCCAAGGGCATTAGGGTTTTCCCCTCCCACTAGTCACTGGAGTGCAGCCAAGGGCTGAGGAACAGCCTGCGCTTTGGGGACTTTTGAAGAGTCAAGTTTATTTTTGTTGTTTATGTGCCTTATATTTTGTGAAGGAGAGCCTTATATTTTATAACACTGTGTCTTATATTTTGTGTATTTTTATAATTGTATACTAGTAGTTTAACAGAATCTGTAACCCTGCCTGGAGGGATCTGCTGGGACCCCTTGCTATTACTTACCTAAGTTTACCTGTCACTCATCTGAAAACCTGGTGGTGGTATCCCATTATAGAGAATAAGGTTTATAGTTATATATATACATGTGTGTGTATTCATATAGATATATATATATATCTATATATCTTTAGATATATATATATGAATACACACACACATATATACATATACACATATATATGTATATATGTGTGTGTGTATTCATATATATATATATATATATATGTTTATATTTATGTTTATCTGTTACCCACTTATGTAAATAACAATAAATTTGTATACAGTTAAGTTCCAGGTTGTCCTGACCTGGCTGCTTTGGGACACAAGGAAACTGTGAGTAGTCTGCAGTTTCATCCACAGCACACCTGCCAGCTAACAATCCCCTTCAATTGGAGAAGGGAGTACATAACCGTATATAGCTGGGCTACAATATTTCTTCTAATAGATCCACTCTAAAACCAAGTCATTCTCATCAGACTTCTCAAGTGCCACCCAAACCTGCTGAGAAATCATTTTGAGAAAAAGAAAGGGGATCATTATCTTCATTATCCCATGTCTCTTGAGGAAAATACAAAAAGGAGTTCACAAAGGGAGCATACTTTAGATATGTACAGACTCTGAAAGCTGCATAATAGCCTCTTAATTCTTACAGTTGCCCATAAACAGTAAATTAAATAAAAAAGAAAAAGCAACTTAAATAATCTTCCTATATTATTTTCTGTTTTCTTGTTTCTCTCATCAAGAGGTAAAGGATTCAATGGGACTACTCAGATGAGTAAGGCTGGTGTTGGATTTAGTCCAAGATTTTAGGGCATTTCTATTTAAGTCTCTGAACAAATGTGTCTTTGTTAGTCCCGGAGAGGCAGATAGTGGGTCACACAGTTCTATTTCTGACACATTTTAGAAGCAAAGCTACTTGCTAATTCTAACATAAAGCATTTGATTTACACATGCTAATAATTTTTATCATCATGTCAACAAATTAAAATTTTTTAGATGTCCAAGCCTCATTTTGACAGAGTAGTAGGGCTTGATTCTTAGATCCAGCTCACAACCAATTCACAGTATTTTTTTCACTCCACATATGAAAATCTACTCACTTGGGAATACCTCCAGTGCCCAGAGACCCCCAGGAGACATAAAGCCAATACAGAAGTTGTTTTCCTCCCTTCTTTGCCATCCTCCTGGTGTAGTGGATTCACCATGGGAAGGATGCTGCACATTTTTCTTAATAGAAAAATGGAGTTTCATTTATGTGTCCTATGAGAAAACAGAGTGTATCTGCACTGCCTTAACAATGTTAATGTGGTCTTTTTGCTTGGCTGCCATGATACCCAGTGCTATAAAACATGGACTATATGAGTAGAGCTGGTCTACCTACAGTAAAATCATAAAAACCGGGAAGTAGGTATTCTAATTTACTAAACCAGAAGGCTTCTTATTTAATTCTCCTGACTTTTCCTCCTTCTCTGCCAGCTTCAGAGGAAGCCTGAAGTTATTATCCAGTTGGCAGCAGGTAAGACATTTAGAGGCACAATAGAAAACAATATTCATGGGTCAGTGAACACTTGCATTGCAGGTGGCCTCTTATGTTTTTAAACCAGTTTAGCCCATTTCCAAGAGCCTGGAACATGACTGTGGTGTTCTGGGAGCAATTTTTAAAAGTGAAATTGGCACAATTCAGAATTACTACCAGTCATCTCCTGTATTGCCATATTCATTTTAGACTTCAAAACAGGTTCTTAATGATTTTAATCATATTTAAAATTTTAATCTTTTAGAACATTATTAAAATTGCCTTTGGCAAAAATCAATAGTATGCTGAGCTCCACATGACTCACTCAAACCAGGTTTTGTGTATTTAGTTCTTTGTGAATCACTGCTTCTTTATGCAATCATTTAATTTTTAAGCATTTTTGCACTTTTAGTTGCATTATTCATGATATTAGCAAAAACATTTAAGGCATTTTCTCAGACTGTTATGGACACATTTTCCAGCTAATCAGGTCAGAATTACAGAAATAAATACTTATCAGGTGCATCTACATGAGATGCTTTACTGCACATTAGACTAATGCACAGTAAAGCATCACTGTCTACATGTGCACAGCAATTACTGCACAGTAGGTTAGTTTAATGCACCATTTTCTAGTACTTGTGCATACAGGTACTAGAAATCAGTGCATTAAGCATGCATGTAGCTGCTGACCGGGAGCAAATTGCTCCTGGTCAGCCAAGGCAGCTGGGGGCTACAGGGGGTGGGGATAGTTGTCCTGGCTGGCAGGATGCTGCCTCCCAACTATGTGGAGACTGGAACCCATCTTGATATCTGCAGGGCTGGGAGAGCAGTACTGGCTGCAGGCAAGATGACACTCAGCCTCGTGCCCATTGCGACCTGTCCCTATCTCTACATGGCTGGGAGGCAGCTGCCTGACAGCTGGGACAGCTCTCTCTGCCCCATGGAGCTTGGGACAGGACCCAGTCTGTGTGGGGCTGGGAGGCAGCTGCCTGCTGAGCTGGGACAGATCCCCTTGCCCCCCAGGGCTTGGGGCCAGCCCCAATCTCCCCACAGCTGGCAGGGAGCTGCCTGCCAAGCTTGGACAGCTAGGGGCCGGCACCCATGGGAGCCTGGAGCTCCCTCTGACTGCTGCAGTGGAGCAGAACAAGGCAGGGCAGTTTGTCCAGGGCAATTTGCTCCTGAGGTGGGTGCATGTATAGATGAATGCCTGGGAGCACTTTAATGAGCCTGAATTTTCTCCGCAGAAAATTCAGGCACATTCCTTGCATGTGTAGATGCACCCACACAATACAAGATGCAGTATAAATTTGTAAGTGTAGGATTCTGCTCCAACTAATATGCCCTGCTTCTTAGATGGAGTGCTTAACCTGAATGGACTTCCATGCCAACATGGCTGCACTGCTTCTGGTGTTCAAGATAATTTATTCAGAACAATCTTGGATATCTCTACATAGGTACTTATATCTAGATGTATTTCCTCTAGATACTTAAGTATCAGATAAAGAGATTTGGGGAGGATCTGCATAAACTGATAGGTTGGAGATTAATTTTAGTCCAAAATAGAGTATTTAATAAGTAAACCCAACATATTTTAAGTCAAGGTGTGTTTGGTTCTTAAGAAACCCCTCTAGCTCCTTATAATATTTTGCAGGATACAAAGACGAGAGGGCCTTTATTCTGTTCCAAGCGGAATCCAGCAGTTCCTGGTCATAGTTTTCCTGTGACTAGAGATTTGGCATCTCTGTAGAAATTAAATTCTTCCTGGAATGGATTAGGACTGCAATAGAGAGTAAGTGAAGGTAGGTACCTTAATGGAGATATACAAGGAATCTAGATGTCCTACTAAATTGGTGGCTGTTATGTAGGGTGGATTAGGACTGTGTTTGGATTTAGACACTTTAAAGCTATATGAGTGCTGCTTAGAGGTGAATTTGGATTTGGTCCTATGGTCTTTGTCCAGAAATAATGTTCTGTCTCATTATCAATTCATATATAATTTTGCCTGGTTTACTATTACACTTATTCAGAGAGGAATTACTGCCTTTTTTATTTCAAGCCATGCTACATTTGGTGTCTCTCACTTACTGAGTTAGTAACTATTAAAGTCTTACCAGCTTTTTGTTTCTTTGTTTGTTTAACTTCATTATTCTATGGCACAGTGCTTTTTGATTAACATATTTAGACAAGCATTTGATCCCTTTATGTAACCAATGCAACACACTACAGTGTCACCAAAGGAGTTACTATTGAGTCACTTGATCCTAGACTTGAATATTATCGTAAATGCCCGAGAGAAAGTTTACAGCTATTTACTGAATGCAAGGCCTGACTTTAAAGACCAATAACAACTACTGTATATGAAAATTTTAAGGCAAACAGTAATTTAATACTTCTTCTTTGTGTATTAAGAACAAATTAAGAACAAATAGGTGTTAAGAACAAATTTCAAAATGTCAGAAAAACACATTTTCAGAAGAGATTCAACTTTTCCTATAACTTTCTGCTCAGCTTTTGGAAGTCTGCAAATAATTTTGGGCACATTGTGTAAACCCTAGTCATCTAGTTACTTGTTAGGTAGGTCATTTCTGGTCATGTCTACATGTCAGCACAGTGACTTAGGGTTGGAAACGACTCATGCACTGCTGGGACTGTGCAGCAAGGGGCACCCTTTGTGTGCATGAGGGGGGAAGAAGTTGGTGGGAGGAGGGTGCATCTGTAAGTTGTGCCTACAGTTGTTTACAAGAGGAGAGCCAAAACCATGACACTGATGCTTATCTAAGAATGGGAGAATTTTACATGTTCCAAGTTTATTTAATTATTTTTAACAAAAACCTCATTATAACCAGTGAACTTCTAATGATTATTTTAAATGGAAAATTATTCAGAATACAATAACTATTTGTTTTCTAATTAAATAGTTCAACAGATCACTTCACACTTCCTGGTGTGAAAACATACATATAAATAGAAAAAAATTAACAGATACTTCTGAGACTATGCTCATTTTTACGATGTCAGATTCTTTAGTAATAATATTGGTGGGGGCGGGAGGGTTAGTACTTAGGTGCCATTACTGGGCTGGAAGAATCCTTTTCTTTGTCATTGCTGGGTCTCTTGTCCCTTAAATTACCCACCCAATCTTGTCTTTTTCAGTCAGTCTTTGACTGCATTCTTTCTTTCTCTTTCTGAACTTGTGTTTTCTATTGTCATGATCACTATATTTGCCCTGTAAGCTCTTCTTCTTTCTCAACTAGATTTTATGATTCTGTATCCTTTCAGCATGGTTCTTCCCTTCTCTCCTGCTTGCTTCTTTAGGAATGCAGCATATGGGTTTATTTTGGACCTTACTCCATATATGGAATACTATCCTTAAAAATAGTTTACTTTCCACACTGTAAATACCACCAACTGCCATCAAAGTATGCAAATACTATATCTTCAATTAAAAAATATATAAGCTCCAGGACTAGAAGATTTAAAGGAATAGATTCATAGATTCATAGATGTTAGGGTCGGAAGGGACCTCTATAGATCATCGAGTCCGACCCCCTGCATAGGCAGGAAAGAGTGCTGGGTCTATATGACCCCAGCTAGATGCCTATCTAACCTCCTCTTGAAGACCCCCAGGGTAGGGGAGAGCACCACCTCCCTTGGGAGCCCGTTCCAGACCTTGGCCACTTGAACTGTGAAGAAGTTCCTCCTAATGTCCAATCTAAATCTGCTCTCTGCTAGCTTGTGGCCATTATTTCTTGTAACCCCCAGGGGTGCCTTGGTGAATAAATACTCACCAATTCCCTTCTGTGCCCCCGTGATGAACTTATAGGCAACCACAAGGTCGCCTCTCAACCTTCTCTTGCGGAAGCTGAAAAGGTCCAGTTTCTCTAGTCTCTCTTCGTAGGGCTTGGTCTGCAGGCCCTTAACCATAAGAGTGGCCCTTCTCTGGACCCTTTCCAGGTTATCCGCATCCCTCTTGAATTGTGGCACCCAGAATTGCACGCAGTACTCCAACTGTGGTCTGACCAGCACCCGATAGAGGGGAAGTATCACCTCCTTGGACCTATTCGTCATGTATCTGCTGATGCACGATAAAGTGCCATTGGCTTTTCTGATGGCTTCGTCACACTGCCGACTCATGTTCATCTTGGAGTCACTAGGACTCCAAGATCCCTTGCCACTTCCGTGCCACTCAGCAGGTCATTCCCTAGGCTGTAGGTGTGCTGGACATTTTTTCTCCCTAGATGCAGCACTTTGCATTTCTCCTTGTTGAACTGTATTCTGTTGTTTTCTGCCCACTTGTCTAACCTGTCCAGGTCTGCTTGCAGCTGTTCCCTGCCCTCTGGCATGTCCACTTCTCCCCATAGCTTTGTGTCATCTGCAAACTTGGACAGAGTACATTTCACTCCCTTGTCCAAGTGGCTGATGAAGACATTAAAGGGTATCGGTCCAAGGACCGAGCCCTGCGGGACCCCATTGCCCACACCCTTCCAGGTCAAAGCTGACCCATCCACCATGACTCTCTGGGTGCGACCCTCCAGCCAATTTGCCACCCACCGGACTGTGTAGTCATCCAAGTCACAGCCTCTTAACTTGTTCACCAGTATGGGGCGGGATACCGTATTGAAGGCCTTCCTGAAGTCTAAGTATACGACATCTACCCCTCCTCCTGTGTCCAGGCATTTCATAACCTGGTCATAAAATGACACTAGATTGGTCAGGCACGATCTGCCTGCCCCGAAGCTGTGCTGGTTTCCCCTCAGCATAATTTGTCCTGCCGGGCTCTCGCATATGTAAGCCTTGATAATTTTTTCGAAGACTTTGCCAAGGATGGAGGTGAGACTGACTGGCCTATAGTTGCCCGGGTCCTCCTTCCTCCCCTTCTTGAAAATGGGGACCACATTGGCCCTTTTCCAGTCCTCCGGGACTTGGCCTGTATACCACGAGCGTTCAAATATTCCCGCCAGTGGCTCTGCAATGATGTCGGCCAGTGCCTTCAGCACCCTCGGATGGAGCTCATCTGGGCCTGCCGACTTAAAGGCATCCAGTTCTTCCAAGTGACTCTGCACCATCTCAGGGTCTACGCATGGAAGTCTGGCGCCTTGCTGCTGCCTCTCAAATAGAACTCTCTGCTTTTGTCTAGGTGGGAAGAGGGGTGGAGCCAGCTCTCCCCAGTCTCATTTACATGAATATAATATTATATTATAATATTTCTTACCTATAATATCACCTACTGAGTTTTGTTGCTTTATAGTAAGCATCTCACATGGATGGGAATCTGTTTAACATCACCTGGTTATATTCCATTACTGATCTTCAATATGCTGATGAATGTGTTGCGTGTGCCCACTCAATTGAAGAACTCCAGGTCAACCTTGGTTGCTTCTGTGAAGCATATGGAATGCTTAGATTCACTGTCAACTTCACAAAAATGAAGATCCTTTACCAACCCGCCCCAAACCAACCAACACCTTCCAAAACATGTTCTATACTCCCAACTCACTGATGGTTACCACTGTAAAGGTCACTAAAATAATAGATTCAAGGACACTTTAAAGACCAATCTGAAGACATGCAATACCTGGGAGACTCAAGCACTGAATCGCCTCCAGTAGCACTGTGATGTTTCAAGCAAATTGACCTCACTATGGAGGAAAATACATGAGAGTGACCAAAGCAAAGCGCTGTGACACAACATCACCAGGTTCATTGTCTTTCTATCAGAACTATTATGTCTGCTTTTGAATATGCAGGTCTCAGATCAGCCTCCTCAGTCATCTGTGGACTCACCAGTGACTTCCCTATTTACTGGAAGACCATCAAACTCATATCACAGGACTGCTGACACCATTGATGAGTTGGAGTTGTTTATATTTTGATTGTTTATAGAAATGATAGTGACCAATAATAAAAATGATTATCAGGCACTCAGGAAAGGACAAAAGAATATAATATAGGATAAACTATAGGTATAATGTAAGTAAAATGTGGGTATAATATAGGAGAAATTGGAATAACCAGTGGGGCTCTAACTTTGCTGGTTGTGGACACTGATTTGATAATGGAATTGAAGTGCCACAGAAATGTTAGAAGGGCTCTGTCCTAAAGACCAAACACATTATCCCAAGGAGAAGGAACTGTGTCTAAGGGTCATGATGCATGTTGGATCCATATAAGATTTGGTACCCTTTGTGGGGTGAATCTGCAGGCCTAAAGTAGACAAGATTTGAAGGGGTTGGGGAAAAGGAGGTGGTAGTGTTGGCAAAGGTGTGACAGATCTGATTTTGTAAGAAGACCTACCTGTACCTGTGTGAGATCAATATAAGGCCTGCAGAGCTAGCATAAATGAGGTAAAGGCCCCTTTAGTGCGTACTCCCTAAGGCCTGTCTTACACAACTCCCATGCAGCAAGACTACTTTTCTTCCTCCATAATGCAGAAGAGTCTCTTTGGGGATCTTAAACTCCTGGTCTATTTACTCAATGCTATTTGGTTTGCCAGAACAAGCTTAATCTTTACTATCATCATCACTGTGGAGACACTGCATTCTGTACTACTTACAGGGTAGTGTGTAGCTGTGCAGCATCAGGTACAGAAAAGGAACTGAATTAATTTGAAAATTACATTTGAGTTCCAGCTGCCCCTTCACTTCAAGAATACGGGTTTTGGTATGAGTTACCTTTATAATGTCAGAAATCTATGGAATATTGTGATATCATAAAGTTATGGTGTTCACAGATAAAGGTTTCATGTGATTTCAGAACTGCATGGCTGTGACTTGCCAGTAGAGGGCCTGGTGAGCAAGAGCATGGAGGCAGTAACCAGGTGGAAGGATGGGAGGTATGCTTGTAGCCCAGAGGCAGAGAAATCACCAAGGGGCTAAAAAAAAAAACCTTTTGAAGTGAAGGAGAAGCAGAGAAGGAGAAAGAGAAAGGAGTGGAGGAAAAAAAGCCCAGAATCTTGCATGTGTATTGTGTTGCCTACTATAGGGTTCCTCCTTTTTCACACCCAGATTTTACAGCCATTTTTTTAAAGGGGCAGGCAGCTGCCCTTCTCTCTACAGAGTGCATATGGGGGGAGGGATTGGGGAGGCTTGGGGGTGGGAAACTGATTGTGGGGGGGAGTGCCTTTCAGTTCTCAGTCCAGGCCAGAGGCTTCTGGTAGACCTCCCCACACAGCCCCATCATGCCTGGACCCTGGGGAATGAGGAATTTTTCAGGGGGAAACTGTGGTTCTTTTAACAGCCAGCAGATGAGATTTCTGCCCCAACATTTTTGTGTTCACATGGGGCAGAACTTACATTTGGATGGTTCACTTTATGGTAACGACAGTGTTGACAGAGCCATTTTCAATGAAAAGTGATTCCAGTTCAAAAGCATACCATGGGGGGGATGCCAGTGTTCATTAACAGTCAGTTGGCCAGACTTTTAACTGGTGTCCTTGCACCAGTGGCTAGGAGTGCAGAATTTGTCTCCAGAGAGGTAGAAAGTAAATAGGTAGCAGCTGCTGCTGTTTGCACAGAACTGCTAAAGCCAGTGAGAACCTGATGAGGTGAGCACCACATGGGTGCTCAGAGCAAGTGGTAAAGCAGTAGGCTACAGCTGGTACTCAGAGCTCTGCAGCAAACTGAAAATGCTGAACTTGGTTGTTCAGGATCACACCCTTGGGGGGGCAGGAGTGGGTGTTGGCTTGCAGCCAGCACCACCCCCTGGGCAGTAGAGTTCAGGAGGGTTGTAAGTTTCCCTCTGGAACAGAGGAGTGGGAAGGGATGGAAACAGAGCATCCTGGGATTGTGGAAGAATGAAAGAAAACCTTTTTATTTCCTCAGAGCATTCATACAATACTCTGGAACAACCTGAGCAAAACAAATTAAAGATTAGAGAATTAAATTAAGCTTCAGATGGAGCAGCATAACTCTGAAACATTTTGGGCACATCTGCATGCAAGCAAGTGCGCTTGCAGCAGTTCAAATAGAAACGGTGCAAATTTGAGCCAGAGCTTTTTGCCTCAGCACACGTGCTCAGACTTGCACTTTGTTTTGGAGCAAATTGTGCCACTTGGGGCAAAATAACCCTGCCTGGCTCCTCCTGGATCTGCAGCCAGGGGGAGCTAGAGCCCGGGGCCAGCACCTGTGCTGTCCCCAGCAGTATAAAAAGTTGCCCTGTCCTGCCCCATCAGTATAAAAAGCTGCCATGGCAAGTAGCTCAGGGCTACTCACTCTCAGGAGCTTCTGCAGCCCAGCCAATTGGTACCTGGGGACACTACCCCTTGTGCCAGCTGGACTGCTGAAGCAGCCCTGAGAGTTCTCTGTACCCTCTATCCACTGCAGCAGTCTGGCAGTGGGGGCTGCTGCCTGGCTGTGACCGGATGGGGGCTGCATAGCCAGTAGAGGTATCTGCCCCTCTGGGCCAACTGCCAGTAGGCTGTGGCTGCAGAGTTGGCCTCTGTGTGACATTACTACCATTGTGTACCCTGTGCCCAGCCATCTGGGCAGCTATTGCCCGGAAGATGTTCCGGGTGTGGTGGCCTGCTTTGAACTGTCAAAGCATGTCCTCCTGGCCCCATTTGACCAGGAGGTCAGCCGCAGCCAGCTGGGTCCAAGGTGTCAGCTGTGAGCAGGCAGGGGACTGCCACTGGCCTCCCTAGCAGGAATTCTGGTGTTCCCTATTGGAAAACTGAAAAATCCCTGATAAAAAATTCCAAACTCACTCTGTAAAATACCCCCAAATCCATGTTTCTCCACAATTAAAACAAAAGACTCCTATATATAGAGAAAGAGTGAGAGACAGAGAGACAGTGATCAGTAGGGCATGTTTTATTGATATATCTACAGTGTTAAAGCAATTTGGACACCAGTGTCTCTATCATCATAATAAAATGAATTCTAAATACCTATATATTTTGCTGCCCCTCACAGTGGCTACAGCCCCCCATTAGGGGTTCAGTACCCCACAAGGGTAACAGACCCCTCACAGGGGGCTATAGCCCCCCACCAGGGGTTATAGTCCCCCAGCAGGGGCCAAATGGCCCCCACTGGGGCTACCTGTCCCTGCAGGGCCCATGTGCCCCACCCCAGCCCCCTGATTGCTGCCCCACCTGGCCCCATCTCCTGCTGGCTCCTGCAGCCCCCCTGATGGCAGCCCCACCCAGATCCAGAATCAGGGGCTGGGGGGGCTCTGGGGCCTCCTGGCACAGCGCCTCCTGGGCAGCAGGGCCCAGACTGGGTGCTTGGAGCCACCCCACACCCCGCTGTGTGGGCGGGGCCCCAATGACTCAGATGGGCAGCTGGAACTGTTGGTAAGTGCCAGGGTTTTTTTGTTTTGTTTTGTTTTGTTTTTAATTGTGGGGATGCTGGGCAGGGCAGGGATTGGGGGCCTTGGGGGGATGGGGGGCTGGGGTCAGGCAGAGCAGGGATTAGGAGGGCTTGGGCAGGTGGGGAATGGGGCCAGGCAGGAAAGGGATCAAGGGGATGGGGACTGGGGAGGATTGGGCCAGGAAGGATAGGGATCAGAGGGGCTTGGGGAGAAGGTGGGGGGTGGGACTGGGTGGGGATGAGATTGGGGGGACTTGAGGGGCAGGCAGGGGGTGGGGCTGGGTAGGGAAGGAATCAGGGAGGCTAGAGAGGCAGGTGGAGGATGAGACTGGGTGAGGAACAGATGGCACGGGCTGGGGGAGTGGGCAGGAGATGGGGCCAGGCAGGGCAGGGATTGAGGGGGCTTGGGAGGCAGGTGGGGGCTGGGGCTGGGTGGGGAAGGGATGGGGGTCCCCCCCTCCTCCAGCCCCCCCAACCCGTTACTTACCACCACTGGAGACCTGCTGCTGGCACACTGCCTGCCCTGCATGGGCAGGCAGTGTGTTTCAGTACCAGGGTGAGGGCCAACCACAGAGATACTCTGGCAGCCAAAGAATCTCTGTGGAGGACCCAGCCTCCGGTTGCCTCAGGGACTGTTCCCTGCCCTGCTTTTTTCACTTCATTTTTTTTTGACCCCTAGATATTCAGGGGTCTAATTTTGTCCCCATACTGCAAACTTACAGCGGGGGGAACCTTTTCCTGTTCCCACACGTGCTTCTTGCAGTGTCTCAAAGGGGTTTGAGACGCTGCAAGAGGCACATGTGGGCTCATCTGGACACACTCTTTGAGGGTATTTATGGCAGTTTAGCATTCCTTAACTAATGACTGCTAGTCCCAAGATGGCTCTCCAGCTGAAATAAATGCCCACTCCTGTGCTAGATTCACAGAGCTACAGGCATAAAATTTTGCTTTTTATCTGCAGAACCTGTGCAGCATGAACAATGGCAGGATAGGCTTTCCCACATAGTTTTGCTAATCTGCTCTACTCCTGACGTTTTGGGGTAATACACTGGAACAGGAGGTGGTGGAAGCTCCAACCTTGGGGGTTTTCAAAGCTCGGCTAGACAACGCTTTGGTTGGGATCATCTAGATGGGTCTAATCCTGCTTTGAGCTAGGGGCTGGACTAGATGACCTCTTGAGGTCCCTTCCAACCCTAACGTCTATGATTCTGTGATTCTTTCTCTGTAACTATACCTTGTAGTTAATGCTATGTGAATAGTAGAGTCTTTACATTATGGAGTTCCATTTTTACCAGGAACAGAACTGAGAACATCAACTCATCCTACTTAGGCCGCTGACCAGCTGTGAGATACTTTCAGACTCGTTTTAATCATTTGTTAGCAGCATAGGCTGGATCTATAGCTCTCTTGAGATGGAAAGATCTGTATCCTGTTATAACTCCCCTTGAGCCATCCAGTCTTTCCAAATAAACAGTTGTGAAAGAGTCATAATACACTTTGTTGATTTCAAGGGATTGCTATTGCTGTAACGTGGAAACAATACTGCAAGTTGGAGTGTAATCAACTTAAAGTTATATAAGTATAAATAAACCGTATAATTATTTTTTTATTAAACATGTAAATCATGTTTGTTTTCCAGCATGACTTCTTTTAGCAGGTTATGAAATGAATATTTAATGAAAGAGATGCCTGTCTTCATAGAACAGAGACTTTATAAAGGAAAGAATGACTGGCTTTATACTATATGTAGCAAAATGAACCCTAAATCATTAGAAACTGTTGTTCATATTTGAAGACAATCTAGCTTTGAGCAGTAGTTATGATGACAGATTTATTCATGTTTTGTTGAAGCTGAGGATAGACAGCTGTTTTCTCATGATGGCTTACAATTTAACAACTCCAATCCCAACAAATGCATTAGATGTTCATACATGTTTGAAGTAAAAAGATAAAACAAGCTACAAATATTCTACCTGCTATTCTTATCTTTATCATAGAATAATAGAAATGCAAGGCTGGGAGAGAGCTCAGCAGGTCACGCAGTTCATTTCCCTGAACTGAGGTAGGATCATTATACCTAGATCAGATTGATTCTGTGCTGGGGTGGTTGCCCTGATTTGCTCCACCCACCTTGGGACAGCCCTGGCTAAGACATTAGGCTGGGTCTAAGAAGAGTAGCTTCAGATTTTCTGTGGCCTTGGTCGAGTAATTTCATCCCAGATCTTTGTCAATCTTTTCCGTTTAGTTCCTGTCTCTCAGGCGTCATAAAATTTCTCCTACGTGTTGTACAATGTTTAGCAGAACAGAGCCCTGATCATATTTGTGGTATGTAGCTGCTACTTCAGTACAAATAATTATTACCTGGAACAAGTCTGAATCAAATAATGGGTAGAAATAAATTATCAAGAGTTTATAGTACACATTTAAAACAAAATTTTAACAATGCCTGTTAGGTATTTATTGTGCTAGAAGGTGTTAAAAGAAAGTCTAACATGTATCATAGGGACAGTGATTTTATTTAAGTCTTTTAAAGTCATTCACATGTGGTCTCTATGTTCACTAAAGTCTATAATATGTTATATATTACATATGATATATAGTATAATACAATACTAATAATATGAATCTCCAGAGCACAAAACTTTAAAGCACTGCCAGATACAACATGTTACCTTCATGAGCTAACCTTGTTTCAGGTAAGTCATATGCAGAAATAGATCACGTGGCATATTAGACTATTCAGTTATTTTAATTATGGTAACGTCAGTATAATGACATCTATGACAGATTAATATTTTCTCCTGAGGATTCCACTGGCTTTGTCATGACAAATTTCTCACAAAACTGAAGCATCTCCCTCACTTCATGCTTGTGGACAGCTTGACTGCAACTTTGATTTCTTTTCCTACATCTCCTTTCTAGTCACCTTTGCTCTACTAATGAGTCTTGGTCTCCTTCCTTCCTTGCTTTCACTCTTGTTTTCATATGTTCTTTCATGCTGCTTCATACATTTAGAGCTAGAGATATAACTCAGGTCAGATTTATGCTTCATTTTCGTTTTGACATACGGGCCCAAATTGATTCTTGACATAATTTGATGGACTTCACTGGAGTCACATTCTCAGTTTGGTTCACTGGGTATAAACAGTAACAATATGAATCACTTTAAATTACAGTTTGCAATTTCTTCATTCGGTCAAAAAGAACCATCTTGAAATATTTGTACTTTTGTTTGAACAGCAGTGAAATAAAAAGGTAGTAGAAAAACTTCCCACAGAACTAAAATAAGTAAGGTTTACTTTTTTACCCAACCAAAAATTAATTTAATGAAGAAAACAATACACATGGTTTTACTAGATACATTTTTGTAAGTTTCTTTTGCCTACATATACATATTTCCATCACCAGGCTGAGTTATCAGGAATATTCAAATGTAACTTTTGTTTCCTACCCTGAATTTTCAAAAAGGCTGTTTTAGCCACTAGAGAGATACACAACCATAGAAAAGGACAGATGTTTCAATTTTTCTTCATGAAACTACAGAACTTTTCAAGGTCATTGGCTAAAATGCCACTGAAGAGTCAGCTAGAAATGTTGTACAATAGATGACATTGTCCTAAGCAGATGAAGAAAATGTACTATTTAAATCAGCAGTAGCACTCACAAGCATACTTGAAATAATTAGTGATTGTATGCTCAGCAGGCACACATGGTAAAGGATACTCAATTCCTTCCTACCATTCTATTAAAGGGAGATTACATATAGATGCCCATTCAAAATAGAGGATGCAATACTGTTGCCAGAAACTGTAAGAGAGAGAGAGAGAGAGAGAGAAGAGGAATGGGAAAGTTTAATTAACAACTACTACCCAGAGAGATATTTTGTAGGAAGAATGACTCATAGGATAATAACGCAACTTTGCCAGTGGCCAGGATAGGAAGGAGGAATCTAAAGGAATAGCTTGCACTTAACGAAATAGAAATAGTTGCTATATCTTAAGGAAGTTGAAAACATACCTTTGTTGTTTTCTTACTCATATCCCTGCTGTATGTTCCTAGTTTGTTAGGTGTGCACACACACACACAAAAAAGATTTTAGCTTGCTTTGCTGGCTGCTGTCAGGCAAGGACAAAAGGTCTGTAATATGCATCTTCTGCAATAGAAAGAACTCTTTGTTTGCACCAAAAATAGTGTTAGTAGAAAAATAGAGTCAGAAGAAAAAGTAACATTTTGTCCAGGATTGACTCTCATTCTGAAATTTTACATGCTTTTCTGGTGTTATAAAATCCTTTGCAAGAGAGGGTTTTTAAAAAAATATTGCCCTGGTACCACTAGAAAGTGGGTTATGTCATCCAGGATCTTCCTAGATTAGTGTTCTGATGGGGCTTGTGATAAATCAGTATTCACTTCCACTAAAGGAATATATTTGAGACGTGAGAAGACCATCATTGTTCCTTTATACTCCAGAGGCCTTGACTTAATTGGGTCCAGTATTTCTCTCTGAGACCCATGATGAACCTCATATCTGTCACAAAATGGTTTTTGCCCCCAGGTGGGTTCCAGGGGCTGCTAACCAACCAGCCTGTCATTTCTCTTACGGATAAAACTTTCTTAAGAAAAAATGTAGTCAACTGATTTTTGCCTTTTGGTGAAAGAAAGCTAAAGATGGCTCCACCAGATACCACTGAATGTGTTAATTGAATTTCCTGAAAAAGATCTCTTAAAGGGGTCTCAATGTGGAACCATCCTGTCATGGAATTGTGGACAGTTGCTGGATGCTAAAACGGTGTCTCATTCACCTCAGGATTAATTATCCCAGGATTTGGCCCAGATTAAAGCTGGTGTGGCACAGCCCTTTCAAGCTGCAAGTGTCCTGTGAGAGCACACAGCCTGACAGACTTGTCTCTGGAATGAATTGCAATAAGTGTAAAGATATACAACAGAATATCCTGTGGAAAAGCACATTCTATCCAGCATACTTCAAAGGGACATGAAGACGAATTATGGTAATCTATTTCTGTATGATCCAGGGACAAAAGGCTTTCTCCCAGGACAAATGCAATGTTTGCTTGTAACATATATACAGCATGACTAAGAAAATATTTTGCAGCAGACATGGACAGACTTTAAATTCACATTGGCTTAGTTCCTAAATCTTGTATTCCTGAAGCAATTTAGCACTCAAGTCCTTTTTAAATTATTTTTTAACTGTTTTTTTTTTTTTTTTTTTTGCTATTCCAGGCCCAATGATTCATCTTTCTGATACTCTTGGGTGTATGCTCTTCAGCCACAGGCCTGGACGCATGACATGCTATACAATGTAAGTAACACCAAAGTCAGAAGCAGCCAGCCAGCCAGACAGGGTGTGCAAAACAGGGCGTATTTGATTCGGATTTGGATTAGATTTTGTCATAAATCTTGTCTCCTGGACCCCTAATCGTTTTTGTTGCCCTGCACTGGATGCCTTCCAAACTGCCCATGTCTATCATAAAGTGTGGAGCCAAAAATTGCATACAATATTCTCGTGCAGCCTCACCAGTGCTGAATAGAGCAGAAAAAAATTATTTCTATTGATTTGCAAGTGGCACTCTTGTTAATACAACCTAGGATGCTGTTGGGTTTTTTTGCAACAAGAGCACACTGTTGACTCATATTCAGCTTATGGTTCACCATAACCCCCATGTCCTTCTCTGCAGTACTGCAACCTAGTCAGTCATTCCTTAGTCTGTATTTGTGCATATGATTATTCTGTCCCAAGTGTCCTTGTACTTGCCCTTGTTGAAGCTCATCTCATTGATTGTGGACCATTTCTCCAATCTGTCCAGGTCATTCTGGATTCTAGCCGTATGCTTCAGAGTGTCCACAATTCTACCCAACTTGGTGTCATCCTCAAATTCACTAACTTTGCACTCAGTACCATCATCCAAATCATTAATTAAGATATTGAACAATATCAGACCCAGGACAGACCCTTGGGGAACACTAGTTGATACCTTCTCCCAACAAGACACTGAGCTATTTGGGACTACTCACTGAGTAGGATGGTTCAACCAGTTATGTATCCACCTTACCATACTTTCATCTGGTCTGTATTTCCTTAGCTTGTTAATGAGAATGTCATGGGAAACAGTGTCAAAAGCCTTGCTAAAATCCAGATATACCATGTCCACTGTTCTTCCTCCCTCACTTCTCTTCACAGAGCCTGCCACTGTATCATATAAAAAATCAGTTCTGTTGGGCATGACTTACTCTTGGTGAATCCATGCTGGCTATTCCTGACCACACTGTTCTCCTCTAGGTTCTTCACAATGGATTCCTTGAGGACCTGCTTCATGAGCTTCTAAGGTAGAGGTCAGGCTGAAACTATCTACAACTTCTTCTTTTAAAAGACACCTTTGAAATACTTCTAATGTAGGCTTTCTGATATTTAAAATACAGCTTTTATGTTGTAATGGGTGGGTTTTTATTTTAAACTTTTATATCCAGACTTTTTTTTATTATTATTAACTAGTTATCCTATTGGTCAAGCACTAAAATGTAACATCAAATGAAAATCAGCCAGTGTCAAGTTATTGTCAAGTTATTGTGGGCTATCAATATTTGTAGGTGAAGGGAAGAAAACTACTTGAAATTCTTTCCAACAGGAATATAGTAAGGCCTTATATTATTCAGGAAATATTTAAAGATTTAACTGAACAAAATAATATTAGGGTGTTTATTTACATGCATTGCCAAGCAGCTATGTTTTTTTTAAAATTATATTCAAAACAACATTATTAATATTACTATTTAACTTTGTATCTAATACATAGGTGTCCAGTAGGTTGCTCATTACTACTGTTATTTCTGTGCTTTCTATAGATAGTCCAACAAGAGTATATTAAAGCCACATTTCTCTATAAAACATGTACTTGCATAGGCACAACCTTTGAGGTCAACACATCAGAGACAGCATTGTCAGTGTAGCCAAATGTTATTTCTTGAAGCTCATCTTTTACGATAATTGAATAAAATCCTCTTATGCCTAAAGATATTCCATTTTGAATAGGCAATAATTCTTCAAGTCAGAGGGATTGTAATTTCTCTGAAATGAGCTCAAATACATTTGAAGGCATCTAAGTGAAGATCAAGAAAGTATTGTAGCAAATAAAGATATCACAGTGATCAGGGAGTATAAACAACAAAGCTGAAGGACTAATGCAAAGATACAAAATCTGACTCACTCTCCAAGAGGAAAAGGTTTGCTGTAGTCATGCTTGCAGCATATATTTGTTGAAAACTTGCAAGTAGTGTGATAAAAAATGTGGAAAATGTAAAACACTGTGAGAAAGGAACAAGTGTTGTAATATGATTAAAACCACAATGGGAAGATCTTCTGAGGAATGGATTTGAAGACAATCAAGAAAATCCCCCAAATGGGACTAAAAATATGATCTGAAAGTTCGGTGCATTCACTGATGTGACATCTTAGGCAGATGGTATGGAGGGCAATGGACTCTGACTTTTTTCTCCTGTTCTTCTGGCTAATATTTGGAATCCCTACTTCCAAATATACTTTTCTCTGAAGAGAAAATTCTGTCTTCTACACTAACACATTTTAGTCCAGGTGTGGGCAATTATTTGGGCCCACAGGCCACACAGGGAGATTTGCTGATATGTCACGAGACAGGTCAGCACCACCCCCATCACAACAGCTCACCAAAACTCCCTATGTGGGATGGGGCTATGGGAAGGTGGGGAGCTGTGTTCAGGAGCAGGATGGGGGTGGGCAAGGACAGGATCACAGGGTGGTGTTGTGGAGCAGTGACAGCATGGGGCTTGGCCCTGGGGCCTGTGGCAGAGCTGTGATTTACTGTCTGCATGCCTCTGCAATGGGCACCAGTTCTGTGGGCAGGGGCATGCAGGGAGCAGATTGTGGCTCTGCCCTGGCCCTATGCTTTCACTGCCCCCAGATCTTGGACCCAGCCCCAGACACAGCTCCTCACCCAGCCATGCGCTCCACACATGTGGCTCCTGACTAATCTCCATGGAGACCCTGGGATTGTGGGACAGTGACAAGGCAGGACCAGGGCCAGCCTACCCTAGCCTCATTGCCTCATTGCTTAGGCAGCCTCATGCGGTGGCACAGAGTGGGGCTGGGCCTGGCTAGGATCAACTGTGGCTCCTGGCTCCCTACCCCCAACCAGAGTCCCTGGCCAGTTATGTTCCATTCTGGGTGTATACATTTCATTTTCTTCCTTATATACAGCACATTACATTTGTCTTAGTTGAATTTAATTTTGTTTTAATATGGTCCAGTTTTCTGATTTATCATGATCCTTTTGAATTCTATCCTCTGAAGCCCTTGTAACCCCTTCCATTTTTGTGTCATCTGCAGACTTGATCAATAAGCTCCATAGTCTTGCAGCTAGGTCATTAATAAAAATATTAAGCTGCACTAGATGCAGAACAGATCCCCAAGGAGTCCCATTTGAGACCTCCTAATATTCTGACATTGTTTCATATAGTTACTCTTTGCTTGTGGTTACTCAACCAAACATGTGGTCAGTACTCACGGTATTGTTATTTTTGGTTTGTTTTGCATGTGGTCCTGTACCAAGTTTCCAGATACTAATACTTGTTCAACCTCCAAACTTTGTATCTAAATAATAGACAAAATTAAAGCTTCATATCTGAGCACTCTTCCTAATTTGAGCAGAGGAGTGGGAGGTGGGATTCAAAATCAATCCTAGTTTTCATTTTCCCAAAATGGGTTCAAATATAAAGTCAGATATGAACTGAAAGGCATTATGGGCAAGTGAATGCCTGCTCACTTCTCTAAGGATTACAGCCATCCTGAATTACTTTTCAATTTGTTCTGTGTAGTAACATATATTTGTATTAACTGTTCCCAGTGTTGTAATAGTGACACAGAGATTGATTACGCTATCTAGGACCATCAGTGAATGCTGTTCTCTAACAAAAATCTCAATAATTTATCTTCTATAATGAATGGACTCTTTATTCATTTCCACTGATCAAATGGAAAATACCTGTGTCTATGAATTGCTTCCTATTTAAACATTTAATATTCTTCTGCTCCAGGAAATTTTGGTCTCCCTCCTCCTCAAAAAAACCCCAAAACTGCTTTGGCTCTTTCAACCATAGAATAATGAATGTTTCAAATGTACAGTTTTTTTAGTAATGAAGAGAAATTGGACTGCAGTCTGTACTTTCATTAACAGGGAAAGAATTTTTTTTTCGGCTAAATGTAAAACAAATCAAATAAACACAGATATTACCTTGACAAACAAGGCCTTTTCAACCCTTTACTGTTATGTAGTGAAAACACATTGTGTGGGTGGTAAGCTTGTTATGACCACAACTACAACCTCATTAGAAAGAAGACAATGGCTACCAGTATGAGATAATAATAACAGATATAGCCAAGGGCCAGGTAACTTATCTGGGAAGTACAAATGAGTTCATTTGTTTGTATACAGCTGTGTGTGTACTTTTGAACAGTTAGTGATGACTTGAAAAGTTTGCATGTGCAGGTGCACATATTTTTATGACCAGAATGAAATAAAAGGTCTAACTGTGGAAACTTTCTCCTGTTCTTGAGTACTTAACCACAAAATGAATCTTTTTGCTTTTCATTTATCTACTTCTCTGAGAACTCACTCGATTGTATATGAGTTCCACAAGAGGGCTAGAATTTTACCATCGTGCGTCTATTTTAGAATGCATCACCTGAGCACAGTTGTGTTAGTGAATATTAAAAGAAGGTCAGGGTCTGTGAAAACGTGAAAGATATAAACACCCTTTATGAATTTAACATGTGGCTTTTGTGAATCATTAAGCTATGTCTGTTTTATAAGCACAGAATGCCAGTATTCACCAGAACTTGGAGTCAAATGGACCAGTAGACTGATTAGTCCCAGGAATTGCTGAAGTGTAACTCTATTGTCATCTACTGGTGAACATGGGTAATTCACTTAATCCAGTGTCTCAGTTTCCCCATCTCTATTTACACAGAGCTTTAAAGTGTAAAAGCTGGTAGGAGGATAAAATATGATGAATTTCAACCTCTGAGTTTTCTTCAATTTATAGATGTATCAATTTATAGATAGTATGGTTAAAGACATAAGTACATTTTTCTTCTAACTTGCAGTTTTCAGGTGTTCATAATTTGTTTAAGCACTTGCTTTACATGCTAAAATATTCCAGGACAGCAGTCACGCTGAAGGTGATTTTTTTAAAAATGCCTGAGCAAACAAAGTAGACTATTGTACTATTTTTGAAACCATGTATAATCGTACAGTAGGTGTGTGCTGTGAGCCACATGCACAAGAGGTCAGAGTTAAGGTTATATGTATAATGTTTATTTGGTATTTTCTGGCTTTTCTTGCTTAACCATGTATCTCTGACATTCTTTTCGTGTAGTATTTATTTGCATAGTATAACTAATAAGTATCAACATTATATAATACACCCATGAAAAAGAACATTGCAGTTGAGAGGGTGGGCTTGTGCTATGACTGTGTGAGTTGTTGCTGTGTGCCACCTAGTGGGCTTTACCCATAACTTCAGTAGCAGTATGAATTACTGCATAATTTAAATACTTTAATAGATACTGTTCAAATTTAACTTTCTCATGCTTCCTTGATATGTGTCTAATGGAAAATATCATGATAATGCATAAAATAAGTTGCCTTGTCACACACTTTAAGCTGGAAGGAATTAACCATACAACAAATGTTGAGAAGCATCCTTACTATTTAAGACTAAATTCAGAAGGCTTCTGAATGTTACATACATTTTTGCTCTTAGTTTGGCTGAAATTTTGACTGTAAGTAATGAGATAGTCAGAGAGCGGGGGAGAATCAGCTGACCAGAAATTAGTTTTCATTAATTTACACTGAGACAACAATGCGGGTGTGTCTACATGTTTGCATTTACTGTACAGTAACCAAAATTACTGCACAGTATGGGCATGTGTCTACACATCCACATTTACTGCACCGTAAATACAGTGACTTATGCCAACTAGAGCATAAATTTGATACCTGTATCATGCAGGTATCAAATTTACACCCTATTAGTTACTGTATAGTAACGCATGTGTAAACAACTTACTGCGCAGTAACACTGTGTATGTGGACTGACTTGGGATTAACTTTAGTCCCAATTCAGTTCACACACAGTGTTAATGCACTTTAATGCCTGTACATGTAGACATCAGCCTATTCCTGTTTACTGCATAGTAATTTACTGTGCAGTAGATTTAAGCCAGCATAAATGCATGTGCAGACATGCCCTGTGTAAAGCTCTCAAGATTTATAATATTGCACACATTGCTATAGTTGCAATCTCAGATTCTCACCTGTGCTGTGGGAAATTTGCTGCCCTGAAGTGTGCATTTAGTTGAAACCCCCCCACAAAACAAAGAAAGATCCATCTCTGTCTGTTGGACAGGGGAAGTTTAAGACTCTAGGGGCATGTCTGCACATATAATTAATGCATATGAATAAACTCCAGAGTTTATTTATCTGGAGTTTTTTGTCCCCAGGCATACCATGTGAACATGTGCTGAGGAGCAATAAGCTCCAGAGCACGTGCTCTGGAGGCTGCTCTGTCTGGGCTCCATGTGCTACAGAGCATCTGGCCGAGGCACAAGGTCCTTCAGTGTGGGGGCTGCTTGCTGGCAGCATTTACACATGTGCTGCTGTGCACAAAAAAACTCTGCAGCAGCAGTACTTGTATTTACAAGTGCCACCCTGCTGCAGTTTATTAGTTTTGTGCAACCTAATAGGGGCGCACATGTGGACACCTAGATGCTTACTGCCCAGTTAATTAGTTAACTGCATAGTAAATGTCTCATGTAGACGCACCCTAGGAATACTACAGCTGGAATGTTGCAGGTAAACACTGTCTTTGACTTCTTTGATTTGGCTTCTCTCTGACTTAACTAAATTTGGTACTTGTATGCATATTGGATGATATTTGGTACTTGTATGTATATTGGATGATATTTCTAATTAGAGTCAGATATATGGTATTTTCCAATCGATTGCCAGACAATAGAACTGAACTTAGCCAACTAGTAAATGCATCCATTCAACAGCTGGATTGTCTATTCTGGATTTTGCATATTACAATTGCTAGATAGAAGTAGAGAACTTGTAGCAAACAAGGTGAGATGATGTCAATTAACTTTTCATAGTTTCATAGACATTAGGGGCTGGATGCCCTTATCTTTAATAGCTGAAAATTTCTGTTCCAATTTTTTAAAACATATACTCTCATGATTTTTATCATGAATCTCATGGTATTTGGTGCCTTTCTGAAATTCCCAACTACTGGAATGAAGAGATTATAGACATATCTTAGCTTTCACGTATTAAAGACATTAAATGTATAGTGTCTATAATGCAAAGTTAGAAATTGTAACCTCCTAGGGATTCATAAACAACAAGACAAATAAATAGAACCCCAAATGTATTATTTTTAAATGATGTCAGTATATAATCCATGGCATTTAAATGGTTGGGGTTGTCAATAAACAGTTCTGCATATCATTCTGGCACAAAGCACCTGAATACAGTACTGGTTTTCCATGTGTTGGTTATTCACCCTTCTCCTGAGCTAAGACTGTTAACTCTGCAGTCCCCTTTGGAAGATGATGTGCTAGAGACTGAAGATGCTAAACTCCTGTTACTTGTAATTCAGATTTCAGTTTGTAACTCCAGAGATAAAAGACTATTGTACTAATCCTCTCAAACATCCAGTGTCCAGTCACAGAAACTTTTCAGGGGTCTGATTACAGCTCTGGTTTGCAGTTCTCTTAATGTAATGGCACTGTTTGTATGCTACATTAGATTCATACATGTCACAATACATACAGTATGCACAGAACAGGACTGATACAATGATATTGCAACAACTCTACGAGATTTGGCAATAAAGAATTTAAAGGAGGAACAACAATGTGCATTCTATGGAACACAAATGTTCCAGAAAAAACAATATAATTTTACTTTGCTGTCAAGCTGTTGAACTGTAGAAGACGGGTTTAACTAAAAAGAAAATCTGCAGAGGCCTCCTCTTCTACTGTTACAAAGTATTACACTGTGTTAACAGACTGAGTTTTAATTTTAGTCTGTAGGCACGGGCAACCTGAAACACAGCACCACTGTCAAAAAAGAGCACATGCTTTGTTGCAATACCTTTACTTCTTTGTAATACTAGAGGTTTTGCGTCAGAGACTAATGTTTCACTTTATTAAATATTTACCAACAACCTATTGGCCATATGTTATAGAGTTTGCATGGTGACAGACTCAGTATTCGTCACCTTTTCAAGCTGATTCTGTTAAATCTGCTGTGTTATGCAGGCTCACAAAGCCCTTTCAATAACCCTGGTTTTTGTCCTCTGTTCTCTCTTTGCTAAACTGGTGTCAATATCGCATTTATGCTCTTTGAAATGTTCTGTAGGAATGAACTTGTCAAGACTTATTTACTGGGGTGCCATGGAAGATGTCAGCTTTCCTTCCTCAAGTACTGTTTATCTGACATTATTTGTCTTCAATTATGTTATAGGTGAAGAGCCACTTTCCACACAGAAATGGTATTAGTCAAATAATATTATAATACTTAAAAGGCTCTTTACATTCCTTTTTTCTGTGAGGAATCTGGTTCATTTTACACTGTCTTAAATAAGAGTCACTTATAATCATGCACATGTATCATAGGGTAGATTTCCATAGGCTTTTGACAAGGCATGTGGTTGGTATATGTGTTAGAGAGATACTTTTATCTATTTCATCGGTAACATTAATTTTTAATGTTTTAAAACCTACCTGTATATTTTTATCTTCTCATCTTTTTAAGTTTCACATAGATTCCTAATATGAACTTGTGTTCTCAAGTGCTGCGTACTTTGTATAGATAATAACTTGAAGAGAATATAAAATAAAAATTATTTGAAAATATTATCAGGTGGCATCTTTATGATGTGATTTATTTTGACAAAACAGACAGGCATGACTTCATGCTTTAGTGACAGGAGTTCATTAAGTATTTAGCTAGAAATGTATAATATGCTGTTGTTATTGTTAATAATAACAACAAGATATAAGCAACAAATGATTTAGTCCCATGAAAAAAGAAGTCAGTGTTTTAACTAGTTGCATCATGCAGAAAAAATAGTTAGAGCTGCATTAGTTTTCCTGGAAATGGCAGAATGGCCATTCAAGATCTGTGTTATTTTTGCTTTGATGTGTGGAAAAGCAGATTCTGGTTCAGTAGTAGTAACTTTGTTTGATCAACACACTATATTGTGGTTTAGCCAGTTAAAATAAAAGTTTTGGGGGGGTTCACTTCTATTACTTAAGCAATGATTTATGATATTTTGAGATGAGGATCTGCACCCCCTGACTTCTTGTGGTGGCTGTTTTGTTTTAGTTTTGAGAGGGCTTTTAGATCCTGTTGAATGGGGCTGCCATCACAGCCATAGAGACTAAAGTCTTCCATTGAAGAAATGTGGCAAGGAGCAAGGAGAGTGTAAATGGACTCACACTGGCTACCTAACATGTATAATTTAGCAGTGAGCTAGGACCACTATCTCTAGAAACAGAATGGTTCCCATTCAGTCTTAGTCTCTGTGTCATCTCTTATGGTAAAGTAAGCTTTTGGTACAGATGGGAGGACCAAGACCAATTGGTCATTTTACAGATTGCAGTCTATCAGGACTGGAAAAGGGCCAGTGTGAAAAAAGGGAGGAAGGAGGACCCAGGGAACTATAGGCCAGTTAGTCTTACCTCGTTCCTGGGTAAGCTGTTTGAGAGAATTATCCTGGTGCATGTCCACGAGGGGCCAGCAGGGGAGGTTATGCTTAGGGGCAACTAACATGGGTTCATTAGAGGTAGGTCCTGTCAGACCAACCTGGTGGCCTTCTATGACCAGGTCACAACATCCTTAGATGTAGGGGTAGCAGTGGATATAGTCTTTCTGGACTTCAGGAAAGCCTTCGATGCTGTCTCTCACCCCATTCTCATTAAAAAACTAGGGGACTGTGGTGTTGATGCCTACACAGTCAAATGGGTCGCTAACTGGCTGGAGGGCCACACCCAGAGAGTGGTGGTGGATGGGTCATTTTTGACCTGGAGGGATGTGGGCAGTGGTGTCCCCCAGGGCTCAGTCCTTGGACCCGCCCTGTTCATCTTCTTCATCAGTGACTTGGACGAGGGGGTAAAAAGCACCCTGTTCAAATTTGCTGATGACACTAAGATGTGGGGGGATGCTAGAAGGGAGGAATAGGCTGCAATTGGACCTAGACAGGTTACAGGGGTGGGCAGATGAGAACAGGATGGGTTTCAACACTGACAAGTGCAAGGTGCTGCACCTGGGGAGGAAGAACCAGCAGCATACCTACAGGCTGGGAAACTACCTTGTTGTCAGTGCAGAGGCAGAAAAGGATCTTGGAGTCATTATTGATGCCAAAATGAACATGGGCCGACAGTATGGGGACATGGTCAGGAAGGCCAACCGCACCTTGTCATGCATCCACAGATGCGTCTCAAGCTGGTCCAAGGAGGTGATCCTCCCCCTTTATGCGGCACTAGTCAGGCCGCAGTTGGAGTACTGCATCCAGTTCTGGGCGCATCACTTCAGGAGGGATGTGGACAGCATTGAGAGGGTTCAGAGGAGGGCTACCAACATGATCAGGGGGCAGTAGGGCAGGCCCTATGAGGAGAGGCTAAGGGACCTGAACCTGTTCAGCCTCCACAAGAGAAGGCTGAGGGGGGATCTAATGGCCTTTTACAAACTAGTCAGAGGGGACCAGCAGGCATTGGGGGAGTCCCTGTTCCCCCGAGCACTCCTAGGAGTGACTAGAAATAACGGTCACAAGCTGGCAAAGTGTAGATTCAGACTAGACATCAGGAGGCACTACTTCACTGTCAGGGAGGGTAGGATCTGGAACCAACTTCCAAGTGAAGTGGTGCTGGCTTCTAGCCTGGGGGTCTTTAAGAGGAGGTTAGATGAATACCTTACTGAGGTTGTTTGACCCCAGTACTTTTTCCTGCCATGGCAGGGGGTCAGACTTGATGTTCTGCTCAGGTCCCTTCTGACCCTATCAACTATGAAACTATAAGATGATGTTAACTCTTGGTCACTGTATCTGGCGTATACTGTATCTATAGTGATAGTCCAGAAGTGAAGTGCTCCAACTTCTGTTACCAAGTCACTGAGCCATTAATCCTCCCCAACCTTATCCTTAACCTATTAGTTTAATTGTTGATAGCACCGAATCTCAAGCAAGACCCAGGATTGGAATGAATCTGAATTTGAAGGACTGGTAAGTTTGAATCTACATCCAAACTATGTGACTAAGCTCTATCTCTAATTCTTGATTACTGCAGGAAAGATAATCTCTTTAATGGACCCTGCAGGGAAGGAAGGTAACACTTAATGGCCATGCACAGTCTACCCCTCTGGAGGTAGCAGTGTGATGGGAAGATTAGCTTCTGTGAGATGGGTACTTCCCAGTCCACCTATGCAATACGCAAGTTGATACTGATTTGTCATGGAAGAAGGAGTCATCTGTACCAGGCACAGGCAGATTGGAAATCCTATTGTGATTCAGTCATAGCATTGTCCCTAGTCTGCTCCTGAAGCGGCCCTACTATCTCTTCTCAGGGCTCATGGCAAAACCATGAATTCTCAATGTTTTTATATATCATGCAATATGCGTTGGGTTCAATGGCTCTGGTGGTATGTGATGAGACTAACACAGCATTTTTTGTTGGTTTCATATTAGGAAAACAGTTAAAGTTACTTGAATATTCACAGACTGTGAATACAATTATACAATTGTGTTAGGGTGACAATAATTTGGATTTTTTGGGGAGCTTTGAATCTGCACCTGAATACAAAGGCTTTTTCCTGTGTCTCAGCAGAGCTACTGGTCACAAGGCAAAATGATATATTAAACTAACCTTGCAAATGCTTAGGCAAGTAGTTTCTTTAGCAATGGAATAGTGTGTAGGATACATGATTCCTTGTATAAAAAGAATAAGATGCAGCCCACTAGCTATCATCAGGAGAGAAAGCAGAAATATGGCCTTGGAGCTGGTGCTGAAATCAGCAAAGAACAAGAAAGAACCAGAAAGTGACTGAGAGTACCCGAGTTCATGGCCTTACACATGCACTCTTAGCAGAGAGCGGTATGTAAATGAAATAACTGCATAGGCAATTCTATGCTAATGAAGTAAACAGTAAACTGAGGCGGAGCTTGAGATAGGAGAAGAAATTGGTGGAACCCAAGGAGGGACATAGGTGGAGTGAATGTTAATATGTATGAACCATGGTGTATAAAATGTAAAAAGAATTAATGTTTAGTGCAGGTCCCCTGGTTCATGGGCTGTGTGTCTGTGAGGGACCCTTGTCCGAAGCTGTCTCCATTCTGAATAAAGCTGTTGCGAGCAATGTGTGGCAGTGTTTGCTCCCTGCTTGCTCTGGCTAATGAGTAATAGGATCAATGGGCAATTGGATCGTCATCTCCCTAGTCGTTGGGTGCCACATGGAGTCGGGGTCTAACAAATTGTATAATTATAATTGTGTAATTAAAATTGTGATACATTACTCAAGCAGGCAAATATTACTATCACAGCAAATCTAGGGCCATTTAGAACTCCAGGGTGGTTGCTATGTTGCTTACCATGAGCACTTGGAAAAGCACAGCAGGAGGAGGGGTCTAACTGAGGTTGTAGGAGTATAGCAAAAGAAATTCCTATTCACTGTTACCAGCACAGTTCCATAGAGATCTGACTGTATCCAGAATATTATGACATGCTCTGACCCTCGATGTGGTCTAGGTGTGTGTCAGTGGGCATGTCTACACATTCAAATTTACTGTGCAGTAACCTAACACAGCTCAGTAACCTTAAATGACTGCACAGTACAGGTGTGTGGCTACACGTGCATGCCTGTACTGTACAGTAACTATCATGACTTATGCCGACTTGGGCATAAATGTGATGCAGGTATTAAATTTACACCTGATTAGTTAATGTGCAGTAACGCACATGTAAACATTTTACTGCATGGTAATACTCTGCGTGGATTGACTTGGGACTAACTTTAGTCCCAGATCAGACCACACACATCATTAATGCACTTCAATGCCTACACATGTAGATGATGGCCTATTTCTGCTTACTGCACAGTACATTTAGTGCCACAACACACACAAACATAAGGCAATAAGGCTAAAAGCAGTTTGATGTTACTTATACATAAAGACTATGCATGCCATATCAGTAAAACAAACTCAAGAAAACATGCATGACCCCTATCAATCCCTTCATGAAGCATAGATTCCAAAATTATAAAGAGTTGTAAATAATGGAAGGGTGTGTTGAATGTCTTTTCTTATTTCTAGAAAAAGACCCAGTGTTTTTACCAAAAAAGAAAGTAAAAACAGAAGTTAAGACATGTGGGAGACTAACACTTGAATTGTTTTAACCTGTAGCATAGTGATTCTCAGCCAGGATGCTGCAGTACCCTGGGTTGCTGCAAGACCACATTATTAGATGCACAAATACCTACACATGATTCTTAAGAAAAAAACATATTTCAAATAGGCATCTATAGTGTCAAAAACATTTTGACTTGCTGTGGCCTTTCTAAGATTTTTGCAAAAGAAAAATCACTCTGTTTTGTTTTGTTTTGTTTTCTTCTCCAGAGTAAAAAAGTGAGTGAAAGTGAAGAGCTAGCACTTTCTGAGCAGCGTCTTGATTCAAATGTGTGGTGACTTGAGTTTAAAAATGTTGAGAATCACTGTGGTAGATGATGAAAGGCCTATTTCTTCTTTATAATTTAGTTTTTTATTATCTGTAGAAATAACTCAGCTTTATGGATATCCATGTTTTAATATTTTATAGAATTGATATATACATGACACACGAAAAAATATTCTTCAAAATAGATTATCAGCAAAATCCTATCCACAAGTAGGAAAACTACAATGCAACCTCCATATCTGTGTTTGAACATGCCTGATGGATTCTAGCTTTTAAGAATAATGAGAAACATTTTAGGAAATTATGGGCAAATTATGGACAGACTCTATACTGGAGTCTGAGTAGCTAAATTTTCAGAAAAATCTCCCTGTGATGTTAATTATAAATATCATGCAAGAATCCTGGTAGTGACAGATTAATTTCAGTGTCCTAGATTATGGTTACACGTGTTGCCCTGTGGGGTCAGGCCAACTCTCAGGATCTCAATATTGCGCTGTTAGATGGGAGGGTGTGACACAGTTGCATATATACAAATACACAAACCAATTAGGTGCACACACACACACACACACACACACACACACACACACACACACACAACCAACTCAGGCACATACACATCCAAACCAGCCTAGGCACATGCATACCAATCACCAATTCAAGCACATACACACTACACACCAAAAATTAGGCAACAATCAGTTGTCAATACCCACACACTCCATATACATTAATGGATCACTAATTCATATATTACGCACACGATGACATACATGTGTATATATTCACCAGTTCACACACATACCACCCACCTACACATACACACAGGTGAGTTCCTGACTTGGATGGTATGTTATGTATGTATGTGTTTGGGGTACTTGGGATACCTGGGGGAAGGTTAAGGTGAGAGAGAAAGTGTAAGGAGTGAAAGTTGCTGGAACCGGGATTAGAACCAGTGGACTAGAGAGAAGCTAGCTGAGGAACTGAGGCTTGGGGTTACTTAAGGTCAAGTGGCCCCAGGGTTACTCGAGGTCACTGGTGCAGGGGAAAAAGCCCGGTAGTGAGGAGGAGACAGCCAGGAAAGAAGCTGAGGCAGAAACCTGGGAGCTTGGGGATGGAAAGTGAGGCAGACAGCTGAGAGTTTGGGGGGCAGCTAAGTGGCGGCAAGGAGGAAACAGTCAGAAAACAGACAAAAATCCAACTCGGGATTTCAAAATAAGAGGTTTATTAAACAGACACCACACTACACAGCCCCATGAAGTTACTGGTTCCCACACACACACACACTCTCTCTCTCTCTCTCTCTCACACAGTCACAATGGTAGCAGGAGAAAGAGACTCAGTGGAAGGGTTGGAATCCAGGTAGGGGAGAGAAACAGAGTCCAAGTCCTTGGTTGAAGAGAGGGTAGGGAGTGATAGCTACCTATCCAGGCTGGAAAGGGTTCTTTGTCCAGCAGGTGTTGTCCAGAGGGGGGTTGCCGGAAGGGCCTCTGGGTGGATAGGTGGTGTGGCATGGTGCTGGTCCAGATGGAGAGGTTTTTCCAAGGAGTCAGTCTTCACTACCCCTTTTTATGGGGCAGACTACCTATGATCTCCTATGGGGAGAGCATGTCCAATTCTGTTCCAGAGGGTTCCAGGTGTTCTTACTAAGCATGTGCAGCCTTGGCACAATGGTGGGTTGCCTCATCTTTTGTTTCTTGAATGCTGGAGGTGGTTCTAATGACTGGGTTGTTGGTCCAAGTATTGGTGTTGATGGTTTGGTCATTCAGAGGGAGCTATTTTGAGACCTACTGCCATTGTCTCTCAAGCACCCTCATTCATCCCCATTCATTCAGGAACAAAGTTACACAGGAGGGGTAGATATGAGTCATAGGTTACACAACAGGGCCTGGGGACAAGATGGAGACTTGACAAACAAAATGGAAACTTGACATGACTTATGCTAACTTACATATGTAGGCCTAAATCATATAGTATCAGTAAAACAGTAATATAGAGCAGTAACAATCAATATAAACATAATAATTATAAAGAAGGAGAAAAAACAAAACAAATACAACTTGCTACCAAAATAAAATGCTGAAGCTTATCCTATGTCTTAGCTCACTTATACTTATCTGTAGGGAATAGAGAGGGAGATAAAAAGTCAGAAATGGTTGGAGAATGGGAAGGAATATATTTTCAAATAAAAAAAAGAGAAAACTGGGGGGGTTTGTACACAGGTAGTTTACAAATCACAAGTCCTGCATAGATTAGTGGCTAGTGTGCATGATGCCTCTGCAGAAGCCAGGTTACAGCTGAAAGAAGAAATGCTCTAATACTACAAAAGTGTTTTATCTTACATAGGTGCTTGAGAGTGGTTGGTTTTTTACATAATATATGGTGGACAAAGAATGACATTAACATCCCATCAGAAAGGTGGAGGAACAATTGCTTACAATGCTGCTGATGTTATCAAAACTTGGTGGAATAATTCTGTTGCCCAAGTTACACACCCACATAGATAGTTCCAAGATGGTTTAAAACAGAAAAAACCCTCCCTAAATGTATTTATAGCAAGAATTAGATTAGACATTATTCAAAATATTTACTTACTGTTACTACTAAAGATGAAGTTAAAAAAGCACAAAACTTTTCAGATTTTAGTAAAATAACTTACAAACAAGGCCAGATCATTTGTACTTAGAATCTGGAAAGAGTTGGCCTATTCTTCCTTATAAGTTGTATTTTTGAGTCCCAGTTAAAAATAAACAAGCCCAAGGCTGACATTGAGGAAATAAGCCTGCCTCCTCCCTCCTTCCCCCTGCACCATTGTTCCTCCTCAGTGGATAAATTAGGCTATTCCTCTAAAAACCTTGCTTCAAATTGATGTGGAGAAACAAACCCTGCCCACTCTTAAACAGCATACAACCAACCCTGAAAATTAGGCAACACAGCCAGCACAGAATAACCCTAAGCATGTATGCCTGAGCCTGAAGGCAGGGCTTCAAGTGCGTGAGGGCATGTGATTCAGGTGCCAGGATCTTGGTTCCACACTGAATAGAAACAAGTGGGTAAGGCCAAGCTTCTTGGCAACGGTCCCATGCTCAGAAGTGAGGTAGTATACACGTGTTCTTGGTGTCCATGAATAAGTGCTGAAGTATAATGTACCTTAACATTTTCCAGTGAAGTATAATGTGCCTTAACATTTTAATGTTAGAGACTGTAGTGGGGTACTGGTTCCATTTAGCCTTTCCATGTATCATGGAAAGGCAGATGAAGATCAGAGAAATAACTGAAGCAGCTAATGGGTGATGGTCCTGGGCAATATTGTCTAGAAGAAGGATGGTAGAGGAAATGGAGTCCATTGTCTTTTAAGGGCTTGTGACCCCAAGCCTTTTCAGTGGGCTGAGCTCCTTCTTTCTCAGTAGGCCCAGACAGTTATTTGGGATTATTATAGATTCATAGATGTAGGGTTGGAAGAGCCCTAAGCAGATCTCCAAGTCCAACCCCCTGCCCTGGGCAGGAGAGAATACTGGGCTCATACCAGCTAGGTAATTATCAAGCCTCCTCTTAAAGACCACCAAGGTAGGAGTCAGCAACACTTCCCTTGGAAGTTGGTTCCAGATCCTACCCGCCCTGACTCTGAAGTAGTGCTTCCTGATGTTCAGCCTGAACCTACTCTCAAAACAATTTATGGCTGTTATTCCTTGTTACTCTGGGAGGTGCTCAGGGGAACAGGGTTTCTCCCATTCCCTGCTGGTCCCCCCCAGGTAAGTTTATAGATGGCCACCAGGTTCCCTCTCAGTCTTCTCTTGTGAAGGTTGAACAAGTTCAGGTCCCTTAGCCTCTCCTCATAGGGTCTACCCTTCTGTCCCCAGATCGTGCGAGTGGCCCTCCTCTGGACTCTCTCAATGCTGGCCACATCCCTCCTAAAGTGCGGTGCCCAGAACTGGATGTAGTACTCCAACTGTGGCCTGACCAGTGTTGCATGGGGGGAGAGGATCACCTCCTTGTCCTTGCTTGTGATGCATCTGTGGATGCATGACAAGGTGCAGTTAGCCTTACTGACTGCGTCCTCACATTGGTGGCCCATGTTCATTTTGGAATCGATAATGACTCCAAGATCTCTTTCTGCCACTGTGCTTTCGAGAAGGCGTTCCCTAGCCTATAGGTATGCTGCTGGTTCCTACTGTCCAAGTGCAGTACCCTGTACTTGTCAGTATTGAATCCCATCCTATTCTCATTTGCCAACCCCTGTAACCTGTCCAGGTCCAGCTGTATCCTGTCCCTCCCTTCTAGCATGCCCACCTCACCCCGAATCTTGGTGTCATCAGCAAATTTGAACAGGGTGCTTTTCACCCCCTTGTCCAAGTTGCTAATAAAGAAATTGAACAGTGCGGGTCCAAGGACTGAGCCCTGAGGGACCCCACTGCCCACATCCCTCCAGGTCAAATATGACCCATCCACTACCACTCTCTGGGTGCAGCCCCTTTGCCAATTTGTAGCCCATCTGACTGCGTAGGCATCAATGCCAGAATTGCCTAGTTTTTTAATGAGAATGGGGTGGGAGACAGTGTCTCCATTAGATTTCCGTGGGAAGGATTAAGGGAGTGATTATTTGACCAGCTGGAATGACTTGCTAGGAAATCACAGCCCAGTTTGAAATATTTATTTAGGGAAAGAACTCTGCCAGGCCATAGGCTCAGAAAAGGTGAAGAGAGAGTTTATGATCTATGAAAGTGCAAGACTAGAAACACAAAACCTGAGGAAAGAGGTCTGTGATATTTTGGCTCTAAAAGAGGAGTTATTTAGAAGAGAACTATTTAATCTGTTTACCTGGAATAAGTCAAGCCATAAAAGATGGGTGAGGAGCTGTGCAGTTTCATTGATGTTTCCTTCCTCCCCCCCAAATACAGTTTAGAAGAGATACACAAGCATAGTGGAAACTGGGCGCATCTACACAAGATGCCGTACTGGAGATTAGAGCAAATTACTGCACAGTAAGCACCACCATCTACACATGCAGATGCTTACTACTCAGTAATTTACTCTGTGAGTAAATATGCAACCTGTAAATACCAGTAGGAAATTGGCTCGTGATTGTGATTACTTACCATGCTGTATGGCACATGTAGATGGCCTACTGACAGCAAACTTGCTCCCAGTCTGCTGGGCAGCAGGGGGCAGCAGATGGCTCTCTGCCCCTGGGAGCTGCTTGCTGTTGGAGCACTGGAGGCTGGGTGGAGCCGATTGCAGAGCTGGGCTGGGAACTGTCCTGGTCAGGGGCAGGTCCTAGTCCTGTGCCCTGATAGGGCAATTGAGGCACAAGACTTGAAAGAACTGCAGGGGAAAGGCAGGTCCCAGATCCCTTCCCTGATTGGCTGATGGGACATCTAGCAGGAAGCCCCTGGCTGGGCAGGGACTCTTGGTTTAATTAAAGGGTGGGACTTAAGGTCAAGCAGAACCTACCATATTTCATGGTGTATAGGTCAACACAGTGTATAGGTTGACCCCTGGCTTTCCAATCTGAAAGGTAAGGATTTTCATAGGCATAGTGTATAAGTCAGGGCTGGGCTCAGAGCTTGGCTGGCGTGGCCCCATCCCCTGTGAGTGGCACTGAGTGCAGCCCTGCTTGCAGGGGACAGGAAGGGGATGGGGATGGGAAAGAAGGCAGGGCTTGGCAGGGCTGGCTGGGCTTAGCTGGGCTCAGCAGCACTCAGCCGGCACGGCCCCATCCCCTGCGAGCAGCACTGCTGGTGCCGCTTGCAGGGGATGACGCCATGTCAGCCTAGCACTGAGCCTGACTGAGCCCTACCCCATCCCATCCCCATCCCCATCCCCTGCTAAGCGGTGCTAGGCTTGGTGTTTAACAGCATCAGTTGCAGACAGGGCCAGGCTTGGAACTCGGCTGGTGCAGCCCCATCCCCTGTCAGCCCAGTACTGCTTACAGGGGAAAGGTATAGTGCTGGGCTTGGCAGGCCAAGTACTTGGCTGGCACAGCCCTGTCCCCTGTGAGTGGCACTGGCACCACCTCTCACAGAGGATGGGGTCGTACCAGCCAAACGTTGAGCCCCACCCCCATATCCTGTCAGTGGTGCCAGGCTTGGCACCACTTGCAAGAGACAGGAACAGGGATGGGGCCAGGCTTGTCACTCGGCAGGCATGTCCCCATCCCCTGCAAGCGGTGCTGGCATGCTGTATAAGTCAAGGCTGATTTTTAAGACACAAAAACTGAGCTTCAAAACCTGACTTACACACTGTGAAATATGGTACTAAAAATAGAAAGAAAAAGCTGTATGAAATGAAGATAGCGATATTTATCCTTTTTTTCTTGAAAGTGTTTTGATTTCAAGGTATGAAAATCACTATGTAAGATTTAAAGATTATCAACATTGTGATAGAACACCAATGGCTACCACAATTCAGCTTGTATAAAATTAGAAACTATTTAAAAAAAAATGAATACACACACACACACACGCTTCAGGTTCTGAAGACATTTAATTTTTGCAATGAAAGAACAAAACTTGGGAACCAAAAATGTTTGTTTTGAAAAATTAAATGTTGGTGACTTTTCAGTTGAAAAACAGAAAAAAAAAATCTTAATAGATTTTTATTTTGAGAAATCTTATTTTATGGTCAGTTGTTTTGATGGAAAGTTTCAACCAACTTTAATTGCATTCCTGATATGATCTTTAGCATTCTTTGCTTGGTTCAACAAATAAAAGTTCTTTTGCGTTACTATAAATTGTTAGACTTTGAAGTTTCAAAGCAAAATCTATTTATGAATTAAGTTCTTGAAGTGAACGGATACTTTTCGTATCTAGGAATGGAACAGAATGGGTTACAACAGTACCCTCTAGCAAAGGATCTGTCAACAATTCTATTATAAAGCCTGGCTCTCAAGGGGTTATAATTATCCAAGCATGAAAATTTGTTCAGGGATAACATTAGCCTAAATGACTTTGAGACTTAGAGTGTTTTCTTTTTTAAATGAATAATGAGAATTACCCATGCCTACAAGGAGGGAACAAAAATTATATCATACTATATATCCTCACATGCTGCTTTCAACTCCCAGAGAACCTTAAGGCACACCTAAATTTCAATCCTCGAGGCTTCAATAATGTTAGGATTCAAAGTTCCATGCTGGCCATTTGTCAAAAATCCTACTGAAAACATTTAGATAATGCCTACGTGGCAACATACCATGCCAGGCAAAGATGCCCAATCAAAGATACCAAGAAGCAGTAAAGCTACATTAGTGCAGCACTTCCCCCAGCCAAATAACCCTGCTGACAAGTAGGGATTATTAGTTCAGGGGAAGAGCAGGAGTTTTGGCATTACAGATTCGGATTCCAGTTTCTCTTTAATATTTATGTCTCTAAACTTCTGAACAGTGCCACTGTGCTATTCCAGATTTTACACAACAAATACACAAGAGTGTGCATGAATTCTGCTTCCTTTGTTAGTGTTCTGGAGCAATTATGGAGCAATCCAGTCAAGGCAGAATATTATTGAAGATTTACCTGTAGTTCCACTCAGTCAACAAGAAACACCTTCCCCACAGTGATTTTTAAGCAAATACATTTAACAGTTCATGTATTTGCAAGTTCTGGCTCCAAGAGTAAATGCCAGTGATGCAAAAACACTCAGTGATTTTGATAAATAACAAACACTAGTTGACCCACAAGCCTATGGTTTGAATTGAAATTCCTTAGACACAAGGATAAGTGACTTGAACATTAGAGTCCTAAATCACTACAAAGAGTATGGCAGGCTTTTCTTTATTATAGCTCTATAAAAATAGTCTTCTCATCGCTGCAAAATATCCAGTTTCTGCCTTTTACTATTTTGGGGGGAACTAAGTGAATTAGTGATGTTAACAAAAGATAAATTGTTTCCATATTTCTAAAAGTCTCTGTTAATATAAAATCATTCCATTTCACTCTTTCCACTAAAGAATGTTGCAACACACTTTTAAGAGAAAATGGCAATTTGAAAGCGTTTCAGTACAGAGGAAATCCAGGCATGTTCTTGTCCAACCACATTTTTTAAAATTTATTGTTAGAAAATAAAAAGAAGAGAAAATGGAATTCAGAACCCTTGCAGTCTTATGTAAATGGATGGACTGTCACATTTGATAGCAAAAACAACATAATTTAAACGGACTGATCCTCTGTGTCTTAGTCATTACCTACTTACAGTTTAGATGTGAAATTGGAAATTAGCAGTTTTTCCAGTTACTTGGGGCTGGGAGCATACACATCCGCCCAAGAAACTATAGTTTATAATTTCCTGCTTTAATTAAGCTATTTCACTGAAAACATTCTTAGCACATACGGTTTTCAAAGCACTTCTGATTCAAGAATCATTAACCTTTTTCTTCTCCTCTCACTTTATAGCTTCCTGAACAGAAAGTCAGCTTGCCCAAGAACCCGAAGTGTACCTGTCAGGTGATGTTACATACTGTAGCAGATAAAGTAAAGACAGAATTACTCTAATATCCAGAGATTCATTGGAATAGCTCCTACATCTTTGCAAAAAAGCTGATGACATCCTGAAGGCACACAGATCTTATGCCATGCCGCTGCTGGTACATTGAGAAAAAAATGCAGGTATGTGTTTTAAGAGGAGAACTATTGTATTTGATGTTGCATTGTACTGTTTAACCTTAGCAGCATGGAAGCTCCTCTATAAGAAGATAGGTGTGGAATGTGCAATTGGAAAACATAAGGTCTTTTTATCTTCAAGTGGTTTCCACAGGCATTAGAATAAATGAGGAGGGAAAATATATTGCTTAAATGCCCAATATCCCTGACAATGAGGACTATTTCAGAGCACCACCTCAAATTCTGGGATGGCATGCTTAACACCTTGCCTCCGCTGCCCTGTGAGGAATGGGAAGAATCCATGCATTCTGAATCTTTTTCAGCTTTCTTAGTTGGTTTATTTGTTAGCATAGTATAATGTATGGAATCAAATTCTACTCTTTCTCCCTTGTTCTTTCTGTCAGTGGTCGTGTCTGCACATGAAAATGCTGTGGGGAAGGCTTACATTAGAGTCAATTACTCTAGTGTAAACCCACCCTGGGCAGGCATCTACATGTGCAGAGGTGCAGGAGCAGATCTGCTGCTCCTGGCAGCCATCTGCTCCTGCCCCCTCCAGCCCTGTACCAGACTGGGTGGGGAAAATGTACCCCTGACCTAACAACAAAGAGCTCCTGGCCCTAGCTCCCCGATCATGGGCAGGGGACTTGGAAGGAGTTGCAGGGGAGGAGCAGGTCCCAGCCCAAACTTTTCATGAAACATCACTGTTTACTTGCCCCTGGTTGAAGGCCGTGATAGGAGAGTGCGGAAAATGAGCATTTACTATGGGTGGGTCCAGTAGCTGCCTCCTGCAAAGAGGATTAATGGAGAGAAGGTGAGTGAGATTCAGCAAGTAGATTAGCTTGCACAATACTTCTTACTACCAACTAAGTTTGCTTATGATACCTGCACTATGAAGACAAACCCTATATCACACAAAGAACAGAGATAAGGAAAAGTATATTATTATTAAGTATTGGCTACATTTGTGAGTTTAAATAATGATTGGTATTTTATTATAAGTCCTTGTTTATTTACCTTTGCTTTGGGGAAAACATCCTCATCTGGGAATATGTGCATGGTATGTAAATAATAAGTTTGGGCTGTTTTCATGTCTTAAGTCAAGATATTTCATCCTACAATGAGTTCTGTTTGCAACATAGACCCTGATTTACAAGGCAGTTAAATGGGTATGCAAAATTCAGTGGAATTTCCCAGGTGTTTAAAAAAACCCCAAGTACTGAACTATCTTCTTTAATCAGGGTCCTTATCAAAAACAGCACAGGAAAACCTGTTCGCCAACTGAAACAAGAATTGATGCCTTGACAGAAGCACAGCAGGCTCTAAATCATCATTGGAACACAGATAGAAATGTTGTTGTGTTCAGCAGTTTGTTGTAATAAAACAAACACTTCATTGTATTGAACTTTGACAGAAAGTTTTTATATTTACATTGTCAGAGAAATCACATAATTTCAGAGGAACTAAAAAAATAAAGTAGCAGAAAAACATCTGTGTAAACATTTGGTACCCTTCATTTATGTGTTTTCTTACTGTTAAGAAGGAAGATTATTATAAATACATAAGTACAGGAAAAAAGCTTTCATGCGAAACTGTAGCGAATACGTGACACAAAACACATAGGGCATTCAATGGAACTGAGGTCTTATATCACTGGGTCCGTCTTAGGGTCTTTATGAAGATGATGACAATAGCAATACTGCAAGATTTGTTCATACAGTGAGATCATAGGTAGCTTGTTCAGTACAACAAATCCTAAGTAAATAATGCATCTTTTTTTCTTCTTCAGGGCAATTTAACTAATGTATTATATATTATTGCACTGAATTCATATGAAGTAGATCTCTCTTGTGGGGCCAAATCTCACTTGGCACTTACACTGGGAAGATGAAAGGGGCCCTGTCTATTGGTGGCTTTCTGTGGGAACCAAAGAGAGCTACTATCACTATGCTCATAGGAGCATAGGAAGTGTTTCACTTTTACAACCTCAGAATTGTACAGTGACCGAAGGGGGCAGAACAAGGGGCAATGGAGAGGTATGCTGTTCCTTGTAGTCCACAGAGTAAAGTACAGCATAACAATAGGAGAACTAAGAGTGAGTAAGCAGGGGGCAGACTTAAAGGGGACATGGGAATGCTAGGTCCCCCTAGGTTAATTTTGCTGTAAAAACAGCAGTGCCATGCCACAGCAGTAGTATCCAGGTGTGGAGACACCACACCACTGTAGAAGCCAGAAGCCAGCAGCAGCAGACAGTGGTCTCTGAGTCCCTGGGGCAGATGAAATGACTACCCTGACTACCCCCTTGCCTGAGATTTCTGGCAGGGTTGTGTCCAGGGCACAGAACAAACATAGAGTTATATATAAAATCTTGCTCCACTTCAAAATTTCATTCAGGTTTTGAATGAAAACAGATCTTGAGATGTAAAAAATCTGTCCAGAATTTCAGCCAGTACCAGTAAGACTTCAGGGTTTAGGTGATGATGATTAGTTTTAATGATATAATACATAGTATAATCTTCATCATCTTTACATTTACATAGAATTCCACAAACATGTTATATGTATCTCTTCCTACCCAATGAAAGGTAGAGAATAGCACACAGCTATCCACAATCAGCTGCACAGCAGGAAAGTGTTGGAATTTACAGAAGGATACAAGAACAAAACTCTACTCAAATAAATATCTTATAGTCTAATAAAGATACCATAGGCTTAAATGTTCACATAGAGCTGACATATATAATTTGAAACATCTCCTCTGAATAATGTATGGGTGTTTAATTTAACTGTACAATTTTTTTATTGTTAGGTTAAGAGTTGACCCAAGTCTTCAGGTATTTGAATGTATAGTTCCATAGGTTCTAAATCATAGGAAAATAGGGCTGGAAGGCACCTGACAAGGCCATCTAGCCCAGCCCCTATTCAAGGTAAGATCACCTCTTACTACACCATCCCAGCCAAGTGTCCATCCAACCTGCTCTTGAAAATTTCTAGGGATGGAGATTCCACAACTTCTCAAGCTGGCCTGTTCCAATGTTTGGCCACCTTCATAGTCAGACAGTTCCTCCTAATCTTCAACATGAATTTCCTCTGCTGGAGCTTGAAACCATTGTTCCTAGTCCTGTCCCTGTGGCCACAGAAAATAGTCTATCTCCCTCCTTTCTATAATTACATTTAAGTATTTGAGAACTGTTATCAAATCCCCCTTCAGTCTTCCCTTCTCCAGCCTAAAAAATTCTAATTCTCTCAGCTTTTCCTCATAAGTCATGCTTCTCAGGTCTCTAATCATGCTCTCTACCAAACTCTTTCCAAACTGTCCACACTTCCTTTAAGTGCTGGACACAGTACTCCAGGTTAAATCTCACCAGTGCTGATAGAGTGAAAGAATCACTCCTCTTTACTTGCTTCTGTTAATACAATATAGTATACTGTTGGCTCAGTGTACACATGTTGTTGGTTCAGATTCAGGTTATGGTCTACAGTAACTCCTAAGTCCTTCTCTGCAGTACTGCAGCCTAGCCAATTATTCCCTGGTCTGTATTTGAACATGCAATTATTCTGTCCCAAATGCAGGACTTTGTACTTGTCCTTGTTAAATTTCATCTAACTCATTGCAGACCATTTCTCCAGTCCATCAAGGCCATCCTGAATTCTAGCTCTGCCCTCTACACTGTCTGTAACTCCACCCACTTTAGTGTCATCTTCAAAACTGCTATGCAAGTACTCAATCCCATCATCTAAATAATTATTGAAGATGTTGAACCATTATGGACCCAGGACAAACCCTTGAGAAACCTACTTGATACCTCCTCCCCATTAGACATTCAGCCATTGAGGACCACCCATTAAGCACGGTGATTTAACCAGTTATGTATTTCAATACTTTTTTCTAGTCTGTATTTCCTTAACTTGTAAATGAGAATGTCATGGGAGACAGTCAAAAACATTGATAAAATAGAGTCTATCCCACTTCTCTGCCTTCATTCACAAAGCCTGTCACCTTATGATAGAGGAAATCAAGTTGGCCATGCATGACTTGCTTTTGATTAATCCATGCTGGCTGTTCCTGATCATCCTATTCTCCTCTAGTTGCTTCACAATCATTTCTTTGAGGATCTGCTCCATCATTTTTCCAGGTATCAAGGTCAGATACCCTGGATCTTCTTTATTCCCTTTCTTAACAATGGGTCCTATGTTTACCTTTTTTCCATCATCTGAGATTTCATCTGACTTCCACAAGGTCTCAAAGAGGATAGCTACTGGCTTTGGAACTACCTCAGTCAATTCCTTCTGAATCTGAAGACGCATCCCTTCCAGCCCTGCCAACTTGAAAGCATCTAGCTTCTCTAAGTAATCCCTAACCTGTTCTTCTACTACTCTAGAGTGTTTATTGTCTTTCCTATCTTTGCTGCCAGCTACATTTATCATCTTGTATTTGCACCTATTTATGAAGAATGAAGTAAAAAAAGGCATTAAATACTTGAGCCTTCTCTCCATCATCCAAAACTAGATTGCCTTCAGCATACGGGATGTATGATTTCTTTGATCTTCCTCTTACTCTTGACATATCTGTATAATTCCTTTTTATTGCTTTTTATGTCTATCACCAGTTTCATCTCAAATTTTGCCTTGGCCTTCCTAATTTTCTCCCTTCATGCCCATGCAATACTGCTATGCTCTTCTGTACTAATATGACCAAGCTTCCACTTTTTGTAGGATTCCTTTTTGAATTTCAACTCTATTGTAGAGACTGCTGTCTAGCCAGCCTGACCTCCTCTTGCACTTTCCATTCTTCTGTCACATCAGGATAGCTTGCTTGTAGATAGATACTTGAATTCTTAGAGCTTAATTCACTTAACCACCATTCTGAAAAAAAGTGTGTGTGGTAGAACTTTCCCACCTAATTAAAAATTAAAATAGAAATGACCCTACTGCTTATCCATAGAGCATTTTTGTCCATTTCCTACAACTATTACCCAGAAGGCAAAGAATGAGGTAGACTAGTAGAACTATATGTAGAATGGTTGCACATTTCTGTTCTCTAGTTAGTGTTCTCTGTGCCTTAGCTTCATAAGCATCATATTTTAAATGTGACAATATAAAAATCAATAAAACGAAACATTTTTTCACATATTCTGATGCCATATAAAGTAGTTGGAGTCAAATGGGATTAGGTATTCATATGGATATCCAGACTATTTAATGTCATCATTCACGATGGCAAAAAATCTTGGAAGATTGAAGTTAGTAGCTTCAACCTATCAAAGACCAGAAGGAGGACTAGTAAGGTAGAAGAGGGGAGAAATACAAGATGCCTGCAAAACTTGTATCTTCCCCTTGAGCATTTCCTGTCAAGTAAGTATCTTGACCACTGATAGGATCCATCTTGATGATGGATCTGATTAATCAGATTTCTATTTTCATATGTAATCTGAACAGGCCTAATGGGAAGGCCTAATGGGAACTGTACAATTTTATTCTACACTTGTCAGAGTAGAAATAGTCTTCTGAGGGATGTAATAGTCAATCTAGGTGATAGAAAATAGTATAACTAATTTCTTATTTTTATGTATAACAAAAGCATAAGCATTTTCCTTTGCAGCAGCTCCTAAATGATCACAATAGTTATCTGGGAAATACACAGGAACATTTTTAAAAACAGTTACCGTACAAATCACACTGGCAAATGTATGAAATCACTTGTAAAACTGCCAGGGAAAAAATACTACAAATGATTGGAACTCTCTTAGGAATTATCTGAGTTCTTTGCAGAGAGATATAGTGGTTTGCCAGTAATTATGTCTGGATTAGCTACAATTTTCTACAGTAATTTCCATGTTATAAGCCTGTTTCTAAGTAGTTGTAATATTTTGATGGTCCTGAATGTTATTCTCTGGGCACTTAGCTGTGTAGAAAGGAGAACTTTCTCCAAGTGCAAAAAGAGAATGATATCTACCATAAAGCTTTTATTTATACCTAATGATCTTTCTAGGCCTAAGCCTTACCATTTTTAGAATATTTTCTATATTTTCTCAGTAACCTCAAGGGTAGTTAGAACAAGGCAAACTAAACTGTATTGTTATGTTGAACAGAAGACCTGAAAAAATATGCCTAACCAGTCGAAGAAAGAGCAAAATTCCTCTAGCCCATTGACAAGAAGTAAGCAGCAAGCCTGAAGTTGAAGAACAGAGGCCAAATTTTCATTTTCTATGGTTACTTTATGTTTTTTCATCAAGACTAAATGTCGCACTAATCCATTTCTGGAAAAGTGTGGATTTACAGATTAGAAGATTTCCAACACCTCCTAGGATAGAAGATTTCCATCAACTCCCCTGTGTTAGATGAAAACGGTATCTACCGAGTTTTATTCGAAGTTCCAAACTTTAGCATCCTTAATCTTTAGCACCTTTTCAAAGTGAAGATTCTGTGTCTTGGGAGTTCATGTTAAGTCTTAGGGTCTAAGTTACTAAAGGAGGAACATTGTATACACACCTGAAACTGTGACATGTTCCCAGCCATTGGAACCTAAGCTGGGTTAAATATGCCTGAAGAAATCTGAATAGTACTGAATTTGAGATCAAAATGCTTGCAGAGCATGCCTCAATTAACTTCTAGGTCCAGGAAGGTAAATCTGTAGGGATTTCACTGAGTTCAGTATTGTTACTCTAGATTTACACCCATGTAAACGAGAGAACAGAATATATCCAATGTATCCCTCCATCTTGGTTATGAGATTTGTATGCAGTTCCAAGTGATTCTCAGTTGCAGTTGGCATGAAGTTTATCCTTAATAGATTCTGTTTTGAAAGAGAACCTAGATGTACCGTGTTCAGGAGACAATGAGTTGCTTCCTGAATCATAGGTAGTAATATGCAATCTGTACAGTTGAAAGGGAAGAGAAAGGATGATAGATTCCTACCTACCTAAGTATCATTTCATCATTTCAGTTATATGGGGAACACTGAATACACTACAGGCATTTCCTCAACAAAAGTAGATAAAAGAGGTTTTGCCACTATTCCCTTTGGCCAGATACAGTCATTACCCATTTACCGGTATAAGTGATTGGAAACCTGTCTATACCCATAACAGGAGTTGAGCACATAAAACCGATCTATTCCTGTAACAGAACAGAAGTTTGGCACACAAAGACTGGTTTAAAAATGGTGGAACCCGGTCTAAAATTTATTCACCTGCCAAACAGCAAATTTGTGTTATGTTTATTACTGATCTAAACTACACCACTTCCAGAAAATCATGTAACTTAGATCAATTCCACCTTGGGCTTTTTGAATGTCTGTATGGCAGGGCATTATTTGTGCCTGCCACTTTAAGGGCCTGAAACCAGCAGCCGACAGGTGCCCGATTAGGGTAGCCATTTTGGATCTAGGGCTGCGCATATAAATAAGTCATTTTGCTGCAACAACATCTCCTGGCTGTAAGGCTGCTGGTATCATCTGGAGGTAAGGGAGGAGCTGTAGGGAATGGTCTAGGAGGCTTCATGGTCCTAGGTATGACCTAAAACTGCGCCCTGCCAGGAGTGGGTGGCCTGCTGGGGCTCTCAGTGGCACGGGAGCCCCCAGGAAATGCCAGGCCAGTTACCACCCTGGTGAAAGGCGGGTCAGGGCACCATAACCCCAGCTCCCACCTTTGGGTGGTTCAGGTGACATCAGAGGTAGAGAGGGCCAGGCATGGCTATGGCCACCTGAGCCCACCCAAGAAGGGAAGCCCCAAGGCCCCAAGTAGAGGGGGCATTGTTGGTAGAGGGGGTATTGTGTAAGATCTCAGGGTAGCACCATGACCTGCTGCTCTGGGGGGGAGTGAGAGTCCCCTCTGAGACCCTGGAGCACCAATTGTGGTGTGAGTCACCCCATCTCCCCACATCCAGGAAGGGGGACCCGGAGAGAGTGTGGGGCTAGTGAGGCCGGAGGTAGAGTGCCCCCTCAACTGGTCAATGCTGGGGCCAGGACCAAGAAGGTCAAAAGGGCCAGGTGCCCACCGTGAGGGGCACCCAGAGTTGTGGGCCTGGGGCCCCACCTGGCCTTTGAGGTAAGGCCAGGGCCTGTGTGTGGCTGAAGGTCCTGAGGGGGGACCATGCCCGAGAGGGGAGCCAGCCACAGGGAGCTCGGCAGCCCAAATGAAGGCGACATACACCGCCTGAGCGGAGGGATCAAAGAGGGGTCCTGCCAGGTGGATTCTGGAGCCTAGTGTGGGGCTGGTATGACTAATAACATCTGGATGCCATCTGTGAGGCTTGGGCCGTGGTGTAGGGGAGGTAGGAGCTGCGGACAATCCAAATATCGGGGTTCAATAATGGGCAGCCTCCCGCCTGATTTAATAATTTTTCATTATTCCAACAAGGCGTGGTGGACGAGACAGGCGGGAGGCTTGCCCAAAGGCAAGTGGGGAGCTAGCTGTGGCTAGCGGGGATCCCCACTTTGCCACAGTCTGTACCTAGCCTTTGGGTAAAGTCACCACTGTCATGTTTTGGACAGTCATCTAAGTCTAAATATAGAGGGCAATTGGAGACATTACTAGTTTTTGCTAATGAGCCTTTTCTTAATACATGCATGTATGTGCTTAATCTTATTTCATTTAAAGGTATCTAATTGCTATTTACATATCTAAAGAAATAGAGTAAAATGTATTTTTGCCACTTACATAGATTTTAGATCCTATATCCATATGCATGCTGAAGTTGTTCTAAACCAGCTCCAAAGGGACCTACTGTGGCTTCATTCTGTTCCACCTGGATATATATGTAAATGCATGCAAGTCCCTGAAAGAGAAGGAATAAGAGCAGGAGTTTGTACATTTTGTAGGAAATATCTGTCAGATAGAATGGGTAGACAGCAGTAGGAGCCTGCTTAAGGCAGTCCTCCATGCCTTAAGCCACAGAACCAGGGCTTTTCTGGCTTCTTCTCCTCTTGACCCTGTGACACTTTCACCTCTGGCTGCCCCTTGTGCTAGTTTCAACAGGAGAGGTAGAGGGTACTCTTAATCTTAAGTAGCCCATAGCCTGGTAGTTAAGGCACATTTCTGGGAAGTAGTTGGAGTGATGTCCAACCCACTCTGGCTCCCAGGAAGTCTAGAATCTGCCTCTTTCACTTCCTTCCCTAACAGCTTATCAGGCTGAAAGGTAGTAGGGTCTTCCTCCACATGTCAAGTGGTTCATCTGCCTGGTTTTCCTCCAGCTATACTTTTGGTAACTTAAACACAGTAACACTTATGCCCAGATAGAGTAGAATTGTCATAGAACAGGGGTTTCCAAACTGGTACACGTACCCCTTGTGATACACAAGATATCTGTGGGAGGTATGCAGGTGAAATTGTGTAATAGTGGATTTAATTTTCATTTATTAACTCCATCATTTAAGGAGTTAAAATATAAAACGTATTATGGTAGTGGTATGTGGGCAGCTAGCAAATCTGGAAAGGGGTACACAATAAGAAAAAGTTTGGGAATCTCTGCCTTAGAGCATACATGGCCATAGTGGGGTCCCTTGTAAGCATAATCAGGACAATTCTATCCATGAAGGTGGAAATACATGGTATACATGGTTATCAGATCTGTATATATACATAGTTAAAATGCCTCATACACATGTGCATGTGATTAACTGTTTTCTTATGAGGGGCTAGAAATGTGTCATGCCATGCTCAACCTTGAGGCTGTTATTAATGTATGTGCTTTTCCCAGATCAGGTATTTTTCTTTCTTGCCTATGCAGATATCTATTACTGGCATTAAGTAGTGCATTTGAAGCATGCCTGTTTTTGGTATGGATATATGTGTTTTTCTGAACTGCCATACCAATGTGGATTCTGAAAAAAATGCTCTGATTTTGTGCATGCAGCAATAACTGGAAATTTGCCTTTCAGAGTTCTGTGAAAATTTACTTCTCCCCTCTCCTGCTCCCCCATTATCAGTTAGTTATTCAGCTCCTCAGGTACTAAATTCAAACATGTCATCATTACACTGACTGTCCAATAACAGTAACAATGGCAGAAGAAGTGGGGGAAAAACATTGAAAATGAACCAACTAGGCAACTAAATTAGGCTTGCTAAATGCAGTTTGCCAGACACATGGTGAGAATATTTTCTCTTCCTTCATCTACTGTAACCAAAAGTACTGTGTAAGTCTATCATGACCTTGCAGAAGAACAATGGAATAGCATTGGACTGGAAGCCCTCAAATAGAGAACATTGAATTAAGTCTGCTGCAGATAGCAGGTGGCAGATGAATTGTTGCTCCCTATCCAAATGTCACAGTGCTCAGTGCATTTCATATTCTGCATATCCTCAAATCACACTACAAACAAGCCATAATCACCACACCATAATCAAGCAAACCCCTTAGTTAAAGGGAAAACAGAACTGGAAAGCTGGGGGAAATTTCCTTTGCTGTAGAGTTTTGAGCTGCTCAAACCCACCTATGTAATGCCAAGGTATTATCTTTTAACAGATTTCTAGATCATTTTATTAATGTGCCTTAAATACAGTAAACACAGATACTGATTTAACTGTTGCACTATAAAGATAAATTATTTATTTAATCACTAAATTGTTGATTATTTTGAAATAATTAGAACAGTCCTGTTTAATTAAAAACTGGATTCATGGATGTTAGGGGCTGGAAGGGACCTCATGAGATCATCAGGTGCAGCCCCCCTGCACTTGGGCAGGAAAGACTGCTGGGGTCAGAGGACCCCAGCAAGGTGCGCGTCAAGTCATCTCCAGGGTAGGTGATTGTACCACCTCTAGGGGGAGTCTGTTCCAGACCCTAGGCACTCAAATCATAAAGAAATGTCTCCTTATGTCCAATCTGAAGTGATGTTCAAGCAGTTTGTTTCCATTGTTTCTTGTCTTCCCCTGGGATGCCTTAGTGAACAGATGCTCCCCCAGGCCCTGATGTATGCCCTTTATATACTTATAGACTGCCAGCAAGTCCCCTCTAAGTCTTCTTTTCTCCAGACTTTCTCCAAGTCTTTCAACCTCTCCTCGTATGACCTGCTCTCCAGACCTCTAATCATGCATGCGGCCCTCCTATGGACTCTCTCAAGCTTCTCCACATCCTTCCTGAAGTGCAGCGCCCAGAACTGGATGCAGTGCTGTGGTCTCACCAAGACCGAGTAGAGAGGGAGGATGACATTCTTAGTTTTGCTTAAGATGCGTAGGTAGATGCATGCCAGTGTTTTACTTGCTCTGCCAGCTATGGCATTGTATTGATGGCTCAAGTTCATTTTGTGGTCCATCACGACCCCCAGGTGTGTTCTGGTCTTATGAGGATGAAAGTGTTTTGTAGAAGAACTGGATTCAGCTTAGGCTCTACAAAAATATTACTGTATAACTTTGGAAAGACATCTCTCCATACCTCAGTTCCCCATCTGTAAAAACTTGGTGATAATATGGAATCTTTTACCTGCTTCTTTCTTTATGTACTTTGGGTTTGGACAGTACCTACCACACTGGGACAGTTAGGGTCTCCTGATAGAAATACAATTTGTACTTGCATCCCTCTCCTGCCTCCCAGTCCAATAATGGAAATCTTGTGATAGTAAGAGTGTAATAAAAACAAAGGAGAGAAGAAATGAACAAAAATATTGCCATACCATCTGGTGGCAAAAGAGCCTATTTAATTTGGGCTGTAGACAAAAGGACAATACGTTGTTGGCAGTCTGTGGAGTTTCTATTTTGGGTTCACCTTCACTGGGTTAAAATCTGGGCATTTCAGAACTTAATGGGGAGAAACTAATATGATTAAAGATTTTAGTACTTTATTTTGTGTGTCTTTATTAAGAGCCATATATGAAGCCCATGAAGTCAATGTGTGTTTTGCAGTTGACTTCAGCAGGCATTGGATTAAGATCTTAGGGAACTGAATGTATTTGGCTTAAGAACAAGTAACAGGTTATGGATAACAACACTACAAATATAGGGATAAAGCACTGAGATAGGAAAGAAGAGCTTAGGTTAATTCAAGGGGAAATTTTCTGGGGAGAAATATGATAGTTAAGCAAAAGAAATTATAAGGGCAGTCTAACAGAGAGCAAAATTGCCTAACACTGTAATCCATAATCATTTGCTAAAGAAAAGGAATACATTTCATTCAGACTTCTGAAGAAACCATTGGATAGGACCAAACATTAAAAACATACTGTAAAAAACATACTTGGTTAAGACCTATGCAGGTAGCCCATGCAGCTGGCTTAGAATATTTCTGGACAAGTTTCTATTGAACAGCAGTGCAAAAATAGAGGGATAAAACCAGAAGAGAACAAAAGAAGTTAGAGTTTACCTCATCAAAAATGATCAGCTTTATAAAGGATTATTTAAAAAGAACTCTTTTTTTTTAAAGCCACAAAGTAGTAAAATAATATATGGAGGGATTGCTTAATCCAAGACCCACTGAAACAAATGAGTCTTTCTACTCAGTTTAATAGGATCTGGGCCAGCCCATAGCTACTAAATCAATGTACCAATTCTTCTCTGATGTACACATGCAAACCTTACATTGCTTAGTGGGCCCAATTCTGAAGGCCTGACTATAAATACCTGCATTGGAAACATTAGAAGTTTTTTTGGGGAAGAATTCAGCTCTCAGGTCTCTTGTTTTGTTTTCAATTGTGTGGTAATTTAAAAATACTTCTGCAAACATCTAACATTCTTATAAAACTTCTGATGTTTTCAGTGAGCCTCTGATGTTCTCCGTTCTCACATCTCTGATTAATCAGATAAATCAGAACAACTCAATCTGTTTAAAAATACATAGACCTGTTCATTTTTGTCTGAGAGTGTTTTAGCCTCTGGCCTTTTATGTTCACATAGCAGCAACCCGTTTTCTTTCTGTATTGCTATGTGGCTCATACAAACATTAGACTTAATTCCTTTTGTGAAGGAGTTTGAAAAAGCTTTTTAATGTCATTGTTTGTCAGTTTAAATTCTGCTTTGTGTTCGTCTTTCATGAGTTTAGGCATGGCTGTTTAACAGTACTACTTCATATGTCCTTTGAGACATTACTGATGGCATTGTACCAATTATATTAATAGCGGGCAGAACATGCTGTCACTGTGTTCCATTCACAAACCAAAACATGTAGTTTGGAAACTGCAGGCAGTTTCATTTTTGAAAATTGAAAGCAAAACTCTTGATAGTTTGGTGAAGTGTTTCTTCCCCCTACTGGTGAACTTCTGTTTCACTGAATTTATATAGACTTTGTAGCTGATGCGTGCCAGCATTTGGTCAATGGTATCATTTTTCTTTGGTTTCAATATCAGTCCCAAGACGGCAGTACTAAAGCTTATAGCAGTGGACTCCAACATTAGTAGTATTCAACTATCAGTGCCTTATCGAGCATAGCAATTTAGAAAAGCATAAAATGACCATAGCTAACTACTGTGATGCAAATGGGTGGATTCACTGATCAGTGTCACAAAAATGGTCCTTTTGTCTGCAGTTGCACTGCTATCTGAAATTCAGTAGATTCAGTGTGAATGAATTCACAGCATTTTGGGTTGAATTTCAGGATCCTAAGTCCCAAACTTTAAATTTAAAGTTTTGTTGACATTTCTGAATTGTGAAATTATGACTTCCTGATGATCTTGTCACCCTGACCCTGCAGCTCCCAGGAGCTCAATGGCAGGCAGGGCAGGACAGCACAGCATGGAGGCCAGCATGCTGGGCTCTATGTCCTGCGCACAGAGGCTGGATCTGGCTGAGAGTGGTCCCTCCACCTTGCTGGTGGCAGTTGTCTGCGGCCACCACGTGCAGCCTGGGCCTCAGCAGTGGCTCCAATAGCAGGGCACGAGGCTGTCAGCAGTGGGTGGCTATCCTGTCTCACTCTGTGGTGGTGTCTGAGCCTGGCCCATCCCCCTTCCCTGACCTGCCACACCCCAGGCAGGAGAATTGATGCCCAGTCCAGTCTGTCTCCCTCACCTCCAGCTGCTGCTCAGCAACAGCCAAGCTGGGTGGCAGCAGCCTCTGCCTCTGCCCGCAGCATCCAAATCCTGGACTTTTGCTTCAATTTACACCAATTGGTCAAGATGCGAGGACAACCTATGAAATCTGGGACTGTCCCAGCTAATCCAGGATGTATGGTCACCCTCATTATGTATTATGTCTTCATAACAAATCATGGGATAAGGATAAGTCAGTCTCTTTTACAGTAACAGGGTACATCTGTTTCATATGATTAGGGGTTTCCACTTGGCCAATGTTAGTTATGAGAATTTAAATAATGATGACACAAAGGATTTTGGGATATTGAATCCCACATCATGTCTGTTGAAATTAATTTTTGTTCTTGATGTACTTTTCTGTGAAAACAGATATACCTGCATGCATGGGAGCCTTGTCTAGCTAGCTAGAAGCAACATGAGGTCCTTGGAGGTTAATGCACATATCACTGTAGAAAGTTTAGCCTGCTTCAGAAAGAGTCAATAAGGTTGTCTAATAGCAGGTTCTCTTAATCTACCATTAGTCATACTGTGCTTGGAATATATATGGAGACTACACACAGAATAAGGCATTACTTGCAGAATCTTACCACTACAGCACTGCTTTTCACTCCAGATAAATGCCACCAGTGAGGAAAAGATTTTTTTTCCCCTTAGGATTCATTTAAAGAAATTGATGAAGTCTTTGTGACAAGAATTCAGGGCCTTGGGAGTAGCTGAGTAATGTCTCCTTAGTTCTGATCTGGACATTCAACTCCTTATACCAGGGGTGCTCAACTTCCAGAACATGGGCCAAATGCAGCCCCATGGGTCGGGAAATTTGGTGGTGGAGGAGCGGTCATCCACTCACTTGCCAAATTCCCCAACCCCAAGTCCTGTGTGGCCAGTGAGGGCCAGGTCAGGCTGTGACCCCTTTCCCTGTGACTCTGGGCTGCAACCCCTTGCCCCATGGGGTTGGGCCACAGCCCCTTCCCACTTTGGGGCTGGGCCACACCTGCTTCCACCAGGTCACACCACTTCCCCCTGCAGGGCTGGACCATACCCATTCCCCCATGACCCTAGATTGGGGCTAGTCCACAGGCCCTCCCATCCATTCCATGGGTCTGGGCCATACCCCCTTTTCCCAAGGCAGAGAAGCCAGCCAGCACCATCTTCTGAATCTGAAAAGCAGAGGTATCAACTAGGCTATAGGTCACTGAAAGATAGTGCAGGCATTTAAGCTGATGGTATTGTGCAAGGACCTCCAGTCTAATAGCTACAAGTCGGAGTTTTGCAGGAATTTGCATGTTGGTGAGATTTTGTTGTACACTTGCCCAGATTCATGGGATGAAGCACTTGTGATGCATGTGTTGGGCATTCGGGGGATGGGACTGGGGGGAGCCTATTTTTAACTGGTCTAAGTAATAATATCCTTACCACTTTTCAAAGGCAGTAATATCCTTATCACCTAATAACTTATAGTATATCTACATACAAGTGATTTCTATGGTAACATTGTTATATGATTTTACATTTACACTTCGAAACACAGTACATGGAGATTTCTAGGAGGAACACTATGGGAACTTCAGATTCTTTCTATCCACTTCAATTTGCTAAAAACGTTGCTAAGGTAGAAAAAATGCAGATTATTTTCTCTAGTTATTATATAACGTAACTCAGGTTTTTCTCTACTTTAACATTACTATTGCCACTTTCCCCCAGTTGCAGTCTTTTACTTTTGTTGTTTTAATTTGGCACCAGCACAGCATTTTTCTGATTGTGGACTTGACCCATTGCAAATTAACACCACACCTACTTCCTTGGCCTATGTGTCAGGTAAAAGTTTCTCCAAGTCTAAAAAATTGAAATTATCCTTATTTTCATCAAAAAAACTCTCAAGGACCCTGATAATACTAGCTGAGAGAAGAGGAGCAAAAATAGGACTGGAAGACCTAATGCACACTAATGCTGAGATCAGAACAAAAACTGGATTTCCTGAAGATGCCACCAGCTGAGGTAATGGAGACTTTACCTCTGGCAGTTTATTTGAAGCTGTAGTTGTCTTGTTATGCAGCAGAGGTTGCATTATGTATTTTCATTTTCAGGTTGTGGTTTGTATTGTTCAATTGAAAAGAGACTTCAGCCTCTAGATACAGACTTAAACCAAAATAATTGTTCTAAAGCACTCTTTTATATACCTACTCTGTATTCACTTTGTCTCCACCCCAAAAAGGAATCAATCAAGTGTCCATCACATGTTCATTTTGCTTGACTATTTTTAGACCTTGAAGGTAAAATATAATCTCTATGGGATTGTATTTAAATTGTGTTTCCTTTTTTTGAGTTTCTATGACACAATATTATGTCCACAGTAGGTTTTATTTTGAATTCACATAATTTCAGCATTTGAGCAAGGCTTTGAAGAACTATAAGGTTAGGGTTTTGTGATCTATCAAAACAAACATTTTGATCATCATGCTGGTACGAATCTTCCTCTCTCTCCCCTTCCCCCCTTTTCATTTCTTCTCTTTAAAAGTCCCCACCTCATTCCTCCTCTTCCAAGAAGCATCATCTTCATCTTACTTGTTGAAGGTGCTTTGAATGGACTCTAATGGTAATGATGTAGTTCTGACTCTTACTGCTCTTGTTTCTTAACATGGCATAGAAGCAATCACCTTTATTTTGTTAAATGTAGAGACTGTATGTAATTAATAATAGTTAATGGCTAAGCCAACCCAAACTATCTGGCAGGGTTGTTCCAGTGCATCTCTCACTTGGCACTAATAGTTCCTAATGAACTATAAACCTGAGAATGAGAATAAAGACTCATCTCATCCTCAGGTCTGCCAAAGGCTTCTGAATACTAAAATTGTCTTTTCCTTTCTTCTCACTGGAGGGTGGAAACGTACAAGGAAACTGAATCATCTGATGCAATAGAGCTTGGACCACATTCCCTTGCCATTAGGTTACATGTGATTGCCCAGAACCAAAGCCCAAGTAGCACACTTGCCTTTGTGGTTCTCAGTTGCACCTATCTTAACCCAACAATAGCACTGATACCAACCAAACTTATAACAGCTGTAATGCCTTACCCTACTTGCTAAAACCAGGCTTGGATGCTGAAGGGAAGCTAGATTGTGCAAAACAAGTTTGGTATTTATCTTCAACAAAATAACTAATTTTCTTGATAAGAAAAATATCTAATCTACCTGGACTTCCATAAAATGATTGATTATGGTGCTATGCAAAACAGGATTTAATGCAATCTGGGTAATAAACTGGCTAAGGTTTACAGAGGTGATAGGAACTATGCAGAAATGGGAACTATCAAGCTGGAGGAAAGTTAATAGAGTTCTTCAATGATCACTCCAGGAGCAGAGGAGTAACTAGGAATTTTGGTGCCCTGGCTGGAGTGGGGAGGGTGCTGAGTGTCACACCTCCCTACACATAGACTACTGTCACTATTTCTTCCCCCCAAGTGTGAGTTGCTGCAGCTGCCATGGCATGGTCTTTCCCACATACAATTTGCTGTGGCACTAACTTGACACCATTAAACTGGCCCAGGGTGGTGCCTGCTTGCCTACCCCTTATTATGCTATTTCCTGGGAATGTAAGATTAAAATTTTCTGCCATAAGATCAGGAGGTATTTTCAAAAAAGAGGAAGACCAAATCATATTATAGGAAAAATCAACTTACCTTGAGGGCTGCAGTTAGAGAAATGGGATGGTATTTAATAGTACCAAGTACAAGGTCATGTGCTGTAATGCATAAGAACCATTTTATTCAACTGCATAATGATAGTTTTATTTACAACATTAGTCAAGTACTACCATAAGAATAATTTATACTTAAAGCTGGGGCCTCATTGATTCAAAGCAACAGAGGAAGTGAAAAGATGGGTGTATTTGTTGATCTCAGCATGATTATGAGCCACCAATGTAATGTGAACAAGACAAAGGAAAATGCAATACTAGATTATTGGGTAACAACATTCTGGTGGAAATAGGAAAGTTTTAATGCCATTGTACAGTGCACTGATGAGATGAAATACTGTGTATAATTCTGCTCAAGATGGAAGTTATTATGTTAATGTTTAACCTTAAGCCTGTGATTGCATAATGGGGACTTAAATTAGTGGTGGACTGTTCTACAAAGCAAGGAAATAGCTTTCCTTTTGAAATATTATACCTGAATTATATTGTTTCCTAAGAAGACTTTTCTTGCTTTTACCATATACAGTTCTCGGGGCTATGTTTTGCTTTTTTTTCATGCTGTTTTTCAAGTGCTGTAACTTTAAATTGCCTCATTAATTATTGCTTGTCTTTCCCATGTTATGGTTGTAAAGCAGTAACATGAACATTAATTAACTTTTAAATCATACATGAAATCAGGTAAATTATTTGAGTTGGATGTTGATAAATGTTAACTGCTCACGTGCACATGTATAGATAGGCTGACAAGAATGGGCACAGAAACTCTCTGAAATGTTGGACAGCTTAAGTTCAACCTAGTACCCAATGGAGCAAATAGGAGTCTTTCCATTGATTTTGACTGTAATTGGTTCAGACCCTCTATATTTATGCTCCCTCTCAGGAGGTGAGTCTTCATAATTTTCTGTATTTTCTATTTTTATTAGTATTTTTAAAGAAGTTTCAGATAGGATGGACTAAATATACAGAACTAACACTGAGTTAGGGGCTCATGGGTGATTGAGCTCTTAAATGTAAAGGATGGATAATGTTATGCAGTTGCATTCCGTACTTGACATTGGAAGTCCTTAATGGTATTAGCTTAAGGGAAAAAAGGAAAAGGAAAAAAATACATGCTGCTCTTTGGCATCATTCCTTCTGATGTTGGTAAGACCTTTTAAAATGTAAATAAAAATGTATTATCCCTTTAGGAAAACCCCCCACAAATCTTGACTTTGTTTTAACAATAGTATTGTAAATGTATGCCTGGCATGCTATTAAATTCAATAGGTATTTTCAGTTCTGTCTCTCATTCACCAAGTAATGGATTACTTTCATTTAAGATTATAAGTCTTGCTACAAAGGGAAAACCTGCTTTGATACCAACATGAAAAGGCACTTCCAAACCCAAAGACAACTTAGCTATAAATAGACAGGAATGACGTTATTGTAGCTGAGGAGACTTCATTCCATTAAAAAACTTCACTCAAGAAATGTAGAGAAATGCTTAATTTTTAATGATTATGATTTAAGTCTGTTTTATAGTGATTACTTTTTTCCTATAAATATTACAGGAACATTAACAATTTTACCTCCCGTAATTCTAATGAATGAATTTTCCCAATCCTTACTGAAAATTACACCCAAAGAGAACTTTGGTTTATTATTCAATATATAAGGGTCCTACATTTCAGAAACAAATTTTGCTTACAGGATTTCTGTAATCTCTTTCAAATGATGTTTAAAATTGTGATGAATTTCTTTGATGTTATTTGTTTCATGTATGTTATTGACTATAAAATACCATTTTTGCTCATTTAATTAAAGCAGCAGTTCTTGACTTTCTTAGACTCAAGGCAGCCCTTGAATTGACGGAATGCACTCTCATTTGATTCCAGATGCCCCTTGTTTGACTTGAGGCACCCCTCTATAACTTTTGTAAATGGTGTAGCACCCCATTTCAAGAGCTAATTTATTTATTATTGCACTTACCTTCTTGCAGAAGGGCTGGGCAGCAGAGGCAGGACAGTGCCCAGGCAAAGATGAACCTGAGACTCAGCACCCTGGTTCTGAATAACTGAATTAAACATCTAAGAGTCTAGAAGGATTAAGAATTCTATTCAAATTAAGGGTTAAAAGCATAGTTTCAATAAATTTCATTTATTGGGAATACATAAAAATGCATAAAAGGGACATATTTCCTAAGTATGGGACAGAGCCTACAACCTAAGCAGGTAATGTATTGGAGAATAGTAATAGTAGTAGTTCATTTCCATTTTACAGATGGGGATCAGAGTCATCAAAAGGCTAAGTATAAGTAACTCTTTCAGAGCCTTACGAAGTCTGTGGCACACCTGCGAATTGACCTCTGAGTTTCAGTCCCGTTAGCCTGAGATCATACATTTCCGTTAGAAGCCTTGGCAATAGTGTGAGTAACATTTGCAGAGGTGTCCAAGTTCCAATACATGATTTAGGAACTTGGATGACTTAATATGCTTAAAAATCAATAAGACTGCGAAAGTAACTCCACTGACATTGAGTGCATCTACATGTGCCTCCAACTGTGCAGTTGTTACTGCACAGTCATTTAGTACTTGTTTTAGCATTACTGTGCAGTCCCAGTGGTGCATGGGTTGTTTTTGACCCTACTGTGCAGTAGCAATGGGGCTTTGTTTTAAGCTATACTCTGTTTATTGATGCATACATTGTGTTCTCTCTCACTGATTTAAAAGTGAAGCACAGTGCAGCAGTAAATATATAACCCATCCTTGAAGCACAGCTTGCTTCTAGTGTTCAGGGTGACAGCTTTTCAGAGCAATATACTAACATTTATCAGTTGGAGATAACTTCTGATTCAGGAGCTTCATTTTTCAGTGAACTAGCCCAACAGAAAGTTAGATGGCAATGAAGATAATATGACATCTTGGCCCCTCTGCCAGCATTTTTCTATGGGAAGGACCTATTTTGACATAGGTCCAAAGTAGGGTGAGTTTTGCCCTGAAAAATTATGCAAGAGAAAAGAGAGGTCATAATGATGCTTCCCCTTCTCTTGATCTCATCGGCAGTGACTCTAGTGTTAGCTTATTGTATGGATGAGAGTAGATAGGTCAGTGTGACAAACTCATCAGCAAAGCCAACCACACTTTATCATACATTAGCAGGTGCATGATGAATAGATCCAAGGAGGTGATACTTCCCTTCTATGCGGCATTAGTCAGACTGCATTTGGAGTACTGTGTCCAGTTTTGGGTACCATACTTTAAGAAGGATGTGGATAACCTCAAGAGGGTCCAGAGGAGGGCCACTCATATGGTTAAGGGTTTTCAGGCCAAGCCCTACGAGGAGAGACTGAGGGACCTGGGTCTCTTCAGCCTCTGCAAGAGAAGGCTGAGAGGAGAACTAGTGGCTGCCTAAAAATTCACTGTGGAGGGGAGGGGGTGCAGCAAGATAGTGGAGATGCTCTGTTCACCAGGGTACCTCTTGGGGTAGCAAGGAACAATGGTCACAAACTGACAGAGCAGATTTAGGCTAGACATCATGAAAAATGCCTTCACGGTAAGGGTGGCCAAAATTTGGGATGGGCTTCCAAGGGAGGTGGTGCTCTCCCTACCTTGGGGGTCTTTAAGAGAAGGCTGGATAGGCATCTGTCTGAGGTCATCTGACCCCAGCTCTCTTTCCTGCCAAGGGCAGGGGGTCAGACTCGATGATCTGTTGCAGTCCCTTCTGACCTTAGCATCTATGAATCTATATCAGAGTAGTAGAACATTTATAACTGCTGCAGTTTAAATGCACATATGCCACTTCTCCTGCATGCCTCCACCCCCCATTCTAAAGATCTTTAGTGAAAAGGAATCACAATGAGGATAGGATGTAGCAATCTAGTAAGCCTTTGAGTTGTATAGTAAAAGTCTTTAGGAGTTTCCTATTGTATCTCATTTGGGGTTTTGGTTGGGTTGGTGGATTCTGGGATATGTAAATTCACTAGACAAATACTGTCTCATGAGAAAGTATAAACTTACAGCAACTCCGAGCTCAACTGATGCTCTTTCCCTGATATTTATGGACATTTCCAAGTATACAATTTAAACTAGGCATACCACGCAAGTTGCACAATGCCATATATTGCAGGGGAAGGAGTAAGTACCTTCATTTTTAATTCCAGAAATGATGGTCTTATATTTAAGAGCATGATTAGCCCTGCCTTTGAGAATACCTCAAATTTCTCGGAAAATCTCTCATTAAGCTAGATAATGACATGCGTGTTTAATGTGTATTAGCCTGATTTAAGGCACATTAAGGGTGTGTGTCTACATGTGCATGCCCTTGATGCACCTTAAAAATGGTGATTTAAGGTTATCCAAGCCTAAATTTGATACCTGCATAAAGCAGGTATCAAATTTATGCACAAATATTTAAATCGCATTAGCAAATGTGTAGACATGCTAATCTACATTAAGGTGATGTGTGTCCATTGACTTGGGATTAACTTTTGTCCCAAGTCTGTCTGCACATCCACAATAATGTGCATTAGCATGTCCATGTGTGGACATGTGCCTAAATTGTCTTAATGCACATTAGGCTAATGTGCACTAAGTTTAGGTGCACATAAAAGCACGTGTAGAGATGCCCACAGAGTAGCACCACAAAATTTATTTTACTTTTCTCTCTTAAAACTTCTTCTGAATTCCAGTGACAAAAATATTTTCTTTAGTCTTATTTGAACATGTTTGACTCTTTGGAAATTCACATGATGGTGAGGAATTTAAAAAGGGATTTTCAGGGCCCAGGGTATGAAAATAAATGAAATGATACATGTTACCCATATTTCTCCTTTATGAGATATTTCAACTAGTTTTTGATTTAAATATTCCTCCTTTACTAGGGCTTCTAGTTGATGTTTCAACCTGGGGTGAAATAAGAACTAAGTGGGAGAAAATGAAATCTATTCAGAAGTTATGATTCTTAAAACTGAAGCAAAAGCACGCTAATGAATATAGTTTGCTTGTGACAGATGAAAGGGTGCAGCAAAAGACAAAGTAAATCAATAAAAACAATGGCCATGAAGACTATGATTAAAGGTGTGTGAAACAGTCTCAGTGAAATCAGACATAATATCTAACTTAAATAGTCAGTGGGCATGTCTACACGAGCTGCTGTACTGTGCAATAGCATAGTTTATTGTGCAGTAAGCACATATGTGTACATATGCACACACTTCCTGCACAATAAATGATGGTACTTGTGAGTAAATTTGCTACCAGCAAATGCAAGTAGCAAATTCACTCATGAGTAGTATGTATAGATGCCAATGGGGAGTAAATGGGCTCCTGGTCAGCCCTGCCACTAGGGGACCAGCCTGAGATTAGCCCTAGGGTTCCAGATCTGGGGATCTCTACTGTCCTAGGGCTGGGCTGCCTCTATGGCAGCTGCAGCCTCAGGTCCTTAAAAGCCTTCAGGCATTTTGAGCCCTGGGGAACATATGCAGGGATCCTGAGGCCACTCCTGGCCTCTGTTTCCCCCTGGGCAGGTTGCAGGCGAGCTGCAGCAGCCTGCCTGCACCCTGGTGCTGCTGCCTGGCCACACAGCTCCCAGGCCCACACTATCCAGGCCTGTAGGTTGCTTCAGGCTCCTGCCAGGCCTGTCAGCACCCAGGCCTAGCTGCAGGCAGCTCTTGGCCACCAGGGCCAGCTCGAGCTGTCCACTGCCCACACTCAGCAGCCTGCCCAATGTCTTCAAGTGCTGCAGGGCATAGCCTCATCACATAGCTTCCAGTCCCATGCTGTGCCCCTGTGCTGGGCACTACAGACAGCTGCCCAGGCCTGGCAATACAAGGGACAGCTGCATGGAGGCCTGGGGAGCCAGTGTGGGAGCCCTGATGGCCTCATCATTGTCAACGCCAGTGACCACCACCCAGGGCCCCAGTGGCTCATTGAGGAGACTGGTAACCTCATGGTACTGTGGAGTGAGGCAGAAGTGCAGTACCAGTTTTCATGGGGCAGATGCTTCAGTGCTCACATGCATGAGGGGCTGCTAGGCCTGATGCAGGAGCATGGGCAAGACTGGTTGGTGCAGCTGTACTGCATAAAGGTCGAGGTCATGTGGGCACAGTGGGTCACCATCACCGCCCACAATCATTTGTCAGGGAGTGCCCACAAGTCCATGCCATTTATGTGGCAACTGACAGAGATCCTCACTCCCTGGGACCCAGGCCACAGCCATGATGTGTACAGCATGGATGGTCTGCCCAAGCCCCCACCCCTGCTTGGCACCCACGGTGATGTGTTACTGGGGGGAGGGCCGCTCAGGGCACCATCAGCCAATCCTGCTGAACTCTTCACCTGCAGCCTCCATTAGCAGCTTGGGGAGCCCAGGCCAGTACCTACCTTGACAGCTCCACAGCCTGATCCCTAGCCATGAGGTGTGGCTGGCCATGTCACTGCCATCTGCCAGCTGCACCAGCTCTTCCATGGCTGGGGGGCCTGCCCTGTCCCCCACACACTGCACACTGCCATTCAAAGAGTCTGCCTGGAGCAGCACACTGTCACTGCCAGCTGGGAATGAAAGGAGCTGCCAGCCATGCCAGCCCTGGCTAAGTGGTAAGCCCTGCACTAGGGAGAAGGCCCTTCCTGCCCTTGTCCTTCCTTTACCCCCCATCCATGCCTGGCCTGGCTGTACTTCCCTGGCCTCAGGTTTCCCCCCCACAGAACACAGGAGGCAGAAAACAATGCAAAACTTTATTGAGCATCCCATGCCCCTGCACCTAGGTAGGCACGGGCCTCTCACATGCCATGTGCACAGGCCTCTCAATGCTGGTCGCAATGTCCTTCTCAGCTGTGTGGGGCAGGGAAGTGTAGTGCAGCCACAAGTAGCTCTCCTGACAGTGGCAGAGGTTTCAGGGCAGCTTGGGCTTGCCCCACACCATCAAAGTTCAGAGTCCTGTGCCAGTTGTGTAGGTGTGCCCGAAACACCATGGCAATAAGCAGCAGCAGGGTGTAGTGGGTCAAGCACCCCTCAGTCCACAAAAACAGCTCCTGTGCGGCGTCCAGGATGCGTGCAGCAAGGTCATACTTGGGGTATAGTGCCAGCATGGGGGGGATGACGACTCATGGGCATGGGCAGCTCCTCATCCCAGTTGTGCAGGCACTCCATGCCCCCCAAGCCTGGGTGCCATGGGCTTGGTGGCAGCACAGGGAGAGGCTGACTTGCAGGAGGAGGGCTGGGGCAGCAAGGTCTGGACCTGCAGAAGCTGGTGCTGCCAGGAGCCTGGCCAGCCCTACCCTGTCCTGGGAATGGGGCAGGGGAGGCAGGCTGCTTGTGACCAGCACCCAGCTGTCCCTGTGGAGTGAACAGGGATGGGGAGCTTGGCTGGTGGCCACCTGGGCCCAGGCCTGCCTGACCAACTTATCATGGTCCCTGGGCACCTGTGCATGCCCAGCCTCTGATCTGAGGCTGGGCAGTGCCCAGCCCCTGGTACAGAACATCTTACCTCAGAAATGTTACAAACTAACAAATAGCTTCCTTCTCATGGCTCCACAGGCCCTGCAGTTGCACACAGAGGAGAGGCTGGAATTGGCAGCCAGGATGCGGTCTCAGGGTCACTGCTGCCTACAGCCAGGGCCCTGTGGATGTGGCAGCTCTGCAGGAGGAGGACCCAGGACTGTACCCTCCTCCTAGAGTGGCTGGTAATGGTGTTGGGGGATTGCCTGATGGATGCATGGGCTCAGTGGGCAGATGATGTGGCCCACCAGGACAGGTGGCAGATGGAGGATGTGGCACACCAGGACACATGGGTCCAGAACAAGGATGTGCAGGACCAGCATGAGGAGGTGCAGGACCAGGCAGACAGGAAGTTCCAGCTGCAGCTCCTGGCTCTGGAGCATGTGTAGGTGGAGACCCTTCAGGAGCAGGGCAATCCTGGCCAGGGCAGAGCTAGTGAAGGACAATGACCACCGGGTGCTGGACAATGTGCTGGCCCTGTTGTTTGCTTTTGTTTCACCCACTGCCTGGCCCCTGCTGCATGCTGCCCCTGTGCCATGATGCTTTTGGCCAGGAGTAGAGAGTGGGGCTGGCCTTCCAAAATGGCTGCCAGCTTTTGGCCGCTGCAGTCAGAGCCTCAAGCTCCCCCTGGTGGTGGCAGGGGCCCATTGCAGCAAACCTTCTGCCACATCCCTGCATGTTCAGATGCCTGCCCAAGATCGTTTACTCGCAAGTTGCTTACTTGTAAGTAAATTGAACTTGGATCAAATACATGTGTAGATGTGCCCTGTATTTTCTTACTATCTTGGTCAAAGCTTTGTCCAAATTTTGAGTACATTATTTGGGGGTAAAACTTTGAATGGAAACCTGTACCCCAGCTCCACTCCTCTCCCAGCACATTGAGCCCAGCTGGGAGCCAGGAGGAGCTGGGCACTGACAGTTTGTCCACAGCAGGACAATGTGTCCTGCAACAAAGGGCATGTGCAGGGGTGTGCGGTGTGGCACAAAGTAGCAGCACAAATTTATGCTGATACTATTTATGCCATTGGAAGCACATGCCCCTGGTCATCTGGACATGGCCAAGGAGTCAAAACACACAGGTCACACCCACATGAGCATGGACTTTTTCCCTGGGGACAAGAAGCAGCGGCACAAGGTGTGTTGCTGCTTTTTGTCCGGGGGAATATCTGTGCCATGTGCCCTTTGGCACACAGCAGGTTACCCTGGTTGGGGTAGGGGAAGGTGGGGCCAGGACTGGGCTGGCCTTAGCAGCTTTACCTTGGGTTCTGGGGGCCTCCCAGGACTGCAGCAGTGGTGATCCTGCACTCGGAGCCTGGCTGGCAGCTGGAGTGTGGCTCCAACCAACCAGGTTATGTTTTTGGGTGGCATGCCTTGCCCCCACATGTGCCGCTCCACTTTTTTTGTGTGTGGGTTTTTTTGACTCTAGGATCTTCCAGGGTCAAAGTCCCCTCCCCTCCCTCCCCCCCCAGGCTGCTACCTTGAAGTGCAGAAAGCAGCCATATATGTGATATTTGGCGCCTCGGATGTGTCTGTGGCACCACATACTGCACAGCCGGGCTCGACTGGATGTGGCCACAGAGACCAAAACAGAAGCAGATATTTACATGAATTCTCATGATTCAAAACTGTTGCATTTTGCATGGTTCCTTTTCTAACAGATGTTTGAGCTGAACTGACTTTTTACAAGGCATGTCACTATTATTTATTGCATTATCCCCCTAATACCAAATTTTTTTTTCTTCCAATTGTTTTCTAAAACCCCTTCAGTATATAGTTTAGAAACTATGATTCATGCTGCCTTTGACTTGTCTCTGTGATGTTAGTGGCAGCTCTGGGCATTGATTCTGGGTTCTGAATTAGATATCTGAGAGTTAGCTGTGAAGACTTGCATGGATTTTTCCTTTATGCAAATGGATTCCAACACTTCTGGTAGTTTGAAAAAGTTTCAGTTAACTTTTGGTTTTTGAATGACTGTATTATGTCTATTTTTATTTGATGATTTTGTTGAAGACCAGAAGTGGAAGTAGTGTTAGAGAGGCTGCTCCAATTTTATTTCAAACTCATTATGGAATCAGAAAATCTAATGCTTTTAAGACTTTTTATAAAATGTCACTGAGGCCAATGCCAGATTTTACTATTGACTACAGCAGGAGTTAGAACAGAAGAGGGGTAACTAAAGACCAGGAGTAGGTCCCAAACTCCATTCCTTGTATCCCTACATTTTCAGTATGACATTCTAGGAGTAGTACCCAAACTGATTTAAAGAACCATCTAAATATTTTTCTGCCTATTTTATCATCTGAAACTTTTGGATCATTTTATTTAATTATATAAGAGCCCAAATCAAGCTGGAAAAAAAAATATTCATCATAAACTTTACAGATATAAAAAAGAATTTGACAGTTTCTATTGTGATGTACCCTGTTACATTATGCCAGCAGAAATAAATAACATTGATTAGCTTTAAATCAAAGTGCAACTTGTACAGTTAGTACAAGTGCAGACTTGAGTGAATGGCTTAACACAGATATTTATATCAAACAATCACCTCTCCTTTTTGAGACTGTTTGGTTTCATTATGAGAAATATTGTAGATGGGTATCAGTACACCAGGAGATCTAGATTTGGCTGATGACAGAGCTCTCCTAGTTACAGCTCAGTGAACATGAAATCAAGACTGAAAGACTGTCTAGCATCCTCAGAAAGATGGGGTTAAAAATAAATTACAAGAAAACAAATCTCATAAGAACTGCAGCAACTCTTAAGTCAAGCATTGTCTTCAGAGGTAGAGACAATACTGCTGACTCGATTCCCATTCCTTGAAAATAAAGTATAAACCACTAGGGGGTAAAGAAAATAATGCCACAACTGGCATGGTGGTACCTGCAATCATTGAAAATCTACAATTTAAGAGTAAGCCTGATCGCTGAATCTTCAACTCAAATGTTGAGTTGATATCGCTCCTCCCTGTGATATCTGGAGGTCCACCAAAAGTATAGGTATCTATGTGCATTCAAAAGGACAATACCTCAGGAAAATATTATGAATGAGTAGAGTAGAAAGAAATTATAATGCCAAGATACATTGGAGTATTTAATAATTCCTTATATCAAAATGTATCCAAAGAATATGGAGATACCTGACGTGTGTTAATAATTAATCCCTAGCATGTGAAATAGGAAGCATGTAGCTGGACATCTTAAAAAGGGTGACTGAATGAATCCCTCTGTCAAGGAGTGCATAGAAACAGAAAACTGATAGAACTTAATAATACGGAGGAGAGCCACAGCATGTAACCAGGGACAAAGAAGTTTTAATTGTGTCCTAAGTGATGTCTAAAATCACAATTGTAGGTATTCCCATTCAAAAATTGTATTTTGGTGGGTGGGGGAAGATTGAATATAATTGCACAGGAAATGCGTTCCTCACTCTATAAAGCTTTTTAAAATATCAACATTCTTTCCTATTTTGAAACAGGATAAAAAGATGACATCTTCATTTTTAAAAATAAAAAACTAAATGTTTTGGTTCACACCAAGGTAAATGCTTTTTTCCAAATATTTTGAAACATATTAGTTTGATTTGGAACACTTAATATTTTTTAAATGTACTAAAATAAGCTTAAATTTCAAAATGAAAGTTATTTTCTTAATGGAAAACTAGGATCTTCTTAAAGGAAGTGTCAAATGTTGTGACAATTTCAAAACCTTTTTTTCAAAAGGTTTTTTTAGTTTAAGCAGCAATCAGCAAAATCAACCCTTTCCCAAAAGCAGGTTTTTGGCAAATCAACGACAATATGTAAGTAGAAAATTCCTGGCAAGCTTTCATACTGCATTCTACTTGGTCTCTGCAAGTATCTTTTTGCATGCATCAGCAAGGAGAATTTGACCATATATATATTTCTTACGCTTACTATAACTATGGTATATTTATTTCGGTGTATTTCAAAGTAACCACCTTACCCCCTAAATTATTGGTTGAAGGATTGTACAAATGAATTGGAGCTGGAGGATACTTGAGAGCACTGGGGGAAAGAGAATTGGGAAAGAAACCAAAGGCCAGGAATACAATCCATCAGCATCTGATGGGCAGCACAAACCACAGGCAGGAAAGAAACTACAAGGAAAAGTGATAAGGGATGGGTAAACATGTCAATTAGAAGGCTGTGGTAAAGAGTTTGTTGTTTCAATAAGCCAACATTTTCTTTGCTTCCTATGTCTGTGATGCTAAACTTTCATAGCACCCTTTCTGCTTTAATGCAATTGAGGCTGGCTGGCTATTGAATGCAGCCAGACTCAAGTGATGCCTGGAAGGCATGAGTTTTCCTTACATACCTTTAGGGTTGTATTTTCAGCACAACGGACAGGGATTTGATTTCACCTCCTATTACTGTTACTAGTGGTCACATAACCAGGGATCCTAGTTTTCTCAGTTAAAAAGTCCAAAATTCTCTAAGTAAAAAAAATAAATCCACATTTTTTCATGATTAAAATAAAACACCACTGTTAGAATACCACATCAGTTGAACACAATGTTTTATTGATACATTTACAATGTTAAAGCAATTTGGAAGCTTACCAGGGCCTCAATCATTATAATAAAATAAATTCTAAATATTTGGCATTTGATTTCGGATAAACACGGAAAATCAGAGCAGCCCCTACCCCCTTCATTCACCAGGATGTGGGTCCAGCTGGAGCTGTTTGCCCAGCTGCTTTGTGGTGTTGAACAGTCGTGCTATGCCAGCATCCTGCCCAAGCTCATGCTGTTGCCCCTCACTCCCAACCCAAAGTCCCTACTAGTGCCCTTCACTCCTGACCCACAGCCTCCTGGTTCTGCCAGTGTTCCTCACTCCCAATTCATTGTTACCCACCCCTCTGGCCATTCTGGTGCCCTCACTCCCAAACCGTAGCCCCTTGTCCCTGCCAGTGCACCTCACTCCCAACCCACATTCCCCAAACCACCCCAGCCCTGCTGCTCACTCCCGACCCACAGCCTCCTGCCCCACCAGCCCTGCTGAAGAGGGACCCCAGTTACTCCCTACCCTGCCCAGCCCCATGCAGACTCACAGGATGGCGGTCTGTGGAGACATGGTGGGAACAGTTTCCAGCATGAGGTGCATGCAGTTCACCTCATGTGGAAGCATAGGCAGTGGCTGGGGCACCACACTCTGCCCCGTGCTACTAGCTGGGGCTGTGGCTGGGGTTGCAGCATAGTGCGGAGGACTAGCACCACACCCCACAGCAGCAGCATGAAGTGGAGCATGGCTTTGGCCTAAGCCATGCTATGGGCAGCAGGAAGAAGGTGAGGGGCTCCAGGTGGTCTCTATCCCATCCAGGCTGGAGCATAGTGGCTGCAGCTGTGACTGCAATTGCTCTGGCTTGTGCAAGCAGTGGTGGAGTGAGTCCAGTCCTGGCATTGGTGGAAGGAAAGGGGGGGTGCCTGTGGCATGCCCCCCTCCCCTGGCTGGGGCTCCCATGTTGTATCAGGCAGCCTGGTCATGGCCCCCTCACCCTGGGAAGCATCTCTCACCACCCCAACCCTGCCCCTAAGAGCACAGGCACTAGCCCACAGAGCCACCATTCCCCACTGCCCTGAAGGACCCCTTTGCCCCTTACTGCACTGGAGCTGCAGGCACCTCCGGGTGGGCCCCACTGGCAGCAGCATGGAACTGGGCTCAGCTGTGGTACTGAGTGCTGTCTCAAACTCCCCTGCCCCACCACAGCCCCAGTGCCCAGACACCTTCCCACAGCATTGGCAGCACCCCCCCCAACCCCTTCCACACACACATCCCCTCCACACACTCCTGCCACACACACACACACACACACACACACACACACACACATGCTCCCCCCCACCACAGCAACCCTCTTGAATGGTCCCCAAGCCCTGGACCTCCAACCCCCCCGCCACAGAGCAGCTGCTGGGGCTGTTCCCACCTGGCAGTAAAGTGGACACATGTATGAGGCACCCCCTGCTCAAATTGCCCTCCCCCTGCTGCCAGCCTGCAAGGGAAACCCACAGTTCCCCATGTTTTTCTCCTTTAAAGGAGAAAATGCACATTTTTCCATGGGAAATGGAAAACCTGCATTCCTGCTCATAACTGAATTCCTGTATGTCTCGGACGGCCAGAGCCGACTCGAGGTGATCTAATAATTACTTGTTCGTTGGGCGGGCTGGTGAATAGAGAGGCCGACAAAGCTTAATGGTTGTAAAACTTTACTTACGCCGCTTGTGATTGCAACGAAAATGGTCCAGTCATCTGAACAACTATGTCCGTTGTTCTAGCTGATAAGGCTCAGGCTAGCTCATCCGTCTACAAATCAAGCTGGCGGGAATAGGGTACGTCTGGGATTGTGCTCAGTGACGGGGAGAAGAATCGATAGGTGATCAGTCTATCGATCAGCTCAGCCGCAAGTCAGATCTCTTTTAGAAGCACTCTGCAGCGTGCTCAAAGTTCTCCGGCTTGGGCGGAAGTCACGTGAAATTTTAAACGGCTAGCCAAGCCAATTACTAGCCGCCACGTAGGAATAATTTAGAGCTGGCCAATAGCGGGACACAAATTTGCATTTGAATGGCGGGAACTCTCTTGCACCAGGGGTTTTCTGCTGCAACAGAAAACCTTTACTTTGCAAAAGGCTATCATGTGGCGGGAAAATTCCACCGTGCCGAGGCACCAAAATCACTGGGTTGTGACATGCCCCCTTGCCGACGGCACAACTGGAATTTTAGACACATGAATACATAATACGGCATCTTTGTTTTGGGATTTACTGACCTGGCAAAGCTTTAACAACCAATAAAAAATATATATATAAACAAACAACTTTATAGACCGGTCTTTTCAACAAATTACAAAATACTATAACTTTGAACATATAACAATAACTGTTGATCATCGTCTGATTGGCGAACATCTGCTTGGGACTCCCCTCGTCTAGTAGTCGGTCCGTCCTCTCCTATTAACAGACAATGTCAATAAAATACTTAATAAAATGAGAAAATAGTGTTATAGCAAGTCCTGAGCGGATGGATGTTCGCCGTCTCAGTGTCTCCTTCACAACCATCACTCTATTGATTCGAACGAACTGCAGTCTGGTGCTCGACGAATCTCACTATCGGGCGGTTGTGGATTACTACTTTTCTGGGGTTAGACCTGTGAAGAAAGAAAACAACAACACAAAACAAAAGAGACTTATAGTTGAATTCACTGTAAGGATACTGGGTGAACTACGTCGGAATGGCGTGTCATCCAGTTGTGATGAACGATAATAGGAGGACGATCGGGCTTCTCTTCCAATTGGACAGAATAGGTATTAGGATATTGTCCCGACCGTTGAAAGGTTCCTTTGTGAACTTGTGGATGAGACTGATGGGGGTGCGGTATTGAGATCCACACTAACTCATCTGGCTGGAACTTAGGTTCCCAAGGTGGGGGTTTCTGGACATTAGGTTCGTCCCATAACGGTTTAGCGGTGTTTAGTGAAATGAGAACATCATGATTGAATTTAGTCCAGTTTTTAAACGTCCCTCCTCCTCTGAGGCGAAGTTGTTCTTTGTACAGGCCTATGTGTCTTTCCACAACGCCGTTGGACTGCGGGTGATATGGCAGATGGAGATGCCAGGCTACATTGTGAAGACGAGCAAATTTGTCTAGAGCATTAGAGTTAAACGGGGGTCCCCCATCAGACTGAATCTCATGAGGGGGTTGCCAGGTAGCAAATACAGCAGTTAAAGCAGAAATGACAGCAGTGGCATTACTTTTCCATAGGGGGATAACCTGTAACTGTCTTGTTCCCAAGTCAACAACAACTAATCCTTTGTTTGGCGGCTTAGACCCTGGGAGGGGTCCTAGCAGATCTACCTGCCAAACTTTTCCTTCCTGAAACTGTGAAGAATCGAAAGCTCCGAGCTGATGTTTGGTTCTATGGCACTTTTCTTTAGCACATATCTCACAGGGCTGAGCTACCTTTTCCCAATCGCGCCGAGCTCCGTATGAGGCCGGCTCCGTAAGGGTTCGGCACCATCGTTGATGGCAAGCTCGTGGTCCCGGGTGACCCCAATTTTCATGAAGCCATGCGAGGAATGGATTTACTTCAGGACCGGAGGTAGATGTGATAGGCAAGACTATGTCGGTCCGGAGTGGATCTTCTAAGAGCTTATCAATGACCTCATGTACTGGATCAGTATCTGGACGGTGGGACTTAGTGTGTCTAACCAACGGGAGGCGTACAAATTTAATTAACGTTTCCCAGATATCTTGTCAATCATTCAAATTTTTGGAGAGAAAAGCTGTACCCATAAGAATTTTATAAATGTATTGTGAATCAATTGCGATAATTGGAATGGGGAGTGTATCGTTATGATGTGTCAGACAATGTTCTAGTACCTTGAGGAATCCTAATAATTCACATTTTTGGGCCGAATTATCATCTGGGTCGGCTTGAAATATTTCCCTATCGTTACAAGCTTTGCAATAATACCCATAGCCTCCGCCATGTCGGGAGGTTCCATCTGAGGCCATCCACACCGGGGCAGAAGTTCTATACAATGTAGGGACCTTCTCCTCATCTTCTGGGCTTGGATCAGGTACCGTGTCTTCCAACCTCCAGCAATGCCAATTGTAATGGTGGGTAAGCACCAGCATATTCCAGGTCTTAGACTCCCCCTGAAAATGTGGGTCGACTCTTTCCGCATCCAGCAAGGGTAACAATGTGGCTCTGGGAGTGCGTAACATCCCATGCCCCCTTGCTAATGGCTCCACCAGTTGTTCAGCTAGGAGGATTTTTTCTACAGCTCCATATCGATGTTGTGCCGCTTGAAGCGTCTTATGGGTTGTATATACTAGCTCAAGGTGTCAGATCCAAATTCCACTATTAATCGTCCTAACCACATGGCCAAGGTTTCTTCTGGTTTTATCTTAGATTCTCTACAAAGTTCCTGAATTTCTGGTCGGGTGCGTGTGCGGGAGATAACAGTGGTACGCTTAGTACCTTCTTCATCCGCAACATGCTTCATCACAGCTATCGGGTGAGCTGTGGTACAGAAAGAGTTAAATTCTTCATCTGGGAGCGTTGGGTACATCTCTCCTCCCATTGCCCCCTCCCCGTGGCAAGGAGGCAGGGCCATTGGGAACGACGTCACCTCAGGGGGCTGAGTCGCTAGGCAGATCCCCGCCGGGTCTTCTGAAACTCTGCCCCTCTTTTCTGGGTTCCCCGGATGGCTCATGCTTCTTTCAGCGCCATTTTCTGCTAACGGCATCATACAGCCGGTGCTTCTGATAAGCGCCGCTCCGGAGCTCTTTGCTGTCCGCTCCAGCGATTCTTTACCCGCCGTATGCATCTGTGCCTCTAAATTTGCTTATTCCCTTAGTAGACCCGCTACTGTACGGAACAGCCCATTCATCATCTTTCCCTTCTTCCATTTAGTTAGACCCCATCTCGGCACATGACGGCCCTTAGTTTCCAGGTCCTCCCGGAGCTGAACGAGGAGCTCATGGCCCCGCGACTCAGGCACCAAATCCGGACAGTTGAACCAGTCCGTGGGGGTGGGTTCCCCTCCTTCCTTTAAGTATCAAATGCATTGAGCGAACTCCTGAGCGGGGTTCAGCTTTTCTGCCTTCCGCGCTTTCACCCCGGCTAAGGATATGGTTGAGGTTTCCTCCGGGGGTCGATAATAGACCCAGTCGCTCCCCATTATGCATCCGAACTCCCCAAGGGATAGCTTAGTTCTCCATTCCTTCACTACTGCTTCTTCTCTCTTTACGGAGAAGTAACCATCAATATTTCTTTCATCCCCTCCTACCGCCTGGTGGTAAGCGATATGCGCCCATAGATCGTTGGCATTCTCTACGTGGCGGGTCCCGGTGCACCAGGGGCAGCACCCGATTAGGTTCTTCTCTATCACCATGCCCTTAGATCCCATCCTCGCCGCCATGTCTCGGATGGCCAGAGCCGATTCGAGGTGATTTAATAATTACTCGTTCGTTGTGCGGGCTGGTGAATAGAGAGGCCGACAAAGCTTAATGGTTGTAAAACTTTACTTACGCTGCTTGTGATTGCGACGAAAACGGTCCGGTCGTCTGAACAACTATGTCCGTTGTTCCAGCTGATAAGGCTCAGGCTAGCTCATCCATCTACAAATCAAGCCGGCGGGAATAAGGTACGTCTGGGATTGCGCTCGGTGACGGGGAGAAGAATCGATAGGTGATCAGTCTATCGATCAGCTCAGCCGCAAGTCAGATCTCTTTTAGAAGCACTCTGCAGCGTGCTCAAAGTTCTCCGACTTGGGCGGAAGTCGCGCAAAATTTTAAACAGCTAGCAAGCCAATTACTAGCCGCCACGTAGGAATAATTTAGAGCTGGCCAATAGCGGGACACAAATTTGCATTCGAATGGCGGGAACTCTCTTGCACCGGGGGTTTTCTGCTGCAACAGAAAACCTTTACTTTGCAAGAGGCTATCATGTGGCGGGAAAATTCCACCGTGCTGAGGCACCAAAATCACTGGGTTGTGACACTGTACACAATGCTGGGGATTTACCTTGCAGTTTGGAGTACACATAAAGACTCTTAGTTTGGTAATGTACTTAGAAATTCACAAAATTCAGCCTGAGGGTAAAAGGGAAAAAAAAAGAAGGGTGTATAGAGAAATGGCATGAAGACTTGGCACTGAATGCAGCCTACCTTGCACAAGCATTAGCAAGGGCAAAATACATTGCCACCATAATTCTTCTAGTAAATGAAAGGAGTTTGTTTAATTTGTATAGTACCTCTTCATTTTGCCGACACTGCTGTCAACCCATCTCTGCCAACCCACTGCTCAGGTTACACTGCCCAGTTACGTAACTAGGGTGGGTAAGTGGGGCACCAGCCCTAGGTACCAACTGAGAAGGGACACAAGGATAGAAGATGCTGGAGTGCTTGTACTATTTGTTCAGCTGCAGTGATCCCTGTGCAAAGAGGTAAGTGCTTAGCATTGCATGGGCACATCTCCATGAGGTAGAATGTGCATTTCCTCAGGGACAGAGCAGCAGCACAATGTGTGCTGCTGCTACTTGTCCCTGGGGAATCCCCATGCATGCATGCTCTGGCATGCATCACATTGCCTCAGGTAAGGTAGGGGAGGCTAGGTCCAGCACTTGGCCTGGCCCCAGCAGCTTTACCTGAGGTCTTGATGGCCTCCGGGGGCTGCAGCTGCAGTGATTCTGCAGCAGGGATTCTGGCTGGCAGCCACCATGTACGCCATCCCACTTTTAGGCATGGGATTTTTTGATATTGGGATCTCCTGGTGTCAACCCCCCACAGCCCCTGATACAAATTAGTAGTGTGGGGAATGCCTGCATGTGTGGCGCATGTGATGTGTGGTGCCACTGGCAGGTCTGTGGTGCCACATATCACACATGGATGCTTGTCTGGATAAACCCCCTATCCCCACCCACCCTGGCAGAGGCACCAACATTCTTGGTTCCACCTCATAGTTATATAGGAGGAGGTACTGCCATCCTGTTGGCTATGGGTACTTTGTACTCTTGGCCCTCCTTCATCCACCAGAACCATGGTTAAATTTAGGTCCGTGATGATGCAGAAAACTTCATAGACTTTTTCCCTTTTAAGCAAATATTAGTGTGAGAGTATTCTTAGGAAAAGTAGTATATTTGGGCACCTCTCCAGTCCCCTTTACTAATACTGAATATTTTTCTGTTTTAATAAGAGCTTCCTCCTATATTTTTCATATTTCCATTACAAGAAGGAGGAGTGGAAAATCAGCATGGTGACTTTCTGGGAGGTCCAGCTAGGAGATGATTGTACCCTCATCTCTGTGCCTATTTTGTAGCTTTGTAGCTTGCTCTTTCTGTTCCTAATAGTTATTTGCTGTGGAAGAAATTATGACTGGGCTAATACAGCAGCAGGGTGGCTGCATAACAGCATAGTGTCTGAGTTCTGAGTTATGGGGTATATTTCATCTTAACTCCTATGCACCCACACACAGTGCTGCCCTTCTTTTCTTTCTCTTTTTAAATCCATCTTTAAAGAACATTACTTTCATAGCGAGTTTCAGTGGTAATCCAGCTGTCAAAGGCAGGCTCTCCCTTTCTACAGATGCACCCAGTGTAAACTGAAATAAAAACAACTGTAATTCCTTCCTTTTGCTGGGTATTAATATGACATTAGTAGCTGGAGGCCCAAATCAACACTGAAGCCCCATGGTGATAGACAGCACAGCACTAACAGTAAGAAAAGCAACACAAATGGTAGAAAGGGGTACAACATAGAAATTCCCATTCCAGGACAAACTAGGAACTAAAATAAAGAGAATAAGTGATTTGCCAAGAGTTAACTAGAAAGTCTTTCCAAGAAACTGAACTCAGATCTCCTGATTTATGTCCATTGTTATACAAAAATACTGCTATGCATCCTTCTTTATAGAGCTTTACAACACAAATCTTCCTTTCCTGGAGTTCAAAATTTTAAAATAAAAATATCTCACCTTTGAAACTGGAACAGGACACCAGCTTTCTCTACTTCCTTAATCCTTTTCCCCCAACCAGGCCATGTCTTCTTGCTTCTTTCTCACACAGAACCTCAGTGTAATAAGTTATTGAGCTCGGCTGCCCATGCACAGTGTGCTTTGTGCCTTCCTATCTGTTTATCTAGAAAAAAGAAGAAGTCAGTTGAGGGCCATCCAGAAAGAGCCAAATCTAGGCATCCTGCAGACCCCGAGTGATAGTGCATCCTAGCCCATTAAGGACCTGTTGTTTAAAAATATGCTCTGCCTTGAGATTGCACTTTTGTTCTATGTATCTTGTATCTTAACTAGTGTTTGAGCCTGCCTTGGATTTAGATTGTAAGTTCCTTGGAGCAGGAGCCACCTCCTCCTCTATGTTTGCTGAACACAGTGACGACACTTGAGACATAATACTGATCTTAAGATGGGCTGTCTGGAAGCAATCCTTGCTTCCACCCCAAATAGCTTTGGTAAGGACTAAACAAGGAAAAAATAACACATGAAAGGCAAATTGATGTTTAAGCTGAACATGTTGAAAATGTTCTGTGGCATGAAAGTGCTGTTTCAAAGTGCCAGCGATGGAAGAGATAGGCGGTGGAGGAGGAATATGACAGTAATAGGGAAAATACACATTGAGAGTGATGCAGGGAGTTTCTTTTCATTTTCTGATAGCTTTAAACATTAAAAAGAAAATACTAAAAGAGAATGAGGAGCCTGTTTTTAGATGTACTGCTTTTTTCATTCTTTCAGTAATAGGCTTAATCCTGCACCATTAAATAGGATTTTTGTTAACTTCTAAGAGAGTAGTATTATACTCTTAAACATTCCTACAAGTACCTTTTAAAGCATTTGTGATGAACAGGGGAGTAAGACACTAACTACAAATAGTGACTATCAGCTTGTAAAAGAATGAACATACCATAATGACATATATCACTTGGAAAACCATCTATTCATAGTCATCAAATCCAGATAAATATTACCTGTACTCAAATATAAGTATAATAACTAATGCAAGATCTAAGGTGAGCATCTTGCAGTTCTTTCCTATGGACCCAAACAGAATTAGATTTCTTCCAGTTATATCTTCATTAACTTTTCTATACAATGGGCATGTTTACACATGAAAATGCTGCTGGATGGGTTTATTCCTGAGTAATTTACCCTGGAGTAAACTCACCCTGGGCAGGCATCTACATGTGTGCCCATTTGGGAGCAGATTTGCTGCTCCTGGGAGCAATCTTTTCCCACCCCCTCTGACCCTGCACTAGGCCCCCACAGCTTTCATGGGGAGCTCTAGGCTCCCCCTGAGTCCTAGCCCAGGGGCTGGCAAGGAGCACAGAGCCAGGAGACAGCTGTCTCCTGGCAGGGGCTGAGAGATTACTCCCTCTCCCTAGGAGCTGTGTGCTGCCAGGACAGGCTCTAGCAGCAGAGCCCAGGTGAGGAAAAATTGCCCATGTCCTGGTAGCAGGGACCTCCCAGCCCCAGCTCCCTGATCAGGGGCTGAGGGCTTGGAAAGAGCTGCAGGGGAGGGGCAGGTCCCAGCCTCCTGCCCCAATCTTCCAGCGAGGCAGCTAGCAGTGAGTCCCAAGCTGGGCGGGGATTGCCTGATCAGGGCACAAGGGTGGGGAAAAGCTTCAGGGCTGGGACCTGCCCCTGACCAGGACTGTTCCTGGCCAGCCCTGGGCTTCATGTACATTCTTCCCTGTGCAGCCTGGGGCTGGCCAGGAACTGGCGTGGTCAGGGGCAGGTCCCAGCCAGCTCCAGGATGGGTGGGGAACTCTTCTCATGCAGGGAGCTCCACGATTGCAGAGCGGGGGCTGGGAGCTCTCCACTGCTGGGACAGGGGGACATTGTCCCCACCTGGGCTCTGGTGGCAAAGCCCGCCTTAGCACCAGGCAGCTACTGGGGGCAGGGGGCAATCTCCCACTCCCTGTTGCCTGCCTGACCTGGAACAAATTTGCTCCAGGTCAGCCATCTCCACGTGCCTTACTGTGCAGTAATTACTTGGCAATTAATTTGCTACTTGCATTTGCAGGTAGCAAATTAACTGCTGAGTAGAGCAAATTATTGCACAGTAAGGGTCTGCACATGTAGATGCAGATGCTTACTATGAAGTAATTTGTTCTAGTGTGCAGTAAAGCATCTCATGAAGACATGTCCTTTGTCATGGAAAATAAAGAAAGTAATGTAGTACTATATAAAGTACTGTTGCAATTAGGGGAACATAAGAATGACATGTAAATGACAAAAAAAACAAATGTCAGAAAAGCAAACAATGCACAAGAGCAGTGAAAGTGTGAAGATGGGTTAGATCAAAGCCCACATGTTGAGAAGGTCTTTGTGATTTATGAACTAGACCAGCTTGCAAACAGCTACTCCCACTGGTGAGCACTTACTCTATTGATTTCTCTGGTACTACTTGAATGAGTACCTATTTAACAAAATTAATGAAAAGTTCACAATATGGTCTTGAGTTAAAAGGGCTTATATAATCTGATGTTATATGTACATGAGGTCCATAAATTCTAATTGTATAAAGAACTTGAGCCAATTTGGGTAGTTTGAGGCTACTATTGGATCTTTGACATTGCTTACAAAAATGAAGCTATTTTTAAATTCCTTTTTTTTCTATTCTATGTCTGTAGAATTGATGAGCTGCATTTAATCCTTGTGGGTGGCTTCTAACCCTTGTAACGCAAGTTCACTCCACATGTTCATTCTTTGATGATGCCATTTGAAATGGAAAATAAAGTATCTGTGGGTGCATATCCATGAGATGCTATGGCACAGTAGCAATGAGCTATGGTACAGGAGCTCGTTGCTATCCCCCAAAATACAATTCTGGGCACTAACCATGCACTGATGATACTGTGCAGTAGTAACAAGCTACTGCACAGTAGTTCATTGCTACTGTTTAGTAGCATTGGGGAAAAAAACCATGTAGTGATAGTACTGTGCAGAAATGTACTAAATAACTGCGCAGCCAGTACTACATGACTGCGTAGTAACAACTGTGAAGTCGCAGTGGACAATAAGCTGAACATGAGCCAGCAGCGTGCCCTTGTTGCCAAGAAAGCTAACGGCAACCTGGGCTGCATTGGTAGGTGTGTTGCCAGTAGGTCAAGGGAAGTAATTATTCCCCTCTATTCAGCACTGGTGAGGCCATATTTGGAATACTGTGTTCAGTTTTGGGCACCCCACTACAAAAAAGGAGGTGAACAAATTGGAGAGAGTCTAGTGGAGGGCAATTAAAATAGTGAAGCAACTGGGGACATGACTAATGCAGAAAGCCTGGGGAAATTGGGCTTATTTACTCTAGAGAATAGGAGACTGAGAGAAGACTTAATATTAGTCTTCAACTACCTGAAGAGGGGTTTGAAAGAGGATGAAGCTAAGCTAGTCACAGTGAATGGCAGAATAAGGAGCAATGGTATCAAGTTTGAGCAAAGGAAATTTAGGCTAGATATTAGGAAGAATTTTCTTACTGGGGTAGTAATAAAACACTGGAAGAGGTTACCCAGAGAGGTTGTAGAAGCTCCTTCTTTGGGGTTTTTCAAAACCCAGCTACACAAAGCTTTGGCTGGGATGATCTAGTTGAGGATGGTCCTGCTTTGAGCAGGGGGTTGGACTAGATTACATCCTGAGATCCCTTCCAACCCTAACTATCTATGAGTCTGTAATTCTATTTGGAGGGTATCGACCTGGAGGGATGTGGGTAGTGGGGTCCAGCAGGGCTCGGTCCTTGAACCTGTATTCTTCAATGTCTTCTTCAGTGACTTGGATGTGGGTGTGAAGTGTACTCTGTCCCAGTTTGAGGATGATACTAAATTGTGGGGTGAAGTGAACACTCTGATTGCAGGCAGACCTGGACGGGTTGGAAAAGTGGGCAGAACACAATAGGATGCAATACAACAAGGACAAATCTAGAGTGCTGCACCTAGGGCATAAAAATATCCAGCACACCTACTGGCTAGGAAATTACCCTCTCAGCAGCATAGAAGTGGAAAGGGATCTCGGAGTCACAGTGGACTCCAAGATGAACATGAGTTGTCAGTGAGACAAAATCATTAGCAAAGTAACTGCACTTTATCATGCATCAGTAGATGCATGACAAATAGATCCAGGGAGGTGCTACTCCCCTTCTATGCAGCATTGGTTAGGCTGCAGTTGGAGTACTGTGTCCAGTTTTGGGTACCATACTTTAAGAAGGATGTGCATAGCCTTGAGAGAGTCCAGAGGAGGGCCACTCATATGGTTAAGGGTTTACAGGCCAAGCACTATGACAAGAGACTAAAGGACCTGGACCTCTTCAGCTTCTGCAAGAGAAGGCTGAGAGGTGATCTTGTGGCTGCCTACAAATTCATTGGGCGGCGGGGCGGGGGGTGCAGCAAGGTAGTGGAGATGCTCTGTTCACCAGGGTGCCTCTTGGGGTAGCAAGGAACAATGGTCACAAACTGACAGAGAGCAGATTTAGGCTAGACATCAGGAAAAACGCCTTCACAGTAAGGGTGGCCAAAATTTGGGATGGGCTTCCAAGGGAGGTGGTGCTTTCCTCTACCTTGGGGGTCTTTAAGAGAAGGCTGAATAGCATCTGGCTGAGGTCATCTGACCCCAGCACTCTTTCCTGCCCTGGCAGGGGATTGGACTCGATCATCTGTTGGGGTCCCTTCTGACCCTAGCATCTATGAAAATGCTCTGGCTGGTTTCAAGTGCCCTGTCAACTTCTGAGCATCACTTCTTACTGTTGAGAGCAAAACTTTGTATAAAGAAAGTTGCTGCCTGTGCTATATACAGTAACTGGTTTCCTTGTTGACAAGGGTAGCAGAGAGACCACCCCCAGTATGAATGGACATGCTGAATTAGAAGCTGTTTTCTCAAGTGGAGTCCATTCACATTGGTATGACAGTGAGAAGAGCCTTGCATTGCTATTGCCAGTTTTGTCTCTTTGTGGATAAGCAGAAGGCTTCAGAATCGAGGTCTGTCTATTTCAACACCAAATTCATAATACAAAAATGTTGTTGTTATATTTTTAATAGTGAATATTAGTAATGCTACCAACTTAACATGTTTTATTAGCATGAAATGAGTTTCAGATGATACTAGTATTATTTATTCTCTAAATATGTGTTTGAGAACTAAAGTTAGGCAGTATTGCAAATCAAAAACAAGTCGGCTCTTAGAACAAAAGAGGAGGCAAGGAACACATTTGAGCAATAATTAAATGAAACCAAAAGTGGCATACATCTCAGGACTAATTTCAACATGATCTTTGGCTAGGTAGAGACATTCAAAAAGCCCGAGTTGGAATTGATCTACATTACATGGTTTTTTGTAAGCAGCATAGTTTAGATCTGTGTTTCTTTAACTGCTACTTTACACAGCATGAAACTTCAAAGTGAAAAGATAAGGCTTCAAAAAAAGCCTTTTCTTCATTTGTGCCATGGTCCATGGTGACCTTAATATCTTGTTTATTTTTGAAAGAATGATTTCCTACTCCACAGGGAACAGGCTGAACAAGGAGGATAAGGCCTGGTGAATTCTTTCATTGTAAGCCTTCTAGAGCTGGTGTTTAGCTGAGCAGTTTAGTACAGTGATGGGCTTAGTTTTGTCTTAGTTTATCATATTTATTTCATTCCCAGAATACTAGCATGACCAGTAAATTGCTTTGTTGATAAGAACAGTGTTTAAAAAAGAAGAGGCTGTGAACTTAGGCAAAAAGCAGTTCCTTAAAGTTGTTTCTCTTTAACACAATGCTGTTACATTGGAAAGAGTGAGTGTTCAGACAAAATGTTTAAAGTAACATGCTGCCGAACCTCTATAGTTAAGTCATAAAGGTTGCCAGTAGAAAATGTTAAATCGACATTTGTTCATGACTAGAACTGAGGTGCTTTATTGGAAGAGAATGTCAGGCAAATAGAAGGGAAGGTTAAAGGGACAGCTTGCCTTTTAATAGGTAAGGAAGTGTAAATAGCTTAGTAAATCTTAATAGACTTGTGAAGTGTTCTTATGCCCCTGAAATTAAGTCAGGGTAGAAAAGTAATGGGCGTGGAAAAATGGTGTTCTCATCCCAGTCATCATCATTCCTCACAACCATCTAGGACATCAGATATTGAATCTTATTTTGGTCAAGTAAAATTATTTTGGCAGCATTTGAAAACTCTTAGCTTTTGAGTTAAGTTGTGCCTAGTACTGTACAACAGACAAGAGTATAAGGAGACACCTTTTCTCCTGCCCCCCCCCCCTTTTTTTTTTGTGTCTTTCTGTTTAGTTTTCCTGGGGTGCATCCAGATGAGCATGCATGTACGTTTCCCCACAGACAAATAGCAGCAGCCAGCCCCAGGATCTCCTGGTGTAAAAAACCCCTACTGTGCTGCAAATTAGCAGGGCAGTGAAAGCCTGCACGTGTGGTGCGTGCAGTTTGCAGTGCTGCAGGTGGGTCTGCAACACTGCAAACCACACATGCACATTCGTCTGGATGTGCCCCTGGTGTTCAGGATCTTATGAGACTAGGAATGGTAACTGGGCTAGGTTTCTCAAATTATGTGTGGCAGATGTGGACCAAAAGTTGAGTCATAGGGAAAGCCTTGTCCCATTTTCAAGTCAGTTAGGAGATACAAGCAGGCATGGGAGTGAGGTACTATGTTGCATCCTCGGTAGGGACCTCCTTCCTCAGCATTCCCAAAAGACTGTCTGTGAGTAGGGATTCTAATGTCCTCTGTGTAATTCCTTTATCTTTAAAACTCACAAAGTGTAGCAGCCAAATGTTTGTCTCTGATCTTGCAGACAGCTGGTTTACAGGCTCCACATTATTTAAACAAAGAGAAATGTATCATGTTGGTTAATAGTCTAAAGCATAATAGAAAGACACAGAACCATAGTATTTTTATAGAACTGAGCCTAATATATTTACATCTGTCTTTATTCTGCCTGGTAAAATCACTTTATGTCAGACATATCAGCTTAAACAATATTGATTTATTTTTCTTTGTACATGAACAACTATTGAGTTTTTAGGCACGTTCAGAACATTTAATAGGCTGGCTTCTACAGAGACCTTAAAGGCACGGTATAATTTGAGAGACCATAAGAACTTCAAAGGGAGAATGTAATTGGTTTGGTAATGCCTGCATGCCTTATTTATTTATATTTTATCCTACATAAAACAGTTTTAAATTAAATATTTTCATTTTCTGGTTGAGTATAAAGTTGCTTTATCAAGGAATTAGATAGCAGAAAATTGCAGCTCTAAGTACAGCTGTTACATTTGTCTGTGATAATTGCGCTTATTAACTTGAATGGAATCACTTTTGTGGACCTGTTATTACAAAGGTGGCCATTTAAAATTAGCATTATTTAAAATGGCATAAAGAGGTTAATGGGCACTATGTAGGCCTCACTTAGGAATAAAGTAGAGGAAACATTTAACTGAGGAGCAGCAAAAAAAGAGACAGAAATGTGCTGTGAGAACAGCTGTTTCCAGAATGCTTTCATAAGGACAATTAGGCATCTTTCACTTTTAGCTACTGCTTAAAAGACTTATTATGACTAACACCTGCTCAGCACCTTTCTGGATGACATACTAAGTCCTTTTAAAAGGATTCTCTGACAGTAAAACTAACTTAGTTTTCTTCTCTCTCAGCTTCTTAAAACCATTTGTCCATCTATTAATTCGGAGAAGAGAAAAATGATATAAAAAGCTTGAAATCATAAGCCTTTTAACTACCCTTTCCAGATAAAAATTGAGAATGTATATATTAAATGTCATATAACAATAGATTATCATAAACTATGCTTTATTGAAACAATAGGTAATCCTGTGACAATTGTACTCTGGTTAAATGGGGCTACACTGAAGTCATATGGTTATTCCTACAGTAGTTCAAAATATATGAGCCAAGGGGTAGGGTACAGAGATTCATCACAATCTACAGATAACTTCCTATCTAACCTGAGGCATGTCTTCTTATGCCACAGTTTTCTCTTTGTCTGAAATACAGATAGTAGCATTTTACTTCACATTTCTATAGTAAGGATTTTTTCAAGCTTGTGAAATGATTTAAAATTCATAAGTGCTAATGAAAGGCGTTATACAAGTTAATTTTTAATATTACATTTTAAATAATACAATAAAGGCATAGTATCCTTTTTATTTGGGATTTATAGCACAAGTTGGTGCTAAACACATGAAATCCATATTATACACAATAGGATAGACCCTACTTCACCTTTATATGTGTAAGTGATACTTATGTAGCCATAGAACTTCTAATTTTTGGCATTTACATATAGTTTGGATAGTATTTGCACCTGTGTAGCTATACTCATTCCTGCACTTCCTTTCTGAATATATGCAGATGAATTCTGGTGGTGTGGGGTTTGGGATGGAGTAGCATCTCCAAAAGTGGGGAGTAGGAGGGGGCTCCTTTTACCCAGTAATTCATCCCAAAAGTTAGGGCATATGCCCGGGGAGCAGGAGATCCAGGTTCCAGTGCCCTTCACTCATATATTGCTATGCGCTCTTTCTAGCCTTCCTCCTGATGTTGCCCACTGTGCAGGCAGAAGGAGAAGATATGGTGGGGACCAGGAGTCAGGAACCAAAGCAAGGGAGGGTGACTTATTGATATGGATGCTGCCCTGGAAGATAGAGCTCTGGCTTCTGGTCTGTCTTAATATTTCTCTGCCTTCCAAAGTTAATATTCATCAGAAAAAATGGATAAACAGATGTAGTATAACTTCTGCTTCCATTGGGAGCAAGAGCTCCAGCTACTTCCCCTCTCTATGGCGTGCTCATCTTTTCTTTGACTTCATGTATCTGGTGGATGTATGGTTGGATCGCCGTGCTCAATGAGTAGTCATCCATGACTCAATGTCTAGCTGATGGGGCTCCCCAGGGTTCTGTCCTGGATCCAGTGTTGTTTAACATTCTCATTAATATTTTGGATGATGGGATTGAGTGCATGTTTAGCAAATTGTGGATGATACCAAATTGAGAGGAATTGCAGACTACATATCATTTCTAGATATTAGGGCTAGGATTTAGAATGAACTGGATAAAGTTGAGAAACAATCCAAAATTCAACAAGGACAAGTTCAAATTCCTACATTTTAAATGAAATAATGACTTGCACAAATATAGACGGGGAAATGAATGGCTAGGCTACAGTACTGCAGAGAAGAACCTAGGGGTTACAGTGGAACATAAGCTGAATGACCCAATAGTGTGCTCTTGTTCCAAAAAAAAAAATACCCTACAGCTTACTCACATGAAGAGAGGTGTCTCTTGCAAATCAAGATAAGTGATTCTTCTGCTCTATTCAGCACTGTTAAGGCCTTACTTGACATATTACATCCAGTGTGGGGGCTCACACTTCAAAAAAGATGTGGACAGGTTGGAAAGAGTCCAACAGAGCATGACAAAAATGATTAGTGGCACGACTTATGAGGAAAGGCTAAAAGATCTAGAGTTATTGACTCTGGAGAAGAGAAGATTGATGGGGAGAAGGGGTTGATACCAGTTTTTAAGTACCTGAAGGGCAATTATAAAGACAGTGGATAGGCTGCAGAATCTCCATCCCTGTAAATTTTTAAGAGAAGGTTTTATATAGACACTTGATTAGGATGACTTAGGGATGACTCTGCTTTGAGCATGGTGCTGGACTAAATGAACTCATGAGGTTCCTTTCAACCCTAATTTCCCATAATTCTATGACTTTTCCTCCACAGATGCCCAGTGGGCCAGCATCAAGAGGAGATCTGGAGAGTACCCTAACAAATGCCTTTCCTGTGGCCTGGTGGTTAGACTATTTGGTTGGGAATGCAGAGATGACAGGTTTAAATCTTCTCTCATTGAGGCAGCTCAAAAACTTAGGTCTTCTATTTCATGGGTAAAGGCCCTAATCAGTATGTATTAGGCTAAATAATAGGGCTTGGCATGTATGCAGGTAATCCTATTCTGCCAGAGGTGGAAATTGAATCTAAGCTGTGTATAAGGTGCCAAAAATTGCAATTGCATGGCTACAGAAATGCCTCTTCATTGTATAAAGGTGAATAGGTTTTAGTCCTAAGGTGGTGCATCTACATGGGTTGCTAAGTTGCTGTAGCAATGAGCATGAACCATGATGGTGACACTACTTGCATAAGCAAGTACTAAATGACTGCTCAATAATATCTGTGCAGTCTGTCGCACATGTAGACACACCCAGTGTGTAGTTCTTCGCCTAGGAGCTGATCCACAAAAGAGGTTAATGAGTCTGTTTCTACTACGAGCCAAGGGAAATCCTGTAGCTAAGTGATATTCCTGTGAGGCAAGAGTTCAAATAAGCTCACTTTGAAGTATAAAAATACATTTATCCACACTTCATAGATGGGGTACTGAGGCACAGAAAAACTAAATGGCTTGTCTTTGGCAGAGCAGAAAGTTCTGCTTATCTCTTAGGTTTATTATATATAGTATATCAATAAATCATACCTTTTCTGTACCACAAAATTTACTTCTTCCTGACTGAGTACTCAGGAGAAAAGTCGCATCACATAGTCTTCACATTTTTTGTTTATACGTTTGTTTATCTATTAATCACTGAAAAACAAACATATAGTCATGTTCATGCAAAGGATTGTGAAAACAGGTTGATCAAAGATGTGATTTCTAAGCTTCTAGTGAAAAAGATAATTGAACTGTAATAGCAAGTATTTAAAATAGCGTCTGTAAACATGTGTCACAGGATCTGGGACTTTTTAGCAAGGAAGGAGTGAATAAGCTTAAGGTGTGGGTAATATTAATTCTGAATTCAGAAGATCCTTTTCTTGCATTCCTAGTTCTCAAATTCAGATTTTTCTGCAGTGTTATGGGGACAATCTATCTGATGCAGGATCAGTAAAATACATACTTTTAAAATTCAATCTTAAGTCTTAGTACTCTGAGTTTAGATAATTGGCAGGATAGTCATTCAGGTTTCAGATCCAGTCATTACTATTTCTAGAGTAGACTAAGAACTACAGGAATATCACCTGATGTAAACTGACTTAACTCTATTGACTTCACTAGGCTGCTGCTAATTTATACCAATAGGCCAAAAATGTGCATCTGTATGTGAACACTGGACATGAGGCATGTTTCTCAGCATTATGTAACATAAAGTGGTTTCCTCTTTCTTCCTCCCCTCACTTCAAGTATAACATGTGCTTACAAAATGCTAACAGTTTTTAAAAGGTTTCAAGGAATTAAAAATGGTTTTGAAATGTCTTCTTTTAACTATTTCTTGGTCTGACCCTAAAGTTCATATATTTTAGTATACCTTCTTAATAGTCTTTCAACAGAGTGTTTTAGAATCCCAGTGTATTGATGACAGTACTTCCTGTTCTGCTTTTTCTTTAGAAACAAGATTAATTTATATGCTGATTAATTTTCTTTGCCTCTGTCATTTGTTTGTAATCAATTTTCTTTAACCTTTGTACATCAGCTTTGATGGTGTATGAATTCATTATTTTGCTTTATGCCCCTCATTCACAGCAGTAAATGATCCCAATACACTGTGACAGGACCATATCCTGAAAGCTGTCTGAATGTTCTCACTGGCTTGAATGAAAGTTTAAAGTGCTGAGTACTTTGCAGGATAGGGCCTTGAGGAAACAGATATTGCTAGTGACAGTTATTCACTTGGTCAAATTTGATACAAGCATTTTAACCAAGTTTATTTTTAACTAAAAGCTTAAGTCTTCATCTTGATTCATTCCTTGCCTTAATGCACCTTCAGTAGATTTAGAGAATAGGGCTGTGCCAAACTTAGTTTGCTGATTCAATTCTGTGGAGATTTGGCTTGATTCAGTGGCCGAACCTCCAAATCTGAATCGAATCAGGAGACCCTTTAATCTCTCCAAATTGAAATGGAACCCTCTGAATCAATTCAGAGATATTCAATGATTCAGACATAGACATAGCTTTAAATGTTTTTTCTACATACCTCAAGGTACCAGGCGGCTTGTGAACGCTGATATGGTGGGACAGATAGAGCATCCCATGGGAGCATGGGGGGCCCCCAGTGCACTCGGCAGCGGACCCAGGAGTGGACCAGAAGCACTTCCGGTCCACTTCCAGGTCCGCTGACGAGCACGCAGGGGACCCTCCCCCAATTCCCTGGATTGGCAACTGGTGCCTCCTGGGTCTGGGGGGGGCACCCAGTGTCCCCCACGGCTGATCGCTGACCCACCTTACCATCCCAGAGTTCACAAGCCACACCTGGTACCTTGAGGTATGTAGAAAAACATTTAAAGCTGTGTCTATGGCTGAATTGCTGATTCTCTGAATCAGCATTGAATCTTCAGATTCAGCCGAATTGAATTGGGACAGTGATCCAAATCAACGAATTGAATCACTGTCCCCCAAATCAGGCCAAATCCAAATCTGAATCCAAATCGAATACGGCCCACTTTGCATACCCCTATTAGAGAAGTGACAAAGTTAGTACTGTGTTTATGTGGATAGTGTAGATTAAAAGTTTTACATAATGTGTTTATGAGTGTCTAGATGATTAGCTCATCAAGAAAATAGAGGCAAGGAATCCATCATTCTATTATGCCACTGGTTTCAACCAATTCTATTAACTCATCTGTGTTTTTTTTATAAAAAAAAAAAAAACCTCATCATAAGCTTGGTCTTATTCTCATTCTACCCTATGTGAAAAGGAGCAGAGCCATGTGATGTTAATTCATGGACTACCATCAGTTCAAAACCTAGTCAATAAAAACAAATCTTATTGACCTCATAAGATGTTCTCATTTAGCAGTTGAGAATCAGTCCCTGTATTTGGATTTAATTACACATCATTGAGCATATCTGCATGAGATGCTTACTGTGCAGTAGCCTAATGACACTGCACAGTAGCATGCTGGGCAAAACCTGTGCCAACATGCTACTACACAGTATTATTAAGCTACAGCACAGTGGGCATCTCTCCACGTGCATTTACTCCAACTTAAATTTACTGTGCAGTAAGTTACTTCACAGTAAGTGGGAATAGGCCAGCGTCTACACATGCAGGTGTTAAAGCACATTAACACTATGCGTGGACTGACTTGGGACTAAAGTTAGTGTCAAGTCAGTCCACACACAGTGTTACTATGCAGTAAGGTGTTTATGCATGCATTACTGTGCAGTAATTTAACAGGCATAAATTTGATACCTGCACAATGCAGGTATCAAATTTACGCTCAAGTTGGCATAAATCTCCATATTTACTGCACAGTACAGGTATGCACATGTAGAGACACACCAGTGCTGTGCAGTAATTTCAGTTACTGTGCAGTAAAAGTGAACATCTAGAAGTGCCAACTAAGTGTTAAAAAACATCTGTGCACTGATGCTGCTTTGCAGTAGCGCAAGTTACTGTGCATTGAATTAGTACTTCGTTAACTTAGTACTAACCTTAATGCACAGTAATTATAACACATTAATGAACATGCAAACGCACCCATTTTGTATGAAATTGATCTTCGTCTTAATGGGAAAAAAGGGATGGAAAGCTGGTTTCACCACTGGATTCCCAAAACAGAGATGTCACTTAGATTTCTTACTTTTGTATGCTACAGAATTGTCTAAAAAATAAGTGAACATACTCATCATAGCTTACTTATGCCTGTTAAGTCTTTGTGTGAAATATTTCATGGGGAAATATGTAAATATTTTGACTAGTTGTTCCTTTATTTTCTTAGAGTATTGCAGATGACACATGGATGTATCAGGATGAAGCTGTGGCAGCAGAAGTATGCAATAGATTGTTAATGTTTTTAGATTTCTTTTTTCTTTCCTTTTTTTTCCAAAGCAGCCAACCCAATGAATGAAGAAAGCACTCTTATATAAATACAGAGGAAAAGTAACACATACCTAGCACAGCCATAATAAGGCTAACAGGACTGTGGCAGAGATATTTTTAAACCTCATTTATAGCATGAGAAAAGCCATATATGGTAACAACTTGTTTTCAAATCTAAAGGGACTGCTTGTACTTTTATCTCTTCTTCTAGGAAGTGGATGTGCTTTTAAAGAAATGAAGGCACATGAACAAGAGAGAAAGCTATGCAAGGAATCCCATTATCTTTTTTAGTGTAAGGTATTGAATGTACATATATTCACTCTAATAAGAATTTCAATAAATTCATTGCAATAATATATTTCATTGTAATAATAAATTACATTTAGAAAGCATTCTTCATTTTCAAGAGTAGCACATCATATTATGATTTCTATATGCTCAGCATTACTGAACTACAACAGCTTTTAACTGTTGGGCAGTATTAGTCAACACCAATTGATAACCAAAAGAAATCCCTACTATTCCATATGTATGGTACCACTGGCTTTTTAACTTCCATACCTTGAAGACAGGACTTCCATTTTTTAAGGTCTTATGCAACAGACAGCGACAACGTAACTTATATAATGCTCAGTTTACCTTCTTTGAAAGAAGAAATACTGGACTTGAAATCCTTGTACTTAAAAGTAGGAGTTCCAAGGTATTTATTCAAAGTCACCTATCTACCTATAAAGAGCTAGTCCAATTAGAAATTTAGAAACACGTATTTTAAAATCATTTTTTGGAGAACAGAATGGATCATTTCTCATCCCACTCTCAAGAATTCATAAACCTTAAGGCCAGGAGGAATCATTATGATCCTAAAGGGTGTTGACAGTAGTGACAATTTTTGGCCAATGTGGGCACAGTTAGATGTTTATAGCCTTGACCAAACACAAGTGCATGGCTGCCAACAGCTTTATCAATGGCTGACGGGCTGGCAACACTTTAACAAAAAAGCTAAATCAGACTTCCCTCCATGGCTGGTGGTATAAATAATATTCCATAAATCAATTTTTCCTCTCCCCACAGTTGATTTAAGTGAGCAAAACCCTACTGAAGTTTATTTATATCAGATTTCCATCTGATTTTGTGAACTGTGGTTCAGGGTTTTGCTAATCCTTTTCACATGCACCTGCAAAATAGTGCATCTTCATGACTATGTCTATACTTTGCTGGAGAATAAAGGTCAAATGAACCTGGAAAGCTCAGATCTGGATATAGGCAGACAATGTTCTTTGGGTAGCTGTGATATCTATTATTAGACAAGCTAAATAGTTGAAAAATAGTTATTTGCAAACTTTCAGGCACAAACACCCCTCTCCAGGCATGGGGAGAGTCTGTTGGTACTTTGTGTACTCTCCTGGGTAGAATAGAAGCTAAAATGCAAAATGCAGGTCCATGAAAATGCAAATGCATGGCAGTGAGCATCAGAGGGAATGGGATCAAATTATATGAAACAAGTACGTTGCGGCATTGAGGGGGTGATAAAGGATGAATGTTCACCTGGTAATAGAATATAGCTGGTAAAATGCAGACAGGTTGCCTGGGGTTATTGGATGGCAGGCAGGTTATAATGTGCAATAAATCCAATGTCTATATTTAGTCCATGATTTTTTGTATCCAGTAGATTTATGAAGTGAAGCTCATAGGCTTGTCTACAAAAAGTATTTGGTTAATTCCCTTTGAGGATTAGAATGGAGTGATTGGAGAGAGTGGTTGTCTTGTGAGACGTGTGCATCCACAGGTAATTGGGTATGTTTGTCTTGGATAGATTTTTGGTGTGCGTTCATTCTGGTATGCAGTTGCTCTTTGGTTTCTCCTACATATTTTCCATCAGGGCATTTAGTGCACTGCATGAGATATATAATGTTTCTGGATGTGCAGCTGTAAATTCCAGGAGTGGTGATGGTTCTGTTGTGGGGTGTAGTTATTATGGGAGTGGTGAAGATGTGTTGGCAAATTTTACATTTTTTGTCCTGGCATGGTCTGGATCCATTCGGTGTGCTTTGAGCCATAGGAAGTTTGCTTCTGGCGATGAGGTTGGCAAAGTTCCATGCTTGTTTAAAGGCTAGAATGGGTGTTTCTGGAAAGATCTCTTTAAGTATTTGGTCTTCTTCTAGTATGCGTTGTAATTGATTTTCTGTATAGGTTCCAGGGAAAGATGGTATGCCTGTCACAGGCTAGTTGAGCACTGTGAATGTATCAATTCTATTGCAGGCCAACTGGGAGCTATGAGGGTATCAGTTTTGGATCGAGGAGGCAAAGTTGGGAGTGAAGCAAAGGCAAACTTATTATAGCTTACACACACAACAGTTAACAGAAAGATAAATGCAATAAGCAGATAATGAAGTATTAAAGAGCTAATAGTAAATAATTACAAAAGATAACAACAGATAGATGGATCAATTCTGTCGCAGGCCAACTGGGCACTGTGAGGGTATCAGCCACTGGCTTGTTCAAAACAACAGATATACAAACATGGGTTGGCAACTTATTAATAGTCCCTCAATGCCAGGTGCACACCAAGTGATTCCAGCAAAGTCAGGCATCCCCGATCGATGCTGTCGGAGGGATTACCGGGGAAGTTCCATTGATCAGGATCTGATCCTCACTCACACCGGGAGTCCAGAGTCCAGGCTTGGAACAGCAATAAACATTCTATTCCCTCCTTCCTGCTGGTCACCTGACACGCATGCTTTTTTATACCTAGTCTTATGCTAATTTGTTGGCTTTAGAGCCACTCACAATCTTGCCCTATAGCTGTTACCCTATGGGATTGAAAGGTGTTAAAAATTATCATAAAAGGTTACTACTTAGACTTGGGTTTATCCAATAAACAAATTACAATGCAGGACCTTTAGGTTTGAAATTGACATTACTCTGCCTAAGTTCAACCCTTTTAGGTTTCTCTGAATATGCTTTCTTGGGATGTGCTTTCGTGGAATGTGTTGGGTGTGCCAGGCGGTTGGATCCAGTTTTTATTGTCAAGGCTGAACCCTGGCAAAAACTGTTAGGTCAGCTAATCTTGCATCTACAGCTTTGCCTTTGGGGCCCAGTCAGTTCCACGATTAATCCGACCAGTTAGTTTTATCATTTTGGTTAACTTATGACAGACAAGTTACATTTGTGGGTTATGAACTTACAAGTTTTATATTAGCTAATATTACCTGTTAGACAAAATACCAGATGCCTCCAAGAAGCACATATGTATTGCTTATTAATCCCTCTGGTTCTGGCCGTTGCACATGCCGTAACTAATGGTGTGCGAGTTGTGGGAATTTTCTTTTGTACTGCAGCACATACAACCAACCAACCCTGATTTGGATATGGATTTTGAATACTTCAGAGGATTCAAAATTGGAGTCTTGTTTAAGGCCTGGACCTAAGAGGTCCAAATTTGTATTAAATATGGTTCCATCTCTGTCTGGAACTCCTTCAGCTTTTTTTTCTTTATCTTTAATTTGCCTAAAGCAAAGCACTGTTTTATGCAGCAATTACTGTGATTAAAGGGATGAGGTCAGTAAGATTATAAATGTACATTTACAGCTATGGAAAGGCTTTGTGGAATATTGTTGTGATAGTGACCAAGGCCAAAAAATAAAAAAATAAAAAATTTCAGAACTACCCATTAAAGAAATGCAGCAGAAAAGAAACAGAAAAGTATCGTCAGCCAAAAAATCCTAGGTATTAACACACCATGGCCACGTCTACATGTGCGGCAGACTGTACAGTTGTTACTGTGCAGTACTACTTGCTTAGTACTTGTTTACTGAATGACTGTGCCGTAACTGGTGCTACTGTGCAATACCACTGCCACACAGTTTTTGCCTGAAACTTCTGTGCAGTAGCTTGTTGCTACTATGCAGTACAGTCACTGCATGGTTAGTGTCCAGCAACACTACTTCACAGTGCTTGTTGCTACTGAGCTATAGTGTCTTGTGTAGGCATGCCCAGTGGCTTGCTTTCATAACACATTAAAGTAATTTCTTTATCAAAAGTCACCATATATCCAACAATAAAACAAAGTCAGCACTCTATACACACAGCTATGATGCTAAGTGTTTATTTTCCTGTTGAATCACCCTTTGTGTTTTTAGGCCTGATTGGTTAATATTTTACCACTTTGCCCAGTGCTGTCTGTACTGCACAAACTTGAATTACATTACCCTGACTAGTTTTGTCAGTGTTTTAGGAGCTCTGTATTTATATATTTCTTGACTAAGGCATTTTTTTTCTTTTTGCTCCATTATCTATTATGTACAGGGAGTGCTGGATCATTTGATAAAAGCTGTGGGTCTCTCTCATTTTCTCCTCCATCATGAAACTTTCTGTGTAAAGCAAATCATTTTCCCAAGTGACCAATTAATGATATTTTTAGTGGCAAATGTAAAATCAGTGTTCTGGGGGTATCTCTTATTTGGGCTAGTTTTATATAGCACTACCAAAAAACATTAGGGGTTTTTTGATAGACAAATTTGCCTTTTTAATAAAATCATGCTGTAAATTATGTTCTGCAATTAATTGCAAAATGATTAAAATAATAAAGAAATACACAACACATAGTAAAAATACAGTTAATTCATCTACTGCACATTGTTATGGCACATGGTTAAAATATTTTTGAGGGAATACATTCTATTTTCTAGGCAATATTGTTATTGGTCAGTAGATTTGGATGGAGAGCAAGAAATCTGACATTTAGAACACATTTTCAGTAGGAAGAAGGATCTCAGTAAGTTAATCCTGACAATTCTAGAAAATGAAACTGCAGTGAGAGAGAAATTGTCATCTTGTTTTTAGATACTGAACCAGGGCACTTGGTGTTTCAGTTCTATGGATATAACTGTACCTGTTTTCTTCCAGATTTTGTCTACCTTGTACAGTTAGACTGCAAACTATTTTGGTCATCCTTTTTTGTACAGCACCAAGCATAATCAAGCTTGTTTGGGGAGTTTCTAATGTAGATAATAAATACTAATGATCCATCGATCAATGTCTTATGATAGGAGGCCTAGATGACATGATGCTTCTTTGCTTTTACCAGATAAGTTCCAAAACGGGATGGTATACTCATAAAGCTCTCTATAAATTTCAGTATAGGCCCACTGGATATATAATAGGTACCTACTGGGTGCATCTACACGAGCACTTAAGATGAAGCAGTAAATGACTGCTCAGTAACAACTAGACGATGGGCGTCTCATGTAGATGTGCATAACCAAGTACTAAATGACTGCATGGTAACTGTGCAGTAGTGTCCTGGCATGGTTGCCTGGTGATGCATACTGTGTAGCAGCTTGTTACTACTGCCCAGTAGCTCAATACTACTGCACAGTAGCACCATGTCATGGTTTGTGCCCAGCAATGCTGCTGCACAGTAGTAATAAGGTACTGTGCAAAAAGCATCTCATGTAGACACAGCAAGTGTGTCACAGATCAAAACGTACCAGCATTTATTCCTTCTGCTTCATACTTCACAACATGATAATGACAACAGAAAAGAATATTTTTCAATGGTTAGATATAACTGAGGAGGCCTAGGTTATATCCAGAGTGCTGCAGCTTCTTAACTGGATGAACATGGACTTTCATTTTTTGTGCCTCAGTAGTCTCATCCCATCTCACAAGGATATTAGTTATATATTTTAGAAGGGCTTGGGGAACATTGGTTGAATTTTGATTCATAAACTACTGTGTTGTCATTAGATTAAAGTTGATGTGGGGCAAATCCAGCCCCAGCTCCACAAGTGTAGGGTTCTCACTGGCAGTTGAACCAATGATAGTCCACTGAACAGAAAGAGTGAAAAGTTAGTTGGGGGTGTGTGCACGTTCATGATACCAACCACTATGGGGGGCTCCTGATGTGGCAGCATGTAAAGAATAGGTGATTTGGCAGGGATGGGTCACAGGATGTGTGATAGTTGGCCAAAGATATGAAGTAGTCTTCATGGAGAGCCTGATCACATGGCTCCTTGTAGATAGAAGACAGGATTTTGTCCTATCTTTCTTTGCAGAGTTGCTTCTGAGGCTGGATATCTGGAATTGGTCTAATATAAGCACAAGGCCTTTGGGTAGTGGTGATTAAGGCTTTTGCTATGAGGGGTCTACAACCAGGAATAGGTTTCCCATTTTCATACAAATCTCAATTGGTTGAAAAACTGGATTGAGACACATACAGAAAACATTACATGAACGAGAAGCAATCTCCTTCTAAACAGAAATTTTCAAAGTTTTCCATGTGAAGCATCAGCTCTTTGAGGTTTGTCTTTGATCCCTGCTATAAAACGGATGAGTCATGTATGTATATTTTGTTTTGGTAGCGCTTCTGTGGAAGGAAGAAAAAAAATCTTGAGATGGACTGAGCAGTACTGTCTATTTGTTTATATTGCAGGACAAACATCACTAACAATAGATACATACTGTTATGAGTGAGACAGATACATGCACAAAATAAAGTTAAGAAGCAATTAGTAACAGATTCTGCCAGGCTTGTACAAGGAAGCAACAGTCAGTGAATATAAGTGGCAGCCTTTTCTCCATTTGTTTCAGAGCTGTTATTTTTCTCCCTCCTAGTTTGGAATAAATATAGAAATGTGGGAGAAAGTGAGACAAAAACTTTTCAGATGGGAAGGGGATTTCAATATGACAATACATGCAGCTAACATGAAAACAAATTGCGTAATTCTCCCAGGTGTTGTTTTGCATAGATTTATAGATTATAAGTATAACTGTGATTTTGACATGATAACTCACCTCTGACCAGGAAGCCAGTGAACAGGGACTGCCAACAGGGGAAGCAGTTTGCAGGCAGTTCCTGGAAGCAAGAGAAGGGAGGAAGAAGGAGGAGAGAAGCCAGGTCAGGCACCAGGTCCTGCCCAGGAAAGGTAAGATTCAGCTGCCTGTAGCTTTGGTTTAGCTGACTGTTTGTGTGTTTGGTAGGGTGTGCTCTCTGAGAAGCTTGGAGTGACTGCTGACTGCTGAGTGAGTGCTGATTGTTGATTGTTGTTGATTGTTGTGGGATTGCTGACTGTTATGTTATTGCTGCCTGAGCCTGAGTCAGCCGAGGCCCAGAAGGGTATAAATGAAGATTCCCCAGGCAAGCAGGGAGCTAGCAAATAGGGACTGCCAACAGGGTACACAGTTCACAGGGCAGTTAATGGGTAGGATTGGTGCAAAAGGTAAGTCAGAGAGGAAGAAGAGAAGCTTTCAATATTCACCCGTGGTTAAGTCATGACAGGCAGCCAGGGACCCTGCTCTGGTGATGCCTCCCTCCCAGGGCTCCTTTGAGGCCTCCACTCAGACAAAGCCCTCAGGAGGGTTTGTGATACCCTGGCTCCCTGTCTGCAGGGGTTGCCTGGTGGGGCCCCTGAGGCCTGGGGAAGGCGGGAGGAGCAGCAGTCCCCTCACCTGTCCCATGTGTGCCCAGCTTGAGGCTCTGGAGGGGGAGGTAAGGGAACTCCAGACAGAGGTTATCAGGCTGTGGTGGATCAGGGCTGCAGAGGATGAGATTGATGGGTACCTTCATTCTCTGCAGGATCAGACACCTAGTGCAGAGACAACATGGAAGGGACCTGATGCAGCTGAATGGAAGAGGGTCACCTCCAAGGGCAGTCATCATACTGCTGAGATGACTTCCCCAGAGCAACTGGGGAACAGATATGAGGCCCTGGCAACATTGGAGGAGAATGCAATAGAGGAAGATGCATCCACAGTCAACACCATGCAGGCTGAGGGACAACCGGGCAGCTGAAGGAAGAGATGCAGAGTCATCATGGTGGGCAACTCCTTCCTGACAGGAATGGAAGGACCCATCTATCTCCCAGATCCCACAGCACAGAAGCAAACTGAGGTACTGTGGGTTAGAATACAAAGGGGTCAGGGGGAAAGGGACTTGGTAGTGGGGGTTTACTACAGACTGCCACACCAGGAGGATGAGCTAGACCTGGAATTCTCAAGGCAGCTCTCAGAGGCTATACAGTCAAGAGACATGGTTGTCATGGGTGACCTAAACTACCCTGACATCTACTGGGAGGAGCAGTCAGACAGATCTAACTGCTCACGTAGGTTCTTAACCTGCATACAGGGCCTTCACCTAATGCAGGAGGTATACAGTCCCACTAGGGAAAATGCCGTGCTGGACTTGGTGCTAGCTATAGGGGATGACCTGGTGGGGGATCTGCAGGTACAAGGTAACCTAGGGGATAGTGACCATAAATTGATTGAATTCACTATCCAGCGTAGGGTGCGAAAAGTAATCAGCAGGGCAGAAGTGCTAGACTTCAGAAAGGCTAACTTCAATGTGCTCAGGAGATTAGTTAATAAGGCATTGAAGATCAAGAGCATTGGTGAAATGGGAGTCCAGGAAGAGTAGTCATTCCTCAAGAAAGCACTCCTTTTGGGGGCAGAAGGAGACAATCCCATTGCACACAAAAGGGGGCAAAGGGGCCCTCTTGGCTGAACAAGGAAATCCAGGAAAGCCTGGGGCAAAGAAAGAGGCATACAGGCTGTGGAAGCAGAGGGTAGCTACCAAGGAGGAGTATACTTCCTTGGCTCGCACTTGCAGGGAGTCAGTTAGGAAGGCCAAAGCAGCAATGGAACTCAGGCTGGTGACAACAATTAAAGATAAGAAAAAGTCCTTCTTCAGGTATACAGGCAACCCCCGCTTAGCGCTCTTAATTGGTTCCTGAAAAACTAAGCATTAAGTGAAATGAGCGTTAAGTAAAACTGAAAGTATGTGATGACCCAAGATGATGACCACAGTTGTTTTTAATGACCCAAGATGGAGACCGAGAGCATTCTAATGAAACTTGCTGAGCACTAAGTGAAATCAGGTATAAATTACCTTGAAATCGGGTATAAAGGCCTCGGGGCTTGCACTCTCCGGGTCTTCAGACAGTGTTTCCCCGCAAGCCTTCAGCTGAGTCCTTCAGCAGCCCGCACTTCTCTGAGGCCACGCCCCTTGTGCCCACTGATTTGCAGGCTCAGGCAGCTCTGGAACTGTTCTCCCTGTCCCAGAGCATGAATTCTCCTGCCAGGTGAATGCACACTTGCCACTGGTTTAGAGAGACACTGCAGCAGTGTGCTCTTGGGAAGGTTGCTGCCAAGGGCCGTTATCCAGCCCTTGGGAGGGCTGCTGCCCAGCTGCCACTTTTTGCCATCCCTGTGGTAAGTATCAAGGTACATCAGGAGGGGGTCTGGAGAGAGTTGGAGGGGCTTTTTCCTCCCCTCTTACAGTCACCAACTTGGATTTTAAGAAGGCCTTCAATACGATATCTCATCCTAGTCTCATAAACAAACTGAGTGGCTGTCACATAGATGATAACACGGTCAGGTGGGTGGCAAATTGGCTTAAGGGTTGCACCCAGAGATTGGTGGTGGACAGGTCGGTATCATCCTGGAAAGATGTGGGCAGTGGGGTCCTCCAAGGCTTGGTCCTTGGACCTGTGCTATTCAATGTTTTCATCAGCGTCTTGGACGAGGGCATGGAGAGCACTGTGTCCAAATTCATGGATGACATGAAATTATGGGGTACAGTAAGCACATTAGTGGGAAGAGATTGAATCCAGGTGGACCTGGACAGGTTGGAAAAGTGGGCAGAAAAGAATAGTAATAGTATGCAGTTCAACAAAGACAAGTGCAAAGTGCTGCATCTAGGAAGAAGGAATCGCCGACACACCTATAGGCCAGGGGATGACCTTCTCAGCAGCACAGCGGCAAAAAGGGATCTCAGAGTCATAGTTGACTCCAAGATGAATATGAGCCATCAATGTGATGAAGTAATCAGTAAAGCTAACTGCATTCTATCATGCATTAGAGATTAGCAAGTGCATCACGAACAGGTCCAGGGAGGTGATACTTTCCCCTCTATGCAGCATTGGTCAGGCTGCAGTTGGAGTGCTGCATCCAGTTTTGGGCACAGCACTTGAAGAGGGATGTAGATTACCTTGAGAGTGTCCAGAGGAGTGCCACTCATATTGTTAGGGGCCTGCAGGTAAGGCCCTATGAGGAGAGATCGAGGGACCTGGATCTCTTCAGCCTCCACCAGAGAAGGCTGAGAGGGGATCTTGCGGCCATTTACAAATTCATTGGGAAAAGGGGCATAAATAAATAGGAGATGCTCTGTTTACCAGAGCACTCCTTGGAATAACCAGGAACAACGGCCACAAACTGACAGAAAGCAGATTTAGGTTGGACATCAGGAAGAACCTTTTTACAGTAAGGGTTGACAGAATCTGGAATGGGCTTCCAAAGGAGGTGGTGCTGTCCCCTACCTTGGGGGTCTTTGAGAGGAGACTGGACAAGCACCTGGCTGGGGTTATATGACCCCACCACTCTTTCCTGCCCAGGGCAGGGGGTCCGACTAGATGATCTATTGAGGTCCCTTCCGTCCCTAATAACTATGAAACTTTTAGTAACTTTTATGGCAGATGAGTAGAAGGAAATGCAATATTCAAAGAGAAAGTACCAAGCATGTTTTCCTGGTGCTTACAACACCAAAACAATATCTATTCACTACATTTCCTGACTGAGAAGCACTGATTCATGGAAATTGATTTGGAAGGCTTATTCCACATGATTATATATGTGATCATCTGATCAGACTTTCTGCATAACATGGTTATAGGATGTTCACTGTGTTGACTTGAATATATATTTTCGAAGAAAATATCTAGTCTTGATTAAAAAATTTCAAATGATGAAGAATCCATCACAACTCTTAGTCATTTTTACAATGGTTCCCACATTCACTGTTAAATGATTGAGTCAGAATTTGTCAGTTTTATCTTCCAGTCATTGGATCTTGTTATATCATTTTGTATTAGACTAAGGAGTCCTCTTTTATCACAGTTTATCATCTATGTCATTGTGAATGTGATCAAGTCACCTGTGAGTTTTCAATTTGTTAAGCTCAATAGATGGATCTCCTGGAGTATCAACCAGTCATTCCTGTATTTTTATTTGAAACTCCTTCCAACTTTTCAACATCTTTCTTGAATTGTGGACACCAGAACTGAACATGGATTTCTAGTAGAAGCTCCATCAGTACCAAAAAACAAGAGTAATATAGTTCCTGATTCTCCTGCCAGGAGTTTCCTGTTTAGATATCTAAGATTAGACTGGGAACTGATTTTCAGGTTATTATATACCATGATTCCCAAATCCCTTCCAGAGTCAGTGATTCCCAAGATATAATTCCCCATCTCATGTGTTTGTCATTCTTTGGCCATTTAGGGCCCCCTCACACATTGAAATTAAAACCAGATAGAAACCAACTATAAAATTGTTACACATTTTCAAGCACTAACTTTGTAGCTGGTTGGTTTTTTATAGCTGGATGGACATTTTTGTAGTGTGATAATTACTTTGCACATTGAGTAATTAACTAATTATTTGCATAATATATTTGACATGTGACAGGGGCCATAGAAAGACATATTGTTTCCTTATTCCCCGTTTATGCAATGATCCAAATTGCTCTGTGTCAGTAATCTGTTGCCCTCATTAATTATCACTCCCTGAGTCTTTGTATCACTTGCAAAAATTATCAGTAATAATATCTTCTCTTTGTTCCCAGGTCATTGACTTTGATAATATCAAGAGTTTGATGATGACTCCATCTTTCCAATGTCATTTTTCATAACTCACCAGTTTTTAATCCATGATGAATCTTGTTGTTTTATTTTCTTAATTCAAATGTAGGTTCTTACCAAGTCAAAGTCTTAAATAAAATTAAGTATACTAGTACATTAATACATTTACCTTTATCTAACCCCACATGTAATCTTGTCGGAAAAATATAACAAATTAGTTTGACAAGCTCTATTTTCTGCAGGCCAATGTAGGTGGTTGGTATTAATTATGCTACTTTTCTTGATTAATCAGATATCTTTTCAGTTTTCTTGAATTTTGCTTTGCATTAATGTCAGGTGGACAGTCCAATAAATAATGATATATTAGCTTATTTCCAAACAGTTCCAATCTGGAACTTCCCCAGCATTGCAAGAGATCAAAAATCAACATTAATGTTCCAGAGCGCTCCTTGGCCAGCTCTCTGAAAACTGTTGGATGTAAGTTATTTGGACATATTGATTTAAACATGCATAGCTTTTTGTAACTACTGTTTAATATGTTCCCAAATTGCTGTTGGGACTGAACAGTGTTTTACTATCCAATGATCTGAATAAATTACCCTATTTTCTCCACAACAGAAAATGGAAGTATTTAGTGTGTGTGTGTGTGTGTGTGTGTATTTTTCAACAGTGTACTGAGCCAATACTTTTGTTAGGATTCCTAATACATTTAAAAAAAACTAAACCTTTTTTTTCCTTAACTCTTCACCGTTTGGTTTCTCTTTGTGCCATTTTACTGCCCTTATTAAATTTCTATAAATTTCCTACAATCCATTTTAGAATTATTGGTATCAGCTGTGCATTTTTCCATTTGTTATGCATACATATGAGTATCTATCTATCTATCTATCTATCTATCTATCTATCTATCTATCTATCTATATGTACAGTACACTTTTTAGCCACGTTGGTGTTAAGCAATTTAGCTTTTCTTTTCAGTGTAGGATTGTAGATTTTGGATAATTTAATAAAAAAATATGCTAGCCAATTTCCAGTTATGATTCAGATCTCTCTTTTCTTTTCTTTTTTATCTGACTAGGCACTTATTTAATTATTTAAGACATTTGTTTACCTTTGGGATTATTTTTGTTCATGAAATAGTCCTAAACATAATTATTTGTAGAACTTTATTCTATTTGACACAAATGATACAATAAAGTCACAATCATGTGTAGCATATACGCTTACACTAACTTCTATTTCTGTGATCAATTCAGTGTGATCTGAATGCAAGACACTTTGAGTTAAAGTGTTAAAGTAAAAAAATCTCTAATTTTTAGAACATCCAAGTTCGTTTTAGTACTGTCAGCATGAGCTCTCCCACATATGTTACCGAAGTGCCTTATAATGCAAGTCCATTCATTTTAGATAGATGTGTATGGAATAGGTCATCCTGCCTAGTTTGATTTGGTGCTTTGTAAAAGATACTAGCCACTAATGCATCTTTCTCTTTATCTGTTGTTACATGAACCCATGGGCTAAGTACAGACATTGCTTTAAGTGATCAGAAACTGGTTTAAACCTGTAACAGAACAGATGTTCAGTGCACACAAACCAGTTTGAAAATGGCTGAAACAGGTTTGAGATAAACCTGCTTGAATGTAGTATCGGACTTAACTGGTTTGGCTCAGACCAGTTTATGCAATGTCTATCCCAAACCCCTTGCTGTTTTAAGATAAACCAGACACCCCCAGCATCCTGTCATGCTTTGTGGGCTGGGTGGGGCTCTCTGCTCCACAGCAGGGCTGGCCCCTCCCCTCTGTTTCCTGGTTGGAGCTCTGGCAGAGACCTGCAGGCACAGCAGCATCTGTCTGGCTTCCCCCTGCCCTAGGCTCTCCCACCCCCATTGCTCAAGCAGGAATTCCCTCCACGTCCCACAGCAGGGACTCCAGACCCATGGACCCTGGCATGTGGTATGCTAGCTAATGCAGATGTGTGTGTTTCTCCAATTTCACTGAGATAGGCAGACAGAACAGTGACTGCTTAGGGCTATTTGGACATAATCAACAGGTCAGCTGGTAAACTGTTTAAGAAGAGTTGGAAGTAATGGAGAGAGGCTATTGTTTTTTGCTGATGAGGTGATAATCACTCTGTTATCAGCCTCCTGCTGCACACCCTACCTTGCCTCAGAGTGGTAACAGGGGTCTGGTGTCTGGCAACACTCCTGCTCCTTGAGCAGTGAGCAGGGAAAAGTCTGGGATGGTGCAGGCAGCCCTCCTTAATAAGAACTTTCTGTGGGGGCCTAGCCACACCCCTCTCAGCTCAGGACTGTGCAAGGGAAGGGAAGGGACCCTGCTCTAGCACCCCCCAGCTTCTAGCCTGAGCCACTGCATGTGCCTGCATGGTTGGGATGTCTGAGCAGTTACAAAGTGATTTAGCCTAGCCAAGTGAGACTAACCTGCAAAGATTGAATCAATTTAGGCTCAGGCTTTTTGAACGTCTGTCCCTAGCCATACTCAGTCAAGATGATTTGTATCCATGTCGTCAGTAACCAAGAAATAGGCACTTCCATTTTTTTGACAGAAAAAAACCCACCTTATCCTACTAAATAGGTTATAAAAAGTGGTAGTTAATATTTGAATCATGCAGTTATCAGTAATCCCAACTAGTTTGAATTTATACTCATAAATAAGCAATTCCACTCACTCTTATTTATTATCTAGGCTCCTAGCATGACACTATAGGCTATTCAATAATTGCCTCTCTTCTCATCCTTGATGCTTTGATTATTTTGTTCTAAGTCTCATGGTATAGGTCTTAATGTGTGACCCTTCATACTTCTTTATTCTCCACTTTGGCTATTAATTAAAGCCCTTATGACTTGCCTGTCAAGCCTGTTCTCTAAAACATTTGGTTTCCCTACTGCTGAAACTCAAGCCATCCAAATCATAAAGATCCTTCTCTCAGTCTTCCACAAAACTTTCTTCCTCTACCACTTACCTAGCCAGTTGTTCACTTGCAGAAATGTTTACCTTCTGTCTTCTTCATGCATGGGATAGAAAGGATCTCTGAGACAATTACTTGAACATGCTTCTCTTTCAACACCTTTCAAAGTTCACAGAAGTCATCAAATCCCATGAAATATTGCCATATTTGCCGTCACCCTTCCCAATTGACCTCGGAATCCTAGCTGATCTTAGAGCCACATGTCATATATTGATTCTAAGAAAATAGCACACTATCTTCCTTGCATTTCCCTTACAGAACATTCTTGCCATTCTTCCTATATAGAATTGACATAAGGGAATGTCTGCCTTCCTTGGCTAGATGGCAATAGCTTGTGGGTGCAATCAACTGTGGTTTAGCTGAGCAGCTGTGCACAGATGTGTTCTATTCCATTCAGAACAGGCTTCACAAGTATTTCCTGCTGTTTTCATACTAAGGGTATAACAATTGAATATTTCTTGCTGTATGGATTTCCTCCTACTTGCATTCTGTCTGGTGGTTGCAGTCTACCCGGCCTCATCTGCCACCCACCATGTGGAAAGCTGCTTAGTCTTCTTGTCTGCAGTGGTTACAAATTTCCAAGCCTTCCCTCTGGTTTCCACTTCTTCTGGTTTCTTTGGGGCTAATTTCAACCTTACTTAAATCTGGCATAATGATTATGCTTTCTAAATATGGTTGTTTAAGAATTCCTTATGCTTTCTGATTCTGTATTATTTGTACATATGCTTTTCTTTCAGCAGTCACCAGCTTGTACTTCATACAAAGAAAATTAATTCTGTTTTAAAGCAGAAAAGAAAACATGGCATATTAATTGCAGGTCACAACTACTATTCTTCCATTATAGATCATTACTGTAAGAAGTATAGAATTGCATCCAGAAAGAGAACCTAACAAACTTCCTCCTCAAACTTCCTTTGAAAGTTTCCCGTTCTCTAGTCAAGAATTTTACTGTGCAACTGATTTATATATTAAGTCTCAGTGCTGAGCATTACCTCCTCACTAACTGACAGTGATTAATTACTCAGCATTAGATCTGACATTAGTACTTAGTCACATGGCCCTAACTTAGACACAAATAAACAGACCTCTCTCCCTTGGCCTGTTCTGGGGCAACAGCCCAGCTGCACAACCTACACAGAGAAAAAAATGAGACACCAAAAATACCATTCACCAAGTCCCTGAAGTTCCAAGCAAGGGAACTTCATCCATGTTTTTAACATGCTTTCTTTTCTATTCCTGTTTAATTAAGTCATAAGACTTCCCTCCTGCCTTAATGAAGGCAGTAGGATGCAGAAAGTGAGAGCCTAACAGATTCTGATAATAATAAAAGTTCAGCAAATTTCAGTGTACAGATCCTAAGTAAGTTTCTGTTGCATATAAATTCATAGGGGTGAAAATGTGTGCATGCGCACACATGCACACACACGTACACACACATATTGAGGATGTAGCTATTTCTTTACTTGGTGGCTTTGCATGCAGCCTGTGACTGGGTGTAGTCTGATCAGTAGGGCACCACACTTAGGGCAATTTTTTATGTTAATGACACATGCATTTTTTTTATAATACAGCCAAAAATAGACATCCTTTTGTTCTTTCTTTTGAAGACAATAAAGTGGCTAGTGGTTTGTATATCTGCCCCTGGCAAACACCGTCAACTGGTTATTTTCTCCACTCTGACCGCTCATAAAATGCAATGTATATAAAGTACAAAAATGGATTATAGAATTGCCTGTGGTAATTCGTAGTTAAGGTGGCAAGAATCTCATTTTGAGCCATGTTCTAAATGGCCCATAGCTTCAGGAAGGAACCTCACTTTGGTCTAAAAACTGAATGACATATTGTCCATAATAGAGCAGAGTTGTTTGGTTTTTGTTTTTGTGGTAATTCTTTAAGAAACTTTATCTGGTTGTCTTGAGTTGGCTAGAAGTGTAAATATATGAACTTTTATAATTTGGCAACAATATCTAACATCCAGAAATGATACCTAGGAACAGTCTTATGAAATCAAGTCTTTTAACATATTTATTCAAACTTCCAGTAAGAAAAGTATTTTTGCACTTCAGATTCTGTGAACACACATCTAGAAACTACATCCCACATGGTATACAGAACCCAATGATCACAATGCAGACTGAAGTCCTCATAAATGGCCTACTGATAAAGAAATACTCTAAACTCTCCTCATGAATTGCCCAAGGCTAGTGCACAAATCCAGTCTGAAGGTCTAATCTGTTTTGTAGGCTTTGAAAGGTATACCTGAATTCTTAATTTCATTCAAATCTCTCATGTTAACTCCAGGGTGTAACTTCATTTCCTATTAGCTCCATATTAGTGTGTTGCCACTGTCACTTAATTTAAAAAAAATATTTAAATAAAATAATCAGCATATAGGAAGCATAAGTTAATAAAAGGAATGTATCACACAGTTTTTAACATTTTCTGAATACATACATTCTTTATATTTTGAACATTTGTCACCTACTCTGCCTCAAATTTGGCCAGGCTCAGAGGTAAGCCCAGTATTGTAATTTCAATCAGTCTGAAGAGATCCTGCACTTTAGATGATCACACATTATAACAAGACTTGACATTCTGAGAGAACACCACAGCATGCATATATCTCTAACATGTTTACTCAAATGCCTCAGTTTTGCTAAGGTTTCTTTTTTTTTGCATGGCACTAAATGCCTATAAACAATGACTGCAAATCCACGTTAAATTCCACAAAACCTGAATTCAGTATTCCCTAGATTGTAAATTCAGATTTATAACAGGATATTTCTTGTTACCACATACATTTGGTTTGATTTAGCACTCTTGAAATGAGATCGAATAAATATTCCATTATGATGCAAATGATAGAAACATCCCCAACATGCAGTGAACATGTGGAAAACAGAAAAATCTTACTTGCACTAGGTACGAAGCCTTTTAGTAAATGATTGCAAGGGTTTCTTACACTTTAACCAGGTTCAAATTCAGGAAGTAATCAACTAAACAAAAATGTATTTTCAATGGAGTAGTTATATAAGAGAAACTTAGTGTCCAGAAACTCATTCTTTTCTCCTTGATATGTACCTGCATTATATTTATTTTATTGGATGTAGAAAAACTCTTTATGCTTTTACTATGAGGATATTCCAATGGCAACTGTAAAGCTACATTTCTGGTCTTTGAATACTCAATTTCTCAACACTGTATTAATATTTTTAATTTTGCTATGTTTATTCAGTATATACATATTAAACATTGCTCATTCATGAACCTTCCTAACCAGTGTGGGTCAGAAACTGTGAATCTTAATCATAAAATTGGACGGATCTTTTAAAAGAAAATGTAAAAGAAAGAGTAGATGTACATCTTCTCTTCTATTTCCATGGCAACTGTGTCTGACATTATCATCTTCCTTCTTTTCCCTGTTTTTATTTCCCATTTACTTCCCGCCCGCCTTTCTCCTGGTTTTCTTTAGTATCACATGTGGTTCTATTACATCAGTTGAGATGACATAGTTTTAATGATATACATTTCTGTAAAGAGGTATGCTTAATTCTTCTGGCTACAAATTTTCTTTTGATAAAAAGGCTTGTGGTAAAGCCGAGCTGCTATGGTGAGTACTGTCTGGCCACAGTAATATACTGTATGGCAACTCTGTTTTTTTGGATTTTGCTCTCACTTTAACAGGAAGCTGTTTTCCTGTTGACTATGTAAAATCAATAACAACAGGTTAATGATTTAAATGTGGAGGAAGTAGTAAAGCTTGGCTATGTAAATACTGCGCATTTCATGTTTGAATAAACATAAGGCATGGGGAGAAGGGTTTAGGAGAAAAGACCCCAGAGAAAAACAGAGGTCAGTGAAAAGCAGGAACAGAGAGCATTTAGCTGGAGTGGCCAGAGGTGTTGAGCGTGAGAAAGCAACATGGGAGCTTGGGAGTGCAGCCCACAGGCTGCTATTATTATCAGACAGGGCCAATTAAGCCAACAGGTGAGACTATGTGTGAGAGCAGCTGAGGGAGACGCACCAATATCAAACAACAGTGGAAGAGCTAGAAGCAGGAGCAGCTGGGAGAGTGTGAAGTAGCAGCCAGGGGGGTATCTGGGAAGAGGGATCATTAAAAAGGCCACCTGGAGTAGCCAGGGAACTACAGATGAAGGCTAAGAAAACATCTGGTTGAGTAGGTGTGTTCATAAGCAACGCAAACATCCAAGGGAAATTCTGACTGGTTTGTGAATTCCTCTGATTTCAGGTTGTAAGTTTATGTTAACTCTTACCTGAGGGCCTGTGCAAGAATTGGGTTAGAGGACTTTGTGAGTTAGTAAATGCCAAAAATATTGTGAGAAAAAATAGAGGAGAAATAACCCACTCAGTATTAGGAAATGAGGGCATGCTCCAGGGAACTATATATTTATTTGGTAGGATGTTCCGGACCTCTCATCCCCCTGAATTAAAAAAGAAAAACATGGAAGCTTGGGAATTGCCAAATAAGTTTGGGAAAGTTTCTGATCTTTCAGTGCTTCCAGGGTTATTGGTAATGAATTTGATGGCGTACGTGTTTCATTAAGAATCAAGGCATGTGCATCTCAGACATTTGAGCCAACAACAGAAACACACAACTACATTCCCAAGGTGCAGTGACTAATACTTCCAGTGAGATCTCAGCATTCCCTTTATAGATCAGGTGTTAATGTACACTGACATTCCAACTCGCAGCACAGAAAATTAATACCAATGTGGTAGGCTAAATAAAGTACAACTCTGGAGATTCAAATACTTTGGGATGAAGGGCAAGTATTTTAAATCTTTTTCTGGTAGTGTTCAGCCAAACCCTTTGATGCTAAAAATAAGAGATTAAAAACCTTCAGGAGATTTCAGTTAGTATATCCCCATATAGAGAGTACTGAAGTGAAACAGATTACTGCATTACAATAGCTGCATTACAAAAAAGTACCCATTAAAAATAGTTTGTGGACAGCAAGTTTGATTTCCTTTTTATCCGAAACAGTATGATTTCCCTTGTAGTATGTTTTCCCTGAGTCATGATGACACTTATTCTTGTTTGATCTTAGAAGTCTAAATTTGTAAGAGATATGAGATATAGTGCTAAAGAGTACTTGACAGCATGAGAAAGTGTATACTAGCCCATGGATTAGGCTGTACTATTACAGTGAAAATGCTGAAGTATTTGCTTTCATGGTGGTAGTCTACTTTATGAAAAGTTATCAGGGCTGCTGAGGTACTACCAGTCCTCCAGACATGCAAAACGGAAACATACCCCTGATCATGAAAACATGTAAATCAGAGTGGGAAACGAGTCTTTGGTCCACCAACCTGGAATATATTGAACATCATAGGATCATGGGAAAGTAGATCTGTAAGGGATCTCACAAGGTCATCTAGTCCAGCCTCCTCCTCAAGGTAGGATTATGCTTAACTAAATGCTTTAGCCTCACTGGACACTCGGTTGCTGACCTCAGGGTAGCTGTGCCTAGGCAGCAAATGTTTAAAAAACAATTTGAGTAGGAAATTGTGGAACAAAGGAACGTCTACAGCATGGATTGTGTAAATATGGTTTAGACGGGGATTATGGATTCTTACTCTATTACCTAGAGCATCTTTTGTGATCCCTTGGTTTCTATGGGTCTTCCAGTACTGCTTGTAGCGTCTTCCAGTACTGCCCCATTTTCCCTTCTCCTCTTTTCCCTCTTCCCCTTCCTTTCTACCTTTGTATTCAAATCACTCCCTACATTTTATACACTGCTCTTTGCAGGTCCTTTCACAGCATCTAATGAAGTGAGCTCCAGCTAATGAATGCTTGTGTGTGTGTGCATGTGTGTGCACGCATGCACGTGCTTACATAGTTTGGTTAATCTATAAAGTTCAAATCTATCTTGCCTTCTGCTTCATTTGAGACTAATATGCCTAACTGCAGCTCTCCTCATAAGTCTCCACATAGTTACAGAATATAATTAATAGAGGATTAATTACATTTGTTGCCCTACTCCCCACCCCCACTCCCAGAACCACTACAGTGGGGAAAACATCAGCTGGGAGCAGGGGCCCCTACCACTTGTTTCCCCACCACTTGTCCCTCCACTGATGCCTGCACCTCTGCTACCGGCACCCCCTGCCACCTACCCCTGAAACCTGTGGTCCTCCTGCATCCTCTTTCCCTTCTCACAGCATTCATGGCCCAGCCCACCCCCCCTGCAGCCTCTGCTTCCTGCCTGCTCCCCACAGCCTCTACCCTCTGCCACCACAGTCTCTTCTCCATGCAGCCTCTCCCTCTGTCTGCTCCTTGGAGCCTCTGCACCCCTCCCCCACAGGCAGGCATGGCTCTGGCTCAGACCCCATTCCCTTCTGGGCACAAAGTACATGCACAGTCTGGGCCCTGCCTGGCAAGACAGCAGTGTCCTGGAGCTTGCATGTGTTCTGTGCATGGGAGGAAAAGGAGCAGGAGTGAGAGCCATGCCTGCCAGTAAGCAGCGAAGGGGAAGAGGGTGGGGGAGAGGGAACAGAAGGAGGAAGGTCAGGCAGGTGCTGCAGCTCTGACTGCAGTTCAGGGCCAGAGTTGATGCTGCAGCAGCTACCTGTCCCCCTCCCCCTTGTATTTGAATTCAAGGTGAGGGTCTTCCCCCATGTTAAATGGAGGGGGAAAAAACATTTTGGATTTGAGTACATACAGTAGGTTGCCTGCAATTATTCTATCCTAAGTGCAGAACTTTGAGCTTGTCCTTGTTGGATCTCATCTGATTGTGGACCATTGATCCAGTCTATGTAGGTCATTCAGGATTCTAGCCCAGGCCTCCATACAGTTTGCAGTTACACCCTACTTGGTGTCATCTGCAAACTTGCTAAGTGTACGCTCAATCACATTATTCAAATCATTAATTAAAATGTTGAACAATACCAGGACAGACTCCTGGGGAAATTCACTTGATACCTCCTCCCAACATTCAGCTATTGATGACTACTCATTGAGTACCATGTTCCGGCTGATTATATAATCCATGTTACAGTACTTTCATCTAGTCTGTGTTTTATTAACTGTTGTGGGAAACAGTGTCAAATGTTTTTCTAAAGTCAAGGTATATCATTTCCTCTGCTCTCCCCGCATTGATAGAAACTATCACCTTATCCTAATAGGAAATCTTGTTGGTTAGGCATGGTTTACTCTTGGTGAATCAATGCTGGCTGTTCCTGATCCCCCTTGTTCTCCATTAGATCTTCACAATGGATTCCTTGAGGACCTGCTCATTGATCTTTTCAAGTATCAAGGTCAGACTGATTGCTGTGTAATTTCCTGGGTCCTTCTTCCTCCTTTTCTTAATGATGGGCACTATATTTGCTCTTTCCCCATCATCTGGGCACTTACCTGATCTCCATGAGTTCTCAAAGAGGATAACTAATGGCTCTGAAATTACCTCAGCCAAATCCTTCAGTACCCTAGGCCTTATGGGTTGCATCTACATGTGCAATGGGTGTATCTACATGAGACATTTATAGTGAAGCTGTCTAATTAGCTTCACAGTAAAGTCTTAAATAGTCTTAATGCACTTTAAGCTAATGCACATTAAATTCAGGCATGGTTAAATGCACATGTAGACACATACAACAGCTACACATATGCCCCTATTAGGCCACAGGATACTAATTAAGTCTGCCACAGCTTAGGACTTGTAAAGACAAGAACTGTCACGCAGTGGTGTTCTTTAGTGTGCAACAATACATGTGTAGATGCTGCTGGGGCTGCTGGGACATGAGGGTGCAGATATACTCACTTAGTGTGAAGCAGTAAACCCTGGAGCAGTTTGAGCTGGGGTAAACTACTCCCATTCTCAGCTTCTACATGTGTGTCCAGGACAGCAGCACTTTGAGCCAGGGTGGAGCAGGATCCCAGTGGGCTGGGCTGATCAGGCTAATTTATGCCTGCAGTCAGCGTCTACACATGTGTTTCAGTGCAATTAATTACTCCGCCGTAAGGTAATACTGCCAGAAATAGTACTATCTTATGACAGAGTTAATTAGTTTACTGTGCCCTAATACTGATGCACGTGTAGACAGTGATGCTTTACTGTGGAGTTAATTAGTCTACTCCACAGTGAAGCACATGTGTAGACGCACCCCTGGACACCTAGGGTAATAATACCTAGGGTGTATCCCATCTAGACCTGCCAACTTGAAAGCATGTAGCTTCTCTAAGTAATCCCTAACCTGTTCTTCCACTATTCTAGGTTGCGTGTCTTCTTTCCTATCTTTGCTGTCAACTACACTTGCCATCTGGCAGCTTATCTTATTTGCAAAAACTAAAGTAAAAAAACCCAAATGCATCAAATACTTCAGTCTTCTCTCCATCATCTGTAACTAGATTGCTTTCTCTATTCCATTAGGGACCTATGGAAGCTTTGGTTTTTCTCTTACTTTTGACATACTTGTAGGATCCCTTTTTATTGTTTTAATATCCCTTGCCAGTTGCAGCTCAAATTGTGCCTTGGACTCATTCACATTGGCTCGTGTTTTGTCAAAGCAGTTTAAATTTCTCAAGTGGCTTTTACTGTTTCCACTTGATGACTATTCCACAGTGTAATTGATTGAAATGGCCTATAGATTTTTCTGATATAGACTTACATTTTTCCGTTCCAATTATGTCTTTGTATCACCCTAAAAAATTCCCTTCTCTTTGACCTTTTATATACTGAGGGCCTCAGTTGTCCAAAATGAAATGAACTATTCCAGCTGAAGCTGCAGCAGACTTGGGTAGAGATGATCTATTACATTCTTTTGCCTTTGTATCTATAGCCTAAAATTACTCTGGTTGGTTTTACTAATATAGGACAGTGCAAATTCATATTAATTTCCTGTTTGCTATCACTCTGTTGTGCGTTTTTCTACTTCCCACTAATTGTAAATATTCCCCATCACCCCCAATGTAATAACTGGCATTATTACAGGTTGTGTCACACTTATTTCTGTTCCTGTTTCTAGTTTCCTTAGGTACCAAGTTGTTTTCTTACTGTTGTTTGCAACTCCTTCAAATTTCCCCGAATATTACTTTAAGGCACTTGGAATATCACTGTGGTATGTCAGCATCAGCATTATTTACCATTCAGTATACACCGTGGATATCGCTACCTAGCCCTTTATTTCAGCAAAACCAGTAATAAAAGAAGGTATATAAGACTGGATCGAGAATTGGCCTTGTAATATCTGGATAATTTTATTTAGTCTTTTGTCCAGTTTGGAGCCAAAAAACTAGTGTTACAGTCCCTGTCCAGTCATTCTTTATAAAACAATGCAGGTGGTATAGTCATGATTCCGATATCTTTTAGAAAGGCAGTTATTTATTCCATATATAAAAATATTGTCATGATGCCTGTAGTTGGTATGAGAGGGAATTAGTGTTTAGTGGACACTGGATATGCATGACGTTAGAAGAATTTGGGATGCAATTGTTTCCTGACAAAGGCATAACATCCAAATAAGGTGCTTATGGCAGAGCTCTCTCACCCTTCCCCTTGAGCAGCAAGTAGCAGGCACAGGTAATATGTTGAGTGTGAGGCATTCTGGGAACTGTAGTCTTCTAGAGTGGTAGTGGAGTTTGCTGCTGCTGGAGGAATTTTCACTTCAGTTTTTTATTGCCAAAGTCCACATCAGAAGTGGAAAAAAATGTTGATTTTGGAAACAAAAACATGGGGTCCATTCTTTCCCAAATAGTAGCAAACTCCACTTCTGCTCTACAATACTATGATTTCCAGAATGCATTGTCCTCCATAACGCACGTTTCCTCCACTGATGCAGTGTGTAGCCAGGAAGTGCAAGTTGAGCAGGGAAGAGGAGAGAGACCCCACTCCTTTCCTTAGGCAGTTCTTGGGGTACATACCCCACTCATCCAACCTATGTCATACTACTGTTGTTTGGATATAGTGATCCATTGGCTGACTGCCTCGAACTTGTTTGAAGCAGTCTGTTCCCAAGCAGTGTGGACACAGGAGGAAGCTGGCAACCTAAGTGGTCTGTGGCTCAGTGAGTTGGTTGCTGCTCTTGGGGTTGCGGGGAGGAGCATGCTCTGGGCCCTGGAGCCTGGACCTTTGCCTCCATATGGAAGAAACTTCCCCTTTGTTTTCTATCCATTTTACCTAATGAATATTAAATGTCAGGTGCAGTAACCCAACTTTAAGAGGAGGGCTAAACAAGAGACTTGATAATGCCCAAGTGAGGTTTGCTGGAAAGTCAGAGCACTGTAAGGTCAAACCTTTTTTCACTGAGAGTGGTCTAACACCTAAAGTTAGGACCCTGCCTTTCAGGAAATTATCTCATTTTACTTTTAGGGTTTCTAAATTATAGAAAAATTTCCCTGATCCTCATTTCTTCCATTCTTGTGGAATTATTTATTATTATGTTACTGTGGTGCTAAGAAGCTGCAGGCAGAGAACGAGAAGATCCCATGTTGTGTGGTGCCATAGATGCAAAGGAAAAAGGTGTTCCTTGCCACAAGGCACTTCCATCCTCTTAACCCTTATTCCTCAACTGAGTGCTATCATTTTATGACTGCTTCTGTTCTCAGTTACCGGGTTGTAACTCCAGTTTAATTCCACTAAAGTCAATGGACTTATTCCAAAGTGGCATCTATCAGAGCAGTTCAGGCAAAACAAGAGTGCTCCTTTTACCAAAGTTTCATCTCTTAACTTGGTGTACTGTTATTTCTACTCTCATCACAGCTGCAAACTTCTGAATACCAGCAGGTACATTTTATAGCAGATATTTTGTATTGGGGAATCTTGACTTTGGGTGCCAAAGCAATACTGCATAGATCTTTGATTGTTGAGATAAAAGTAAAGAATACAAAGACGACTTCATAGGGACAAAACTGATTGGGTTGAACTACTTTTTCTTACTCAAACTGTTGAACGGTTAGTTTTAAAAATGAATTATGGGATCACCTAAACGGACATGGAATAAAACACTCTTGTTATCCCAGCCTGTGCGGCAGAAACATTAGTTTAAATTGGGCATCTCATGCCCAGCAACTATCTATTGCTACTCAGTAGCCGGAGTTTATGTTCTGCGGGCAATTCTAAAAATTGGAGCCATTGCCATTCTGAATTAGAATGGAAATTTAAATATTTTAAATTTACTGTAGAATTAAAATTCACAAACGGTGTGTTTCAATGATGTTGAAACGCTTCAGTCAATATATTAATTAATATCACTTACCTTACAAATACAACATGAACATGTATCAAAATTACTGCATAGTATTTAATACAAAATAAATACAACACTAATGGCCATTAGTAAAATACTTTGTTTACTATAACATGAAAGTCTGCCCTGAATATATACCAGTGAGGCCATGTTACTGCCTAACACACTGCCTTCAGAACTCAGTCTGAAGCATGGGTTCTCCAGGGAACCCATGCTTCAGACTTTCATTTTCAAAAATATAGCTCAAAGGGTAACAAAGATGGCTATTCCACAATATGGATTGGGTTGGCAGAGGTAAGTCAGGGCACCCAGGAGATCTTTGGACTCAGTCTATCCCCTAGGCACCCTCTACTTGCAGTTTAAAGCAGCCACTCCAAGCAGACAGCAGTAGCAATACTGCAACTTTTTCTTCTCAGTAATATGTATTCCTGCACTACTTTATATGACTAATTAACACTTCTGCTTATGTCCCCCCTTGAATTTGGCTTCATAAGCTACAGCCGGGATCACTCTTATATTACCACTGTATTTCACCTTTTATGATATAACAAAACCATTATGTAAATATATGGGCTTTATAACAGTTCCTGAAAAATGCTTATTTTGTAAACTTTTTTGTCATACTAAAATGTGCTAATAAAATGCTACCTTCTTAATTTAACAACATATAAGAGATATTAATAGTTGTCGGGACACTTCTATTTTTTTCTAATTTTAAGGCCCTTTGAACACAATCATTTTACTAAATGAACATAGGTGGCAGACAGAAATATCTTCTTGTAGGAGCGTGTCACATTATTGGAAGTGAATTGTTGTAGGGATTCTCATTCCCATTGCAATATTCCTATGACTGTTACACCAATTCCTGAGTCAATTGAAACAATATTAGTAAATGTGACCAGTCTTTGTTGCTTACATAGAAAAGCTGTGCAAAGTTCAGTAATAAATCCTGACACTAGCAAAAACTTGTCTAGGCTCTTTTTTTTGTTGTGTGTTTTTTTTTTTGTTTGTTTGTTTTTATTTTGTTTTTTGTTTCACACCAAATTCTAGTTTCTCACCTGGTGTAAATAGGTTCATCACCTGGCACTACTGTGAGGGAGCTGTAAAAATTTAGATCAGGTGAAGGCCTGGATGTTTCAAATAACACAAATAGTGGATCTGACTTCCAAGATGCAACTAGATATTTGTAGATAGGAAATAATGACATATATTTTCCATAAATAATGGTTTGAATTTTTAATTGAATAAACCAATTTCTATGCATCCTATCTGCAGATGTGAAGCTGTTGAAGTTGTTTACTTCATTGATAGTCCATCTAAATACAAGTTTGAAATCTCATGTTGATGGACTTGGTATCTCAGTAACTCTCAGGCCATTTTACAATGTATTAAAATTGCCATTTGTAAATGTTCCTTCAATAAGTTGAGAGTAAGGGATTTCATTATCACTAGGATGTCTGTCTCGCAGGAAAGGTCGAAGTTCAAGAGAAAAAATATTCATATTTTGCTATTACAAATGTGCATGCTTTAAATATAAAACTCAGTATGGCATTGTGTGAAGTTCACATCTTCCTCCGCTTACACTAGTTATATTTAACTGATCAGTTACTCTTTATTTTGCTGGCCTACTTTTTCTAGAATAACTTTTCTGATTTACTGGTTACTATTGGACTGGATTTCAATGATTTCAGTGGACTTACTACAGAGCTATGCCAGTGTGAGTGAAAGCAAAATGTGGCCTATTGTGCTTGAACAGGGTGCATCTACATGTGGCCCTATGGCACCGTTATTACCATCATCGTTTAGTACTGCCTTTAGGAAGTACTAAATGATGGTGCAGTAACAACCATTACTGTGCTGCACTGGCGGCACACGGTTATTTTTAGCTGCTACATCACTGTAGTGACATGCTATAGTGAGGAAGTGCATTGCTATGGTGACATAGCTGAGGCGTCACGGTATGTGCGTGCCGACGCTACATCGCTGCATTGCAATGGTGACACAGTGTCTTGTGTAAAAAGGGGCCACAGAGAACTAAGCAGTTGTCCTAAAAGCTACTTAGAACACAAGACAACACAACTTGGTCTTTATCTATAACCATTTTATTTATCTGGATTTGAAAAAAAATTGTAGTATTACCTGTAAATCTGGAATCACAGATTCATCTGCTTTCTAGAAAATATTTATCGTGCAGAGAGAAGATGCTAAAGTAAGTTGCTACGAAATTCTTTAAAATATAATACAAAATTATATAGTACACAAAAACACTTCAGAAGTAGAGTTGAAAAGCCCTAAAGTGGCAAGTGGACAGAGTCTCAATTTATGAAAATTGTTTAGCACAGTTGAAGTCAGGGAGTTATGACAGTCTGTATCAGCTAAGGATACCACCTGAACTCTGACAGATGGAAGATAAAGTTATAAAGGAAGCATGTCCTTTAATTGAATCTGTGCTTTGGACCAAAATCTAGGTAGCATGTCAGCCCTCCAGCACCACCTTCTGTTTCTTTGGGACCAGATCCTGTCATCTTTGCTGTCACAGAGTGATGCTTTGTTTCATGAGCAATGTCTTGACTTCAAAGCCTGTACATGATACACTAATAATGGGTAAGCTTTTGCTATCTTGGCTTATGGTTTTTACTTTTTTTGAATTTCTCTTCATCCCTTTTATATTGTTTTTATTGAACTAAATAAAACAAGTTCTGAGAGCTCAGAGCAAGATGAAATATATGGCTTTTGCACGGTAAAAGGTCAAGATGTTGTCCTGTAATTGAACTATTTGATCTCAATGAATGTCTTCTTATTTATTCTCTTTCTTCTTCTTTTCTAACAGTCTAGATATTGATACCCATACAAATATATAATCAGAAATCCCAGCCATGTATCTTTTTCTGGCATGACTATATTTACAGCAGCATTGAGTAGAGAAAACGAAAACATGAATCAGTAACCAATTAGAGTGGCTGAAATGTCCCAAGGGCATGGACTGGGCAACCATTACATGCCCAGGAATCTGTCAAGGTAGCCTTTTTTAAAAAGAAACTTGCTTAACAATTGCTTAGTGATGCAGATACAAGCCTCTGCTCATTAAGGTTCTAGATTTATCAGCTACTTGAGGTTTTAACTTATTTTAGTTACCTCTAGTTAGAATCATGTCTGAGCATTATTTCAGCATACACCAAAATAAACTCAGTAGGCCTGATTCTGATGTTACTGATGCAAGACTAAATAAGTTTAAATTCAGTTAAAAGCAATAGGCCTCATTCCTCTTTCTCTTGCATCAGTTTTACAGTAACCTAACCCCTGTAGGACTGATTTTCCTCTCATTTATGCTGTTAGGAATCAGGAATTCTACTGAGGGTAACACAGTTAATGAAATAGAAGAAGACTACTCAGCTCCCAAATATTCCTATAGTAAAGGAAAAAGTGAATTGGCAAACAACCTGAACATTATGAATTAATATATCTCTAAGCAAGGACAGTTCTTTGCATTGGCAAATTTGGCTCTAATTTTAGAACCATGTAGGAGGAAGAGGGGAAAAAAAATCCTGTGTCAACTATTTAATATACGTTTCATTTATCCTATGGATTTTCTTCAAATATTTTTTGTGTAGCCTATAATATGTATCCAAGTTTTAAAAAATCAAAACCCTATCAGCTTTGCTTGAAGATGCTTGTACAATATTTTAGGAAGGAAACTGCTTGAAGAAAGTACATAAAATGGTTTGAGAAATTCACTGGTCATCTGAACCTTTATTTTTATATTCCATTTTGGCTATAATCATAAATCAAAGAGGCATGGTGTTTTCTGTGCTGCGATTGAAAGTATTTGCCAATACCAAACACTGTCTCAAAGAACTGTTATACCTATGTTTGCTTAGAGATTGAAATCTAAAGATCTTTATGGAACAGAACAAGGATCTTTTCCCTTTGATTTGTGGCTTTTGACCCATAATGTTCTTTAATGATTTTAACATGCCATTATCAGTCCTACCATGAAGAATAAAAAAGAAGGCTCTTGTTTAGAGGTGGAGATGCTTTTAATGTTATCCCTAAGGCAATCTACATAATAGCAATTTCATGTACTTGTCAAGGCTCACAAGTGTGGGTAAAGCAAACTTTGCTTAGCTTAGCTCTCATTATTTTTGCTTGTGCAATAGCAAAAGCTACAGTTAAGATTACATCAGGATTCATATTACCTTGTTTTAACATGTGCGTAACCTTCAGGGGGGAAAATCCTTTTGTTTCTGGTTAGTGATTTAAAAAAAATATATATTTATAATTTTGGGCTTCTTGTATACTGCAACCGTGCCATTGGAGGAGGCTCCAGTAGGAGAAGGGGAAAATAGTCCGGAGAACCCTAGGAAGGGACAAAGTGGTGTTTGGAAAGGTTTTGGAGAAATGGAAGAGGGGCTGTTTAAAGGAACAGGACTTGTAGGGAAGAGTGAGAGGGTGGGAGTAGGAGAGAGTGAAATGAGAAAGAGGGAAATGATGGAGCTTGGAGGACAGGTGGGAGAGAAGGGGATAAAAGGTGTCGAGAGCTGGAAGAAGAGAAGGAAGGACAGTGTGAGAAGGTTTCATAGAATCCTAGAAGTAGGGTCAGAAGGGACCTTGTAGATCTTCAGGTCCTACCCCCTGCCTGGGCAGGAAGAAAACTGGGCTCAAATGACCTCAGTCAGGTAGGCATCAAGCCGCTTCTTAAAGACCCCCAGGGTAGGAGCCAGCACCACTTCCCTTGGAAGTTGGTTCCAGATCCTAGCCACCCTAACTGTGAAGTAGTTTTTACGGATGTCTAATCTAGACCTACTCTCCAACAACTTGTGGCTGTTATTCCTTGTTATGCTAGGGGAAACAAGGTCTGGTTTCCTTGTTTCCCTTCTGGTCCCCTCTAGTGAGTTTATAGACAGTCACCAGGTCCCCCTCAGCCTTCTCTTGTGAAGGCTGAACAGGTTCAGGTCCCGTAGCCTCTCATTGTAGGGTCTGCCCTGCAGTCCCCAGATCATGCTTTCATGAGAAGGATAAAACAATACAGGATGTTGTGGAGAATTCAAAGTACCTGAAATAAACAATGAAATGTATAGGTGAATTGTGTCCAGTTTATGATAGCAGAGAGACTGTTTTTTACATAGCTTACATGTGACTATTTTATGCGCTTTATCTCAGTAGAGATTTTAGAACCAAACTCTAAACGGCAACGGAGTTTTGAGTGGATTCAAGATTCACGAAATTCTAATAACCTACAGTTGCAAAAAGTATGGGCTGGGTTTCCTGAAAAATATTTCCATGGCCTTCAGATGGCCCCATATTCCTCCTATGTGACTCCCTGCCTCAGACGCAATCCAGGAATCTTGTAGCTATCTTTGTCTTAAGAAGCTTTCTTGTTCTCTTTCAGAACCTGTGCCTAAGTTGAATTTTTTTTTATATTCAAAAAACTTGATTAACCTTCTTTCTTCATTACTTATGTGTAAAAGTTTTCCCTTTCATGGGGAAATTCAGAAGAATCTAACAGACAACACTGGAAAAGGTTGCAAAGCCTAACAGCAGTAAAAAGAGGGAGAGAGAGAGATACAGTTTTACTTCTGTAAGGTAAACAAGCAGGTAACAAACATATGATGTATATTATATAAATGTATTAGATTTATTTACAGTACATGTACCCTAGGTAAATGTTTACAATTCATTTCAAAATGCATGAAATGTCAACCAGGCTGACATGCAACCAGCTCAAGGAAAGAGTCCGAGTCTTCCCTGTCGTACATGGGGATCATGAATACTAGTTCAATGAAGTAATTGGAGTTCTACAGCACCTAACAACATAAGGTTCTGATCCATGATCAGGGTCCCAGATGTTACAATACTATAATGTTAAATATAAATAACAATGTAATACACCACTGGAAGCCAGTGTAAAACAGAGGAGGATCAATCAAGCTAATTTAATATTTCTATATATTTTATCCTAGGCAGAGGTCAACAAGGAGAAATGCAAAGTGCTGCACCTAGGGAGGAAAAATGTCCAGCACACCTACAGCCTAGGGAATGACCTGCTGGGTGGCACAGAGGTGGAAAGGGATCTTGGAGTCCTAGTGGACTCCAAGATGAACATGAGCCGGCAGTGTGACGAAGCCATCAGAAAAGCCAATGGCACTTTATCGTGCATCAGCAGATGCATGATGAATAGGTCCAGGGAGGTGATACTTCCCCTCTATAGGGTGTTGGTCAGACCGCAGTTGGAGTACTACGTGCAATTCTGGGCGCCACACTTCAAGAAGGATTCGGATAACCTGGAGAGGGTCCAGAGAAGGGCAACTCGTATGGTCAAGGGCCTGCAGACCAAGCCCTACGATGAGAGACTAGAGAAACCGGACCTTTTCAGCCTCCGCAAGAGAAGGTTGAGAGGCGACCTTGTGGCTGCCTATAAGTTCATCACGGGGGCACAGAAGGGAATTGGTGAGGATTTATTCACCAAGGCGCCCCCGGGGGTTACAAGAAACAATGGCCACAAGCTAGCAGAGAGCAGATTTAGACTGGACATTAGGAAGAACTTCTTCACAGTTCGAGTGGCCAAGGTCTGGAACAGGCTCCCAAGGGAGGTGGTGCTCTCCCCTACCCTGGGGGTCTTCAAGAGGAGGTTAGACGAGTATCTAGCTGGGGTCATCTAGACCCAGCACTCTTTCCTGCTTATGCAGGGGGTCGGACTTGATATCTATTGAGGTCCCTTCCGACCCTAACATCTATGAATCTATGAATCTATGAATATGTTGGACTTGATAAACAATCGGCTTTAAATTGAATTGGTTCTTTTGTTTAGAATAGAACACTGCCAGAATGTCTCTTTTATTATCCTCACAAATACCAATCTAATTGTTCTTAATGTATGTACAGTATTTACCTGAATCCAAGAGGATTTTGAATTTAAGATGACCCCCTCAATAACTAAATTTAGACAGAAAATTTGTTATAATTTTCCATGTGCAGAATCTAATTTTTGGAGGGTCATTTTAAATTCATCTCCCCAGTGCTGTGGTGGGAAAGCAGTGGCAGGGGAGAAGTGGTGGGGAAAGGAAGGGAAGGAGACAAATGGCGGGAGGATAGAAGGTGGGTAAGCAAGTGGTTTAGGGACTGGATAACCTGACCTCTATCCCTTGCTCCCAGGTGCTTGGGCCTCCATGTCATCTGCCCCTCCAACATTTGCCTCCCTATCTGCTCCAGTTTGACATTTGTCTCCCTCTTCTGCTGCTGTCCCCATATCATGTAGGTACAGGGGAAGCCCATAGCCACTCCTACTCCATGTAACAGAGACCAGCTATGTAGAGGGAGCCTGGTTCAACCAGGGGCAGCAGCATCCAGATTCCTCTTTCCAGTGTCTGCTCTCTGACTGTTAGGGAGAAAGTGGAAGAGGAGCTGGATAGGGAGCAGACACTGGAAGTGGAAACCTGAATGCTGCTGATCCTGTGTCTGGCTGAGCTGGTTTTCCCATACCACCACTCCCCACAGCTCCCAGCTACAGCAGTTTGATACTTGATTCTAAGATGAGGCTTTGCTTTCTCTATGTTGAAAAAACTCATCTTGGAATCAAGTAAATATGGTAGTTTTATCATTGTCATGCTTTATTCAGCTACCATTTTGCCTTCTGGGACATTGCTGCTATCTTCCTCTTTTATGATACTTTGGGTCCTATCTTCAGAATATAGCTTCCATCTGTGTAGATGCAATTACCTGAATTCACAATTTTTTGTCACTTTGAGTTTATCCTGATCTCATTTGAAACATATTAGTCCTTGAATAGAGGTGCATATAAATAGTATTCAAGCAATCCATGCTTGTAAGCATCCTAACTCAAAAGACTAACACCTTTTCCCATTGGATGTCTCTTCCTTAAAAAATTACCTCTAAATAGAAAGACTAAGACATGTAATTAATAAAATATCTGATAGCATAAACCCATTAACCTCCCTAAAAAGGGGAAACCCTCCCACAAGTAACAGTATCATGTCACAGAAATATGTAAACATTGTGCATGAACTAATTTGTGCCTAAAAAACGGTATGTGAAGAATTGAAGAAAGATTGGTTAACTCAGCTTTAAAAAACAGTTTCTATGCAGTAGGTAAGGTAGCTTTTATAGTCCTGCCTTGCATTTATTTTTTTATGATTCAGACATCTGACCTATTTAATTATACTCTTTACGGCCCTAAATTTGCATTTTGCCTCTTGGGCTTTTCTTTTGTTCTTTGTTCTTTTTGTCCTTAAGAAGGCAATCAAATCTACCCCTCTAACACAGTTTATTGTTTCCAAAAAACATGCACATAAAAATATAGCGGAATTTGTGTGCAAGTATCTTCTTGAACTGGGCAAACAATGAGTCAAGTGAAGTGAACAGAAAGCTGTGGCCAAATAAAATGAATTACAAGAGTTAGAAATTACATAAAAGCACAGAATTAGTCAGGTTACAAAAAGAAAAATATAAACATTGCATGCAAAAATACAACCACCAAGAATGATGTCCTAGATTAGAGCATATCACTAGCCACTGTAAAGACCTAGATAGTTAATGCTTCATACAGATATTGTGCTTGCCTTGGAAAATGAGTATGGAAATCAAAATGTTGGATAGGATCAGTGGCATAAAACTAGTGCTGCATGGTTGCTCAGACAGAAGAAAAACAAAAGTTTAAACTATTGTATACTTTATCTTAATCAAGTATAAAACAATAATTATAGGCCTCTATTCTGTCTTCAGCTATACCACTGTAAATTAGGAACTACTCCACTAAAGTCAAAGCCTATTGTAAATGAGAATGGGATCTGGCTCAAATTACCAAGTATAACTACATAAGTGAAGATGTGCTAATAGCACTAAAAGAGTCCACTAACCGGCTGTGACTCATCCAGTTTTCTCACACATTCTGGGTTACATCATCTTACTAATATAAGAGCAAATTCATATAGGTAAAATTATGATTTTGAAGGAAGTGTGGCACTCTGAATTTCCCCAAATGTAAAACTATTTCAGGAACATTTGTTCGTCTTAACAGCTGTTTACTGTTCAACTGTGAAAAATATAATGAATATTCAGTTTCATTAGCTCATGAAAGGTTTGGGCTTATATTGTATATAAAATGATGGCTGTAATTGTGACTTTAGCTTCCCACCCCCTCGATGGGTTTGCAGGCCTCTCACCAAATAAAAAGAAATTACTAAGATGATTCAAGGTGATATTATGTTATAAATAATATGCCTGATAACAAAATAGTGAAGAAAGAAGAATGAATGGCTGAAAATCAACAGCTACACGTGCATTTGATTCAATACCAGTTGACTCATGAGTAAATTACTTGTGAGTAAACAGTAGTGGGCAAGCATCTACACGTGCAGGGAAGTGGGAACAGATTTGCTGCCAATCTGCTCCCACTTTCTGGGGCCCTGCAGTGGTCCCCAGCTGCCACCAGGGGAAGCCCCAGGCTCCAGGTGCGACTGTCAGCAATTGACAACCCTCTTCAAAATCCAGCCCCAATTGTTGCTCTCTGGCCAGGCACTTCCTTGGCCAGGAGCAGCATGTACAGGCCAGGGACAACATGTGGCAGCACTCTTCTTCTTGCCTGATCCTCCCCATGCTATGGCTGCTCCAGCCCCTGCCCCTAGAAGTGACAAACAGGCCCCTGCACTCCTGCTGGCCACTGCGTTGGTGTTTAGCTAAAGGAGAAGTCATAGCATTCCAGGAGGAATTCAGTGCAGTACTATATTGCTGAACTGCCTTCTTTTTTCATGGAGTAGGTGTGAAATCTTTAGATGTCTTAGAGGGCTTGTCTACACTGAATTCACAGAAGTGACTGGTGTGGTGAAGATGAGCTAGCTAATTTACATGCTCATGCATAAGTACTGGTAGTAGTGTAGCTGCAGCAGCACAAACCTTACTGTGTGTTAATTTACAGTGCTTTATATTTGTATTACTACAGTTACTAGACAGGATTCTCGCAGACAACTGGAACATCTAATGCAACCTGTCAAGGAAGATGTCCCAATGGTGGTTGCTACACTGTTTGTTATATGGCAATTCATCCTCATTGGGTTGTAGGTAGTTGCCTCCTGGCTGTGTCATCTTTGTAAGGGTGCAAAATAAAGAGGTTCTTATCACATATTATGTTATTTGTAGGTAATGTCTTCTCATTTCAGGGTTCCGATAAACTGCAGCTTTATGGTGTAAAAAAGCAAAAACCCACACAATACAGGCAAGTTGAGAAATAACACGTTATATTCATGACTGTCTTTGCAATTTTTAATTGTTAACCTTGCTTCAGAAGTTACAACAGAGAACGGTTCAGATTATTTCTGAATTTATATAGCTTTGCATTTACTTTGTTTTATAAAGGTACCAGAAAGCATCACTGGCAGCTATGGCTGGTTCATCCCAACATAAGGAGATTCACCAACATTATCCAGACCCCATTATATGTGGCTAGAGGAAGGTTGGTATGGTTAAGGCTTTTCTTGCCTGTTGTGCCAAACTTGGCCAATTGATATATTGATGTACGATATAAGTTTAAAAGCCCCTAGATTGCTCTAGGTTTTGCCAATGGGTTGACTCGGTGTAGAGCCAAACCAGGATCAAGGGGTTACCTTTGCACATTCTTGTTCTGGGCTGTTTGGTGTTCCACCTTGGTTACATCAGAGGATGTGGGCCAAACAAGCCAAATTGCTTAAAGGAACATTTCTTTACTTGACTGTAGAAACCTGTAATGTATTTGGTGAAGAGATATAAATTTGTGCTCTACAGCAGTTTTACCATAGCATGGATAGAAGAATTCTGTACACTTTAGGTAATTGGCTTAACGTCTGTAACACAGACAGAAAGAGATTAATGCAATATATTATATAATGGATTATATGAATGTCATAGAAGTAATAAACTAATGCTTAACTATATTTATATTCTAAATCTGAGATATTACAGATGCTTTATATTGTTAATGTTAAATTAATTTCTTTACTATACTCTAGCTTGCTTTACGCTGAACCCTGCTCTTCCCTTGTCTGACTGATGAAAGATACCATGATTAATTACACTAATTTTCTTTCATAAAGTCTTAATTTTTATGCTTTAAAATGTAAAGGTTGTCACCTCCCAACTGACAAGCATCCAATTAATAGCTATATCTGGGAACAAGCATTGGCTGTAATAATCCTTAACTTGTCATGAAGTGAAAATCAGAGCAATATGAACATTTTTATTATTTTTTAAGTGCAAATAAGAAAAGAGGTCTGGTTCTCTTGAAATTATATGAATTCTAACATTCAGCATTCTTTGAACAACATTATTTAATTAAAAGGTAGACCATTAAGGATCTGGATTTAGGTGATGGTGCGAAGCTTGGATTCAAGGATGAAATGGAAAAAAAGAGTAACTGAATGAGCAACATAGTTGGAAGTGTCTCAGCTACTGAAGTGACATTTTGTATGAAAATTATGGAAATATCAGAATGACTACTTTTATGGGAATTTTGATAAGCTGGCCCATCTTCAAGCTGAGTAAAGAAAACAAATTGTGGATATAACACAGAAACCACACAATACTTGAATATGAGAGTTGGGCTTTGCACCCCAAACATACAAAAAAATACAGGAGAGTTTATATTTGAAATTCTACTTACAATGAATATGTTAGTGTTTACATTTGAAAATTTGCATGTATTGTCTAGATTTTCATTTATCTTACAACATTTTTACATCTCTGCAAAATGCATTCTAGTACACTAAAAGCTCTGTTATCTGGCATCCTCTGGGAATGGGGGATGCCGGTTAATCAAATATTCCTGCTAATCAAATGTGCACCATCTGGTGCACTCCCCGCTGCTTTGCCCTGGGCCGTGGGCTGAAGAAGTGGCAAAGAAAAACTGCTCATGGCAGTGAAAACCAGAAGTGCTACTTCCAGTTTCATTTTTGCCACATTCCTCGGATGCTGGTTAATAGAGTATTTTGGCTAATAAAGTGCCGGTTAACACAGCTTTTGCTGTATATTTATTCCGATATATTCCAAATATATGGCAGGAAAATGAGACCCTGTGGGCATATCGACATGTGCAATTAATGCGCATGAATAAACTTCGAAGCTTATTGGTTTGGAGGTTATTACTCACAGGAGTGCCATTTGAACATGCGCCCAGGAGCAATAAATTCTGCAGCAATAATCTCCAGAGTTTAGTCATATGCAGCATGTTCAGCCAGGTTGGAGCATCCCAATAGATATTTCTTTCAAGCAGAGGTGTGTCTTTAAATTTTGGCACCTGAGGTGGCACATAGGGAAGCACTTATCTAATTGCACTGGCTGTGGTGGCAGCAATGACACAGGCTATAGTGGTGCAAGTTGCCCCAAATTGGTACCTGGAGCTGGTGCCCCAACCTTCCACCTCAAGTTATACTAGTGCTTTCAAGTCAATAACACCAGCACGTTGTAGACCAATTTACAAATTTCACACTTAGAATACTGAGGGTGAACGTACAGCTAAAACTAAGTCTGTGAGGTAGCGGTCTAAAATAATTATACACACATCATGATATGGAATTGTTGGACAGGTATTTTAAGATACAGGACATACAAATGTCTTGTGTGTATGTATGTCTGTGTGTATAAATGTGCTACCATAACAGACAGTTGGCAGAAGTAGATTTAGAATGGCCACTAATTTAAGATTGAAGCCAATCCCATTTGTTTTTGTTTTTGAACAACTAGAAGGAAACATTTATATAACAATTAGAGAATCTTGTTGGTCTCATTTCAATCCATTACATTTCCAGAGAATTTTTTTTATAGCAGCTTGACAAATCTGGCAAAATTTTAGCCTACTTAGTGTTCTGCAGTTGTATTCATGTGTAATATGTATGTGTACATCTATATTTTTATCTTAAGCTGTGTGAACATAGACAGGGAGTGGCTGCCTATAAATTCATCATGGGGGTGCAGAAGGGAATTGGTGAGGCTCTACTCACCAAGGTGCCCCTGGGGGTTACAAGAAATAATGGCCATAAGCTAGCAGAGAGCAGATTTAGACTAGACATTACGAACAACTTCTTCACAGTTAGAGTGGCCAAAGTCTGGAATGGGCTCCCAAGGGAGGTGGCGCTCTCCCCTACCCTGGGGGTCTTCAAAAGGAGGTTAGATAGGCATCTGGCTGGAGTCATCTGAACCCGGCACTCTTTCCTGCCTATGCAGGGGGTCGGACTTGATGATCTATTGAGGTCCCTTCTGACCCTAACATCTATGAAAATCTATGAATCTATGTGCAGCCATTTGCTGATTATGGGAACTCTATGGGAGGGGGAACCGTGAGGGGGTAGGCTATCCATCCAGGGGTGGTGGTGTTGTGGGGTTAATATAGCTCAGTCAGAGCCTGGGAGGAGCAGGGGGGTAGGAAATGCATAGTCCTGGGACTGGGGCAAACAACTGGGCTTTCCTGGCCATGGAGCTATGCTCCAAATGCGCATAGACATTTGATAGATCTGGTTAACCCATTTCCGATTTAAGTTAATTCACCTTCTCAGGTGAGCTAACTTAAATGTGCCTACTGTTTTATGCCTAATTTAACCCTCTTGAACATCTGTGCAGATGAACATTTAGTGGCACCCTAGTGTAGGGTAATGCTTATAGGTACCCCCGGTGAAGATAAGTGTACCCCTCAGTTAATAAGCAAACTAACTTTCTGAAAAATGAAAATTATGAGTTTAAGTGAAATTTACTAAAAATTAAGACAGCACTGAATTAAAAAAAAAACAAAAACCTTCTTAAGAAGTGGTATTTTGTGGTCTTGCTTTGGGCTTCCTGCTATCCTTTAAAAAAGGTATATGTGGTATACAACTGTATTGTAAAAGGACAGAGGTTTCATAATGCAATTATATCAAATAATATAATTTACACAGATGAGATACCAGATGAAAATTTGATTAATTTGCCTTTAAAAAATTGTGAGACAGAAAGTTTATTAAGAGTACAGCCACAACACACTGTCCTCCACAAGGCTGTGTGGAATCAAAATCTCCCTTGCTGTTAGCATCAGGATATTAGAGATATATGAAAATACCAAACCAAACAGAAAATGTTGAAAAGCTAGCAGATGAAGAATTCAGTTGACACTTGTCATGCAATATGACCTACCTGCAGTATTTGAAAACGGGAAATGAGCAGTTACCAGATATCTGCCAGAAGTAGTGTGTGTGATTACAGAAGGGAATAGTGTTACTTTTTTTGGGTAGCTTTGCTTCTTCACCATGTCTTTGAGGCAAAGACTTTTGAAAAGAGGTGACTGGAGATATGTCCCAGCAGACAGATAAAAAGCAAAATGTTGAGCTCTTAGCTGCAGCACATTGGTGAATTCTGTGACAAAAAGTCTAAATCTTATGGCATCCTGGGAAAAAGCAAGTTACAGAGAATGGAAATGTGAAGTTCTCAGAACCTTGACTGAAATAAATAAGCTGGTCACCATTTCAAAAGTTACTGTTTCAGGCTCCCTGTGAACAAAAACAGATGTGACTGCTTTGACTTATAGTATTTGAAGTTTTATCACCAAACATTAGTGCTAGAAACATATTTTTTAATCAATAGGTCAAGTTCTGAAGTATGTTTCTGCTGCAAGGGTATGAAATCTATGGCATATTCCCCAACTGCAGAATTGCAGTATGCTGCGAATATTGTGAGTTTACTATAATGCTGAAGCAGAGATTGAAAAAGTCCAGAGATGGAGGAAAGTCTTCAATCAAATATAGATAAAATTGCATTCCATATTTTTTACAAGACATAAAAGCAATACTATGGCATTTAGCTATTAAAAGAAAGGAGTTAGATGGGAGTTGACTAGGGTGGGAATAATGAAAACTAATAGAGCTTACATTTTTAACCTTCTGTCATAATATCAGAACAAGGAGATTCTCAATTAAATTATGGAGCATTAGCTTTAGCACCAATAAAGGAAAGATAAAGTTAAACAGTATATATTCAACCTGTGGATTTCTCTGCCAAATGAGGTCATAGGCTCAACCACTGTGGCTGGTATTTGAAGTGCTAGATAATTTTATGATTACTAGCGATATTTTTAGTTTTGTTAGCTAAGATAAGGATAAGGGTAATCAAATTTCATGCTTCAGGACACAAGTTGATTACCAAAATGGTGAAGAAGGGTTTATTCCTCTGTTTGTAGCATTATACAATTAACAAGGTGGATGAATGATGGGGGGTTTTTTTAATCCTTCAGAAGCATTAAATATGTATTGCGGGATGAAAAAAATACTGAATAAGATGGACTAGTATCTATATCCAGTTTAGAGAAAATTAGAATGTTTTACTCTTTTTTCATGTCACATGACCTGATTTACATTTCATTTATTTTAGATGCACAGGTATATACATACATAACTCAGTTGACATTAGTAGAGGTCATTCTTAATTTACATGGTGTAAGTTAATTGTCCTTAAGTTTGCATGCTTCACTAACTTGGCAGAAATTATAAAGATACACATATCCTGTAGGGCTGTGTGAAGCTTTGGGTGGTGATTCAATTCATGAGGGGGAACTGGAGGAGGGCGGAGGGGACCATGGGGAGACCCCTGCCAGGCCCCATCCCCTGCCTTCTCCCCCAGCCCCTCCACCTTGGCTGCCCCACCAGGCCCAGCTCCCAGTGCTTTAAAAAAAGCCCTACTCACTGGGTGCTGCTGGGTGGGGGGATGATCCCCACTGCCCCACACTGCATGGGGGGTTCTGCCACGAGCCCTCTGACCCCCCTGTCCCAGCCCCCCTCCCCCATGGCTGGCTACCTGCCCCAGCTCCTTCTCTTTAAGGAAAAAAAAAATTCCACTGAGAAAAACCCCAGGACTCAGCAGCTCCTGCAGCAGCCTCAGGGCTTTGTGGGGCTTGAGCAGAGCCCCCCATGTGGTGCAGAGCAGCGGGGTGGCAGCAGAGATCGCCTCCTGCTAGGCAGGAATGGCGAGTCCCAGGGTTTTTCTCATTTTTTTTCCTTAAAGGGCCAGATCTGAAGTGGGTGGGGCAGTCATGGGGGGCCTGGGACAGCAGGGGTAGGTCGGAGGGCTTGAGCAGAGCCCCCCATGCAGTGTGGGGCAGTGGGGATTGCCCCCGCCACTTGGCAGCACCCACTGACTCGAGACTTTTTCTTCCTAAAGTAGGCCGGGCAGCCATTGCCGGGCTTGGAGAGGAAGCGGGGGATGGGACTGGCTGATAAGGACATTCAGAAATGTGGCAGCAACCAAATCTTCGAATCAGATTCGACTGAATCTATTTGGGACAGTGATTCGAATCACCGAATTAAATCACTGTTCCCCGAATCAGCTGAATCCAAATCCAAAGTGAATACTAGCCACTTTGCACTGGCCTAATAGCCAGCAAAACATAACCTGTACACCAATGAAAACAACATAAGTGCATACATCAAGACATGGGCTTCCCAACAAGGCCAAACATGCCATATCATTATAATAAAACTCAAGAAAACATTTATGATACACTGAAGTCCCAAAGCATAACAGGATTTGTGACACAAATGATCTTGCCTGTTTTTATTTTTAATTTTTATCCCATAAAATGTGCCAGTTTTGACATTCTTAAAGAATGAAGGCCCCTATCTGCAGACAAGCAAGGAAGGAAGTTTTCCAACAAAGTCCAATAAAAAGCAACCTAGTCCGCACATTTGGTTCCTGCCCATTATAATGAGTCTCAGCAAGGAAATCAACTAATACCAGTAAAGATATGGGTTGAATTCTTCTCCCATATGTGTTGGTATGAATTATACACAACTCTGTTCAAATCAGTTTGATTATATCATTATCAGACTGGTGCAAGAAAAAGGAGAAGCAGTAGTTTTTATAGTCTGGACTTCTGACCAAAGTGTGGGAATTTGACCAGTGCCTCAAATCATAGCTCCATATTATGGTTAATATACTGAGTTGGGTTTGCTTACACTTGGAAACCAAAAGATGAAAAGCTCTACTTTACATTAACATTAACCTAATGCAGTTAGGACCACATCCAAGTTGTTCTGATAGGATGGAAACAGACATCACCTTTGTGCTTCCATAACAATTTTATGGCAGCACAAAGTTAAAGCAAACAGATGTCCATACCTTCTGTTGTACCCCAAATACTTAAAGTTGTGGCTGTAACAAAAGGTAACAATAAATTGGGCCATCTTATTGTGACCATAACAATTTGTTTATGGCTGCAGAGCACAGGCAGCCGGCAACTGCCCTAGAGACCATGCAGGCTTGAGGCACCTGGTCCTGCGTGCCCCAGGAATTACTGGGCTGAATCAGGTCCTTCAAGCCTTGCAAGCACCTGCTTCACTGCCCTTACTTACCCAGACATGTCCCAAGGACCTCAGGGGATATGTCTGGATAAGTAGGGAAAGGTGAGGTTTTCTGCTTACCCAGATGCATCCCTGGGGTATCTGGGGTATATTTGGGTTGGCAGGGAAATTAATGGCTTTTCTCTGACATGGGCAAGTGAGGGTTTCCAGCTTTCAGACATATACTCTGTGTTGGGGTGCAGTAGTGATATGTGCACTAGGGGAATCCTTTTGCAGAGGATTTTCCTGGCTCACTTCTGCAAGCATAGAGAGGGAAACTCCCATAGGGAGCCTCCCCTCCATATTTGTAGCCCATTCCTCTGTTTACAGACACTCCCAAAGTCCGGGTGCAGCAACCACAGACTTCTGTGGAGCATGATCAACTGTGTCACAAAGTATTGCAACACACAAACTGCATTCCATGGATGACGTCTGTTTCCAGCCATAGATATCATCATTTAACTTTATTTTTAGGTCCTCATTGTCTTGAGAGGACTCAGATTTACATTGACCCCTTCCCAGCACCATGCTGGGAAAAGGCTGGGTGGAGACACTCTGCAGCTTCCCTGTTGAATTTGGGTCACTAGCCAACCAAACATATGAGGTTCAGGGGGACAGAAGGAAAAGAAACAAGAGGATACATAACTCTGTAACTGGTGAGTAAAGGTACACCCCTTGAAGAAGAGAGTCCTGTGTTTCATTCCTTGGGGCTATTGATATATTTTACTTTAGAAATAACCCTTACTGCAGGGACCAGAACCCAGGATTTTACATGCCCTTCCCCTTGTGGAGTGCCCTAACCATTTGCTATAGTCATGCTCCATCTTTCTTATTCCCTTTTGGTTCCATGAGTCTTGCTGTATTGGTTGCTAAAGTTACCCAGCTTCAACAAAAGGACTGGAGAGTGCACTAACCCCGCCTACACTTAGTTATTGGGCATTTTCTCAGAAAATGGAAAATGTAGGTTTGAGCAGGGCCTAAAATTGAGGTCTCCCATTTTCTGGACACTGCTATACTCATTAGGCTATTATACAAAACGTTGGCAGTAACATCATCACTGGCAATATTCTTAATTGAGAGGGACTTTTCTTATTCACTCTGTTGGTAAGAGTTAGGCATACTTTGTGAGATCAGGAGCGTAGGCAAAGTTCAGGTACCTCTCAAAGTATGTGGTTTCCTGTGATGCCTAAGTAGAATCAAGTGCTTAGCTGTTTGAACTAGATTGCTGCTAACCATGCTCAAAAGTCCTAAGTTTAAGCATCCAGGAAGATTTTCAAGCCAAAATGGAGGGATGTAAGCAGTTTTGCAACTTTTGGAGCAGGGGTGGTCTGGATCATTCTGTTTAAGTGTGTAAAAGACCTGTTTGTATCTGGCCTTTAGTCCTTATTATTGAACCTATTTCTGAGAAGGTGATTACCATAATAAATTTTGGAGGGCATTGTGTCAAATATTTTGGATGACTGAGGGTAAATGATATGATTAACTGAGTAAATGATATAATGGTGCTATATTTAACACTTTTCTAGAAATTGGGACTCTCAATTTAGATCTCAATATCAATAACTACAGGAATAAGCATGCTATAGGAATCTAGGTGGTATCAGCACAGGCAACTAAGTGACTTTTTAGGTTGGCTTTTTATGGATGACTTTTCAGTGATGGAAGCATATTTAAATGATGATGTTAAAACTGCAGATGATGAGTACCTTTTAGGAATAAGCTGAAGTGATTGGCATTTCAAAATTTGTTGTTCTGCAGTAAAGAGAAGTAGACTTTGAAACCATTAAATATTTATTTAGAGAACAGATTTGGTGGTAGTGTTACTGGAAAAAGCCTTTCAGAAACAAACAAACAAGAAGAGCCTGACAAGCTATATATTCCGCATATGGTTTTTTAGTCACGTTACGCAATAGTTAATTTTAGAAACTTGCTGCTGGAATTTGAGAAATAGTGGGCATGTGTACATGTGCATTAATACCAGCTTAAATTTACTGTGCAGTATGTTACTGCTCAGTAAGCAGGAATAGGCTGGCGTGCAAGTGTTAAAGTGCATCAGCGCTGTGTGTGCAACGTGCAAGTGTTCAAGTGCATTAATGCTGTGTGTGGACTGACTTAGGACTAAAGTTAGTCCCAAATCAGTCCACACATACAATGTTGCTGCATAGTAAGGTGTCTACATGTGCATTACTATGCAGTCACTAATCGGGTGTAAATTTAATACCTGCATCATGCGGTATAAGTCAGCATAAATTGCCACGTTTACTGTGCAGTACAGGCATGCACTTGTAGACCCACACCTATACTGTGCAGTAATTTAGGTTACTGCACAGTAAATGTGCACATGTAGATGTGTCCACTGAATAATCAGAATCAGAATTTTGGGGATAAGAGAATTAAGGTGGTTTTACGTAAGAACAGGAGAATTGTGGATCTTAAATCCTAAAGTCTGTTTTTTTGTAAAATACTTCCCTTTGGTATAAAAATATTTCCAGAACTGAAGAATATGGCTCATTGTTTTTAGAATTAAAATATTTATGTTTTCCCCAAGCTTAATGTTACAATTTTCCAAAGAGAATTTTTTGATGAATGAATTGGCATGCTTTATCACATGCATTTTCAGTCCAGGACCCATCATTCTTACTTCACACAGTGTTTACATTCATTTTCAGCAACAAAATAAGTAGTTGGAATTGGTTGGCTCCCACAGCACTGGTAGGGGGGTTGAGTTACACAGTTATGTAACTCAAAAACAGATAAAGAAACGTCATTCGATATTTTGATTCAAACAGTTTTCCTGTGGACTGCATTTGGGCACTGAAAAATTACAACTATAAAGAAGGAATTTTCAGGAAGTAATGAACACATCAGCAGTTATTACAAAAGGACCTTTTAAATTTAACTAGAACAGACCATCACTATCATCTGTACAATATGGGTGAGTGTCTGTTGTTAATAAATTTAACTTTTGTATTCCCAAATATTTTTGTGCTTAATTCTGGAGCCTTGTTTTTGTTTTAATGGAGACTTGGCATTTCATTTTCTTGTGTTTTTATCAACTTTTCCCTTTCTTTGTTCTACTTGAAAAGTAAGGCTCTGAAAGTGAATATCAGTGTTTAAAATGTTTAATTAGGATTTTATGTTCCTGCTTCCTTGAGACAAATTGGGGTTTGGAAGTAGGTTGAATTCACTAAGTAAAACTGATGATATAATTGTAAGTTCTAATTTACTAGTAGAAGCTACACTTACGAGGCAATTTCATAATAGTACGAGGTAGACTAGGCTAATACCTATGTTAAGCCTCTGAACATGCCTATTGCTAAACAGGGGCATCAAGCAATCTGAGATAATTAGTAAAAAGTGCTGTTTCTGCTCTCCAACCATCCCACCTCTTGAGTATTTATGCAAATTGCTTTGGAGTTGCAAGTTCATGCTCTTGGAGCTAATTGTTGGAGACCTTTTTTTTCGATACTTGAAAGCAGAGCATCAGAAAAAGCAATGGCTAAGTAATATGCCTGACCCAAACTCCTAAACACAGAACTTTTATAATGTACCACTTTGTTCTAGTGCTCTTTTCTATACACAAATCTTAATGTGCTCCTGTCTTGTAGTCTGATCTGAGCAGGTAAAAAGACTTCAGGATCTAGGGCAGCGATTCTCAACCAGGGTGCCATGGTATCCTGTGATGACTTCAGATCCTTTTAAGGGTGCCATGATGTGTCAGTGCAAACATGGTGCACAAGATAAACCCAGAGATTCCAACTAGGAATCAACAGTGTTAAAAGCACTCTGACTTGTTGTGGTCTGGGTTCTTTGCAACAGAATTGCTCTATTATTTTTCTGTAGTACAAAATGAGTGAAAACTAAGAGCTGGCATTTTCCAAGAGTTACTTCAAATCTATTGAGGGGGTGCCTCGGGTCTTACAAATGGTGTCTAAAATTGATCTTAGGGTAACACTTGTCTAGGTTGATACGAATTTAACTGTTGCAATAATTTCAAATACTGTCAACTCAAATCCTATTTAGCTTAGCTCCTATTAAGCCTCAAATAACATACAGAGGTATAACTAGATTTCTTTAAAAATCTAAAAATAATTTCTGATGATGAAAGGTCACATTTTTCCTTCTTAAGCCTTTCTAAAATTAATTTCCTGTGCAATGTTGCTTTAAGAGTTTTGTTGGATTTGTGTATGTGTGCGAGTGGGGATGATAGTAAAGTTCTTTCCTAATACAAAGCACATGAAAGTATTTTTACAAGGCTTTATTTAAATGGAATAGTTTAGTTTTGTGTTTTGGTCCAAATGCGTATGGGAAAAAAACAGCTTTAAATATTAACAAGAGGAGCATACAACTAAATGATACAGGGAAAACACGAAAGCACGAATGATCAGAATTGCTTTTAGTGGGAAAAGAATCTGTTTTGGTCAGCCAGAAGCTGATGAGAGCTAAAGATTTTTTCCTTTTAAAATGGATCTGATTTTAATTGGCAAAACTTGGCATAATTTACAGGAAAATATATTTTATTTATTTCGGTTTAAATATAATTTTAAAGGATTTAAAATATGTCTGCTGAGGGAGAAGCAAGCAGTTAAACTGAACAGAGGTATAATTCACCAAGTAGCCTTTAACCTCCCCTGACCTGGATTTAAATATAATTGAACTCACAATTCAAATGAGCTTTATAATGTCGATATCATCCCCAGTGGATTGTGAACAGTTCATATTGCAAACCATTGTGCAAATGGGCCTTGTTTACTGATAAACTGTTCTGAGCTGGAAAAGCCAAGGAGACACAGTGGGTCAGTATAACAATGAATCCTTGCCAGAGCTCAGGATAAGAACATGTTGTATCATTAGCAACCCCTAATAATAAGCATGGATCCTGGTTTTCTCTGATTTAAAAAAAACCCCTCCAATTATCAGGTTAAAAAAGTAACCCAAAATGGAACACCACAATATATATACGTATTAGTGGTGTTTAATTTATCATGGAACAATGTGGATTTTGGATTACTTTTCTTAATCCGAAAATTGGGTTTGTTTGGTTTTTTTTATCAGAGAAAACCAGGATCCCCCATAATAAGGATATGGTTGGCAGTGGTGGTCAAATTATTGTTTTTGCTGGGATCCTGTGGAGTCTGGCTTATTGACTGTAGAGAAATGAATTAATATGTCATCATTAACTCTCCCCATTAGGTATGAGTCAAAGAGTGCGCTAGACAATGTTTCCTCACACATTTGAAAATGCATAGAAAGTTATTGGATAAATTATTATTGCAGCCTTGTGAGGAGACCCTTGCTGCAGATTTCCCATAAGACTTCCACTAGTATGGAGTTGGAGGGAAGGAAAGGAATTGAGGACTCAGTGAGGAAACACAGGCCTTCTATGGAAGCCCAGATATCTATGAGCTTAGTGGTTGAAAGCTCTGGAAAGATGTGCAAGAAAACTGCTCCTTGATGAAATATTTCCATAGTAACATGGAGCATAACTATCTACATGCAGTCCTCGAACTTACGACACAATTGTTTCCTGAAAAACGTGTCTTAAGTCAAAATGTTGTAACTCGGAACCAATTTTCTCATAAGAAACAGTGTTATAAATGGGGGATTGGTTCCTGAACCAAGGTCCAATACCCTATTTTCACAAAAATACCCCAGAATTGTGTACTCAATCAATTATAGATGAGTAATATAGCTACATTAACATATTTATATTGTAAATAGCAATCATACTGATTTGGAAGAACTTCTTTGAGGTGACTGCTGGATTTTTTGAAAGGCTCTTGGCTGGAGTTTTTGAAGGGTTCTTGGCTAGAGTCTTCTCAGGAGTCTTGGCTGCAGGTTTTTCTGGAGTCTTGTCAGCTTTCTTAAAGAAAGTGTCCAAGGAAGCTTGGACAGATATTCTCCAGGGAGATGGGCAACACAACGAACTTGTTTGCTGGCATGGCATTGCGTTGTATCAAGCACTGTAAAGTCAAAACTGACATCATAAATTTGAAACAGGGTGTCAATTTATAAACGTTGTAAATGAGAAATGTTGTAACTCGAAATGTAAGTCAAGGACTGTCTGTACACCACATCACTGGTGTGTCTCAGAAGATGTTCTCAAGCCTGCCCTGCTCACTTGCTCATTTCACATATGCCAAAAACTTGAAATGCAGTGGTAAGGTAGTTTCAGTAGTTTCCCCTCCACAGCTGCTTTCAAGACCTTAGAGCACGTACAGAAGTTACACTTATTGTGCGGTAAGCATGCAGAAAGTGCTCTACAGCTGTTACTGAACAGACAGTAAGAGCACATAGAGCACTGTAGAAAAGGTGGATCCTGCTCAAAGATATCCCTGGATAGATGTGGAATCAGACTTCTGGGCTGGAATAGCCAAGGAGAGGGCTCAGATAGCCAGGAGACACAGTGAGTCTAGATTAGAGTGCTATAGCAAACATCTACCAGTTCCCATTGCGATTCACATTGGGTCACATTCTGTTGGCAATCCATGGAGCATTGCAGCATCCTGCTCACTCTTCCTTGTGGGGCAGCAGTCTAACCTAGGCTAGAGCTCATCTCCTCTGCCTGAGAGCTGGGCTGCCCCCAGGCTCTCACTTATCTGAGGTGGTGAAGTCCCTGTTTCCAATCCCCCCATCTTCCTCTGGCCAGCAATGAGCCACTGTCTGGTATTACCACTCAGTGTGTGGGTTCCATCTACCCCACCTGGGCACTTGTAAAGACTGCAGGTTTTGATTAAGTGCTGTGCTGTTTGTTGGGCACTGCGTTCACACAGGTGGCTGTCCAACACATTCATCTTGTACAGCATTGTTTTGAAGCATCTGTATCCAGATCTCAGTCTGTTCAGCCTGACCCATGCTTTTCTGTCAAGGTTGTGTGCAATGGGGGTCTCCTTTGGTGTTGGTAGAAAACGCTGTAGGACTAGATTTCAGACCAGATTAGACTGAACAAACATTTCATTTCCATTCACCTCACCCCTTAACTAAATTTAGTGCAACACACAGGGTCATATTACGCAGTCTGTTGGGTTCCCCACAGGCCCAGAAAATTGGTGACAAGGTCTCTTCCTTGGGCCTTATTACCTTGCACCCCAGTGCATTGCCCTAGTGGGCACTGGTGAGAGAGAAGGGAAGGGGAACAGTGCCTGGCCAGCCTGGATTGTAGCCAAAGCTACCATGGAGCTGAGGATGGCATCCCAAGTTAAGGATAACAAAAATTGTTTTTTAGATATATAGGGAGTAAAAGGAAGGCCCAGGGTGGACTAGACCTCTACTAAATGGGCATAACAATTGGTGATGGACAGGGGGGGACAAGGCTGAACTCCTCAACGAGAAAACAACAGAATGCAGTTCAACAAGGAGAAATGCAAAGTGTTGCACCTAGGGAAGAAAAATGTCCAGCACACCTACAGCTTAGGGAATGACCTGCTGGGTGGCACGGAAGTGGAAAGGGATCCTAGTGGACTCCAAGATGAACATGAGTCATCAGAGTGATGAAGTCATCAGGAAAGCTAATGGCACTTTATCGTGCATCAGCAGATGCATGACGAACAGAACTAAGGAGGTGATACTTCCCCTCTATCGGGCGCTGGTCAGACGGCAGTTGGAATACTGCATGCAATTTTGGGTGCCACACTTCAAGAGGGATGTGGATAACCTGGAGAGTGTCCAGAGAAGGGCTACTTGTATGGTTAAGGGCTTTCAGGCCAAGCCCTATGAGGAGAGACTAGGGCACCTGGACCTCTTCAGCCTCCACGAGAGAAGGTTGAGAGGTGACCTTGTGGCTGCCTATAAGTTCATCATGGGGGCACAGAAAGGAATTGGTGAGGTTTTACTCACCAAGGCGCCCCTGGGGGTTACAAGAAATAATGGCCACAAGCTAGCAGACAGCAGATTTAGACTGGACATTAGGAGGAACTTCTTCACAGTTACAGTGGCCAGGGTCTGGAACAGGCTCCCAAGGGAGGTGGTGCTCTCCCCTACCCTGGGGGTCTTCAAGAGGAGGTTAGATGAGTATCTAGCTGGGGTCATCTAGACCCAGCACTCTTTCCTGCCTATGCAGGGGGTCGGACTCAATGATCTATTGAGCTCCCTTCAAACCCTAACATCTATGAATCTATGAATCAAGGGGGTGGTTAGGGCCTGTCTCTTATGTCACTTGGTCTAGTGCCTGACAGTACAGTGAGTACAGTGTACTTTAGTTGTACAGCCTGTTATGAGTCTCTGCATGCTATTAGGTAGTGTTGAGGTTTTTAGTGTGACAAATTCTGGACCATACAGAAGCACAATATTGTGCCTGGGCATATACCATTCTAAATGTGGTAGTTCTGAGCACTTCGAAGTTGGCACCCCAGGTTCCTGGCTAAACTTCTTAAGGCAGATACCCATGCAGAGATTTTACTGTTGACTTTATAGGTGAGGAAATGGCCTAATATGACTCTTTGGTAGGATATGGGGAATATGACTCTTTGGGGTATGCTCATGGGGAAGGATGCGGTTGCCTACTCTCATACTCAGTGTGCCTGTAACAGGGAACCCTAGCCCTTTTACCAGAAGGCAGGTCAGTCTCTTTTAAAACCAGAACTTTCTAGGCATAGCGTGCTGGTAAGGTGGGGGCTAAAAGTTGAGCCAGGCGAGCTGGTCAGGTGACTGGATGGGGGCAGGCCAAAACTATAAAAACTCCAGGCTGGGCAGCAGTAAGGGCCAAGAGCCAAAGGAGAAGGGACGGTGGAGGCTGTCCAAGACCTGATGCCAGGGGTAGCATGGCAATCACTCACCTTCCAGGGCCAACTTACTACCCCCAGCCACTGGCAGTCAGCAGTGTAGGAACAAACCTCCCAAGAAGTTCCAGGGCAGTCCTGGCAGGGCAAGGGAGCTGGGCCAGGCCACTGTGGGCCCTGGTCCCACTGCAGGGGGAGTACTGCAGCCTCTGTGAGGATAGGCACCTCCCTGGGCTCAGGTCCAAGTTCCAGAGTGGGCAACATTCCACAGTTTTCCTTTATTATGCATACTAAAATTTTGGCAGCTGCAACATTTAATTAAACCAAGCAGTGTCAGTTTCATGTGTGGCATTCCCCTGCCCTCCTAAGGTTTTGTGTTCGTTAATTTGAGCCCCCACAGCCTCCCACCTCCTCCCACTCCTCAACATCATAACTCCCATTGCAGTCAGGGTTTTTTCCCACTCTCTCAAAGTCAACTGAGAAGATGGTCCCAAGTTCTGGAGTAGGCAATGTGCCAGTTTTTCTTTAATAAGCATGCTAAAAGTTTGGCAGATTCAACATTTGATTTAAATGAGTCAAGTCTCTTCCTTGGGCCTTATTACCCTGCACCCCAGTGCATTGCCCTAGTGGGAGCTGGTGAGGAAGAAGGGAAGGGGAACAGTGCCTGGCCAGCCTGGATTGTGGGCAGCATTGCCCAGAACATGGGATCAAAGGAGCCTGGGGCTGGAGACCAATGGCCTGGTGCCAGGGCATGGGCACTCGAAGCCCCCTGGCCCTACTCATCTGGGGAGGGCTCTTGGTCCATGTGAGTGAGGAGGCAGTTGGCCACATCTTCACAGATCCAGACAGCCTGCTGCTGTGCAGGGCAGGGGGGCAACATTGTCAGGGGACTCTTCCTCTCCCCCATCCCTGCACCGTGTGTGATGCAGTGCCAGGCCCAGTCCATAGGTGAAGTGCTCCTTCCAGCAGTTTAGTTGCCCTCATATTGCTCATGAGCCAGGGCAGGAGGGGGTAGACTGGGCCCCCAACAAGGACTGGCAGGGTGATGACATTGTCAATGATGAAATCAGGGACCCTGGTTGTGTAGTGCCTAGTCTCCATCAGCCCAAGGACTAGGAAATTGTGCAAGACAAAGCATCATCCTCATTGGCTGCATGAATGTTGGTGGTCCAGTTGTGCCTCAGACACCTGTGCTCTGTGTGTGTATGAATGCTCCAGCTGCCTGGATTTTGTGTGTATGTGTGCTCCAGATGCCTGGGTTCTGTGTGCGTGTGTCATGGATTCCTGCATTGTGTGCATGTGTGTGCACATGCCCCAAACATATGCATAGAACGCAGGCATCCTAGACACACACACACACACACACGTGTGCACACACAGAGAACACAGGCATCTGGGACACACACACACACACACACACACACACAGAATCCAGATGTTCTGGACTGACACATACACATGGAGCACAGGTGTCCAGGACACAGACACACATACACGCAAATGCACATATGGAACCCAAGTGTTTGGGTTGCTCACTCTCTCTCTTGCACAGAACCTGGGCTTCTAACACACACACACACACACACACACACACACACACACGCATGGCAGGTGCAGGGTGCACTGGGTGGCCATGTGCAGAACGGCCAGCTGGTGGCTCATTGTCCCTAGGGCTCATGCCATGACAAGCCACTGCCACATCAGGTCCAGCTGGGAGGTTGTGATATCCCGCAGCCTCCAACAAGAGTCATACAGGGTGACCAGCAGGACCTGTCCTGTCGCAGCTCCTGGGTCTCTCTGCTTGGGTGCACAGGCCAGGAAACAAAGTCATGTGCAAGTCACAATGGCAGTAGGTTGGGGCTGTGGTGGCCCATGCCCAGTGCCAATTGGGGTAGCTTGGCCATTCAGCTCCACTGCAGTCTTCAGCAGCCTAGGGAGCCTATGGGGCACTCTGGGAAGTATGAGAGAGCCCACTCTATCTACTGGGTATGGCCTGTGCAGGTAGGCTCCAAGCCCTGCCCCACTGAAGGGATAACATCTTTTCTATTTGGTCCTGACTGAAACTTGGGTGCTTAGAGCAAAGCTTGAAAGAGTGCTTCTGCCTTAGGCTCCTTGAATGCCTATACACCTTAGTGTCCAGTGTACACTTGGTGTAAAAGTGCAGGGGATTCACCAGAGTGGCCTTGTCACCACAGTTCTAGCTTTGATATGGCAGAGCAAGAATGGGTGGGCTGGTGACCTTGGAGGCCTCTCTGCTGGGATATACTAGGGATGTGGCTTATATACATTAGGAGTTACCCAGACTCATTGCACCACCAGGCTTCTAAGGTTACTGTGAGAGAACTGATTATGGCTCCCTGATTCTATATATGAATCAGGGAAAAAAGTTAAATCATTCCTGGCTCTGTTTAGACTATGAAGAGCTTGCTAAGCTACCAAAGGCTCTGTGAAGGAGCTGAAAATAGCTAGAACACAGTGAACTGCAGACTGTCCTGTTATGCTAGCTGAACCCAAGCCAAGATGCATCAGCTTTTGCTAGCTGTGAGCTCTCCCATGCAGGAGAAATCCTCGGTTGGGCAGATCTGGCTTTTTTCCAAATGCTTGCAATGTCTGTATCAACTGCATAAGTTAAAATGCAATCTAACACAGTGGGTGAAAATATGCAGTTTCACCTCTCTTTGATGAAAGTCAGCCACCTGGAGAAACAAGCTAGCTCAAAGATACTAACAAGGAAATATGACATCATTTAGTTGCTTTGTATCTGTTTAAAGCCTTGAATGAAAACTAAACAAAAGTTTCTCATCTCTTGATTAGAGAAAAAGTGGCAGAAATCTACTTTTTATTTAACATCTGCATTAGGTGCTGCATCTGTTCTTAAGATGTATGTCTTACTGCAAAATATTTATTTTAAAAAATGCATGTATACAAGACAATCCTTCTCTTGCTATAAATTCAATTTGAAATTTGAATCCAGATACAGGGTTGGTTTTTATTTTGATTTAGGTTGTGGGTTTTTTTGTTTCGTTTTTTGTGGGATTTTTCCTACAAAAGGCCCAGAACTTCTGAGTTCTCACTGACCCTCTATAGATGCAGACAGAAGTACAGCTCCCAGCTTTAACTCATAGTGTTTTACAGGAAGTGCCTTGAGTTACAGCAAGCCCTGGGGCCCCAACATACATTTGCTGTTGGGTCTCGGAGGTTGGGGGATCAATCTGCAGTTTAGAGTGGCTGCAAGTTTGCAGCTGCTCTCTCCTAGCCCTGACCCCCTCCCCACCAAGGTTTGGAGTGCCTTCATCTGAATCCTCATATAATGAGGGCTCAGATTGCTGTGGGATCAGGACCTTTTAAAGAGCTCTGGGTCCATGCACTTGTGTTAGGTCATAGCTTTAGAGTGCTTGTAGGGGACAGATCAGGCAAAAATTGTCACTTTTGTCTGCACCTTTTGTCCTTCCACTTTAGCTTAGTTACCTTCATGGACTATGGAGCCTTCAATCTGAAATTTCTAGTCTAGTGAGGAAGCTACAAATCTTATGTTAAACAGAGAAGTGGAGAATGACTATTGAGGTGGTTGTAACAGCAATGCTAGTTAATGTTCATAAAAGTCCTGCAGAAATATAAAAGTAAATTATCTGCGCTTAATAATTTTATATTACTTGGAACCTTGATGTTAAAAAAAAAAAGTGATGCAGCAGTTAAGTACAGCTTCACTCTGATAGATTCTGATCCCAAACTCATTGAGTTGCATGGAACTCTTTCTATGACTACAGCAAGCTTTGGACAATGCATAGGCTTCTGCATCATAGTTAGAAAAGTTTTAGCACACAAGCAGAAATGACAAAGTAGCATTCACTTATCTCTCTCATTATAATATGTTACAACATTGTATAACTCTATATTTCTTTATAATATTTTCCCTTTTAAAAATGCTTCAGGATCAGATAAGCACTATGTAAGAGAAAAGGATTGGTATTATTTCTGAATATTTGCAGGAAGAGTTTGTAGTTAGAAAATTACAGACACAAACTGAATAAATAGCATTAGTTTCTTTATTGCCATTCATACTGTGCAAGTTTGTTTTATTAGACACGTCCCTGTGATTGTTGATGATACTATTCGAACATTGCAAATCTTAAGGGAAACATAGTTTTAGAACAAGAAACCTTAAGAGTCTGCAAGTAGGAGGCAGAATTGAGTGGGCTGAAATTGGGAAAAGGCACCGATGATTGACAATCTGTATTGCTTTAAAGCATATTAACTTTTAAAGGGACCAAATTAATTCAGGATCATTCCCTGCCTCCCACCCCTCCCCAACACTCCAACTCAGAAAAGGGGCAAAGACTGTTTCTTACAGGCTAAGTGGTGTTTTATAGCATTTTATTTCTCTCAGCAAGTTTTTTTTTAACACTTCTCAGAATACTTCACAGCTTTCCACAAACCGGTATGCATCTCAATTGCTTTTTTTGTCTTCTCATCAATAAGATATTCAGGGGTATAGTTTATTTTAATTACAGTACATACAGTATGTTATAGTTTAGTGCGTCAGGCATAGCTATTTTTTGTCTGTACCAAATTCCAACTTTAGGTGGACATACATTATAACTGTAAACACCTGCCTCAGCTTCATTAAGGTTGGTAAAAATATCCCATTGTGGGAGGATCATAAGCTTTGGTTTAAGCCGTTTGTATGTGATCTCTGATGACTACATAGTGTGTTGCATCTTTCTGACTGTCCATACGATCCCACTGATGAGCACAATGTGATGCCACCCCCCAGAATATCCTAACATATACAGCCCCTTAAGCACAACTTAAGAATTTAAACTAGCTTATTTTTGTAATATATTTGTGTGTGTGTGTGTGTGTGTGTGTGTATACGTGAGTGTGTGTGTGTGTATAGGTATATCTGTGTATATATGTATATGTATGTTTATATATAATGTAAATTGCAATGAAGGTGGCAGATCTGTCCTCGGAAACAGGTGGGGTGGGTGTAGCTCTCTATGTCAAGGAGAGCTACGCATCCCTGCAAGCCAACATTGGCACTCCTCTGGGTTAAAATCCATGGGGAACACGGCGCAAGGAACACAATGGTGGGAGTCTACTACTGACCTGCCACCCAGAATCAAGAGCTTGGCTAGGAGTTCTTCAGGGAATTGGCTGAGGCCGCATGCTCCCGGTGCATGGTTGTCATGGGAGACTTCAACTACTCAGACATCTTGTGGGAAGAGCACTTGGCCAAATCCAAATGGTTGCAAAGCTTCATCAAGTGCGTGGATGAGCTCTATCTGAGGCAAGAAGTCTATGGGACAATCAGAGGTAAAGCACTGCTTGACCTGGTACTGGCAACCAGGAACGACCTAATCAGTGACCTAACGATCAAAGGTAAGTTGTGTGATGGTGACCATGAGCTAATCACCTTCACCATCCACTGTAAAGCTGGCAAGTCAGTCCTTGACTTCAGGAAAGCTGACTTTGACAAGCTCAGGAGGCTTTGTCAATGAGGCCCTAAGGGACCGTGACCCAAAGGGGAGGGGAGTTTGGGAACAATGGTTGGTCCTCAAGGGAGTGTTCTTGGATACACAAGTTAAGTCTATTCTGTCTCGGAGGAAAGGCAGCAAAAGGGCACAGCAGCCCCCTTGGCTCAGCAGGGAACTAGTGGACCTCCTGCATCTAAGAAGAAAGACCAACAAAGGATGGAGGATGGGATCCACCTCCAAGGAGGAATATTCTGCACTGGTCTGGACCTGCAGGGAGTGAACCAGGAAAGCCAATGCTGCGATGGAACTCCAACTGGCTACAAGTATCAAGAACAATAAAAAGTTCTGTTTTATATATGTGGGGGGCCAGAGGAAAAGCAAGGGCAACATTGAACTCCTGCTAAACCAGATGGGACAACTGACAACTGACGCCCAGGAAAAAGCCAACTTGCTAAATGTGTACTTTGCGTTGGTCTTTCACCAGTCCCATGGGACGCCCACTACGAGACAGGGAGCTCCGGGTGAGGGAGATTCCTTACCCTCCATCAATGCTGACCTTGTGAAGGAACACCTTGAGAGGCTGGACACCTTCAAATTAGCCGGCCCTGACAGTCTACACCCCAGGGTACTCAAGAAGCTGGCTAGTATCATAGCTCAGCCCCTGGAACAGATCTTCGAGAACTCCTGGCACTCTGGTGAATTCCCGAAGACTGGAAGAAGGCCAATATGGTTCATAGATTCATAGATGTTAGGGTCGGAAGGGACCTCAATAGATCATCAAGTCTGACTCCCTGCATAAGCAGGAAAGAGTGCTGGGTCTAGATGACCCCAGCTAGATACTCGTCTAACCTCCTCTTGAAGACCCCCAGGGTAGGGGAGAGCACCACCTCCCTTGGGAGCCCCTTCCAGACCTTGGCCACTCGAACTGTGAAGAAGTTCTTCCTTATGTCCAGTCTAAATCTGCTCTCTGCTAGCTTGTGGCCATTGTTTCTTGTAACCCCCGGGGGCGCCTTGGTGAATAAATCCTCACCAATTCCCTTCTGTGCCCCCGTGATGAACTTATAGGCAGCTACAAGGTCGCCTCTCAACCTTCTCTTGCGGAGGCTGAAAAGGTCCAGTTTCTCTAGTCTCTCCTCGTAGGGCTTGGTCTGCAGGCCCTTGACCATACGAGTTGCCCTTCGCTGTACCCTCTCCAGGTTATCCGCATCCTTCTTGAAGTGTGGTGCCCAGAATTGCATGCAGTACTCCAACTGCGGTCTGACCAACACCCTATAGAGGGGAAGTATCACCTCCCTGGAGCTATTTGTCATGCATCTGCTGATGCACGATAAAGTGCCATTGGCTTTTCTGATGGCTTCGTCACACTGCCGGCTCATGTTCCACTAGGACTCCAAGATCCCTTTCCACTTCCGTGCCACCCAGCAGGTCATTCCCTAGGCTGTAGGTGTGCTGGACATTTTTCCTCCCTAGGTGCAGCACTTTGCATTTCTCCTTGTTGAACTGCATCCTGTTGTTTTCTGCCCACTTGTCCAGCCTATCCAGGTGTGCCTGCAGCTGTTCCCTGCCCTCCGGCGTGTCCACTTCTCCCCATAGCTTTGTGTCATCTGCAAACTTGGACAGAGTACGTTTCACTCCCACGTCCAAGTCGCTGATGAAGACATTAAAGGGTATCGGTCCAAGGACCGAACCCTGCGGGACCCCACTGCCCACACCCTTCCAGGTCGAGACCGACCCATCTACCACGACTCTTTGGGTGCGACCCTCTAGCCAATTCGCCACCCACCGGACTGTGCAGTCATCCACATCACAGCCTCTTAACTTGTTCACCAGTATGGGGTGGGATACCGTATCGAAGGCCTTCCTGAAGTCTAAGTATACGACATCCACCCCTCCTCCTGTGTCCAGGCGTTTCGTAACCTGGTCATAGAAAGAGACTAGGTTGGTCAGGCATGATCTGCCCGCCACAAACCCATGCTGGTTTTCCCTCAGCATAATTTGTCCTGCCGGGCTCTCACAAATGTGAGCCTTGATAATTTTTTTCAAATACTTTACCAAGGATGGAGGTGAGACTGACCGGCCTATAGTTGCCCGGGTCCTCCTTCCTCCCCTTTTTGAAAATGGGGACCACGTTAGCCCTTTTCCAGTCCTCCGGGACTTGGCCTGTGCACCACGAGCATTCGAATATTCCCGCCAGTGGCTCTGCAATGACGTCGGCCAGTGCCTTCAGCACCCTCGGATGGAGCCCATCCGGGCCTGCCGACTTAAAGGCATCCAGTTCTTCCAAGTGACTCTGCACCACCTCAGGATCTATGCATGGAAGTCTGGCGCCTTGCTGCTGCCTCTCTACAACCCCAGTGAGAGACTTGTCGTGCCCCTCGCTTAGGAACACTGAGGCAAAGAACTCGTTGAGGAGTTCAGCCTTGTCCCCCCTGTCTGTCACCAATTTCTTCTGCCCATTTAGCAGGGGTCCTATTCCTCCCTGGGCCTTCCTTTTACTCCCTATATATCTAAAAAACAATTTCTTGTTGTCCTTTACTTGGGTTGCCATCCTCAGCTCCATGGTAGCTTTGGCCCGCCTAACTGCCTCCCTACAAGCACGAGCAGAGGAGGTATATTCATCTTTAGTGATCTCACCCTGTTTCCACTTTTTATGTGCTCCCCTTTTGGCCCTTAGGCTGCCCTGGATTTCTCTGGTCAGCCATGGAAGCCTCCTGGCCCCTTTCCCTCTTTTGCCTCGCTCGGGGATCGTCTTGCTTTGTGCCCAAAGGATCGTTTCCTTTAGGCACAGCCACCCTTCTTGGGCACCCATCCCATCAAAACTCCTACTCTGCAGTGCTTCCTTGACTAGTCGCCTGAGTGCAATGAGATCAGCTTTCCTAAAGTCTAGCACTTTTACCCTACTAGTTACCTTACCCACTCGCCGTCTTATGTTGAATTCTATTATAAGGTGATCACTGTCTCCCAGATAGCTACCGATCTGGAGGTCCCCTATCATGTCATCCCCTGTTGCCAATACCAGATCCAGTATGGTGCCTATCTTCAAGAAAGGAAGGAAAGTGGATCCAGCAAACCAGGTTCCGGCCCATCAGCCTGACTTCTATCCCAGGGAAGGTCTTAGAAAAGATCATCAAAGAGGCCATTCTTAACAGACTGGTAACATCCTGAGGGATAGCCAGCATAGGTTTGTAGTGGGTAGGTCTTCCTTGACCAATCTTATTTCCTTTTAGAACCAGGTGACCTATCTCTGGATGAGGGAGAAGAGATTGATGTTGTATATCTTAACTTCAAAAAAGCCTTTGATCTGGTATCTCATGATCACCTCTTGGCAAAACTGGCCAACTGCGGCCTCAGGTCCAACACGATCCGCTGGGGAATTGGCTCCCTGGTCAGATCCAGTGTGGTGGTTGATGGAAGTCAATCGCCATGGTGCACTGTGACCAGTGGGGTCTCTCAAGGCTCTGTCCTTGGACCTATATTATTCAACATCTTCATTAATGGTGTGGACATTGGAGTCAGAAGTGGACTGGCCAAGTTTACCAATGACACCAAACTTTGGGTAAAGCATCCACACCTGAGGACAGGAAGGTGATCCAGGCTGACCTTGACAGGTGGACAAGAACCTGATGCTGTTTAACACTGAAAAATGCAAGGTTCTTCACCTTGGGAAGAATAACCCTTAGCATGGTTATAGGCTTGGCAGTGCTACGCTGGCTAGCACTATGGACAAAAGGCACTTGGGGGTTATGATTGACCACAAGATAAACAGGAGCCTTCAATGTGAAGCTGCGGCTAGTAAAGGGAGCAAAATGCTGGTTTGCATCTATAGATGCTTCTCAAGCAGATCCCAGGATGTCATTCTCCCACTGTACTTGGCCTTGGTGAGGCTGCACCTGGAGTACTGCGTCCAGTTTTGAGCTCCACAATTCAAAAAGGATGTGGAGAAACTTGAGAGGGTGCAGAGGAAAGCCACATGCATGATCAGAGGTTAGGAAAACAGACCTTATGATGAGAGGCTGAGAGCTATGGGACTCTTCAGCCTGGAAAAGCACAGACTCAGGGGTGATCTGATGGCTGCCTATAAGTTTATAAGGGTGCTCTCCAGGATCTGGGGGAATGCCTGTTCACCAGAGCACCCCAAGGGATGACAAGGTCGAACGGTCATAAACTCCTCCAAGACCATTTCAGGATGGACATAAGGAAGAATTTCTTTACTGTCCAAGCCCCCAAAGTCTGGAATAGCCTGCCACCTGGGATGGTTCAAGCACCTACTTTGAATGCCTTCAAGAGAAATTTGGATGTTTATCTTGATGAGATCCTATGACCCCTGCTGACTTCCTGTCCCTGGGGCAGGGGGCTGGACTCAATGATGTTCCAAGGTCCTTTCCAGCCCTAATGTCTATGAAATCTAAAATCTAAATCTAGTGCCTGTATAACTTGTTCTGACTTAACCTAGGGCCAAAACCTGCTTTTGTTAAAGGGGAAAATCACTTTACTGCTGTTGATTTCATTATCAACAGAACTGGACCAAGAGGAAGTGAGTGCTACAGAACAGCCATGGAGTCCTGACTATGTAGTCCCATAACCCAATTCTGAACAATGCATTACCAGCTCTGTGTAGCACTTCTTGGAATTTTTCAAAATTTGGAAAATATGATGGATTACAACAATAAAAAGGCATTTTTTATTTTCCTATTTCCCACCAGGTCAAGGCTTGTCAAAATCAGGAGTTCATCAGAAGCTTTCGGTTTCTCAGTGCCTCTCATGTGGCCTCTAATTAGGCCTTTGATTTCTACCTCATATTGCCTTCTATTCAGGATGCTACTGCTACTATGAGTGAAGTCAAAACTCCCATTGCCTTTTGTGAATATAAGGAATACTATATTGTTTAAATAGGATAATGTGCCTTCACACATGCAGTACATAGAGGAGGGTGGATATGATCAGAATTTCTTCTAGCAGCTAACTCAGGCACCTCTAAATCCTGCTCTTTCTTCCAGGTTTCAGTTTTTCTTCAGCCCTTGTAGTGCAGACTTGTGTCTTTGTGCCTTGGATTCTTGGTTTGATCCTGGTTAACAGCCTGCATCTGCTTCCAGGTGGATTACATGGCATGGTTTCTCTCACTACATTTCCTATTTTCTAAAAGTGCTATATCACCTATGGACAGAGCTGGCCTTAGGGAAAATGGTGCCTTCAGTGAACTTGTATTTTGGTGCCCCTCCAACACCCCCTGCCCCACCCCAGGAGTCACTTCAGCCTGTTCTCAGTCATTACCTCCAAAGTGTGTAGTGAGGCCCATTCCTGCCCTTTCAGCTCGGGCCTCGAATGAGAAGGGGGTGAATGAGCGGCACTGCCACCTCTGCCTGTGGTGGCACTGCAGGAACCTGCTGGAGTGTGGGCTGCTGGTTTTGCACTTGGTCCCTTCCTAGCTACCAGTCCATGCCAAGCTCCTCCTGAACAGCGGATGGAGGTGGGGGGTAGCTGTTGGCTGGGGCAGGGTGGGGTGGTGCCCCCTTGACCATAGTTGCTCTCATCACCCATCCCTAAGGTCAGCTCTGTCTGTGAAATAAGCTACTGTATGTTTACTATTTTCTCTTTTGTCAGAACTGCAGAACAGGAAATGCAGTTGTGGCTTACATCCATTACATAAAAACATAGGATTGGAAGGGACCTCAGGAGGGAATTTAGTCCAACCTTCCTGTCAAACAGAACCATCCCCAACTACATCAGCCCAGCCAAGGCTTTGTTTAGCTAGGTCTTAGAAACCTCCAAGGATGGAGATTCCATAACCTCTCCGGGTAACCTGTTCCAGTACTTTACTACCCTTCTAGTGAGAGAATTTTTCCTAATTTCTAACCTAAACTTCCCTTGCTGCAACTTGAGACCATCATTACATGTGATGTGGATAATAAGACAGTAGTGGATTCTTAGTCATTTTGAAACTTACCGTCAACATTTTAACAGGTATGTGTTCTGCAAATGACATGGAAATAGATTCATAGACACTAATTTCTTATTTATCGGAAACATTGGTATGCTAGCACAGAGCTGTTTGGGGTTTTGTCCTTATGGTTAGTTTCTTGCTTGCTTGCCAATTGGCTTTTGGGAGTAGACTTAAATACAGTATTGGTTAGTATGTAATCAATAGGAAGGACAAGATTTATTTTAGTGAATATATTAACTACCTCCCCCTCCTCTTCCCCCAATATCAAATAAAATAAGTGGGGTAGAGGTTGGTGAATTTTGAGTTGTATGATTACACCAACTATCTGGTCCCTCTGTGTCATGGAAACAGAACATCTGGCCAATATGCTTTCTCTATAGGAAAGCTGCTCTTATTTTTCGACATTATTGGTACCAAAAACATGAAGTACTTGTTAAGCAAAAATACCTTTTGCAATACTTGGAACTCTACCTAAGTGTTAGGATTTCACACAGGCATTTTAGAAAAGGTCATTTGAACAGCTTCCCGAACAATAAAAAAGTAGTATTATTTCTTTTCCATGAAAGCTTTTAAAAGCTCTTTTCTATAAAACTTTTAAATTACCAACTGTTTCCAAAACTGTCATTTAACAGTAGTAATCAGCCTTTGGTTCTGACAATGATCACATTTAATTTACTAACCTAAATGTACCTTCTGTCAAAATCACTAGTACATTTATTTGCAAAGAAACTAGCATATGGAGACTTACAGGAACATACTATCAAGATTTTAGGGACTCCACAAATCAAGCGCCTTCCTGTTCTCATTAAAAGCAATGGAGAGACTGCTGTTTGATTCTAATGTTTTTTACATGTGTTTTATGCAAGTATAACTCTGATGACTTCATTAAGACATACTTTTTCAACCAGTATAAAAATGTCAGAGCATAACTGTATGTTTCTAAGATATGGGCAAATACAATATAGAAAACTATATGTTATTGAGGAATGGCTTCGTCTAAAAATAACTGTTCTAGGACATCTTCAGAAAGTGGAAAAATTATTTGTCTAGAGACCTCTGATACCTTATGACATGATATTACTGGAATAGATCAAATCTAAGTCTTCATTCCTCTTAAACTATGGTCTATTTCTTATAAACTCTCTGATAGACCCTTCAGATTTCAAAAGGATAAAATAAATTCACATTTGACATTCGAAACATTTCAAGTGACCAAAGACAACTATTAGAGTAGTACTAAAATAATCTGATCGAAGTGTTCTTCCAATTAATCAGAGGTATGTAATATCCTAATGCCCAGGAGGAAATTACTTAGTCTACCTTTATATAGAGAACTAACCCTACACGTTGGGGAAAAAGAGTTTTTTCCAAGAACTTTTGGAAAATTTGTAAAATTTCCAAGATCTTTTCTCCTGTTAGCATGACAAAAGAAGTCCAAAGGCTAACAGATAGCAGTCTTTTTCAGTATCCACACTTGACATTTATATTATTATCATAGATCTTTCCCCCTTAAAACAAAGACACCTATTAGGATGAGTGAATTGTTATTACTATATTATATGTTTCCTTTGGTTACAAGGCTTGGCTCTCTGGTTCCAAGAAATGACTGTATTCTCACAGGATGCTGAGCAACATCTGCTCCTATTGAAGCTAAGAAAAACTGAGGGCAAAGTACTTCACAGTATCAGGTCTTTGTTCACTTTAATGTTCTTTTCTCAGCCCGATTCCCTTCATAATGTGAGTCATTCCCATAAAATATTCTTATAATTTCCTTGATTCTTTTTTTCTGCAGGCTGTCATCTTAAAAATGGAAAAGAAATTAACTTTGTCTTCAGAAACCAAGTCAGTAAATCTACTTGGTCTGAAGAAATATAAAGGCAATGATAGTGAGACATTCTATTTTCTAGGTATTTAATCCTAATTTTGCCCTAGGGGTTAAAAGTAAAGAGGTGATATCAAAATGTATCTTCCTTTCTTGCCTCCAGGGGCAGGAAAAGCCATGAAGATTGGGGGAAATGGAGGTGGCTGTCATGTCTGATTTGGTTTGTGATTAGTGGCTAAGGGGAGTTTATACAAGCACAGAGGATTTCAAGTTAACAGGGGCTAGTTCTCAGAAGTTGTGGATTTTTGAAAGGCAAGTAAGAATGTGAAAAACAGAGACTGAGGAAGTGTTAAAATAGCACTGAGTGTACCACAAATGTCTGTCTCCATATGCATATATGCACGTGTTTGCAGCTGGACAGAGTCATGATCACTACTATGTTTTTTTCCTGCAAAGGTACAATTTCAGAGTAATATGTGAGAGGTATGTACAGAAATCCCGTTGACAAAATATTTCATTCTGCTGCCACCTACACACAGTTTTGAAATGCTACCCCTATGTGTTTGCCATCACTGCTGCTATTCAAATAATAAATGTCTTCAGCATCTTAATCTGTTTGTTTTTCTCTCCCTTGCCCCATGCCTCCTCCAAGAAAAAATTAGCATCTTTTATATTTGTCTCTCTATTTTATTCCTCATAACTCTAATTGGATTTGTCAAATGTGCCTACAGCACCATGAGGGGTTCCCTTAAAGTAATCCTTAGAGGCAAACAGGATGAATATGATCTACTTCCTTTGTTTGTGGATACAAGGAGGTCACCTGCTGAAGCCACAGGTGCTGTCTCTGTATTGTATTGTGATCCGAAACCTGACTGAAAGAAATCTAGGAGACTAGGAGATGACAGGTGGTATTGGTGAGTGGTGTGTGTGTGTGTGCACGCGCGCACGTTTCTTTTTCACCCTTTAGCCTTTTACTTAGTTTCCTTAGAAAAGAGAGGTTTGATAACATCTGGCATTTTGTAGTCTTTAGTAGTATTGAATTATGATTTCTTTCATTTTGACTGTAGTCTTGCATGTGTTTGGATGTCTGGTAGATTATGTTTATCAAGAGAGGTTTTGATGAGCTCCTTTAGCAGGCATTCTGGGCTTCTCCACTCATTTTTACCATCCAGATGCGTACTGGAGTCACTTAACGTTCTCACCAATTCTAAAAATTGACATATGATTTCTTAAATATCCCAGTTAGATGGGTCTTTAGATAGGTACTTGTCTTAATGCTGCTGACCTAGCCTAATTACTGTGTAAATTATTGTATTCTTCCTTCCTATTTCTCCCTGCAATTGTAATTGTTTGTAGAAATCTAAATGTTGAGTACAGTGGTGCGATACTTAAAAGCCTGTGCTTTTCTCCAGAAGGGAGTGAGAAGTCTTTCTTTGGTGGATAGCATTGTGAGTTTTTCTGGGACAAGTAGGAGGACAGAAATATAAGAGGTGATTGTATTCATGAGGTAAAAGCTGATTTTTAGCTAAATATATCTATGTAATGTTTATATGAAAACAGTATTGTTCAACTTTATATATGAACTCATAATCCTTAGGTGGCCCTGCTTTTGCTTCTAATGGGCTACAGAGTTGTCACTGATATATTGATATACTCCATCCTAAATCTTCTTTTCTATAGGTGCAGACGAGCAGCTTCCCTGTTGTCTCATTATATGATGGAGCTAGAGACTAGGATTGCCTTAGGCTCAGTCTTGATAAAATAGTAACAATGCTTGGTAGTAGATAAGTGTTTTCTGAGAAATGGGAAGAGATTAGAACTATTACTGAACAGGAGGCCCAAATCATTCATTATCTTAAGTTTTTATTAAATTTCTCCTCAATCATTATTCCAGTCAGCCCAGGTAGGAGAAAAGACCAGAATCATTATCTTTTAAGTGGACAATAAATGTCTATTCTTCTTTGGAAGCAGAGGTTTTCTTGATCATAAAGTGGCTGAACCCACAAACCCATTTTGCTGTGCAAAGACCAACTCTATTATACTTAAGCTCTACCTAAATTGTATGAAGCATCACTATACTGGCAATAACTATTCTAACCTTTTTTTCCTTATTGAAAATTGAGCAAAAAAGGCAAGCACAATAGTAGTCATTGCTACCAAACTGGAACCTCACCTGCACTAAAAAGTTTGCCATTACTTGTTTATCACCTTCTATAGTTTATGATAAATACTGCAAACTAAATGGATAGTTGTATTTTGCCATTCTTTCATTTACTGCAAGTGATCTGTTTGTTTATTTTTAGGATCTGAAAACTGGCATTTAAGGAACTTTGAGTGGTACCCCTCAGAAGAGAAGTAAAAGCATGCATATTCATATTTAATAGCTCTTTTTTACTGATATTGTTCTATATTTACATCTTTTAAACTCATTAAAAATGCTTTATGTCTGAGAAGCACTCTTGGCAAAGCAGAATGCCTTTAAACCTACATAGACGTGCTGCCAAGAATGAACCCACGTCCAACGAGAAGGGAAAACCTGACAGAGGTTATAAAGGGATTGAGGAAACACAGTTATTCTTGTTGGTACAAGAATGCATATTTACTATCCCAGTTAGTATCAAGCAGCAGTCATTGACTGTCACAGAACATGTGTACATGAGATGAAGACTGCTGTAGCCCAAGACTACTGCACAATAGTGTTGTGTAGCAGAAACCATGGCATGATGCTACTGCACAGTAGTTCTGGGCTACTGTGCAGTCAGCATCACAAAAAAGCCATTTGCTGGTGCTACTGCCCAGCAATGTAGGTTACTGTGCAGTCATTTAGTACTTGTTTATACACATAGCAATTGAATGTGCAGTAACGACTGTGCAGCCAGCGTCTCATATAGATGTGGCCACACGGGGTAAACTAGTTGAAATCAGTAGAGTTATGTCAGTGTTAGTGAGAAGCACTCCCCTCCTATGTGACCTTTTTTATTCATTCTGGTGGTGAAGTTGCTGATGCTTCATGCATAGTTGTTGTTGAAAATTATTTATGTGAGAACAATTTATGCTATCAAGATATTAAATTATATCACTCAAGGACAATGTGTTCAGAAAAAAAATGTAAATAAAAATGAAAAAATGTTTCCCATAGCTCTTTCCTGTAATGTTTAAGCAAAAGTGTTGGCCCTGTTGTTACAGGGTTAATAGTTAAAGGCACCTGCTAGTTGTTTGCTGCATCACAAAGCAAGAAAAGTTTTGGTTGCTCTATTGATAGCTTATTTGCTAGACTGTGGGAGTCTTGAGGGCTCAAGAAGAAAAACTTGGCTGACTGTCTCTGAACCTGGAAAAGTGCGCAGGCTTTCCAGCTTTGCACAGTCACCCAGGACAGCAGGAAAGAAGAGGGGAGACCAAGAATCAACAGTTTGTTAATAGTCTTTCTCAGTTTTCTGTCTCAGTCTGGCTTAGAGAAAGCTTGAGATTTGCTTTGATTTTGCACCAGTTGGCAGCTGTCTCAGGGATAGGCATGTCTATCTGGAACAATATAGTTCTACGTAGAGAAAGTGGAGATAGCTCAAGTATTGGCAATGCTCTGCCTGGGCTAATTAGCCCTACTAGGGAAATAAAATACATTAGCTTTGGTAGAAAAATGTGCTAATGTTGCTATACTGATTCAGGTACCCAAGCTATCTTGGGCATTTCTGCATGGGATTGTACTGTACTGGTAAACCTATCTGTAATAAGTATATATGCAAGCAAGGGATAATTGCAGTGCAGGGTGCTGCAGGTACTCCCACCCCATAAACCTGCATCAAGGGCTAAGGAAGAGACATATACAATAGTTGGTTTTCTTGGTTTTGTGCCCACAATGGACTCTTCAAACCTTCCTGAAACAGAAAAAAAAAACAAAAAAAAAGGCAGAGAAAAACTAGCTATAAATATATTTGTGGCCCCTTTTAGAAAAAAAAATATTTACCTCTTTTGACCTGAGTAGATAGCTAACGTTCAGGGTCATGTGGGTTGTTTCCACCAGGAGAAATGAGTGACAGACAGGCATTTCTCTAATGAAATCCCATTTACAAAGGATTTATGTGAACTCCAGTTTATCTGACTTCAGTAGGAATCCTTCTCTTTCTCACAGTTCCAAGCTTGTTTTTTGCAGCCAGCACTGTAGCCAAAAACTCTTAGTCATGCCAAAAGGACTTCTTTGGCTGTCTCTGGGGTTTTTCTGCCTTCTCTACGTGCTTCTGCTTATACTGCCTCTTTTAAGCACTTGAGTACACACACATAGCTCCACCAAACAACATTCAGAACCTTGTGTTTACATTCAGATCTCAAGAATGGCCATGCCTCCAATATCCATTTCAGACTTGTTTAAGGAGCTTAACACTAGATCCACAAAGAGATTAAGTGTCTAAGTCGAAAGTTTAGATCCTTCAAATCCCCATTCAGTTCCTGCCCAACTTTTTACATGCCTAAATTCTCTTTTACCAAGAGCACCTCAGGTGTCTAGGCTTTAGGTGCCTGGTTGGATTACAGGCATTTTGTGAATATCACTGGTGCATACATATTGGACTAGGGCACCCGCATTTGTGAAGAGCCTTGTAGGAGCCTGAGTACCACTTGTAATTCTAGTCCTACATCATAAATGCATGCTCACAAGGTGAGGGACAGGTTTTGGCCTCAAAAAATCTTACACACATGTAAGATGCATGCACACACATCTGTTACTAGATGCAACACATGATCCCAGCAAACAGTTCCTTTTCTGGGAACACCAACTCCCATGGAAGGGATTGGAAAAAAGGCTGGCATGAGTCACCACCCTCACTAAATAGCTCATCATCCTTTAAAATAAAAGCATTTGTTTGCTATTATGAAAGTCGTTAGTTTGTACAGTATTTCTGAAAATACAGGGTTCAAACCCTATTGTGCATCTGATAATGATGAGACTGGGCTTGATATAGTTTCATACAGTAGAATTTGTTTGTTTCTGTAAATAGAAAAGGCTAGAATATTCTATACAGTGTTAAATGGACATTATTCAGGTCGTAAATTCAAGCCCTGAAAATCAGGAAATTCTAGTTTTCTAGTGGCTCATGAAAACCTAATTCTGTCCTGTTTTTGCATGTACTTAATAGAAAGTCTTTCATTACACATGTTTTTTTCTGTCAGACTCCTTCTTCATACAGTGCATATGGCTGGATTCAGAAAGGATCAAGAGGAAGATTGCATAGCCAATTATAAATCTGGCATTCCTAATTTTTGAATGCTAAACTTTGCAAACCTATTATTTTAGCACATTTTATATAATATGTATACAATTCCCTGCCAGTATAAGGAAAATGTAATCAGGGTATATTTCTTTAAAAAGTCCAGTTTTTGTCCAACAGAGCTCTATTTTGTAAGTTCTTGATGGTTCTAAGCACAATTCATTAGGGTAGGCACTTCTTTTTGCTCTCTAAATGTACTTGGAATACTGTTGACAACAGCATCAGAATTTTGGATTTTAATGAAGTGAATGACATTTATTAACTTCCCGATGACTAGTTCAAAATAAATCAGCAAAGTCTGAACAAAATAAAAAATAATTAATCTACAGAGATGGCCGTCTTTGTGAATCATCTAATGCCACCTACCTGGAATTGGCACTTCAGGAACCATTAGTGGGGATTTTCCACTTTGTGACATGGCACAGTGACGGCAGATATGTCCAATTAGTGCTTTTCCCAGTAGACAAAGTATTCTAATTATTTTTAAGTGGCTGAAAAGAGTATATGTTAAAGAATCACAAAATAGACCTCTCTCCACTCCTTTTTCTCCATATATATGTACATATAGTTCTGTGACTATGATCTTCAAAAACACTTAGTACTAGACATCCAACTAGTCTGTGTCCAGACTATATTTGAATCTGAAGTAGGACAACAGGCTATTATTTGTTTCTGTTAAATAAACAGTGTTTATACAACGCAAAATGATAAACTTGTTTTAAAGTTACACTCCGGTTTACAAGTGCTCTTTTTATATCTATTGCCTTCTACATGTATCAAGACTAGAATTTGTTCTGTACAAATATTAACTTGGTAAACAATATCTCATTTTTGCCTCTCTAGTATTTTATTGTTAAATTCCAACAGGAAAAGTTTTAATTTCACCAATTTAACATTTTCTTTTTAGTTAAGTTACCTTTTTGACCAAGATATCATTGCACCTTAAGGTAACCCGCAGAACTGTGTATAACATTCTGTGGGTACGTCAACACATCACCATATGGCGATTTTGCTATGGTGCCATGGTTTAGTACTTCCTTTTGGAAGTACTAAAGCAAGGCACAGTATGGGTGGTTACTGCACTGTGTGTGTGGTGCACAGTTAGATTTTGCCACTATGTCACTATATTACTATAGGGCAATGTGTAGACATGCCCTCCAAGTGCTAGAAGATGTCCTACTCAGCTGCATTGCTTGTGCAATATCATATATTTTATAAGAAAGCAAGAAGAGAATCTTCTTGCAAGAAGGTGTGATTCTTCAGTATCTACTTAGCCAAATTCCCATTTGATGAAAGTTTTCCATAAGTAAGTGAAACAATGAGTGAGTCTTCTGACTGTTTTCATTTAAAATCACCACCTCAAAGCCCATATGGTTATTTGACGTTTCTCTGAAATGTACAGTTCTCTCTGCCTGCAGAATTAGACTGGGCATTTTTCCTTCCAATACCACAACTCATTTTCTAGTTACCACTATGGCAAAACAGCTATAATATCAAGCTGCAGAGATTTTTAGAGAATCAGTTATTTATCTATTTTTTTCTATTTACTCTTATTATTAAATAATAAACAACTGCTTCAAAGAATTGTCAAATGCCTTTAACACTTCTGGAGTTTACCTCTCCCCTGATGACCAAAACCCACATAGTATATATTGATTCTATCATATTTTATTGTTCATAACAAGATCTGCCCACACTGGGATTTTTGAAGTATTCTTTTTGCTAGGGAGGCTGATCATCAGTGTCACCAAATCTTTTTTTCCAGTAATACAGATATACGAATGAAAAACTGGAAATTTTGTGTCTCTCATGAGATGCACACAAGATCTCAAGATCTCATGTCTTTTGAGATGCACAACATTTTGATTCCTCTCTCCTCTGTCATTTGCATCAAGGAAGAAGGGTGTATTTCATTTTTCTATCCTTTCCTTTTTCTCTTTTATTTTTTTTTACAGATTGGCAGCCTGTTAGTAATGGCTATGGTGACTTTTTTTCCACTGTGGCTATCACCGATACCACTTCTTTTCAATGGCTGACCAGTTCTTTTGGGGTCTCTTTTAAAAATGTGATGTCAACACTGGCCAGTTGTCTGCTTTTTCCTATAACCATTTCCACATGTTTTAGTGCATGATTCACTATAAAAGAAATACAGTAGCAGAATCATTCTACAAGACCACTGTCCTCTCTTCTTTCAAATCACTGTTCAAGACTCACTTATTTCCTAGAAGTATAGAGAGCAGCTAGTAGAATCAGGATCTTTTTACTCACTCCCCGTGTTGCCAACTCTTGGAATTTTATCATGATCCCATAATATTTGGTATGATGTAAGAATGGCTATATATGTTTTAATTTCATAATAAATTATACCTGGCCATTATGGTTGAAAAAAGAAAGTTGAAAATGAAACCTGAAAGTTGGAAGAACACAAAGGCAAACATTCCAAAGATGCTATTTTAATTTTATGATTTTTCAGCCAAATTTTAGGTCAGATTGTGAGCAAGGGGGTCTTACTATAGCTCCAGAAGCTTGAACTCATGCATGACAGTGGAGTCAATTGAGGAGTTCAAGCAAGCTATGCATACTTGAACTTCCTTGTTGACTTCACTGTATATGGATACCTGGTCACTTTGCCTGGGGATTCAGAGGTGTCTGGATATGAATCCTGGCCACATCATTCCCTCGTATGCTGATGACCACAGAAACTGGAATATCTCAACCATAGTGGGCTTGATATACTTTAAAGGCTCAGGTGAATCATGAGTGCCTGACTTAGTCCAATCTCATGATTTTTGGGATCTGTCTGATGATTTTCAAAAACTGAGAATTGACAGTCTTTTGTATTACAGTAGAAGATGTCATTTGATCTTATTCACTTCTCTATTCATTATATGTCACTTCCATTCTTGTACTGTAAAAATCTTGGGGAGGGACTAATTTCCTTTGTGTAGTGTTTGTATAGTGACCAAGGCCATGTGTAGATAAAACAAGGGGCATGTGTGTACGACACTTTAAAGCGGGCTAAATGCTTTTGCACCGTTTTAATGGTGTCTGTGTCTGTAAACTTCAGCAGCATATTGTGCATTAATTCCAGCCACTGAAGGAAATTTGGTGGCGTAATGTGCCTTAAATGACTCCTCCAAGAAGTTTTAGTTTTCTGCACCTACAACAGTGGAGGGAAGCACCAGGCCGTGTGCAGCTCCGTGGCTCTGCAAGAAGCCCTGTAGGCAGTCTGGAAGCAGCCCAGGAAGGCAGGTTCCACCCAAGAAAATTGGTGAGCCTGATTTAATTTAATTTAATTTAATTCCCCCAACCCCCAGAGCCTGCCTGCCTGCCTGAGCTGCACGGGGGCTCGGTGCTTTCCTCTGCGGCTGTGCTGCCCCCTGGGACAGCCCAAGCCAGGTGCCTGTGGGCAGGTGCCACCGGGGAGGGGAGAGGGCACCACTGCCATGGAGGGAAGCACCAGCCCCCATAAAGTCCAGAGACCCACTCCGCTCACTGGCAGCTCACCCTTCTCTCCCAGAGAGGCAGGTAAATCAACGGGGTGTGTGTACGACACAGGTGTTTAATCAGCCCTAAATTGAAGTGGTGTTTGTAAAAACCTACCACTTCAATTTAGGGCCCCCGTTTCATCTATACATGCCCTAACATAGTGGGGATCTGATCTGGATTGGTACCAAGTGCTAAGTATATTGTAGGAATACCATGATGTGCTTTGGATCAGTTTTGGTGGGAGAGGAAACGGAATTTGAAGAAAGTGATGGAAATTCAATTGATGATGGCTGAAGCCATGGGAGGGAGGGTGAGGGTAATAAAATAAAATGTTAATAGAAATTAAATAGTTATCAGATTTAAATTCACTATTTGGAAATAACTTGCAGTATTAGGGAAACAGATATGTAATAATAAGTATTAAGAAGCAGCTCTTCCAAGCTGATAAGTACTATCCATTTCCTTACAAATAAATGGGTCTATTCCCGTTGAAGTTAACATGACTGCCTACAGTGATTTAAAAGTATGTTGTTCATTGAGGGCACTCAGGGTAAGTTGTAGGATAAACAAGACAAGGTATTGACTTAGTACATATCTCTAGTTGAATTTGTCAGAGGGCAGTCTTGACTACTGGGAAAGGCCTGATAATAGTTTTAGGCTGGAGTGGAACTGGAGAAAGTCTTGAAATGGGCAAGTGGTGTGGTCTGGAGGTAAAGCAGCTATGAGCTGTGGAAGATCTCAAAAGGCTAAACAATCAAGAGCTGGTGTGGCTTCCTGCAGAGAGGGAACTGACAAGGGAGCCTGCACAGCTAAAGAAACCTCTAAGAGCAGACAAGTAGTTTAGGAAGGAGCCAAGGAAAATATTAAGTAGAGAATATTTCTCAGTGGAATATACATCCACTTCACTGCTTAGGATCCCTAGGTCAGATCTGGGCTCACCTTATGCAAGCAGCATCATTTAGGGTGAGGTAAGGGGAATGTCCTAAGTGAGAACGTTGGGTCCCTGGAGATAGGGTTGTGATCAGGAAAGTAAAAGCACCTTTTGGAGGTCTCACTGCAGAGAGAAGATTTGTCTTTTAATTGCCTTGTAAGGGAAGGAATGTAGCCTTGGTAAGAAGGCCAAAACATTAAATCAGTCAGCCAAAGTACTTCACCACCAGTGGGAGATTGAAAACCGTCACAGAGAATCTGGGTATGTCTACACGTGATATTAATGCAACTCAATAAATTCCAATGCAGTTTACACTGGAGTTTATTGCTCCCAGGCTCAGCATTTACATGTGTGCCCAGGACTGCAGCACATAGAGCCAAGGCAGTACAACCTATTCTGGCAGGGAGCCTGGGGGGGTCCACCCGCTGCCCCTGAGCTGCTCTACCCCAGGTCAATGTGCTTCAGAGGGGCTAGCTGGGACATGAGGGTGCTTCAGTGTGGGTCTAGCTTTGACAGGCGGCCCTGGTCACTGTCTATACATGCATTATAGTGGAGTAAATAACTCCACTGTAGGATTGACAGTATCATCCTATGGCAGAGTTAATTAGTTTACTCTCGCCTAATAGCACTGCACATGTAGATGGTGGCACTTTATTGCGGAGTTAATTAGTCAACTCTGCAGTAAAGTGTTTTTTGTAGATGAACCTACTGATTCCTTGTTGCAGGAGAAACTGAAGCCCAGATATATCCAGATGGGGAGTACCATAGGACCTTGCCCTGTGAGATGGTGACTGACACTTACTTGGTTCTGACTGTTCTCTTCAGCTGCAACCAAGGTGTAAAGGGTCAGGTTCTCTGCATACGCTGCATTATGAGTCTCTTGCTTTGGCAGAACCTCCATTGCCTTCAGTGGGATAACTGAAAAGGGGGAAAACATCAATACATTCAAATATAAGAACAGCAGAGTTCACAGAAAGTTAATTCATAGAAACATTTTATGTGAAGTTGTCTTTTTGTGGATATTATTGCTTGTCTGTTAAAAGTAGTTAGATGCTGAAATATATTGAAGAGAAAAACAGTGTTATATTTCATTTTTTTTTTCCATACATGGAAGCACCTAGTAAAGTGTTTCTGTGTGTGATATTGTTTGTGCAATGATACAAAGGATGAAAATCACTCCTGAGCAGAGGCATTATACTGTCCCACTGCACAGGGGTAAATTTCACCCCAGGAGGATAAATGTCTGGCAAATACAATGTGCTTTACAACCACCACAAAAGTCCAAAGGAATTTAAAATTACCTATTTTTCATATTTTACAAATTGGAAAGGAGAAGCTAATCATTTAAGTGACTTGTTCAGGGCTATAAGCAATGGGGATTAGAACTCAGGACTGCTTGACTGAATTTTCCCTTATTTCACTCTGAGACAAAAATCTCTTCCTATGACATATAGTTGCCTTCACCCTTTAGGAAACTCCCTAAAACTATAGTCTAGGGCTGTTTACCAGAATTTGAAATGCTGTGAAAGTGTTCAAAGGCAGTTCTATAAAGGGGCTGTGATGTAGTCACTATGTCATTCTGTTCCTCATGCTTTGGCATCAGCAATATCATAAAACATTCCCTGACACACTTCACTTTCTGCTCTTAGAATTCCTCCCACCCCTCAGAAGTATAATTTTTAGCAGTGTTGCCTACTCAGGATTGGCCTTGAGCTGAACAGTGGTGCAAATCCCTGCCATCCCATTTGCCAAAGCTCTTGCCAAATTCTAGAAAATGAGGTAAATCCAGTGCATCACAAATGCCTGTCGAAGACTGCTATTGCTTTTCAGGATGAAAGGGTGAAATAGCGATTGTAAAAAAGAACCAGAAGAAAAGGTTCAAACTACAGATAAAGTTTGTGACTTTATCACAGGCTAAGAGGACAAGAACTCTAAGGGCAGAATTCAATTTCACTTTAAGCCCAAATGGCAATACATGCTCTGTAGCTATGTGGATGCTTATGTGTCTATAACGTACGTGTCATAGAAGCACAAATAAGTGCCAAGAGTCATTTATGTGACTGAAAAACCCATATGTGACATCTGGGCACATAAGTGAAATAGAATCCTGCTCTAAGACTTTTAGGTTTCATTTTGGCTGTGTGCTTGTGAAGGGTTGGAGGAAGAAGGGGAAAGAAGCTAGTTTTAGACCAGGGCTCTCTAATTAGTGGTCTGTGGGCCTCATGCAGCCCCCAAGGTGTTAATCTACAGCCCCTTCATTCTCCTGGAACCTGTCACTAGAATCTCCCTTCTGCTTCCTTTTTCTGTCCCCATTTCTCGGGGAGGGGAAGGGTAGGGTACCCCAGAGGACAGAAGGAGCCCACAACTGAGGTTTTTTGGGGAGCTAGGATTGAAGTGGTGTAGGGGGCACTAATATAGTGCAGCTGTGTACACCTGCTGTGTGATGGGGGGGTGCCCACAAATCATGGAACAGGGACCCAGGGACCCCCAGGGCATGGGGACTATGCAGCCTGTAGAAAATTTAACTTCATCCCATTACGTTAGATAATACACATCTAATGCAAAATTTGGGCTATGTCATGAGGAATAACTGAAAATTATATAATGATGACTTTTCCAACAAATTAATGTAAAGTGAACTCAACTTCCAAACTACAATGCCTTTCATAGAATCATAGAAAATTAGGGTTGGAAGGGACCTCAGGGGAGGGACCATACACAATTAGATCATCCCAGCCAAGGCTCTGTTTAGCCTGGTCTTAGAAACCTCCAAGGATGGAGATTCCACAACCTCTCTGGGTAATTTGTTCCAGTGCTTCACCGCCCTCCTAGTGAGAAAGTGTTTTTTTCTAATATCTAACCTAAACTTCCCTTGCTGCAACTTGACACCTTTGCTCCTTGTTCTGTAATCTATCACCACTGAGGCCAGTCTACCTCCATTCTCTTTGGAACCACCCTTCAGGTAGTTGAACACTACTATTAAATCCCCTCTCAGTCTTCTCTTCTCTAGACTAAATAAGCCCAGAAGCCTCTGCCTCATCTCAAAAGTCATGTGCCCCAACCCCCTAACCATTTTTGTTGCCCTCTACTGTGCTCTCATCAATTTGTCCACATCCTTTATGTAATAGGGTATCCCAAACTGGATACAGTACTCCAGATGTGGCATTACCATTGCTGAATACAGGGGAATAATCACTTGCTTTGATCTGCTGGCAACACTGGGCACGTGTAGCTGACATGAGTGTTAATGTGGAACACCTGAAAATTTTAACATGGTTTTTTTTTGGTGTGGTGCATTTTTGTTTGCACAACACGGTGTTCATGGTCACACAAATGATGCTTTTGAGTGAGTTACGCCTCGTGTGTCATTCCATGCAGATTTCAGTAGGGGGAGTCAAATACCAATTTACCTACTGTAATGTCTTTCCTAATGTATTACAGCAGGAGGCACATGTAAACCACCCAGGTTCCCCAGTTCCCACCCCTGGATTCTCACTGGGCAGTCCTGACTCTCACTGGGAGTCTCCCCTGGAAATGGTCATGGTCACGGCAAAATCCTTGCCACTTGCACCTGTCTATGCTCAGTCAATCTGGTTTTTCTCCATCAGTACGTGATCCCAAAGACCCCATCCCAATCCCAAGGACAAGCTGCTTGTGTTGGCTACAAATGTCCAACTCGGGATCCTTAAAATATTGGTTTATTAGGCAGATTGAAACACTGTAATGAAGTTAAATCATAAACCTTGGGGCTGGTCCCCACACACATACATGCACACACACAGTAGCAAGCTACAAGAGTCAGGTATACCTATCCCACAGGTGCTGGAGTCTGCTGTCGATGGCCAGTCGAGACTTCTTCCAGCGTGGTGTTGTCCTCCAGAAGGGGGTCGCCGGCTGGTCCTTCTGGCTGGACAGGTCGGGTGCTGGTCAAGTTGGAGATCAAGAGGGCGCTGCTGAGGGTCACTTTTCACTGCTTTTTATCTGTCCTTGGCAGACTTTGGTGACTCACCAGTTTTCAGGTTTGCCCAATCCAGGGGTCGTTGACCCTCATGGGACTTCCTCCTTGGTGGCTACTGGATGGCATCTGTCAGCCCCAGGGGTCGTCCTCATGTACGTGCAGGTTTGGGAGTCCATTGATAAATTTTGAATAGGGCTCTGGGAGTGGTCAATCTGGAGATATTCAGCCCAAAAGTTGGTCCCCGGTGTTGATTAACTCAGGCGTCTAGCCCTGGAACAGTGAAGTTTAGAGAATTCCCAGTTGCTACATTGTCTCCTATTAGTTTCTTCTGTTGGTTGATCTGTGGTTTTCCTAGGTGTTAATTGCTGCCTGCTACTGTGTTACACATTCAATCACTGATTCACTCGCTCTTTCAGGGGCCCGCCCGATACAGGGAAGCAGCAGTTTGATTCCTGCCCTTGTTAACATTGTTACAACGTATAACTTACTTCTGAAACTAAGCACATTTAGTTAAAAGGTGAGGAGTATAAAATATAAGCTACAATAGTAATGCCATGGCACACAAATAGATAAAAATACCAAAATACAAGGGGAGATACAAAATGCACACATACAAACTTTAAAACACAATTCCTTATCTTAAAGTGAAAGAAAGAGGAAGGAAGAAAAGGTAGAAGAGGAAAAACATATCCAAGGAGGGGAGAGCAGCTGCAGGCAAGAGGAAAAGGGGGCTTTCTGCTACACTTGAATCCTCCCCTCCCATTTCTTTCCCTTCCCATCCCATCATGTTAAAAATACACATCTTTTTTCTTTCATTTACTATAGCTGCTATGATAACTGCTATGATATCATAAAATATTCAAGGTTTAGAGTACTGGGTGAGTGGGTGGGTGGGTGTTTGTTGCTGCCCAGTTTATTAGTGATTGCTGTTGATGGTGGTGGTGAGATCTTCTGGGGTTTTTTTTTTTGTCTATTTCTCTTGGACTACATTTCCCAGCATTCCCAAGCTCGTTGACCTTTGTACAGTTTCCAATGGGGGCTCCCATTGGAACCCACCTGTTCACTGCCCATGTACACCATCAGTCTGTTTATGTAGTGCCACATGTGGCTTTTGGAGGTGTGTTGTGAATTGGTTTATAAATGTTTTTGGGATGTTTTTGAAAATGTGGGTTGCTGTTTGGCTTGGTCCCCCTCCCGCCTAGCGTGCCAAGAGCTATAATAGTTACCCTTCTCACCCACGTGGGGGAGGAGAGACTCATTCAGATGTGGGTGATGGTGTATAATGCCCCTCTCCCCCAAACCACTCACAGTCTGGAAGCAGCTAAATCCCTAGACCAGTCCAGATTTCCTCCCCTTTCCCTGACCGCCCTCCCTTCCTCCCCTCATCCACAACACCGCATGCCCATTTAGAAAGACACAGATTTAAAGTGTAAATGAATTTATTTTAACATAGCCAAGAGAAGAGCAAAGCACTCCTAGGTGTTGTTGTCAGCACTATATCCTGCCAGACAGTCACACACAAGGGCCGCCTGACCAGCCTCTCCTTGTTGATATCTCCTCGGTCCCTGTGCTGCTGCTGCCCAGACACATCTCTGTTGTTTGGCCACTGCCTGTCATACTTCTTCCCGCGACTCCTTGAAAACCTCTCTGCAGCTTTCACAGATATTGTGCAGCACTCAGGCTGCCACTACAAAGGCCATAATATTTTCTTGCTCCATCTTGAGCTGGCACGTAAGTGCCCTTGATCATCTTTTCAGTCGTCCAAATGCACATTCCATGGCCATCCTGCAACTGCTCAGACAGTAGTTAAAAACTAGATTCTGTGGGTCAGTGACATTCCCCTCCATAAGGCTTCATGAGCCAGGGATTCAGGGGGTAGGCAGCATCCACTAATATAACCAGGGGAATGGTGATACTGTGGATCACTGTCTCCTCCATGCCGGGTGCATAGTGTCCTTTCTCCATGAGGCCAGGCACAGGGGAGTTTCTGAACATGTGCTCATCATGCATGCTGCCAGCCCACCCAGTATAAATGTTTGTGAACCAGCCTCGGTGGTACACCATGGCTTGCAGGATCATGGAGGCGTATCCTTTCTTGTTTGTGAAATCCCTCTCCCTCCCCACAGGGCACAGCACTGGGATGTGAGTGCTGTCTAAAGCCCCCATGCAGTTTGGGAACCCCTTCTCATTAAAGCCATCTATGACTTGCTGTGGATTTGCCAGGCAGATAATTTTGTTTGCAGTGATCTCCTTAAGCAGCTGGCATACCTCACGAGTTGCCAGCTCAACTGCGAAGGCAGCCATGCTGAACTGGTTCACAATATACTGGAGGCTAGATGGGATGGCCAGTTTCATGATAGCCATTGCAACCGTCTTGTCTGGTGGGATGGCCTGACACATGTTAGTGTCCTGCTTCATGATGTGGGGTCCTAACATCGAGATGATATGATAGAACGTCTCCCTTTTCATTCAGAACATCTCCAGCCCCTGCTGGTCATGTCAAGTGATCAACGTGATTCACTCCCACCAGTCCGAGCTGCTCTCGTGGGCACACCATGTGGATTCTGGTCCTCCTCAGGTTTCTCAGCAGAGCCCGGTCAAATTCCACTTCTTTGCTTTCCTCTGTGTATTCCAAGTCCTCTGGGTACCTGTATCTTATTGTTATTATTATCATTAATGCTGCTAAACCAGGAACACAACTTGCCAGTGAACACTGTAGCACAGTTCCTATCCTTCTCAAGCATTGTAGCAGTAATCTCCAGGTAAACAGCATTTGCAGAAGCAGTACTGCCACCTCCTCCTCCTCCTCCTGTTCACCCATGTCCTCCATATTCTGCATGTCGGAGGACTCTTCACTGCGTTTCATAGTTTCATAGTTGGTAGGGTTGGAAGGGACCTGAGCAGATCATCAAGTCCGAACCCCTGCCATAGGCAGGAAAGAATGCTGGGGTCAAATGACCCCACCTAGGTGATTATCTAGCCTCCTTTTGAAGACCCCCAGGGTAGGAGCAAGCACCATTTCCCTTGGAAGTTGGTTCCAGATCCTACCCGCCCTGACTGTGAAGAAGTGCTTCCTGATGTCTAGCCTGAATCTACTCTCAATCAACTTGTGGCTGTTATTCCTAGTTACTCCTGGTTGTGCTTGGGGGAACAGGGACTCTCCCATTCCCTGATGGTCCCCCAGGTAAGTTTATAGATGGTCACCAGATCCCCTCTCAGTCTCCGCTTGTGGAGGCTGAACAGGTTCAGGTCCCGTAGCTTCTCTTCATAGGGTCTGCCCTGTTGCCCCCTGACCATGCAAGTGGCCCTCCTTTGGACCCTCTCAATGCTTTCCACATCCCTCCTGAAGTGCGGCACCCAGAACTGGATGCAGTACTCCAACTATGGCCTGAACAATGTTGCATAGAGGGGGAGGATCACCTCCTTGGACCTGCTCATGATGCATTTGTGGATGCATGACAAGGTGCAGCTAGGCTTACTGACCGTGTCCTCACATTGGCGGCCCATGTTCATCTTGGAATCAATAATGACTCCAAGATCCTTTTCTGCCTCTGTGCTGATGAGAAGGGAGTTCCCCAGCCTGTAGGTATGCTGCTGGTTCTTTCTCCCTAGGTGCAGTACTTTGTACTTGTCAGTATTGAATCCCATCCTATTCTCATCCGCCCACCCCTGTAAACTGTCCAGATCTAGTTGTAGCCTGTCCCTGCCTTCTATTGTGCCCACCTCTCCCCACATCTTAATGTCATCTGCGAATTTGAACTAGGTGCTTTTCACTCCCTCATCCAAGTTGCTGATGAAGATGTTGAACAGTGCGGGCCTGAGGACTGAGGCCTGGGGGACCCCACTGCCCAACTCCCTCCAGGTTGAAAATGACCCATCCACCACCACTCTCTGGGTGCATCCTTCTAGCCAATTTCTGACCCATCTGACTGTATAGGCATCGACACCACAGTCACCTAATTTTTTAATGAGAATGGGGTGAGAGACAGTGTTGAAGGCCTTCCTAAAGTCCAGAAAGACTACGTCCACAATGACACCTGCGTCTAAGGATTTTGAGACCTGGTTGTAAAAGGCAACCAGGTTGATCTGACAGGAGCTGCCCCTAATGAACCCATGTTGGTTGCCCCTAAGCATAATCTCCCCTGCTGGTCTCTTGCAGATGTGCTCCTGGATAATTTTCTCAAAGAGCTTCACCAGGACCAAGGTAAGACTGACTGGCCTATGGTTTCCTGGGTCCTCCTTCCTCTCTTTTTTGAAAATGGGAACCACATTGGCCCTTTTCCAGTCCTCTGGCACCTGGCCAGAGCACCATGAGTGCTTGTAAAGCCATGCCGGGGTCCCACAATGACCTCTGCCAATTCCCTCAGCACCCTGGGGTGGAGATCATCTGGACCTGCTGATTTAAACATGTCCAGGTCCTCCAGAAGTTCCCTAACTAGGTCCTCTCTGACCCTAGGCCTGGTGGTGCCTCCCCTGAGTCCATCCAGAATTCCGGTGGGGGGGATGTCCCGGTCTGTGCTCAGAAAAATGGAGGCAAAGAATTTGTTAAAGAGGTCAGCTTTATCATCTGGTGCAACCACCAGATTGCTAAATGTGTCCTGCAGGGGCCCCACATTATCCAGTGCCTTCTTTTTACTCCCTATGTATTTAAAAAAGGACTTGTTATCTTTGATCTTGGTCACTAGTCCTAGTTCTGTCTCCACCTTAGCCTTCCTAACATCCCCCCTGTAGTCTTGAACAATAGAGGTATAATCCTTGGTGATGGCCCTCCCTTCCACCAGGTGTATGCCTCCTTTTTAGCTTTCAGATGTTCCTGAATGCCTTTGGTAAGCCATGGGGGATTTTGAGCACTCTTGCCCACTTTAATTCATGTTGGGACTGTCACCCTTTGGGCTTGGAGGATTGTCTCCTTAAGGAATGACCACTTGTCTTGCAGTGCCTCCCCGACTAATCTCCTTAACTCATTGAAATCAGCCCTCCTGAAGTCAAGGGCTGATGCCTTGCTGCAGGCCTTTGACATCCTGCACTGGATGGTGAATTCCAGTAGGCAATGATCGCTATCACCCAGGTGGTCAAGAACCCGCAGTCCCCTCACCAGGTTGTCACCTGTGGCCAGGACCAGGTCCAGCAAGGCATTTCCCTCGGTGGGACTGTACACCTCCCAGGTTAGGTGGAGGTCCTGTATCTCAGCTAGGAACCTACATGAGTGGTCAGACCTGGCTGACTGCTCCTCCCAGCAGATGTCCAGGTAGTTTAGGTCACCCATGATGACCATATCCCTTGACTTAACTGCCTCTGTGAGCTGACCTGAGAGTTCCTGGTGCAGCTCTTCCCCTTGGTTGGGTGATCTGTAGTAGACACCCACCATTAAGTCCCTTTCCCCATGACCCCCCTGTATTTTAACCCAGAGCACTTCAGTCTGCCCCTCCTCTGACCTTGTGCTGTTTGTTGAGGATGTGTATTGCTCTTTGATGTAGAGTGCCACACCCCTGCCTTTCCTCCCCCTTCTGTCCCACTTGTACAGTTTGTAGCCCTTGATGTTTACTGCCCAGTCATAGGTTGAATCCCACCAGGTTTCAGTGATTCCCACTATGTCCAGGTTTGTGTTAGCTAGCAGGAGGGCAAGTTCCTTCTGCTTGTTCCTCCTACTATGAGCATTTAAGGCCTCCTATGGGTGCATGTGCCACCCCCTTGATCCTAGGACTATCTGGACCCCTGTCACTTTACCTGGGTACTTCTTGTGCTTGTCACCTCTCTTGGCTGGGAAGTGGGGATGGGACCAAGTGTCCCCCTGTGGCCCCATCCCCCGGTGAAGCTAGTTTAAAGCATGCCATACAAGATCAGACAACCTGGAAGAGAAGACATGCTTGCCTCTAGGAGAGAGGTGAAGCCCATCCCACCCGAGCATGCCCCCTGTGTGAAATGCAGGTCGTTGTCAAGGAACCCGAGGCCTGCCTGGTAGCACCAACCCTGAAGTGCCTGGTTGACCACTCTGATGCAGGCTTCATGGTACCATCCACATCTACTTACTGGGAGAGTAGAGGAGAATACCAGCTGCACCCCTGTCTCCTTGAGCTTGGCCCCCAGGGCCTTGTAGTCCTTCATGATGCAGTCTGGATTGCTCCCAGCCGCATCATTTGTTCCCACGTGGATTAGGACCATAGGGTACTGGTCCAAGGGTCAAAGGAGGTCCAGGACCATCTCTGTAACATCCTGAATCTGAGCCCCAGGCAGGCAGCAGACTTCACATGCCATGGGGTTGGGTCAGTAGATGGGACCCTCTATTCCCCTCAGGATGGAGTCTCCGATGATGAGGACTTGGCATTTCTTCCTTGTGGTTTTCTGTCCTTGCTCAGACCATGCCATGCATAGAGTGGCAACATCCACCTTGGAGGCATTCACTTCAACCTTCTCCTCTAAGGCTGCCAAGGCCTCAGATCTGTTCCCCAATTGTACCTGGGGAGCTGCCACCATGCTAGCCTGAGCAGTCCTGGTTCTTGTGGTCACTTTCTGCCATTCCTCTGCAGTGTGTCCCTCCCGGGAAGTCTGTCTGCTGGGAACCTGATCCTGCAGAGAATGGAAATATGTGTCAGTTTCATCCCCCACAGCCCTGATCCCCTGTAGCCTGCTCATCTCAGCCTGGAGTTCCCTCACCTGCTCCTCCAGGGCCCGAAGTCAGGCAAGGGAGCCTCCAGAGCCCTCTCCCACCTGTGGCCTCTGAGTCTCCACCAGGCAGCCCCCACAGACAGGGGGGCAGGGGGCTGCTGAACCCACCATGGGCTCCATCTGGGTGGAAGCCTCAAAGGAGTCCAGGGTAGGTGGCACCACTGGGGCGGGGTCCCCAGCAGCCGCCCTCCACATCCTTACCACCAGAGCACGGTCCCTAGCAGCCACTCCCCGTGTTTTTACCATGTCCATGGAGTTGTGAGTCTTCCTCTCTCTCTTGCTGGAGACTTCTTCCTGGCTTCTGCTGCATGCCCGCTTTGCATGAAGGCCGGTGCAAATGCTGGTGCACCCTTTCAGAGCGTGCCTGTTTGTGTGCTCTGTTCATGCACTCTGCCCTTGCGTGGCTCAGGAGCGTGGCTCCCTGCCAGCTCACTTAAGAGGGATCTGGTGGGCCCCACCTCCGGATCCTCTGCAGCTGTCCTTCACCCCCCTCACTTACCTTGTGGGATCAGCTGCTGCCTCCACCATCGCCGCCTCCACTGCTGGTGAGTGTGGGTAGGGGGGCACATGTAGCTGGATGCACACATGCACCCACTCTGCTCCCAAGCCCTGACTGCCCAGGTCTAGGGCAACTTTTAGCACTGGGGTTGAAGCACGAGGAGGAGGAAGAGGAGGACGTGGCGGTGGCTGAGGGTGAAACCATGAGCATGTCTCAGCTATACAGAGACTGCTCTCTGATGACCATGAGTGGTAGGAAGAACCATCAGTCTCCATGCACTTAGTGCCACTTAGCCCCTCTGTTCCATGGATTGCACAGATGATGAAGTGGAGGGGGTGGAGGGTCAGGAAGAAACCCATGCGGGTGATACATCATCTGCTGTTACCGAGACCCAAGAACATGCTGAACCTGGTAAGTTTCTTGTAATATGCCTCTTGCCACTGCCAGGCAATGCCCAGGTTCATGCTGGTTGGGTTTTGGGGGGCTGGGGAGGAGGGGGAAAAATTCATATGTTGCTGTAGGTGGGTTGCCATGTTCTTTTGGTGGTGGTGCATGACAGGTTCTATAGTTCCTACTGTAACAGATGCCAAACTAATTATTTGCTTTAATTAATTTTTTGCAGCTAGTATGGGCAGTGGCAGCCATGGACCTGTTTCCAAAGCAAGTACTTGTAAGTTTTGGGCAGTACAAGTGCTGCCCCACTGTTGCGGCCCTGTTTCTGTGCCTTCTGGCATTTTGTGCACTGCATGGTGGGGCTGGGGGTATGTACTTTTCTCCTCTTGGGCAGAAGGCAACCATTGCTTTTTAATTTGTTTATCCGCTACCATGACCCATGGCTGCCCGGAATGGTGTCCCACTCGTACTACAGCAGATCACTGCAGAGATTTTCACAGCAAGCAGAGGTGGTCCCATGAAACCTTGCTCAAGGTTTTGGCGGACTCCTTGGTAGCCAGAGTGGAATGTGCAGATGCCTGGCAGGATGAAGTCCATGAGTAGCTGCGTAAGGATGATGCCATCCTTGAGTAAGTGCAAGACACTATGTGGAATTTGAAAGACGTTGTTGACAAGTCCCATGGTGAATTACCATGGTCACTTGGACAGAGGTCACAGGACACTTTCAATGATGGCTTTCAGAGTGTGCAGAAGTGCCTAAATAAACAAGTACAATGCTGAAAAGAGAAAAGTCAGTCCACTTGTCTTGCCTCTGTACAAGATGAGAGGAGAATTACTGCTGAGCCTGTTCCCCCTAACTCAGTGGGGTCATAGGAGGGCCGTATGACTGGCAGCATGGCCAGGAGGGTACCACTGTGTTTCAGGGAGACAGGTTGTTCAGGGTCATGGTGGGGTGAAGGCCAACAAACACAAGTAACTATAATAGTGTGTTGCAAACAATAAAACCTCATGGTTTCCTGGCTTCCTGTGTCTGCCCCCATATCCACCTTTACACTGCTTGGTTGCAAAGGTGGATTTCATTCATTGTTTGGGTTCATTTCTCTCTGATCATTTTTCCTGCTGTTTGGTGCACGGTGCTGGGTGGGGAGGGCTTGGCAATCTCTCTTGCACAGGTACAGAGGGGGGCTCCAGAGATAAACAGGGGGGCTGCCTGGGTGCGTTGCAACATACAAGTGCTGGTCTGCACACCAGCATTTTGCAAAGGCAGTGCCCACGCTGCAGAGTCACTTTTGAGGCCATACCTTAATTTTGCATCCCTTAGTTGGGAGAAGGGAAGTAGCATGTCACCCCACCCCCTCTCCCCCCAGCAGCCTGGCTTGCTTTTTGTGCAAGCCACCAGCCACTTTGTAAAGTTGCACACAGGGGCTCATGCCTTCCCAGGCTCTTTGGCTCACTCTTCACAACCCTTCCTTGCATTTTCCCTAGACAGAAACTTTGAAAATGCACTTTTCAAGATTCTTTTTGTGCTCTTTTCCAGGCAGGTTCCAGGTACTATCTCCTTTGTTTTGGAACACCAAAGCAAGGCTGTGGGCAGGGGGTTTAAGACCCACCTTGCTTGCACACACACCCAGGGACTTTGCAAACTTTTCTGCCTTCTTTTTGTGCTTTTTTCCAGTCTGGTGTCAGTGTGTCTGTTTTTTTTCCACACCAAAACAAGGCTGCCAGTGAAGGGGAGGGGAGTTGCAGAGGTCAGGGTGCACATTCTCTGTATTGATGAGGGAGGTTTGAGGTAGGTGAGGGATGACAGCACAGTGGAGGTAGAGAAGGACTCATCCCAGTCACCAGACTTGCCGCTGGGGGGCACAGCAATGCAAATCCAGGGTTCAAGAAGACTGCAGGCTGATGAAGAGGGGTGCAGTGAAGCTTTGAGTGCTATTTGATGCCCACACTTCTGTGTTGTGAGACTCAAAAGAGGACATGGTGATATGCTATACGCCGCCTTTGGTAAGTGACACCTGACAATTGTCTGTGCCCTGCAGATGGCAGGGTCATCCCAAGGTGGGTGTGAATACAAGTGACTGCCCCAGGCACAGCACTTTGGGAGCCCTGCAGAGATGGGTGGAGTGGATGAGGTGACTCCTCAGCATTGCCACTGGCCTTGCATTTGGGCACTCACCAACTCCCCTCCTTCACTGCTGTGGCACACAGGTTCGGCTCTGTGCAGGGTGGGGGGGAGCACTAATTTGCACAAAGCCCTGCACCAGCGGTGTACTGTGGGTCTCCAGGGCCTGGGGGACAGGCCCAGGGTACCACCACCCTCACTCCTGCACATGCCCTGGACAAGCCGCCTTCGGTGGTGGTTTTGATGGTGGGGGGAGTGGGGCAAGCAGTGCGGAGTGGTGGTGCCCCCTTCACACCTGCCAATGGCACCCCTTTCATGTCTGTGCAGGGGTGGCCATGCTCCCTGCTGCCATCAGTATGCCACTGCTCTGTACCCTGATACAGTCATCTCTGATTGTGGGGGTGCATTGTTTAGTTCAAATTTATTGTAAATGGGGATGGTGGAATTTTATGGGTGTGAAGAAAGGTATGCAAGGTGCACAAGAGGCACCAGTGCAAATTCTGATGCTCTTTCTATCCTCCCTCTGGTTTTTGGATCCCCTTCCACTGCTAGCCATAGGCTGATCAATCCCTGCTGGTGTGACAAGAGGCAGAAAGAGAAAGGAAGAAAGGGAAGATGAAAAAGATGACAACACTTCCTTCAGGATTCTCTCAACAACTGAACTATTATGCATTATAATTATAGTTAACTTTCATCCTGACTTATATAGACGTATAATATAATAACAGGTAATACTAATGATAGGAGTTAATAATATTAATATATTACTTTTGGAATTAATAGTAAGAGTTTTTAGTAATAGTAATATTAATGATGCTTTATTAATGATCAGTAATAATTGTAGTGGTTCAATTCCTTATCACAGCATTTCAAAGCAGGTAGAGCTGCCTTATCACCCTATAAACGTTACACACATCCTGGGCCTCCACCATATATATATAAATATATATATATATAGCCAATGTATGATATAGACTTATGTTATATAGACTTATAATTACAGTTCAGTTCCTTACAATGAGAAAGCAGATACTAAGCATAAGGCAGGTGATTATGCACCTTCCTTGCCTCTTTCCCCATGTGGGGTGGGTGGGGAAGAAATGCCCACCTCCTGGTTCAAGCTCCTCCCTAGGTCCCTCTATTCCAATGGAGAAGAGATACATACACTTCTGCTTTACATAATATCCTTACTGAACTTATATTACTTCCTCCTCCTGGTTGCTGGTCACAGGTACTGCTGAGGCTTCTTTTCTGTGTACTACTTGAATTGTGGAGGCTTTCTTCACAGGCTTTGGCCCAAGTATCAACTCAAGTATTGTAAGAGTTGCCCAACTTCTGCAGATCCATTTCATATTATTCTAGCCTTCCTCCTGGTTGCTGGCCCTGTTTGCTAATGAGCATATTATGGAATTGTAATTAGAGGATTGTTGCTGGCCACAAATGCAGAGGCTTTCTTCTTGGTTGCTGGTCAAGACCTCCAGCAAATTCTCTCCTGGGATCCGGGCAGTAAGCCTAGGCCTGTGGGCTCTTCACCCCACTTGCCCACCTCTGCACCTGTCCGTTGCACTCTTGTAACTTTTGAATCATTGCTGGCCACAAAGGAAGCTGTGACCCTGAACTATGACCACTAGGGATGTGCGAAACTGCACTGTTCCATTTTGACTTGAGTTTTGACATTTCAATGGAACAGCGTTTTGTTTTGAATTTCATTTAGAGTCAAAACAGCTGTTCCATTTCATGCTGGGGAGGGAAACTCAGCCCAGCTGGACTGAGTTGCCTTTCCCAGCCTGATTGTAGGGCTGGGGCGGGAAACTGAGTGTTCCTGCTCAGTTTCATAGATTTCATAGACATTTGGGCTGGAAGGGACCTCAGAGGATCACTGAGTCCAGCCCCCTGCCCCATGGGCAGGAAGTCAGCAGGGATCATAGGATCCCAGCAGGATAAGCATCCAAATGTGTCTTGAAGGTGTTCAAAGTGGGTGCTTGAACAGCCTCCAGTGGCAATCTATTCCAAACCTTGGGGGCTCGGACAGTAAAGAATTTCTTCCTTATGTCCAGCCTGAATTGGTCGCGGTGGAGTTTGTTACTTTTCAATCTTGTCATCCTTTGGGGTGCTCTGGTGAACAGATGTTCCCCCAGATCCTGATGAGCACCCCTGATAAACTTATAGGTGGCCACCAGATAACCCCTGAGCCTGCACTTTTCTAGGCTGAAGAGTCCCATGGCTCATAGCCTCTCATCATAAGGTCTGTTTTCCTGACCTCTGATCACGTGCATGGCTCTCCTTTGCACTCTCTCAAACTTCTCCACATCCTTTTTGAATTGTGGAGCCCAAAACTGAATGCAGTACTCTAGCTGCTGCCTCACCAAGGCCGAGTACAAGGGGAGAATGACGTCCTGGGATTTGCTTGAGAAGCATGTATGGATGCAAGCCAGCATTTTGCTCACTTTACTAGCCATAGCATCACACTGAAGGCTCATGTTCATCTTGCAGTCAATCATGACCCCCAAGTCCCTTTCATCTGTAGTGCTAGCCAGCGTAGCACTGCCGAGCCTATAAGCACACTTCAGGTTTTTCCTCCCAAGGTGGAGAACCTTGCATTTTTTGGTGTTGAACACCATCAGGTTCTCGTCTGCCCATTTCATGAGCCTGTCAAAATCTGCCTGGATCACACTCCTATCATCAGGTGTGGATACTTTACCTCAGAGTTTGGTGTCATCGGCAAACTTGACCAGTCCGCTTCTGACACCAATGTCCACATCATTGATGAAGATGTTAAATAGTATAGGCCCTAGGACAGAGCCTTGAGGGACCCCACTGGTGACCGCGCATCAAGACGATTGGCTTTCACCAACCACCACCCTCTGGGTCCTGCCACGGAGCCAATTCCCCAGCCAGCAGATTGTTGCGAGGTTGAGGCTGCAGTTGGCCAGTTTTGCCAAGAGGTGATCATAGGGTACCAGATCAAAGGCTTTTTTAAAGATCTAGGCTAAGATAAAGATAAATAGATAAAGGCTTTTTTAAAGTCAAGATATACGACATCAATCTCTTCCCCCTTGTCCAGGTGATAGGTCACTTGGTCGTAAAAGGAAATGAGATTGGTCAAGCAAGACCTACCCACAACAAACCCATGCCGGGTATCCCTCAGGATATTGCTGTCAGCTAGTTTGTTAAGGATGGCCTCTTTGATAATCTTTTCCAAGACCTTCCCCAGGATAGAGGTCAGGCTGATGGGCCTGCAGTTTGCCGAATGTACTTTTCTCCCTTTCTTGAAGATTGGCATGTCATTGGCCTTCTTCCAATCTTCAGGCACTTCACCAGAGCACCAGGAGTTTTCAAAGATCCTTTCTCCAGCCCGATTGCAGTGCTGGGGGGGCAAACTGAGCTGGGGGTCAAAGAAAACATGACACATATATAGAGCAAAAATAAAACAGTTTACTGAATATGCTGCAGCTTTAACAATAACTATATACAACTTAACAATATAAAATAGATACAAAATGTAAAAAAAAAAAGAAGATATTTTCATTCTACTCTTCTTCACTATCTTTACTCTACTCTCTTGGTCACTGGGCTGTGGGATGGTTGCTGCCCCTGATGAGTTCTGCCCACAGAAATTTTCTGCAAGGATGGGGAAAAAGGAAGAAGAGGAAGAGGAGGGGGGGTTGACGCACAGTTGAAAAAGCGGACTTTTGCCCCCCCCCCCACACACATACACAAGGTCAGTGGGACATATTATCTAAATATCACCTGGGATGCTGCATTTCCTGGGTGTCAGGTCTGGCAGGCAGCATCCTGCCCCTGGACTTTTGGTTGTGATTCTGAAATGGAATGTGATGAAGTTCAGAAGGTTTGCAATATTGAAGGAAGTCATCTAACCCCTTACTCTAAAGTTTCAAACTTCTTGCAAAACACTTAACATTACAGTGATGCTGCAGCTGTTGTTGGGAGTTATGTCCACTGCAGTGGTAGCACACGAGGGAGGGGAGTGGGGGTTGCAGGTGAAGGGTACATGGCGGGGCGGAAGGACAGGAGGGTACATGGGTGGTGGGGAGGACATACACTCTAGGTGGCGGGGGCATAGAAGAATTAAGAGGAGGTAGAAAATTAAGGGATTATTTGTCTCCTGCATTTTAAAATTAATAATTGGTCTGAGTGGACCCATTCTGACCTGAACTGTGTGCTGTGAAGGAGGAAGGAGGAGGGAGGAATGAAGGAGGGTAAAAAAGAACAGACAGCAGCACCTATTTGCTAAAGGCCAGAACACAGTGGATAGGAAGAACCTTCACCATAACTATACGAAAGGTGGTGGTCCACTGGCTGTCACTGCATCTGAAAAGGACCTGGGGGTGGCAATTGACCAGAGGATGAATATGAATCAACAGTGCAATGAAGTTGCCATCAGGGCAAATAGAACTCTTTTATGCATCAGCTGATGTGTTGCCAATAGATCCAGAGAGATGCTTCTCCCCCTCTGTTCAGTGTTGGTGAGGCCATAACTGGAGTACTGGGCCTGGTTCTGGGCACCACACATCAAGAAGGTGTCTCTCGGAGACCATAAAAGCTAAAGAGGCGGTAGTTATGGGGGACCTAAACTACCCAGACATCTGCTGGGAGACGCAGACGGTAAAGTCCCACCATTCACGCAGGTTTCTAACCTGTGTACAGGACCTCCACCTGACACAGGAGGTACACGGTCCCACTAGGGGGAATGCCATACTGGATCTGGTATTGGCAACGGGGGATGACATGGTAGGGGACCTACAGATCGGTAGGTCAGATCAGTGATCACCTAATAATAGAATTCACCATAAGACATCGAGTGGGTAAAGTAACTAGTAGGGTGAAAGTGCTAGACTTTAGGAAAGCTGATTTCAATGAACTCAGGCGATTAGTCAAGGACGTACTGCAGAGTAGGAGTTTTGAAGTGATGGGAGCCCAAGAAGGGTGGCTGTGCCTCAAGGAAATGATCCTTCGGGCACAAAGCAAGACGATCCTGATGCGAGGAAAAAGAGGGAAAGGGGCCAGGAGGCTTCCTTGGCTGACCAGAGAAATCCAGGGCAGCCTAAGGGCCAAAAGGGGAGTACAAAAAAAGTGGAAACAGGGAGAGATCACCAAAGACGAATATACCTCCTCTGCTCATGCTTGTAGGGAGGCAGTCAGATGGGCCAAAGCTACCATGGAGCCGAGGATGGCATCCCAAGTAAAGGACAACAAGAAATTGTTTTTTAGATATATAGGGAGTAAAAGGAAGGCCTAGGGAGGAATAGGACCCCTGCTAAATGGGCAGAAATAATTGGTGACAGACAGGGGGGACAAGGCTGAACTCCTCAATGAGTTCTTTGCCTCAGTGTTCCTAAGCGAGGGGCACGACAAATCTCACACTGGGGTTGTAGAGAGGCAGCAGCAAGGCGCCAGACTTCCATGCATAGACCCTGAGATGGTGCAGAGTCACTTGGAAGAACTGGATGCCTTAAGTCGGCAGGCCCGGATGAACTCCATCTGAGGGTGCTGAAGGCACTGGCCGACATCATTGCAGAGCCACTGGCGGGAATATTTGAATGCTCGTGGTGCACGGGCCAAGTCCTGGAGGACTGGAAAAGGGCCAATTTGCTCCCCATTTTCAAGAAGGGAAGGAAGGAGGACCCAGGCAACTATAGGCCAGTTAGTCTCACCTCCATCCTTGGCAAAATCTTTGAAAAAATTATCAAGGCTCACATTTGCGAGAGCCTGGCAGGACAAATTATCCTGAGGGGAAACCAGCATGGGTTCGTAGCAGGTAGATCGTGCCTGACTAATCTAGTCTCTTTTTATGATAAGGTTACGAAACGCCTGGACACAGGAGGAGGGGTGGATGTCGTATACTTAGACTTCAGGAAGGCCTTCGATACAGTATCCCACCCCATACTGGTGAACAAGTTAAAAGGCTGTGACTTGGATGACTACACAGTCCGGTGGATGGCGAATTGGCTAGAGGGTCGCATCCAGAGAGTCGTGGTGGATGGGTCGGTTTCGACCTGGAAGGGTGTGGACAGTGGGGTCCCGCAGGGCTCGGTCCTTGGACTGATACTCTTTAATGTCTTCATCAGCGACTTGGGCGAGGGAGTGAAATGTACTCTGTCCAAGTTTGCGGATGACACAAGGCTATGGGGAGAAGTGGACACGCCAGAGGGCAGGAAACAGCTGCAAGCAGACCTGGACAGGTTGGACAAGTGGGCAGAAAACAACAGAATGCAGTTCAACAAGGAGAAATGCAAAGTGCTGCACCTAGGGAGGAAAAATGTCCAGCACACCTACAGCCTAGGGAATGACCTGCTGGGTGGCACGGAAGTGGAAAGGGATCTTGGAGTCCTAGTGGACTCCAAGATGAACATGAGTCGGCAGTGTGACGAAGCCATCAGAAAAGCCAATGGCACTTTATCGTGCATCAGCAGATGCATGATGAATAGATCCAAGGAGGTGATACTTCCCCTCTATTGGGCACTGGTCAGACCACAGTTGGAGTACTGCGTGCAATTCTGGGCACTGCACTTCAAGAGGGATGCGGATAACCTGGAGAGGGTCCAGAGAAGGGCCACTCGTATGTTTAAGGGCCTGCAGACCAAGTCCTACGAGGAGAGACTAGAGAAACTGGACCTTTTCAGCCTCCGCAAGAGAAGGTTGAGAGGCAACCTTGTGACTGCCTATAAGTTCATCACGGGGGCACAGAAGGGAATTGGTGAGGTTTTATTCACCAAGGCACCCCCGGGGGTTACAAGAAATAATGGCCACAAGCTAGCAGAGAGCAGATTTAGATTGGACATTGGGAAGAACTTCTTCACATTTAGAGTGGCCAAGGTCTGGAACGGGCTCCCAAGGGAGGTGGTGCTCTCCCCTACCCTGGAGGTCTTCAAGAGAAGGTTAGATAAGCATCTAGCTGGGGTCATCTAGACCCAGCACTCTTTCCTGCCTATGCAGGGGGTCGGACTTGATGATCTATTGAGGTCCCTTCCGACCCTAACATCTATGAATTTATGAATCTATGAAGGCTGTGGATAAGCTTAAAAGGGTACAGTGAAGGGCCATCCATATGATTATGGGCCTGGAGGATAGGTCTTATGGGGAGAGTCTCTGGGAACTGGGTTTGTTCAGTCTCAGTAAGAGAAGACTGAGAGGTGACTTGATAGCTTCCTATAAAATCAAGGTTGAAGACCAAGATCTAAGGGAGCAACTCTTCAGAATGGCACCCCTTGGGAGGATGAGGACCAATGGGCACAAGCTAATTGAGGAAAAATTTAGGCTAGACATAAGGAAAAACTTCTTTTCTGTAAGGGTATTTAAAATCTAGAACACACTCCCAGCAGAGGTTGTGCAGTTGCCATCCCTGGAGGTGTTCAAGAGGAGGCTGGACAACCACCTCATTGAGCTTGTTTGTGCTCAATTACCTCCTGCCCATGGCAGGGGTCTGGACTTAAAGATCTTACAGGTCCCTTCCAGTCCTTCTATTCTATGATTCTATATTGAATAAAACTGCCCCCAGGACCAACTCCTGGGGCACTCCATTAGATACCAGCTACCAACTAGACATTGAGCCATTGAATACTAGCTTTTGTGGCCAGTGGTTCTGCAATCATATATGCCAACTCCCTCAGCACCCATGTTTGAGATGCCATGTCTGATGTGTGTAGGAAACACCGGAGGGTGGCAGAGAGATTCTTCTACTTCTGCTACCAGTCTAACTTGAAGCCTGATCTTCTTGTGAATCAGGCTTTTTCCTTTCTTTGTTTGGCCCATTAAAAATCTTCACAGTTATGGAACTATTTTTATTCTGACTCCTGGATGAAATAATACTAACTTCTCTGTATCGGTGGCATTTTGGAGGGTGTATATAATCCAATAGCTGTAGTTAGATCATAAGACTTTATAAAGCTAATGGGATATCATCCAGATAAACAGGGAGTTCTGTAGGATACACATTGGTTTGATTATTAATGTGATATAAAAAAGATTGCCTTTGAAACCATGGCCTGACAAACCAAATGGAGAAACTATAACGATTAAAGTTTAAGCTTTAAGACATATTGAATGTCTTCAGGATTCCTGGATAAATGATGAATTGCTAAGGTAACTTATTTATTGATTAAAAGAACAGGAAGTTTTTAAAGGACAGAAGTGGTGGGAGTTCAGGCATTTCCAAACCTCTATGTCCTATAGTCAATCAACCGTCTTGTCAGAAGAAAGAGATATTTTGAAATGAGTAGGAACAGAATATTCAATAAGAGTAGGAGGACTTTTAGAAAAATGAATGAAAGTCAAGAAGAAGGAGTAAAAAAAAAAATCAGGAATGGGGATCTTGGCTTTGAAAACTGTGCACTGAAATTCTGCTTGAGACTCCAGAGGTTGCAAACATAGGGCACATCCTGTGGCAAAACACAGGCACCTTTTTTGGTGTGGGAAGAGAGGACTACAGAAGGGGTTGTTTTTTGTACCCAAGATCAGGGTCCTACACTCATAAGATATATTTCCTTCCAAAAAGTTGAAATTAAACTTCCAAGACCTGATTCTGGTTTTATTTCACTTCCACCAGTTTTATACCGGTGTAAGTACATTGAATTGATTGAGGATTTTTCTGATAGATATCATTACATATATGTGGAATAAGGCCTACACTTGTTGATTAACTTGTAAATGTACTGTCTACTTTGGTCATAGGACATTTGGTGCTTGTGCTAGGAGCTACCATGCTTTCCCATCACTGTTGAAAGCAACACCAGTAAAAGTTTACAGTCTTAGGAAGTCAGAGTATCTTGATAGTCTGAAGGATACAAATGAAAACTGCTGGTACAGAAGACATCATTCTGAAGAGACTTGAGGAGAATTGGTATCTTTTAATTTACATTTAGCAGGCTTCCCCTATTTGTGAGTGGCCTGATCCTTATAAGTCTGTAACTCTTCCTAGAATTATCCATTTCCCATTGTCAAATGCTCTGCGAGTCCAATGGAACACATGGATTTCTGCAGTCAAACAAGGTAGTCAAATCACCAACCTGACCACATTAAAAATACTGTTATGTTTGGAAATAGCCAAACCACGTGAGCTTTTATAACTTACACTTACTAAGATTCCTATAACATTTCTTAGCAGAAAAAAAATCAAACCTAGAGTTTTTGGAAATGTCTGGCTCACGAGTCCAGATAAAACAGAATGAAGCAAGCTAGTGAGGAAATAATAAAACTGTCAACTGTCATACTGGGTGTGACACTGTCAACAGCAACAAAGTAGGTGGGCAACCTCAGATGAAATACTCTGATGTGGGAAAAAGAAAATAACTGGATTGGCTCTGTATGTTGACACTCCAAAGGGTACAGATGAAAGTTGCTGGTATCAATCTGAATGGTCTGAAAAAGAGGTCTGAAAAAGAGGATAATTGGTATCTTTGGATTTACATTTCATGGGTTGTGCAAGTTTCTGTTCCTAGTGTAAGAGAAGGAGTTTCTATTGAGGGGTCTATCCAGGAATGAAAAGGTGAAGGAGAAATTGTACTGGGACAGGGCTTTTTTTCTACCTGGTTCTTTGCCAGCAGAAGACTTCCCTCTGTTGTGATCTGCACCCTGACAGACCTCTCCCTCCCACTGTGTCCTATATATGCTTGGAAGAAGTGAAGAATCAAGAGTTTTACCCACTTTGCTTGGATGCCTGTTTCAGAGTGCCTATTGCCTTATAGATATATTTCCCTCTTTGCTCAATGGCCTGATCATTCTAAATAGGACACAGCAAGCCCCTAAGCAGCAGCAGCAGTTGAACTAAAAAATTTATAAAATAATCCAATCTGACTTCATATTAATGAAGAGACAGACAGAGATCAGATGCGATTAATGCCTTGATCCAGGAAAAACACTTAAGCTCATGCTTAACTTTAAGCAAGTGAGGTCTGATTCACTCTTTCAGACAATCAAGAGGTACTCTGTTAATGACATCATACATGTTGTTCCCTGGTTTTGGAAAATTTACCAAAAGTTTCCATTTGCACTATCTTGAAACTAAGGATATAAGAGTTGACTGTCTACAGACTTTGGTGACCTGAACTAAGTCACAGGGGGCTAGATCTACAGATAGGATTTAGGTGTTGCAGCTCCTTTTGGTGCCTGCTCACCTAGTGGAATATACAGCCCTGAGTTAGGCCCCCAGGAGATTTAAGCACCAAACATGAGATTCATAAAAGCCAGCACATTGAGCCACATAAGTTAGCATTTTCCACACATAGGTGTCAGGGGAGCATAACCCTCCAATTAGGATGTATAGCCCTGAGCGCTCTTGGACCTAGGTACCCACACCATCTATATCTCTTAGGACACAGCTGGAGGAGAAGCTGCAGCAGGCCCTGGTGTTCCCACGGACTTCTCTCCCATGGCTCAGTGGCTAGAATGCTCACTCACATTGCATCAACCATACAAAGCCAAGGCAGAGAATGGTATCCAGGTTGTAGTCGTATTGGTCTGGAGGCAAAAGTAATCAGAACTTGTGGTAGACGAGATGTTTTAATTAGATCAACTAAAAAAAAATATTTAATTGCAAGCTTTTGGGTACAAACACTCATCATCAGGCATAGGAGAAAAGAGTGTAAAAGTTCTCCTAGGTAGAAATGATAGTTCATATTTCATAGGAAAGTGTAGCAGAGTACCCTTGGTGCCTGCCACTTTAAGGCACCCAGCAGCCAGCCGGTGAACACCAGCCTTGATGAGGCAGTCATATGACCACAGGGAGGCTGGGTAATTGGAGGAGGGGGCTGAGCGGCCTCCATTTTAACTCAGGGGCTGAGCTAGTAGTTGGCTGCTGGCAGCTGAAAGAACACCACCCATCTGAGCTGCTGCTCCTGCTCATGGAACATCCTTGGAGGTAAGGGCAGGAACTAAGGATCATAGGAGACTCCTGGTCCAGGGGCATGACAGAAAACTACACCCTGCTGGGGAAGGATGGCCTGATAGGACTGCCTATGGTGGAGTAGTTCCCCAGAAATGCCAGGCCAGTTTCCTCCCCAGTGAAAGGCAGGTGGAGTGTCTTAGAACTCCAGGTCCCACTACCCACTGCATAATTTTAGATCAGGAACAGGCAGTGGGGCTAGACATGGTTGCAAACACTTGCACCTATGGGATGCAAGACCCTGAGCCCTAGTGAGGGAGCAGAAAGGGGCCCCAGTGAGGGGGTATAAGTATTTATGTGGAGGCCTGCACAGAGTAGGGTGCATGGTAGCACATGAAGGACTGTGCATGTGGGGTGCAGAGTAGGGTTGCAGGGGTGGCCTGAAGGGCAGCACATGGGCCAACTCCCACATGAGTTATAACAAGAGTATGTTGTCTGGAGAGGGGCTAATGGCTGAGTTCAGCCCAGTGTGAGGCTTAAGGCTTGTGCCACATAGAGTAGGGTTGATTGAGTGACCTGAAGGGTTGCATGGAGACAGGCTGGAGTGTGAATAGGTAAGCCTAATGGTGCAAGGGGGCTGCTCATGGAGCAGGGTGGGTTGTGAGTGGCCCAGAGAGGAGACAGTATGAAAAAGGCCCTGTGAGAGGGGGCGGGGTGAGTGAGTCGAATGTTAGAGGCCCAGCAAGGGGCAGAGATTAGCCCGTCCTTGGACTGGAGCTGTTATGAATTTGTGATGCCATCTGTGAGGCATGGGACACAGTATTGGGGAGGTCAGAGCCATGTATTTTGCCCCAGGCATCAGGGCATTAAATGGGCATCCTCCTGTACCTTACATCTATTTTAATAACTAGCAAGTCAGGGCAAGTGAGGCAGAGGAGACTGCCTTAACTAGAGGGGTGGACCGATGTTAAGATCTGGTCCTGGCATGACCCCCTGTCATGAAGAGTTAAAGGTGTGGTCAAATCTCATGTTTGGAACAGTTCATTTTATGCAGATTAGGCTCAGAGAAAAGTTGGAATAGTCTGTTTACCACAAAGTTGTTTGGTGACAAGCAGGATGTAGAGTCATATTTCCTTCTGCTTATGATGTTTCATATTTCACAGAAGAGTAAAAGGATAGAATGCTTTTCTGGGCAAAAATTTCTTAAGTGATGAGGTGTCTCTCAGCTCTGTGATGATGCAAATTATCTCAAACAAAGCCAGGAGCAGGGTTTCAGGTTTCAGGTGTTAAAACTTGCTTCATCCTTGTAAAATTATGAAAATGTCACTTTAAAAATTGGCTAAAATTTGATAGCTTCCATGTGGCAGGTATCCAGGTTTAGCTGTATTTGTTTAGAGGCAAAAGGAATCAAAACTCATGGTAGAGGTGATATATCTTTTATTAAACCAACTAGACCAAATAGACCTGCACAAAATGAATTGTTCTACACAGGGTATTTTACTACACCTTTAACTCCTATGAAATATGAACTTTCATTTCTACCTGGGAGAACTTTTACAGTCTTTTCTCCTATGCCTGATGAAGGGTGTTTGTGCCCAAAGGCTTGCAATTAAATAGTTTTTTTTGCAAAAATCTAGTTGGTCTAATAAAAGATATCACCTCTACCAGCACACAAGAAAGCTCCAAAGTTGGGGGTAATAGGAGAGCCACTTTTGCAAGAGCTGAGGGAATAGTCCTCCTTCAAGGTGACAGGAAATCAAGGGTCTCAATTGGATGACTCAGGTGCCTGTACACTAATGCCAGGAGCGTGGGGAACTAGCAGGAGGAGCTAGCCCTTCTACTCTCCAGTGGGCATTATGATCTAGTAGAGATTACAAAGACCTGGTGGGACTCCTCACATGATTGGAATGTAGCCATAGAGGGCTACACCCTGCACAGAAGGGACTGATTAGGGAAGAAAGGTGGAAGTGTAGCTCACTATGTGAGGGAGCAGTACATCTCCTTGGAGGCTGACATTGGCTCCAAAAAAGAGCAACTCAAAACCCTCTGGGTCAAACTATTGGGGGGAGGGGGGGAAAAGGAGAGAGGCGCAATGAGAAAGACCTAACTGTAGGTTTATACTACAGACCACCAAACCAGAGGGAGGAGGTTGATCTGGAGTTCTCTCGAGAACTGACAGAGGCTGCATGCGCATGGAACATGGTTGTCATGGGTGACTTCAATTACCCAGATATCTCTTGGGAGGAACACTTAGCTAAGTCTGATCAGTTTTATTGATTCCTGACCTGTATTGAAGAGCTCTACCTGACTCAGAAAGTACATGGGTCACACATTCACTGTCTGTCACAAGGCAGGAAAATCAGCTACCAGGGTTGACGTTCTGGATTTCAAAAAAGCGAATTTCAACAGGCTCAGGGTAATAGTAGGGGAAGTGCTGCAGGACCAGGGACTAAATGTGAAAGGAGAGCATGAAAAGTGGTCATTCCTCAAGGACACAATCCTTAAAGCACAAAAGAAGTTCATTCCCATGTGGAGAAAAGGTAGCAGAAGGGCTGGTAAGCCCTCTTGGCTTAATAGGGATATCATGGGCCTCTTGAAAAAGAAGAAAGAGGCATACAAACAATGGAAGGTTGGAACAGTCCCCATGGAGGACTATACCACAGCCCACACTTGTAGGGAGCAGATTAGATGGTGACTGAATTTGAACCAGCAACAGAAATCAAGGACAATTAGAAGTCCTTCTTTAGGTATATAGGGAACAGCAGGAAAACAAATGGAAGCGTGGGGCCATTGCTTAACAACTCAGAACAGCTGGTTATTGACACTCAAGGAAAACTGAACTCCTGAATGACTACTTTGCTATGGTATTTCATCGGACTAAGGGGAAAATCATACTAGACAAGGTTCAGAATGGACATGGTGGGAATGACTGCCTTCCTACTGTTGACATTGAACTGGTGCATGATCCGTTAGAAAAGTTAGACATTTATAAGTCAGCAGGGCCAGATGAACTTCATCTGACAGTGCTGAAGGAGCTGGCTGAAGTCATGGTGGGACCTCTGGTAAAACTCTTCCAAAACTCGTGGCACTTGGGGGAGGTCTGTGAAGACTGGAAGAGGGCCAATGTTGTGCCCATCTTCAAAAGGGGAGGAGAGAAGACCCAGGCAAGCATAGGCCAATTAACCTAACTACTATCCCAGGGAAAATCCTGGAAAAATTCATCAAGGAGTCTGTGTGATATGCTTGCAGAAGGTATGTTTCTGAATGACAGCCAGCATGGCTTTGCTGTGGGCAGGTCTTGCCTTACCAATCTCATCTCCTTCTATGACCAGGTAACTTGCCACCTGGATAAGAGAGAGGAGGTCAACATTGTATACCAAGACTTCCAAAAGGTCTTGATCTGGTATCCCATGATGTTCTCATGGGAAAATCGGAGGAGTGCAGACTGTGGAATAAACTTCCTCCAGAGGTGGTGCAATCACCTACCTTGGAAATCTTCAAGAGGAGACTGGACAGTCACCTCACTGGGGTCACCTGACCCCAATTATCTTTCCTGCCTAGTGCAGGGAGACTGGACCTGATGATATTGTGAGGTCCCTTCCAGCCCCTTACAATCTACGAATCTATGAAGGTAGAGAATGGCACATCTATATAATTTCTTATAACCTTTCAAATGATAAACAGTTGCACAGGAGAAGAAATGTGTGCATATAGTTATTCCAACCTATTTCAGTGAGATGGGCTTACTAGTATAAAGTTACATGCATAAATATTAATGAAGGCAATGATTAAATCCTAGATTTGTTTAATGGAGAAAAGTGGACAAAACATAAACTGAATATGACATTCATCAGAAAATTGCTTTCCTTCTTTTTTTTTTTTCGTTACTCTGGCTGACCACTGATTTAAAATTATCTTTATGCAATACCATAAAATATAAAAAGGGAATCACTTTGTCAGTGTAGAGACTGACACTGATTAAATCAGAAAGTTCTCTAATTCTCTCCCTGAAAAGGTTATTCATCTCTCTCCTTAAGGTAAACACTCATTCATGATTTTTTTTCTATGTAATTGTCTATTATGGCTTTTAATTGCACAGTAATTCATATTCTTCTGTATAGAGGTATAAGTACTTGTATGCATAGGCACATGCAAAATCAAGGTTTTTATGATGAGAAAATGAATTTGTTTTTTAAAGATATAAAATTTGATCAGTTGTTTTTCTTATCACACAGGGCTTTAGGGTTTAAAATAATTTAATAACGATTTCAGATAAAGCTGGAATAGTTGGTGACTCATAGGTCATCAGTGGGTGGCAGGTGAGAGAAGGGAAAGCCTAAAGCAGTTAAGGTTTTAATGAGACTCTCAGACCTAGTTTTCAATCCAGAACATTATTACTTATTATTTTCCTGTTATTTTAACCCATGGACAATATAAAAATCTAATCTTTTCTAGACTTCTGTTTAGTCAAATTTATTCTTTTTTTTCCCCCAGAGAATTTCTGAAAAACAGACAGGTTTAATCAGAGCTCTGACAAATTGAAAGTTTAGAAAATATAATGCAATTGTAGCTATATAATTACTCTTAAAGTGGAGATCATAAAAGGAAAAAAAAAAACCAGTTACAGTTATCAATGCTAATTCTTAAAATAATGTTACAGGTTTGTGTAACATTAATATGGAGTGATTGCATATTTAAATATGCTGTATAAGGCAAAATATATTTTACTAGAATGTAACTTGGGAAGAGAATCCTGCACTTGTTAAGTTCGTACTATTTCTCAAGTGAATGGGTGAACAATGTTAGCCATTTTCATGCTGAGAATAGTCTAAATCACTTCAGCCATGATGATACTATCTATGCCAATCTCCCAATCTCATGGGAACATGGAACTACTAACTCACTGCCAACTGCCCAAACTGCTAGTTATAGAGTCATATTTCCTTTCTTTCAGCAATTAATATTTATTTCTTGTATTAAATTACTTCACACTTCAAGAGGAAGGTTTGAGAGCCCCCTACCTACAATACCTTACAGAGCAGAGCATTCACACCAATGGCAAGAAATGCAGGTTCAAATACACTCAGGCCCGGGAGAATTCATGAACCTGGAGCTTCCACACTCTCTGGGAGTGCTCTATCATCTGAGCTAATGAGTAAAAACCAGACAGCAATGCCACTTCTTCCTGTTGTGTTGTGTACCTAACCTCATTCAGTAGTGTCTGAAAGAACCTACTAAATCAGGACCAGCAGGAAAGATAAGCAGATAGCTTGTGGATCATGATTTGTCTTACATGTGAGATAGTGTTAGGCAGGGAGGCACTTGTCACTGAGGCAGTTTGGGAAATTCCCACAAGCAAACATTTAGGTACTTAGAGAATTATCCTGATGAAAATATAGATGCTGAAGTACTTCGGATACTTCCACAGCTAGATGGAAAACTGACTGTAGAGTCAGAGGCACTAAATTATAGATTTAGGCACTTATGTGTTTTTGTGGATCCACACAAACTACCTTGTAAAAAGTCTGCACAGGGAAGAGGGTATTTTATGGCGGGGCGGGGGGTGGTGAGGAGTAGGCAAGAGGAAGGCTCTGTTTCTTGAGGGAGGAGGGGTTCCTGTCTGATGTGAGGGGAATAAAACCTTGCTTTTCTGAGACATGTCTGCAGTGAGTGTTGTGCTGGGGGTGGGGTCCATAGGTGGCTGTCTAGGCTGGCTACAGAGGGGAGTGCAGGAGGAGGTGGTTGGCCAGCACCTCTCACACCCAGTGCCCTGACCCCTGGTGGCAGGTGTGTGGCTTGCCCAGGGCCTCAGTGGGGGGTCATCACTGCCAAAGGCAGGGGCTGGAGCACCCATGGTGTGGGAAGGCAGAGGCAGTGAGGAGACAGCTGCAGTATGGTGCCCATGCACTTTTCATGCTGCTCCTGGCAAGGGCAGTTGATGGCCATGGAGCAGAGAGTGGGGCTACCTTTTCAAGATGGATGCCAGCTGCTGATGGTGACAGGGGCCCATTGTGGAGCCACAGGAAGGGGCACCATTTTGCTGCTAAGAGCAGCAAATCTGCCACATCCCTGCCCAGGAGCATTTACTCACAAGTAGTTTACTTGCAAGTAAACTGATCTTGGATCAAATGCATGTGCAGATGTACCTTTTGATACATAATTAATAGCAGAATATCACCACATGTGTTATTTTATTCATTCTTATTGATCAAGGAATCCACTGATTTTGAGGCATAAAGTATTAAATTGACAGAACCTGACCCTGTCAGGTACTGAGCTGCTCAGAAATTTCAATTCTTGCTACATCATTGTCTCTTGGTACATCAACTTTTGGTACAGCAACTCTTAGCCCAGCCCTACAAGTTACTAAACACTGGGTGCATTGACACATGTCCCTACGGTGCCTTTGTTACTTCACCATGCATGCCATGCATGATTATTTTTAGTTGCTACATTGCCATAGCAATGCACTATTACAAGGGGATGCATTGCTATGACGACATAGCTGTGGCATCATGATTTGTGACTGCTGATGCTTTATCACCATAGTACATTGCTACGGTGATGTAGCATTACGTATAGGTTCTCCCACTGTCATTCTCTATCTCAGGGGTAGGCAACCCCTGCACAGGTGCCAGAGTGCAGCACACGAAGGCATTTTGCTTAGCGTGTGCACCTCAGGGCAGATGGCATGGAAGGGGCGGGGGCTGCACTGCCACAACAAGGATCCCCACTGGTCCCATCCCCTACCTGTTCCCCAAGCCCCCCAGATCATTGCCCTGCCTTCACCCATCCCCCCGCCTGCCTCCCGAGCACCCCGATCACTGCCCCACCCAACACTAGCATCCCAGCAATTAAAAAAAAAAAAAGAAGCCCCACGCTCACTAGCAGTAACAGCTGTGTGTAACAATTGTGGGGCAGAACCCCACTGCACAGCACGGGGCCCAGGTGACAGCTCCAATGGCCTCAGCTGCCTGACAGTGCGTGGAGCTGTGCGGCACCCTGTTAACTCTGGCTGCACCCGCATTATGGGGCAATGGCAGTGTGGGTGCCAGGTGGCTGGGGCTGGTTCCTGTTGCCCCCTGCTGTCCTCTGCTGTGTTGGGGGGCTCTGCCACTAGGCCTCAGTGACCCCAATGGCATCTACTAGTGCAGGGTGGGGGTGGACTCTGTCACATGGCCCCAGAGCCCCCACAGTCCCTGCTACTGCCAGTGACAGCTTTAAAAAAAAAAATGCTGGGAGGCTGGGGCCAGGTGGGGCCACCAGTGGGGGTCTGGGGTTGCAAGCAGGAGATGTGGCTGGGTGAGGCAGCCATTGGGAGTCTGGGGATGCAAGCGAGGGACAGGGCTTGGCAGGGCAGCCATCGGGGGGCTGGGGGTGCAAGTAGGGGATGGGGCCAGATGGGGCAGCCATTGGGGAGGTTTGGGGGTGCAAGTGGAGGTGGGGCTGGATGGGGCAGCCATTAAGGGGCTGCAGGACCTGGAGGGGGATGGGTCCAGGTGGCACAGTAATCCAGGGGGCTGGGGGAGCAAGCAGGGGTGGTGCTCGTGGGCCCTCGGGGGGGGGGCTGTAACTCCTGTTGGAAGGTTGTGGCCCTGGGGGGGCAGTCCATGAGCTGTGCAGGGGGGCTGCACCCTGTGGGGTGCAGGGGACACACCCCTCCTGAGCAGCCCCCCCACAGTCCCCAAACAATCCACCCACACCTACCCATACACCCCCGGCTCCCTCCATCTCACCACATCTCCCCCACCTCTTCCCACCCCCTTTTTGCAACACTACATCCTCCCAGCACACACCCTGCATGCCCAGCTGCCAGGCAGGATGAATCCTGATGGAAGGAGCTGTGGCTGCAGGGGCAGCTGTCCCCACATCCTGGTTAGTGAAGGGGTCAGGGGGAGCTCTAACTGCTCGATAGTAAGACAACCAAAGGCAAAAAGCAAAACATATATGTATTTAGAATTAATTTTATTATGATGATGGAGACACTGGTAGGCTTCCAAATTGCTTTAACACTGTAGATAGATCAATAAAACATTGCCCAACTTATTGTTGTCTGTCTCACTCTATCTCTGTATATAGTGGTCTTTTGGGTTAATTGTGGAGGATCATGAATTTCAGGGTATTTTACAGAATGACTTCAGGATTTTTTTTAACAGGAATTTTTCAGTTTTCAAATAGGGAACACCATAATCTCTGCTAGGGAGGGAAGTGGCAGGACCCAGGCAGAGAAGCCTGCTCAGAGCTGGCACCTTGGACCCAGCCAGAGGTGACTGACCTCCTGGCCAGTTGGGACCAGGAGGACATGCTTTGACAGTTCAAAGCAGGTCCCCACACTGGGAACATCGTCTGGGAGATAGCTGTCCAGATGGCTGGGCAGGGGCACACATGGCAGTAATGCCACACAAAGGCCAACTCTGAAGCCACAGCCCGCTGGCAGGTGGCCCAGAGGGGCAGATGCCTCTACTGGCTGTGCAGTCCCCATCCAGGTCTGGCAGGTGTGCAGCAGGTCACAACCAGGCAGAAGTCCTCACTGCCAGACTGCTGCAGTGGGTAGACGGTGCAGGGAACTCTCAGGTCTGCTTCAGCAGTCCAGCTGGCATGAGGGGTAGAGTCCCCAGGTACCAATTGGCTGGGCCTCAGAAGCTCCTGACTATTTGTGTCACCCAATTATCATGGCTTCTGAGGCCCATGCAGCTAACTAATAGCCCCTATTGTATGGGGCCAATGGATGCATGACACAACAAAATACTTGGGACAATTAATGAAAAAAAACAGGATAAAAGTGTCATGTGGGTCAACGGGTCAAAATGTGAAAACAAGTACACCTGAGGGGGGCACTGAGCAGAACCCCCTGGGCTGCACCCACCGGTTCTCAAAAGCATCCAAGGAGCTGGTGGATGCTGCCCACTGGTGCTCTGCCCAGAAATGTGCACAGACAAGTGAGAGGAAAGCAGCCCCACAGTCTCCAGGCATCTTCCTGGCTAAAGCCTCCTTCCTGGTCAAGTATAGAGCCCACTTGGCCAGGGCCAGGAGGAGGTTGGCTAGGAGGTCCCAGGACTTAGTGGGGCCATGGATGGGGTAACCAAAACCAAAAAGGTGGTGGGTGAAATTCAACCAGAACCTCAAGAGGAGGTTCTGGAGGTGGAGGTGGAGGGGCTGCAGCCTGGCGGACTCAAGGGTCATATGCACCAGGGTCTCCCTCTGCCCACAGAAGGGACAAGAGACTGGGGTGTCTGTGAAGCTCACCGCATACACGCCTGTGGCAAAGGGTCCATGGAGGAGCTGCTAGCTGAGGTCCCCAGTGGCTCATGGGACGAGGGTGGAATACAGACTTAGCCACTGGGGTGCTTCCAGAAGCTCCTGAGAGCAAGTAGCCTTGAGCTACTTGCCAGGGCAGCTCTTTGTAGTGATGGGACTAGGACAGGACAGCTTTCTACTGCTGGCCCCAGGCTCCAGCTCCCCCTGGCTGCAGATCTGGGAGGATCCAGGCAGGGTTATTTTGCCGCAAGTGGCACAACTTGCACCACACCAAGGTGTATGTCCGGGCACGTGCACTGAGGCAAAAAGCCCCTGCTCAAATCTGTACCACTTCTATTTGAGCTGCTGTAAGCATACATGCTGGCATGTATGGACACACTCCAGGAGTCAGCTACCAGAATGAAGAACCTTAAAATGTATATGCTCTGTGTAATTAATAATTAGGAGCTAATAGATACTACTCAGCTAATTTTACTTTCAAATTCACTAGCAAAAGTGAAAGGATTGAAAAATGGCCCATCTAAAATCAAAAGTAAGACTATCAATCTTAGTAAAAGAAACCAGCAAATCCCAAGTACTGATTCATATGTTATTTAATGTTTTATCAGGATGTATAAAACCTACATGTAGTATTTGCAAGTATTAACTCTTTGAGTAAGGGTTTTCAGTATTATGTGCCAATCTCTTATGATGTAGACTTAAGTAACATTTGGAAATGAAAAGACCATCAACCGATTCATTTATTTGTAAATATGGGGAAATTTATATTAATCATGAAATCTATTTATGAAACTGCCAAAGGTGTAATTGTCACCAACTTTGCATTATTAATTTGTATAATTCAAAGATACAGTTAATTTTTAATTGTATTAATTTGCAAATGAAAAATGCTGGTAAGAGTCTGCTGCTAATTTGAGTGTTTGATTTAGCACTTCTATTGCCTCATTGTATGTAAAGCCACCTAGCTTAATTCAGAGAAGGAGAATTTCTATATATAAACTGAGAAGGTAATTTTAACTATTCTAATTAGTGATACCTCCCACAACTTTGATTAAGTTTGGCTTTGGGTTATGCTTCCATATTTTTTTTAATCTCTAAAATTTCCATGAGTGAAAGGGATGATGCACCTATTCCTTTCTATCTTTTTAATCCAAATATTATTTTAATGGAAACCACATTTGTTTGCTTCTTTTCCATTCCATATTCCATGTTCTGGCAACTCAAATTACTTTCCCTAAACTCCAACACAGCAGTTTTCAAAAGTTCTTGCCCTGTGTTTACTCACTCCTCATTCAGGAAAAATCACTAATTAAATCACTGGCAGTTTTAGAAATTGGCTGAATAAAAATGAACAGGATAAAACCAGACTCAAGACATAATTGCTAAAAATATTCAGAGTTGGTCTAACTTTGCTCCCAGGGAAGTCAATGTTTCTCTCATCACTGTGAAATCTCAGTTCCACTTCCTTTTCTTCATGGAAAATTTAGAAGGATAGAAATGGTAATTTTATCTACTACATTTAAGCTTCAGTTAAAAGAAAGTATTAAAATTGCAGAAGAAAATACACTTACTTTAATTGTCCTAATGCACCCCTCTAGTACTTGCGGCCTGAATGGGGCAGAGTTCCCATGTAAATATCCTATGGGAACAGGTAATGACGATGTTGTCATATGGCACAGTGGGGATCAAAACAAAGCTGCAAGGCAAAAATCTGGCATTTCTTCATTTTTAAGTGTTGGGAGGTATGGCTTGAAGACAGGTGCCTGCAGTCTTCCTGTGTAATTTAAGTATTTACATGACCTCCAGTATGTGGTGCCTAATCTTTTATGTAACTTCACAATTTCCCCACTTTACACATGGGGAACTGAGGCACAGAGAGAGACTAAATGGCTTGACCAAACTCATGCAGGAAGCATGGGATTTTCCAGTGGATTAAGCCCTCTGTGAAGGGTAGCTTTTGTAGCTGTCTGGAAAATAGCAAATGTCTTTAATACCTGACTGGAACGTAGGTCCCCTCTCTTGAGAACATGGAGTTTGTATAGGATCTGGCTAAGAGAAACTTACGCTAATTCTAGGCCCTTTTACCTCCTGTCCCCCCGATGGCCATGTCACCTGATGCTACTGCCCCAGCTGCTAGAATTAATCAAAAGCAGAATTTATGGTTCATAAGAACCTTTCATTTACATTTTTATTTCCTTCCCGATTGCACAGAATCCATTTTTTTCCTTTATTATATTCTGTGTGTTTTCTGGATCTCATTTCAGCCTAATGTCTTCCATGATTCCATTGTAATGGAATATGCTGTAGAACTATGCTCTACAGTGTCAGCCTTCATTTTAAAACAAAAAATGCTTCCCTCTCACTGCAATGATAACCTTTAACATGGGAAACAGTAGAAGGCTGATGCCGTATCTACAGAAAATGGAAATTTTACACTAAGTAAAATTTAATTTTTTTGTGAGTAATCTGCCATTCTACTGTAATCAGGAGCCAGTCATTTTGTTTTCTTTCTTCATACCCTACCAGCATATGTCTGTTGCTGCCACTGACTCTACCATTCTCTACAAAGAGGGATTAATTGGATTATGATACATGACCTCACTGGGGAGGCAACTGGCCTGGCATTTCTGGGGAATTAACCTTCCATGGGCAGTCCCACCAGGCCATCTTTCCCCAGCAGGGTGTAGTTGTCAGTCATGCCCCTGGACCAGGAGTCTCCTATGATCCCAAGTTCCTGCCCTTACCTCCAAGGGTGTTCCATGAGCAGCAGCTCAGATGAGTGGTATTCTTCCGGCTGCCAGCAGCCAACTTTTGGCTCAGCCCCCTCCTCCAATTATGTGGCCCTCCTGCAGTCATATGACCACCTCACAAGGCTGCTGGGTGCCTTAAAGTGGCAGGCACCAAAGGTACTCTGCTACACTTTCCTATGAAATATGAACTTTCATTTCTACCTAGGAGAACTTTTACACTCTTTTCTCCTATGCCTGATGATGAGTGTTTGTGCCCAAAAGCTTGCAATTAAATAATTTTTTTAGTTGATCTAATTAAAACATCACGTCTACCACAAGTTCTGATTACTTTTGCCTCTAGACCAATACGACTACAATCTGGATACCATTCTCTGCCCTGGCTTTGTATGGTTGATGCAATGTGAGTGAGCATTCTAGCCACTGAGCCATGGGAGAGAAGTCGGTGGGAACACCAGGGCCTGCTGCAGCTTCTCCTCCAGCTGTGTCCTAAGAGATATAGATGGTGTGGGTACCTAGATCCAAGAGCGCTCAGGGCTATACATCCTAATTGGAGGGTTATGCTCCCCTGACACCTATGTGTGGAAAATGCTAACTTATGTGGCTCAATGCGCTGACTTTTACAAATCCCATGTTTGGTGCTTAAATCTCCTGGGGGCCTAACTCAGGGCTGTATATTCCACTAGGTGAGCAGGCACCAAAAGGAGCTGCAATACCTAAATCCTATCTGTAGATTTAGCCCTCTGTGACTTAGTCCAGGTCACCAAGGTCTGTAGACAGAGCCAACTCTTATATCCTTAGTTTCAAGATAGTGCAAATGGAAACTTTTGGTAAACTTTCCAAAACCAGGGAACAACATGTATGATGTCATTAACAGAGTACCTCTTGATTGTCTGAAAGAGTGAGTCAGACCTCACTTGCTTAAAGTTAAGCATGAGCTTAAGTGTTTTTCCTGGATCAAGGCATTAATCGCATCTGATCTCTGTCTGTCTCTTCATTAATATGAAGTCAGATTGGATTATTTTACAAATATTTTTGTTCAACTCCTTAAAATATAGTCCTATGTCATGTGTGAGTCATAGACTAAAAGAACAGCGAAAAGGTGAGAAGATCAATAGTAGTATCAAAACATAACCTTTTACTGTGTGAACCAGACAAGTTTATACAGCAATATGTGTCTTCTGCCCCTAACAGGCTGTTCTTGCCTGGTCTGAAATGGAATTCTGCCATGGCGCACAATTTTCTTTGCATGATAATTAAGTGAAACCTGGATGTGATTCAGCCTTGCATTTTAGGATAACCTTTAGGTAAGACAAATTCTGACTCTGAGCAGCTGTTAAGTCTGAATAAAAATGGAATCGAGTCCACACATTGCATTTCCTTTTAAAAAGCACCCATTTTAAAATCCCCCTACTTTGGACGCAAAATCATATTATTGAAGGCCTAGTAATTTAAGTCCTACAACCAGAATAACTAGTTTATTCTGAGTAGCTTGGCACTGTCTCTTCTTCTTCCTTTCCTATCATCTCATGAAATCTCATAAGCATCATGACTAGTTTCTATGTGATAAAGTTTTGAAAGCCAAAACCTGCATTTGAAATATACCTCTCATCAAATATACATTTTAAAGAATTATACAAATGTCTCATTGACAAAGCCATAAGCATTTTGAAAAAAGAAAACCTTAAATTTTATAAAATCAGTATCAGGGAACCAGTTTTTAAAGCAGTTAATATTTCTGCTTTAACAGCCTACTCAGAGTATAGTGCACTGTCTAATTGTCAAAGCCATTCCACAACACTACATTAAGGAGTGCCTTGCAGACCCACCAATTTATCCAGAGCTTAGAAAGCCATTAAGGAGATGAAGAACAAAAGGCATGTGGTCCTGATAGAATATCAACTGAAATGTATAAGCAAAGTGGAAAAAGCTATTTTACCAACTACTCAATGTTATTATGAAACTCTGGAAATATAAACAGATTCCCAGTGATTTAAGAGATGCCAGAATCATTACCACATTCAAGAAAGAAGATCAGGCTGCAGCAATTATCATGGTATTGCACTCCTGTCCACAGCTATGAAGATCCTCACCCACATTCTCTTCAGTAAACTCACTTTCATTGCTGAGGCAAATTCTACTTGAGTCTCAATTTGGTCAGACTACTCAGCAGTACAATACATATGATCTTTTGTTGCTAGGGAGCTGCAGGAGAAGTGCCACCAACACCAAAATCTCTATATGGCCTTCATTGACCTAACTTTGATCTGATCAACAGAGAGGCCCTAAAGAAGATCCTGATGAGATTTGGATGTCTGCCAAAATTTGTCACCATTATTAGGGCTGTGCAAAGCTTCAGTTGCTGATTCGATTCAGCAGAGATTCTCTGAATTTGGCTGAATTGTGTGGGATGTGGGTGTGTGTGGGGGGGGGGGGGGGGAGCAGCGTGCTCAGCAGTGGACCTGAAAGCACACCAGAAGCACTTCTGGTCCACTTCAGAGTCTGCTGAGGAGTGCATGGGGGACCCCTGCACACCCCCAGCTTGGTGACTGGTGCCTCCTGGGTCTGGGGGAGCCCCCCCCACAGCCGATCACCATGGGAGTGTGTGTGTGTGTGGGGAGATGTCCAATTCTGGGTCTGCTTCCAGGTACTTCCAGTCCACTTCCGGATCCACCACTGAGTATGTGCCCCCCCCCCCCCCTTTGCTCCTGTGGGATGCTCCATCAGCCCCACCATCTCAGCATTCACAAGCTGTGCCTGGTACCTCAAGGTATGTAGAAAAACCATTTAAAGCTGTGTCTATGGCTGAATCACTGATTTTCCAAATCAGCATTGAATCTTCAGATTCAGATTCATCTGAATCGAATCAGGACAGTGATCCGATTCAATGAATTGAATCACTGTCCCCCGAACCAGGCTGAATCTGAATCCAAGTTAAATATGGCCTGCTTCTCTCACACCTAACCATTATCAGACTTCTTCACAATGACATAATAGCAATTGTCCTGAGCAATGGCTCAGAAATGGAGCCCTTCACTATTAGAACTGGAGTCAAACAAAGATGTGTAATTGTACCAATGGTCTTTTCCATCTACACTGCAGCTATTCTATATCTTGTTGTTGATAGACTTTCATTTGGAGTCAGGATCAAATATTCATGGACAGGAATCTCTTTAACATCAACCAGTAACATTTGAAATCCAAAATTACTAACAACTCCATTATCACAAACAGTTGAAAGCTGGGGCAAGTTACCACCAGCGATGCCTTTGGAAAATCCTCCATATCAATTGGAAGGACAGGAGAATCGATACCAGCATTCTGGTTCAAGCAAATACCACCAACATCAAAGCTATATGTATATGGCACCAACTTCAATGAACAGGACATGTCATAAGGATGCCTGACAACTGGCTCCCAACTCACTGATGGTCACCACTCTAGAGATGGGCAAAAGAAGAGATTTAAGGACACCTTGAAGAATGATCTAGAGAAATACAACCTTTAATACCTTGAAATTCTCCCCAGTGGCACCACGATGTATAACCAAGGCATTGATCCTTTTAGAATCATAGAAGAATAGAACCATAAAAATTTAGGATTGGAAGGGACCTCAGGAGGCCATCTAGTCCAAACCCATGCTCAAAGCAGGGCCATCCTCAACTAGATCATTCCAGACAGGGCATTGTTGATCCAGGCCTTAAAAACCTCTAAGGATGGAGATTCCACAACCTCTTTAGGCAACCTAGTCCAGTGCTTCACCACCTTCCTAGTGAGCAAATGTGTCCTTATATTCCACCTAAACTTCCCTTGTTGCAACTTGAGACCATTGCTTGTTGTTCTGTCATCTGCCATCACTGAGAACAGTGTAGCTCCATCCTCTTTGGAACTGCCCTTCAGGTAGTTTAACACTGCTATCAAATCTCCCCCTTTCCCTTCCCCCCACCCCATCTTTTCTTCTGCAGACTAAATAAGCCCAGTTCCCTCAGTATCTCCTCATAGGGATCCTGGTTTCCTCTGATAAAAACAATTACAACATTCTCTGATTAACCCCCGCCCTACCCCCCCCATCCATGTTTTTCTGTGATTAAAATGAAATGCCATTATACATATAGGTATCTGTTGAACAGCTTCCACTCCTCAAAAAATTCCTTCCCAGGCATATGCATCGAAGGTCTGGGTAGCCCTCATGCATACACCATGATCTAGGATGATCGATGGTTGCCACATCTGTTAAAAACATTTTTTATTGACGTGTACAATTTTAAAACAATTTGGAAGCCTACCAGTGCCTGAATCACTATAATAAAATAAATTCTAAGTACCTATAAATTTTTGCATTTGATTTGGGGTTTTATATTGCAGTTGTCCCTCCCCCCTCCTCCCCCCCACTTTGTGGTGCTGAGCAGCCCTGATATGCCCGTGCCCTGACCATGACATTGGCCCTCAATTCCAAGCCACAGCCCCCCATCTCCGCTGGTGCCCCTCACTCTCTACTCACAGCCCTCTGGCTCTGCCAGTGCCCCCACTCCCCACCCACACCCCCCCAGCCCTGCTGGTGCCCCTCACTACCCATCTACAGTCCCTTGGCACTGCTAGTGTCCCTCACTCCCTGCCCACAGTCCCCTGGCCCTCCTGGTGCCCCTTACTCCCCACTCATGGTCTCCCAGCACTACTGGTGCCGTTCACTCCAGACCCACCACCTTCTGGCCCTGCTGGTACCCACTCCCAACCCCCTGGGCCCTGCTGGTGCCCCTTATTCTCCACCCACAGCCCCCTGGCCCTGCTGGTGACTCTCACTGTCAATCCACAGCCCCCTGGGCCCTGCCAGTGACCCTCACTCCCCACCCACAGCCCCCTGGCCTTACTGGTACCCCTCACTCCCAATCCACAGCCCTCTGGGTCTGCCAGTGCCCCTCACCCCCTACCTACAGTCCCCTGGGCCCTGCCGGTGCCCCAACCCCACAAGCCCTGCTGGAGGGACCCCCCAGCTGCCAGGCCTATGGGGCCAGAGACCCAGGTTGACAGCCCCCTGCCCCACCCAGCTACTCCTGAGCCCCAGCTGCCACCCATGGGAGGTGACAGCTGCTGCAGTGGAGCAGAGTGGAGGAGAGCACAGAACCCAGCTCCCCCTTCCCTGCAGGCCACATGGTTGGAGTGGAGCCCATGGGGAGGGGTGACTATGGGCTGATTGCTGTGGGCTTAGGGCTCCTTGCTCCACTTCCCTCCCCCTGGGGCCTCTGCAGTAGGACCCAGTGTGGGAGGGCAGAGTGGCATGGGGAGACTTAGTACCACCACCAGGAGCCATGTGCCACCATGGTGAAGTACCCCCTGCCCACTCAGCAGCAGTGGGGGGTCATAACCCTGTGCTACCACCCCTGCTGCTGCTAAGTTTGACCAATCTCATTTCCTTCTACGACCAGGTGACCTATCACCTGGACAAGGGAGATGAGATTGATGTCATATATCTTGACTTCAGAAAAGCCTTCGATCTGGTGTTCCATGATCGTCTCTTGGAGAAACTGGCCAATTGTCGCCTTGGGTCCTCCACGATCCACTGGCTGGAAAATTGGCTCTGGGGTCAGACCCAGAGGGTAGTAATTGATGGAAGTCACTCATCATGGTGTTCTGTGACCAGTGGGGTCCCCCAGGGCTGTGTCCTTGGACCCATACTGTTCAACATCTTCATTAATGATGTGGACACTGGAGTCAGAAGCGGACTGGCCAAGTTCGCAGATGACACCAAACTTTGGGGCAAAGCATCCACACCAGAAGACAGGCGGGTGATCCAGGCTGACCTGGACAGGCTCAGCAAGTGGGCGGACGAGAATCTGATGGCGTTCAACACCGATAAATGCAAGGTTCTCCACCTTGGGAAAAAAAACCCGCAGCATCCTTATAGGCTCGGCAGTGCTGTGTTGGCTAGCACTATGGAAGAAAGAGACTTGGGGGTCATCATTGACCACAAGATGAACATGAGCCTGCAATGCGATGCTGCGGCTAGTAAAGCGACCAAAACGCTGGCTTGCATCCATAGATGCTTCTCAAGCAAATCCCGGGACGTCATTCTCCCCTTCTACTCAGCCTTGGTGAGGCCACAGCTGGAGTACTGCGTCCAGTTTTGGGCTCCACAATTCAAAAAGGATGTGGAGAAGCTTGAGAGAGTCCAGAGAAGAGCCACGCGCATGATCAGAGGTCAGGGAAGCAGACCCTACGATGACAGGCTGAGAGCCCTGGGGCTCTTTAGCCTGGAAAAGCGCAGGCTCAGGGGTGATTTGATGGCCACCTACAAGTTTATCAGGGGTGACCACCAGTATCTGGGGGAACATTTGTTCACCAGAGCGCCCCAAGGGATGACGAGGTCGAATGGTCACAAACTACTACAAGATCGTTTCAGGCTGGACATAAGGAAGAATTTCTTTACTGTCCGAGCCCCCAAGGTCTGGAACAGCCTGCCACCAGAGGTTGTTCAAGTGCCTTCATTGAACACCTTCAAGATGAAACTGGATGCTTATCTTGCTGGGATCCTATGATCCCAGCTGACTTCCTGCCCTTTGGGCAGGGGGCTGGACTCGATGATCTTCCGAGGTCCCTTCCAGCCCTAATGTCTATGAAAAAAGTTGCGAGAGGGTGCCTTGCCATGGTGGCATGGGGGCTCCCAGTGGTATTGAGCTTCCCAATCTCACACCACTTTGCTCTGCTGCACTGGATCCTGCCTGCTGGGCTGCAGAGGCCCTGGAGGGCAGAGCGGCAGGGTGGGGAGCCCCGAGCTTTCAGTGGCCAGCCTACATCCACCTCCCCATGCAGAAAAATGGGGGGCATATGCCCCCCATCCCCTCCCCAGGACCTGCACAGTGACAGGGAGCCAGCCCCCCACCCTCCAGAGAAGCCACCTGTAGCTCTATTCCACTCTCCACCCAAGCTCTGCAGCCATGGATTCTGGCCCTGAGACCCAAGCCCCAAGCACCACGCCTTCCCTCCCTCACTATGGGGGGCTCAATCCCCTTTCCTTCCGCACTCTACCTCCCCTGACTTACCTGTGGGGAGTTGAAGGTGCTGTTCTCATGCTGCCTGGCTTCCATGTACATGTGTGTGCATGCACTTGCACATGGTGCTCTCCCCACCCCACCCAGCTCCAAGCAGCCTTTTGCAGGCTAGAGCTCTGCCAGACCTCAAGCTCTGCCAGACCTCAAGCCATTGATCACTACTCAATGAGCCTTATGATCTAGCCAGCTTGTCCAGCTTACAGTGCATTCATCTAACCCATACTTCCTTAGCTTGCTTACAAGAATGCTGTGGAAGACTTGCTAAAGTCAAGGTAAATCACATACACTGATTTCCCTGCATCCATAGAGCCAGTCATTTCATCATAGAAGGCTGAGGTAAAGAAAGCATTGAGTACTTCCACCTTCCAGCTGCCTCTGAATTGCCTACCCCATTCAGTAAGGGACTGACACTTTCCCTGACCTTCCTCTTGTTGCTTATATACTTGTAGAAACCCTTTTTGTTACCCTTTATGTCCCTTGCTAGCTGCAACTCCAATGGTGCTTTGGCCTTTCTAATTTCATCCCTGAATGCCCAAGCAATATTCTCATACTCCTCCCTAGTAATTTGTCCAAGCTTCCACTTCTTGTAAGCTTCCTTTTTCTGTTTAAGCTCAACAAAGTGTTTTTCATTAAACCAAGCTTGTCACCTGCTATATTTGCTCTTCTTCCTGCATATCAGAATAGTTTGTTCCTGCACCTTCAGGAAGGTTTCTTTAAAATATCACCAGCTGTCCTGGACTCTTTTCCCTCTCAGACTGGCTTCCCAGGGAATTCTTCCTATCAGCCAACTTACATAGTCAAAGTCTGATTTTCTGAAGTCCAGGGTCTATGCTGCTTTCCTTTCTTCCATTTGTCATAATCCTGAACTTGATCATCTCATGGCCATTGCTGCCCAAATTGCCATTCAATTCTACATCCCCACAAATTCTTCCTTATTTGTGAGCAGCAGGTCAAGAAGTGCATGACCCCTAGTTAGTCTCTCCAGCACTTGCACCAGGAAGTTGTCTCCAACACTCTTCAAAAACTTCCTAGATTTCCTGTGCACTGCTGTATTACCCTCCCAGGAGTTGTCATGGTGATTGAAATCCCCCATGAGAACCAGGGCTTGTGATGTGGAAACTTCCAAAACTTGTCTGAAGAAAGCCTCATCTACCTCATCCTCCTGGTTGGGTGGTCTATAGTAGAAATCCACCATGACATCATCCTTGTTGCTCTCTCCTCTAATCTTAACCCAGAGACATTCAACAGGCCTATCTCCAGTTTCATATTGGAGCTTTGAGCAATCATATGGCTCTTTTATATGAAGTGCAACTCCTCCTCTTCTCCCCTGCCTGTCTTTCCTGAACAGTTTATACCCATCCATGATAGTGCTCCAGTCATGTGAGCTATCCTACTAAGTATCTGCTATTCCAATCACATCATAGTTCCTTGATTGTGCTAGGACTTACAATTCTTCCTGCTCATTTCCCAGGATCTGTGCATTCATGTACAAACACCTGAGGTAACTAGCCAATTGCCTTACTTTCTCAGGAAGAATGAAGATGCTTCCCTTGTTGCCCCCTCCCCCTTGAATAGTGTTTCTAACCACTACCACCACCTGTTGCTTCCTCTTTGTGGCAGTGATCTTTATCCTCCCCACTTTGGGGATTCTTAGTATGGCTTCTTCCACCAATCGAATGTGCTCCTCCTGCTCTGTTGCTAGCACTCCAGGTCTCTTCTCTAGGCAAACTGCTGCAGGTGGGGATGATGACTTTTTCTTGCTGTCAGAGGTGACAAGCTTCTAGCTTCCATCTTCCTGGGAGTCCATGCCCTCTTCCTTTTCTGGCTCTGCATCTGGCAGTCCTTCCTCCACAGTTATAGAGGTTTTGTGCAGCATGGAATTGATTAAGTCCTCATGGTGGAGGATGCTCTGGAGCATTGCTACCTGTTCCTGTAGCTCGCTTGCCTTCTCCCTGGGGGACACCACCAGTAGGCACCACTCACATTGCAGGCACTCCCCCATCGGGCTGACACTGGAAGGAACTGGAAGGCCTGGAAGGAGGTGGGCAGTGGGGTCCCACAGGGTTCCGTCCTTGGGCCGGAGTTAGATAATACCTTCATCAGCGATTTGGATGAGGGTGTGGTGAGCACCCTCTCTAAGTTCGCAGATGATACCAAATTATGGGGCAAAGTGAATACACCAGAAGGCAGGGAGCAGTTACAGGCTGACCTGGACAGGTTAGATCAATGGGTGGAATGAAATAGGAAGAAATTCAACAAAGATAAATGTAAGGTACTCCACCTAAGAAGGAGGAATCCCCAGCACACCTACAGGTCGGGGGATGTCCTCCTCAGCAGCTCAGAGGCTGAGAGAGATCTCGGAGTCATAGTTGACTCCAAGATAAACATGAGCCGGCACTGCAATGAGGCCATCAACAAAGTCAATCGCACCTTATCATGTATTAGCAGATTCATGACCAACAGATCGAGGGAGGTGATGCTCCCCCCTCTACGCGGCATTGGTCAGGCTGCAGTTGGAGTACTGTGTCCAGTTTTGGATGCCATACATCAAGAGGGACATGGAGGATCTGGAGAGGGTTTAGAGGAGGGCCACTTGCATGTTTAGTGGTCTCCGTGAAAGACCCTATGAGGAACGGTTGAGAGATCTGGATCTCTTCAGCCTATACAAAAGATGGCTGAGGAGTGACCTTGTAGCCACCTATAAATTTATCAGGGGAAGACAGTAGGGAATTGGGGATGCAATGTTTACCAGAGCGCCCCATCGAGTAACTAGGAATAATGGGTGCAACTAGTGGAGAGTAGATATAGATTAGACATTAGGAAGAAATTTTTTACAATAAGGGTGGCCAGAGTCTGGAATGCGCTTCCAAGAGAGGAGGTCCTATCATCTAACTTGGAGGTGTTTAAGAGGAGGCTTGACAATCACCTGGCCAGGGTCATCTGACCTCGGCCAGGGCAGGGGGTCGGACACAATGATCCATTGGGACCCTTCCGACTCTATAGTCTATGACTTTATGAATCTATGAGCCTGCAAGCTGCAGTTTGAACAGCACCAAACGCAGACCTGGGTGGAAGCTTCAGTGGTGTGTGGTCTTACCTGGACAGACACCTCACAGGTGGAAGCAGAGGAAAAGCTGGAAGTGGCAGTGGTTCTGGGACTGCAGTGTCCTCCAGCCATCTCTCTGGATCTTCTAATATGCTGCTTCTCACTTCCTGCCTCTCTTTCCAAACAGACCTTTCCTAGCAAACTCCTCTGTAGATGACCTGTTTGCTCTTTCTTGATCTTGAAGGATTCTCTTTTCCCTGCAAACCTTTTTCCTCTCAGCAAATTTACAGTGAAGGAATGAGAGACAGTTTCCAAGCAAACTCCCTAACAAACTCCCACTCACTCTGGACTCTACTTAAACAAAGGACTTAAGTCTTGGTCTAGCTGCTGAGTTTTAACTGCTTAAAATAAAACTGTGTAGGTTAGCCAGCCTTAATTACATATAAAAATAATCTTAATTTACAAGCTTAACTTCAAAACAGTGGGTGGCAAACTGACCTTTGAACTGACTTACAAGCTGCTTGCAAGCTGTCCTGTTTGCTTCTCCCTATTCACTGTGCCCCTGGTCACTTAAAGTGTTCACTTATAAGCAAACTTGCCTCATTATGGAAGTGTCTAGATGAGAGCAAAGATAGATGAAAGAAAGGGAAAGAAAGAACTGACTTGACATCACTAGGATTTACTCCTTCCACCCAGAACTATTTGCCTTGCCTGCAGTTGAACATGTGGATCTTGGACTGGCCTCCTCAGTCATCTACAGACTCACCAGTGACTTCTCTATTTATTGGAGACTGTCATCCTCATATTGAGGGACCATTGTTGATGAAAGTGCACCATTTAATTATAAACCATTTGAATATAGTGAAATATACCCATAGCCCATTGCTGGATCATGGATCTCTGTTCCTAAATGTAGGTGGTAAAAACATATAGTGTTCTAAAATTAATTATTTGCAAAGGTCAACAAAATAATTTATGGGATATATTATGCAGATCAAAGGACTGTTTTGCTCCTCTGAATTTCTAATAACGCAGACATCTCAATTGCTGACCTTCAAAAGACCATATTTGGTGTCACCAAGTCTTCCTGAAATGACTTCCTGCTCATTAGGTTCACAGCACAATATATTTTCTAATCCTCCCACCCAAATAGACTACACTGTTTTCTTGTAGATGCTATCCTTTCTTTTTACAAGTAGAGATCCACTTTATCAGATACTAAGTGCCACTGTGGAAGAAGCAAATGTTATCACTCTGTCAAAGACCAGTTATAACTTCCTCTCACTGTGAAATAATCAGAAGAACAAAAACAAAAAAGATTCCAGAAAAACCCATTCCAGAGGCAATGGAGACATTGAAGCTCTATCCTATATAGACAGCCATTCTGTCTTGTAAGTAAGAGACAGTATATAACTGCAATGATCCATTTTATCTCATAAGCAGATAATTTTATCCCATGATAAATTTGGTATGGACCAAAGCATTTTTTCTATTCCTCTGTAACGTGGGCCAAGGTCATTTTCCTGATCTCTCTCAAGTATAATTTTAATAACCTTGCAGCACTGATGTACATGGTCCTCCTTTCAGTGGTTCTAATCATGTAATAAGGATGGCATCTTTGGCCCTCTGCATCATTACCATTTTGATAAAGGTTACTGTCTTCTTTTAATATAAAAAACAAAACACAACATGGTAGGATATGACTTAGGTTTGTATCAGGCTGTGTGATTACTATGACATATCACCAATAAGCATCAGTGCAAAATGTGTTTAACCATAGAATCTCCTGAATGACCCCAACCCTTAAGGAAGAGCAGACTGTTCCTGGAAGAGGTGGGAACTCATGAATATACTTGATTAGATTCTGTGCTGAACATGTCTTATTGTGCTTCAGTATTCATTTCATACAATGTTAGGTACTTTCTAGAGGTTTGTATAATGGAGGTCTTAAATCATTCTCACCCCTTAGAATTCCCACATTGCTCTTATCTTTCACTTTTTCTCTTCCCCTCTGTTGTTTATCTCTTTCCGACCTTGATATTTTCTGTTGCTTCCCTTATTACCTGTGGCTAAGATAAAAGGGGACTGAAAACTAGATGATGGTGCTCTAGTACCACAGTGTTTTTTATTTTTGTGTTTTGGCTGACTAACAAATCAAAGAAACTTTCTACATTCCTTGGTCAGCTTGAATCCTATCTTATATGCCCCATGTTGTCCCTTTTGACTCTCATCACACTCCCCAGTCCTTTCCTACTCCTTCTAGTTGCTTATTAGATTTTGCAGATACTATGATTTAAATGTTGCAGGCACTTATTTTACCTTCCATTTTGTAGAGCCCTATAATCTAAATCTTTTGGACTCATTGCTAAATATTGGTGGCTGTTCTGACCCTCTGCTTTCTTCTTTAGACCCCCTCCTCTGCTATGATATTCAGAAGTTCTAATAATGAGATTTATATTGGGGTTGTGGCATTTAGATCCATTCATATTGGGATGAAATTTGGAAATGTTATTTAGATTTTAAACTTCCAATGAATCTAACATATTTAAGAATTTGGGGTTTCATTGGGCCCACTTTTTAAAAATAGCATATTATAGCCATTGCTGAAATTATCTGCATAGTTGTCCATGTATAAAAGCAAACTCTAAGCTGCGTTATCCATTCTCTTAAGGGTATTTTGCACTACATAAGCAGAAACAACTACCTATACCAGAGACCTCAAAAGAGCCTATTAAAATAACCAGGAACAAAGGAAAGTAATTCAGTGTGGTGCTTAAATTTATACATATTAGACTAACCTGAGGGAATGTGAAGTTTCCCTAGATATGCCAAAGCTAAGCCAGAGTCTTAGCCTGGTCAGTGATTGGGCAGCACAATTACACAGTCTTGCCTGAGGAGCAACTGCATTGCAGCCAGTGTCTCTGTGCCTCTCTCTCCCTTTATCTAGTTCCCTGTGACTGAATCCTTTTTTCTTTTGTATTTTCTGCCTTTTCTGAAATTGCCTTCTCCACAGCCTGACAGCTCCCAATGGGCAAAGACCAGAGACAACAAAGTAATCCCAGTATCCAAATAAAAGGAATTATTTCTACAAACATGTTTATATTGCACAGGTTTATCTATTTGCTATTTATTAAACTGTGTTATCTGGATGCATAAGCACTATTAAAATCTACAACAATACTTGGACCAAAAAGGCTGCAAATTGACTGTGACTGTTGAAAAGATCCTAAATGGTAACACACCTACCCTTGCCCTCCAAAAATGCTTGATTCAGACTCCTGAGAAAATAGATTGGCTCAAGCCATGAGTTAGTAATCAACAGATTCAGGACTTCACTGGAGGAGGTAATTTCCAAAACAGAAAACTCTACTGAGAACACCCTGTCCACATAAGTCCCAGACAGTTAAATCTAAAGTCTTACTTACATTAACCAACACAGAAACATATACATTCAAATCCCTGGGTCACATCCTATCCCTGCATGGAAACAGTTATGCAGTGGCCATGAAATATCACTATATTCCTTCAGTGAGTTTCCTCTGAACTATGTTAGCAGGGTACTCATGTTTTCTAATTTTGTTGTTCTCCTTTGGATATTTTCTACCATTTAGATGGAAGAGTTTATTTTAGAAGAAAAACAGAGTAACCTGTATGAAATTCAGACTGCCTTGGACCCTTATATTTCAAGGCTGTTTGGATCTGGGTTCATGTCCAACTCCAGTCACATCTGATAGACTCACAGGCTTGAATTTTCTTTTTGTCCAAATCTTCCCTCTTTAGATTTGGATTAGCAATTTTGCATACATCTTTGATGGATAGGAACAAGATAATTCACATATGTTTGACTTTAAGCTTCAGAAGGACTTGATCCAGAGAGGAACATCAGTTTTCAAGGAAATCAAATCAAGTCAACATTCTTTCAGGAGAAGCTCTCTGCACCTTATGGAATCACACTTATCAGCCCTGTCTCTGTCATTATTTCAATTTAAAAAACATGCTTTAAAGGGTTTTTTTTATATTTTAAAAATAATATTTGATATAATATTCTCTTACTCGAATAACCATTCTGAAACTTGAAACCAAAAGTTTCAGGGACTTCACTGCAGGTAACGAAACCAGTGGTTTGAATGTTTCCCAGTGGGGTGCTGTTCTACTCAGAGGCATAGTGAGCTCATTGAGTGCCCAGGGTAGGAGTAGAGTGCAGGGGGTATACCAATCGCTGTAGACCATGAGGGCAGGAAAGGGGAGGATGTGGGTTACAGGAAGGAAGGGATTACCTTCCTGCTACTACCTCTACTGCGCCTACTGTTGCTGCTATAGCAGTATCAGCTCTACTCAGCCTGGGGGCTAGGCTCCCTGGGAGCTGACCCTGGTGCCCCATTTATTCCCTTCCCAGCCCTCATCCTTCCACATACATTTATATTAGGCCCACAGCTGTGGCTTTTCTGGCAAAGGCAGAAGAGAACACCATTTTGCTGGGTTGACTTGCCCCTCTAGGATGCACTACTTGGTGCATTAGCCTGCTGCTCAGCTGCTTTGCCTGGGTGCAGGCAACACAGGGCTGCCTCTGCCATGGTGAAGACTTCCAGCAGGGGGAATTCTGGTGCCCCCTCATAGTCAGCATCTGGGGCCAGTACCCTGCTCACCCTGACCTAGTTACTGTTGTATAGTTTTAAATTAATAATATAATGCTAATCTAAATAGTCAGATTATTCCCTACATGATTCTGGGGTAGAATCTAAATATTTGTGAAGCTCTCACATTCTGGTGATGAAGACTATATCAGTACATACACAGGTAGTTTTTGCATTATAGATTTTTGAACACCCAATGCCAGGTTAGATATTATGCAGTAAAAATACAGATTGTGTCCCAGAGGGTTTATTATCTAAGTGTTGATGCAACAAATTAGCATAATATTGCGATAAGGTAGGAAATAGGAGCCAAAGCTTATGATAAGCAAATGACAGAGGTTCTTATTAAGATATGATACTTCCTGGCAGTTTGTTAGTAAAATGAAAATTCCCTATAATAACAAGGGATAAAAGATATGGGTAAAATTTATTCTCTTCATGGTAGCTATGCTTCTCTGTTTCTTTTGGGCACTTTAGAGGCCTTAACCTATGCAAGAATTATAATTCATACATAAACTCAAAATGAAAGTCAAAATTTGTACACTGTTTGTACGGTTTGTCCATGCCCCCATATGAAAAGAAACAGCAGTCAGACAATGAGTTTGTCATAAAGATAGACCTTGATACTGTACCATGAAATCACCTGGACTCTCCAGTCCACCTGCATGCTTCATATTGCAGAATCAGGACCATACAGAATAATAAGCAAGCGCTCTGATGGCTGACTTAGAATAGTGTAATTCTTCAGGCAGAGATCCTATATGAAAAGAGAATTTCAGATACCTAAGTGAAAAGAAATAGTGAATGAAATATTACTTTCTCTTCTAAGCTGCAGGAGAAGCTTTTGCATGGCTCCTTGGGGATAAAATTGGAAGTAGAATTGGCAGTCAAGGCCATCTGTCAGGTGTTGATATTATGCATGTGTGTCAATATTATATGGGGTCAAAGCGCATGATGCAGAGATTAATTAAGGCACTACAAAGAATTCAATAGTATGGATTGATACTAAGGAGGGAAAATGTCAGCTCCTTATTGAGGGAAATAATGTAGTTAGGCCATCATTTTTTTCTAAAGCAATTGTACAGCTAGACTAAAATAAATGGCAGGCTGTGGAAGATATAACCAGCCCTACTTTAATGTAGAGGTCTAGTGTTAGTGTAGCCTTGCCCTCAAGACACTTGCATGCAATACTATCCATTCTAGGATGAATCAGTGCCATTCTGAAGGGCATTACTGAGAGAAGACAGAATCATTATTCTTGTTTGTATCTATGCAAAATGAAATCCTGGAGAAATCTAGTCATTAAAGTTACTTGGAAACTGAAACATATAAAAAAGAACTAATGAAACTGGTTGCTAGACAAACATAAAGTAATGGAAAAAGTGATAAGGAATTGCATCCTAAATAGTTCTCCAACAAATCAAATGAGTCAATAGTGAGAGAAACAATGGAGCTGCAGGTGCTCAGCTCTTTTGAAAATCAGACTAAGCCCATATATGTTCATAGAGAAAGACAAAGTCAATGCTGATTCATTTTAATGGGTAGAACAACATATTCTTTATTGTTTCGTAGCCCAAGTTTTCAAGGCATGCTAGGCTCTCAAACACATCATTATGTTGCACAATATAACACCTAAAATCTATGTTCTCTGAACATTGAGCCCTGGTAGCAATAGTCATAGGTTCCCTCCAGCTATTACATGCCATATGTGAATATCGTACGACAAACTGTAATATACCAGATATTAAACCAGTTTATCCCTAGATGAAAAAGGGAGACCAGTCACAAAGAAACTGCTCACAGAAATATCGTGCAGAAATATCCTTCAATAATTTTAACATCTGGTCATGTGCATTGTACAATGTTTCTGTTTCATAACAAAATTCCAGAGTACCTCTCATGTGACAAATGTAACATCTAGAAAGGGACTGTAATTTTTCAGGAACAAAATAAGTTAAAAACATATCAAATAACTGGGCAAACATGGGATTGTTATAACAATCACAACATAATCAGATACTTATTTTGTTTCATTTACTGTCAGAAAATGTTATTGTTTTGGGGAATGCTCTTTTGAAAGAGCATGTTGCAGGGGTTTAGGTTGTAGCTGTGTTGGTCTAAGGTCATAGGCAGACAAGGTTCCTTGGGTGAATTTGATATCTTTTATTAGACCAACCCAAATGGTTGGAGAATAGTTATTGAGCAAGCTTTTGGGTTCAAAAACCCTTCGTCAGGCTAAGGAAGCTTCAGCAGTTGGTGTGTGCTCTTCCTGGATGGAATGAAAAGTAAAGAAGCCAGGGGCTGGGCTGGGGAGTCAGTTGCCAGGCAGATTATAATGTATCAAAAATCCAATGTCTATGTTTAGTCCATGATCTCTAGTATCCAGCAGGTTGATGAAATGGAGCTCATAGGCTCGTCTCTGGGAAGTGTTGTGTAAATTTCCCTTGAGGATCAGGACTGAGAGATTGGAGAGAGAGTGGCCCTCCTGTGAGAAATGTGCCCCCACCGGTAATTGGGTGTTTCTGTCTTTGATGGATTTCCGGTGTGCATTCATTCTGGTGCGCAGTTGTTGTTTGGTCTCTCCTACATATCTTCCATCAGGGCATTTGGTGCATTGGATGAGGTATATTACATTTCTGGAAGTGCAGCTGTAAGATCCTGGGATGCTGATGGCTCTGTTGTGGGGTGTAGTAATGGTGGGGGTGGTGGAGATGTGTGGGCAGGTTTTGCATTTCTTGTCATGGCACGGTCTGGATCCTTTTGGTGTGTTCTGGGCTTGAGAAAGTTTGCTTCTGGTGATGAGGTTGGCAAGGTTCGGTGCTTGTTTGAAGGCTAGGATGGGTGGCTCTGGGAAGATCTTTTTAAGAATAGGGTCTCTGCCTAGTATGGGTTGCAATTTTTTGATGATTTTCTGTACAGGTTCAAGGGAGGGGTGATAGGTCATAACCACCGGTGTGCGATTTGTGGGTGTTTTTCTTCTGTACTGAAGCAGTTCTTCACGTGGTGGCTCTTTCAAACGTGCAATCTACCTCTCTGGAGGAGTGTCCTTGCTGGGTGAAAGCCTTTTTAAGATTGGTGAGGTGGTGATCCTGGGTGTTCTCTTCAGTACAGATGCGGTGGTATCTGAGGGCTTGGCTGTATATCACAGCTTTTTTGGTGTGTTTCGGGTGATTGCTGGTTCTGTGCAGATATGTATGTTGGTCTGTGGGTTTCTTGTATACTGTGGTCTGTATTTTACCCTTCTGGATACTGATCCTTGTGTTTAAAAAGGGGATGTTGGTGCTGGAGTATTCTAAAGAAAGTCGGATGGAGGGATGGTGACTGTTGAATTTTTGATGGAACTCGATCAGAGATTGCAGGTTCTCACTCCAAATGATGAAGATGTCATCGATGTATCTTAGGTATAGTAAGGGTTTGATGGTGCAGTTCTTGAGGAAGTCTTCTTCCAGTTGGCTCATAAAAAGGTTGGCATACTGTGGGGCCATTTTAGTGCCCATAGCTGTTCCCATCATCTGGAGGAAGTGTTGATTATTAAAAGTGAAATTGTTGTGTGTGAGGATGAAGTGTATAAGCTCAGTAATATCTTTGGGTCTGTATTCTGGGTTGTAATCTTGTTCCTGTAGATATGTAAGGCAGGCATGGATGCCATCCTGGTGTGGGATGTTGGTGTATAGGCTGGTAACGTCCATGGTGGCTAGGAGTGTGTTGCTGAAAGGTGGTCTATGTTTTTAAGTTTCCGTAGCAAGTCTGAAGTGTCTTGGACAAAACTTGCTCTGTCACACATGGCTTTTCTCATGACATTTTGTTACTTCTACTGCTATTCAAACCTAGAAGGGTAAAGTGACTGAAAATAAAACACAGGTCCTGAAAAGCTAGTCAGACATTTAGGAACTTTTTTAAAGATATGACTAATGTTTTGATTAGCCCAGTGTTTCCAAATTGTTTATACCTGAAAGTGTGTGTGAGTGTGTGTGTGTGTGTGTGTGTGTATGACTTGCACAATGGTACCCAATCTTTTGGCCTTTCAGGCTAGATGAGCAGTTCTGGTTCAGTCCATGGGCTGAATCCAACCTGGGGCTTGATCCCATGTGAGGTGTTGGCCCAGTGAGTTCTGATCCATCTGCAAGGGGCTGGCATGTCTAGAGCCTGATGTTTTGGGCCAGAACAGTTTGAGCTTAGTCCCTCCATGTAGGGCTGGAGCAGTGAGAGCCTGATCCATCCTCATGGGACAGGCACAACCAGACCTTTATCTCGCCTCACAGAGCTTGGAAACTTGGTAGCAAAGGATCAGTGATAGTCTTCTTTTCCATTTCACTCCCACTGCCAAATTTCCAGAGCCCAAACTCTCTGTGCAAGGCTAGCATAACGTGAGCAGTATCCTGTCATGTGGAGCTGGTGTGGCTGGTGCCCAACCCATGTGTTGGCATGCCCAAGGTCTGATCCAGCCATGCAGGACTGGCCCAAGTGAGGTGTGATCCCTCTGCATGGGGACAGTGTGGCTAGAGCCCAGTAAAATGTGGCTGGAGCCCATCCAGAGTCCAATCCTGCCATGCAAAGCACGTGCAGTTGAAACCTTATTCTTCCGCATGGGAGAGGTTGATTTCTCTGTCTGGTCTCCTGACAGATGGCCTGGACTGCCAATTCTATCTTCAATTGTATCCCTAAGGAGCCATGCAAAAGCTTCTCCTGCAGCTTGGAAGAGAAACTAATGTTTCATTCACTATTTGTTTTGACTTAGGTATCTGCAAATCTATTTTCATACAGATTCCCTGCCTGAAGGATGACACTGCTTTAAGTCAGCCATCAGTGTGCTTGCTTATTTTTCTATATGGTCGTGACTCTGCAATATGGAGTATGCAGGTGGACTGGAGAGGCCAGCTGATTTCATGGGGCAGTATCAGAGTATAACAAACTCATAGTCTTCTAGATTAGAAGTGCAGAACTTTTATTCCATTCCAAGCATTCACACAGTCCTAATTATTACCTTTGTGTTTTAAAAGTGTCAGACTTAACATCTTAACGCTTTGTACGTAAGAAGCATATAAAATTGAGAGGAGGTGGATCCTAGGTGCCATAGTAATATACACCAGGTAAAGGTCTGCTGCATTGGAAATATCCAAACAAATATATCTGCCAATATATTAACAGGGGTTTCTTTTTTATAGATTCCATTTTTCTGACATGTTGGAATATGCAGCAAGATCTATGACAGAAACAATAGTACATAGTTTCTAATGTTATAACCAAAATTTAGATACAGATTTTCACTTTTATTTTTGCTGACAAAAAAAAAGCTATTATAGGGCACTGACAGAAGTGAAATTTGCCACGTAATTGGCCCTGTAAAGGTGCTCTACAGTCATGCCCTGACAGAAGTGCATGGCTGCAGAATGCTTTAAAAGTGACTGAATGTGCAACAAATTAACCCTCATTTAATGAGGATTCTGATGAAAGTGATCCAGAGCAGAGTGCCTTCATTAACTTCTCTTTGTCTTGGTGCTGATGGGGGCTAGGCTGATGAAGCCCATCCCTGTCCCCGGTGCTGTCTGTATGATGGGAGGGTGAAAGTGGGGAGGGGAAGCTGCTCCTAGCATAGGCTTGGCAAACACCAGACTAGAGCTCCTTCCTGTCCCCTCCCCCTTCCCATCCTGCAGAGATCACCAGAGCTGTGGGGGGGATGGCTGTGGCTCTTGGATCAGCTCCAAAGTGGAACTTGATCCCCTACCCTCTGTACTCAACAGCAAAAGTCTTTTGGGTCTAGGGGGTTGCTGTAACTCATAGCACTTTATGTTAAGTGCCGTGAGTTATAGGGGTAAACTGCACATCTGTCAGCACTCTATATAGTGATTTTTAGTCTTTCTAATATCTACAATAGAACAAAAAATAAAAAGTAAAAATATGGATGACTACTTAAAATATTAGTATTTAATGAGCATGCATTGGAACTTGCCTCAGTAAATTAAACATAGTTTCTGCCTTCGCTGAATATTCTCACACTTGTGTTTAACTTAAATAAGTGTGGTTTTATAGTAATAGCAAATTAACAAGCTGAAAATAGCCTGATGCTGTTTTACTTTATCTTAATATGCTTTACTTGGTATAAACTTGCTTGTATGCCATAATGCAAAAGTACTAAGAACTAGGGCTGTGCAAAATTTCAACAAGTGTTTAATTTTAAAGCTGTTTTGATGTGTTTTGGCTTCAAAACAGCTTTGAAATGAAATGAGGGCACTGAAAACATTTTGAAAGTTTTGAAATGTTTCGAGTTTTGAAGCAGCTTGGTGGTAGGAGGCAGGGGAGAGCCAGGGCTGCACTATGCCTCCCACCACCAGGATGAGCTTCGTGGGGCTCACAGAGCTGGTCAGAGCACAGCCTTGGCTTTCCCCTGCCTCTTGGCACCAGGCTGCACTCCAACCAGCTCCACCAGCCCCACGGAGCTTAGCCCGGAGGTAGGAGGTTGGGGAGAATGAGGGCTGCTGCTGCTGGATCTCTGAATCACGTAGGCCCCATCCTCTGCCTGCTCTCCTAGCTTCGCCTGCCCCAGCTCCCAGAACTTTGAAAAAAAAAGCCCTGACTTACTGGGTGCTGCTGGGTTGGGGGGGCAATCCCTGATGCCCCCCCCCCCACTGCTCCACACTGTATGGGGGTTCTGCATGAGCCCTCCTGCTGTCCCAGTCCCCCCATGGCTTCTCCACCCACCTCAGCTCCGGTCCTTTAAGGAAAAATAATCTCAAAAAACCTGTACTCAGCAGTTCCTGCCCAAAGGGGGGTTATTCCCACTGCCCTCCACTGCCCCATGCCACATGGGGGGGGCTCTTCCATTAGCCCCTCAAAGCTCTGAGGCTGCTGCAGGAACCAGAGAGTCCAGGGGGGTTTTTGGGTTTTTTAGTTTTCTTCATGGGCCAGAGCTGGGGCAGGCGGGGCAGATGTTGGGGGCTGGGAGAAGGTCAGGGATCGGAGGGCTCATGATTGAGCCCCCCCATGCAGTGGGGGGCAGCAGAGAGCAGCAGGGATTGCCCCCCTGCCAGGCAGCACCCAGTGAGTAGTGGCTTTCTTTTTCACAGGACCTGGGGCAGGTGGGGAAGCCGTGGGGGGGGGGGGAGTGCTGGAGGAGTAGGCAGGGATGGGGCCTGGTGGGGATCCTCTCATGGTCCTCTCCCCCCTCCTCCAGCCCCCCCTCCCCTGCCCCCTACTTACCAGCTCCAAGTCCGGCTCCAGCTCCCTGCTTCAGTGAGTGGGGACTGCCCAAATCATCCAAGCTCTCCATATCTTTTGTGAAGATTCAGAGAACTTCAAATCGATTTGGACCTTTTTATTGGTCCCCTGATTTGATTCAGATTTGGAGATTTGGCCACTGAATCCGGCCGAATCTCCTCTGAATCAGCACCCAAAGCTTCGCACGGCCCTATTTGGCATTGGTGAAGCCTTGGCTTGGGTATTGTGTCCAGTTCTGGGCACCGCACTTCAAGAAGGATATGGATAAGCTCAAGAGGCTACAAAGAAGGGCCACCCATATGGTAAAGGGCATGAAGGATAGGCCCTATGGGGAGAGACTCCAGGAACTGTGCCTGTTTAGTCTGAGTAAGAGAAGGCTGAGAGGTGACTTGATAGCTGCCTACAAATACATCAGGGGTGAGTGCCAATATTTAGGGGAGCATCTCTTCAGAAAGGCACCTCAAGGGAGGATGAAGACCAATGGGCATAAGTTAATAGGGAGTAAATTCAGGCTAGACATAAAAAAAAAAATTCTCTGTAAGGGCAGACAGTTTTCTCCCTGCTGCTAGTGCCTCCTCTTTCCTTCCTCTTGTGCCTACTCCCTGCAGCCTCATGCCTCTCTTCCCCCTTCCCCCACCCTCTCCACTTCCCCCTGCCTTGCCACTTCATCCCCCTACAGCCACAGGTCCCCCCACACCTCCTGTCTCCCTTGCTTCATGTCTCCCCGCTTCTCACCTGTCCCTCTACCCCCCCTTACCTTGGCTCTGGCACCAGCAGTCTCCATCCCTGCTGCAGCCTAGGGGCACTGAACAAGGTCCCCTGCACTTCCCAGCAGCACAGAGCCAGTGGGGAAGTGTGTGTGTGGGGGGAAATAGCACAGGGGGAGGGGGGAAGAAGTGCAAGAGGAAGACAAGGGTCAGTGGGGGCTGAAGGCTGTGGGGGAGGAGTGGTGGGGTGTGTAGAGGTGGCAGGTGGTCAACAACTGTGGCTTTGGCTCCAACCCAGGATTGGGGTTGGAGCTGGAACTGGAGCTGGAGCAGTTGCCTGCTTCTCATTGCCTTATATTGGATTCTAAGGTAAGGAGCTTATGTTAAAATGAAGAAAAAACTCTATTCTTTTAATCAAGTAAATGTAGTAGTTGTTTTTTTCCCCATAATTAGGCGGGCTTTAAAAAAAATTCTATCATTTTCTCTTTTACTTTTAAATGGTAGATGATCAGTTTGAATAATGCGTGGTATTATAACCCGCAAAATCTTTCACTGTACTGACTTCTGTTGGGAACAGTAGAGACTTTAGCAAGGATAGTTATAGCTGATAAGTCTCTGGTGCATTGCAAAACAATTGGAGCATAGATCCAAAATTCAATTACCACTGTCTATGGGGGACATCTGGTCAGGAAGTCTTGTTTCCTCTCTTTGGGAGAGCTTAATTGTTATGTGCCTGGCACTGCATTAGGGTGGCTACATTCCATAAGTTTTGGGAAGTAGTATGCATGGGGCAGCATATTGTTGTAGGGTCCCCTAGCACTGTCCTGAGGCAGCATAGATGTACCTTGGGTGGCTCATTGGTATTGTAGCATATCTTGATATTCCTTGAAAAAGAGCAGTTTGCAGTTTTGCACACATTCAGCTCCAGCTGAAGGCAACAAACAAAAAGGAACTGGTGACAAAATCAATGCTGACCTCAGGAAGGAACACCTTGAGAGACTGGACACCTTCAAGTCAGCCGGCCCTGACAGTCTACACCCCAGGGTACTAAAGGAGCAGGCTAGCATCATAGTTCAGCCCCTGGCACGGATCTTCGAGAACTGCTGGCATTCTGGTGAAGTGCCCAAAGATTGGAAGAAGGCCAACGTGGCGCTTATCTTCAAGAAAGAGAGGAAAGTGGATCCGGCAAACTACAGGCCCATCAGCCTGACCTCTATCCCGGGAAAGGTCTTAGAAAAGATTATCAAAGAGGCCATTCTTAATGGACTGGCTGATGGCAACATTCTGAGGGGTAGCCAGCACAGGTTTGTTGTGGGTAGGTTTTGCTTGACCAATCTCATCTCCTTTTACAACCAGGTGACCTATCACCTGGACAAGGGAGAGGAGATTGATGTCATATATCTTGACTTAAAAAAAGCCTTCCATCTGGTATCCCATAATCACCGCTTGGCAAAACTGGCCAAATGTGGCCTCAGGTACAGCATGATCTGCTGGCTGGTTAATTCTGCTCCATGGTCAAACCCAGAGGGTGGTGGTTGATGGAAGTCAATTGTCATGGTGCCCTGTGACCAGTGGGGTCCCTCAGGGCTCTATCCTTGGACCTATATTGTTCAACATCTTTATCAATGATGTGGACATTGGAGTCAGAAGTGGACTGGCCAAATTCGCTGATGATACCAATCTTTGGGGTAAAGCATCCACACCTGAGGACAGGAGGGTGGTCCAGGCTGACCTTGACAGGCAAACAAGAACCTGGTGGTGTTTAACACTGAAAAATGCAAGGTTCTTCACCTTGGGAAGAAAAACCTGCAGCATGCTTATAGGCTTGGCAGTGCTACGCTGGCTAGCACTACAGATGAAAGGGACTTGGGGGTCATTATTGACCACAAAATGAACATGAGCCTTCAATGTGATGCTGCAGCTAGTAAAGTGACCAAAACGCTGGCTTGCATCCATAGATGCTTCTCAAGCAAATCCCAGGACGTCATTCTCCCCTTGTACTCAGCCTTGGTGAGGCTGCAGCTAGAGTACTGCATCCAGTTTTGGGCTCCACAATTCAAAAAGGATGTGGAGAAGCTTGAGAGAGTGCAGAGGAGAGCCATGTGCATGATCAGAGGTTAGGAAAACAGACCTTATGATGACAGGCTGAGAGCTATGGGACTCTTCAGCCTGGAAAAGTGCAGGCTCAGGGGTGATCTGGTGGCCACCTATAAGTTTATCAGGGGTGCTCACCAGGATCTGGGGGAACATTTGTTCACCAGAGCGCCCCAAGGGATGCCAAGGTCAAACGGTTATAAACTCCTGCAAGACCATTTCAGGCTGGACATAAGGAAGAACTTCTTTACTGTCCGAGCCCCCAAGGCCTGGAATAGCCTGCCATCAGAGGTGGTTCAAGCACCTACTTTGAATGCCTTCAAGAGAAATTTGGATGTTTACCTTGGCGGGATCCTATGACCCCAGCTGACTTCCTGCCCCTGGGGCAGGGGGCTGGACTTGATGACCTTCCAAAGTCCCTTCCAGCCCTAATGTCTATGAAATCTATGAAATACTTCTTTAGGCCTGTGAGGGATCAGTTATATGCATTAATATTGGCCTAAAAGATCAGGAGAGTATTAGGCTTAACATTGATCAGCTGCTCTGCAAGTGCATCAGGGGCAGGGAGAAGATTCTTCACCATGGGCACATCTACACATGCAATTAATGCACCTGAATTTTCAGGTGCAATGCCCTACACACATCTGAACATGTGCCCATTGGGAGCAATTTTGCTCCTGATAGGAGCAGTTCAGCCCAGGGCTGCTCCTGTCCTGCTCTGCCCCTCTGCAGCAGCCGGAGAGAGCTCCACACTCCCCTGGGTGTCGGCCCCAGGCTGGTAGTGGGCACTGGGGCTGGCCTTGACCTTCTCATGGCTAGCCCAGCAGCTGCCTCCCAGCCATGGGGAGATTGGGATGGGTCCCAGTCTACACACAACTGGGAAAGCTAAGGCAGGGTGTCGGGTGCCGAGCAACTGCCTCTCAGTCATGTGAGATTGGGACCCACAGGAAATTGAGAGATTAGGACCCATGTAGAGATTAGTATATTGTGCCAGAATGTATTGCTCCTGGGTGCCATGTTTATACATGTGCCTGGATCTACAGGATGTTAAGCCAGGTTGGAGCATCCCTGGATAGCAGGAGCCTAGGGGGTCAGCCTGCCAGCCTAGGACTGCCTAGGACAAGCCTCTGACTTGGCTCAATGTGCTGCGGAGGGGCTGGCTGGAGCACAAGGGTGTTCCAGTGCAGGACTAGCCAGCAGGTAGCACCTGCACTGAAGCACCCTTGTGCCCCAGACAACTGGGTTAGCATTTACATGCGCACCGATGCATATGAAAAAACTCTGCAGCAGGATAGCACTTGTATTTATAAGTACTGTCTTACTGCAGAGCTTATTAGTTTCCTGCGGCCTCATAGGCTAGCATGTGTAGACACTGAGACACTTGCTGCAAAGTGAATTAGTCTACTCTGCAGTAAACTTTTTACATAGATGCACCTACTGAGCAATTTCACGTTCTATTAGTCAGTGTGTAAGTGTTTATTTATATGCTCAGTACCTATGTTTATGAACAATAGAGGAAGAAAGAAAAGGAGAAGTGAGTTTGCTATCTATAATGGATGGAAGATCATAATTCTCAGGTCTTTTTGCATTCCTTTACTATTAGCATATGTTCTTGTATACTATGCACACTGTAAACAAGACATGTAACTTGTTTTTGGAAGGCAAAGTATAGAAGATTCTTCCAGAATTATGGGTAAGTCTGTGACACAGAGTGAGTCTTCCTGAGACCACAGAATGTCCAGGAAGTATGGCATCCCAGGCAACAGTCTGCGTGACGCTGCAGGAACTTCCTTGTGAGGTAGGACAGCAACAAGGCAATGCCACAGACTATATATATATATATATATATATATATGCATGTATGTGTATCTATATATATGTATGTATATATATATATGTATGTATGTATGTATATATATAAAAACTTATTTATAGAAGAATTAACAGTCTTGCTACTGACTTTGCAAGGATCTGGGACCTAGCCTTCTCGATGTCCTACCTCACTGGAAAGTTCCTGCTGTTTCATCCAGATTGTCTTGGAGAAGATGCAAGTAAACGGTGCTAAAATGACTTCAACTTCTCCCTGGGGCAGCAAGTGGCAAGAATCCAGTGTTAACCCTCTTACAGATGGCAGTGAGGTGGTAGCTTTTGACTGTGGAGCCACTGAGCTGGCTGAGGGTGAGTAAGCTGCTTCAAGCAGTCTCTAGTATCTTTATGTGAAGACAAATCCAGCTTCTCTGCTAAAGACATCAAGTCGAGAAACAGGCCTTGTGTATTTACCTAGCCTGATGAAAGAATAGTTTTGCTATTAGAGTGTCTTAAAATTAATTGGATAAATGGGAGTGGCAGAGTTTAGCTCATCTGGGTACCATTGCATTAATACAGGGATTTCTATATGAAATTTGTGTCATACAAATGGTCAGGGTATATCAGGGGTGTTAAGCTCACTTTGTACCCTGGGCTGGAGCTGGCTTTTGGGGTTCCTTGCAGGCTGGATCCAGCTCAGGGTATAAGAAAGCTGCAGCAGTGGCTGCCTGGATCTGACCAAGAGCACTTGGCAGCAACTCCAGCCCCCACTGAGTCCCCCATGCAGGAGCTGGAGCTGCCACTGCCATGGTGGCACCTGCTGCCACCACATGCCTCATGCCAGGGCAGCAGCTCCAGCTCTGACTCTAGCACAGGTCATGTAGCAGGGACCAGAGGCTGATGATGAGGTATGGCATAGCATTGCAGATGGATAAAAGAAGCCACCAAGGCTGTGTCCACCCTCACTTGCTCTCCTGCCACCAATTGACAAGTCCACTGGGGCGCAAAGGCTCCAGGTTCTGTGGCAGGCCACTCTCCTCGGCCATGCCGATAGTCCAGTATGCCAGTTAGAGTGGCTTAGAGTGGCTTTGTGGTCCAGATCTGGCCCACAGGCCATGTTTGATGCTCTTGGGCTAGCCAATTTTAATGGTCCTTCTGGCTTTAAAAACTATGAAGTTGTGTGTGTGTGTGTGTGTGTGTGTGTGTGTGTGTGTGTGTGTGTGTGTGTGCGTGCGTGCGTGCATGTGAACACATATTTGAATTATGTTCTCCAGAACTCCTCTTTTTTAAATCTTTGGCAAGATTCCCCTCGATTTCAATGGTAGAACTAGTAAAAGCACAAGGGAAAAGTAACAGAACTATTAAAAAAACGTGAGTTAGATACTGAAATGCTGAAAGTTCCAAGATATAATTTGTATTGTATTTGGGGGTAGATGTGGAACTTAAAATAACCAAGTGGTCTGAGATGTGACACTGGTTTAGGAAAAATAAGAAGTTTGGAATGGAAAAGAAAAACCAAGGCATCCAGGAGGAAGGGACAGTTTGGATATAAGAAAGGTAACAGTAGAAAGGGATTTAAGGCCTGTTATTTAAAGAAAGGAAACTGTGTTTGCAATCACCAAAGAGTTATAGCAACTAGGACCTACCAGAAAAAGGAGAAGATTTAGAGAAAATGAATATGAAAGGAAAGAATGTAGCTAAAGAATTAAATAATGATTTGGTGTGTGTGGCTGAAAAGATGTTGATCTTTCTTATAGGAACAGGATCTTGGTAACACTTTAGAGGCCTGTGAGGCAGGGGGTCTGATAAGGAGAGACCAAAAAGAAGTAAATTTCTGAGCAGTGTGCATATCTTTTATGAGGCACTTTGTACTCTACATCCAGTATCCACTCCAATGGAAGGTGATACTGCTGAGCTACTTGATGGAATAGCTGAGATCAAACACAAAAAGCATAACTGCATGTATACTAATGGTCCTCTTCAGATGGTATTTGTGTGTTCAAAAAAGATAATCAACTCTTCTACCAGTTGGGTGACTTGGACAACATTCCTATTTTCCATGAGACTGGGGGTGTTTGGAGAACTCAAATCTTAATTATGGAATGAAAAGAACACAATCATTGCATCATTCTGCCACCAAACTAACAGCATTTATATTCACCAAATATAATAAAAACTTGTAATCAGTGAGCAACTGTCAGTTGACACAGAAAACTGGGACTGTGTGTCTGAATGACTCATGCAGTAACTTTATAATTTTGCTCTGTGCTTTAGGAACTAATCTCATAATCATATGTAATTATTTTAAATATTTTATAAACTGCAGTGAATTTCCTAATGCTGTTTGCTAATTGTGCAATATAATTTCTAGAAAGATTTGCTGAATGTTGTAGTATATGTAGGATGATTCATCATTGAAAGACTGTGAAGAAATGATTTCTCCTATAAATAGGGCTATAGGTTTTAAACATACTATACATTATCAGTTGGGCTTTTCCTTTTCTTCCTATATTTCTAGTTGCTATGAGTATCTTGATACATAATCATATAAATACTGCATTATTACAATGCTAAATGATATAGCTTGTAGTAAACAGCTTAATGTATGCATGAAAAACAAAGCTAGCAAATAAGCCATGTATATTGGGGGGCTGGCTGGGCTGTAGAAGGGTTTTCTATCTGGGGGTGGGGTGAGAGTCTGGGGGGCTAAAAATAAGCAGGGCAGTTAGGAAAAGCACAGCCCCAGGGCTAAGTCCAGCAGCTTGTCTTTGTCAGCCCACTGTACAGAAATTCAGGGCAGTTAGATTGCACTAAAAATGTGTAACCCAATCTAGACTAGACTACTTCCGAACTATGGTTGATTTAGATCGGGCCGGTCATTTTTAGACTGATCTAACCTTCCTGAACTTCTGGACAGTTCACACTTAGACCAACCTAATTAGGGCTCTAAGGGTGCAGACAGAAGTGCAGCTCCCTGCTGTAACTGAGAATGCTTTGCAGGAAGCGCTCTGAGTTACAAAGATCCCCTGGAACAAAGAAATATTCACTGTTGGTTCCAGCTGGGAGAGAAATCTAGCTGCTGACTGAAACCTGCAGCTGGTTTCCCTTAGCAATGGCCCCTCCTCCCTGTGAGGGTGCAAAGTTTTCAGAATGGGAAGGAGGAAAGGGAGGAGAGGGAGATCATTCTAGGGGTTCCCCAGCTGGCACTGAAGGATGGGGTGGATGAATTGGAGCCCCCTGCCTTGTGTGGGAGAGCTGCTCCAATACACCTGACCCACCCTCCAGCAGGGGCTGAAAAATCCCCAGATCAAACTCCCTTTGCTCCTTTTCCCCCCGCCCATTCTAAAAACAGTGACAGGCTTAAATAAGTGGCTTGACTCTCAAAAGTTAATTAGTTCTGAATACTGTACCTAAGTCAACATGCATCTAAACATACCTGTAGATCCCTTAAAGTAGATTCCTTCTTTTATGAAACTCTTGACCTAAGTTTTAATTTAACAGGCTTTTATTAGTGATGAGTCTGCCCACGAGGAATCTGGGGTATTGATCTGCTTTGGAAATAAAAAAAAAAACAACACAAAAAATAGTCCCCAATTCTCCAATGATATGCATCTTTTAGAGGTGGTAATTTAACAGCCTATTCACACAGCTCCTGATTAAATAAGGCATGCAAATGCCAGTAACTTTACCACACATGAGTTATCTCATTAAAATCAGTGAGATTTATCATATGTTTCACATTAAGCCTGTGATTAAAAGCATATACACCCCTAAGGGGGGTTTGAAAACTTCAGACAGAGACCCCTACAGAGAGTACCCAAATTCATTGCCAGGGCAGCCACTGAAAAGGACGTAATAAATTCAAAGCTTGTCTTAAGGAGCTTATAAGTAGCAGTTACAGAGAATTAATGGGATCATAAGACAACATGGCTGGAAGGGATGTCACAAAGTAATCTAGTCCAGCCACATGTTCAAGGCAGGATGGTCCCTGACTAAACTACCACAGCCAAGGATTTGTCCAAACTGCTCTTTAAAATTTCCAAGGATGGAAGAGTTATGAAGCTTTCATCTTAAATTCTGATTAAATGCCTCGGTAGCTCTGGCAGACAATTGAAAGCATCCTGACTCATCATACAGGTAACAAGTATATTATATGTTCACTTGGAAAGAAAGAAAGATCAACCTAATTCTTTCTGACAGTTTAATAAATGAGTCACACCAGATGGTTTTTAGCACTAATTCACATCTTCCCAAAAGTTTCTGTGGATTTAACATCAGAAAAATACTGCTTAAAAATTATCAAAATTGTTATTCTTCAAACTCATGACAACTTTCTGACGGATCATCTTCCAGTAATTCTGCACTGGATAATACTCTCATGCCATTTCAGACTGCTTTCTAAACAATTACCATTGTCATAGTAACTAGTTGTCTCATGGAAACAAAGGAGTCCCTTCCAGAACATTAATTATGCAAACAGGAATCTGAAGGAGTATCATACAAAGCGTCAGGTTCCCTGTTTTGCATCTAGAAATTAGAAGCATTTCCTTGAGCATAATAATGAAGCATTTCCCTGAACATTATTGATATAGCAAAGAGACTGGTATGAATGGAATGAATCGCATATAGGAATTACAAACGCCACACAGTGATATTTCTTCTATGTAGGCACATAGATATTGAAGAGAATCTATTTCTGAGTTGAGTGACTAAGATTTTTATAAGACCACTGTTGTATGCTAGTAGCATATAGTAGCCTATAATATAGGCTAGTAGCCTATAATATAGCTAATAGCCTATAATATAGATTTTTTAAAGGGAATTTTTACACTGTTATTCAGGAAATGTTCTAAACCATAGATTTAAAAAAAATGGGTAATAACTTTAGGATAATAAAGCCATTCAGATTAACATGCTTCAAAAGTGTTACCTTTTCATAATATAATTAAATGGGCTATTGAGGGACTGACTGAATAAAGAGATGAGGTGTAATTTTGCAAAATATTTAGCTGACAGGAAACAGATGCTTGGGGAAGAGAAAACCAAAGTCTCAAAAGCTTTTATTAGTACTACCTGAGTGGAAACAAACTTCCAAAGATGACAGATAGACTGGATGAGATTCAGATATATGTACTCCTTGTTAAAAAGGAAAAAAAAATGCAGTAACTTCAGACAGGTGAGCTCTTAAAAATAAGTTGTCACTAAGGCAACTCTTTATATACACTATATTTCTGTTACTGTCAGATCAACACATGACCTTGAAAATAAATGAGTATCTTTTGATACATTTGCAGATATTTTGGGAGATAAGGAGGACTGTCATAACTGAGGAAGCTATAGTAAGACAGGATAAAAAGGAAGAAAAATAATTACTCTTAAAATACTTTTGGCTCAATCCTTCAAGGTACTCAGGGATAATCTAAGGGTGCCAATCACTGAGGCTAGAGACAGAAGTTGCTGAATGGAGTGATTCTGCTGTGCCTCAATGTATCATGGCATGGCTTATCTGCTTCACTGGCTGAAATAATATCTCCCCTTGTCCTGCCTTTGATGATGAGGGAGAGGGGGAGATGTGATCTCCCTGCTTTTCCTGTGGCCCCAGACCTGCCCCATGGTGGGTGGGAGAAAACCCTGATTTCCCTGCTGTTCCAGATATGCGCCACGGCTCTGGGGCAGCAGGAAAGTGCCATAATAGATGTTCATTGCAATTAAGTGGTATAATCTAGTACTACCTTTTGTTACACCACTGATTTTCCTGTCATGTGGTGCAACAAAGGTTAAGGACTTCTATTTGCTCAGCATTTGTCCCATCTTACATTTTTTTAAGGTGGAACAAATGAGTAGTCAGATGATGTCTGTTTCCACCCTGAGTTCAGTTACTGAGCATCTTGCTGAGTTGGCCCAATATCACCTGTGATATTCTAAGCATGAGATAATAGTTTTGCAGCGTCCCATACCTATTAAGGTCAATTTAACTGAACATTAATGACTATCACTAGAATAGATAAGCCTACAGAACAGCTGGAAACTCCAGTAAAAGAAACACCTCTAAAAATCATTGTGCTCATACGGTCAGATACATATTAGTCACATTTTAGTCATAATTCATACACCCATGGGAGGATCTAAGATTTTGAAAAGGGGTACAGATGGTGTTGCACACCATCATATAAGACAACAAATAGTTTTCTCCGGTTAAAGAGAAACTAGATGCTTTACTAATTTGTTAGGGGGTAGTGCTATAGATTCATAGATTCATAGATGTTAGGGTCGGAAGGGACCTCAATAGATCATCGAGCCCAACCCCCTGCATAGGCAGGAAAGAGTGCTGGGTTTAGATGACCCCAGCTAGATGCCTATCTAACCTCCTCTTGAAGACCCCCAGGGTAGGGGAGAGCACCACCTCCCTTGGGAGCCCATTCCAGACTCTGGCCACTTGAACTGTGAAGTTCTTCCTAATGTCTTGTCTAAATCTGCTCTCTGCTAGCTTATGGCCATTATTTCTTGTAACCTCCAGGGGCGCCTTGGTGAGAAAAACCTCACCAATTCCCTTCTGTGCCCCCATGATGAGCTTATATGCAGCCACAAGGTCACCTCTCAACCTTCTCTTGTGGAGGCTGAAGAGGTCCAGTTGCCCTAGTCTCTCCTCATAGGGCTTGGCCTGCAAGCCCTTAACCATATGAGTGGCCCTTCTCTGGACGCTCTCCCGGTTATCCACATCCCTCTTGAATTGCGGCGCCCAAAATTGCACACAGTACTCCAACTGCGGTCTGACCAGCGCCCGATAGAGAGGAATTATCACCTCCTTGGTTCTGTTCATTATGCATCTACTGATGCACGATAAAGTGCCATTAGCTTTTCTGATGACTTTGTCACTCTGATGACTCATGTTCATCTTGGAGTCCGCTAGGACTCCAAGATCCCTTTCCGCTTCCGTGCCATCAAGCAGGTCATTTCCTAGGCAGTAAGTATGCTGGACATTTTTCCTCCCTAGGTGCAGCACTTTGCATTCCTCCTTGTTGAACTGCATCCTGTTGTTTTCTGCCCATATGTCCCACCTGTCCAGGTCTGCTTGCAGTTGTTCCCTGCCCTCCGGTGTGTCCACTTCTCCCCACAGTTTTGTGTCATCTGCAAACTTGGACAGAGTACACTTCACTCCCTCGTCCAAGTCGCTGATGAAGACATTGAAGAGTATCGGTCCAAGGACCAAGCCCTGCGGGACCCCACTGCCCACACCCTTCCAGGTCGATACCGACCCATCCACTACGACTCTCTGGTTACGACCCTGTAGCCAATTCGCCACCCACCGGACTGTGTAGCTATCCAAGTCACAGCCTCTTAACTTGTTCACCAGTATGGGGTGGGATACCGTATCGAAGGCCTTCCTGAAGTCTAAGTAAATGATACCAACCCCTACTCCTGCGTCCAGGTGTTTTGTAACCTGGTCATAAAAAGAGACTAGATTAGTCAGGCATGATCTACCTGCTACAAGCCCATGCTGGTTTCCCCTCAGCATAATTTGTCCTGCTGGGCTCTCGCAAATGTGAGCCTTGATAATTTTTTCAAAGACTTTGCCAAGGATGGAGGTGAAACTGACTGACCTATAGTTGCTTGGGTCCTCCTTCCTCCCCTTCTTGAAAATGGGGACCACATTGGCCCTTTTCTAGTGCTCCAGGACCTGGCCCATGTGCCATGAGTATTCAAATATTCCCGCCAGTGGCTGTGCAATGACGTCAGCCAGTGCCTTCAGTACCCTTGGATGGAGTTCCTCCAAATGACTCTGCAACATCTCAGGGTCTACGCTTGGTAGTCTGGCGCCCTGCTGCTGCCTCTCTACAATCCCAGTGAGAGACTTGTCTTGCCCCTCGCTTAGGAGCACTGAGGCAAAGAACTCATTGAGGAGTTCAGCCTTGTCCCCCCTGTCCATCACCAATTGTTATGCCCATTTAGTAGAGGTCTATTCCACCCTGGGCCTTCCTTTTACTCCCTATATATCTAAAAAACAATTTTTTGTTATCCTTAACTCGGGATGCCATCCTCAGCTCCATGGTAGCTTTGGCCTGTCTAACTGCCTCCCTACAAGTGCGAGCAGAGGAGGTATACTCCTCTTTAGTAATCTTTCCCCATTTCCATTTTTTATATGCCCCCCTTTTTGCCCATAGGCTGCTCTGGATTTCTCTGGTCAGCCAAGGAAGCCTCTTGGCCCCTTCCCCCTTTTTCCCCGCATCGGGATCATCTCCCTCTGTGCCCGAAGGATCATTTCCTTAAGGCACAGCCACCCTTCCTGGGCTCCCATCTCTTCAAAACTCTTACTCTGCAGTATATCCTTGACTAAACACCTGAGTTCATTGAAATCAGCTTTCCTAAAGTCTAGCACTTTCACCCTACTAGTTACCTTACCCACTTGACATCTTATAATGAATTCTATTATTTGGTGATCACTGTCCCCCAGGTGACCACCGATCTGTAGGTCTCCTATCATGTCATCCCCCGTTGCCAATACCAGGTCCAGTAAGGCATTCCACGTAGTGGGACCATGTACCTCCTGTGTCAGAGTATGCACTGATTTGCTAGAATATATATAAAGTTTTGAAAAAAACACAACAAACTAAACAAATAATAGTCAAAATAATCAAAAGATATTGTCTCAGTTCTGTAGTCATTATACTTAAATGTATATCTCTTAAAATCTAGTCTCCTTGAGTGTCTTGACAGTGCCTCCAATACTTCACTGTCCATCATTTTGACACCTGAGTTAATATTACCATACCTGAGTTAAGGTGTTTAACTAGAGCTAAAAGCAGTCTGCAGGCTGTGAAATACAAGACAGACTTGATCAGGAATGGCTAGCAGAGAGAAAAAATGCAAAAGAAAGAATAGTTTAAATAGTGGATCATCAAGACTGTCAAAAAAGATAGAGTTATTAACACCTGTGGAGTGGAGGAAGCATAACAGGAATCAGGGAGATGACAATGAGCCATGAAGTCAATTGGTTCTCTCAGCACTGCCTGAATAGAAATGGGGCTGCCTCTCCCCAAGTGTTAGTTTTAAGTTTGAGTGGAGCAGGAATCAAAGCAGGGTGCAATTACATGACTGCAACCCCACTGGATCCGCCCCATTAATTCCTTTATTCTCATGCATGATTAATCAAAATACTCAAAGTTTGCGTTCATATGAAGCTTTATGTGCTTCAGTGCATGTCTAAGCAAGGATTCTTTGAAATATGTAGGTATTGTCAGCCATTTTGTTTAAGATGTGCACGTATGTGTGTAAAGCAGGTTGAAATTTAATAAGGCAGTATGTGCTTGAATAATGCATCCAATTAGAATGATTTTCTTGCATGCTGAGTATATCTAGAGTACCATACCATGTTATGACTTTTGCAAAGTCAAGGCTTCCAGTGGTCTGATTGTCTCCACCCTAATGTAAGCATGTAGATGAATGTTATCACAGTTTGTAGCTCACCTTAAAGATTTATGATGTACTTTCTGATGACCAATTTTGGGCATCAATTCTGACAGAGGTATAGGCTATGCCACAATAAAAGTAAGTTTTTTTTGGCTGTCTATAGAATTCTGTTTTTGTTTTGTTCTCTTTAGATAGGACTTTGCAATTGGATTTGCAAGGATAACTGTTATATCTAAATCAATGCATCCTTGTATTTCCAACAGGGACATTTCCTTGGAGTAGTCCATCACTGTAACAACTTGTCTGTACAAATTCATAGATCCATAGATTCATAGATGTTAGGATCAGAAAGGACCTCAGTAGGTCATCGAGTCTGACCCCCTATCCTGGGCAGGAAAGAGCACTGGGGTTGATTGACTGGTCACCAGATGACCCCAGCTAGGTGCTTGTCCAGTCTCATGTTGAAGACCACCAAGGTGTAGGAGAGCACCACCTCCCTTGGAAGCCCATTCCAGATTCTGGCAACCCTTACTGTGAAGAAGTTCTTTCTAATGTCCAACCTAAATCTGCTCTCCATCAATCTGTGGCCATTGTGCCTAGTTAGTCCAGGGGGTGCCCTAGTAAATACAGCATCTCCTATTCCCTGCTGCCCACCCTTGATGAATTTATAGGCAGCCACAAGATCACCTCTCAGTCTTCTCTTGCGAAGGCTGAAGAGATCTAGGTCCCTTAGTCTCTCCTCGTAGGGCCTTTCCTGCAGGCCTCTGACCATATGAGTGGCCCTGCTCTGGACCCTCTCAAGATTCTTTGCATCCATCTTGAAGTGCGGTGCCCAAAACTGGATGCAGTATTCCAACTGCAGCCTGACCAGTGCCACATAGAGGGGAAGCATCACCTCCCTGGACCTGTTCATCATGCATGTTACAAAAGTGTATAGGAAGTATCTGAAGTTCATGCCTTTAAGATTACAAGTAGAAGATAGAACATCTCAGAAACATTTGACCCTGCCTTTAAATGGAGAAGGGCACACAAAAGAGTAAATGCACTGAGTAATGAGATCAACACATGACTTTGAAAATAAATGAGTATCTTTTGATACATTTGTAGATATTTTGGGAGATTGTCATAATTGAGGAAGTTGTAGTAAGACAAGATAAAAAGAAATAGAAATAATTACTCTTAAAATACTTTGGGCCATACAAGTTGAAGCAACTGGACCCTCATGCCATGTTCTCTTGGGATTCCTCTTCTATGTCCCACCGTCCATCTGTGTTTGGTTGCAGTAAATCCTAGAAACCAGGCTCTTTATACCTGGCCCCTTTGTTCCAACCTGTTTGGTTCTCAGACATTAAAAGTTAATGTCCAGTTACTGGGGCTTCCATTATCTCTCCCACTCATTGGTAAACAACACTTCTTGACAGCTAGGCATGCTTTTTAACCACCTCTCACTTCTCTAGCCCAGTGGGTAACAAAATAGGAAGGTGGAGAAGCTGAGTCATGCACATTGTTCATGGAAATATTAGAGAGTCACACATCCACTGCCTCTATTTTATACTCTACTTAGTGCTGAGAATAGGAAGAAGCAGTTGTATTTTAAAAGTTTTTCAGCTATCTTAGCATATTTTTTGGCATCTTTGAAATACTAATGAACATCACTGGTTCTAGTCATCAATTATCCAATAGTAAATTAAATTGACAGTAATACCTATTAGAGTATCTCCAAACTGTAGTGTTCAGAATTCATGAGTCAGACCTAAAAAATCATAATATTGCCTTAAATGATATTTTTTTAAATTACAATTTTTGGGCTCAATTGTTTTCTCCTGGTTTCTAAGCTTTTAGGATGTATCTGGATGGCGTTTAAAGCTTTTCTCTGCAAGCACAAGGGCTGGAAACTTCTTAAATTAGAGGCAGACATTTCCATGTGACTCCAGGAATCAAATCAAATGTTGTGAGAGAGATGATAAGAATCAAGAGGCTTTTATTAATACCATTCTGGATAATACAATTACAGTGTTATTTTGTCAACTCTTAGCAGATTGCAGCATGAAGAAGGATGCACCTGCATGCTATTTTGATGTAAATCAGCCACAAAACAGCAAGATTTACTTAAAGTTACACAAAGTTTGCGTAAATGCTGAAGTACTTTTTTCTGTAAATTAACATGTTTGTCTAAAACAGGGGTAGGCAACATTTTTTGGCCAGAGTGCCGAACCACAATGTCTACCTTGGAAGGTGCCAGAGTGCTGGCATGCCAGAAAACAAAATTGGGGGGGGGGGGTGGGTACATGGCAGGATGCACTGCATATTAGTATATTTAATAATGATAAATGTTGCTTTTGTTGGTTGTTCTGTATTCCTTTTTTGTTGAGCATGTTGCAATGAGAGAGAAAAAAGAGACAAATAAGAGAAAGAGGTGAGAGAGAGAAAGAGAAAGGAAAAGGAGAGCAGAGAGAGAACCACACACACACACATATGCACACAGAGAACCATGTGCACAAACACAGAGAACCAGAACACACCCAGAACAGACACATGCACACACACATCCAGAACCAGACGCGTGCACACACAGACACATAGGCAGACAAACACATAGAACCAGATGCACAGGCACATGAAGCCGGGCCACTGGACAGTCTGACCTAACAATGCCCTGGTCCCACCAGAGCCCCTGTGCTTCCCCGGGGAGCCAGCCCCCAAGCTGCAGCATAGCTGGCTGAGGCCCCAGCCCAGAGCCTGCCCATCAGCCTACCCACCCACCCACCCCGCACAGCTAAGCCCGCAAAAGGTGTGGTGCTCCTGGCAAGGGGCAGCGCCAACCTCATCCTGGTGGGGGGCTGGGCTGGGGCTGGGCTCGGAGCGGATCGGAGTCAGCCGGACTCAGCTGTAAGCCATGCTGCAAGTATCCTGGGCCCTGTGGTTGGCAGAAGCTACCAGAGCCTTGGCTGACTGCAGCTGGGAGGTTGCAAACAGCTGCTCCAGGCTCTGGCATCAGCTCCATACTGGTGGGTGCATGCACACCTTGGAGCGGACGGTGGGGATAGGACCTGAGGCAGCACAGCCCTCCTGCTGTCCACTCTGAGGTGAACATGCAGTCACCACCAGCATGGAGCTGATCCCAGGGCTGTGGAGCCCGGTGCAGCTGTTTGTAGCCTGCCTGCTGCCTGCTGCAGCTGCCCAGAGCCCAGGCTGGCTACAAACAGCTGCACCAGGTTCCAGAGCCCAGCCATCAGCTCTGTGCCGGCAGTGGGGGAGAGGCCGGGGTTGCGCTGCCTCAGGCTGCTCCCCCACCGTCCGCTTCGAGGCATGTGTGCACCCGCCAGTATGAAGCTAATGGTGGAGCCCAGAGCAGATGTTTGCAGCCTGCTGGCTACAACTGGTCCAGGCTCTGGGTAGCTGCTGCCAACCACAGAGCCCAGTTTGCTTGCAGCAGGGCTTGCAGCTGCCCAGCTACCTGCTGGGAGAAGCTCAGGCTTTGTGCCTGGCAGTAGCTGCCTAGAACCCAGGCTGGTGGTGGTGTGCCGAGCAAAATGGCCTCATGTACCGTGCTCAGCACACGGGCTGGGGGTTGCTGACCCCTGGTCTAAAACATGGCTGTGCAACTTTAGAGTGGTCGGGGGCTAAACTGTAGGTTCTAAAATATAAGCACGCTAATCTGTGACATCATGTGAGAATATTTTAAAGGGGAAAAAAGAAGGAAAACCTAAGGATTGTACATATAGTTTTGGTTTTTGTTCCAAGAACATGCCTATTACAATAGTTAACTTGTGTAAATTACCAGATTCACTTCCCTTCTCCTCCCCACTTAATTTTACAGTTGAATGCAGAGAAATGGAAAAAAAAAAGAGTTTAGGATAAAATTTTAATATTGTATTTTTGTTTATTTAACTTGCACCATTAATTCACATGGTACTAATGAAATGTGTCATAGACCTGAAATTATAAATCACCTGATGTTAAAATTCAAGTGTTTTTCGGTGTGTCTAGATGTGCATTTAAACATGACTAAATTTACTGTGCATTAAATTAATGCACATGAAATTATTTTTTGAAGGTGTCTATACGTGCAGAAACTTGGCACTAAAGTTAGGTGCCCTGTGAGGCCATGGGTTGGGGCTGGGCAATGGGGAATATGGACATAGCTGCCAAGGCCAGGAGGGTGTCCATGGCCTGCTGGTCATTGCCCCCTGCTGCAGGAGCAGCTCCAAGTGCTCCCACTCCAGGGCCTGCATTTGGACCCAGTGGTCCCTCTACGCCTGGTCCCATGCCTCTGCCAGGGGGACATCCTCTGCCTGCCAGGCCTGCTCCTGTGCCTGCTTCCATACCTCCCACTCCTCTGCCACTGCCACCAGCCATTGGAGCAGGAGGGTGTGGTCCCTGGTGTGCTGCTGGCACAGCCAGTCCATCCTGATGGCTCCAGTGGTGGGTGCCAGTGACCTGGAGCTTGCATCCCCACTGGAGCTGGTTGCCTCTCCCCCACATCCAGATGCTGGCCCTGGAGAGGCAAGTAACAGAAGCCTTTTGTGTGAGTTTGCAACATTTCAGAGATAAGACGGTTTGTTCCCGGGGCTGTGCACTGCTTGGCCTCAGATCAGGGGTCAGCCATGCATGGGTGCCGAGGGACCATGGTAAATTGGCCAGGCTGGGCTGGGCAAAAGCACCTGCCACTCAAGCCCCTCATCCCCACTTACTTCTCTGGGGTCGGCAGCCCACTGGGTGCTGGCCACAGGCAGCCTGTCTCTGCCCATTCCCAGGATGGGCCAGGCCAGGATGCTGGCAGCACTTGCTGCCATGGCTCCAGATCCTGCTCTGTCCCCTCTCTCCATGCAGGCCAACTGCTCTGCCACACTGCCATCGAGCCTCTGGTGCTTGGGCTCAGGGCGTGCAGGGCTCCCAGACAACTGGGGACAACTCTAAACCCACAGGAGGCCTCTCCAGGGAGGAGCCCCAGGGCCAGCCTCTCCCCCTTGCCACCACTGCACCCCAAGTGTGCCCCTGCTTCAAGTGTCCCAGGTGATAAATGATGAGATATATGTGCAGGTGGAGGACTGCCCGACCCACTACACCCTGCTGAAGCTGATTCTCCTGGTGGCCTGGGCACACCTGCATTCCTGGTTCAGGACCCTGAGCTATGATGGCACAGGGGGAAAGCCCAGGCTGCTCACAATCTCTGCCACCACCTCTGCTTCACACCCCTGCCTCCTGCTTCCAAGGAAGACATCACCACATGAGTTCATGCCACAGGGGGTGCCATTGACACCTTCCTCAGCATGTGAGAGGCCCATGCCCACCCAGCTGTGGGGACATGGGCTGCTGAATACATTTCTGAACTCTGTCCCAACTCCCTCTGTGCTGAGAGAAGGTTGGGGACCCTGGGGCATGCAGGCAGGCCAGGGGCAGAGAACAGGGGCAGAGGCCAGGGTTAGGAAGGCCCTTCTCCAGTACAGGACTTACCATGTGTTTGGGGCTTGTGAGGCTGGTGACTCAGTGAGGGCCTCCCCATTGGCGATGGTGTTCAGCTATACCTAGTGTCCACGGCCCACAGTGCAGTGGGCTGGCACCCAGCCAGGGCCTCCTCCCCCCACCCCAAGGGGCTAGTACTGCCAGTGGCCTATGGTGTTGTGGCCAGCTACCCCTCATGGCAGGGTCTGGGGCTGTGCTGAGGGTGAGGCAGCCTCTGGCCAGGGCTCCTCAAGCTGCCAGGGGATGTAGCAGCTGGGAGGAGGATTGGGCTTGGCACTGAAGGCCTTTCCAATACTCACCTATAGCCAAAGGGCTGTTCTGCAGAGGAAACAGGCTAAGGTGCATTAATGAGTCTCATGTAGATGCACCCTTTCTGACATTAAAAATCATAGTACACTTGCTTCACCATTTTAACCATCAGAAATCCTCACAAAGCTTTTGCAACTTTCCACTGTATTTCATTTCTCTTTCAGAAAATAAGGTTAACAAACAAATGCTTCATGCTGACCTACCTGGAGCAAACAGGTTAACAGGAAAGGAAATTATATCTTGTAGCTGTTAGGACACAGATAACTGAAAGTTAAATTTATTTGGCAACAAAAGGTTAGAAAGAATTAAGATAAGATTTGCTCAACAAAGCTTATGGGTGTTAATTGCTCTGCGCAAATGTAACACTAATTTGTTTTAAAACAAAAATACTTACTGCTCAGAAGCTGAAACAATCTAACTGCTTTGTTTATCTGTTCCTAAACCATTCCTACACTATACTATTCTCCTATATTAGTCATTCATTAAACCTGAATGAAACAGGTTTTAAGTTACAATGGTTTAGGTTCCACTTAGGGCTGATTAGAGTGGACAGATGAAACAGTTACAGTGGATCAGCTGTAACACAGTATGATTTTAGAGAGCATTTATTGTTTTTCTGTCCCTATCCTACCTTCCATTTAAATGGCAGCTGGATATCTTGCTGCCTTAGGCTGCTTTAAAAATTTAAAGCATCAAAAATTGTGTTATGTTTGTATTGAAATTTTGATCTGAACCTGGATGAAGAAATGGTGGATGGTCTTGTAGGTGATTTAGGGGGATGAAAGCACAGGATTAAGTATATGAGATGGGGTTGCCATAGGAATATGTTGAGAGAAAGCAACCAAGAAAAAGTCCTAGTTGCACAGCTCAAATTATTTCCTTAGGGGGGATTAGAACATCTGCTATGGGATATATTGCAAGCTAAGAAGAATTCTGTTGGGTGCAGTCTGAAATACGAGAATTCAGAAGGGTGAGGAAGAGCCCCTGCATGTAAAGATTTGAGGGTATCTCTTCCATGAGAACAGAACATCTTTTGTTTTACTTTGCAAAGGCTGTGTTTGTGGTACAGAAATATATCCTATAAACTGTGTGTTTGTTTGGTTTTGCTTTCACGTTTGTTGCATCAATAAAATCTGCACCTGTTTGTTCTGGCACCAGGAACAGTTAGTTGTCTAGTGTATATAAATATTTCCCACCTGCCTTGCCTAGCTCTCTTCCAGTGATAAACATCCAACTCAATTGCTGTGGGTATTTAGCAGGCCAGCTAATTCAGGAGAGGTAGGTACTTTCCTTAGGACATCTGCAAACAAGTGTTTTATTGCCAGCACTTTTCTATTAGAAATTCTTTAAGATGTAATTCTCTAAGACACAGGAGAGAAAGCAGAAAAGGAATTTGTGGGTGATGTGTGTTATGATGAACAGACTTTAATAATTGACGTACATGGTGAGAGAGACTGCAACAGGCACTCTGAGGGATTGTGATGATATCATGGTAACCATGAGAGCAAAGCCCATGTGGTCTGGGATGACGACAGATATGTGCAAAGCTTAATACACGTTGTTCCTCTGTTGGATGTTTTATACTGATTGATCATATAATACTAGAAACCTATCTATTAAATTCATATCTAAAATATCTACATTGCTGCTAGACGTTTGTTAGGGGCAGACTGGGTCAGGCTCAGGTACATAAACAGGGGAGAGAACAAGGCATTTCTAACTTCTTCAGTCCCTTTCCTCCCTGCCCGCCCCCCCTCCCCAAGTCAAGCAGAATTTCATTTCTGACAGTCCTCCGAGAAACCAGAAGTGCTGTGTAGAGGGTAGATACCCACATACTCTTAAAAAAGTGGGGAACAGAGGGCTCTCTTCAAAGTTCCAAGATGCATTTTCTCAGACATGAGTGAAGAAAAAACAAGATGCAAGGAATGTAGTGTAATTAGGCCACAGCTTTATCAATGAACTAATGTGGGAATAATCAGGCAACAATTCCTTCCTTCCTTGTTTGAACCTGGGAGATAACTGATCTCAATCTCACCACTGCAAAGGATTTGGACTCTGCCATATTTGTGAGGGTTGAGAGAATAGGGAATAGATGCTCTCTTTCTGCAACCCAACCCTGTTCCCAATTCTCTCCTTGAATGGCAGCCCAAAGAGACGGATAGTTAGGACACAGTGCAAGCATTACCACGGTCGCCCAAGCTGGTGGGGAGAAAGGCTCAATCAGCCTGCAGCCCTACAAAGCCTACAGACCTCTCTGGGGTGGGCACCACCAAAGCGCAGTGCACAAAGGTGTCCTTTGCCAGTACACCATGGTGAGGATAGAGGAGTTCCTGGTATTTTTGCTTTATCATTCTTTTAAATTGAATAATATATTCACTAGGGAGAAGGGGAGGATGAGTGGGTTTTGGTGCTAGTCATGGCCCTCAAATACTGGAAAGCTGTGGTGGGAGAGGAGCAGAGGGTGGAAAATGCTGGACATGCCCTGTTTATTTCCCCCCTTGGCATCCACTGTCTACCACTGTGTGACACAGAAGGCCAGTGGCTAGCTGGATCCTATGGTCTGACCCAGTAAATGGCAATTTCGATGTTACTTTCCAACTGTGTTTTTTCAGGGAGCTAGATGTCCTTGGAGCACTTGCACTGAATACCCGGAAGGGCCTGCAGTCACTTTGGTAGCCAAATCTCTATACCCAGCTGAGTTCTCAGATAGGTAACAATTACCTCCTAATAAAGGACAAAAATATATTTGCATCCTGTTCAGGGAGATGTCCCTGAATAATGCAGGAATCAAAATAACTGTACAAATTTGGCTGCCATACCTCCCACTGAAGCCTTTCAGATCAGCCTTTCCCCCCCTGGAAAGGAGCTTTGTATTTGCCCTAAATGTTTTTCCTGATAATTGTCAACCCCTTTTCAAAACCCAGCTCGCTGCCAAAGAACATACAGAGGAGAGTAGTTGTCCTCAGAGTGTACCCCTCCTTCTCAAGCCAGGTCAGAGTTGTCTTAGAACCAATATTCAATTGTGAATCTCCCAATGAATTGGTTGCCTTCCAGTTAGCCCAGTGCACAACCCACCATTTCAGATCCCAGTCCCCATAACTCCCCAAGAGATGGTAGCCTACCCATACTGACTCAGAGATTCCTGTTCTTTGAAGCCCAGAAATTACACTGGTAGGAGAAACTAGACAAAAAGCACAATATTGTGCCCATACACCTAGTCACCAACTTGAGTGACCTATTGATTTGCTTATAAAGGAAAAGAAAGTATATGTGTGATTTATCCTTTCTGAGAGGATAATCTTCTACATCCTGGACTCATCTATGTGAGATGTTTACTGTGGAGTAGACTAATTAGCTCCACAGTAAATGTCTCACATCCTGTGGGGCCCTATTAGACCACAGGAAACTAACTCTGCAGCAGGCCAGTACTTGTAAATACAAGTATTATCCTACTGCAGAGGGTTTTTTGTGAGCAACAGGGCACATGTAAACACTGCCCCAACTGGCTGGGACATGAGAGTGCTTCCGTGTGGGGAATGCCTGCCAGCTAACCCTGCACTGGAGCACTCTCATACCCCAGCTAGCCCCTCTGACCCCCCTGGTCCCCTGCCAGCTGGGGATGCTGCAACTGGTTCAACACGCTGCTGTCTTAGGTGCATGTTCAAATGGTGCTCCTGGGAGCAATAAACTCTGGCACAATATGTATCAGACTTTATTGATGTGTGTTAGTAGTATGTATAGATATGCCCCCTTTTATGAATTCTGATGTCACCACTAATCCTCTCAGACTTGTTCTAGGGTATGCTGCTACTGTAACCCTTTAATTCTGAACAAATCTTAATTACCTGGGAAACCTTAACTATGCATGCTGGTATCACCTCCTTTTCTGAAATCACAGCTTTCCCCATGAGAGTGACCTGATACCAGCAGGCTCTACATTAGGCAAGCCTATCCTGGCTTTATTGAGCCAATTTTAGTCTTCCCCCAATTTTATACTACTCGAACTTACTGCACTTACTTAAATACAAAACAAAGTTTTTTCCGCAATCAGCATGGGAAAAAAAGTCCCTCATCTTAGATTCACATACAATGAAACCTCATTCTATACACTGTCTATCATTAAACTGCTGCCAAAAGCAGCATATGCTTATTAATGGAAACCATCTACAAAGGTGATTATATGCAGCCAACACAGAGCATGAATATAAAATATGTGGTCCTTAGTGGGCAAACATACTGATAGGAACCTTTTCTTATTATTACAAAACAATTAGAAGAAACTATATTAACATAAATCTTGACAACTTCCCCTACAATAATACTTTGTTCTCCTTACTTTCCTTTTCATCATTAACACATTAACCTCTTACAAACCACCCCCAAACTGGGAGGAATCATGAACTTTCACTTCTCCCCTTTGTCCTTTTGAAATAAACACCACCATTCTTCTTTCTTTCATCTCTTCTCTGCCTTCTCTTTTCCCATCTCATCCATATCTTGATCCACATAAGATTTCATTTAATAAATTGCTAGCTCCAAACATTCTCTTCTGGTGAAAACCAGTCCCTTGACCAACAGTAGGTTTCTCACCTTCCATATCACTTGTCACCCAAAGTGGTATGGTTCTCAGTCTCTGTGGGCACTTTTACATGTGCTGTAGAAGGGGGTGGTGCTTACTTAGAGTTGTTCTGGAAGCCACTCTAATTAAAGCCCTATTGCATCTCCTGTATCAGTGTCCCCATGCTTAAAAATGGAGGCAGGGGTGCTTGAACTAAAGCTCATTTGATGATTTTTAGTTCAAGCATCCCCGCCACCATTTTTAAGTGCAGGGATGATGATACATGAAATGCAGGAGGCTGCTGAAGTGCAGCGATTGCCATGCTCCAGCAAACTTGATTAATCTAGTCTACTCTGATGCTCTGTAACTCCAGCATGTCGAAGCAGCCTTGGTGCTCGTTTATAGGTGCCCTGTGTCTCCAGTCCTTTGGGCATTAACCCATATAACACCATTTCATATGTTGTCACAGTTCATATTGCATGCCCTCAGAAAATGACATACTCCTTCCCATACTCCTTGCATAAAAGGGCAGTCCCAAAATACATCCAGTACAGAGTATTCAGCCCCACATCCATCTCTTCGGGATGCTGCGAATTTTACAAAGCCCCATTTATACTGATTGCCCCTCACAGGAAGAATAATCCATATCATCATCCATATGACATCCGTATGTTCTCCTTTCACTCTATTATCTGTCACTTCTTTCCACACATTTGCCATCTGTCTTTCCATCAGATCTCCAACTATCGTTATCTTATCTTTCATTCTTATATTAATCACCCTCTTACAATCTTTCAAACACTCTAATCCTATGCCCACAAGTTTATTTACCCTTATAAAGCTCTCCATCTTTGCATAGTGGGCCAGTGGCTGCCACACCGACCTGCCATTTCCATTCTCCCCTATACATGTCCTATCTTCTTAATTTTCTTCCTGCCAGGTAGTGGCAGAAACATGCAGTCTTCCCCACCCCCCTCCATTATGTCTTTATAGAACACGCTTATAAAGTAAGTATACACCAAGCTTTCCAAATCTGGCATTCCCAAACCTCCTAATTCCCTGGCTCCATCCTAGCTACCCTTTCTCTTTTACCTCCCCACTCCCCCCCAGCCCCCCAGATATGTATCTGCCTCTGTAATCTCCTTCTCTGTTGCCATGACAGTGGAACACTCCCATGTAAAGGATGATTGGCAGGAGTACCATTTTCACCAATCTCTTCACCCTTGAAAGATAACATACTACCACTCCACAACCCCAATATCTGTGTCACTCTCATTTCTAACTTCTCCCATGACTTTGTTCTTTTCCCTTCAGCATCCATTAGGATTCCCAAGATATTGCTTACACTCTCTATCATCCACAGCCCAAACCTCAGTAAATTCTCCCAATTCCCCACAACCATCAACATATTTTTAATCTTATTTAATTTTTCCCTTAACACTTCATCTTAGTCCTCAGAATGCTTTAATACCCTCTCGACTGATGTTATCCTGAGCCATTATGTTCACATCATCCACGTATAATGTACATTTAACTTCTCCTCCTCCTGGTATCTTTACACCACTTATCAGGTTATCATCACGATTTCTCTGTGCCAGTGGCTCCACCATGCACACAAAAAGATAGGGGAACAGTGGGCATCCCTGTCTTACCCCTGCATGGGGAATGCTTTGCTCATGTAACCATTTACCAGTACTAGACTTTGTGCTTTGCTGTATAGCACTGACCCACCTGATCAACCTTGCTGGAAACCCCAGCCTCCACAATACTACAAACATGAAATCATGTTCAATCCTATGATAAGCTTTTTTCAAGCCTAGATTCATTATTACTGTGTTTCTTTTCCTGTCTTACACATTCAACATGACATATCTCATTAACCATAGGGTCTGGGATGTCCACCTCTCAGGAATGGCACAAGTTTGTTCTTCTTGTATCACATCTTCTAAACAGTCATGTATTCTTTGACTAATACTTTTGCCATCAGTTTGTAGTCTAGGTTTAAAAAGGTTATTGTCCTCTAGCTGCCCAACCCATCTTTCTTTCCCTTCTTGAATATCAAAATTACCACACCTTCTTCAAAATCCTCCCCTATCTCCCTAGTCTCCACTATTTCCTGGTCTTTCTGTATTATATCTGCTCCCAGCCATTGCCTACATTTTTCATAGAATTCTACCAGAAGTCTGTGTCTTCCCTGTGCCTTCCCTTCCTTACAAGCTTTTAAGCAGTCCTGCACCTCTCTCATACTTCTCCTCCCATTTTTCTTTCTTTCCATCTCCTATTTCTTCATTTATTCCCTCAAGGAACATCTTTATTTTTCCTTCATCCACTCCTCCTCTTTTATACAACTCTATATGCAACTCTGCCTCTGTGTCCGATCCCTTTGCACACTATTGCATTTGGATTTCTAGCTCAGTCCTCACTGCTTTCATTTCCTTCCTTCTTTTCCTCAGTTTTGCCAAAACATATTTATAACATTCTTGCCCCTTTTCCACCCAAGGTACTTTGATCAGAAAGATGTTCTCATCCATTTTACTTTTTAACCATTCTTCAGTCTGTTGCTATAGGTCTTCCAGTTCTTCTTTCACTTGTACTCCTCTTAGTGCCTCCTTTATTAATTCCTCTTCCTTTCCTGCAGTTCTTCTATCTCTTCCACCATCTTCCTTACTTCTCTTTGACAAGATTTTTGAAAAATTTCTTTTTATTCTCTTTATCATAGTCCACCACTCCCAGCCACTTTTGTAATATCTCTTCAGAGTCCTCCATCCTTAATATAATCCCACCTATTCTTGACAGATCTTTTCATCTTGTGATAATTGAAAATTTAACTTCCATTTTCCTTTCTTCCTACCTTCACTTTTTTCTAACCTTACTTCCATTCTCTGCATCTGGTGATTGCTGGAGGTCACGTCTAAGATCTTCCTTCTAATTCCTAGCCCATTTTACATTAATATAAAATCAATCCTTGACATCTGTCTCCCACTTGGTTCCATCTTTCTAACCACCTTCTCACTATCCCATACATCCTTTAAACCTCTTCTTTTATCATATTAATCAGTACTTCTGATGAGCTATTTAGCTCTCCCTTCCCTACAACCTTTCTCTTATCCCCCTCCTTGATAATGCAATTTAAATACCACAACAGAATATGCTTCCTACCTCCACATATATACACCTCTAATTTCTTAAAAAGGACCATCCTTCCTTTTCTTTCAGGTGGCAGATATATATTAAAAGTCTCCATCACTTTATTTTCACATTTTACCACCATCCATTGTAGTCTCTCTTCCATAATCACTTGCTGCACTTCCACTTCCTTACCCTTGATCAAAATCATTACTCCAGCCACTTGTTTTACATCCAAACCCTCCCAGCATGATGGTCCTCATCCCTATCTCCTTACAAAATGGTTATAATTCCTCTCCCATGGGATTCCACACCCCTGTAAATGTATTACGTTTGCTTTTACCCTACTCAGTATTAGCATAATCTTATCCCCCTCTTCCTCGATAATACACATCTGACATTTATAGAAACAATACACAGTTGTGTTTGTCCATTTACATTTCACATTGGCTCTAATCCTCCCCCCTTCATATCCTCATAGCCTTTGCCAGTTGTTTTTTGCTTTAACATTTAAGAAAGTTTACCCTTTCCCCTCTCCAGCACCTTTCTGCTTCTCTCTCCCCTGAGCTTTTCATCAGCCCATCCTCCTGCCCCTCTCTCTTTTTGTCTGCCTTCTTTTTTCTAAGCTTCATAGCACGTAATTTCTTTCTTTTTCCAGTCTGGCTCACTTCTTCTTTCTACTCTATCTTCACCCCTCCTTCTTATTCCTGTATCATTCTCTTGTCAATTTTTCTTCTTCCTGTATCATTCTCCACTTTTTCCTTTCTTTCTCCTCTGTCTCAAAGTCACTTTTTCCACTTAGCTTTCCTTCTCTTCCCTCCTTTGTTGCCAGATGCACCATTTTGCCTACTGAAATTTCACTCTCTTTCTCCCTGGCTCTTCCTTCTTTTGGTGTATCCTCCACTGTCATAGATTTTGGCTTAACATCTTCTTCCCCACTTTCCCTTTTGTGTCTCTGCTGCTCCTCTGGATATTTGAGCTATAGTTGAGACGGACAACAGGCATTGGGGTTGTAATTGTCCCTCTTTCCTGCAAATAACATGCTTCAGTATTTCTTTATGCTTCAGTATTTCTTGGCACTCTGCCACCCTGTGCCCTTTCCGTTCACAGCTCAGCATATTGTATACCAGCAGTATATCACCAGGTGTCTCTCCTGCCCACACTTGAGAGCAGAGGTTAGGCTGTCCAAAATGCACTGTAAACCTTCAATATGGCTCTACTTGGATTACTAGTGATAAGTGCATTATCCTGCCAGGACTCCTTTCATCTGCTCTCATTACTACCCAAGCTCTCTATAATCCCATCCATATAGCATATTTATCACATATCTTCTCAACATATGTTACTTTTTGTACATAATTTTCCAACCATTTCTCTTTCTCCCCCATCACAAGCATGTCCATGTATGCTCAAATAATTATTGTCCTTTCTCTTGTCTTTTCTCCCACAATAAAACTTATCCCCTTAAGTTCTTCTCTCTCACCTACTGACATATGTCTTCCAAAATCCTCTTAACCTTCTTGACTCCGGTATAAAATTTCCCAAGATTTCTGATTAGGAAAGGCAACCAGGTTATTCAAATGTTCCGCTTTAACATCCAAAACTTTAAACAATATTTTTTGTATTAATTCATTTCAATTAATTGTCTGACTTCTCTGTTCTCCTTCCTCTGTTACTACTTCTCTTATTCTCAGGCATAGATTACCTGCCACTCCCTTTCTCACTTCCTTCCATCTTCTTTCTCTTTGCAAGTTTGGTTTATTCTTCCCACTAGTCTTTCTCTTCTCTTCAATCACTGTTTCATTCCTCACTTTTCCATCCTGACCTTTTCTCCTCTCCTCCTGTTCTTCCTGCTGACTGGACTCTTTTCTCATGGCTTTCTTCCTTAAAGCCTCCTCCAAAACCACTGATCTGACCACACCCTTCTTTCCTAGCTTCTTTCATCCCTTCTTGCCCACCTTCATCTATCCTCCATGAGACTATGGATCCTTGTTTCCACTCTCCAGTTTGCTTCTCATCTCTTGGTGCACTTTCTCTTCCATAACATTCATTCCTCTCCAAGACCATCACTGATCCTGTTCTGTCCCCCAAGAACTACCCTTCTTCCTCTATCCTGGTGGTTTGTGACTATCTCCCCAGCACTCCTGGCATCAATCTGGGCAATAAACTGAGCCTCCTCCTAGCCACTTGATTTTAGCCAAGGAATGCCCAAGAAACTATGCCACTGTTCAGAACCTACCACAACGATAATTTAGTGTAACAGTCCCATCTGAATAAGATACCTAGTAATGCCCAATGTTATATCTTTTATAAGACCAACTAAATGATTGGAAAAAGGTTCTTTTCAAAGTGTTTGGGTACAAACACCCTTCTTGAGGCATTGGGAGACTCTGCTGTTGGTCTGAGGTCTCCAAGGTAGAAGCATGAGCCTAATGTACCTCTCTTGATAGGGCAGATCTGAGGTGCAGGGGGGTGGTTCAGTGGTGCACTTCCAGCCCCCTTTGATTCCTGATTTGCCCAAAATTTAAAATGAACTGTCTGGCAGTAGCAACAACACTTCTAGTCAGGCAGTGCTGAGGGAATCATTTAACCTCATTGTTCATTATAATCTACCTGATCCCTTCTAAATTCTTGATTCCACACGTTAGGGACTGTCTCTTCTTTTTAATGATCTTGATGTTCCACCAATCAAGGTATCATTTGATTTGCAATTGTGTTGCCTATTAGTTGCTTCTGATAATGAAGCTCCTACTTCATGACCCTGCATATTATTTAACTCTTTCCAATGAATTTATATTTGTTTTTCCTTTAATCTTAAATTGAATAACACAGATTTATATGCTTCGTGTACCAGTAAAGCTTCTAGTTTATTTTTAATTGAAGAAAAATTTGAGTTGTTTTATATGTGATGATCCACCTCACCATCCCTTTTCAAAATTCTAGATGCACCCATGTCTCTTAACATCACTAGATGGTTCAGTTCTATACTTTTCTGATTGGTTAGAAACAATGTAAGTCTTTATACTGTTTCAAAGTTATAATATTTGTGATAAAGCTTAGATTAAGGAGATGAAAGGAGATTTTTCAGTAGCCACTCAGAATCATCAGCTGAATATTCCTTTGTAGACCTTCAGAATCTATGAAGCATCCTGAGGCTGAGGCTAACAGATACCAAAGGATTCAGGAAACAGAAAACTATAGATACACAGACAAGCTGTGTCTATTATAAATTAAGTAAAAAATATAAACATTCAGGAATTGGAATGCACTATGTCCTGATTTGACCTCAGGTAATGAAAAATTACCTTTCCTGAACTTGGAATGGAACAATTCATACAGTGGGAATGTACAATACCAGCATAAGGGCTTATGACTATTTTCCAAATAGTTTGTTTAACTGGGCAATGAAAAGTGGCTCTGAGCCTTTTGGATAGGGAAGGATATAAACAATAAATAAATAAATAATAAACAAATAATTTATTTATATTTTATTTAAATTTATTAAAATTAACCATTTATTAAATTTATCATAGGCAAATAATTTATTTAAATTAATTATTTAATAAATAATAAAGTTATTTAAATTTATTATTTATTAAATTTATAATAAACGAATAATTTATTTATTATGAATGATAAATAAATAAATAATTTGATCTTGCATTGATCTTTTTATTTTTAATTCATTTGTTAATAATCAAGTTTAAATTTCAGATAAAATATTCCTTGTGGCATTTGTTTGTATTAACAAGGGATATACACGTACTGTTATACAATCCTGGAACAACAAAAAATAGGTTTACAAAATGGTGGCAGTAAATTACACTATCATTTACATACTACATTTTAGACCCTCTTTGCTCCATATATATACCAAGTTTATTTTTATGAATCTCTTAAAAAGAAACTTAAACAGTTCCTCAAATGATTTTATTGATTTTTGTTTTGAATTTACTTTGCAACTTGTCTGAACCCCTACCTAAGCTGATTATCTAAAGACTAATCCAAAGACTTTCATTGACTTCAATGGTCATGTTTACACATACATCTTAATACACATTAACCTATTTTAATGTGCATTAAGTGTCACTTAAAAACCATGGCACTTATACATGTACACTGAGGCTGTTCTGACATGCTGTAATTACAGTGCATCAGAACAGACTCCATTAATTGAGTCTTCTGGGGTGTGGTAATTAGTTACCGCATTCCATCAGCCTCCAGTGCCAGGTGTATCAGCAACTCCAAACTGAAAAATGACAGCTGAGGCGCTTTAACTAAAGCTCATTTGCTGAGCTTTAGTTAAATTGCCCACACTGCCACTTTTCATCATGGGGGCACTGAAACACATGATGCTCCAGGCACTTTAATTAGGTCGGCTTTCAGAGCGCTCCCCTCCCCCATCTCCCAGAGCATGTGTATAAACACCCCATGCTCTTTAGCTGATGTGCATTAAGACAGACTAATGCACATTTTCTTAGTACCTCACAATGGAGGTACTAAATTTAATTTGCATTGACTAAAGTGTGTTAATGGGTCCTAGATCTTTTGCTAATGCAAACTTTTTCCCCCAAATGTTTTGTTTGATGTATTTTGTTATAAATAAGTCATTTAATAAGAAAAGATTTCAAATCCTAATGGAAAATAAATCTAGACCCAATTTGTAGTTACCCTTCTTAGAAATTTAAGTCATTTGAATTTTCTTTTGTAAGTACTTCATTGCCTTCTTTTGCAAAGTTAACTGGGTTACAGCTAAATAGTGGTACTATTACTGCAACTTTTCCAGCTTATAGTTAGGAAACAGAGTCAGCTCAATAATACTATGCATTTTACCCACACATGCTTGGGTCATGTATGGCAAAGTGTATTCTTTTGGTTGTTGTGTACTGTGTGTGTGTGTGTGGGGGGGGGTGTGTTATGTGGACAAAATGGCCCCTGTTGTTTTGGCCATGTGCTCTGCACATGGAAAGCTGGGACCTTGTATCTGGGCAAAATATGTAAAATCCTCAGCCCTGATTGGCTAGAGGAAACAAAGACTTTTCAGGCAAATTGGTTAAGAGAAAGACTGGAGTGTGGCACTCCCTGACTGGACAAGGCCAGGGCGATGTCATGTGGAGGGATATAAGGTGAGCTATGCTGGTCTGGGGAGGAGAAGAAGCTGCTAAGGGCTGCTGAGGGGTGAAGTCTCCTCCAAGAGAGAAGGAATTTGCAGATAGTAAAAGGGGAAACTCAGGTATAGGAGAGAGAGAGGGAGAATTGTCCTAGCATTTGGGAACTCCTCTCTCCTCCTTTTCTTCTCTCTTTTTTGAGGTTTTAAGAGATTCATACTGGGGAGGAGGGTATTGGTTCCTTGGGCTGGTTGGCTGGGAATTAGGTCTGACAGTTTCAAACAGGGTTGCAACCTGGGAGTTTGTAATCCAGCCAGTTTTGGGCCGCGTTACAGTTTGCAAGTATCTGCTCCCAGTGGAGTTGTGTGACCCAAACTACCTGAAGCCCAGGCCTAAAAGGTAGGCCTGACTTCCCCACTTTGTTTCTTTGGATGGTCCTTTGCTTCAATCAAGCTGTGTAGTTGGGCCAGCTGTAACCAGTAATCAACCTGACTCCCTTTTGAGTTTGTCCTGCAATTTTCATTTCAGCAAGCCATATAGTTTCATAGTTTCATAGTAGCTAGAGTCAGGAGGGACCTGAACGGATCATCTAGCCTGACCCCCTGCCACAGGCAGCAATGAATGCTGGGTTCACAAGACCCCAGACAGGTGATCATCCAATCTCCTCTTGAATTTGCCCAAGGTAGGGGCAAGGACCACTTCCCTGGGAAGTTGGTTCCAGATTTTGACCACCCTAACTGTAAAATATTGCCTTCTGATCTCCAACCTAAACCTATTCTCCATCGGCTTATGACCATTGTTCCTTGTCACCCCAGGTGGTGCTGGGGAGAAAAGAGCTCTGCTTATTTGCTGTTGATCCCCCTTGATGAGCTTTTAGGCAGCCACCAGGTCCCCCCTCAGCCTCCTCTTGCTGAGGCTGAACAGGTTCAGGTCCTTCAGTCTCTCCTCATAGGGCCTGTCCTGCTGCCTTCTCACCAAGCGGGTAGCCCTCCTCTGAACCCTCTCCAGGCTGGCCACATCCCTTTTGAAGTGCGGCAGCCAGTACTGGATGCAGTACTCCAACTGCGGCCTGACCAAAGTCGCATAGAGGGGGAGTATCACCTCTCTGGACTGGCTTGAGATGCACCTTTGGAAGCATGACAAGGTATGGCTGGCCTTGCTGGCTGCTGTCTGGCATTGGCGGCTCATGTTCATCTTTGAGTCAATAATGACTCCAAGATGCCTTTCCGCCTCTGTGCTTTCAAGTTCCTATAATCCAGCCCAGAAGTTCTGGGGTGTGCGTACGCTGGCTGGGGCCACAGTCATTCCCCCTGCCACACCTCACTTCAGGCCCTTTTAAGGGCCTGAAGACCAAGCCCTACGAGGAGAGACTAGAGAAACTGGACCTTTTCAGCCTCCGCAAGAGAAGGTTGAGAGGCGACCTTGTGGCTGCCTATAAGTTCATCACGGGGGCACAGAAGGGAATAGGTGAGTATTTATTCATCAAGGCACCCCCGGGGGTTACAAGAAATAATGGCCACAAGCTAGCAGAGAGCAAATTTAGATTGGACATTAGGAAGAACTTCTTCACAGTTAGAGTGGCCAAGGTCTGGAACGGGCTCCCAAGGGAGGTGGTGCTCTCCCCTACCCTGGGGGTCTTCAAGAGGAGGTTAGATGAGTATCTAGCTGGGGTCATTTAGACCCAGCACTCTTTCCTGCTTATGAAGGGGGTCGGACTCAATGATCTATTGAGGTCCCTTCCGACCCTAGCATCTATGAATCTATGAATCTCACCACACACACACACACACACACACACACACACACACACACACACACACACACACACCCTCTCTGTGGGAGCAAAGATCCGCATTCTACCATTTCTCCAAGAGCAATAAAGCCCCTTGCAATGCAGAAGGACCCACACTTTTGACCAGCTCCCCTCTGTGCAATGAACCCAAGGAGCAGCTGATAGCACTCTCCAGTGTGGGACTCCTCCAGCTCATTGCCAAAGGGCAAGTATAGAGGTGCAGGCCCCTGGAACTACCTGTTGTGAAGCCCCAAATATCAGACTGCCTGGGTATGGGAGAAGCCTTCCCCAAGAGAATGCCAGCTATAGACTTTGCTTTGTAGTTAATAGTGTTTTAAATTTATATTTAGTGGGGGGTTGGTTGTTTTTATTCTCTGTAATAAGTTTGAGTTTTTGTATTTATACTGCTTGTGATGAGGGGGTATTATTTATATGGAACTGCCCAGCAAATTTAGTGTTCCCAGATTTCTTGGTGAGGTCTCAAGCCACTGGTATAGTTATGGGATACCCCAAAACATGAATCTGGCCTTTCATGCTCCCAACTGGTGCCTGGCATTAGGCTTACATTTGTAATATGTTATTTACACCCAGGTTGGAAAAAGTTCCAGGTAATTATGAGTTTGTTGCTTATAATTAAAAATGCTTTTAGAGGTGGTTCATTGAGGTTGGAAGACATTTTAATCAATGGACCTTGACTTGTAGCCCAAACTAAGGGGAGCCAAGGGAATCTGTCCCTTCCCTTTGGTAAAGACCAGCTTTGCAGGTGGCCAGGCCAGCAGTAGTGTAAGTAAGGTGGAGTTAGCCAAATTGGGGGAAGAGTGCACAGAAAAAAAAACGTTGCCACTGCCGCTGCAGCCACATAATTCTGCCAGCAGCACAGCAACAGTTGGAAGTGTCACAGCTGCTTTAGGCACCTGGCTGCATTGCTATGCTTCTGCAGGCTACATCTGACTATATGGTGCTGGTTCTTAAATTAATGTAAAGGTGACATTACTGTCATTTGAGGAAAGTATTGAATGATAACAAAGGCTTGAATGATTTTTCTATTCTTATTCCCCTTGTTGTAAACAGAAAAGGGTTTAAAGACTATGAATAGTATTCATAGTGATAGAGCTTTCTAGATAATCTCAATACACTTTGGCCTTCAGTCTGCTGGTTTTGATTAAAAGGGGCAAATTATATTCATGGGCCAGTCCCATGAATAAGAATGAGCCTGTTCAGCTTCTGCTTGTTCAGTTCACTGTCATAGTAGTTGTTGCCACATAAATCAGCTGTGTGGTTTACAGATGGAGGGCAACCTAGACTACATTTTATTTGCAGCAAGGGCATATATAAAGCAAGATACACACCTTTTGCTTTCATTACAGTTCAGTTGCTAATTCAGAAGAGTGTTTAACAAGGCAAAGACGTTGGCCAAAGAAAGACTAAGGGTGTGCCAAAAGATTTCTTTAAATGCACTAAGACTTGGCACTCTTCAATTTTACATCTCAAAAGAAGCCCTCAAGATTTGAATTTTTCACTTGGCCAAATTAAGAGATTGAACATTTACCAAGTGTCATACAACACTGAAATCAATGCAAAAGGATTTCCCGCAAGAGAGGATTGGATGACAGTCATGCTAGAAACTGGTTCAGATATATTTGGGGCTTTGGGTCTCAGGTTTCTATTGGCATTGAATGTAGACCAAGTAAGATAGGAGATTCTGAAGTAAAAACAAGCAGTGATCCACATAGATAACTTTCAGTGCCTTTAACTCATAGGATGAAGTAGGTGAAATTTAATGGTGCTGTGAGCCAGCAAGGAGCCCATTCAGGAATAATTAGGCCACTGGGACTTGGTTCTTAACTAATTTTTTCTTGGTACAAAACAAATCTTACCTACTAGTGCATAATGTTTTTAATCCATACATTTATTGAAATCCATCTCATTCTGTTCATCAGTGGATACTACAATCCATGACTTCATGAGTTTATCAAGGACCAGAATTTCAGTCCTTTGTTTTGCAGCATACAAGCACCAATTCCCATTATTTTTTTTTTGAGTTAGTCTATTATTGACACAGTCTCTATGTCATATTTACATGTGCTGTGGGGGCGGGGTGTTAGCAATAACTGATCCACGAATTTAGATAGGTATTTGGAGTCTAGAGAGCTGCAATGGGAGAAAAGATCTGGCACCCTAATTCTCAGACTGTTCATCATTTAAGAGTTAGCAATGTACCATGTTTACTCAAATAGAAAATGATTCCCCAGTAATTAGATTTTATACTTGGAAAAATTATAAATTTGTTATTATTTTCCAGGTATAGAATCTCATTATTGGAGGTTTGCCTTGAATTTGTCCTGCTCCCACTGCTACAGCAGGGAAAATAATTCTGAAGGTCAGGTAGCCACTTTGCCTTCTGCCCTGCCTCCCCCTAATTCTTCCCCCTATAGCCCCTTGTCCACTCCTTATTATCAGATCCTGCTCTCCCAAAACACACAGAAGTATGGAGCAAATTTTTAAACACTGACCTGGAAATAACATACCTGTAGTAATTTGCCTATTTACAAATTGCTACAGGTGCCCATAGACTTAGTTCATCCAAAATTGATGTGTTTTGTGTTTTTTAAAACGTCTGTTGTTTTAGCACAGGTACTCCATAAATACACCTTTAAGCAGCATTTTTGTACCTACTTTATGTATAGTACAAACTATGTATGATATTAGTCTAAAGCCAAAAATCTCATGATTTATCATATATTTCATTGGGCTGGCAGAGTCAACAGCATTTCAAGCCATGGTGACCCCACAGCCCAGCACTATTCAGTATGTGTATGTATTCCAAATACCTGCCACAGAGGAAACATGTGATAATTAGCCTCCCACTCATGACTGGAACCAGGTGTTCTTGTCATGAGTCCTTAGATCCTCCAAAAATGTATAAGCAGGCTAGGCTCAGGGCCTCCTGGTCCAGCTCCACCACATGGAGTCTGGGGCCAAACTAATCATATGCACCAGGCTGATAGAGGGAGGAACAGAGGGATGCTGGGCAAACTATTTGAAGCCCTATTTTATAATATATGCTAGATATTTAAGGCTGGTAAAAAAATAAGATTATTGGAAGTGGAAAAGAAAGGTGCAGATCAGCTGTAAGAGTCAAGAGGCAGTTGAAATGTACTCAATGGTTCACCATGACTTTAAAAAGTTGGTACTGAGGTAGTCTGAGTGCATGGGGCATTACTAGACTTTGGGGGTGGCAGATGCCCAGGGGCAAACCAAGAGATGAGAGACAGCATGGCCAGTCCAAGAAGGGTCAGATCGGAAATGAGAGAACTGACATAGCCGAGCCTCACTCACCAGGTGAAACAAACCATGGCAAGGGATTGGCGAAAGGAAAAGGACTCTAAAACCCGTAAGCACTTACCTGGTGGGTCCAACAAGGAAAACTCCTGTTGGGAATGAGGTAGGAAGTGGGGACCTGAAAAGAAAAGAAAAGAAAAGAAAAGAAAAGAAAAGGAGAGGTTAGGACCTAATCTCTCTGGTTTTGTTTGCAACCAAGTGGGAAAAGTGAAAGTAAAGCTGCAGACTGGGAGAAAAGCGGCCTTGGCCTGTGATTGTAACAGAGAAGCTTAATAAAACCAATTTTCATTTTGCTTACTAGCAGGGTGACTGATTGCATGATCTCTTGGGGCTTAACATCTTTTCCCATTCTGTTAATAACAAAGGTGTGGCAGGAAAGTCTGAGGGGGAGAATTCATTGATTTACCCTATCCCAGCCATACTCTTAAATGCACGTGTAGACATGTCCTCAGAGTAACAGACATTATCTGCTCATGTGAATAAAGTAGACGCAATAGCCATTGGCTATCAGAGTGATGTGATTAATGCTGGACAAGTGGTAAAACATGGTAAAACATACAGAAACAGAATAATGTTAAAAATTTTGAATTCTTTCTCTTAACATTTAAAGCAAAAGGAAAGACTATCAAAGGCCTTTAGTCACTGATAGATTCCAAAGGATTAAAGGTTTTGGGAAGGTGTTTTACACTGACAGTAATGGTACTGAAGTTACATTATAAATGTTAATGTTTTGTCCATAGACAAAACATTAACATTTATAATATTTGGAGCATTGGGAAATATTTTTTAAGTCTGAAAAGCAAGGAACTCTTTGTATCAGACATAATACAATCAGGAATCTTCCATTCAAAACAGTTGGGTTAATTTGGCAAGTGCAACTTTTATTGATGCACTGCTTTGTCTACTATAATACTTCTCTAGTGCTTTTTATTCTATAGTGCATTCTCTGGTTCTATAAATATAACTCTCCAGATGCCCAGTCACTTAAAAAAACAGAAATTCAATTACCTGTTTTCTTTGAGCATGGTTCAAGGCAAATCCAATTGTAAGAATGGGAGAGTACTCTTTCTTTTGTTTATTCACTTCTGTTCATGAGAAACCAATTTTAAAAGTAACACTAGATTGTTAACAATGTACATGGGTGACATTATGAAAGAAGAAACATTCCTTATATAGTACCACTCTGATGTACTACAACGTTGTTTTTGGGCCTTAGACAAATGGATTACATTGCCAACTTAGACTTACATACAAAATATATCTAAGCATAAATAACAGAGCTGCAGCGAGGGGTGTTTTACAACCCTTTTCTTCTGCCTGCTCAACTTTGCCTCTCCTCCTCTATCTAGTTTCCTTGGTTTTTGAGGAACTGATAGTGCTTATTAGTTGCATATATTTGACACACTATTATTGGCAGCCTGTGTTCTCTACAAATTCCTGATACCCCTTGTGCCAGTATATAAGCTATGAATCTATCAGGGTTTGTTAATTACTGAAACAAAAAGAAAAAGTACAAGGTATGCCTTAACCTCAATTCCATCCATGGGTTCCCCAATGAGACTCTGGAGGCAGAGCTGAGGGGGAAATACTACTGCCAGAGACTGTACAGGGGGAAGCCTTTAAGCCCTGGTCAGAAAAGAAGTATGGCCAAGAGTTAGTTATAGCTGAGGCAGAGATCATGGAAGGTCTGAAACAAGAGAACTTCACCTGGTTATTGCAGGTGGATGAGTTAGAGGAAAAAGCAGCCCGGTTAGAGTGGGAGTTAGGAGTGGTGAAATCCCAGAAAGAGTAAGCTGAGGCAAAGGTCACTGTTTTAGAGCTGCAGGCACAATCCGGCAAGAAAAAAGGAGGGTCCAAAGAAATCAGGTGCTTGATAGCTATGGAGGCTGAGGACTCGAGCACTTGAACAGCTCATTGCAAATAAGGCTCAGAAGAGCTGGGAGCAGGAAGAGAAGTTGCAGAAGATGCAGAAGGGGATGACAAGGTCTCCTGAAGCCCACACAGCCCAGACAGTGGAACAGAAGGATGTGCTACAGAAGCTGGAAGTGTCAAGGGGCCTTATAGGAGTCCTCCAGAAAGAACTCCACAGCCAGGAGGACCAGATAGAAGGGTTCCATGAGGAGTTGGAGAATTGGTAACAGAGATGCATGCATGCAGAACACCTTGCACAAGAGATACGAGACAAGCTGGTTGAAAGCCATACCCAGGCAGAGGAAGCAGGAAAGGTGATTTCAAAAGAAATGGAGAAAGTGAAAGGATATATGGCGAATTATGAGGTGTTGCAGGACCAGAAAGCAGTCCCTTGAAAATGAAGCAAAAGCCACGAAGGAGGAGTGTGATGGTTGGTGGACTCAGCTGCAGAGTGGAGGTGGAAAAGGACTGACTTGGGGAATAGGTACAGTCCCTGAAAACTCTTGTAGAAGACAGCATAGCTAAAGAGGCAGTAATGAGTACAGAAAGAGAGCAGTTACAGCTTCAAGTGCAAGCTTCAAGAAAACGAGTTCAGGCACTGGAAAAAGAGAATCAAATAGTACAAGAGAAAAGGGATCAGACTGTTATAAAAGTCCAGGATCCCTGTGAGATTACGGTGCCAGATGCAGCAGGTATTGCAATGCTGGATGAAGCAGGGCATGAGCCTTACATACTAAGGGCTATGGACACAAATGGAAAGAGGATGTTTGCGCTGGGAGCACAGTTGGCAGAACACATAGCCACAGCAAAAGCTGAATGCCAAGAGCAATTCCACGAGTTTGAGGCATTGAAAGAGTCCTTAAGGGAGATGGAGAAACAGCTAGAGGCCATGCGGCTAGGGCCCCGGAAGCCTCAAGAATATGTAGGGCTACCCAGATACTCAAACCTGGAGAATTCAAGGGACAAGGCAGGCCCAGTGCAGCCAGAGAAGAGTGCTATGATGGAGGGATCCTTAGGGGTAGATCCTATAACCATACAGGAAGAGGTCCTACCTGCATTAATAGGGTGCCTGAATCAGAGATGTGGCCAGTTGGTAAGCCACCACACAGACAAGATGGACTGAATAAGACAGAACCTGGAGGAACTCATTAGCAGACATGACAAGGGAGTATTCACAGTGCCAGATTGAGTCCAGCCAGCTGAAGCAGATACAGCAGACATAATGACTGCATGGAAGAGGGAGCAGTCTAGCACAAGAAGTGAGACCAGGGGCCTGATTTGCCAAGGCTGCCCACAGAGCGTGAAGCATCCAAAACCTAGGGGACAGAGACCACAGGTGGCTCAAGGCCTAGTCCAATGTGAGTCAGAGACGGACCCCAGAAAAGGGGGATTAGTTGAGCCCATAAAGAGAAAGCAGGCAAAAGGGCCAGAGATGAGGTGGAGGGGATGACCAAGGAGGGCTTAGAGAAAACAGAGCTGGGTCTAAAGTCTTACAATGAGGGAGGGCCACTAAGCCTCACACCGAGGCAAACCCTGTCCCAGGCACAGAATGCATACCCAACTAAGGGAGCAGGGGGTTCCTCAGAACCAAAGATACTTAAAAAAGAAGGGGGGGGGGTAAAGGCGTGGAAGAAGACCCCAAGTGTATATTTGCAACCTCCCAGGGCAAGTTAGATGGTGGACCTTGAGGAAACTGGTTGCAGCAAAGGTCAGGGGTGTGGCCTATCTGAGAATTTATATGGGGGCTGGGGGAAGACCCACCGGCCAGGGAAATATAGGATGTTGGGATGAAGAATATGCCTGGAGAGCATTAGAAATACAGTGGAAGATTTGGGGAAGGCTTATGGACCTGCAAGGAGCCATAGGGAAGCAAGAAACCCCATAACCTGCCCTGAAAAGTAGACCAGGGCACATAATGATTGAACAGAACCGAGCCCTAGATGAGGGGGAGAATGCACCCCAAAAGTTAGAGGAGAGCTCTCCTGGGAGGAGAGAGGATGCTTCAGCTATCTTACTTTAGGGCTCTGATTGAAAAGAGTGAGCATGGGGGGAAGTCTCAGAGAGGGTAGTGTAGGAGGATTCCCTTGATTCCAGAAGGAGGAAAGTTTAACTAATTGAAAAACCACCCTCCATGGTTGGCTAATGTTGAGGGACTACCCATGGTGGGGTAACTCCCATCAAATCCCAGATGGTACATAGTTGGGGAAAAGTGAGTAGGAGGCACCTGAAAACCTCCGCCTCCATGTTTCAGAGTTGTTGGGTGGCAGAAGAAAGAACAAGAAAAGCCTGAAGAGAAGTATACAGGGTGACAAAGACTGAAGACCCACCTTGGTGAGTTTGGGTCTTAAGAGGGGAAGTGTATCACAGGGCACCAAGGTGCCTGCTCCTTCAAGAGCAGAAACTGCCTAGGGAGTTAGACAGAACTCTAAGAGCTAGACAGAAACCCCACAGGTGCAGGTTACTATGGCAGCAGGCTAGCAAAGGAATTAGCCTGCACCTGCACCCAGTCAGTTGTCCGGAAGAAGGCAGGGCCCAGGGCATATATATACCCCAGGGCTGAGACCAGCAGGAGGTAGTTCTCTGGCAGCAGCCAGGGGAAGGAGCCTCCAGGGAAAAATTGCCCGGAGTTGTTGTGACTGTCTGATATGCTGCATATCGGGCTAATGGAGCTCCAGGAGCTCACCAGGTACCCTGGCCTACAAGGCACTTAGTGCTGGGGGGAAGTTTGACTCTTTTAAAGGGACAGAGCACACCCTGAACTGCTTGTATTATGTTATAGCTCAGGGGCTTATATTTTGGTTGCTGTTTATAAACTGGTGGACTGAACTGAGGCTATTAGGGGAGGAGGAGGCCTCATTAGGGCACACCATAGCATGGAGATCCCAACGCCAGCTGGCCCAGCACCAGTGGGGGCACCGAGACAGGGCTGTGGAGAGCCCAGCACCAGTGGGGGCACTGAGACAGGACTGCGGAGAGCCCAGTGGTGACAGGAGGCCAAGCTATAGCAAGGCCCCAGAGAGGCAATGTTTAAATACCATCTGTGAGGCTTGGGGCATGGTAAAGGAGTGATTTTGGAGCCACGCATCCAGCCTGTAAGCCTGAGGGTGTCCTGTGAGGCAACCATTTTGAGCAGGACCCAAAAAGGGGTCTAGGAACCCACAGGGTTCAGTGGAATTCATCAGGGCCATGTCCAAACACAAAGTTGAGGGCAGCCTCCCTATTTATCATAATTACCAGCAAGACATGGCAGGTGAGGAAAAGGGTGTCTGTTGGGCAAGATTGGCATGGTCACAGAGCCCTAAGGGCATCACAGCCATCCCTGGGGGATCCCATCCCGGGACAGACTGGGTTAAGAGTTTTCAAATTCACATCTGGAAACATCCATATCTTGGGTATATACGTGGACTCCACTTCCATAATATTTTATACTAATATTTGCCACAATTTTTATATACCTACAACAGCATGGTGAAGCCACATTTTACTGATAGGGAGCTGAGGTGTGGAGAGGGTAAGTCACTTGTCCAAGATTACACAGTAAGTCTGTAGCAGAGTAGGGACTTGAAGTTGTGGTGCTCAAGTCCTAAACTCATCTCATAACCACAACATTAACCCTCCTCTATATATTTATGACAACTACAAAAAGTAGACTCCAGCAAATTAGTTATGACATGGGGTGATACATGTATGTATTATAAACAAATAATTGTTCTATAGAAAATAGAGAAAGAGAGACTGCATTATTTAGAAGAAAAATGCACAGCTCCATTTATTTCTTAGAATGAGAAATAATTTACCGCTGCATAGAGATCCAAGGTTGAAAACTAGTGTTTGTCTTTTGCTTTTGCCCTAGGATGGGCAGGAAGCTTTATATGGATAGTATTTGTCCCTGGGGGCATGCAACTCATGACATTACTGTTTTGAGACACTGATCATAGTACCTTCATTCACTGCTAGTGACTGTCTGGGCTGTGCAACTCAGCACATAACAGCTGTTGTATAACTCTATTTTCCACTCCCCTATCTGTTGTTAAATGTAAGCAAAGGGACTCTTCTAGAATTGGTGACAATCGAAAATAATCTCTTTTGATTTCAAAAGACTTGTGTTGTATAGGACTGGAATTTGTAAATCTTTGCAGGGAAGTGTTAGCTTTTACACGCTGGACATTCTTTTACAGACTCACAAAATAATCTTGCCCCTCATCTACTATCTTTGATCATTTCTTTCTCAATTTATTTTCACAGCAGCACAATTTCTCCTCACACCCTCAAATAAGGATTCTAGAGCGTCCATTCAGAAACATAATATAACCAGTCATTTATCTAAACTCATGCCTCACCTTTGGGTAATATGTCAGGTTTCTCTCTCACTACATCACTCTCTATTATTTTTCAGTTTTCATTATAATTCACTTAATTGTATCTCACCCATTTATTTCTAGTTCTCTTCCCAGTAACAAACCATTATCTCTTTGTTAGAATACTTTCCCTAATTACCTTCCATCGTCCCTTTTATTTTAGCACTTGGCTTTTTATTCTTCGATCTCTTTCACTTTTGACTTCATGTAATCTGACCTGTTTTGTTATTTCTTTGGTTTTCTACTGGCCTATTCTCTATTCTCTTTCAATCTTTCATCTTTAACTATATGCTGTATAATTTAGCTGCAGTTTCCACAATGATAAACTGCAGAAAGCTGTCCAGCTGTCCATACAAACAAGCTTTTCATTGTAAAGAGCAGAAGCAGATGTGGTGTTACTTTAAAATATATATAATGTGCTTATGTGGATGTGTGCATACACATATGAATTACAGAGCTAATCAAAACTTAAGTAATTGAGAAACCTATATTCATAAATCAAGGAAAGAGCCCTATTCATCTTACTGATATCAAGAACGATATGGTATTCAGTTTAATAAACAAATGAAAAACATGCATATTATTATACAGCTAGATCTTGCAGCATTTGAAAATACCTTGAAACTCACTTTAAAACCAACATAACATTTAAAATAAGTGTCATAGCATTGAAATGGGTGAAATCAGCTATCTGTAGACTGAAAGAGAAAGTATAGTGTAGGCATTAAAGCCAGGGTCCAGGTAAATTAATTCTAATTTACTATTCTCAGCTCAAAAACAAACTTCCTTTCTGACCTTGGGAAAGCCAGCCATACTATTCTGAGACTGTCTCAGTTTCCCTTTATACAATGAAGATAATATTAGCATATCAGTAGGATGCTCTAAGGCTTAATTAGCTGAAGCTTTCAGAGTCCTTTGAGATCCTTCAATGGAAGGTGGTGCAGTTGTGCAAATGACTATTATTATGCTAATAATTATTATTATTATTATTGCGGTTTTAGAGTTCTGTTGTAGCTGTGATGGTTCAGGAATTATGTGAGAGGCAAGGATTTCTTAGGGTAATATGTTTTTTATTGGACCAAGTGCATAACTATAATGACATGAGACAAGCTTTAGAATGAAAGACGTTCTTCATCAGGCCTGAGAAGTAAAAACCAGCATGACATAGTAAAAACAGTTGGAAGATCAGGAAAGAGAAATTTCCAGGGGTAGTAGACCAAAAATTATCAGAAGGAAAGCAACTATTAGTGGGAGATCAAGGTCTATTAAAAAAAAAAAAGGACGGGGTGGCATTCTTGTCTTTCATGTGTGGGAGGAATTCAGAAGCAGGTAGGTTATAATGTGTCATAAAACCAGTATCAGTGTTAATTCCTTAGTGTCTAGCTAACTTATGAATTTTTGTTCCCAAGTTCACCTTTTAAAGGTGTTAGGTATATTTCCCTTGAGCATGAGGATAATGAGGTCAAAGAGGGAGTGGTTGCTCTGTGAGAAATGTGCTCCCAATGGTGTACGTGGTGTACATTTGTCTCTGTCCTTTATAGTCGTTCTGTGAGACTTCATTCTGGTACGCAGTTACTGTTTAGTTTCACCCACATACTTGCCTTGTAGTAGCCTTTATTCTCCCAGTAATCAGCTGTTTTTAATCTACTAATTTTTGGTCTTCTACCCCTGGGAATTTCTCTCCCCCCTGTTCTTCCAACACTTTTTTACTACTCTGTGCTGGCTTTTACTACTCAGGCCTGATGAAGAATGTCTTTTCCATTTCAACTATGCAGTAGGTCCAATAATAAATACCACCGTAAGAAATCCTTGCCTCTTTTGCTATTACTATTATTACTATCATTATTAATATTCTCCAAGTTTAGATCATATTTGTCACCATACAGAACCTGGAAGATAAGTAACAGCCACCCAACACCTGCTTCCTTACCAAGAAACAACTTTCTGGGTAATCCTCACCATCTGTAGCTAAACAACTTTTTGAATGGATGGGATGAATCACTCCATTTCTAGAATTCTTAAAGCCTTAGTAGTTTCCTCTGATATAATTCAACTCCTGGACAACACTAATGATACCATAGTCACCTATGTGAACTGCTAGATCATTTCTTTGCTTCTCTATGTTAATGCACTGCCTAGTAAGCTGGCAGCAGTAATGATTAATACTACCCAGGCCTTCTTATCCATAACACATGGTGCTTGGTCAAGCAGTGTGACATGGCGTAGTCTGTGATACCATCATACTCCAAAAAACTTTGGTGACATTATCTTCTGTGGCAATCTCAATATTTTTGAAGTATGAAATTAAGACACCTTTCTTTTTCCTCAGATTCTAAAAATCTCATCTGCTTGTTCATATTCCTTATATTGTGGTTTAGACCTATGGAGTTGAGAATCATCTTGTGCTTCAGTAGTTGGGCAGACTTTATCAGGCTATCATGATTCACTTGAGGATTCACCTTCATTTGGACAATTTTCTCCATTTTGTGCTTTTTAAGTTTCCCTTTTAATATTTTCTATTTCAGCATAAGACAGGATTTTCCTATTCTAAATAATTTTGTTCTGTTGTGGGCATATTTGGTAATAATTTTGTTCACATCTCAATCTTCTGCCTCTTCACAGCTTTGTTTCATTTTATCATTGTGGTCAGTTTTGGAGTTGGGTTCATAGTTGACCAGTTCTCCACAAAAGTTGATTCTTAGTTGGGCATTTACCTGTGCATTAATGAGATGAAAAAGGCAATACATTGTTTTGTCAGATACTATTCATTAAAATAATCTTCTAATTTTGCCAAATAATTACTGAGTGCAGTTTCAATAATACCAGAATTAGAGTCCTGTGCTAGGATGGTGATATTAACAGAATAAATACATTTTCTTGATTTTGTATTGAGAATATCATGTGTGTACCAGTTGAAGGGGTTGGGTGCCAGAACAGAGCCCTGTGGTAAACTGTTGTTGATGACTCTGGGTCTGCTTATTTTACCATTAAGGAAAACTCTGAGTTTGCAGTTGGAAAAGATATTAAATAGTATTGTAATAATGTTTTTGCACCTAATAGTCTTTACCAATTTCACCTTAAGACCCCTTATCCATACTGGATGCATCTACATGTGCAATTAATACACACGAATAGCTGTGGAGTTTATACACACAAATAAACTTGAGCTTATTACTCCAGAGCTTTTGCTCCTGGCCATGCCCTTTGAACTAACCTGCAGGCAGCCCTCACATTGCAGCACCATTGTGCACCAGCCAGCCACTCTGCAGCATATGGAGCTCTGTCAGAGCAGCCCTGGGCTGGCTGCTCTGATGGGACAATACGTGCCGTGGAGCGGCTGGCTGAGGCATGAGCAGCACCCTCACTGAAGCATCCTCATGTAGCCAGTGACTATGCTACTTTGTAAGGTTAGTAGATGCCACAAATCAGCCATGATGCTGGTCAAGGTATACCTGGTATTGAGAAATTTACACAGTGCCCATCAGCACTTCAATATCTTTGAATATACTGAGTTCTTTTCTTTCACCCACACCCAATTTCATTTTTGTTATCTCTGTTCCTTCATTTGACATGACTTTGTTCATGACAATACAGGCATAGATCAATGTACAGCTATTAAGCAAAATACTGCAGCAAGAAATGATTACATAGGATATATAATTTCCTAAGATTCAAACACACATCTCTTTTTCTCCACCTCTTTCATATCCATATATCAATTAATGTGTTTTGAATCAACATGCAAAAAGGAGCAGTAAAATGTTTTTGCTTTGGAAATAATAAGAAACAATAATGAAGAAAGAGCATTTAGTTACTCCATTTGACAAAATTATTTATGAGCTTAAAATTTATAGCATATAATTAAAAAATATTCTTGTTTATGCTAATTAAAAGTTATTGTAATTTTGGCAGCTCCCTTGGATACCCGATATCCTTGGGAAAAATACGCAAAGACAGTATTTTTCCTTTCCACAGTAATTTCAGGGTAAACCTTTTATAACATATATTTGAAATTACTGTTACAGAAAATGCTGAAATTCAGACATGCTGGCTACAATTTTTTGTTTCTCTCTTTTATTTAAAAATAACTGACTTTAATGGAAGCTGAAAGACCTCAGGGCTTCTGAGAATCAGGTCACTTTTGAAAAAAAATTCTCACTAAGAAAAGCAAAAATGAATGCCTTTGCTGGATCAGCAATAATGACCCACATTAGGGATTGTTTTCATGATTAAAGGTTCCACAGCTGTAATATTAAAGGAAGCTGGATTAATTTGGATAAAATATGAACTGATCCAAACTTGCATAAGACCCTTGAAATTAACCCTAACCAAACTTTTTTATGACGACTAAAATGATTTGAGGGAAAAAAAATCTTTTCATATATATTTATGTATATATTTCCCAAGAACCAGAATTTATTTGTTTGTCTGTTTGGCTTTACATAGCATAATATTTCCTGGTTCTCCTCAGTTCTTCAGTGGAAGTTGAATCAGACTCCTGCAGTCAAAATTCTTGGGCCGGGTGTAAATAAGTATTGCTTCATTAAGTTCAGTAGAAATATGTAAATTTACACTAATGAAGGATCTGGTCTCTTGTTCTCATGAGACTGCAAGAGCAATTTGTACAAAGATGAAACAGAACTACTCTCAGGAGAAACATAAACTGGTTTGTGTAAATGTGTCTTGTATCTTTGTGTAGCAAAATACTCTTGTGTTTTGGTTGCGAATATTACAAGGGAATGTTAAATGTTAGCTTTCACTGAAGCATGAAAACATTTCATTCATAAAACTTCCAACACCTTCCTGCAACCCCCTTTGCGGTTTTTAAGCAAACCTAAACAACATTTAAGGGCTGTATTCTGAATATTGATGTCAGTGGGGATTTTGCAGGATTTTGAGAGAGTATTGTGAGTAGGCTGGGGTCTACGGTTTCTGCGCATGTATTTAGATCCCCACCTTGAGGGTACTTACCTTCTTACAGCATTGGGTTCAGGAAGAATGTGCAGCAGAATGTGCCATTCCTACTGCCATCAAGCTCTCTGAACAGTGTCTGAAAGTCAGGCTTTGGGAGTCTCAAGCTGGGCACTCAAAAATAGATTCTCCCAGAACTGAATGTGATTCAGTACTGCACTGTGATTATGGACCTATCTTCTGTGACTGTTTCTAACAAGGCTTTACTTGAAGTGGTCCCAGCATACCAGCTGTTTCTCTTGAGGACAATTCTTGCCACACTAAGTAATACCTTGTTCTGTGAGCATCCCCTTGAAATTAATGGGGCTAGTCACAGAACAAGGTAGCCGTTTAACAGATTCTGTTCTGTGGTCAAACCTGTCAAACTCATGACCTCTCTGCACTAAATTTTGTATTTTCTCTCGTCTGGCCACCACAGACACTATAATACTTGGCATTAATATATTGTTATGTGTGTCATTGTTCCTGCAATTTGCCTGAGATTTTTTTTTGAGCATTATAATTGGCAATTTGGCAGAGTGCAAAGTATGAGCTAATGAGCTGCAAGTACAGATTGTACTTGCAAATTCAAAGGGTTTACATACGAACTGTTAGCATGCAATTTCTTCTGAAAATTTACACAAGTGCCAGATTTTGCCTTCATTTGCACCTCTACAACCCCATGTTTGGCCCCAAAGAAAATATTCTTTGATACATTCTCTTGCACAGGTTTAAATATTACCTTTCACCTTGCACATATTACTCATATGTTTTTCATTTACTTGTGCTGGCCTCATTTTTCAGATATGCCAGAGCAGAGGTTGAGGGAAAATACATGTAGGCCCTCTGTCCTCCTGTCCTGACCCTATGCATAGTCAAAACAAGTTACAACACCTTCAAGGACGTTTGAACCTCTATCAACTGCAAATGGCTTCCAAGAGCTCATTGCACTGGGGAGGTCTGCTAGAGTGCCATGCACTCCAGTCCCACCTCATTCAGCCACTGAAACACCACTTTCCAATCCCAGGACAGATATACTATGGTGATAGGCTGCAGCATAAAACTCTAAAATTGGTAGATGGATGGACAGGCAAATGCACTCTTTATTCTGAGGCACAGGGACCATGTATGTATACGAAAACATATACATACATCATGTCAAAATATCCCCTGCTCTCCTTAAGTTGCTTTCCAAATCCTTTTTATATGGTTAAGCAAACATCCTGCATTTAAAAACTGCAAGCCAGCTCTTCAACAACCATGAAATTGGCTTACAAATTATGAATGAAAATACATGTTGGGATCTTTTTATTTATTTATGGATTTTGAGTATTAAAGGGGCACTTTTTCAAGTGTTTCCCACAGTATGCCTCTAGGAACATAGGACTGGAAAGGACTTTTTGGATCAAGTCCAGTTCCAGGCACCATAGAGCTTGAACATCAAAAGGAATTTTATACTATCTCAAAAGTAGCTAGGTTTTTTTGCTTTGTCTACAGTTGTTCAAAGGCTGTTCCAGAATCTTATTACTCTGACTGAAGACTTTATTTTAGTTTGTAAATGTATTTTTCACCTGTTTATAGCCATTTTTGTGCCAACATTGTCCAATAGTTTGCAAGGTTTTTGAGTTTACCTGTTCCCTGCCTCCTACCCATGTATTTATAGAGAATAGTTCCCTCTCTGCCAATCTGCTAGGCCAAGTTTAAATAATCTCTTTTAATCCCCTTTTATAAAATAGGATCTTTGTTTCACTTTAAATTCATCCTTCTTGGACTTGGGGGGACCAGAATTGGACACAGTATTCCAGATGATGTTTCTACAGGGTCTTCAATAATGTAATTAATGCCATCTTGTCTCTGCTGTACATCTCACTGGGCGCATCTACATGAGATGTTAACTGTAGAATTGTCTAATTAGCTCTGCAGTAAATATCTTGGCATCTATGTGTGCAGTGCTATTGGGTTGGAGTAAACTAATTAACTCCACCATAGTATAGTACTTGTAAACACAAGTTTACATGTTCATGTAAACACAAGTACTATCCTATAGTAGTGTTTTACTCTGCAGCAACACACATGTAGATACTGACCTAACTGGCTGGGGCATGAGGGTGCTTCAGTGTGGAGGCTACCTGCTGGCTAACCGTATGCTGAAGCACCCTTGTGCCCCAGCCAGCTCCTCTGCAGCACATTGAGTTGAGTTGGAGCAGCTCTGGGCTGGCAGATTGACTCCCCTGATCCTGTGCCAGTCAGGGCTGCTCTGCCCGGGCTCACTGTGCTGCTGTCCCAGGGGCACATGTAAATGTGGCACTCAGGAGCAATAATCTCCTGCACAATATGCACCAGAGTTTATTGCTGCACATTAATTGTACATGTAGATCAGGGGTGGGCAAATTATGACCCACAGGCCAGATCTGGCCCACCAGGCCTTTCTATCTGGCATGTGGAGCCCCTAAAAAATGTAGTAAATTAATATGTATTTGCCCCAGCTCCCTGTCAAAGCTGGCTGGAGCAAGGGGCAGTAGGACCCAGAGAGAGCTCTCAGCAGGCTTGCAGAATTGAGCGGCCCAGCTCCACCCACCCCTAGCCAGTTCCCTGCTTTCCTGCCTCCACCCTGCTCCAGCACCCCATGGCTGTGGCTTCCAGCTGAATCCCCAGACCCCAGAGCATGGAACCGTGCTGGTAGGGATATGTATGCATGTACACATGCGTGTTGGCAGGGGCAGAGTATGTGTGTGTCTACAGGCATGGGGCAGAGTGTGTGCATGTGTGTGTGTCTTCAGGTACAGGGGCAGAGTGTGTGTGTGTGTGTGTGTGTGTGTGTGTGTACTCAGGCACAGGGGCAGAGTGTGTGTGTGTGGCTGTGGGTACAGGGGTAGAGTGTGTGTGTGTGTGTGTGTTTTAATAGGGTGAGTCCCACACACACACCCCTCCATACAAATGCACCTATGCCTCCCCTTGCACTGCCATACACAAACCCCAGCCACCCTCCCCCCATACCCACCCACATCCCACATACTCACAGCCCCCCACAAACATATATGCACCCCCCATGATATACAAGAGTAAGACTTCATTTTAAGCTATTGTGCAGTCACCTCTGCATACACTACACAAACACATGTAAATCAGGACAAAAATATTTTTTGAAATCAAAGTAATGAATGTTGTAGATGATAACTTTTTAGAATATAATTTGGTATTTTTCTGGTTCTGAGATGGCAAAACCCCTTGCTGAAAGGAGTACTTCTGGGGGCAAGGGGGGGGGGACTTCTGGTGGCAAAGGTCAGGGGTTGGGGGGTGGGACTTCTGGTCACAAGATGGTGACCAGGAGGCGGGGCACCTGTCAAGGGGCAGGGCTACCCATGTGGGCCTTGACAGCTTTCCAAAACTTTGTAAGTGGCCCTCCATCTGATATAATTGCCCACCCCTGATGCAGATGCAATTTTCTGGCTTGTTTTGGATATTTCTTCTTCTCTGGTACAAGGTTAAGAATATTAGTGATATCATTATCTGTATATGAGTAGGAAAAGTGGCTTAATGAGTCAGTTGTTAATGAGCTGAAATTGTAGTATTTGAAAAGCACGTTTCTGGTGACTTTGACTTCCCTAGACTAGATTACAGTTCCCTTTAGGCTAAAGATATGTTCAATGTGTTGGGGTCCCTGCTTTAATGTTTGTGGTATCCCTTCTCTCTGATGCAAGAATTAAAGTCCTATTAACCCTCTATCTGTTTTTATTCTCTTTTTTAATTCATTGTATACTTTGGACTAAAAAAAACCAAACAAAGCTTTGTGATCTAGTTTAAGTTCTGGGTCATAAGTTTAAAACAGTGATTCTCAACCAGGGTACTAGGACACCCAGGGATGCCATGACATCCTCTGAAGTATGCCCCAAGCTATGAGGAAATAAGCCAGCTGTGAGGAGATAAGCAGATAAGTGAAGGATCAGGTTTAGTCCCTGCCTGTCCATTCCCCCACCCCCACTGCTCAGTTCCTTGATGAGGAGGTAAGAACTATAATAATTAAGTTAGTTTTCAAAATAGGGTGCTGTTCCATTCACAAAAGTTATGGAGGGATGCTTGGAGTTTATTGAAGTGTTCCCTGAGTCTAAAAAGGTTGAGAACCACTATCTTAAAAGAATAGTGCAGTCACTGTTAATAATGAGACTATTTAATTGGCCTGGAAGATTCCTTGCAAAATTGAATCTGTGTCTAGAAGCCAATTGTAAGAAAATGAAAAAGGTTATTGTGGGATCTTCCTAGGCCGACTTGCACACATTACACTTAAAACATGATTAACCAGTTAATCCTGTCTTAACTACTTACCTGGCCACATGTTAGTCCAATTATATTGGATTATAACACCAGGAATAAGGATTATAACACAAGGAATAAGATGAAAAGTTATTATATAAAAAATGTGTACCATCTTTATGGCTGGTTTCTATCATGTGATTAACTGAACATATGGCCAAGCTGAACCTCCAGAGCACATGGGAGCCATTGATTCCCATGCATTCCTGAGGCTGAGATTGCCAATCATCTGATTGCTACTTGAGGGCCCATCATAATAAAGGGTCCAATGTGTCCCCAGGGTTGGGAGCCGCTGCCATACCCAGCTGCCACAACCAGCCTGGGAACGCATCAAAGCCTTGACTCTGATACATGCCCTTGGCAGCTAGCAGTAGCAAATCAGGGCTCCCAGCCTCCAGAACACAGCTAGAGTAAAGGGCTCCACTGCACCAATGAGGCTGAAGACCCTGTCAGCTGACTGGGACTCCCAGCCATGGGAACTCACTATTGGCTGGTGCAGTGGCATCCAGGATCAGGATGCTGGGTTCTTTTCACAATGTCAATATAATGTGATGAGATCTGATGTTGGATCCTGAAATCATGCATCCTGCCGTGAATGTGTGGCATGGCAGGAAGTGCGATTATGGGGATTGCGCATCAGATCCCATCTCATCTTTAATTTCATATCTGCCAGGGATCTAAGATCCTGATTCCATAATTTTCAAAAGAGACTTAGATGCAAATCTTCAAAGGAATTTAGGCACCCAAATCACATTGAAATCAATTGCAGTTAAATATCTAAATACATTGAAGATCTGAATCCAAACCTGAGTCTAAGTCCCAGATCCACAAAAATATTTTGCTACCCAAATACTTCTGTGAACTGGGTTCTAAGTGATTTGTAAAATGTTCCCCATACTCCTTCTCTCGGAGTGTGATAGTACTGTGTGCATAATTCTTTGATTTTTACATTTTTGCACCCTTGACAATTCCAACTGGAATCAAGTTAGTTTGCAGGAGATTAGATTCTGAGATAAAAATTGAGATCTTATCCAAGCTTCAGATGATGAAATGTAACAACAATTTAGGTGGGGGGGGGTGTGCATTTTCTTTGGAAAGCACTTTGAAAATATATGTAAAACTCTCATTACATATTTACAAAGTACTATTACCATAAGATCTGGAAGACTGAAATTAGTTTTAGTTTTGTTTGTAGAATACATCAAAAAATGAGAGAGAGCAGCCAAAAGGTCACCTTTAATTGTTTTACTTCAGTGTTAAAATGTCATTATCTAGCTATTAAAATGAAATGCCTAAATTTTCATATTAGTAGGTTTCACGCTGCATTAGAATAGCAACCTATTAGGATAGTTCAGTTTCTCTGACTTCACTGTAAATGCTGTGTATGCAGAAAATCACTACACAAAATTTGATGTTAACCAGGCATTTTCTATTTACAACTAATTATTATAGATGCATTTATTACTATCTTGCTGCTGGAGGAAACGTGTCTTAGCCTAAACCAAATGGAACCAAGATTTGACCCTCTCTAAAAACAGAAGACATTGTGGCATTAAGTCATAGACTATGGAAGCTTCAGGAGGTCAAAAATGACTATAGCAGAAATAAAGGATGTTTAGGGATGAACAATAGGAATGATTTAGGAGCTTGGAAAGATCTTGTATAAAGAGAGGCTGAAAATATTAAGACTATATACAAAGAAGAAGGGACATGATAACAGTTTAGATGAGTAGTATAGGAAAGTAGATCAATAACTTTTATTCAGTCTTTCATAATTAAAGCATAAGGGGACATTCAACTATGGCTAAGTATACAGACATCCAAAAAACCTGAAGTGCACCCAATCAAACTTATTCAGGTTTCTGTAAGAGACGTAGGTTCGTTCAGGAATGAACGGAACACATTTATTCTTGGTGGAGGGAGCATGTTGGGCTGGATCTATGCCTGCCCCTGAACCAGGCCCTTAAAAGCCTGCAGGCATAGTGAGCCCTGGGGCACATGAAAGCTACCAGAGGCCTTACCAGGCTGCCTGCACCCTGGTACTGTTGCCTAGCACTACAGTGCCATGAAGCTTCCAGGTCCATGCCATCCAGGCCTGCAGGCTACTTCAGGCCCCTGCCAGGCCTTTAAGAACCCAGGCCCAGATGCAGGCAGCTCCTGGTCACCATAGCTAGCTCCAGCTGCCCACAACTGACCCCCAGCAGCATGCCCAGAGCCTGCAGGTGCTGCAGGGCATCACCTTGCTGCAAAGCTCCTACACCTGTGCTTTGCCCCTGTGCTGGGTGCTGCAGGCAGCTTCCCAGGTCCAGCAGCACAGGAACAGCTTCACAGAGGCTCAGAGAGCTGGTGTGGGAGCCCCATGACCTTGTTGTCACCCATGCCACAAACCGCCATCCAGGACCCCAACTGGTCCACAGAGGATACTAGTGAACTTGTGGCACTGTGGGATGAGGTGGAGGTGCAGTGGCAGTTTGCTCAGGGTGGGCATTCCAATGCCCATGTCTATGAGCAGCTGCTAGGTCAGATGCGGGAGCATGGACATGACCGGTTAGCATGGCAGTGTTGCATAAAGGTCAAGGCCTTGCAGGCATGGTGGGTCACCATCACTGAGCACAATCATTGGTCAGGGAGTGCCCGTAAGTCCGTGTCCTTTATGTGGCATGTGAGTAAGATCCTTGTGTCTCAGGACCCAGGTGGCAGCCATGTTGTGTACTGAAGCATGGGCTGCCTGCCCAAGCCCCGACTCTGGCCTGGCACCTTTGGTGATTTGTTGTTGGGGCAGCCCTTGGGGGCACCATCAGCCCATCCCAGTGAGCTCCCCAGCCTCAGCCTCCACCAGCAGTTTGGGAGCCTGGGTCAGTGCTTGACCCAACAGCTCCTCAGCCTTAGTCCCAGTGATGAAGCACAGTCAGCCATGTCACCGTCAGCCACCAGAAGTGCCAGCTCCTCCCTGGGGGAGGTGCCCTGGCTCCAGCATGCTGAGTTCAGAACCCACTGGAGTCACCGGAAATACCAGCCCCACCCACATGGTAAGCCCTGCACTGGGGAAAGGTCCCTCCCTGTCCCAGCCTCTGGCCCTGGCCCTAGCCCCTGTTCCCTGCCAAGTTCAACCACGGTCCCCTGGCCCATGGGTTCCCCCCACAGCACACAGGGAAGTGGGAGAGAACACAAAACTTTATTGAGCAGCCTGTGCCCCCACAGCTAGGTGCATGGGCCTCTCACATGCCAAGGAATGCATCAATACCAGTGGTGATGTCCTTGGTTGCAAGGGACAGGGACACATAGAGCAGCAAAAAGTAGCTCTCCAGGCAGTGGCAGAGGTTGAGGGGCAGTTCAGGCTTGCCCCCACACCATCGAAGCTCAGGGCCCTGTTTCAGGTGTGCAGGTTCACCTGGGAACCATTGCAATCAGCAGCAGCAGGGAGTAGTGTAGTGGGTAGGATACCCCTTGGTCCATGCAAACAGCTCCTCATACAGCACCCAGGACACATGTTGGAGGAGCATGCTCAGGACATGGTGCTGGCACAGGGGGACCTGGTCCTGGGGCACCTTCCTGGAGAAGCCTCCTGCAGGGAGGGTTGGGGCATGGGCAGCTCCTCATCCCAGTCTTCTGGGAGCCCCACACCCTCCAACTCTGGGCACTGTCGGCTTGACAGCAGCAAAGGAGAGTGCCTGACCTGCAGGAGGAGAAGGTTGGGCAGCAGGGCCTGCAGCTGCAACAGCAGGTGCTGCCAGGACCCTGGCCTATCTCAGCCTCAAAACAGGGTTGGGGAGGCAGGCTGCCTATGGCCAGCACCCAGCAGCCCCAGGGGAGTAAGCAGGGATGGGAGACTTAGTTGGTGGCTGCCTGGGCTAAGGCCTGCCCTCCTAACTTACCATGGTCCCTGAGCACCCGTGTATATCCAACCCCTGATCTGAGGCTGGGTGGAGCACAGGTCCCTGGTAAAAGCATCTTATCTCAGAAATGTTGCAAGCTCTCACAAACAGCTTCTTTCTCATGGTTCTGCAGACCCTGCAGCCGCACAAGAGGGAGAGGCCCTCAGTTGGCAGCCAGAATGTGGCTTCAGACTCACCACTGCCCAGCCCAGGGGCCTGCAGATGTGCCAGCTCTGCAGGAGGAGGACCCAGGACCACACCCTCATCAGGGGCTGGCTGATGATGTCTGTGGAGGATCGTCTGGTAGACGCACAGGCCTGGTGGGTGGAGGATGTCACCCACGAGGACACATGGGACCAGGCAGACCAGGAACTCTGAGGGTCGATCCTGGCCCTGGAGTGTGAGTGCATGGAAGCCCTGCAGCAGCAGGATGCACTTGTGGCCAGGACAGTGGAGGCCATGAAAGATGACTACTGGGTGCTGGACACCATCCTGTCCCTGGCAGTCACCTTTTTGCTGCCACTGCAGCTGGTGCTCCCACTACCAGGTGACCTATGCCACTATGCCCCCTCCACCCATGCCTTGGGAAACAGCTCCCTCTGGGCCTCACAGATACTAAGTAGCATGCAGGCTGCAATGATGACTCGGGGGATGTTGTCCTTAGTGAACTTGAGCTGGGTGGTGAGGGTGCACAAACACCCCTTCAGGTGACTGAAGGTGCACTCCACGAGTGAAGACCCAAAGGGTTGTGTCTGATAACAATCTAGGATGGAGGGTTGTTACATCTTCTTCACATCACTTTAGGTCTTTAAAAATGTGGTGGATTTAAAAGGGTTATACCTATGGGCATTGGACTACAGCCTGGCCCCACCCACAGGCATCGGAATAATTAAGCAAAACACAAGTAAGATTTAACAACGAGACTATATGAAAATAAGAATAACAAGGAAACAACAACAGTATCTAACCAGTATGATACAAACAGACCAAGTATATACAGAGAATAAAAACAGATTATATAGAGAGATCAAAAGATTGTCTCTTTCACTGTCATCACAAGGTGTCAGCACAACAGACACTGATCCTGTCACAGTGAGGCTGCTCCTCCAGCTCTCACTGTTTCCCGGTGTGAGTTTCCATTCCTTTCCCAACAGGTACTCGGCACCTCTCTAGTAAGGGTGGAGGGGGGCGCTATATGTTACCCACTCTTCACAGTAGCTTGAGATGGATCTCTAGGCCAAATTCTGTGGAGGTTACTGTCTCCTTGGGTGAGACTCACTCACGACCTAGATTAACTCAGCGCTTTCAATACCTTTCACAAGGTACTTGCACATGACTCACGCCATACACAGTCCCTCTCAGACACATACCCTTTGGTGCACACTCACCTTTTATACCATAAGATCACCTCACTCTTGTCAGTCATATGCAATCACAGACCAAATCATGCCATCAATCATATGTCAATCATGAACTGATCATTCAGGAGTCTTGGTATCTCAGGTAAATCTTATTACAACTCCTGCCAAAAGATGTTATATAATATAAGGGAAACTGTGCATGCTCTTCTTTTGAAAGTGGGTCATGACATCATTGAGGATCACTTGGTTACAGATTCTGGAACTTTCACTCCTATAATCATGAGCACATGCATGTCAACTATACCATGATGTCACCATAGGAGCCAAGGCCAAGGAACCTGGTGTTAACACCAGGGTGCAGGTCTGGCCCAGGCACCAGTTAAAGTGGACCTTATGGGGGTGCAGCTTGCCTGTGTCAGGCCACATGAGCCAGGGCAGAATTGGGTAGGCAGGGTCCCTGATGAAGCACCTGCTCTGTACCAGGGCTGGCAGGGTAGAGTTCTGAAATATGTGGGTATCATGGGCACTGCCTGCCCAGTCAGTGCTCACATTGGTGAAGGCACAGTGGTGGTCGATGACAGCCTGGAGCACAATGGAGTGACAACCTCTCTAGCTATAGTAGGGGCAGTCACCATGGGGTGAGCAGGTTACCAGGATGTGGGTCCCATCCAAGACCCTGATGCACTGGAGGAATCCCAGGACATGGAACTCCACTATGCACACCTTCAGGACAGCCTCCCTGGCAGTGGCCTTGCCCACACCAAAGAGATGGCTCACATAGTAGAGGCTCATGGGCGTGGCCAGCTTCAGCATGGTGAGGGCCAGCTTGATGTTTGTGGGGAGGGGTGTCCTGCTGCTCCAGGTGCAGGCAGAGCTTCTCCAGGAGGTCCAGGAAGGTGGCTTGGGTCATCCTGAATGTCTCTAGCCATGCCTCAGCATCCCAGGTCTGCTGGACAACACCGGGCCCAGAAGCAGTGGGACTGGAGGCCCAGGAGGGCAAGGGTTGCCCCAGCGGTGGTGTTCAGCAGCTCATCGTTGGCATTTCTACCGGGGTCCAGCCAGCAGGACAGGGGCAAGGTGACAGCTGCGTGGTGGCGGTGGCCCTGGGACAGTGTGGTGTGGCTGGGCAGGCAGTCACTGCATGTAAGAGAGCCAGTAGGGCCCAGATGGCCATGGGCCAGCTGGCAGCCAGTGTAGTGGCACATCAGGGCCACAGTGGGACATTGGGCATCACAGCCATGGTGCAGGGAGACAGAGGCAGTGATGGGACAGTTGCCATGTGCTGTCCCTGCAGTGTGCACAGTGCTTTTGGCTAGAGAAGTGGCTGGTCAGGGAGCAAAACTACCTTTTCAAGAGAGCTGGCAACTGCTAGCAGCTGCTGCTGGAGCCTTGAGCTCCCCCTTGTGGCAGCAAGGGCCCATTGCAGGGCCATAGAACATAGGAGCAGTTTGCTGCTAGGAACAGCAAATCACATCCCTGCATGTGTAGATGCCAACCTGGGAGCATTTACTCATGAGTAGTTTGCTTGCAAGTAGACTGATCCTGGATCAAATGCATATGTAGATTCACTTAAACATACTTTAAAAATAGGTCTACTTTTGAATTTGAGAAATTTGACACAACTCCTTTAAAATATAACCTGATTCCAAATACTGAGCATACAGCTAGACTAGATGACCTTTTAAAGTCCTGTTTAGTCCTACTTTATTATGACCCCATGTCTTTTATGGACATCGCCAACTTTACGTACCTGCATGCACATAGTGCTTGTGTGCAATCTTCTCATTCAGAATTATATTTTTTAGTGAACACTTTGACACTGCTATGCAAATTTACTAGAAAGAGAAAACTTATACTGACAAGAATATAGTGTTGTGGGGGTGGAAAATATATATGATCCAATCAATGGAGCAGGGAGTGGAGGAACAGCTGTTTCTTAAGTAATGACATATAAGTGGTATTAGTCCCATTGGTTTAATTACATTGTAACTTTAATCAACAAACATCTGCTTCCTATGTTGTGTTCCCAAAGGCCATGACATTTTCAACATAATCAAGCATTCTTATATTTTTAATGATCCAATAATTTCGAAGTATCAATTCTGATAAAACTGAAGTTAAACAGTGTGATTGTGACAGATAAAAATAAGAACAAAAGAAAAAGGAACAATGAACCTGTTTTTCTAGCATTTTCTTGGCTTTAGATTTTTTAGTTCCTTGTAAGGTGCAGAATGAGGGTTAGAGTAAAAATGGAATATACTAGTATCTCTTTTTCCTCCAGTCTTCATGAAGAATATGATCTGTTCATATATTCATGATATGTGTGGTGCAAATAACTTAGTTTCAGATCCATTCTGTCTTTCTCATAAACATAACCAGTGATTCACAGTACAGATTTCAGGCATATTTTTATATCCCCTTGTGTTTTCCTTTATCTCTTTGGTGAACCTACAAATACAACCCATTTTTAGGTCCTTTACACTGGAGTATGATCTATAGCTGTGATAAAGACAGTGGGGGAAGCTTTATAAGTCTATGAACTGTATAGGAGGTCTGAGTGAATCATAGCAGTAGGGAAGAAAACTGCAGTGCAAAGATGTGTTTTATACTAAACCTGATGGCATGAAAAAAATGTATGGATATACATGCTGTTCAATATGTTAGTGGTGGGTCCCCTAGAAATACTTAAAATGAGATTACTAGGGAAGCAGGTATGTGGGAAAAGTGAATAAGCCAGGGACATTTAAAAATACAGTACTACACTTGTCCTGCAGGAAGGAACTAATTTGGTGGGCAGAAGTATAATGGAAAATCCAAAGACATATAGGGATGTAAAACATACAAGTCCAAGAAGCTGTGAAATACAATACATTAATATCTTTCTAGACAAAAAAAAATGTTTACATAGAGCTCCTGCTGAGCTTACATATTAGTAATTTAAGGGCAAAAAATTCACTATAAAAATATTGAAATGTATTCTAAATTCAAACATTAAAGAAACGAGGTATCTGGATTAGGTTTAGCTTTAAAGAACTTCAGATGTGTTAAGGCTGGAAATGCACAGTCAGGAACCTAAACCACCTTAGTTCTGCTCCGTAGTGATGCCAGGCAATGATGGGTAAGTTATATTAGCATGTGTAGCCCAGATTTGATTTAACAGATTTTACAGTCAATAGGCTAGAGTTATGCAATTGTGTCTTTGAACTGTGTCTTCCAAAGTTCTTTGCCAAATTTAGCAAATAACTGTGGCTGAAAAAGGGAAAAAATTTAAACATTTAAATGTTTTGACAATTTTTAAAGAAAATGTTTTGGTATAGTCTTTCATTTCAAATTTTGTAATTTAAAACTGTACGACTAAATACTGGGCATGCCTACATATGCATTTGATCGAGCCTAAATTTACTCTGGTGTAAACCAATCTGGTGTAAACCCTTTTGGGCAGACATCTACACATGTGGGATTAGGAAGAAGATCTGCACCAAGTTTCCTGCAGCTCTGCAATGGGCCTCTGCCACCACTGGGGGGAGCACTAGGCTGTGGCTGCAGCTGCCAGCACCGGGCAGCCATTTTTAACACCCAGCCCTGCTCTCTGCTCTCTGGCCAGCCCCTTCCTTGCCCAGAAGCAAGGAAGGCCATTCTCCTTGTCTACTCTTCCTCCTCACACTATGGCTGCTCCAGCCCCTGCCCTGGCAGTGATGACCAGAGCCCTCTATTCCTGCTGGCCACTGTGCTGGCCCTGCTGGCCTACCGTGCCAACTGCCATGTAGTCCATGGTTTTCTTGCCCTGCTTGGCTCCCCCCCGCCATAGTGACTGCCTGCTTGGCTGCAGTGCGTCTTCCCAGGGCCACTGCTGCCACTGCACCACTGATGCTGGCAGAGATGCTGATGAGGAGCTCCAGGATGCCGCCTCCAGGGCCACCATTACCCTCCTGGGCCTCCAGACCCACCATCTCTGGACCCACTATGCCAGTGAGGATGGGTGGCTGTATGTTATCCAGCATACCTGGGATGATAAGCAGTGGCAGAACAGCTTCCTCATGACCTGGGCCATCTTTTAGGACCTCCTCCAGCACCTGCAGCCCCTTCTGGAGGGGCAAGACACCGGTATGCACCTGGGCCTCTCACAGACACCCAGCTGGCCCTTGTTCTGCTCAAACTGGCCGAGCACTCCAACCTCTAGTATGTCTGACAACTGTTTGGTGTGAGCAAGGCTACTGCTCGGGAGGCCATCTTGGAGGTGTGTGGATCCCTCCAGGACATTTTGGGGGATACCATGTTCCATGGCCATGACTGCCTGGTGGTAGTGGTAGAGTTCTGTGCCCTGGGATTTTCCCAGTGTATTGAGAACCTTGATTGGACCCACATCCCCATCACCTGCCTGCCCCATGGAGATTGCCCTTACTAGAGCTGGGGGGGCTTTCAGTCTGTGGTGCTCCAGGCCACTGGGGACAATGTCCACACATTCACCCATGTCAGCACTGGCTGGGTGAGCAGTGCCCACGATGCCCAATTGTTTTACTACTCTGGCCAAGCGGGATTCATGGATACTGGGCACTTCATGCCAGAGGTGCCAGATCTGCAGCTGGGTGCCATTGTGGTCCTGCCCCTACTCATAGGGACCTTACCTACCCATTCCTGCCCTGGTACATGTGACCCTACATCAGCCACCTGGGCCCCTGCCAGGCCCACTTTAACTGTGTATGGGCTAGACCCATGCCCAGGTGGAGTGCATCTTCAGCCACCTCAAGGGCCACTGGTGTTTTCATCTTGGGGTCACTGAGACAACCTCCCCTGGATCATCATTACTGTTTGTGTGCTGCATAACATCTGTGAGGCCTGGGGGGAGCTGTGCCATGAGGCCTTGGTGGAAGAGGCCCAGCAGGCAGAGGACTTGTCACTGCCACTTGTGGTGATGGTGACAGTGGTGCCCCCACCTCTTGAGGCACCAGAAGAGTCATGCACCTAGCACTGGGGGCCGGGGCATTGGGTGAGGGAGGCTCCAGCTGACCACCTGCTCCTGCACTCCCTGCTCTAGCCCACCAGCACTGCCGCCCATGGACCTCCCACCTTCCCTGCCCATCTCCAGCACCATGCTCACTGCACATATGTCCATACACACTGCTTCTAGGTCGTGGCATCACATCTGCTATTGCACAGTATCTAATCCCACTTAAATTTGCTATTTGCATTTGCATTAAGGGTTTTTACTGTGCAGTAAGCACATGCACATGTAGATGGTTGCACTTACTGAGCAGTAAACTATGCTAATGCACGTTACCACTTCTCATGTAGATGTGCCCACTGACTATTAAATGAAGTGACACTTGTTTAACCAGAAATTAAATTTTCAATTAATTTTGCTGCCAAAAACAAACAAAAAAATGTCTTTTTATGATCACCAATGATTTTTTTAACTATGTTTTGGTTTGTCCAGCAAATAGGAAAAAACAGTATTTGGCACAGCTCTACTTCACAAATTTTCAAATGTTTTCTCTCCTATAGTCACTACAGAATGGAGTTACGAACTCCCACATGAGTCTGAATGTTTAATTTCAACTTCCAACCATTAGATCATGGTTTACTTTGGCTAAATTGAAGATTTATTTAATATTAAATGACTTCTCTTTGTTTTTCTCACAAGGATCAAAGGTCATCTTAACTTTTTTTAGTAATCTAGCCAATTGAGCTCCATATATCTCTCATCAAAAGGCGCATCTTTCAATTATTAGGTCAGTCTTGTGGCTCTTCTGTTCTTTTGTTTCTGGAGTAGGTATGATTCTTAAATGGTGAATACCAAACCAGGATACAATAATCCAGCATTGGTCTCACCACTTCTTGAGGGCTAGGGACAGAAATTACACATAAGTCATTATAAGTAATTTGAAACAGGTTCAAATCTGTAACACAACAAAAATTCATTGCACATAGACCACTTTCAAAATGGCCAAAACCTGTTTAATATAAACTTGGATGGATATAGTATCAGATTTAACTGAATTAGGTAAAATTGTTTTATTGTACTTCTGTCCCATATCCCATCCAGATTCAAGTTAACTCTCAGTCCTCCAGCATCCCAGGATGCTTTGCACCTCCCACACAAACTCCCCCATGCAGAGTGGGTGAACTAACTTTTGTCCAAGCTCTTTGTTCCAGGCATCAGGGAGCATGCCGTAGCAGCACCTGGCTCCTGGCCTGTGCCACTGCAAGCATGTGGCTGCATTTCCAGAATCAAAAATGAATGTCTGTTCATTTGCTAAGTGTGATTATGTTAACTCCTTAGTCCTACTCAATATTCTCTGCTTATATATCTAAGAATGAAATTAACACTCTTAAATAAAACATCACACTGGCAGTCATAGTCATACCTTTTAATGGATTTCTTGAATATGCTTCTCACTTAGCTGAAAGAAACATATTCCAGTAAATGGGCCAGATTGTCAGATAAAGTAAACTGAATGAGTTCCATTAAAGTCAGGTTGCATGAGCTGAGGATCTGTTGCTACCTGTCTGGACTTTCCTTGAGTTTGGAGGCACTCATATAAATGATTTTGATATACAGTTGTGGATCAGCTTTAAAAAAAATTGACCTACATCCCAGTTTGGTTTCCTATTCATTTCTTGACAGTTCAGAGGGGTTGAATCAGGAGTTTTGGTTCAGTCTTATTTTTACTTAAAAACAAGTTATTGTTTAAAGTATTGAACTCAGAGGAAGAAGACTACTTAGAAAAAGAACTTTATGTCTTCAATGAAACTTGGGGTGGGATACATTCACTTGTCAACATTTTCTATAGTAGGCCAGACAAGTGGTGTTGTCTTAGGATAGTCTAAATATTTTACTTTTCAGGTGCATACTTTCTTCCTCATGACCTATCACTTCTGTGGACAAAAATATTAATAAATAAATAAAAAATGGGTTATTTTGAGGCATTTTTACTTGATGGTTTGCTTAGTGTTTTTCCTTTTTGCTACTGTTTCAAGTAAAAAAAAAATGATGAGAGTTAAATCAGGATAATTTTTTGCAATGATCTGGCAAGCTCTCTTGAGCTGAAAAGGATGAAATTACTTCTCTGTCAGATTTTCACAGGACTGTAACTCTAGTATAGTTTTGCCTCTGATATATCTTGATTTTTGGTAGCTGAAAGGAAGGAAATCAGAAACTTGGTAGTGAATTTAAAATTAAAGCAAAAAAAAAAAAAATGGTCTACTTACCTGCTAAAAGGCAAATGAGCAGTTTTGTAGGCTGTGCGCAAAGAATTTGAAGTGCATCTCTGTGCCAGGATACTGAGTGGCAATACAGTACACTTCAGTCTGTGGCCTAGAATAGCTGCAGCAGTTCATCTGTGTATTTTGGGCTGGCTTGTAGAACCATTGGAACTTTATAATTATCTATCTCAGGCTCTGGCCTGTCCTATCACTGCTATTCATGCCTGCCTTTGTGGGCCTGGTGTGTAGACTCACCTTTTACTATGTACTGTGGGGATTCAGAGACCCTTCTAGGGACATCCTTGAGAAGTCACTGCCATTCAGGGTCCAATCTGGGACGTGTTACTGTAATTAGGAAAACTCGGGTCTTTTCCTGAAGACCATTGGACTGAGCCACACACCTGGGTTTTTTCTGTGGTGGTAGAGTACTGTGTGAGCTTCCAGTCAAAAAACTAAGCATCTTCATTATATAATGCCAAATTTCACATATTAGAAGCTAAGTCTTTTGTCAGATTGAGTTCTCAGTTGACATTCTGAGGCATTAGGCGTCACTACATAGATCTTCAGCATGTGTGGGTGTCATGACATTAGAAATGACATAAAACTTATTATGTAGACAGAAAATAAACATTTTCTTCCTTTAAAGAATTGAAGATTGATAGATAATTACTTTGCTTGCCAAGGAGAGCCTCCCATAATCAGTATAAATCATAAGGTCATTTAAATTGATAGGGCAATGAGAAATAAATCAATGCCCTGAAGATGGCTTGTAATTGCTTGTTGTAGAATGCATGGTTGAATGATTTGTAAAGACCATGGTTGTAAAGACCATACTGTGCATCTATCTAATTGTGTTGGATGTGTTAGTGAGTCTATAACAGAGCTAGCAGAATAAGTCAAAGACCACCCACATATAAACCAAATAACTTACGTGTCTGTGGGAGACTCAGAAAAATCTGTACTTATTGCTCCACCTCAACTCTATCAGGAACTTGATAGGTTTCCTTTCTTTCAAAGAAAAGAAAGGAAAAGAAAGGAAGGAAATGAAAATAAACAAAAGTTGATGTAATTCATTCTCTGTAATAATGCTTCTAAAACCAATGATTCGGGGACAAAAGTGATGTGCAGTCATAGCGACAGCTTACTATTTTGAAATGTTCTGCGTGTACATGTGCATTGCATAATTGGATTGAAATGACCAGAAAGTGACACATCTCCCACAAGCAGTTTTAGCTCTTTCATTTTGTAGCTGAATGTGATAACTATTTGAAATCAAGTTTTCATGAAATTAAGACCCTGCAGTTCAGGGCCCTTTAGTACAGAGCGTTTATAAATAATATATCAGCAAAATCATCTTAATCAACATATGCATCTGCAAAAAGGCAGGGAATAGCTATTCTAAAATTAGAAATACTGAATTATAGGAGCACCAGGGGGGCTTTACATTTTGGAGAACTGCACTGAGTGCATTTTACAGTCTGGAGAAAAAAACCCTGTTTTTTGCACCCAATGATTCTTTTGTTACAGCTTACAGATGCTGAACCATTTTCTTTCAGTTATCAGTGGTGTCAGCGTGGACTGACTCCACCAAGGACAGTAGACTCGCTCCAGATTTACACCAGTGTAAAAGAGTAAATCTTGCTCTCTTCTGAGTGCATTTTATTTTAGTACAGTAACCATATTAGAAATCTAGGGTACTTAAAATATAGTTCATACTATTGTATTGACTATCCATTGTGAAATATAAATAATATTCAGTATATTTATTCTTTTTTCCTTCTGATTTAAGGAATACAAATGCTGTTGAATGGTAGGGCATGGAGGTATATCATGCAAGCTAATGAACACAGAATGAATGCCATGATTTAATTAATTACATGTTTTGATGGTTATATTAGGAACAATAGTAATAGGATGGGATAGCTATTAAGAGCAGTAAGACTGAAAGGTCTAGTCATAGCCACTACTCTAACAATGGGAAACTGGCCGTATTTTGTAAGCACAACTGCAAAGTTGTATCCTAAGTAGTATGTGAAGAAGAGCAAGACAGTAGTTGCACGTGGTGTTGGCGAAAAAAAAACTTCCAAGTGCGTGAAACAACTTGAAGGTGTTTGGGAGAGAAGCTAATGGATGGGTGGGAATACTGGAGGAGCAAACAGTTAGGTTGATGTCACAATGAGTTAGAAAAACAGAGAGATGGGGCTAATTTTGAAAGCCATTCACAGAAAAGACAAGTAGTTGTATTAGTTGTGAAATGAAGGAAGAATTTTAGAGCAGTGCTTCTCAAAGTGGTGGTCCGTCTGCGAGCCACCTGTCTCCGCTCCACAGCAAGTTGCCAGGTAAGAAAGAAATATATTTTCAGAAGCATAACATTGATATGTCATAGCACCACAGTTCATATGTTCCAACACTCCAGGTGACGTCACATTGTGCGAGTTGAGGAAAGAGAAAGAAACAGCCAGTCGCACATTTGTGTAGCACTGTTACACGCAGTTGCTGCCACCGGCTGAACCGCCACCGGTCCCTGGCCCACTGGAAAAAAAATTGCCGGCCCACCACATCAGATAGTTTGAGAAGCACTGTTCTAGAGGACCTGTATTTGGATAAGTGCCATTAAAATGGCCAGCCAGAAGGTTTTCTTAGAAGTACCTATCTGAATGGCCTAGGAGGGACCAAGTTGCAATAGTCAAGGTGAAGGAGGAAGAATCACAACACAGGATAGTAAGGCCTTGGATGTGACCTCCATGCTAATGTTTATAAACTTATGTAAAGTATTTTGCAAGCAAAGACATAAAGGATATGGAATATTAAAATCCTAAAATCCTAAAAAATAAACCCCCATATTTTAAGTTTTTCAAATGAAGATATAGTTCCAAACATTACAATAAAAGGCAAATACATTTTAAAAGTTTAAAAAAATAGAAATAAAACATTTCAATATCTTGTATGCAAAGTATTATTTTTTGCATGATGAGTAAAAGAGTGGATTAACAGGATAAAATTATCTTCCTCTGGAGTTATGACCCATGACACGTGTCAATACATGATAGTCTATTTCTCTGTTCATGTCCCAGCTATTGTGTTCCCATCAGTTCCTATCTCTGACACTTTTACTCTAGAACAAGGTTGCCAACCTACAAGATGCAGGGGACTGTGATGAAGTTCCAGCAGTAATAGGCTTTGCCAGGTGGTGGGGAGTTTTGCCCATGCTGCAGTGGGGCAGCAGAGAGAAGTGGCAGTAGGTTTTAGTTCAGGTCCACCTCAGACCTAAGCCAAGTCCTCCTGCCCATTGCCATAAAAAGGTTGCTAAACTGCTCTAGAGGAAAATATATTCTAGATATATAGAGGGAGGAAAGTGGATCCGGCTAACTATAGGCCCATTAGCCTGACTTCTATCCGGGGGAAGATCTTAGAAAAGTTTATTAAAGAGGCCATCCTTAATGGACTGGCCGACGCCAACATCTTAAGGGATAGCCAGCATGGGTTTGTTGTGGGTAGGTCTTGCTTGACCAATCTCAATTCTTTCTACGACCAGGTGACCTATCACCTGGACAAGGGAGAAGAGATTGATGTCATAGATCTTGACTTCAAAAAAGCCTTCTATCTGGTATCCCATGATCACCTCTTGGTGAAACTGGCCAATTGTCGCCTTGGGTCCAAAACGATCCACTGGCTGGAAAATTGGCTCCATGATCGGACCCAGAGGGTAGTAATTGATGGAAGTCACTCATCATGGTGTCCTGTGACCAGTGGAGTCCCCCCAAGGCTCTGTCCTTGGACCCATATTGTTCAACATCTTCATTAATGATGTGGACACTGGAGTAAGAAGCAGACTGGCCAAGTTCGCCGATGACACGAAACTTTGGGGCAAAGCATCCACGCCAGAAGACAGGCGGGTGATCCAGGCTGACCTGGTCAGGCTCAGCAAGTGAGCGGATGAGAATCTGATGGTGTTCAACGTTGATAAATGCAAGGTTCTCCACCTTGGGAGGAAAAACCCGTAACATCCTTATAGGCTTGGCAGTGCTATGCTGGCTAGCACTATGGAAGAAAGAGACTTGGGGGTCATCATTGACCACAAGATGAACATGAGCCTGCAGTGCGATGCTGCAGCTAGTAAAACGACCAAAATGCTGGCTTGCATCCATAGATGCTTCTCAAGCAAATCCCGGGACGTCATTCTCCCCTGGTACCCGGCCTTGGTGAGGCTGCAGCTGGAGTACTGCGTCCAGTTTTGGGCTCCACAATTCAAAAAGGATGTGGAGAAGCTTGAGAGAGTCCAGAGAAGAGCCACGCGCATGATCAAAGGTCAGGGAAGCAGACCCTACGATGACAGGCTGAGAGCCCTGGGGCTCTTTAGCCTGGAAAAGCGCAGGCTCAGGGGTGATCTGATGGCCACCTATAAGTTTATCAGGGGTGTTCACCAGTATCTGGGGGAATGTTTGTTCACCAGAGCGCCCCAAGGGATGATGACTAGGTCGAACGGTCTTTAAGTACTACAAGACCGTTTCAGGCTGGACATAAGGAAGAATTTCTTTACTGTCCGAGCCCCCAAGGTCTGGAACAGCCTGCCACCGGAGGTGGTTCAAGCGCCTACATTGAACACCTTCAAGAGCAAACTGGATGCTATCTTGCTGGGATCCTATGACCCCAGCTGACTTCCTGCCCTTTGGGCGGGGGGCTGGACTTGATGATCTTCCGAGGTCCCTTCCAGCCCTAATGTCTATGAAATCTATTGACATATTTCAGTGTGGACCAGTAAACTTCACTTATGCACACGTGTTTGTAAGAATTAAATTTTGCCCCCCCCCCCGGTTTAATGACTTAACTGGGTTTCAAGTCAGGTCTTTGCTCAGTCACCTGATTGGCTCTAGCTCTTCATTCATGAGATGAACCTAACAACTAGCCTTTGCTGCATAACGCACTTGGGTTTTCAAACAGCCCCTGGCCTCTACATACCTCATAGCCTTATTCCTTCTCCTATCCTGGTTTTTGTCCAGGCTTCATGATTCCTGTGGTTCTTAGTCCTTGCCTCCTGGCTTCTAGTTCCAGCCTCCTGACCCATGGCTATCCACCTTTGGAATCTGACCTTGCTATGTATATTGGATTTGCAATTTGCTTTTGTCTCTGGATTTGGTATTTCTGACTACTGACCTCTTCCCAGCTTCTGGCCACCATGAGGGCTCTTAACTCTAGCCACTAGATTTCCCTGACAGTGTTTGTGAAAGGGTCTTACTTTAAGCATGTGCTACTTATGTGACAGCACCACTGCTGCTCCTAGCTGCTTCTGCCACTGTGTGCTGCCACTACAGTAAGGACTGCTGGGAGAAGGGCCAACATTCTGGTACCCAAGCCAGAATCTGGGTCTGGTGCTCTCCTTGTCCATCTCTAGTTACTTTATTGGAACCTTAATAAGAGCCCTCTTGAATACTCTGAGCTGTGTGCCACCAAGATAGTGACTGCTAGCATTTATGAAATATACCGCAGTGCAAGTCATGATCAATTTAACAAGGATGCTTCAGTCCATTAGTTATAATATCTGACTAAAATTACTGTGCTGAATAGTACAAAATAATATTATCTGCTCTGTAGCTTGATAATATTTTATTCTCACTGTTACTGAGGCTTGAACCTTTTCAAAACCCTGTCTTTTTTTCTAAGCAGCTGTAATTAATTGTACTTCTTGTTACCAATGAGTAATGCTGGCAAAAAGAGGCCATTGTTTTGTAGATAGATAGAGATGCCATCTTGCTGTGCCCATCCACAGAAGACATATTGGTCAAATCTGCAAGTGATAGAGATCAACCTGTCATCAGTGATGTTAATGAAACTATACCAATTTCTATTAGCTGAAAATCTGGTTTATTTAGTATAAGTATGAAGGTATTTAGATTACTGAGGTATTAATTTTATTACTAGGATATGAACAGAATTTTAAAATGTAAAGGTGGAAATAAAATTTAAAATGACCGCTCATTTTGATTTCTGATGTCTCATCCTAGATACTGTGGCAAAACTATGCAAATGGGGTTGTTTGAGGTAAAATCTTCTGATGATAAAAAGTAGTGTAGTTCTACTGGACTGGATGAAATGGCCTTTCACAGCTGATGAGGATCTACCTTGTAACCGTCAAAAGTTGGGCGCTCTTCTAAGATTCACTTTTGCAAATTTTATTTGAAAGCTTTTAATTCAGATGACTAGGTGGGGTCTAATAGAAGGGAAATTTTTAGGGTATTCTAGATTTCAGAAAAGACCCCATAGCAAGCAAACTTGCTGCACAGGAAGTAACAGCATAATCTATACTGTTATTTACTGAGTTCACACAGGAAATGAAATTACTGCTATGGGAAATAAAAATGAGGGGAAATTAGAAAACGAAAATAAGGGACACAGGGGTCTCTGGGGCTTATGAAAATTTAAGCTAAGGTTTAAATATAAGTATCCTAAAAAAGTGGATGTTCTTAGGTTCAAAAGATGTACAGTTAACTTGTGCAAGGGAGTACTAGAGCATCTGTTGCTGTAGACATTGTGTACCCCTACAACTCTGTGTGGGGAGGGGGAAAATATGGGATCTATCCTTGTGGAGCCTAGTCCAGCCAATAGATTTGAGTAGCTTTCCTTTAGTTTGTTGTCAGGTGCCAGCAGTGGCCATTACTACTTTTTTTTATTGTGACTATCCTGAATGCTGAAGGAATCACAGAATTTTAGTTCAGGAGGAGGTGACTAAGTGGCACCCATTCTAAAAGCCATCTCTCAATAGTATCAAACCATACCTTTCAACTTTTCATGCTCATCTGCTCTGGTTGTGATGACAACATGACATCATGGCAAAGATAACCACAGTAACAACATTGCCACCAGCAGGAGAAGCAGGTGGACAGAGTGAGTAATAGCAACTGATATCCTCTGTGGTATTAAAGTTAAGGCCATAATGAATCTTCCCATTGACCTGCAAGGAATGTTACTAAAGCAAAACATCTAAGTAAAAATATTAAGCCAAAATGAGATACTTTCCTCTTCTCAGAGAAAAGAGGGGTCTACCACAGTTCAGTACACTAATGAGTGTATATACATTTATAGAAATGTATTTACTCTTATTGGTTCCAAATAGAACACGAGCTTTAGAAAAGATAACAAAGACATTCATGTGCTAATAATAAAGGTAATAAAAATATTTAAACACTCCCCCCACCAAAGGGGAAAGCCAAACAGAGAAGAGGAAGGAAATTCCAGTTCTTGTTTTTAGTGTGAATTTTCTATTCTACTTTCCCCTATCACTCCCTTCACTCAAAAATAAAAATACATTACTATTTTGTGATGCATAATCTTATTCAAACTTCATACATATGCATGACCATATGTTTCACACATCATATGCTTTCCTTAGTTTCATCTTCAGGTTCAATATCAACACTCTCTTCTCATCATGCTTATGTACACATACTTTGTTCATTTCATACATCTTCCTAAGTTTGCAGAGAATGTATATGATATTGTATCAGGTTGAACTGAAAAAGACTACACCTGGTGAGAGACAAAGATAGGTAAGGCCCTATACTAGATCTGTCAGGTAGCATCCATACTTTTAACCACTGCTTAGTCAAAAAAAATAAAATGAAGATATTTCCTGCGTATTTGATTTCAATCTCTCTCAGATTGTGCAGGGGTATAAATCTATAGTCTCCAGTCAAACTTGGCCTTACAAGGGGATAAATTAGAGCAGAGTCCAGTGCAGCATCTCTCTGAAGAGTCAAACTGTCAAGCTGTCAATAGTCAAAACAGTTGATATAGTCATTTACCATATTTACCAAATATTAACTGCACACAATGCAATACAGGTCAGTCCTTGTTTTAAAAGTTGAAAACAATTTTGATACATGAATCACTGAGAGAGAGACATATCTACAAAGAGCTTTGGGCATCACAAAATTCAGCCTTATAAAAGCCAATTTTTAGGTACCCTGTCATTTAATGGAATTTAATGGAAACCTCTGCTCAGAGGGTCCCAGGTTCATGCAGGGAATTATGTGAGACACAAAGATTTTTAGAGTCATAACTTTTATTGGACTAACTGCATGGTTGGGCTAATGTTAAATAATCTTTCAAACATAAGACATTCTTCATTAGGTTTGAACAGTTTCGGGATTTAATATGAATATCAAGGGGAGAGGTATTTCAATATACCTTTGCACATATTGATGATGTGACAGATCTGGTGGGGAGCACAAAAAGTCAGCATGGATTTTTGATATCTTATAGAATTACTTATCTGCAGCTATTCGGTAATTAACATAAATAAGTGCAAAACTTTTATGGTGGAGATTTGGGGTTCTTCCTTTGCTCTGTCAAAGGACTTGTAGATCATGATGAGTCCCCTTGGTTTGCACATATTTGAAGACTAACCTTTGGTAGTGATTTGCATTGTACTGAATTAAGAAAATGAGTTGCATTTTGTCAGGATAATGTGGAGGTGATAAACCCTGGCACTAGCAAAAAGGATGATTTAATTAAAGCATTTCTGCTTAGCATATATGCATCCTTCCTTGGAAAATTGTGGGGTAAATTGACAGCGTTTGTTTTTTTCAAATGTCTTGGGGCAATAAATGTAACTTCGTAAAGAGAATAATCTGTTTACTCTTAAACTGGGGGTTCGGAGATGGTATGTCCAGAAGCTTTTTTGATGGTGGGTTTTTTATTATTATTTCTATTATTATTATTATTATTTCCAATATGTTTACATAGCTGAGAGCAGGGAATGGCCACTCATTTTCCAGAATTATTGGGCAATTGGGAAGAACTGATATTACTGGTAGAGAAAAGGTATTCTTCTTGCAACAGTTACTTAGATATGTTCTCATATAAAACTTGCCTTAAGAGATAGATCTGGTTCACAAATTCACTGCATTGAAGCTGACACTTTAGAAAAATACTATAGCAAAGGACCCTAAAAGGATATTTTTGAGAGCATGACTTGGCAATATTAGAATGTCCAGTATATTCTTTTGTGGGACATTGTTATCCCCTTGAAATAACAGAGTTCCCTTCAAATATATGGACGTACAGTGGCAGATATTTAAAGGGTAAAATGCATGTCAATTGAAATACCTGATAAATAATGGCTGGGTTTTTGTTTGCTTGTTTTTTCTTTGCTTTTTTGGTTGTTTGTTTTACTTTTCTTTTTTAGTATCCTATTCCTTAACCATGGATAGTAGAGAACTGCAAGTGCTCAAACTGAGAGGGGACCAATGCTACATGGCTAGACTTATGGACAAACTGGCTTTTAGACTTTTTCAGATATTGGAGCATGATGCATCTGCTTCCACAAGAAAAGACAGAATTTTGATGAGCCTCTCTTAGGCTCTCACTTGTTAATGCAGTAGTTTTATATTACATATTGGCAGAGCTATTGTTTGGCATGTTTTCAAGCAAAGGATGACTCACCTAAAAGTTTGGTTCAAACAGTTTGTAAAATAATTTAGCTCCTAGCGTTAGCTGAAAAAAAGCAGATGAATTCAGAAAAAATGCAGCTGGCATGATGGCCTATAATATCAAATTAGTTTTAGTTCTCAGGACAATGGGTGTGGACATGGGGGAATTTCAGTGCTTGCTTTCTGTATCTCATATCTCTGTACTGTTCCCAATCTGGCCATGATTTTTAGTCATTGAGGACTAGCTCAACTGAGAATTCCTTCTGAGTTTAGGTATAAAGTGGGTCCCTGAGGAATTTGGCAGCATCAAGACCTGGAGCACATGCTCCCAGGTAAAAACTAAGGTGTACAAGAGACTTTACTGATAGAGGAGCAAGTGAGGAAGAACTTTAGCCATTTACAGAGTTGGGTCAGTTATATCTCATTCTTAAAGAACTCAGTAGGTGTGTCTAACCATGCATTAGATCTGGGAGCAGTTTACTCATGAGGCATCTACTAGGGGTCTGCGAAGTAGGCCCTATTCGATTTGGATTCAGATTTGGCCTGAATCAGGGACAGTGATTCAATTCATTTATTTGGATCACTGTCCCAGATTCAATTTGGCTGAATCCAAATCTGAAGATTCGATGCTGATTCAGAGAATCAGCAATTCGGACATAGACACAGCTTTAAATTTTTTTTCTTTATACCTCGAGGTACCAGCACGGCTTGTGAATTGTGCAATGCTGGGGCAGATGGATGGTTGTGACAGCTGTAGGTGTTATAGGGCTTGCTGCTGCTGCCCTCAGCTCGTTTTCCTATAGACCACAGTGGATCTCGACTTTGGATCACCTGGTCTGGCAGGAAGTTGGTCTTATGTTTTCTCTCCTGCCATGACTTTGATGATATTATATTGCTAGGAAGCAATGCCCAAGGTGATCCTACCTGGCTTCAATCCCTGTTTTCTTCTGTGTGGCTCCAAACCTCCCCTTTACCTTACCCTAGCCTCTCCAGATGGCACTCGTAGTTCTCTGCAGCTAGGTCTTAATACTGCCCATTGGTCTATTAGTCAACCCTCAGCCATCAGGGTAACCATTGGCTTTAGTTAAGTGCATACCCTTCCAGGGCTGGCCTTGGCCTGTGCTCAAATATCCAAAGAAAAAAAGAGAAAGCAAAAACTTGACTGCTCTCAGTCTCATTGCCAGACTCAGTCCATGCCCGCTTCACCTGGGGTCAGACTCTCATGTCCCAGTCACAACAAACTAAATCAGTCAGTTCAACCACTGCTCAGCACAGTCCTGCCCCGGCTTAGTTGTGGGCATTCACAGTCCCAATGGGATCTCTCCCATGTTCAGCAAGGCTCTAAACTGGAACAGCAATTCTTTTGGTGTCTTCCCCTGGATCCTCTGCTGTCACTCCACTCCAGGGATTAACAGTTTCATAGTTTTATAGTTTGTAGGGTCATAAGGGACCTTGACAGATCATCAGGTCCGACCCCCTGCCATGGCAGAAAAGAGCACTGGGGTCAAATGACCCCAGCAAGGTGTTCATCTAGCTTCCTCTTAAAGACCCCCAGGGTAGGAGCCAGCACCACTTCTCTTGGAAATTGGTTCCAGATCCTAGCCACCCTGACTGTGAAGTAGCGCCTCCTGATGTCTAGTCTGAATCTACGCTCTGCCAGCTTGTGACCGTTATTTCTAGTCACTCCTGGTAGTGCTCGGGGGAACAGGGACTACCCCAGTGTCTGCTGGTTCCCCGTGACTAGTTTGTAAACAGCCACTAGATCCCCCCTCAGCCTTCTCTTGTAGAGGCTGAACAGGTTCAGGTCCCTTAGCCTCTCCTCATAGGGCCTGCCCTGCTGCCCCCTGATCATGTGGGTGGCCCTCCTCTGGACCCTACCAATGCTGTCCACATCCCTCCTGAAATGCGGTGCCCAGAACTGGATGCAGTACTCCAACTGCAGCCTGACCAGTGCCACATAGAGGGGGAGGATCACCTCCTTGGACCTGCTTGAGACGCATCTGTGGATGCATGACAAGGTGCGGTTGGCCTTCCTGACCGTGTCCCCTGGCCCTTGTTCATTTTGGCATCAATAATGATTCCAAGATCCTTTTCTGCCTCTGCACTGACAAGAAGGGAGTTCCCCTGCCTGTAGGTATGCTGCTGGTTCTTCCTCCCCAGGTGCAGCACCTTACACTTGTCAGTGTTGAAACCCACCCTGTTCTTATCTGCCCACCCCTGTAACTTGTCTAGGTCCAATTGTAGCCTATTCCTCCCTTCTAGTGTGCCCACATCCCCCCCACATCTTAGTGTCATCAGCAAATTTGAACAGGGTGCTTTTTACCCCCACGTCCAAGTCACTGATGAAGATGTTGAACAGCTTGGGTCCGAGGACCGAGTTTGGTCTGACAGGACCTGCCTCTAATGAACCCATGTTGGTTGCCCCTAAGCATAACCTCCCCTGCTGGCCCCTTGTGGACATGTGCCAGGATAATTCTCTCAAAAAACTTACCCAGGATCGAGGTAAGACTAACTGGCCTATAGTTCCCTGGGTCCTCCTTCCTCCCTTTTTTGAAAACGGGAACCACATTGGCCCTTTTCCAGTCCTCTGACACCACACCAGAGCACCACGAGTGCTCATAAAGCCATGTCAGGAGTCCCACAATGACCTCTGCTAATTCCCTCAGTACTCTGGGGTGGAGATTGTCAGGACCAGCTGATTTAAATATGTCCAGTCCCTCCAGAAGTTCCCTGACTACATCCTCACTGACCTTAGGCCTAGGTGCGCCTCCCCCAGGGCCTGAGTGGGTCCCGGCGGACGGGCTGATCTGGTCCCTGTTGAGGAAAATGGAGGCAAAGAATTCGTTAAATAGATTAGCCTTGTCGTCTGGTGTGACAACTGGATTTCCTAGCGTGTCTTGCAGAGGTCCCACGTTACCGAGTACCTTCTTTTTGCCCCTATGTATTTAAAAAGGGACTTCTTGTTGTCCTTAATCTGGGTTCCATCTCTGCCTTTGCCTTCCTGACTGCCCCCCTGCAGCCCTGAGCAACCGAGGTATAATCTTCCCTGGTGATGGCCCCTCCCTTCCATTGGGTGTACGCCTCCCTTTTATCTAGGAGACATTCCCGTATGCTTTTGGTGAGCCATGGGGGCTTTTGCGCCCTCTTGCTCCCTTGGACCCTTGTTGGAATTACCTCCCTTTGGGCATGAAGGATCGTCTCCTTAAGGAACGACCAGTCCTCTTGGACACCTGACTCCCCTCCCCTCCGGGACCTCAGTACTTCCCCAACTATTCTTCTTACCTCATTGAAATCCACCCTCCTGAAGTCCAGGGCTGCTGCCTTGCTGCTGGCTTTTGCCACCTTGTGCTTGATGGTGAATTCCAGCAGGCGATGATCGCTGTCGCCCAGGTGGTCGAGCACCCGCAGCCCCCACACAAGGTCACAAGGGCCAGCACCAGGTCCAACAAGGGGTCTCCCCTGGCGGGGCTGTGCACCTCCTGGGTTAGATGGAGGTCCTGTAACTTGACTAGGAACCTACGTGAGCGGTCAGACCTGGCTGACTGCTCTGCCCAGCAGGTGTCTGGAAAGTTCATGTTCCCCATGATGACGGTGTCTTTTGACCTAACTACCTCCGTGAGCTGACTTAAGAATTCCCGGTCTAGATCTTCCTCTTGGTTGGGTGGCCTATAGTAGACCCCCACTGTTAAGTCCCTTTCCCCTCGACTTCCTTGTATTCTAACCCAGAGCACTTCAGTGTGCCCCTCATCTGATCTTGTGCTACTAGATGAGGATGTGTATTCCTTCTTGATGTAGAGTGCCACTCCCCCACCTTTCCTCTCTGTCCTGCCCCTCCTGTACAGCCTATAGCCCTTGATATTCACCGCCCAGTCATGCATTGGGTCCCACCATGTTTCTGTGAGCCCCACTATGTCTGGCTTGGTGTCATCTAGCAGTAGGGCAAGTTCCTTTTCAGAAGCCTTGTGTGTGTAGGCCTCTGCCTGCCTCCTTCTCAGGGTCACACCCGCAGCATTTCTCTGGCAAGTTCCGCAACACTTGCCTGTCAGAATGCTCAACCACTCCTCTCTCTGCAGCTTGCAGGGAATTGACCCCGCTCTGCCCCTCTCTGGGGCTGGAAATACCTCTGAGAAGCCTCCCTCCTCCAATCCAGAGCAAGATGCTGCTTCAAAAGTGTGGTGATTGCTTCTCGTCCCTTCTGGTCTCCAGCTGCAGCCCCACTGGCTCTCAATGCTGCAAGTGTTGCTTGTTTTCACTTTCCCTGTCTGTTGCTGCCAGCTGCTTTTCTTCTCCTGACCTCCCCTGCCCAGCACGTATGGCACCTTGCAGGTTTTGTTTGCTCTCTCTCTCTCCTTCACAAAGGTCCCACAGGAGTGCAGAGGGCGGGGAGGGGGGCCCTCCACAAGCACAGTGGTGAACTGGGAAGTGGATTGGAAGTACTTCCAGTCTACTTTTGGGTCTGCTGGGGAGCATGCGGGGGGGGGGCACCCCACACTCACCCAGCTCAGTGATCAGCCATGGGGGGACCTTGGGTGTCCCCCTAAACTAAAGAGGCACCAGTTGCTGAGCCAAAGAGGCATGGGGGGAGCCCCAGTGCACTCACCGGAGGACCTGGAAGTGTACCAGAAGTGCTTCTGCTGCTGAGTGCACTGGGGAGCCCCCTGTGCTTCTGTGGGACACTCCATGTGCCCCAGCATTGCAGCACTCATGAGCCACCTGCTACCTAGAGGTATGTAGAAAAAACATTTAAAGTTGTGTCTATGTACGAATCGTCAAATCTTTCTGAAATTCTCCAAATTGATTCGGAGGGTTCTGATTCAATTTGGAGAGATTAAAGGGTCCCCACCCAGCCAGGGGCTTGCTACTAGATGCCCCATCAGTGGATTGGGGCAGGAGCCTGGGACCTGCCCCACCCCTGCAGCGCTTTCCAAGTCCTGTGCCTTGATCACCTGATGAGAGAGCCAGTTCCCTGCTTAGCTCCATGATCATGGAGCTAAGTGGGGAACAGGTTGGAGAGCTTGTTTCCCACCTAGCTCCATGATCACTGAACTCAGTGGGGAACAGGCTCCCCAGACCCTGCCACCAGGGAGCTCCCAGCACTGGGTCCACGGTCATGGGGCTGGCACTAGGAGATCCTTATTTCCCTGTGGTCACAGAGCTAGTGCTGGGGGATAAGGCTCTCTCAGCTCCCTCCTCCCCAATTGCAATGGCAAAGTGGGGGCTGGGAGATAAGGATCTCCCAGCCCCTGTTCCCAATCATGATCTTGGAGCAGGGGGCTTGGAGCTCCCTGCTGCTGGAGCAGGGGGCAGGGAAGCATAGTCCTGGCTTGGGCCTTGATGGCAGAGTCAGCCTTGGCAACAGAGCTCCTGGGGGGCAGGGAACATTCTCCTCCTCCTGGTGGCCAGCTGCCTGGGAGAAGATTTGCTCCCAGTCAGGCATTTACATGAGTGCTACTGCACAGATAGTAATCACAAGTAAATTTGCTACTTGCATTTGCAGGTAGCAAATTTACTCATAATTAGCGAGGTTTACTGCACAGTAAGCATGCACATGTGTAGAAGCACATACTTATTGTACTCTAAACTATGCTACTTATAGTAAAGCATCTCATGTAGATGCACACAGTGGTGCTTAGATATTGGAGTTCACTATCTAAAGTAGAACTTAAACACCTAAATTCATTTTGCATTTATTCTTAGCTTTATGGCTTTATTTAAAAAAAATAAAATTATTTCATGTTATAATTATTTAACAGAGAGCTAATGCATCAGGAAATTCAGACTGTTCCAGAAGTAAAGAGGTAACATGGAAGAAGTGTATTAAAAGCATATGGTCACCTATAATTGAAGAGGATCAAACTCAGTGGCCAAGGAAATCCCTTTCACTCCTATATCCTGTGTTCCTAGAAGTCAGCATTAAGATATTAATGGGGAAAAGTTACAAAGGAGAAGTTAGAAATGGGGATTGTGCAAGGCAAAACATTGGCTACATGCCATAAAGTATCTAGACTATTAGGCAGTGGGTGGTTATTATATGTTCTATATAAAGAGAGTTTTAATCATAAAAATGAAACAAGGATGAGAAATAATGAGGTATTTTCTGCCTTCTTATAAATACTGAGCTCCTTGTCAGCCCCTTCTTTATTAATATATAGGACCTGATTTTCATTGGCACTAAGGTATATTTACAGCATCAGAACTGTGTAAAGGGGGGTGTAGGCCGAGTTTATCTCTGGCAATAAGGCACCTTTCAGGATCCTGTCTGAAATGTAGACAGCTTTGGGTTACAAATGCTATGTCACCTCACTGGAAGTTCTAGGTTCTCTGTTTGTCCTGAACCAGTAGCTTTTAGTGCTTAAGTCTCTATGAAAATATGAGATGGTACTTTTCCTCTATCACTTTGTTCTTTGACATTTTGGAAATAACTATATACTGCAACAGGAGTGCCCTGAAATACTGAACAGTGCAACAAGCATAGTTTCTTTGCTATAAAATTGGTTTCCTGATAACCTCTCTGTATAAATACACCTATCTAGAGGCATTGTGTCATTTAGTAGATCCCATTCTCTCTGAAAGGTGTATGTGTGTGCATAAACAGGAGGAAATCATCTGTTTTAGAAAAGATACCCTGCATCTCAATTTTACAAGCATGAAAATTTCATGTCAGCTCTTACAGCAATAATGGAGCCCATGAGAAATGTTGGTGTATACGCATATGCATGATATCACATCATTCCCCATGATGGATTTCTGAGCAAAATTTGGGGAAGGGAGGGAAAAGAAAGCAAGATACTTTTTAAGATCTAAAAATAGCATATTTTTTCACAATGAGAGCCAAGCCAGACAAACAATAATACTAAACACCAACTGTCATGTACAGTTAACATTTGGGGAGAAGGGAGGAACACAGTGTTGTGTGGGCTGAAGGTAAAAGATGCCTTAGGAAGAGTCACTAATAAGAGCTGCTCTGGGCCAACAAACTCTGTACACACGGAGTGTCTATGTTTTATTTCTGTAATTGTTCTGCTCATCTTCTCTACTGACGTTTGTTGGGGCAGGCACCTTGTGTGACCCCTACCCTTTCAGCACCCTAAATATCAGAGCAAAAGAACCATTCCTTTGATATTTATACAGATAGGTATATAGCTGTGTTCTTGTTTGACATTTATATACAGTTACATTATAGCTGTTCAGATAAATGTCAAATGAAAGGTTTCCTTGTTTGACATTTTTTAATAGTGTGCCTAAAAGTGTTGTGGTCAGAAGAAGGATTGTGATTCATGTGACACTTACAAGAGCATATCTATCTCCCTACACATGACATAAAGGATAATCCTTGCATAAATAGAAACTGGTATGATAGGAGGTAAGCACCTAACCAAATAGGAACTGGAAAGTATTATCAATTCCATGCAAAAATATTCCTTTACTGTGTCCTAATCCTTGTTATTAGAGGAGCAACACAGCATTTTCACTGAAAGGATAATTCCATGTCCTTCCAGTTTATGGGAATTGACTAATTTTGCATTGAAAATCTGAACAGGAGCTAAAAGAAATCAAGATGGATCATAACATTTCACAAATAACTATCAGCCGCTTTCAATGATTTCAAAGAATTTTAAAACACTAGTGAATTAAATTGCCAAACAACTCTAGTGAGCAAAGTTTTAAAGAGCAGAGACGCAAGTAATATTCCCGATTTGGCCATATAAGGGGTTTGAAGCGAATTTAAAACTTTCCCTAGAGAGACCCTAAAGAGTAGGTTCTGTAATATTTTTCTGTGGTTCTTCTTACAGCACAGCTTTTACAGATTAGTTGTGTCAATGATTGTGTATGTATGAGAAAGGCTTATGAAGATCCTGCAGGTTTGTGGGAGGGCTTGCAACCTGTTCTGCATTAAGGCAATCCCCTTTACTCAGGGGGGAGTATCAGAAAGGAATAGAAAAGGAATCCTCAATGAGATTTACTCCCTCATTGATACCACTCTTTACATTGGAGGGACTGACCTATCCATGTACTTGTTCATACCTAGTATATTTAGTAGGGTAGCCAGAACTCAGATTGGGATCATTATAATGCTAATTGATGTTATAATTATTTCACAGACATGAGCAACATATGTTATAGATGGTTATACACACCTCAATAGAAAGTATTACAGATGGCCACAAACAACCTTTTGACCTTTTGAAAACTGTAACAGTCTATAAAAATTAATTAAACTCTTAATCAGAACATTTATTAATCATGCATAAACCCTTCATAAACCATTTATAAATGGAGAAAGTGATCACATCAATCTAAAGTCTAGAAAAGTCTTCAACTTTGTACCAGTTCAAAGGTACATGAGGTGTAAGAGTCTCTGCCCCCTTACGCTGCCACTCAGGCTACCTAGACCTTAGGTCTGAGAACATAGAGGTGTGGCAGGGCCCCTGCAGTGCCTGTCACTTTAAGGTTTCTAGTTGGCAGTGGAGCAGCTGACAGATGAGTGCCTTCTCAAGGCTAGCACATGACCCTAGAAGGACCCTAGGATTGGCTTATGGGGTGGAGCAGCCTCTATTTTAACCCAGGCCCTCAAAGAGAGAAGCAGCAGTCTGAGCTGGGCAGGTAAGGAGGCAACATCTGGCTTAGCTGCTCCTGGAACACCTTGGAGGTAAGGACAGGAGCTATGTGGTGTCTTGGAGGCTCCTGATCCTGGGCATTACCTGAAACTATGACCTGCTGGGGGAGGGTGGCCTGATGGGACTCCCTGTGGTGGGGGAGTCCCCAGGAAATGCCAGGCTAGTTACCTCCCCAGTGAAAGGCAAGGAGGGGTGCCTGAATAGCCCAACCCTTGCCTACAGGCAGGTTACCAACAAGGGAAGTGACCTGGGCCAGACAAGCCCAGAGGGGACACCTGAGCTCAGTGTAGTGAGGCTAGGCATAGCATCATCCACCTGAGCCCACAAGGTGAGAGACCCCACAGCAGGGGGCCAGGGATGACAGCAGCCACCTGGCCCCACCTGGTGAAAGACCCCAGCAGCCCAGAGGGGCTGAGCAAGTGAAGCAGCCCAGAGTGGGGTCGAGTGTGGCCCTAGTGATGGGGCAGAAGGCCCATGAGGGGCTGAGTGTGTAGAGCATCCCACTGAGGGGCTGAATGTGTAGAGGTGGCCAGAATGTAAGTGGCCCAGTTGAGGGTGGTAAAGATGAGTGACCCTAATGAGGGGCAGAATTACTGATTTTTGAATAGGACTACCAGATGTGATAATATATAATCACATATAATAATATATATAATATATATAGAGATAATATATAATATTTAGGAAGACATTTTTCACAGTAAGGGTGGCCAAGATCTGGAATGAGCTTCCAAGAGAGGTGGTGCTATCACCTAGCTTGGAGGTCTTCAAGAAGAGGCTAGATAGTCACCTGGCTGGGATCATCTGACCTCAGTCCTCTTTTCTGCCAGGGGCAGGGGGTCAGATACGATGATCCATTGTGGTCCCTTCCGGCTCTACAATCTATGAATCTATGAATAAAGACCAGATATGACCATGTAGAACTATGGGATGTGAGAATATAGAATACTGGATAAAGGATGGAAGGCCCAATGTGTGCTGCCCAACTGGAGACCAGGTGCTAGGCCACATAGATGAAGGCCCATTGTGTGTCCAGGTTGGAGGCTGAGTGCTAGGCTGGATATGGAAGGCCCGGTGTACGCACCAGAAGGGAGGCCAGGTGCTAGGCCTAGAAACATCAGCGAGGAATGGGACATGTGTAAGGGAAGGTAGGAGCATGTATGAAGGCCCTTGACATCATGAGGGTGAGCAATGGGCAGCCTCCCACCTTAGAAACAGCAATCATATTATTTTTCATCAAGGATTGGCAGGTGAGTGAGGCAGAGGTTTAGCCCTGAGCAGGTGGGCAAGTGGCACTGAGACCCAACCCTAAAAGGCCAGCCTGTTAAAAGGGCAAATATGTCCTTCCCCATACTCCCACAAGGAGGGAGATGGAGTGGATAGAACCTTTGCAACACTTTCCCTATCACATCTGTCTTTAGCCATTAGCAGCTATTGTTAATTATCATCTGGGAGCAGAGAGAAAGCAGAGAAAGAATTATGATCAACAGGGCATGTCTACACAAGACACTTACTGCGCAGTAGCATAATAACACTATTTTATTTCCCCAGTGAGTGTAAATAGATATCAAATATGCTATCAGAACATATTTCTAACATGCAAACATTACAGAAGAAGCCTAAATAAAATGCTAGATAATTAGTGTTCCTTTCCTGGATTTAAGGTGGATCAAATACTTTCTTGAAACACTTCACAGTATTCCCAGTGTGTAAAACTGTAATCAGAAATAGCTTGTCATTGGCCACTGGAGGCAGGATAAGAGATTGGATGGTCCCTTCATCTGTTCTGCTATGTCAGTTAATTCCTTAATTGCTGATCACATTGAGGTGATCACTTTTCCTTCTGCTTAGCCATTAAAATGTTTTCAATAATATATAAAAATGTGTCTAGCTTTCAAACAGTGAAACTTCTACTAAATGGTAATGTTGATTATCTTTAATATGGTAGTTGCAATGGATAATGTGACTATTCAATCTTTTTTTACAGTAATACTGGAATAGTTCCTATCATAATGCTGAGAAGAGCCTCTGTTCTTATCAATTTGTCTGTAACTTCATTTAAATAAAGATAATTATTCCAGCTGTTCATGTAGGCATTTTATTCAATTACACACGCCAACCTTCCCTGGCAGCTTTCCCTGTAATATCTATATTCTGTAGAGGCTTTCCATGTTGGCTTTTTTCCTTCTGAGCAGTCCAATATAAGATGCTTCATTTATTCTGCCTTCTAAAATTCTCCAGATGTTAACCAGAATGACAATGAATGTCCATAAGTGCTTCTTGTGCTTCACCCGTGAGTTCCGTAAGCCACAACTAGAAATGCCTCTGGTCCTCTTTGACTCTTCCCCTCCCCACCCCCCAACTCCTCTAACTCTGACCTCTTATGCACTTGAAGTTGGGTAGAGCTTGATTTTGAACAGAACATCATTTAAGGCTCCCTTTTGTAGTTGTTGTTATACATACACAATTCTGCACTGGCATAACCAATGTTGTGTTAATGTCTAACTACCCTACTGCAGCTGTTGCATTCAACCTTTGTTGGAAATCTATGGGAAAACACACAGACAGAGAAGAAAAAGTCAAAATGGCCATACTTGGCTTTCTGTTGTACAAACAGTGGATTATGTGGTCAGGAATGGTGAAATGCACAGCTATTTATTTAAACGCAACTATTCAATTAAATTATATACAAGGTGGATGAACATGAGATCAGAATTTAACCTGTTAATTTTAAAATTACGAATATGCTTTTAGAACTCATTCTAATTAATTATAGAAAGAAGCTTCTTTTATTTTAATCACAATTTCAAAGCTGAATCACATAACATCTTCAGATGGTCTAAACTCCTACTATTGACATTTGTAGTTGGTTCATGAACAGGAGTTTCACCCATCACGAATCTTTATATTGGCTCATTGTTACAGCCTTTCAGTCAGGAGCTAGCAGAATATTTAAAGCAGAAGGAAATATGTATACTGAGGACCTGTTACGTTATGATGCATGTGTCAGTGAATGGTGATATAATCAAAGTTAGGAAAACTATCCAACACTGAAGTCTGCAATTAGAAAATGTCATTGTTTTCAATCATTGCAATCATAGTCTTATCCCAATGGTTCTTGTTACCATTAAGTTATGTGCATCGTGCATACATAGACGGGGTGGAGAATTTTAGGTGGGAAGGGAATCTTAAGGTTTCAGAGTCTTAATTTTAACCACTACCATTCTTAATGAAATTAATTTGTTCTTTATACAACACCGTAAGTGGTTGAGGAAAGTTATAATACACATTAAGGGCTCAATTCACATCTATGTCAAGACAGTTTTTGCACTGGCATAAAACTGTAGTAACACAGAAAATAGTCAGTCCTTATGGTCCCAGTTTGTCACATAACATGTGCTTATGTGGACTGATGCACCTCCTTTAACAGAAAATAAATATACAATAAAGGAATGATGCATAGAGGAAGTTTCACATAAACAGGGAACTTAATATTAATATGATTTCATATATAACTGGGCATGAATACACGTGTTCTTTACTGTGCAATAGACTAACTTACTGTTCAGTAAATCATCACTGTCTATACATGCATGGCAATTAGGCCAGCATTGACTAACTTACTGCACCCTTGGATAGTCCCATCAGACAAGTACTATCCAAGGGCACAGTTAAATTACTGTGCTTAAATGCATGTGTGGATGGTGCTGGGGCTGGCTGGCGTATCAGGGTGTTTCAACATGGGGCTAGCCAGCAGGCAGCCCCTACACTGAAGCACCCTTGTGCCCCAGGCAGGGGCTCTATATGCTGTGGAATGGCTAGCTTAACACAAGCAGCCCCCACACTGAAGCACTCTTGTGCTTCAGCCAGCCATCCTGCTGCACATAGAACCCTGTCAGAGCAACCCTGGGCTGCCAGGCTGACAATGCCAGCCCTGGCTGCTCCCCCCTGGCTCAATGTGCTGCACATGAATAAACTCTGGAGCTAATTGCTCCAGAGTTTTTTGCTCCTGGGCATATGCTCAAACAGGGCACCTGGGAACAAAAAACTCCAGAGCAAGAAGCTCCAGAGTTTATCCTTCACATTAATATGTGCAGACACGCCCACTGAGACCACAACCTGTCCTTAATAAGTAGATTTTTGTAAGTAGGATGGGAATAGTATTATCTATTAATAAGATAAAAAGTGACTCATTTTAATTCTCATTTTAAGAGTCTGTTTGGTTCCTTATTAAAAAAAAACGAAATATTTAAAATATGTTAGAACAGCATCCTTTGATTTTTTTTTCAAAATATTTCTGATTATTTTTCCTCTATTGAAGCAATGTGACATATTCAACACAAATTTATTATGTTTTAAGTTTTCCTTACAAGTGTAAAAGTCTCTATATTTAAAAAAAAAATCCCCCTGGTTCCCTTTCTCACTCCTTATCATTCTCAATAACCCAATGATTTCAATGTATCTGACACTTGTGAGCCCTTTTCCCTTAAGGACCTATAACCAGCAAGGTAATTAGTGATTCAAAAACAGCTTCTTCAAGAGAGAATATTTTTATTCACAAAAGGCAGTAGCATAACAAAGGGCAAGTGACCAAAGCACTAACATCAGGTGTTGATTTTGATGGGGTGCAAGAATGGTGGCTGCCATCACTGCCCTGGGCACTGCTGCCACCCAGGGTGCAGAAACTGCTTGTTATATAGTTGTATAAAGGTTCATAGCACACAGAATGGATAGTAAAAGTGGTTTAGGTCTAAGCCCATTTTCCCTAAGTAAATCCTTGCTCTTTATTTCTAAGTTTATATCAGTTCCCTTCAAGCAGTTGTTTTCTTCTCTAGGATGGGAAAAGCAGACTGCCCTGTTGCAGCATACTCTCTGTGGCTGCAGACATATGTATGCTTAGCTACAGAGTAGATTAATTACCTGAGCAGTAAATTACCTGAGCATGTACATATGCAATGGTATTAGGCTGAAGTAAACTGTAGTAAAATAGTACTGTAAGGGAACAGTACTGTCTTAGGCTGGGGTAATTTACTGTGATTAAATGTATGTGTAGACTATGACCACAGGTGTAAATTGAGCCTGGTCAGCCCAGCTCGGGTGGGGCCAGATTCCTGGTTGCTTCCTAGCCACATGGCTCTGCACTTTTTCAGCACCCTTATGCCCCAGCCAGTGCCTCCACCACTCAGTGCCCCCACCTGGAGCCTAGGGCTGAACTCCCAAGTCCCTGGCCCTGGCATAAACTGCTCTACCTTGGCTCAAATTGCTGCTGTCCCAGGTGCATGTGTAGACACTGAACCCAAGGTGTAGTTTCCACCAGCTCAAACTGCATTGGAGTTTATTGCTTTAGATTAATTGTGCATGTAGATGCACCCTGTAGACACATCCAGATGAGTGCACATGTGCCTCTTGCAGCATCCCAAACCAGTTTGAGACATTACATGAAGTATGTTGTGAATAAAAAAAAAATGGTCCCAGTGCTGCATGCAGCATGGGCACAACGTTTGATACCTGGATATCCAGGTATCAGAAAATACCCTGGGGGAAAAAAGCAGGACAGGGCATGGTCCCGGACCATGCCCTGAGGTAACTGGGAATCTGGTCCTCCAGAGAGACACTGGTGGTTTCTGGCCAGAGTGTCTCTATGTGCTTCTGCTCCCCCAGCACACAGGGCATTCACCCTTAGTGTCTTGGGGCAAGCAGAAGCATGGCAAGGATTGGGACCTGGGCACTGTTGGGGATAAGTAGAGACTGTGGAGATTTGGGTTGTGGGTGTGCAGGAGGGCTGTGCTCATGGTGAGGACTGTGAAGGGGTTGTATGCAAGTGGAAGGGGACTGCTTGGGAGGGCATGGGTCCCCCACAGTGCTCACAGCCCCCCACCCTGACAGCAGCAGCCATGGGGTGCTCAGGGTCTACTGCTTTTCAATTCCCCCCTATGGTGTGGCATGGCCCCAATTGCCTCAGAGCCGGCACCGCCTGTGCTGCTCATCTTGGGTGCAGTCTGGCTTGCCACAGTGCCACATGGGGCTGTGTGCCTTTCTGCGGTGCTGGGCTGCTTGCGCTGTCACCCAGGGGCAGACGCCACTTGCAGGGACTGCATCTCATGTTGGGCCAGGTCCTGCATGCACGGGCCTGTGCACTGCTGAACTGGGCCAGTTATGTGAAGACAGGACCCAGCCCACAGTGACATATGGTCCCCATGAGCAGCTCTGGCCCCCAAGTGACAGTGTGAGTAGCCCAGCACTGCAGAAAGGTGCATGGCCCCACATAGCACCACACCAAGCCAGGCCGCATCCGCACCAAGCAGCACAGGTGACACTGCCTCTGAGACAAATGGGGCCATGCTGTGCTATGGGGAGCTCCAACAGCAAAGGGCCCTGAGTCCTGCGTGGCTGCTGCTGTTGCTGGGGGAGAGCTGTGGGCATTATGGGGGTGGGGAGCTGTGGCCCTGCTGGGGGGAGCTGGTGCCCTGTGGCCCTGTGTTGGGGCTGGAACCCGGTGGGGGGGGGGGGGCTGGAACCCTGTGAGGAGGGCAGGGGCCCTGCAGGAGGGGGTCAGTCCATGTGCTGTTGTGGAGGGGCTGCACCCTGTGGGGGGCAGAGGACCCACCCCTCCTGAGCAGCTCCCCACACAGTCCCCCCACCTACCCACACACTTACCCATATCCCCCCACACCCCTTCCCACCCCACTTCTTTAAACCCCCACATCCCCCCATCACACACTGATCATGTGATAAGAAAACCAAAAGGAAACATTAAAACAGATATTTAGAATTTCTTTTATTAAGATGATAGAGAAACTGGTAGGCTTCCAAGCTTCTTTTAACATTTTACATATAGCAATAAAACATTGCCCAACTGATCTGATTCTCTCTCTCTCTCTCTCTCTCTCTCTATATATATATATATATATATTAGTGGTCTTTTCTTTTGTTCCAGTTGTGAAAGAACATGGATTTTGGAGCATTTTAAAGAGTGAATTTAGAATTTTCCTTTAGAGTTTTATCAGTTTTTAAATAGGGAACACCAGAATTCCTGCTAGTGAGGCACGTGGTATGACCCAGGCAGAGGAGCCTGCTCAGGGCTGGTACCAAGATGGAGGTGGGAGACCTCCTGGACACTTGGGGCCAGAACACGTGCTCTGTCAGTTCAAAGAAAGCCACCAAACTGAGATTATTTTTTGGGTGATAGTTGCTCAGATGGCAAGGTGGTTGCCACATGGCAGTAGTGCTGCACAAAAGCCGACTGTGCCACCACAGCCCACTGGCAGCTGGCCCAGGTGTGCAGATGCCTCTGCTGTGGCCAGGTAGTCCCTGTCTGGGTCTGGTAGGTGTGAAGCCTTGGAGCCACATGCTGTCGCAGGTGGCAGCAGGTCACAGCCAGACAGTATCCCCAACTGCCAGACTGCTTCAGTGGCTAGAGGGTGCAGGGAACCCTCAGTTAGGGCTGCTTCAGCAGTCCAGCTGGCACAAGGGATTGTATCCCCAGATACATTTGGCTAGGCCCCAAAAGTTCCTGTCTATTTGTCTCATTCAATTACCATGGGCCCTAAGACCTACCTGGCTAATTAGTAGCTCCTACTGTACAGGGGCTAATAGATGAATGAAACAACAACATTCTGGGGACAACAGAGGCAAAGAACAGGACAGGAGTGTTGTGTAGGCCAAGGGGTCAAAATGTGAAAATGAGTGCTCCTGAGGGGAACACCAAGCAAAGCCCCCTGGGCCATGCCCACTGGTCCTCAAAGGCATCCAAGGAGATGATGGATGCTGCCCAGTGGTGCTCCACTCAGAGGTGTGTGCAGACCAGTGAGAGGAAAGTGGCCCCACAGTCCCTGGAGACCATCCCAGCCAGAGCCTCCTTCCTGGTCATGTACAGGGCCCACATCTAGATGATCTGCTCAAGTCCCCTCTAACCCTACTTCTATAAAACTTGGCCAGGGCTAGGAGGAGGTTGACAAGGAGGTCCTGGGACTTGGTGGGGATGTGGATGGGGTGTCCAAAAGTAAGAAGGTGGGGGGTAAAGTTCATCCAGAACCTCAGAAGGAGGTTCCTGAGGTGGAGATAGAGGGGCTGCAGCCTGGCACACTCGAACGTCATGTGCACCAGGTGTCTCCCTTTGCCCACAGAAGAGGCAGGAGACTAGGGTGTCAGTAAAGCTTACCACGTACATTCCTGTGGTGATGGCTCCATGGAGGAGCCACCAGCTGAGGTCTCCACTAGCTCATGGGATGAGGTTGGAGTACAGGCTCAGCCACTGGAGCACCCCAGCTGCACCTTTGCCAAAAAGGTCCTGCCACTTGGTGTTTGTGCTGGATGCAAGGGTGGCATGGTGGATTATGGAGTGCATGAGCATGTGGAGGTGATGGTGATGTACAGTGGAGAAGTGGACCAGTTTGGTGTCCTCCAGCTGGCTCAGGTGGTGGAGCAAGAAGCACCATGAGTTTGGGAAAGGAACCATCCCTATGACAAACTCTGGCGGGCTGGAAGACATGGGGGCTGGGACCACCATTGCACACAACCTGGTTGACCAAGGCAAGGGTGTTGGGACATAAGGCAGATTTCACCTCCTGGATTAGGCAGCAGGTCATATGGGTCATGGATAAACCCATGCATTGGGCCAGTGCAGTGGGGCCCCACCCATGCCTACCTATCATAGTCTAGGAGGTCTCCAATATAGGTGACATGACCCAGGGCCAGCCTCTGTTGCAACCGAGGCACCTCTGCTGTTGGCAGTTCCAGCTGGGGATTCCAGAGGAGGGGATTGACAAGCAGGTCAGCACCCTGGGTGAGCATCACAGGGGACCTGGAGGTGGAGACTAGGCTCCAGGTTTGGAGGAGGTCCTGGTAAAACTCTGGCAGCCCTTGCAGGTGCTTCAGGGAGAAGCCCTGCAGGCTGGGGAGATTCCAGTTAAACTGGAGCCCCTGGAAGTGGCAGAGGAAGGCGCACTCCAAGTGGCCCTGTTGACTTGACATGTTCCAGATCAACATTTGAGATCCCAATATTGCGCTGTTAGACAGGAGGGTGTGATACAAAATTTTATATACACAAACACCACTATGAGGTCACACACACATGTACACATACACAAACATGGACTTTTGTGGCTGTGTGTTAACACTAGGGGGCATTGGGGTAACTTGGTGCTTGGGGTTACTTAAGGTCAAGTGGCCTTGGCATTGCTCAAGGTCACTGGGGCTTGGGGTTACTTGGGGTCAATATACCCCAGGGTTACTCGGGGTCACTTAGGGTTGGGGTTGCTTGGGGTTACTGTGGTCCTTGGGGTTATTTAAGGTTACTGGGGCTTGAGATTACTTAAGGTTAATTAGTGTTGATTGATCAAAGGAAAAAAACAAAAGTCAGCAGAGCAGAGGAGGGATGTCGGGGAGAATCCAGCACAGAGACTGGAGCAGTAGCCAGAGCCGGAGCTGGAGTAAAGAGACTATAGGGAAGCCAAGAGGTATGTGGGGAGAGAAGCTGGGGCCAGGGGGAGTTAGGCACCAGAGAGGGGCTGTGGGAGTCAGAAACTGGGTTGGGGAGCTGGAAGCCAGGTTGGGGAGTCAGTCTGTGGGGGTGCCAGGAGAGACTGTGGGTGCCAGGAGCCAGATCAGGGCACTCCAGGGGAGCTGCAGGTAGCCAGAAACCAGGTAGGGGCTGTGGGTGTTGGGAGCTGGATTGGAGCGCTGCAGGGAGCTGGGAGCTGGGTCAGGGAGCAGTGGGGGAGCCATGGATGCTGGGAGCCAGATTAAGGGGAATAAGGAGAGGCTTCAAGTGCTGGAGATGAATCGGGGCACTGCAGGGGAGCTGTGGGGAGTTGGGTCAGGGAGCAGTGGGGGAGCTCCAGGCACCCAGGAACTGGGTAAGGGAGCCAGGAGCCAGGTTGGGGAGCAGTGGGGGAGCTGCAGATGCTGGGAACTGGATCAGGGGAAATAAGGAGAGGCTCCAGGTGCCAGAGTCAGATCAGGGTGCTGTGGGGGAGCTGCGGTAGCCAGGAACTGGGTAGGGGCCGCGGGTGCTGGGAGCTGGATTAGGGTGCTGCAGGGGAACTGTGGGGAGCCAGGAGCCAGATGGGGGGGGAATAAGGATAGGCTCCGGGTGCTGCAGCTGGATTGGGATGCTCCACAGGAGCTGTGAGGAGCCAGATTGGGGTGTGAATAAGGAGAGGCTCTGGGTGCTGGAGCCAGATCAGGGCATTGCAGGTGCCAGGGAAAGAAGCTAGGAGCCACTGGAGGCAGTGGAGGGAAGCTAGGAGGTTGGGGGATGCAGCGGGAGGTACCGGGGAGGTCAGGGAGAAGGTGGAGGTGGTGAGGCACACCGGGGGAATGGAGAAGGATATCAGGGAGAAGGCAAAGGCAGTGAGACACAAATGGAGAGGGACTGGGAAGAAGGCAGAGGCAGAGAGAGACAGGGATCAAGGAGAAGGTAAAGGTGGCAGGACGCAAATGGGAACAGAGAGAGAGAGATCACGGACAAGGCAAGGGTGTGGGGACACAAATGGAGAGAAGGCAGAGAGAGACAGGGGTTGGGGAGAAGCTACCTATCTTGGGCTGTGAGTTGATCCTTGATGGCCAGTTGGGGTCTTCTCCAGTAAGGTGTTGTCCGGAGGGGGTCGCTGGCAGGGCCTCTGGGTGGATAGGTGGTGTGGTGCAGTGTTGGTTCAGATGGAGAGGGCATCCCAAGGAGATCATACTGTACCACCCATTTTATGGGGGTGGGTTACCTCTGTTTCCTATGGAAGGGACATGTCCAGGCAAGGACAGTCCTGCTCAGATGCCTTTGTGAAGATCCAGGTGTCCACATTGTCTGGTAGGACACAATGGTGGGTTGCTGGTTTCTGTAGGGTCTTTGTCTTCCAAATGTTGGTTTTCTTTTCTGTTCCTGGGTGAGGTCTGTGGTTCCTGGGTGAGTCAATGCAAGGAATGGTCTGGTCATTGAGTTGATGGTCCAGTTATTGAGTTGTTCATTCATCAGACGCCTGCTACCATTGTACCTCAAGCACCCTCATTCATTCCCATTCATTCAGGAACCAATTTACATGAGACTGGTTACACGAGTCAGTTACAACATAGCTTACACCCAGGTAGATGACACAAGATGGAGGCTTGACATACAAAATGGAAACTTGACATTACTTGACATTACTTTACAGACATAGGCCTAAATCATATAAATTCAATATAAAATTGTAAAAATCAATACAAACATAATAGGAACATAATATAATGCAATATAAAACAGTAAAAATCTAAACAAACATAATAGAACACTACAATATAAAAGGGGCTTGTTACTATAAGGGAGTATAAGGACTTAGCTTATCTAATACTACTTGTAATCACTTATAATGGAGGGGGCAGAGAGAAAGTCAGAAATGGTTGGGGAAGGGGAGGGAATGTATTAAAAAAAACCCCAAACTGGGGGTTTTGCTACAGCCCCATGCAGTGTGGCTACTGATACCATATAGCAGTCGCTGCAGGGCCTGGAGGCAGAATATCAGTACCTGACTGTGAAGGCAAACCAGGTCCTGGCTGCTCTCCCACAAGAGGAGGCTCAGGACCTCAACAGTGACTCAGTCCCATTTGGCAAGAAAAACTCCAGTGCCCATCTCTGACCTCAGTGGAGGGGGAAGGAGGAACCAACAGGGTGTGGAAGCAGTGCCAGAGCATGGACAGGACCAGCTGGTTCAACACCAGTGCCCTCCCATGCAGGGAGAGACACTGCAGGAGTCCCGCCCATGCTTGGAACCGCTCCACTACCCTTGCTTCCAGCTGGTGCCAGTTCTCTGGTGGGGCGGGGTCTATGGGGGACAGGTAGACCCCCAGGTAAAGCAGCAAGCCCATGCTCCAGTGGATGCCTTGGAGCATGGTGAGGAGTGAGCCCGCCTGTCACCTGTTACACACCATCAGGCCAAAACTCTTGACCCAGTTGACTTGGGCAGAGGAGGCCGCTGAGTACAATGCATGGCAGGCCTCCATCCGTGACTGGTCACTGGGTCCTAGGCCACAAGGAGTACATCATCAGCATACACTGACAAGACCAGACAGACACACCACTGGCTCCTGGAGCACCAACTCTGCCACCTGCCTCATCAGGAGGACAAGGAAGGGCTCTAGGGCCAAGACATATAGCTGGCCTAACAGTGGGCAGCTTTGACATACTTCTCACCTGAATGGGATGGACCCCCCATCAGGGTCCCGTTGAACTTGACCAAACACTCTCTGGAGGTGTACAGCACCTAGAGAGCCTGCACGAAGCAGGGTCTGAAGCCAAAAGCCCACAGCATGCCTGTGAGGTACCCATGATCCACCCTGTCAAATGCTTTCTCATGGTCCAGGGGCAGGAGGACAAAAAACAGGCCCTCCCAGTGCACCAGCTCCAGGAGGTCCTGAACCAGGTACAGGTTGTCGAAGATCGAATGTCTGGGCACTGTGTATGTCTGGTTGGGATGGATCACTTCCACTAGCATGGACTGCAGGCACAGCAAGACAGCCTTCACTACCACCTTGTAGTCTGTGCAGAGGAGGGACATGGGACACCAGTTCCTTAGGTTGAGGGGGTCCCTTTTCTTTGGCAGGAGGGGCAATGTGGCCCGAGGCCCCAGTCTGATGTTCTTAATATTATACCTGCTTTTTCTTTATATAAAAATGGTTTGTTATTTTTGTATACCTACAAAATCTACATATCTGTAAAGTAATCTTGTTTTGCATTGTTTTCATGATTAAAACAATACAGCCCCAAATTTACTCTTAGATGTTAGCTTTGATAACATTTTACCATACTTAGATGGAAAGATCCTCTCATGAAGCTGCCATATTCCTCTCCTGTGTAACTGCACTGATTCTGCGTGGGATAACTAGTCATTCTGCCTACCGTTTGACTGAATAATGTAACATTATTACTAACATTTATCTGGTATAGATGAATGTTTTATCTGGATAACTTAAAAAAATCTTAAAGTGAGCTCTGGTCTTTGTGCTGCCTTAGTCAAGTAGGAAACCTGTGGTATATTAACCAGTTGAAAACCTTGAATAAAGTATTTAGGAATGGATCTAGAGGTATTTCATATCTTCTGAATGCCACTCATAAACAAAAACATCACAATATAATTTCTAAAAGCAAGGAAAATATAAAAAGGGAGAAAAATAATAAGTAATTATAAACCTCATACCTAGAAACTTATGGAAATTAATAGTAAAATCTTCATGGAATCAGAATAAAGATCCTAACATGTAAAGAGGAAATAATGTCATGACTTGCAAGGAAAATATATGATTCAAATGAATTACTGTTTGTCAGCTAAGCTAAAGATTTTTCTAGATTCATAGATGTAGGGTCAGAAGGGACCTTGCAGATCTTCTGGTCCAACCCCCTGCCCTGGGCAGGAGAGAAACTGGGCTCAAATGACCCTAGCTACGTAATCATCAAGCCTCCTCTTAAAGACCCCCAAGGTAGGGAGGGTAGGTGCCCCACCCCCTGGTTGCCTTTTTGTGACTGGAAGTCCTGCCTCCTAGCCCCTGACCTTTGCCACAAAAAGTCCCTCCCCTTGCTGTCAAAAGTACTCCTTTCAGCAAAGGGGTTTGCCATCTTGGAACCAGAAAAATACCAACTTATATTCTAAAATGGGAACATCTAAAACATTGATTAATTTGATTTAAAAAATATTTTGTCCTGATTTACATGTGTTTGTGTAATGTACATAGGGGTGATCGTATATAATAATTTAAAATGAAGTCTTACTCTTGTATGTTGTGGGTGTGGGGAATAGGTTTGTGGGGGGATATGGGTATGTGGGGGAGGGTGTAGGTGTATCCGTTGGAGGATAGGTGTTGGGGTGTGGGTGTGGCGTGAGAGAGTATGTGTGTGAATATGTGGGGTGTGGGTGGGTATGGGGTTTGTGGGGGTTATATTTGGAAGGAGGGTGGCTGGGGTGTGTGAGGGGGTGTGGGTGTCTGCGTGTATGGTAGTGTGATGGGGTGTGTGGTGTGTGGCAGAATGCCACCTCTGTCTCTCCCTAAAAACTCTGCTTTGTGACAATTTGGTTAACATGGTTCCTGCAGAGGGCAGACATTCCATCTCTTTAGGTAACCTGAGTTGGATGCATTCCTGAGGGAGGGGAGAAACCTGGTCCCTCTGCCTATGTGACTAGCATCATATACCTGGGGGGAGGGGATTAGGCTCCCTATTGGTCTAAGAAATGCCAGTCTACCTGGCAACCAGTGATGGATTTCAAATTGGTTGGCTGGCAGCCAACAGGTACTGGCCTCAATTGGACCAGGTAAATGAGGTCATAAGATCTATATAAGTTAAGGACTGCCCAGGAGGAGGGGCAGTAGCCATGATGAAAACTGAGAGAGAGAGAAGAGCTGGACCATCTGAAACTTGCTCTCTCTTGAAACTCAGGATCAATGAACTGCCTGTCTCCAGAGGGAATCCCCACCTGCCTCTGGATGATACTCGTGAGAAAGCTACCTGAGATCTAACTAGATATAAACTCAGATGCGTGGTCACAGGCTACCCAGCCATGCCAGTTTGCTCTATGGGATTTCTCTGATATTGCTCAACCCTGTACCCTATTCCAAACCTACTCCTTGTAACCAGTAAAGTTCTCCTTTGTACCTAGCATGGAAGACTTATTGGGAGAGGGGCTAGATTATGACTTGGGGTCCCCTTGGTTCAGCTAAGGGAGACCACTATTTGTGCTTCAGACTCAGGGAAGCACCCCAAGCTCTTGAAGTGGGTTGAGTAGCTTCAAGGGCTACTAGGCCTGTGTTTGCCAGGGGGCACAGAGACAGGATTACTCCAGACCCTGGGTGGTGGTGGCATTACCCCCCAGCTAGCAGGTGTGCTCCAGGAAGGGGGTCAGTCAGATGTGAGGCACCCCCAGGGAGGCACTCAGAGCTTGGAAGGTGGTTGGGCACAGTGAAGTAGGTGGCTCAGCGCAGGAGCACCCCCTACTGACCCGCCACATGGTGTATCTGTATTGTGGGTTGTGTATGTGGGACTCACCCTATGAACACACACACACACACACACACACACACACACACACACACACACACACACTGCGGTACCGGTGCTGGCCCTGTACTCCCACGCTCCATTGATGCAGCCAGGAGCCACATGGTGCTGGAGCAGTGTGCAAGCAGGAAGGCAGGGAAATGACTGGGGGTGGGGCGGAGCTGGGCTGCTATGTTCTGCTGCTGGCTTCCCCTGGGTCCTATTGCATTTGGTTCCTGTCATCTTTGACAGGCAGCCAGGAGCAGATAAATATTAAATTTCTAAATTTTTAGAGGTCCCACAGGCTGGATAGAATAGCTATATTTGACCCGGCCCTATCCAGCCTTACCTGCTTTTCTCTGAATTTGTCTGATTATGGATCTTCTTAGATATTAACTAGAAATGTATTTGTTTTATTATATTCAGAAGAAAAAAGGTTGCTAGGGAAAACATTTCAAAGTATAAAAAATTGGAATGAATATAAATAAAGGAAGTTTGAGCCAATTCAAAAATAAGAAAAACTGAACAATAATTTTGTGTCAGAAAAAAGAATGAACATTATAAAATAAAATCACAATAAAATTAACTGTTGTAGAATGTGATCAAATACCTTCTTACATTTCTCTTGAATAAATTAACTAGATTAAGTTGTGTTTTTTTTTTTTTCAAAGCCCTCAGAAAAACTCAAGATTTCAGGTTGAGAATCATTCTTACAGAATTTTTTCTGAACTCCTTCAAATTTTTCATTATTTGCTTCAAATCATGGAGATCATAACTAAACACAGTATTAGTCTTCTTGTATGACATACAGTGATAATGCCGCTGTCCTGCTTTTGCATGCCAGGATCACACTTGCACACTGTGCTACTGCATTACATTGAAAACTAGGTGCATCTGCATGAGACACTACCAGCACAGTAGACTAATTCTACTGAGCATTAGTGGGGCAAGAAAAAACCATGCTAATGCACCAGTGCACACTAGAATTAGTCTACTGTGCATTAACATAACCTTAACAGTGTGCACAGGTGCTACTCCACAGCAGTGCTGATTTATGTTGCATTTAGTTACTATGTATTATTACAGGTACTTAACTAAATGTGTGGTAATTACAGTACATAAATGCACGTGTCGATGTGCCCACTAATGCTTAATTAGATATGTACTGTTACCCCTAAATTCTTTTCAGATTCATAACATTTCAGGGTATAATCTTCTATTTTATAACAGTGTCCTGCAGTATTTGTCCTAGATTATTTTAGTGTATTAAATATATATTGTTCATATGAGACCAATTTATGATGAAGGTTGATCTGAATAGTTGTCCTGACTTAAGCATTATTTCCCTCTTCACCAGTTTGTATCATTTCCAAATTTTACCAGTGATGATTTTCTAGTTTTTTCCAGATCATTTATAAAGATATTGAATAGCCCTGGGACAAGAATAGTGAGTGCACTGCAGGACTCCACTAGAAACACCTCCCTGATGAAAATGTAATAATCAAAGTTATATTTTAGGATGAATAAATTCATTCTAGAAATTAAAAAGCTTTTAATGTAATGTTCTTGAATGCCCTTCCAAATTAGGTAATGTAGGCAAGGTGTTGATAAATTTGTAGATGGAATAGTATGATAGGATAGGGATGTCAATCTTTTAGGGACTAGAGATGGGATATGAAGATTTGAATAATTTTTATTAACAGCAGAGGGCTGAAAGGAAACTTGATCATCAGGTAGACTACTTAAAATAATTGATAGTGGCTAATGGTATACACCTTCTTAACTTAGCTGAAGGTTGAAATTTAATGCAGACAAATGCAAGCTACTATATCTCAGAAAGAATAATCAAAAACACAAATACAAAATGGCAGGCATCTGGCTGGATGGGAACTCTATGGAAAAGGACTTGGGCATCTTGGTAGACCACAGGCTCAGTATGAGTGCAGTGTGATGCAGCTGCACAAAAGGTGAAAATGGTTTTGAGCTGTATCAATAGAAGCAGTAGGTGCAAGACATGGGAGGTGATAGTGCCTCTCTACTCAGCATTGGTTAGGCCTGACGTACAGTTCTGGGCTCCACATTTTAAAAAGGATGTGGCAAAGTAAGACAGGGTCCAGAGGTGGGCAAGAAAGATGATCAAGGTCTTGGGAGGCAAGTCATATGAGGAGAGGTTGAAGGAACTAGGAATGTTCAGCTTACAGAAAGGGGACATGATATCAGCCTTCAAGTATTTGAAGGTCTACCATAAATAGGAGAAAAGCATCTTTTCTCTCTTGCTGCAGAGAGGAGGATGTGGACCAATGGCTTGAAGTTGCAGCAAAGTCAGTTTAGACAGGATATCTGTAAAACTTCGTCACTGTTAGAATAATGAGGCAGTAGAACAGACTGCTTAGTGTATTTGTGGACTCCAACACTGGAGATGTTCAAGAAGAGGTTGTACAGCCACTGGTTGGAGATGATCTAGGTGTAGCTATGCCTATTTTCTACCATGGGTATATCCCATGCTTCTGGGCTCTGCTAGTTGCTCCTGTCCTTTCCCACCACTTTTTTTTATAGGGAGTTTTTAAGCCTCCCCAGAAGCATTGGGTATTGGCTACAGCTAAGTGGGGGACTTCAACTGGAGTGTGCCGATTCTCCTGCTAGAAGCAAAGCAGAAGGTTCCTGGACAGAGCTAGAAGCAAAGCAGAGGTTCCTGGAAAGAGGATCTTGTCCCATGCTCAGTGTCAAACTGATAGCTATATTTAGGGTCAGGAAGGAATTTTACTCCATGGTCAGATGGTATGGACTGGGGGGGGGGAGGGGGTTCCTTCCTCTGTAGCAGTGGGCATGGCCCTCTACCCAGGACCTCTTGAGCAGTTTATATTGGCAACATTTTGAAGAAGCAGGGTGTTGGTTGCTGTGGTTCTCCTGCTTCACCTGTGGCAGGTTAGGATGTTAAGTCTATGTTGTGTCAGGGTTGAGAGTAGTTTTATGAAGAATTTAGATTATGATTGTATGGGACAGTTTGGATAGGGATGATCCTGCTGTGGGCAGGGGGTTGGACTAGATGACCTCTGAAGGTCCCTTCTAGCCCTTTTTCTCTATGACTCTAATGGGAGCTTCCAGCAGAGGAATAATGTCTAGCTGGAAGAAAGGTAGAAGTGTGGGCAAGAATTAGGCATCCTGCTTATGGGGAGAAAAGGACCAGATTACTGGAAGCATGTCCTGGAAAAAAAGAATAGAGGAAGACTGGGTAGCTGTTCCATACTGTCAGTTATCAATATCCTATTTGTTGCTTATCAAATATTGACAGATAAAACATATGCAAACATCAGGCTCAGTTCATGAAAAGACAAAGGGCTACATTTGTAGACAATTTATTAGAAATGAATAATTTAATGACTAAAAATGAGCCAGGTGACTTAATTTTTATTCACTGCAATGCTGAGCTTTCAATTTTACTGAACAATCCCAAATCACTCTAAACTAATTAGACCCCTTTAAAGGCAGACTAAGCATATCTTCATACAAAGTTTTAGTACTCAGTGGGGAGAATTCTAATTTTACAAAAACAAGAGGTTAAACTAAGTCAATTAAATCTTTACAAAGAAAGGAAGAATAAGAAGATTATTTTATAGATCTGATTAGGCTTCACAAGAAGTATATGAAAGAGAAGCAGATTAGAGAATTTAAAATAAATAATCTACAAAGCCCTACATGTAAATAACGTTAAAGATATAACACGGGATTACAAAAGCCTGACACTTATCCTGCAAGGTCCTCTTTGCCTTCAGTTCCAACTGAAGATGTTCAGCACTGAACAGAATTGGATCTACATTCTCAAGCCTTTTTTCACCCTCTGCTGCACTGAAGAAAAATGTCAAATAAAGCCAAAAGAAACAGGAAGGGGGAGCTCAGGTCATTAAACAAAGTTCCTTTTTTGAAGGCCCACTCTGGTTCCTGAATTCTATATTATTTTGTGTTCCCCAGGAAAGGATGTGTGGAGGCACAGCTGAATAGAGGACAATTTTCAGAGAATACCTTCATATAAAAATGGCAAAAATACAGCTTTGGAGGAAGAAGGATTGCATCAGGTACAGCTAGAATGGCAAATGGCAATAGCAGAGTGAGAAAACTGCATTGGATCTGGAGTTCCTACTATGATTGGGAGCTTTCCCCCCTACTTCTTTCTAGTCCACCACAATTTTTCATATAGAGACAATAATTTGGTGGAAACTCCAGATGGTATAAATGACTTTTATTGTAATTTGTTAAACAAACACAGATGGAAGAAGGCTATATTTGCTTTTTCATCCTATTTCTAAATCAACGTATATTGGAATATACTATTAATAAAAGTGAATACTTTTAATCTATTTGCAGGAGTACTAAAATATTAGGCTGTTTGAAAATAAATGCTAAAATAATTACAATTGCACTACAAAAACAACTCTCAAATGTATTAAAATTAATCTAAGCTTAAAAAGTGTTTTCTTTTCCTTTCTCATTCATGAATAGCTTTGGGTGCTAACAAACGTTCGCAAGACCCCGTTTAGTTTTAGGGGTATTTATACGCATACTTTTTGGCCCTGCGATGTGCCGGAGATCCACCGCTTCCAAGCAGACTCAAGTCTGCCCCACACATGAGCTGGGACAAACTGTGCTGCACCACATGCAGTTGTATAAGCAGCAAAGTGTGCATCAGCATGCAGAAAATGGCAGCAGTGTGCTTTTCAACTAAAGCACCTCCAATGCATTTTCATTCAAAAGTATGCCACCATTTTCTCAGTGCTGATGCGCATTTTGCTGCTTATACAACTGCCAGTGTTGCAGAACTGGGCACTTTTGAAAGTGCCTGGTGCTGCGGCTCTTGCATATGTAAAAATGCCCTATGTGATTAACTTTAAGCCACCTAAACCTAAACCAAGGCCCCAGCCACATGTCACACTTAAGACATGATTAATGAGTTAATTACATCTTAAGTGTGACCCGGCCACATGTTCAACATTGATTAGGTTAGCGTAAATGTAATGCTTTTACATACCTTTGAATAGTCAGGACGAAAACTAGTTATATATAATTCAACAAAATAATGCATTGTCAGAAAATGCTGATCTGTCAACCCCAACTTGTTTTGTATGTAATATCTTGAGTTTGACAAATTTTCACCAAATTCAAAGTAGGTTCAGTTTCATTTAACACCAGCAAAGTCTTGGGAGCAGCCCAGCCCTGGAACAGGAGAGGAGACAAGCCAGGAGCCCTGGGGCTTGGCTCTGGCCCGCCCCCTAGTGGCTTGGCAGACCCAGCACTAAAGGTCCTGTATTAATGCATGTGGCAGTGCACTGTGTGTGCCTGCCACTTGCAACCAGTGGGTTGCGTAGCCCCGGAGGTAAGGGGGAGCTGCAAGGGGTTGGCAGGAGGCTCCTGGTCCTGGGCATGACCTGAAACTGCACCCTGCCGGGAGTGGGTAGTCTGGTGGGGCTCTCAGTGGTGCGGGAGCCCCCAGGAAATGCCAGGCCAGTTATCACCCCGGTGAAAGGCGGGTTGGGGTGCCTTAACCCCTAGCTCCCACCACCACCGGGTGGGTAACCCTGATAGTGTTTGTGAGGGGCCCAGAGAGGGCGGACCCTGAGAGTGCATTGTGTACAGGGCGTGGTGCTGCGGTTGCTCCTAGGAGGAAGGGAGTAGTGGCACGGTGAGGCCCAAGGATGAGAGAGAGGGGCTAGAGACGCAGCCCGAAGGGGATAGTACCCTCGACTGGCCCATGCTGGGGCCAGGACCAGTGAGGGTCAAAAGGGCCGGGGGCCCACTGCGAGGGACGCCCAAGAGCCAGGGGCCTGGGGTCCCGACTGGCTTGGAGGTGGGCCAGGGCTAGTAGCCGAAGGTTCCAGGGGAACCACACCCGAGAGGGGAACGTGGCTTCGGGGGGGGCTAGGTAGCCCGGATGATGGCGGAGTGGCCGCCTGAGAGGAAGGATCAGAGAGGGGTCCTGTTAGGACGATTCTGGGGCCCAGTGTGGGGCCGGTGATAATTATAGTAACTCCATGATGCCATCTGCGAGGCTTGGGCTGTGGTATTAGGGGAGGTCGGAGCCGCAGAGCGCCCCTGGCATCGGGGCACTACAATGGGCAGCCTCCCACTTAGTTGACATCGACATATGAATCAATTATCATCAAAGGCATGGCTGGCGAGATAAGCGGGCGGTTGCCCAGAGACAGGTGGGCAGGCCACAAAGAGCTCGGCCCTGAGTAGGCCTGCTGTCACAGAGACAGGCGGGTGGGCCACAGAGTTTGGCCCCAGGAGGCCCCCTGTCACAATGCACATTAACACATCTATACATTAATGCACTTTAAATAATCATGTCTAAATTTGGTACTTGCTTCATGCAGGTATCAAATTTAGGTGTGATTAGCCTAAAATCACCATTTTTAAAGTGCATGAAGAATGCATATGTGTAGATGTGTGCCCTTAATGTTCCTTAAATTGGGCTAATGTGCATTAAATGCCTACATGTAGACACACCCAGTGAGTGCATCTACACGTGTGCTTTACTGCGGGGTTGACTAATTAGCTCTGCAGTAAAACATCACTGTTTACACATGTGCTGGTATTAAGGCTCAGTAAATTTATTAATTCTGCCATAAGATCATGCTGTTGAGGACAGTATGATCTTATGGCAGAGCAATTAAATGTGATGAAATGCATGTGCAGAGAGTGATGGGGTTGCCTGGGGCATGAGGTGCTGAAGTGTGAGGGCTGCTGGCCACATAGCTCTGCACTTAGCACTCATGTCCCAGCCAGCCCCTCTGCTGCCTGACACTACCACACTGCTCAGGGCTGACCTCCTAAGCTTTGTGCCAGCCTGGGGCTTCTCCGCCCTGGCTCAAATTGCTGCTGTCCTGAGTGCACATGTAGACACTGCACCTAGGAGCAACTGACTCTGGCTTAAATTTCTATATTTATTGTGTTTCATTAATTTCACATGTAAATGCACCCAGTGAGGTCTTGGGAAAACAAAGCCCAGTTTTTTGTTCCAACTGTAATATTAATTTACTTGTATTGTTTTTATGAAAGCTAATATTACATAGAAGCTTTCTTATTCTCCTGATCCTAAAGCTCCCTTTTCTCTCATTACAGGTATATTTTAATGATAGTTGTATTTTATTATTTTCAGTACCACTCACAGCAAATTAGGTGGTGTACAAGTGGTAAAGAAGACCTAATTCCTGTTCCAAAGAACTCAATATTCACAATATAGAATGATGAACCTCTTTAGATATAAACTTTTATCATGATTTGAAGTTTGGTAAACATATTTCTAAAATCATTTTTCATTCCATTTTCATGTTCCTCTTCATTTCTGAAAAGTACAAGTTCTCTGATATATAAACTAGTACTATGAGTATCCTGGTGCTATGTTCACAAGAAACCCTGTGCTTGTAAGTAAAAGAATGGTGTGATATCAGTGTGTTAATTCTCCTGATAGGTGTTAATTCTCCTATAGTTGTTAATTCTCCTGGATAGATGGGAAAATTTCATTTGACAGGTGAATATTCCTGGCATGGGCAACTGGTGCTGCCTTAGTCAAGGGGGGCACATGGCCCCCCCCAGTAGCCATTCAGCAATTGCGGAGGGGCAATCTCACTGACCAGCTGGGGGGGGGGGGGTCCCCTGCGGCAAAACGTACCAAACAGTGAGTGGCTGTGCTGCTTCCAAAAGTGGCTGCGGTGCTTCCAGAAGCTGCCACATCCCTACATCCAGCGCTTGCACTTCTTGGCCAACACTTGCAGGGGGGGCACAAGTGCTCCTGCTTGCCCTGCCTGCCCATTGCCTGAGTGGGGAGTGTGGCCTGACAGGGGGTGCACCAGCACACTCAGGGGGTGCATGTCCTTTGTGCACCCCCTATGCATCACCACTGATACCTATGCAAAATTGCATAGTTTGTAAAAACTCTAATTTGCAGTAGTTTTTATATAGATTACAAAAGCAAAATTCCTTTTACCTGAAACAAGATCTGAGAATACTGATTCCCACATTTCATTCATAAGGGTGAATATTTAATGTAAAATTAACTGAAGTTAAATATTTGGATTATGAATTTGGAAGTTCAAACAATGGTGTCTTTTAAAATAAAATAAAATAAAGAATTGTCAGAAAATTATATAACGATTACCTGCTATCTAGGTACTTTAGTCCTCAGTGATCCTCAGTCTGAATGTATCAGAGTGTTCGCATAGTTTTCTAAGACTTATTCAATCAAATTAAAATGTGCATAGAGATTTGAAACTCAAAGGCCAGGTATAGACAGTATACTCACCTGTATAAGTGACCAGAAACTGGTCTATACCCTTAACAGAATGTACGTTTGGCACATATGGACTGGTTTTAAAATGGTAGAATCCAGTCTAAGATTTTAAACCCCCCCCACAAAAGGAAAAATGTGTTTTCTGTTCGCCAATCTAAACTAAGCTGCTTACAGAAAACCGTGTAACTTAGTTCCCTTCTGTCTTGGGCTTTTTCAATGTCTGTACCTAGCCAAAGAGTACTATTGCTAAGTAACTGCTGCATATATGGGCCTGGACAGTAACAACTGATGTTATTGCCCATCTTAGAATTTTTATCTTATGTAAAGTTATTATGGCTGTGTTTCTCACAGTGCTATTCTTAGAGGCGAGGTATAACTTCAATAGGAACAGTTTTTTCATTGCAGGTATTCACATCCTATAAACCAGTATAATTAATGTTGATTAGACCTCTTGCTTGCAGTTTCATCAGTGGATAAAGAACCTCCTTTCTCTTCCCCCCACCCCCTTTCCCATCTTTGATTGGCTATGCCTTCCCATGAGTGGGAAATTGGGGAAGGGAGCCAGTCAGGGCTGCAGCAGTAGTTAGGCAAAAATCAGTCCATTTTGATTTCTCAGGCTGAGAGAAGAGAGGTGCTATTCTTTCACTCTTCCTCCCTGCCTCTGAAAAATGGGCTAGTCTGCTTTTTCTCTTCTCCCCCTACCCTTTCCATCTCTGTGATACTCCAGCTTAGAAAGCAAGAGAGAGGGTGAAGAACCCCAGAAGCTATTCCAACATCTAGGAGAGGGGTGAAGAACATTTTTTGGGGCGGAGGGAGAAACAGAGACTGAGTTAGGAGCAACAGGCAGATATGGGACAGCAAGGGAAAAATAGTTCTATAGGGACTGATGAGATGTACAATTAATTGCTGGGCTAGATGTAGGGCTGGAAAACAGAAATTAATTGAAACTGTAGGGCTTGGTGAGAAGCTGGAAGCATTATACCATGAGGCAGGCATTGAGAGCTTTTCAAGCGAGGACTAGAATAACTTTATAAATTTGAGTACACATATGGATAGATAGCCAAACATCAAAAAGACAAAACAGAATATACTTTTTTTAACGATCTCAGTTTTCAGGCCAAACATGATTTTTGAACTCTGACTCATCTTTTTTGTTTTTTGAACGTTTGGTGCTCGCAGTTCTGACAACTTCCTATGACTGGGATACACCCATACCATCCAAAATGACAAACAGTAGTTTAAGATTAATCTTATTAAAAACCCTGCTTTGGAAGAGATAAGCAAAATAGTAATGTATATTTAATGAGGTGATCTGATTTCTTGCTGTGCAAATGTGCCAGGACCTGTGAAAATGCAGTTGTTTTTTCCACCTAGTAGAGATAATGACAGTTTATCATTGCCCTTTTTGCCGATATGACTGACCCAGTGAGCCACATACTGGAAGGTTGAATTCAGGAGCCACAAGTGTCCAACCCCTGCATTAAGAATCTCTTTTATGACCTTCTCTAATTGCAGGAAGCACAGCATTGCTTCCAGCAGCTGTATTGTTTCATTGTCTGGATTATTATAACCTCATTAGCATATTCTTCCAATTTCCTACTTGAATAACAGAGCTTTAAGGCATGTCACCTTTTCTTTATCTTTATCAAATTGTTATTTGAGATAATATGAATGGAAAACAGCATTGAGATAGTAAAGATTTGGTCAACACAAGAAAATCTGGTATCTAGAATACTCTTTGTGAGGTGATTGTAGGTACAATCTACTGGTCAGTGTGTGCATCTACACATGCTTTTAGCACAGAGCAATAAATCTGGTGCATATCACACTGAACGTTATTGCTCCCAGGCATCACATTTGAACATGCACCCAGGACCGCAGTGCATTGAGATGGGTTAGAGCAGCCCCAGCTGGCAGGGAACCTGGAGGGTCAGCCTGCCAGCCCAGGGCTGCACCAGGCTACATTGCCATAGCAACATGCTGCAGAGGTGCTGGGTGGGGCATGAAGGTGCTTCAGTGAGGGGTTAAGCAGCAGGCTGCCCCTGCACTGAAAAACCCTTGTGCTCCAGCCAGACCCATCAGCATCTACACATGTGTTGCTGCACATTAAGGAACTCCTTTGCAGGATAGTACTTGTATTTACAAGTGTTAACCTGTGGTGGAGTTAGTGTCCTGTGGCCTAATAGGTCTGCATGTGTAGATGTTGAAGCTTTACTGTGGGACTCATTAGACAGCTCCACAGTAAACATCTCCTGTAGATGCACCCAGTGTGTGCTATTCATAACCAGACTACAAAAAAGTTGAGTTAGTTATAACTGGGAGCTAAGAAGGAAGAAGATAGCCCCTTAGTTCAAACTGTAGTGGCTTATTCATTATTTCTGGGGACCCTGGTTACATCAAAAATAGCGGTCCCCAAAACCTGGTTGATTTTCAATCAAAATCTGCCCCAATGAATGTGAATTAACTCTTACTTTTCCCCTCACCACAATTATTACCCATATATAGATGAATCCAATTAAAAAGTTCAGAAGTGTTTAATTGTTTCCATTATTTTTCTTTCTTGCACTTCATTTGTAGTTTCTTGTCTTAGATGGGAGCGGAATTGAAAGTGCTAAAATATTGCAAAAACAGCTCTTTCCCCACCATATGTAACTAAATTTAGCAAACCACCAAAACTGGAAAATTTTGGAGAAAAATACCTACCTTCTGGATGCTTGTCTGATATATATACTCTAAAACTTTTTAAATTTGCTGATCACTAACATAGTGGTAAATGAAACTTTAATAAAAAAAATCAACAGTGCTATTTAGGCAAACAAAATCTTAACTTCTTTGTTTTCACATTAGTCACCCTTGTGACATATTTAGTACTTCCTGTTATCATCCACGATAATCCAGGTTCTAAATGAAAATAGGAAGGACAAAAGAGCACATTTAGCTATCACATTTACTTGCTTGAGTTTGGAGTACTTGCATGTTCAGGCCAGCAGGGGCCTGGAGGACTGAAAGGTAAGAATCACACCTCTCCCATTCTAAGCTTCCTGTCTGCCCCCAGGGGATCCCTCCCCCCCCCCCCCGCCGCCGCCTTATACACTGTTTGCACTGTCTGTCTCAGATGAGCAGGCAGGGGAGGGTTAACTTGCTAGCCCAACCCCCACTGCTGCTGGTGCCAGGCTGCTGTTCTTCTCCAGGCTAAGCCCAGCCGGATCAGGAGTGGTAGTGGCAGCTGGGTGAGCAAGTTAACCCTTCCCTGCCTGCTCCCCCAGGACAGACAGTGCAGACAGCCACAAGTAAGTGTGGGGGAAGGCAGAGAAGTAGTGATAAGTGATCTGGGGTGCTGGGGAGGGCAGTGGGGGGGGCGGGGAAGGGAAGTGGGCCTGATCCAGGCAAGCATGGGGGAAGGGTGTTTACACTAATGTGTAGCCTAGAGTGGCTAGTGTAACATGACCTTGGTAAAACAGCTTGGAGATAAACCTAAGTATGGCATAATTTTAAGTTGCTTAAAGAATGCTTAGAACTAGTTTCAGGTGTTAATGTGTGGACAATCCAGGGGTTAAGAACTCCTGCAGTCACCTAAAATTAACAAGGCCTGTACTTATGTTTATATTAAACCAAGTTATTTTAAACTTCACACAAAGTCTGAGGTTCAATATACTTTGAGTATTGTATGTCTTCTTCTTCTGTGTAAATCTGTTCCTCACAATTGCATTTTGTTAATATTATTAATACTGTTTTCTATTAGTAGCCATAATAAAACCTAAAAGTCACAGTGTTTTAATTTTAATATAAATTTACATTAAAAATGGTAAGTCCTGGAAAGAATGCTGATTTAATATTATCAGGCCACCTAAAAACCTAGGAACTGACAGTTTTATGGGGGGGGGGTTGTTTTAATTTATTGTGTTTGTTGGCTAACTGTTAAGTGATCCATTAAATTAGTAAAGTCTTAAAGTGAACATCTTCCCAACTTGATACAAAAGTAATAAAAAAAAATTGTCATATGTAAACTACCATATTTAGTAGGAGAGATGTTAGTAAAAGTTTTAAGGAAAAATAAGATTGCTGAGTCAATGATATATTCTCAGTATTAAAATTCATACTTTGAAAAATTAAAACAGATTAGCAACATAAATGTACATTAAGAAATATGGGGTACTATCTTCTTCCATTTTTTGTCTTTGGAGAATAACTTGCATAAAAATAATGACTGAACAAGCAGTAGACCTCCACCAGGTTGTTAGTATTGATAAAAATACAATTGCATTCCATTTTTCAAGAGGGGACTTCCTGCAAAAACACATTTTTTCTTAACAATCCAAGGTTAATTTGCTTGACTAAAAAGCAGACTTAATTGGTAGTAATGAATGCTATTCTTAATGTGATGACTTCAGGCAAAGTCAAGAGCAGTCTCGCAAGCGTTAAATTTACTTCATTGCCCTTATGATTTTGTAGTAAACTGAGCACTGCCATCTTTTGTTAGAATAGACTAACTACAGCTTTAAAGAGCCTAACTACAAATTTCAGAGTGGTTAGGGATTAGTTTAAATATATACAAACTAATTTATATTAAATGTAAACAGAAATTATGACAGGACAAACCATGTATTTCTTAAAGAGCATGAGAAAGAGTGTTTGATGTACAAAACAAAGATTGAGCAGACTTGAATACTGTTATCAATAATAATAAGCACACCTACCAAATACAGACATTTTAAATTGCATGCAAAATTTTATGAATGAGATCATCTCAAAGGCAATCCATGAGTAAATAATATTCTGTGTTAGGATGAAAACACTGTATCCACATTTGATTTGTTAGTTGTATACAAGATTTTGTTAAGATAAGTTAGTATTGGCTATACATACTCATGGGGACAGAGAGGCAGGAGCAAAATTCTGAACATGGGGACAGTTTAAATGACATCACTCAGATATTATAAATATTTACCTTAGTGCTAAAGCCAGTAGCTTCCAACGTCTCTCAAAGTTTCAAGACATGTATATTTCAAGTACAATGTTATTTCATGAAGCTGTGAGAAAGCTGGGGAATTCTGACAGGTGGATTGAATTGTTTACTGTTCATCTTACTGGAATATTTCATTATATTTGGGCAACAAGGAGGCAGTCTACTCTTTTTAATAACAAGTGAATATAAGTCTGTAACCGGCTCTCACTCCAGGGGTGATCCTAATGCCCCTGGAGTTCCCTCAGCCCTTATCAACTTCATTCTCTTTGGAACAATCTGCCCTTCCACTCGCCTGCCAGGCCTTGATCTATTTATCTTTTCAAAAAAGGGAGGCTGCCTCGGGTCTTCCCAAGTCAGATCTTACAGTCTTGAGCTCAGGTGTCTCCACTCTCTGCCTTAAGGGCTAATTACATGGCTTCAACCACCATACCCATGTTTCACAGATATTACTCATAGTTATCAGATCCTAACTGCCCCTATGAACTACAGGTTCCCTGGCCCTGCTGACACATGCCCCTTCTGAGCTACAGGCTCCTGAACCCCCAGTCCTCATCTCTCCTGAGCTACAGACTCATTGGCCCCCTTGCTCTCTGGCTCTTACCCCTGGTCTTTGGCCCCTCTCTCTGGCCCTGGGCTCTGTTCCTAGGCCAGTGAAGACTCATAGGTTCTCTTGGTCCCCTGGCAGTCTCTGATGCTGGCCCTCTTCAGCCTTTGGCCCATCTCTGGGCCCTGGCCCTGTTTACTCACCCCTCCTGGGCTACAGACCTCTGGGGTCTCTGGCCCTCTGGCCCCTCTCTCTCTTCTGGACCAGTTGGGACCTCTTTACCTTCCATTAGTCTGTTCCATGAACCACCAGTTCAGATGTTAACTAGAAGCCCTGCTGCAGCCTGCTGCCCAAGAACTCCTGTCCATAGCTCTCAGAGTTAGATTGCCTGACCAGCTCAGGCCCTGGGTTTTTATGCTTCAAGCCCAGTCCTCTTCTGGTCAGGAGGATGTCTAATTGGCCCCTGCTACACAGTTTCATGCAGCCTCTTCTTCTTTTAAAGTGGCAGATTCTCTAAACACCCTGTCACAGAGACAAATAAAGATTGTAAATTAAGTTGAAAAAATGATCTGCATTGGTAAGAAAAATCCCCTTATTATTCAAGTGTCCCCTTCTACTCACTGTAAAAGAAATTAAAATGGATATTGTTGAATATTAAAATATTAGCGATGGAGATAAATAATTTAGTATAGGTGTTTATGAGTTTGTATTAAACTGGGAAACTCTATACAATAAAATGCACATCAAATTCCCACTTTCTAAGGTTGAACAATTTGCTGGCTTAGAAGCTACTAAGGTTGTTTTTGCATAGATCCACTTTGTTCTTCTATATGTCACTTCAGATTTGAGTTGTTTTTATAAATTAGCAAACAAGATTACTAAGGCTATATTTGAACACGCTAATCTCTAAATGCAACTCTATAAATGAGTGTACAATGGACATTATAGTCTAACCCCAGTAAAAGCACAACAGAGGGCAATTTGAATACTTACATATTATTAAAAATGAGATACCTAATTATCAAGCTAGCTGACTTTACCACCTTTGAATGATACTAGTGTTCTGAATTTTTCCAAATTTATCAATTTTCTTCATTCCACAAACCCTTTTTCTGGGAATTTCCAACTCACTCCTTACAGTAAACATGTCACTGTATCAATTCCAATGCTTTTTTAATTTTTTTTTTTTTTTTTTTTTTTTTTTTTAGTATTACTATCAATATTTCAATGTAAAATGTCTGTTGTTTTTTTTTTTTTTGGCTGCTCTAAATTTAGTTCCTGCATACCATGCTTGACTAGACATTAAGTTTGCTGATTTATTTAGTTGTTGTCAAATGGTCCATTTCATTTTAAATGGATTGAGCCAAAACATTAGGTTATTCAACTTCATTTATATTTTATGTGTACAAGAAACAAACCTGTTCTTTCCTATTATAATACAGGTAACAAACATTGCCAACATCTTTTTTTACTGTATAATATCAGTCAAAACTCAAAATATTCCGATAGCTTTAAGGTTGATGTTTTGAAAAATATACGTGGAAATCTACAGGAAAATACTTAGAGGACCAAATAACTTGTCTTACATAAAACTTAGCCAAAATGGAAGAGGAGTCTATTCAGGAGTAGGGGAAAACAAATCTATTTTCTGTAGACTACTCTGGGGCCACTACAAAGCAGTCTTAATGTCATATTAGTGCCTACAGTCCATGTATTTTTAGTCTACATAGGGTAAATGGATTTGACCAAGAGACTTATCCAGTCAGACATACCAACCTCACTCTCCCTTTACCTTCCCATTCCATGACAATCTCTATCCCAGGGCTTACCTTGGCAAATCACTGGGTAGCAAAGAGCTGGTTATACTGGCATCAGCTATGGGCAGTAGTTCAGAGGTAGGGGGAAAAGTTAAGAAACTGACATTTTTAATTGATCACCTGTGGCAGGAGCTGTAGGGGATAGTCAGGAAGCGCCTGATCCTGGGTACAACCTAAAACTGCACCCTGCCAGGAATGGGTGGCCTGGTGGGACTCTCAGTGATGTGGGAGCCCCCAGGAAATACCAGGCCAGTTACCACCCTGGTGAAAGGTGGGTCCAGGTGCCTTAACCCCTCGCCCCCACAACTGGGTGGGTTACCCCTTTGTTGGAGGGTCTGAAGGGTGGACCCCCAGAGAGAGAGAAAAGGCCATAGATGCACGCCTGTCTGAACTTTCCCTGACTGGTCGATGCTGGGGCCAGGACTGAAGGGCCAGGGGCCCACCGCAAGGAATGCCCAAGAGCTGCTCACCTGGGGTTCCAGCTGGCCTGGAGGTGGGCCAGGGCTAGTGAGCCAGAGGTCCCTGGGGAACCACACCCGAAGGGGAAATGGTTCAGGGAGCTATGCTGCCTAGTATGAAGGCGGATGAGACTGCCTGAGGAGAGGAATCCAGGCGGGGTTCAATAAGGAGGATTCTGGGACCCGGTGTGGGGGCTAGGGATGATGAGAACATCGAGATGCCATCTGTGAGGCTTGGGCTACAAAGTAGCGGAGGAATGGAGCCGCAGATAGTGCCCTCTGGCATTGGGGCAGAAAATGGGCAGCCTCACGCTTGATTAACATCTATTAAATAATTACCAACAAGGTGTGGTGGGTGAGAAGGTGGGAAGTTAGTCCAGAAGCAGGTGGGCGGGCTGCAGGGAAAGCGGCCCCGAGGAGGCCCCCTGTTACATCACCATTTCATGGGATAGTGCCTGGGAACAAACAGCTTGGAGTTTTGCCTTGCACTGAAGCAAATATTTGTTTCATAGACCCCAATAGTAGTGTTGGAATGTTGTTATATTGACCCAGGAAATATGCTAGAAGAAATGTTGTAATGTAATGGACCAATTGTATGTTTGGGAATGACCAGAAACTGCATCTGACTGGAGACCCTGGTGGCAATGTGGTGGGGCTATTTGTGGAGGGGTAGCTCCTATAAAATACCACAATGCTGCAATCTCCAGAGCAGGCCAAGTATAGGATGCCTCAAAACCCTAGTCTGTATTGCCTGTGAGGATTCCTTGACTGGAGTAAAGCTAAGGGACATCACCCTGACAGAAATGTGCCCTTTCTGAGACATAAACCAGGCAGCAGCAGATCTAATCTGTTGCTCTCTGGCAGAAGCTACAATCATCGAAGCACTGAACATCTGGACTAAGTCTGGCGTTTGGACTCTGTCCTAATGGTCTAAAGGTGGAATGGTAGGTCTAGGGCAGCCTCCACTCCTCTATACTTTTGCCTGGACATATGTTTCAAAGGTCTTGGTGTGATGATCACAAGACACCGTAAGGGGCATAGGGAACCTGAGGCAGCTACCAGGGTGTCCAAACAGCCCTTTTTGGGGTGGCCTGCTTGTCTTTTCCTCTCTTGAGAAAGGCCCTAGAAAAGGTGGGCCAAAAAAGTCATGCCTCAACCCAATCTATCCTGGCCAAAATAAAATATAGTGACTCTCATGTTGGAAACTTGTTACAAGCTGTGTCACTTTTGAGTTGCACTTGTCAGCCACAGGCAGATTCGTTGGATACCTGTTTACACCTCTTGTGTATATACCATGACCTGGAAGTTTGATGGTTGCTTATAAGTAGAGTCTGGTTTAAATTGCGGGCCCAGTTCACAGCACAGCAGCTCCTTTAATCTTGGAGTTCCTTCTGTATGCCCCCCCGTGCACTCATTTAAAATATGCTGATTTAAAATATGCTGCAGTTTGTACCTCACACCTCTTACTGCTAACCAGATGGGAGACAAACACCATGGCATATTTAAAACCACAGTTTTCACCTCCCAGCCATCAGGAGCAAGCAGTGAGTGGCAGGGCTGATGGGCCCCTCTACCAATCAGTGGTGGGGGGAGGCATGTGAGGGGAACTCCAAGATGAAAGGAGCTGCTGTGCTACGAGCTGGGTCCATGATTTAAACCAGGCCCTACCTATAGGCATTTAAACACAAAGGTCAGATCCAGATGTGTTACACATTAAATTATTTGCTGTACTGCTAATTAGCAGCACTGGAGCAAAACTTGCTATTGAGATTTTCCAATAGCAAAATAACCCCAGCAAAAAATGGCACAAAGCACATCAAATGCTGTGTGTCGGGATAAATGCGGAGACAGGGGAGCAGGCAGCTCAGGCCTTCCTGCTCCCCTGTCTCCACATGTTGCTCTCTGGCTGGCTGGAGTACAAGTGCCTCAGTGTGAGAGCTGCCTACCAGATACAGGGTGCCCCAGCACAGGGCTGTCCCAGCCAGCACCCCCCCACACCGAGCAGTGAGATAATGTGTCCCACTGCAAACCGCATGAACAGGGGCACTGCAGCACAAAGTAGAGCCACAAATTTATGCCACTACTATTTGTGCTGCTGCAAACACATGCCCCTGCTTGTGTGGATGCAGTCAAAGAGTCCAGAGTGAGGAAGGACACATTGGGTACACCTGCACATGATACTATGTGGCTGTAGCAACAAACTATGGTGACATAGCATTGGCGGGCAAAAATCATGATGCCGCCACTACATTGCCATAGCAACATGCTCCCTCAGTATAGCACATTGCTATGGCAATGTAGTGGCTAAAAATAACTGCGCTGCTGTCATGGCACAGTATGGGGTGTTACTGCGCCATCATTTAGTACTTTCAAAAGGAAGTACTAAGTGGTGGTGTGGTAACAACGGTACCATAGGGGCATGTGTCTGTCCCAAAACTCATCTAGCAACTATCCCAACTATACACCTAGTCTAATAAAAGATACCCTCATAGACCCTAGAAATTCATCAAGCATATCTTGTCCAAATCTAAAGGTCTGAATTTACAGAAGTAAAAGTATTGACGTAGAAATAGTAAATTAACTTGTGCAATCAATTGGCTTACAATGCCAGTTCATAGTCACTTTTCAGAATAGACTGATACTACAAATGTCCAAATCATGATTCTATTAAAGACAAATACAAAATCTCAATTAATTGACTTAAATTGCAACCTAACTTGAGTTAGAATCATTGGTTTGTTCACTGATGTAGCCTTGTTAATCTCAGTTTCTTCAATGATCATGTTTTGTTAACATAGAGTTTTCAGGTGGCAGTTATTGAACAGTTTTAACTCACATATTTTACTACGCTTTTCAAACCTGAAATTCTGAAACAAATAAATATCAAGTCTCTATTGTGTCAGTTTTATTCACTGAATGCATTTACATGTGCACTTTACTGTGGAGTTGACTAATTAGCTTTGCAGTAAAGTGTCACCATCTACACATCTTCAGTAAATTAAATCAGGGACAGTACTATCTTGCAGTGGAGTCATTTACTGCATGGCAGTGCACATGTGGATGGTGACCAGGGAAGCAGCACTTTGAGCCTGGGCTCTGGGTGGAGGCATCGTGGGGTGGAGGAGCTGACAGGGAAGAAGCGTGCCAAAACTGTGAAACCATGTATGCCCGCCTGGCCTCGAACATCCGGTCACATGTGGCTCTGGCCTGGATGTTTGATGGTGTTCATCTTACTGTCCCTGGTGGTCCGTTGAGTAGGTATTTGCTTCTGGTGTGGTCTTCCCCAATCTCTCCTGCCACAACTTTGAATATTATTTCAGTGGAGGGTCCAACCACTGGGAGTCTCTTGATGGCAGAATGTCTCTCCAGCAGTCTTCTGCAAGGTTCCACCTCCCCTCTACCTTGCCCCTACACCCAGCCTCGACAGGTCACAACTGTCCTCTTAGCCAGGTTCCCAACCATTGAGCCCCTGATTACTTTCACCGGGGTGGTCCTCCCTGCCAAAGTGTAAGCAGCCTGCAGTATCCTACCTGGGCTACGAGGCTGCCGCCCTTTCCCTAAGGCTACCAACCAACCCCAAGGCTTAAGTAACAATCAGGCTCCACAAGCTCTGACCCTCAACCCCTCCAAAAGGGGGAAACATAAAATACAAAAGAAAATCACTGATGCACTCTGACGGGCCCAATTGCCCACTTGCCAGGCTCCCTCTGCCTAGTCGCTAACAACCCGCCCTTGACACTATGGGTCTACATTGGGCCCTATATGTGGCTGGGGTAGCCTGCGGACTCCACCACAATTCTTCTCCCTCGTTGCTCAGCCTTTGGTTTCTTCAGACCACCTGTGGTCCTCCGGTGGACGCCTGTCCCCTTGTCACCTGCTGGGTCAGTGCTATGCCGCTGAGGGCCATGTTTAGCAGCCCTCATGCTGCCCTTGTCTCCAGTCTCCCACTTGGTGCACCTCTTTGGCTCTCCCAGTGCCCTCAACGGTCCCACCTGGTCTGGTGCTGGAAATTGTGTTGGCCCCTCCAGCCCCTCTGCTGTGGCCACTGGCACTGGGGTCTTTCTGCGCCCCTCTGCCCTTTTGCCTGGGTTCTTGGTCTTGAGGAGCCTCCTCTGGCTCCTTTCACTGCAGTCAGCAGGCTCTGGTTTGCAGCGTGCACTGAGGCTTCCTTCCCTGCTGGGCGAAGCAGCTTCCGGCTCCCTTTGCTTTCACAGGAACTTCAGAGAGACACCTCCAGCTGGTGCTCCTGCTGGCGTCAATCTGCCCCCTTCCTCTTTGCCAGCGGCCCGTTTTCTTTCCTCCGGCCAGCGGTTGTGGCTGACGTCACCAGCCAGCCGCAGCTGTATAAAGGCGCAGCTGATGAGCCGGGCAGGTTCTTCCTCGGGCTCTGGCTTTGCTGTGGGTCCCGCTGCAGCCAAGTATCTCCCTTTATCTTTGCCTTTTTTTTTCATTCCCCTCTGAGTGTTCCTGACCCCAGGGCTCCCCCCTAGTACTTTGGGGTCCTCCCTTCTATTTTTCCCTGTGACACCATGTATGCCTGTACCCCCTCCCCTCCTGAGCTTGGTGGCAGCCAAAGTACTGCTGTCCTGGGTGCACATGTAGATGCTGTGCCTGGGAGGAGTATATCATGTCACATTAATTGCATGTGTAGATACACCATTGATTTTTAATCTAGAAGTATCTTCCTTTAATATTAGCAAGATACCTTTACATATTAATGGAATACTGAATTCTCAGTATCACATAAATACCTAATAAATACACTGCAAGAATATTTGACTAAATTTGCTTTGCCTCAGTGGTTTTCCATAAAAACAAATATTTTTACATAATAAAATAAGGTACTCTGAAATTGCTGGAGTGGTTGAATAGTGGTAGATGATGGTGATGTGTTTGTTTACGTATGGATCAGGGACACAGTCAGTTTGTCAACTGAAATAACAGTTTGTATACTGAATCAGATGAACTCACATCTACATTCACAGATCAGGCAGAAGCTATTCTTTTTTTTTTTTTAAATCGGTAAAGTAAACTTTGCAGGAATTTACATAAAGTAAAATGAGAACAATGGGACAACTGGCCTTCTGCTGATGCTTTAGATAGTGATGCAAGAGGATTCCAAGTTAGTTTCATATTTCTGCCCACATATTTTAAAAATGTACACATCTAGGGCACCTATACATGTGCTAGACATCAGCTCTGATGCACAATAATCAGCACACATTGGAGCACACTTGATTGAGTCCACCAGAGTGTGTTAATTAACACATTGGACCAGCAGTCTCTGTGTCCTGTCTATTCAGCATTCCCATGCTTCAAAATGGCAGTGGGGGCACTTGAACCAAAGCTCACTGAATGAACTTTAGTTCATGTGCCCTCACTGCCATTTTGAAGTGTGGGATACTGAATACATGGGATGCTGTGGGCTATGTAATTAGAGCGGCTCTTGGAGCTGCTCTAATTAAAGCACTTCCTCCTCCCCCCCCCCCCCCCCCCCCAGCATGTGTCTAGATGCCCCTAGAGATTAGGAAAATGAACTTACAAAAAACAAATTTGGAGCTCTGACTCTGAGGAGCCAGTTTACAAGGAAATCTAAAAACGATGTAGTGACAAATCTGAAAGTAGTACACCTAGTTTTTAAACAGATACAAGGCATTTTCTTAAAACATTCTACTTTTCAAATGGTCGTCCCACACTGGACAGAAAGGCAATAAGGTAACAGCATACTGCTGGAAACAAAATCTAGAAGAAATTACATGGATTCAAGAAGTAAAAAATATCTTAGTGAATGACTTCGTTCATTCACGATTCTGCAGTTTCCTTAGTAAGTTCTGCTTCCCAAGTAATTGGGAGATATCCACTTACATACAGTAGTCTAGCCTCTGCCTCATGAATTCATGCTTCATTTCCTCACTTAATGCCCTTTCAGTCCTGTTATTTATTTTCTTTAATATTACATTTCCAGCTATATAGCCAGATGAGTCACACTCATTGCTGTCCACCACAGCATTCTCCAAGGCCTGTGAAACAATAAGGTAATTTATAATAGCTTTTCCACCCAAGTTGTATACAATCATAGAAGCTAAGTTTTATTACAGTGGCACTTGAATTAGGAAGTTTCATTCAGTGAGAAAATATGTGTAATAAAATATAAGAAGTATCATGTATTTTTACATACATTTCAAATAAAGTACCATAATACCTACCAAGGCACAACATGGATGTATCTTCAGTTAATTCATATATTCATTTAGAAATTTTGAAAACAAATTAAGTACATTTCAGATCAGTATCTCCCCTTGCAATAGAAAAAGGAATATCAAGGTCTGAAAAATCCTTACTTTATACAATAAATACAGAGTGACTGAACTATTTACAGTGCATCCAAAAAGTCATCTCACCTCAAAATATTTTTCCTCTGAGTTGTAAATCTCTCTCTCGCATTTCAACTATCACTGTCCACCTACGATCATTACAGACAATTTGCCATTAAAACTTAGGCTAAGAAAGTTAAGTGTGTTCGTTTCCTATTATATTGTTTATGCAGCAGGTAAATACTGCTTCGGAGATAAAAGATTCAATCTCTTCTGACACAGAAAGCAGAAACTGACAGTCAAAAATAAAGGTATATCAAGACTGAAATACAGTTTAGGAAGAACCTATTTGCATACCGCTTTAGGGGCATTTTCCATACTCATTCCATGAATGGAACCACCATTGACGTCAATGAGATTAAGTGACATTAATTGATGTTTGGCCTGTGGAATGTAAAATACATACTTTGCTATTCTGTTTTACCTACCAATGCCAGTTTTCTAGTCTGATGGAAATAAACAGAGCTACAGTATGAGAAGATGGTTCTTTGGCCACATGCTTCTCTCACTTCCTATTGGTATAAATCTAGATTAACTCCATTGGCACCAATGGAGTTGCAGCTGTGAAAATAAAAACAGACGTTGGCTAATTTACCAGTGGCTTTTAATTTTTTCTTTTATTAGTATGGAGTAAGTTTGGGATGTGACACCTTATAAGTGTTCATACAGGTATCTGCAGCACATATCAGCCAGCACCTTAGTTAGTGTAAAATGCATGTGAAATCCACATGAGAGAGAGATACTATGGTTACGTAAGTGGCATAAAGCCCACATGCAAAATGTACACCACAGAATATAGGACCATATTCCATTCTAAACACGTTTGTAGTGAAGAGTCTGTTTGTGTATTCAGCAATACAATTACTTATTCAAAAAGCATCCTTCATTTCTGTAACACTCTATAAGAAAGTGGAATCCTATTTTGATTTGTACATTGTGGCTGTGGGTTGAATCCTTTACAACAATACAGTACATTCTGTAATTTACCTTGAAGCTGAAGATTCTTTCAAATGAAGATGAGTCAGGTAGCACTTTTGGGAATGATGTTTCAGTGCTGGAAATGCTGACTGCCGTTCCCATGAATACTGTCTTTTGGAAGAGGTACATTAAGTGTTAGAAATGATGTCAAATCATGTTTGCTGGAGTGTATGCGAGTACTGAGGGGTTTTTGAGGATATTGCTGGGCGGTGTGTTGCTAATTCTGAAGTGGAACAGAAATTCAACTTGACAACTGAAACAAGAATTATTGATGAAAGAACTATATTGGTGCATGAATTGAGCACATGAAACTGATTGTTGGGAAATGTCTCAGAACCATGTAGATTTGGGGCTGGATTTAGACCTCAGTTTTTACTGTTGTAGACCCAGACTAATTCTATTACTTCAGAAGATACCTCGATTTACACTAACATAACCAAGATAATAATCCAGCCACTAGATTTTATACTACAATAAAAGATGTTTGATTTTTAAATTCCAACACAGAACTACAGCTGAAAATAACTACATTCATTGAGAAAAGTATTAACACCAAAGAACCTAATCCTGTGAGCTACTTAGTTATAACATCTATTTAAATTACTCAATGAGACTCTGTGATATGGAACATCATTAAGGTTCAGTTACTAACATTGGGCATGTTTACATGAGACATTTAACTGAGCAGTAGCATAGTTTGCTGCACAGTAAGTGCACACGTCTATATGTGCGCATGCTTATTGTGCAGTAAACCCCCCTAATTACAAGTAAATTTGATACCTGCAAATGCAGGTATCAAATTAACATGCAATTAGTTGCTGCAGAGTAATGCACATGTAGACATGACCTGGGAACAAACTTGCTCCCAGGTCACTTCTGCCATTAGGGAACCAGTCTCAGGCTAGCCCTAGGGCCCTAGGCTGGGAGCCTCTCTTGCCCCAGGATCAGGCTCCCTCTATGGCAGCCTCTTCCTCAGGCCTTTAAAAGTTGTCAGGCATTTTGAGGCATGGGGCACACCAACAGCATCCTACAGACACTCCAGGCCCCTGTGCCCCCCTGGGCAGGCCACAGTCCAGCTATCTCAGCCTTCCTACACTTTGGTGCCGCTGCCTGGTACCTCAGTGCTGTGCGCCTGCCAGGCCTATGCTGTCCAAGCCTGCAGGCTGCTTCAGGTTGCTGCAGGCTCTGTCCAGGCCTGCCAGCCCCCAGGCCCAGCTGCAGGCAGCTTCTGGCTGCTGGAACCAGTTCAACCTACCTACAACCCGCCCACAGCAGACTGCCTGGATCCTGCAGATGCTATAGGGATTGCCTCATCTGCATGGCTGTCAGTCCCACACTACGCCCCAGTGCTAGGCACTGCAGGCAGCTGTCCAGGCTGTCCAGGGACATCCATGTGCAGGCCTGGAGAGCCAGTGCAGGACCCCTGATGGCCTCATCATAGCTGCTGCCCATGCCCACATCTGTGCCTGCTAGCTAGGGCCCAAACAAGTCACAGGAGGAAACTGGCAACATCATGGCGCTATAGAGTGAGGCAGAGGTGCAGCGCCAGTTCAAGCAGGGTGGGTGCTTCAACACCCACAGCTTTGAGGGGCTGTAAGGCTGGCTATGGGAGTGAGGGCACAATTGGTGGGTACATCCATGCCGCATAAAGATTAAGGCCATGTGGGCATAGTGGGTTGTCATCACTAACCACAATTGTCAGTCAGGGAGTGCCCATAAATCCATGCTCTTTATGTGGTAACTGAAGGACATCCTTGCACCCTGAGACTCAAGCTCCACCACAATGGGTGGCCTGTCCAAAACCCCTCCCTGGCCTGGCACCCATGGTGATGTGTCATTAAGGAGGGCCTCTTGGGCATCCAGCAGCTCATCTCACTGAGCTCCTTGGCTGGACCTGCCACCAGCAACTCGGGGAGCCTGGGCCAGCACCTGCCGCCTCAGCCCCCACCATGAGGCATGGCTGACCATGACATTGCAGGCCAACAGCAGCACTAGTTCCTCCCTGAGGGAGGGAGGGGAGGCAAAGACAGATGCCTGTCTGCTGTGTCTCACCATCTGAGGACAACACCCAGAGCTGTACACCATTGCCAACAGCAATGACTGTGTAGAGCTGCTAGCCACACCAGCCCTGGACATGTAGTAAGCCCCACACTGGGAGGAGGGCCCTCCCCACCCCAGCCCCTGCTCCTGCCCTCAGCTCCTGTTCTTGCCCCACTCTTGCCCAGCCTGCTTGCACTCTCCTGGCCCTGGGTTCCCCACCCACAGTATGCAGGGAGGTTTGAGACAGTGCAAACTTTGAGGTTTGAGACAGGCTGGCAGGCTCAGCAAACTTGAGCAGGGCGAGGGCTGGCAGGGTGTCTGCAGGGAGGGGCAGCCAAATGGCAGTGTTCTGCCACTCCACGCATGGCTGGAGCAGCTCCAGGAAATCCTTGAAGGTTTCCTGGGTCATCCTGAACACCTTAAGCCACTGCTTATCATCCCAGTTGTGCTGAACAACGTGCCACCACTAGTCCTGACTGTGCTGGTAGTTCAGGAGATGGTGGGGATGGAGACCCAGGAGGGTGAGGGTGGCTCCAGCAATGGCATCCTGGAGTGTGTCATCTGTGTTCTTGCTGGGGTCTAGCTAAGCGGATGGGGTCAAGGTGGCAAATGCATGGCAGTGTCCCTGGGACAGTGCATAGGGGGTGGCAGGCAGTCACTGTGCATGGGGGAACTGGGAGGTGCAAGACAGCCATGGGGTAATCTGTGGTGAGTGTGGCAGGCCAGCAGGGCTAGCATGGCATCCAGCAGGAGCATGGGGTTCTGTTTGTCACTGCCAGGGGCAGGGACAGAAGCAGCCACGGCACAAGGAGGTGATGAGGAGATTGGTGCTGTCCCTGTACTGCACATGCTGCACCTGGCCATGGAAGTGGCTGGACAGAGAGTAGTGAGTGGGGCTGGCTTTTGAAGAGGGCAGCTGGCTGCTGGCAGCTGCAGCTGAAGCCTGGAGCTCCCTGCAGTGGTGGCTGGGGCCAGATAGGCAGCAAATCTGCTCCCCCTTCCCTGCACATCTGCACAAATCTGCTCCCCCTTCCCTGCCACAACGGTTCTGGGAGTGGGTGGGAGGCACGTACACCCTCAGGAGGCCTCAAGTGCCTCTACACTAATGCTCATAGTACGGGGAGTAAGCAGGAGGAACTGTGCCTCCTGATTGTGAGTAAGAACCCAGACTTAGTAGGGCTCACAGAAACCTGGTGGGACCCTACCTATGACTGGGCAGTGGGCATTTGGGGATACACCCTATATAGAAGAGACAGGACAGAGACGAAAGGGCGGGGGGGTTGTGCTCTATGTCAAAGAGCACCTCACATCATCAAGGATTAGCTTTGGGTTAGAGGAGGGTCAGGCAGAGACACTATGGGTCAAACTACAACAGGGGCATGGCGAAATGGACCTTACGGTGGGTGTCTACTACAGACCACCCAACCAGGGAGAAGAGCTAGACCAGGACTTCTCCAGGCAGCTTATGGAGGTGGTTAGGTCAAGGGATGTTATTGTCATGGGTGACCTAAACTACCCAGACATTTGCTGGGAGGAGCAGACAGCCAGTTCTGCCTGCTTGTGTAGGTTCCTGGCTGTATTACAGGACCTTCACCTTATCCAGGAAGTGCACAGCCCCACTAGGGGTAACGCCTTGCTGGATGGACCTGGTACTGGCCATGGGGGATGACCTGGTGAGGGGAGTGCAGGTCCTGGACCACCTGGGCAATAGCGATCATCACCTGCTGGATTTCACTATCCAATGCAGGGTGTGAAGGGCTTACACCAAGGCTAAAGCCCTTGACTTCAGAAGGGCCAACTTCAATGAGCTTAGGAGACTAGTGGGGGAGGCACTGAGGGCCCAGAAGGTAGAGGAGATGCCTGACCAACCTGATTGCCCTATATAACCAAGTAACTAAATCCTTGGATGATGGTGTCGCCATGGACATAGTCTTTCTAGACTTTAAGAAGGCCTTTGACTGTCTCTCACCCCATCACCCACTGTCTTTCACCCCATCCTCATCAATAAATTAAGTGACTGTGGCATTGGTGCCCAGCCAGTTGGATGGGTAAAAAATTGGCTGATGGGGCATACCCAGAGAGTAGTGGTAGATGGGTTGTACTCAACCTGGTGAGATGTGAGCAGTAGGGTACCCCAGGGCTTGGTCCTCGGGCCCACACTGTTTAACATTTTCATCAGCAACTTGGACAAGGGGGTGGAAAGCATACTGTCCAAGTTTGCTGATGACACTAATACGTGGGGCAAGGTGGACACACTTGAAGGGTGAGAGAGGCTGCAACTAGATTTAGACAGACTACAGAAGTGGGCAGATGAGAATAGGATGGGGTTCAACATAGATAAATGCAGGGTGCTGCACCTTGGGAGAAGGAATCCACAGCATACATACAGGCTGGGGGGTTCCCCTCTTGAAAGCACAGAGGCAGAAAGGGATCTTGGAGTCATTATTGACTCCAAGATGAACATGAGCCACCAATGCCAGACCGCAGCCAGCAAAGCCAGCCATACCTTGTCGTGCATCCAAAGATGCATCTCAAGTCGGTCCAGAGAGGTGATACTCCCCCTCTATGCGACTTTGGTCAGGCCACAGTTGGAGTACTGCGTCCAGTACTGGGCACCGCACTTCAAAAGGGATATGGCCAGCCTGGAGAGGGTTCAGAGGAAGACCACCTACTGGTTGATAGGGCAGCAGGACAGGCCCTACAAGGAGAGACTGAGGGACCTGAACCTGTTCAGCCTCAGCAAGAGGAGGCTGAGGCGCGACCTGGTGGCTGCCTACAAACTCATCATGGGAGATCAACAGCAAATAGGTAGAGCCCTTTTCTCCCCAGCACCACCTTGGGTGATGAGGAACAATGGTAATAAGCTGATGGAGAATAGGTTTAGGTTAGAGATCAGAAGGCAATATTTTACAGTTAGGGTGGTCAAAATCTGGAACCAACATGCCAGAGAAGTGGTCCTCACCTCTACCTTGGGCAAATTCAAGAGGAGGTTGGATGATCACCTGTCTGGGGTCTTGTGAACCCAGCATTCATTCCTGCCTGTGGCAGGGGGTCAGACTAGATGATCTGTTCAGGTCCCTCCTGACCCTAGCTACTATGAAACTATGTAACATATGTGGATACCTGCCCAGCATCATTTACTCACAAGTAATTTACTCATGAGTAAACTGGCGTCACAGCAAATGCATGTGTAGACATGCCCACTGCATACTTGTGTCTGCTATAGTCTCAACAAGAGCTAAGGAACTGAAAGTCACCTACCTAGTTATGTCTGTCTGGAACACCAAAGCTAAAGGCTCTTCCTTACCTGGATTTGAGTTATAAATGGCTAAACTATTTTCATTTTGGATAAAATAACATGACCCAAAACTGGAACCAAAGGAAAATCTCAAAACATTTGGAGTCATGAAATAATGTTTCTAACCCCTTGCCAGCCACTTCTCCCTGATCCTTTTCATAAGCATTTTCGAGGTCTAACAGAAACTGGGAAAAATGCAGGGAAAATATGGAAAGTATTTCTCAACTGAAAGCAGGAAATGTTGCAAGCCTATTTTATTAAGCTAAAATCAACCGGAATGGCTACATTTGAGATTACTGAATTATTATGCATTGAGCAAGATCTTGTCAATGGATTCAGTCATTTCATTTCTCTTCTGTTCTGAGTGTCATGCTGAGTTCCACTGCTAAGAAGAAAGGTACTATCTGACATTTAGAAATCTCACTTTAAAGTGTGCAAATGAGCATGAAGAGGTAGAATAAGAGTCTGCTGGTTATTATTCTCCTTGGAGGAGGAAGCCCTCTTTGTACAGTTTCATTCATATTCTAGGAATCACTATGATTGTATCAGTAATGAAATCACTATGAAAATAAGAAAGTACAGTATTTTAGAAAATAAATTAAATACATATTAGGTGGAAGAGAAATACTTTCTTCCAGCAATCAAGGTATGTTGCTCATGAAGGTTTCCTTCTTACTGAGAATGGTGCTGAATTAATCTTTGCAACCTACTAAAAATGAAGATATAATATTTTTTTTTCTTAGAGTAGACAGCTGTCTTAGCTTTTTCATAGCTTTGTTCTTTGACATTTTTTTAAATATATTGTTGATTTGGTTGAAACAAAAGTACAGAGAATGTACTTCATAGAGATTATGCTAAGGACAATAAGCCAAGCTAGAAAATTCATGTTAACCAAGGAGGCAACCTCCTAAATGGAAAAGGTAATTTGAAGCCATTAATCTGAGTAAACACATTATATTCTAGGATGTATCCCCAAAAGGGAGAAAATAGAGCAACTTCCCCTTCCCAGCTATGGGGCAAAGACAGGATCACCCAGCCTTTAGTCATGTAATTTAAGGTGCCTCCTTTGGGAAGAATGCATTTCTTCATCTCTTTGTTTATAGAACCAAGCACACATGGCATGTAGCAAATTCATGATAATTATCGAATATACTAAAAATCAAGTTAAAATATTGGCTTATCCAAGAGCCCTAACAGTGTTATTTTCTACGGCCTTGTACAAAACAACATTGCTAGGGCACTTGGACAAGCCAACATTTTAACTTGTGAGTTTTATTTGCTTTCTTAGCCCTGATACAAAGCCCACTAGAGGTAATGGGAGTTTTTCCATGAACTTCAGTGACCTTGAAATCAAATCCTGGATGAGAAGCATTAGTACAAGACTGAAGACTAAGCAGGTAATCGCTATGGCTGTGCAAAGCTTTAGGTGCTGATTCAATTTGGAGGAGATTCAGCCCAATTTGGTGGCCAAATCTCTGAATCAAATTGGGAGACCAATAAAAAGGTATGAATTGATTCAAAGCCTCTGACTCAATTTGGAAAAGATTTGGAGAAAGATTCAGAGATTCAGTGATTCATGCAGTCCCCGCTTGCTGCAGCAGGGAGCTGGACCAGGGCTCCATGTCAGTAAGTAGGAGGCTGGGGAGGGGGGGCTAAGGGAAGGGGGAGGGGATCATGGGAGGACCCCCAACCCCTGCCTGCCCTCCCTGCCCCATGAATGGCTGCCCTGCCTGGCCCCAGCATCCTAGCTCTTTAAAAAAAAAAAAAAAAAAAAAAAGAAAAGCCCCACACTCACTGGCCAATCCCCCCCTGCTCACCAATCCCCCGTGCTGCATGGGAGCTCTGCCACAAGCCCCACTCCCATCCACTCTCCCAGCCCTGTCAATGGCTGCCCTGCCTGGCCCCAGCATCCCAGGTCTTAAAAAAAAAAAATAATGACCCACACTCACCGGATGCTGCAGTGGCTTTTGGGGATTCTGGGGGCTGGTGGCAAAGCCCCCCGCCACACAGCGCAGGGCAATGGGGATTGCTTCCCTACCTGGCAGGTGCCTGTGAGTGTGAGGCTTTTTTTTTTTTAAAGAGCTGGGATGACTGGTACCAGGTGGGGCAGCCACTGATAGGGCTGAGAGAGTGGGCACGGGATGGGGCCTGTTTGATTCAGAGATTCGGCCAATTCAGCAGCAGCTGAATCTCTGAACCAGATTCAGCTGCTGCTGAACCAGATTCAGCTGAATTGATTTGGGACAGTGATTTGAATCACCAAATCAAATCACTTTCCCCCAAATTGGCCGAATCCAAATCTGAAGTAAATACTAGCTGCTTCACACAGGCCTAGTAATCACCATAAAGACAGGTTTTGATGGGGTTTGATCCCTGTCATATTTTTCTGGGAAAATTGTTCCTGCAATTCATTACAATTCTGTGGGGTCACCAGGAGCTTGTACAGGGATTGAAGGACCTCTAGATGAAAGCAGGAAAAATAATAGTAAAACTGATGGGTAACCTTTTTTCCTGAGGTAATTTTAATTAATTTATGTTACCTTTCCACAAGAAGGATATTTCCATTTCTCATTGTATGGCAAGATTGATAGTTTCAGAATGTTCATTAAAGGAAAGTTCTAAAAGATTGAAGGAATTTTCACTGGATGGGTGAAGTCTCTCAAATGACTTATTAGAAGTGTTGGAAGTATTAGTAAGGTGGCTGATAGAGAGAGAAAAAAAAAAAAAAAACACAGTGTGGGATTTCCAAAGATGCCTAAGATTTAGATGCTCAAATACAGTTGAAATTTAATGCGATTTAAGAGTTGTAAATTATTAAGGCTGAAAACTGAGAGCACGTGCTAGAACACAGGAAGTGAAGAGTAAGCAGTCTTTCCCACAAATATGAATAAGCATGTGGAATGACTTGCTAAGTAAGGTCACTAGGACATATCATACTGAAGAGCTTAAGAGATACTAAACCCTTTAAGAGCTAGGAAGGAAATTAAGGTAGAGGAAAACATGAAGTGAAGGGCATAAAATAAATGTAAAGGATATTAGTTTGTTGGACCAAGTGATCTTTTCCTGTCCTGTAGTTCCTTATGTCCTTAATAATATTACTCGTCTAGGTCTCATGAATGATACATAAATGGCTGTCATGAAGCTGTAGGGAAGGACTTTATGCTATGACTCACGAGTGCTAAATTATAGACTCCTCATTAATCTGATTAAAAGTATGGCTCATTATGGCCTAGCTTGTTATATAATTTTAACACATTTTATCTGAGAACTCATTAATAGAAGGTATTGCATATTTTATTTATCTTTTCTAAATGTCTCATCTAGACTGTGTATTAATATAGCATTTGAATAATTAAATATGCCATTGGCTCTGTAGGTGCAATTCTTCCAGGTGTGTGAGAACACCACTTCTCATGCTCAGTAGATACTTGTATTCATAAAACAGTCTAAAGTTTAACATGTTTTTAAGTACAAAATGTGTTTGTTTTTACTTTAAAAGTTAGTAATGTAACACAAAGCCCACTGGGCTATGCGTGGCTCCTACCTCCCCTGATACCAGGCCCCAAGCCTCGCAGATGTAATGGACGTTGTCCGGTCTGTCTCTCTCGTGCCCAGCCTCCCGCTGGGCCTCCCTTGATGGTACGGTCCTGCTCAGGGACTCCCTAGCGGGCCCCGGTCCTATGGGCCAACCGCACGGGCACCCTCTCTGACCCTGGCTCCCCGCGCTGCTACTCCCTGTCTTCTCGGGGCAACCGCAGCGCCCTGCCTCAGTCTGAGGGGTGTTACCGCACTAGCCTGCGGCTGGGCTCACTATGCCCATCTCGGGCTCCTCGGTAATTGCCCTTCTCTCTAGGGCTCCTTAGTATGGCGCTTCCCCTCTTTGGGGCTCGCTGTGCCCACACTGGGCTACTCAATAACGTACAATGGCGCTCCCCCTCTTTGGGGGTCACCGTGCCCACACTGGGCTACTCAATAATACTGCCCCTTTCCTGGGGCTGGGGTCTATGTTCCCCCACACGCAATCCGGGGTCTAGGTCCCCGTCCGCAACCTACGGGTTGTGCCCACAACCCACTGGCCGCACTCCTCGCCGCCAGTTGCTCACGCACTGGCATGCAAGCTGCGCCTTCCCTGGCACTATGCAAATAATGCGCCCTCTTGGCGCTAGGGCACCCCACACTCTCTGGGGTCCCTATAATTGAGGCCTCCTCCAACCCCTACAGCCTCACCCAAGCCTCCGGATGTAATATACAGAGCCAAACGTAAACTAGAGCCTCCTGGCTCTAACACAAACCTAAAGCCCCCTGGCTAAACCATAGTGCCCATCCTCTCAGGGCTATCACAAGCTGTACTTGCGAGTCATGCTCCTTTCCATATCTCAGCTGAGGGAGCTCCTGCCTCTCTGGCTGCTGGCAGAGAACTGCCAGCCTGGCCTCAGCCCTGAGCTTTATAAGGGCCAGGCCCTGCCCCCTACAGGCAGCTGGCTCCGCTTGGTTGCTCCGGCAACCCGCAGCTGCGCTCATTACCTGAGCAAGCCTCAGCTGGGCTCGTTATGTCAGGCCAGGGCACGCTCACTCGCTCCCTGGCAGTTTCTCCTTTCTAGGAGCAGGGGCACCGAGGTGCCCTGCGACACAAGGAAACAGAAAATGTTTCTATGGCACACACTGTTCTATATCCTAGGACCTTAAACTTTTAAAAAACACTTAAAAAAACATACTTGGTGGTTAATACAAGAATAGAGACTAATCAAAATTATTGAGATTTTTACTGTTCTATGTATCATCAAATCAGACCAAATTTTGAAGACCATGCAGACAAAAAAACTATTAATGGAAAATTCAAGAGAAATCTGACATACAACATTTGATCAAAGGCACTTCTACATCTGCTTTAAACACGAAGAATGAACTTTCACATGACTGTAAAGGATCAAATTAAACAGCTGAAAGCACTTTGAGTGTTAGGCAGCATGTTGGTTAATTATCACAATCCAAGATGATGTTGCACAACCCACCCCATCCTTGGAAATGACTTTGACCTTTCAACTCTTTATAACTACTGCCACCTTCATTGGCTATGCCCTTGCTGTGTCACCCACAGACAGGTTCTCAATCTACTGAATAGGAGATATGCTCTAGCCTTTGTATGAAGGGCAAACTAACCCTGTGAGGTTTGAAAAGGCTATTAATGAATCTTTTAGCAGAGAAGCGTGCGAATTCATGCATGATATTAGCTAAGCAATTAGTGTTTGAAAATTCTGACATTTTAATAGTATTTTAACAGGTGTTTTGATCTATGAATATAAATAATCTGTCAAAAGACACTAAGGATTTTTCTTAAACTAGAATGGGAAAAAAAAAGAACAAGAAAGATTATAATTCAGTAACTATTCCCCACATATAATTCACATAAGTAAATGACATCTCTTGGTATCTAAAACCTGAACAGATGCATTTCAAATTAATGAAACAGGGTCAGTGTAATGCCAGACATTTTCATCACTACCAACATACATGAAAGATGAAACACAAAGGCCCAAATTCACCTTCTACCTTCAGGTGTAGTGCTTCTGCAGCTAAAGTTAGCCATGCACGTAGCATTTCAGGCCACATATCCAACTTCCACCTGCACAACTAGCCGTGTCTTGCTGAGTATGCTCAGCAGTGACGCACTGCAATCCTATTCCAGCCAAGCATGATTTTACATTTCACATCTACAAAATGATAGCAACGGAAGAGCCAATCCACTATTTATCCCAATAACCTATTGATTAGGGCACTTGCCCAGAAAGTGGGGTCTCCCTCACTAAGTGGGGCCTAAAGCATTCTAATCACCAGGCCATTAGTTAGGCATTTTATGAACATCCTCTACCCTTCCTGGTGAAGCTAACCCACTAGATAGCCAAGAGAGGAAAATATTGGCTGCCTTTATGGCTCAGTATGCTGGGAATTGTCCTGAAAAAAGCAGATGTCTAGTTTATAAACCCATCTCCTGCTCCCAGTACTATTTATTTCATTTATCCAATGATCATTTCATGCAAAATCCAAAAACAACCTTAAAAGTTCCTAGGATCAGAGGCTAGGTCCCTCTCTTTCAGGGCAGTGCCAGAGATATATTCCCTCTGGCTTGCTTCCCTTTCTGTCCCATATATCTTTCCATCTTGGCTGCTTAGTGGACCAGCCTCAACAGGAGGGGTGTTGGATCTGAGCCAGAATGCCTGAAACCTAAGAGTTTCACATAACACCCACACCTACCTTTTAAATACTATGCAGTTTTTAAAATGTCTCCTGCCAAGACAAACTTGCACTTCTGTAAACCCTCTAACTCTACTCCTTCTCTATTTATTTGTCACCCCTTCTTCTGTTGAGTCTCATATTCCTTGGTAATGCCTGTCTTGTTTTACAGCATTTGTGAGAGCACAGCTGAGAAGCACACTCCACCCCCATCCACTCCCACTCTGCACATGCCAGAGTTGAAACTGAGGTGGTGAAGTCACTTGTGAGGCCACTGTCCCACTACTATGCTTGAGCATACCAAAGACAGATAGTTGGAGAGTAAATGCAGGGATATGGGAGGAAGGTACCTTCAAACTGGCTGTATTACCTCATTTCCAGGTTTGTTGTATGTGGAGTGGAGTGGGAGCAAGTGAGAAAGGTCATGCTTCTCAGATATGCTCTCAAGAGCACTGCAGAAGCAGTATAAACCTACCTTAAGGTGTTTATCTCCCCTTGATTTCCTATTGCTCAGAATATTACAGGTTGAGGCCCTTCAACTGATGGCTCTAACATCTGATTCTTGGAGCAGGGACTGACTTGTCCTTTTATTTGTCTGGAAAGTATTATGACCTATATAAATACCCATATTACCTATAGACTGACCACAAGTATAAAGTACCACTATACGTGCTGCATAGAGATCCCCTATTGAACATATATAGTTCTGTTAACACCATATGGAACATAAGTGTTTGACTTTTGTATTTGTCAGCTAGGTTTACATCAAGCAGAATTTAGTGTGATCTCCCACTGTTATTACAGTCAGAGAGCATTGTACCCTAAGCTTACTCCACAAGCATATCTAGTTTTTAGCTACTATTTCTGCCTGCGTCAAATAAAATAATTTACAAGTCTTTACAGCTAAGCAAAAGAAAGCTGTTTTGGCTGTTATCACCAACCCCACAGCCACAGGATTTAAAAAATCTGTTGTTGTTATCCTTGCATCAACTCTTTCCATCTAATATGAGTGGTGAGGATTCCACTCCTATCACTGAACCCCTCTGTGTACTCAAATGAACCCATAAATGTTCTAAGCAAAAAGCAGAGACAGTGTTTATATGCAGAAGTGGGTTTTCTGAAAAAAACAAAATGAAGTTAATGGAGAGCCAAAGACCAGAAAATTGATGTGACACAGGAAAAAAAGTCCAAAGAATCTGTAATTATTATATTCATATAATATTTCTCTTGCACCTCTGCCTTAAAGGACTCTTAGTTAGCTTACTATTTCTTAACAGTGTAATTCAGAAGTAAAATCTCAGACCCACTAAAATAGATGGGTTTTTGTTCTTGACTTAACTGGGGCCAGAAGTTAGGAATTATCAATTATTATTTCACAGGTTCTTGGGGACATAACAGGAAAATACATTGTTTGTTAACTGAAATGGTGGAGTGTTAACTATTTATTTATTTGATAAATGGTATGTATTGACTTTAAAAACAACTTTTAGGGTACATTTATACGTCACCCTACAGCAATGATGTTATTGCACCTTGCTTTAGTATTTCCTTTCAGTAGTACCTTTGGAAGTACAAAAGCACAGCACAGTAACTGCTGGCACTGCGCCATGAGCACAATGCGTGGTTAGTTTTAGCTTCTACTTCACCGTAGCAACAGCCTGCTAAAACAGGGGAGTTAGCCACTATGGTGACGTAGCTGCTGGTCATATGTAGACTTACGTAATTGCTATGTCACCATAGTGCATCGTATAGCAATGTAGTGCATTGCTATGGTGATGTAGGGTGACATGTAGATGCACCCTTAGAATACCTGTCATTGCTATATATGTGCTAGTGAAACACAAATAATAAGAACATTCTATTTTCTCCCTAAAAGTCTCAGTGGGAACATGGAAGACTGTAGTTCCTTAAAAGAGAAGCATGACTATAAAGCTATTAACTGAGACATGAAAGTCCAATTTCAAGAAAAAATGGCATCTTGAAAGCTGTTGTACCACAAGTTCTATGACTTTCCTTATTAATTTACCGTGGCTAAATGAAACAAAACAGTAGTAAACACATCATTTTAATTGAACTTGCTTTACAACTTTATAACTCTGTGCTTTAATATGTTATAAAAAATGAAAAGCAATTCAAGAGCAAAACTCCTGAACCACAGCTCCTGAAGACTCCTGTGCAAAGCAGAATCATTCTCTAAGAACAATCCAGTGAGTGGAAAAAAATACTCAAGGATGTTTGCTATAGCTGGGGAAAAGAAACTAGTTAAGCTAAGTGAAAGAACATGCTAACTTAGGTGAAAGGTTTTTTGAAAGGAGCAGTGCAAGAAGCGACTAGGATGGGTGGGCTGCCAGGTGAAAGTTCATTTGGAGTCAGATCATTTGGTCAACCCTAATAGGCATTTGAAACTGGTTCTAGGGAATCTAGGTGTTGGAAACATAGGATATATACCTCAATACTGCCCTTTGCTATGTGAGATTATTTTTATTCATAGAATTTAGAATTATTAATACTGATTATTCCCTTTGGGTTCACCTTCAAGGCAAGGTAGATATCCAAAAAGTCTGAGGAGGAATAGATCTATGTTATGCAGTTTTCTATAAGCAGCATAGTTTAGATCAGCAGTGAACAGAAAACACATTCACCCTCTGGTGTGTATGTAGAGGCATATCTTAGACCAACTTTCACCATTTTTAAACCAGTTTATATGTGCCAAAATTCTGTTCTGTTATGGGTATAGACCAGTTTCTGATCAATTAAATTGGTAAAAGTGTAATGTCTATATCTGGCCTATGTGAAAGGAACCTTTGAGACAAACTGCTGGAGCAGTGTAGTTGGCAAGTTTGTTCTGCTAATTTTTTTCTGCACTTGTTAACCTCCTGCATAAAGAATGCTTCTGTTCCCAGCTTTGTCAATCCCACCTCTCCTATCCATACTGAAAATTCAAGCAAGCTATAACACTCCATCACATTTTAGAAGACATTTGTTACAACAGTATCTGAAATCAACAGTGTTTAAAAGGTAGCAACATCTTGCTTTAGAATGTTTTTCTAAAAGTTAAGTTTTCCTACTCTGTGACTTTAATGCTTACATGAGAATATCTGTCATTTAAAATGAAGCATTTACATACTAGAAAACAACAACATGGGTTTAGCTCCTACTTATATATGGTTCAATGTCTAATACATTGAAAATTAGATATGTATCATTGTGCAACATATAGAACAAACAGCCCTTACAAAGAACCCACATACATCTTTAGCTGTTTCCTCAAACTAACGTGTTTCATAAACTATGAAATAAATTGCCAGGAAGGTGATCAGTGTTATGTTTTAAAGTGTTACTCATTAAAGAGCTAGTTTTTCTGGTTTCTACTTAGAATCATATTTGCATGGTGGTACAGCGCTGACAGAAATATTCAGTGCTCCATAACTGAAGAGTTACTGACTGTCAAAGACACTTTTCCCACATGCCTCATTTCTACATTTTTTTTCTAATTTTTATATTCTCCTTTATGACACCCATGCTGGTACAAAACTTGGTTTCTGTTGATCTTAAATTAGAGAGATTCTCTCAGTTGTCATAGTTGTAAATTAAGTTCTTTTTGGCTTATCCCGGCGACTAAGGAAAGATATATCTGCCCCAAGAGCCAGCTCTGATAAAACAACATATGGATTAAAAAAGTCTGATGGATCAACAAAGGGAGGTAATATCCGAGAGGAAAGCTTTTAACATGGAATATGATCCTATTAGTTGCAGAGTTCAAAACTGGGAATAGCTTCTCAGCCTATCTTAACTGCTTCTTTGGGACACAGAACATGAATGCCTCAAAGAATTAAGTCTCAGATCATTAAGAGCTTTAAAGACCATTGCCACTTTGTACTATACCCAGAAATAAACAGGAAATTAGGAAATACATACACAAATATGTGTCTGTAAAAGAGAGATCTGTCTTCTTAAGAGAGAACTAACATCCCTGTTGAAGAAACCCCATTGTGGAGCATTTGAGTAATGAGAGAGTGTTTCATTTGGGGCTTGGCAGACAAGGTTCTTCGGATAAATCGGATATGCTTTAAATCTTCTTTGCAAGCTTTTGCATATAAACACCCTTCTTCAGGCATTTGGAGCTTAAAACCCCAGAAGAGAGAGCATATAGAGGTTTGCTTATCCAAGGTGTATGCACAAGAGGCATGTGACAGCACTGGGCACTTTTAAATGCAGCTGGCACCGTGTTACATGCATTTGTATGAATGGCAAAATGCACGACAGCGCTGAGAAAACGGCAGTGGCGTGCTTTTGAACTAAAACACATGAAAGGTGTTTTAGTTTCAAAGTGCAACACTGCCATTTTCCTAGTGCTGACATGAATTTTGCCATTTATACAAATGCATGTGACAGTACTGGTCGTGTCACTTTGCATGCTCTGCAGACTTGATTAATTGAGTCTGCGCCAATGCACTGAATTTCCGGTGCATCGGAGCAGACAAATGTATGTCTATAAATGCCCCAGGGCCTGGAAAAGTACAGAAGGCTTTTATTACTACTTGCTTTGTTTGTTTAAAAGACTGTTTTATGTGGGAGGACTGGCTGAGGAGCTCCACAGGGAGGTAGGGTCATGTCTATGGATCACCCATTCAGAGGGTGAATAATTGTTTTCTCTGTCAACATTCACTTCTAAATAGACTTCAAGCTTAGTTTTACTTAGTTTTACATTAAATAGGTATAGTGTAATTGACAGATGACCACAATATAGAAGACCATTGTGATATTTACCTGTAAAAGGAATGCTTGCAACTTCCTGGCTAGCCATAAAAGTCACTAGGGAACACAAATGCTGGAACAGAAAACCATTAAAAGTTGGTTTATCCCAAGATATATTTCATACTTCACACATTGCCACACTGAGAGAAGCAAAGGAAAGATAAATATTAATACATTTTAAGGTCATATGGGGCCATTATTTAATCTGACCTTCCATGTATCACAGATGATAACCTTGATATTACATGTGCAATACCTTTTAGCTAATCTTGGCTATTTAATGGTAACTGTTACAGCTATGATCCAGGAAGCGCGGAGTATCCAATGGGACTCAGAAGCTGCGAAGTAAGTTAATGAAAACAGAGTTGGCTGGGTTCACTTTCAGGTTAAGCAAAGTAGGCAACTGCTTACCCTCATGAGAAATTGGCAGCAGGAATTAATTCACAAATAAGAAATATTTATTATTTATCAGGAGTAGGTATTTTATGTTGAAACTGGCAAATTGGTGAAGCTCTAGAACTTACTGTCAAGAAGCAGCAGACAATAGGTAGTGCTTTCTATTTGGATGAGTCACTTAATGCTTCATTGTTTTGAAGTTCCTTGGTTAGCTTACATGTGTTTACATCCGTAGTCAGAGCTGTGTTCAGTGCCAATATAAATCTTCAGAGCCAAAAATGGTGAAGAAAGTTATTTTTAAAATAGTCTTCTTATCAAAATCTTGTTTCTTTTAATAGTTCTAGTAGATGGGAAAGAAGAGGACAGGAACAAAATATTGTCACCAGTGAGACTGCTCCATCTGTGGATTTGGAATGTTCTGAAGCAATAACTTGATGTCATTGCACTGTTATTAAAGGAATACATAAGATTCTATAGTGGACACAGCTTTGAATGATGATGTTCCTCAAAATCCTTCCAAATGTCCAGAAATCCATGGCAGTGTTTGTCTATTGCTAGTGAATACTTGGGCCAGTGAAAACAAATTTAAAAGCTTTTCTTTTGGATAACAATCAAAGAAAATTCCTAGCTTTCCATTTTTCATGGCAGCTTTAAGATGGAGAATGCATAAAATAAGATTGGCTTCTCTATTCCATTTCAACTAATTTGATTTATTGTTTCTGTCTCAAGTTGTTTAATTTCAGATCTTTGGCTTTAGCCAAGAATTGTGTCCAAGACTGGTAAAATCATATTGAGTATTCTAGTGAGACCTCAAATGGTCATATAAACAGCTATTATATGCAGGAAACTTAGAAATTAGACTGAAGATAGTATGACTGATAAAGAAACCCAGAAATAAATTAATTCTCTGATAGAACATTGGCAAGCTGTTTTGGCAAGGCCTTTTTTTTTTATTTTATCAGCTGAACAAAGTAGAAAACATTCCTCTTTGAGGCTGAACAGACAAACTGTATTCATTCCAAAATAGGAAATGTAAAATAGTGGAGTTTTTTAGGAAATATCACCTTGTGTTGAAAAAGCGTCTTCAACAAGCTACCTTCAGGAAATTCATAATCATTACTTGGGCCAAAAAATGTAATCATAAATCATTTAAATTCTTTGGAGCATGACCAAAAAAGGAATAAATTCTGCTTTGAAAGTGACCATGTCTACTTCTAATACAATATTGACTGCACCGAAGATACAAGTGCAGATTAGAATCAGTGGTTTCTTTCTGCAACTGAGCAAGAGACGGCAGTTTTCTGATCAAAGAACATTTCATTTGACTTTGGGTGGGGCAGATTCTACTGGAGCTAGAAATATAGAATGTCCCTTGGACAGCTAAGAGAAGTTAGAATCTCACTGGGATTTGAGAGGTGAAGGCTAAAACAATGGGGAAAATATGAAAGAACAACAATGAAGTTTAAAGGACAATTCATGACTTAAAAGAGAGTATTTTAACTCTCTTATTCAGTCACTCTAAGAATTGCTGTTCTGAAATTGCAATACTTTTCAATATGGCTCAAAACACTGTCTTTGCTCTGGGATATTATGAACTCGCCTGTTTCCATAACCCTTAAATGAAACAAATAAAGAAAGACTCTTCAGATTTCTTCCTTGCAAACTAGTTCTGATAAGAAATTCATAAATGTCGTGATTGATGCTAAGGAACTGGCAGATAAGCTGGAAATTGAAGCTAGTTACCAACAAGAAATGCAATTTAGGGTATATACAGACATTCCTCATTACCCAATCTAAGGTAAGCCAGAATGGGGGGGGGGGGTCAGGGGCTAGTGAGGAGGGTTTGGGGGCAATTGGGGGGCAAACAGGGTCTTTAGGGCAGGGGTCTGAGAGGTTTTGTTATGATTGGGTGGGCTAGCAGAATTTGCAAAGGGACTTGGGGAACAGAGGAGGGGGGGGGTAGCAGGATCAGAGAGGCTCCCCAATCTAGCCAACCCCCACTGGACCCCCCAGACTCCCCAGTGACACCAAACTGCCCCCAATCCTTCAAACTGCTCCAGTATTCACTGGTTCCAAGAGCCTGATTGAAGTAAGTTGGGATATCTGGATAGGGGGGCTAGCTCTGTAGGGGAAGGAGTTGGTGGGATGAGACGTCTCCCTCCCACTCCCTGAGGACTAGGGGCTATTTTTACCCTTCTGATCCCCACTCCACCACCAAACATACAACCCCCACCCTCAGCCAACCAATCCCCCTGATTCTTCCTGCTCCTCTCCACAACCTGACTTACTTCCATAGCCTCCTGGCACTAGTGAATGCTGGTAAACCTGGCATTGGGGGCAGTTTGTAGGACTGGGAGGTCTGATGGGCTCAGGGAGCAGAGGCTGGCCGGCCCATGGGAGGGTTGTCTATCTCGTGGTGAGGGGAGGGACTGGAGGGCTAAAAACAGCCCAGTGCCAGGGGAGTAGGTAGGAAAAGCACAGGCCCAGGCTGGAACCAGTGGCTGGGCTTTCCTAACCCTGGGGCTGTGCTGGGAACTGTACATAACTTCAGTTAGTTCAGTCTTGTCTGACCAGATCTAAGTTAGATTGCCTCCAAGGTACTTTTAACTTAGACTGAGTTGGCCATTTTTAGACCAACCTAACCTTCCTGAACTTCTGTACAGTTCGCACTTAGATCAACCTAACTAGGGAGCTAAGTGTAAGTTTGAACTAAGTTAGACCAGGTGACCATTTTCAACATGATCTTACCACCCCCTAACCTGCCCAAATGTCTGTCCCTATTTTGAGAGTACAAACCAAATGGAGAATGCTTGACCATAAGGTCAGAAATGAATCATTAAGTAATTCAGAAAAGAAATGTAAATTGAGGGTTTTTTTAAAGAATGTTTTTGATACTGCTACATAGTCATTTGAAGAAAGGTTTTTAAAATTTGTGGAAAAAGGCTTTTTGGTTTTTGCATATCTCCAATACATTCATGATATCCCATAGAAAATTACAACAGCAAACATATTGTTTTAAACCAGTGGTGCTGAAACTTCCATTCTTACAACCCAAACGAGTGATGCGAGGCCAGATCCTAAGTGTGGGGACAGTCTGTGGCTGGATCCAGTATGGGGTTGGCACACATGGTCAGTCCTCAGGTGTGATTTGTCATATCAGCCCTGTGATGGTAGGTCTTTAAGTGAAGTGAGTGAGAGAGAGAGCTGAGAAATTCATGGCTGTCTGCATAATGTTAGCATGCATAAAGAACCCTTTTTGTTAAAAGGGATCCTGCCTCAGTGAACTGAACCCAAATCATGACAGGCCCGGTCCCACATGTTAGATCTGGCTGCAGAGCAACCCCATGCACTGCATCCAGATGTGGTCTGATCCTGCATGCTGGCCAAACTCTGTGCACTGCCAGCTAATGTTGCCCCTGATCCCCTGCTACCAAATTTCCAGACTCATGAGGATGTCCACTGGCTGGATGACAGTCCAATGAGCTAGATTCGCCCCCTGGGCCAGAAGTTGAACGCTACTGTTTTAAGTAAAGCTTTAGGTGAAGAGTCACCCTTTGACATAAATCTCCTGGATCTTGGCAACAAATCTGAAATTTTTGGAAGATGACTGAAAACTGGAATGTGCCTAAAAGCTGCACTAGATTTTTGAGGAAAAATACAAAGGATGTTATATTTCGTATCAAGGGCATCTTGCTGCTATGCCACTCTCTGTATCAGGAGATTACAACCTGTAATTTTCATTTTCTATGGAATTTCCTTAAATCCCAGGCTATTTGGAGGTAGAGGGAACATTGACAGGAGAGTCAAATATACCTATTACTGCCTTTTGAAGCTCTTTTACTTTGCAAGAGTTAGAGAGAGAGTGGGCATACACATACATAACTTTTTATCTGAGGTATTTGGGCAGCTACTTTTCATGAGGTAATCTTTAGTGAAAGCCATCCCTTTTGTCCAAGAGTGCTACTACTTAACAGATGATTATCAAAGTTTAATCATTCTTTATTGCTAGCCTGCTGTCAGAAGCAAGATTTTGCTTGGCAATTTCCTTTGGAGGAAAAAGGCCAGATACTCCACATTCAAAACTGTAAACAGAGAGAGCAAATCTACACTTGTCAGACAGTGCGAGAGAGTCATTCCTATACCACATATACTCACATCTTAGTGTGTGCCCCTGGAACACCCAGTGTTAGCTGACTTTCAGATCCATTCCAAGCAAAAAGAAATATTGGAGTGACGAGATAATGGGTGTTGGGAGCCATGAACTCTGCCCAATGCACATCTTCCATAAGGTGATAAGGGAATAATTATATACCATACAGAGGAGAACAGGACTAAAATGTTGTCTTGAAATCATATGCTTTTATGATTGTTGGGACTGGTTCTCCATATGAATATATGAAATTTGACTGAAATATCACCTTTGATCTAAAAAATAACTCCTTTAATATACTTGAGAAGTACCCCAGCACCATTTGCTTTAAAGGACTAAGAGATGTTATCATTTGGGAAATCTGTTGGTGTTCAGTTTATGAATTTGAATTGATACTGGTGATTCTCTGGCCATACCAACATGGTATCAGAAAGAATTAAACAGAATCGTCGTAAAAACAACCCTGTCTATTTGCGTTTGCTTTGTGCATGTTTCATAGTGTCATAGTTTCATAGTAGTTTGGGGTCAGAAAGGACCTGAACAGATCATCTGGTCTGATCCCCTGCCACTGGCAGGAGCACGTACTGGGATGACATGACCCGAGACAGGTGTTCGTGTAGTATACCGAAACATGTCATGCAGTTGCCTTAGGGTTTTCTCTTCCGTGACCAGGAATCTCTGAAGGCATCAGCTTATTTCCTTCTGGTGGACATATCCTTTAGATCTCAGTCTATTAACCTAAAGGTTAAGTTAGGGCAACAATTTATAAAACTATTCCATTAATTGAAAAACATCTTTGCAACTGATTCCCAATGATTTCCCCATTTTCACATCGTGAAACAAAAGTCTTAGGATGTAGGACAAACATGTCAGCCCATTCTTAAAAAGCTCCGTGATATTAGGTGACAAACCTCAAACCTTCACAGGCCTCAGTGACCTTTTAACTGGAGAGTTTAGGTAGGGTTTGAGGGTGGTGAATGTACATTGATTTTCAATTTTCAATTATTGTAATTCTCATAGTTTTTTTATTGGGAAGTTAAGGAGGCAGGATGACAAAAGTGCTCTTTTCTACCCTAACAAATAGGCAGAAACAGGTATGGTGCGTGCAAAAATACATGAAAAGATCAACTTGACTGCTACTTTCAGGTATTTCACTACATGAAGAAATATCACTTCACAACTTGTCTCTAGTGAATGACAGACAGTTTATTTTCAACTCTGCCTAAATCAGTTTAGTGGACAGGCTTTTTTTTATTTCCCCCTTACAGAAATTACTCCATTTTTTTCTATGACACTCCTAAGAATGAAGATTTGTTTATTAATTAATTTACTATTCCTGATGTTGTATAGTCAGTTTACTGTAACAGAAACATTGTAATGCAAATCTAATTCCAAAATTGATGAGTATTATGCACTTAGTATACCTACCAGATCTCAATCTAATAACAACAACAAAACCCAAAATAGAGACATACAATATGAATGCCTTATAGAGAAAAATGGAATATTTGTTCCTCACTCAATTTACTGAGCTATAACAATAGGACATATCTTAGAACCCAGTTCAAAAGATAATTATTCATCCCATTTATGAATGACTCTCACAAATGTTAAGGAGTTTGGGGAAAGCTTATCTTTATAAAGTATTCATGACACACTTCCTTTCAATCATCTCATATCCACCCACGCTGACATTTCACAAACCAAACTTAGCCATAATACCTTTCAGCACCAGGCATTTTCCACACATTTGTTCAGGTCAGCACACAAGTGCTCTTATTTTTCAGGTTTTTTATAAAAAAAAGCATACTCCCACACCTTAGTACAAAAGACCACTCAAGGTCAAAATAGAAAAATGGCCTCAGTTTACTTGTTCCATCTTTCCACGAGTTTGAGTAATGTCTTCTTTTACCTAGTTGGTCTTGCATTTCCCCTTGGAATTGAGCCACTCTTGTTTGTTTTTTTTCACTATCATGATAAGGCATAGCAAAAAGTAGTTTTGTAAGCATCACATGAGTCTCTGTATTGCAATAATACACTTAATAGAAAGAATTAACTTTGAGAAAGTAAATTATAGGTATTAATGATGAAAAGTCTCACATAGTATTTAGTAGTTGGATTGTACTATATTAACAAGAATTACTTATGATCGATTCTGGTCCTACGCTTATTTGAAATATAGGTATTTTTATGACAATTTATTATTGAGTCTTATCTCCTACTACTTCAGCCTGAATAGGCATGAAAATTTATTAAACATGATATAACTATGTACAGTGCTTGATCTGCTTTCTAAATGAAAGGCAACAGATGTAATGTTTAACTCTAATTCAGAAAGACATCTCATGCAGTAATGGGAAAATAACTAGAATGACTTCTGTAGAGCAAAAACCGCATGTTTTTCAGTATGATACCAGGAATGGAATGGACTAGATAAGTTAATACCTGGTGGTTTTTTCCATCTCTAATTTCCAGGAGTCCTCAAATAATATGACACATGATATTTGATGGTGCCATTAAGGATTGGGTGACTGCCACGTATGGAAGTTGAATACACCATGCAACTTATAGGAAAAGAATGTTGCAAAAATTACAGTTCTGTTAAATAAAAAATCTTAAAACACAGTATGCATCCCTATATTCACAACATCAGAAGTCTACAATCTTGAAATGATTTACAGCCTTGAAATGAAAGGGCACAGGAATGAACCATCCCGATGTGCAGGAAGACTAGCAAGTATGGCAGAAGACCAACTGGGTTTATCAGGGAATTCTTCAATGAGCTAAAACACAAACAGGAAGCTTACAAGAAATGGAAACTTGGGCATACTACTAAAGAGTAGGGCTGTACAAAATTTTGCTGGCTGTTTTGTTTCAATGCAGCTTTGACTCATTTTGAGCTGAAACAGCAAAATCAAAATGAAACTAAAGGCTTCAAAACAGCCTTGAAATGAAATGAGGGCAGTCAAAATGTTTCCAAAGTTTCAAAACATTTAGAGTTTCAAAGCTGAAACTGGGCTTGCTTGCAGGGAAACAGAAAGTAAGAAGAGGGAAGGGAAAGAGCAGGGAAGGACTGCTCTATTGACTGTAGCTGGCTAGTGACTGTGATCTTTCCCTGAGGTCCCTTCCAATCCCAGTGCTCTGGGGGAGGAATGGAAAAACATCATAAAAAGCAGCATTGTTTGAACTGAGCTGCTTTGTGCCTTGGGGTCAGTTACTGAGCTGTGTCTTCCAGCAGCTCAGCAGCATCAGACAACAAAGGCTATCATTTCCTACTTGCTATCCTGTTTGTAGCAAGTGGGATTCATCAATACCTTTTGCTTTCTATACCCTTTTATTTTATTATTACATTCATTCATTCCTTTCAATTTATTCCTCCCCCAAAATCCTCTTTTTGTTTTTGTTAGTCTATTTCGATTCTTTTCCTCCAGAATAAAAAAATCTGTGTTTTCTCTCACAGGGTGCATTCCATTCACTGTGCAGGGAAGCACAGCATATATTATATATTATAATATAGAATTTATTCAGGAACATATAGTACATAAATTTATATATTATATTTATTACATAAATACATATACATACAGTTATCTTATCTACATATATGACTTAAATCAGATTATATTACAGAACACACAGATTTTCAAACACACTAAGGCAAAGACACTATGAAACATACCATGACGTGTGCTGGAAAGGCAGTTGGCAAGCCTTCAGGGGGGAGTGGAAGAGGGGGTAGAGGGACATAGTGCTTCTGGTCCACTTCTGGGTCTGCTGCCGAGCACACTGGAGAGCCCCCCATGCTCCTGTGGGATGCTCCATCTGCCTCAGCATTACAGCATTCATGAGCCATCTGCTACCTAGAGGTATGTAGAAAAAACATTTAAAGCTGTGTCTATGTCTGAATCGCTGAATCTTTCCGGATCGCTCCAAATTGATTCAGAGGTTCTGATTTGATTTGAAGAGACTAAAGGGTCCTGTGATTTGATTCGGAATTAGAGATTCAGCCACAGAATTGGGCCAAATCTCTGCCAAATCAAATCAGGGACTGAAGCTTCACACAGCCCTACTGCTTAGTTACCTGTTGTTATTTAAAGTGGTTGATTGACCTGAGGCTGTAGTGGAGGGGGAGGCCTCATTGGGGACACTACCGTGTCATGTAGAGGCCCCAGTGCCAGTGAGGAAGCCCCTTAACACACACACAGTCACACATATCATGAGTTTTGCTTGTCAGCAGCTTGAGGTGCAGTTTCCCAGAAACCCCTGCACCTATCTTCTTGAAACTTGGCAGGCTTCATGGCCTCAGAAGGGGATACCATGTCTGCTGCTTTCACCCCCCTGTGACTTCATATTTACAAGTGAGTTTTGCTCTGAACAGTTTGAGGTACAGTTTCCCAGAAACCCCTGCACCTATCTGCTTGAAACTTGACAGACTTTGTGGCCTCAGCAGGTGCTATCATATTTGATGTTTTCATTTGAATAGGACAAGAAATTGGAAAGTTATAGGCAGTTTTGTGATTCCCCATTATAGCCTATGGGAGAAACGTTGAAACAACAAAACAGTTTTGATGAAACAAAATGGAACAGTGCTATGAAATTAAACAAAACATCAAATGAAACATTGTTCCTTTGAAATGGTGAAACAGAAGTCAAAACAAAATGGTGCTGTTTTGCACAGCCCTACTAGGGAGGGATATAAGAGTACTGCTTGGCCATGCACGGATGAAATCAGGAAGGCCAAAGTGCAATTCAAGTTTCAGGTAAAAAAGCACATGAAGGATAACAAAAAGGGTTTCCACAAGGATGTCAGCAACAAGAGGAAGATCAGGGAAAGTGCAGGTCCCTGACAGAAGTGGGGAATGTGACCTAGTGACAGATGATGTAGAAAAGGTTAAAGTTCTCAATGCCTTTTTTACATCAATTTTGATAGGCAAGGTCAGCTACTAGTTTACTGTACCTGGCAGCACAGTTTGGGGAGGTGGCAAAAGAACAGGTTAGGGATGATTTAGAAAAGCTAGATGTGCACATGTCCATTGGGGCTGAACGCGATGCACTCGAAGGTGCTGAGGGAGTTGGCTTGATGTGATTGCAGAGCCACTGGCCATTTTCTTTGAATACTCATGGCAGTCAGGAGATCTCTTAGATGATTGGAAAAATGGAAAATATAATGCCTATCTTTAAGAAGGGGAAGAAGGAGGATTCGGGAACTATGGACCAAACAGCCTTACCTCAGTCCCTGGAAAACTCATGAAGCAGGTCCTCAAGAAATCCATTTCTAAGTACTGTGGAAGACAGGAATGCAATTAGGAACAGTTAGCATGGCTTCAGCAAGGCAAGTCATTCCTGACCAACCTAATTGCATTCTATGATGAGATGACTGGCTCTTTTGATGCAGTGAGAGCAGTGGATGTGAATACCTTGACTTTAGCAAGGCTTTTGATTCAGTCTCCCACAACATTCTCACAAGCAAGCTAAGGATGTATGGGTTGGATGAATGAACTGTAAGGTGGACAGAAAACTGGTTAGACCATAAGGGTCAAAAGATAGCAAGCAATGTCTAGTTAGCAGATAGTATCAAGTTTAGTGCCCCGAAAGTCAGTCTTGGGGGCAGTTTTTTTTCAATATCTTCATCAATGATTTTGAAGATGGGTTCGTTAGCAGATGACACCAAGCTGGGGCCAGGGGAGTAGTAGGAAAGCCAGAAAGTTGGGCTAGGTTTTAGAGAGAGGTCGAGAAATTGGAGGAGTGGACCAAAATAAATGCCATGAGGTTCAATAAGGACAAGTGCAAAGTCCAGTACTTAGGACAGAATAATCCCATGTGCTGGTACAGGCTGGGGACCATCTGTCTAAGCAGCAGCTCTGCAGAAAAGGACCTGGGGGCTACAGTGGACAATAAGCTGAATATGAGCCAACAGTGTGCCCTTGTTGGAAAAAAGACTAATAGCATACTGAGCTTCATTAGTAGGAGTGTTGCCAGCAGATTAAGGGAAGTGATCTTTCCATTGTATTAAGTACTGGTAAGGCCACATCTGGAATACTGTGTTCAGTTTTGGGCCCCCACTACATAAAGGATGTGGACAGATTGGAGAGAGTACAGTGGAGGGCAACAAAAATGGTTAGAGTGCTGGGGGAACATGACTTCTGAGGAGAGGCTGAGGGAACTGGGCTTATTTAGTCTGGAGAAGAGAAGACTGAGGGGGAATTCAATAATAGCCTTCAACCACCTGAAGGATGCTTTCAAAGAGGATGAAGATAGACTGTTCTCAGTGGTGGGTGGCAGATAACAGAACAAGGAGCAATATTCTTATGTTACAGCAAGGGAAGTTTAGGTTGAAAACTAGGATGGTAGTAAAACACTGGAACATGCTATCCAGAGACCTTGTGGAATCTCCATCCTTAGAGGACCTTAAGACCAGGGTGGATAAAGCCTTAGCTAGGATTATATAGTTGAAGATGGTCCTGCTTTGAGCAGGAGGTTGGACTAGATGACCTCCTGAGGTCCCTTCTAACCTGCATTTTCTATGATTCTATGATTTCATGTAATACACAGCGCTTTGTGTCTTCATAAAAATATAATCAACTGATTAACCCTCAAAGTGATTCCTGGAATTGCTGATGGTAAGCAAGCATTGTTACCTTCATTTTATGGATAGGAAAACAGTGATAGAGGTCACTTGAGCTAACCTTACCATCATGGGCAGATCTAGAATATTAAAAAGTGGGGTGCAGGTGGTGAAACTCATCATCATGTATAACATAACAATTTTTTTTCTCTAACTAAAATAAATTAGAAGCTTGACTAATATGCTAGGAGCCCAGGGCTGTATTATTCAATCTAAGATTGAAGCAAAAGCAAATATAACTTTGTTGGAATGAGTTAAAACTATTCACAGGACTGTGAAATAGAAGCTTCATTACCAGGAGTAACAGGCAGCAACATTGCAGAACAAAGCATAGCTTGATTGGTGGAAATTCAAGACCATTAAAAAAAGAAGTGTTCTGTTAGCACCTGTGAAATGAAGTTTTTAGAAGATATTAGATTATAATGAGCCATGAAGTCAACTGATTCCCTCAGCCCTGCCTGACTAGGAATGCTGCTGTCACTGGCAAGCAGCTGGTTTTAAACTTTGGGTAGAGCAGGAATAAAAAGGGGGTAGAATTGTACCACACCCCTGGTTCCACCCCTGCTTTTCAGCAGGCTGGTAGCAGAAGCTGGATTAAAATGCATTTATTTCTGATCTCCAGTTACATAACCAAAACAGTAGTATCGGTAGTCTCTGTTCTCAAATAATAATTTGAATGTGGATTCCAGAGCCCCACCACTGCAGAGCCCTGACAAGTTGCTGCCCCAAGGATGGAGATGGGTCACCAGCTTGAAAGATGACCTGATTTACAGTATTGACTCCTAAAATAATTAACTATGTAAAATCAGGTACTTTAATGCTAAGAACTTATGTGGGTCCCTTGTGTATTTTGGTTTTCATTACGTGATCACTTACTAGTATTCCCATAGGAACCTTTATCAGACAATGAATGGGACATTATTTGATATTTCCTTCAATATTCTGCATTCAGTATGTGGCCTTTGGTCTTATTTAACATACATTACAATTTCCTTATGGGCATTTCTATACTGCTCCCCCTATAGCAACTTGGGGTTTCACAAAGACAAGTTCATTCATCTTTATAATATTCCTGTGAGATTTGATATTATTATCCTCTTTTTAAAATTGAGAACATGAGATGATGTGATATTGAACTCAAGATGTCAAAAATCTCAATTAATTTTGGGTTTGGGCTTTCAAATGGCTTAATCTTTCAGAATGTCAGGATTTCTACTGTAGACCTGAGTAAGCAGATTGAGCTGTAGAGCTGAGCAACTGGATTTTTCAGATTTATTTTCCCAAAATTTAAGTGAATTTTCATAGGGATAGAAAAGGCATACTATCAGAAACACCCATTATTAATTACTACTTCTTTTTCTCATGCATGGAGGTAATTAAGCTTGTTAACAAAAGGGTTGTAAGAATGTTAGCATGAAATTTTGCTTGCATCTAAGAAATACTTGGACTCACTGCCAGCTCCATGAAAACCAAGATACTTTACCCAATCCATCCCAAACCAGCCAGTTGCTCCTCCACATATTACAATTAGAGGGTAATCCTTAGACAACATTGAGCATATCCCCCAGTTGATAGCCACCTTTCTTAAAAACTAAATATAGACTATGATATTCAACACCTGATAGAATCTATTGGTGCTGCCCTTGGACATGTCCCAAATTCTGTCTTTGATGATCATGGCATCAGGGCCCAAACAAAATTCAGTGACTCTTTGAGGACCATTCGGAACACATACAATATTAACACCAATACCTGGGAGACTCAAGCGCTTAATCATCCCCAGTGGTGTCATGATGTACAAGTCATCAATCATTTTGAGAAAATTCACCTCACCATGGAAGCAGATGGATCCGAAAGACCAAGGGAAAGCATTGTGACCTGATATCACCAAGATCTACTCCATCCTCCTGGAACTATTTGTCACATCTGCAGTCAAACATCCAGATCTTGAGGCCGTCTTTTCAGCCAATGACTTCTATTTACTGGAAACTGTCATTCTTGTATCAAGGTACTGCTACTGCCGCTGTTGAATTTTCCCCAATCTTGTTAAGAAATTGCTGGACTAGCTCAAACTTTCACAAAAATAATTCTGCCTGAGGCAGACACCCTGTAAGAAAAAATTCAGCTTGAAAGTTTAAAGTATGGTAAGGTTAAAAGCACCTGAAAATCATCTTATAATGGAAAGTGTCAGTCAAGTTTAATTGTATTTTCCCTACTCATTCCCATATAATATAGAACACAGTGCAAATATAGTACAAGACAGATTTCAGAGAGTGAGACACACATTTTAAATGGTATATTTAATGTATATTTTGGGAATACTTCTATATACAAAACAATTTACATCATTATTTATGCTATGTTTATATATATATGCTTTTCATAGAGGTTTTATTTGTTTGTACTATAAACAGTATACTTTATGACCCAAATTTTCTAAAGGGACCACTTTCTTTTTTTATGAGTACAAGTTGTGCTTGCAAGTTTGTACCCACTGTTTCAACTATAGGTGTAAATCTGAGTAACTAGTCAGTGTAATTGGTTCTTAGGTGTGATCATGCTAGGGACTGTGTATTTGGTGCTGCTGTGGCTTTCTCATTACACATTTCTACCATCCTTCACAGTAAAGTTTATTTGAGAAACAAAACTGGATAGTAACATTAGATCTTAATACAGTCATTTATGCAGATTCATAAAGTCTCTCTTATACAAGTTTCTATGGTTTCATTAGGGACTAAGGCTGTAGTCCAACCAATCATTTAGGCACAAGCAGAAGCAAGCGGCTTATTAGCAGTATTGATACTGAAGCCAATAGTACTAATTATATGCTTTACTTATGCATGCGCTTTGGAAAACTATGGCATATGCTCTGCAGCTATAGGACTTTATTAGGATAAGGAATGGACCCTAAAATGCATGAAACGCTTTGTCAGGAGACCTGACAAAGAATGTCTTGCATTCAAAGATTGTCTCTCTTTAGTCCAACTACATAGTCAGTCCAATAAAAAAAAAAAAAAAAATCACTCTTAGAAATCCTTGCCTCTCATTTAATTTCTAGACCCTCACAGCTACAACATCACTTTTACACTATTGTAAAAAATTAAAGGCATTTGGATACTGCAGTATTTAACTCAGTATAATGATGATAAGGCCTAGTATTATATGAAATAAGCAACACCACAAATCCAAACTTGGCAAAACGTGTATGAACAACTGAATACAAAACCACAAACATAAATAAATTTATGAGGTCCATTTTTGGCCCCATATAAAAACAGCAGTCAATTATGCTTCTCTGAATAATTAATCAAACTTTTTGAAAGATACCAAAATAAATTCCAAGGAAAGGTAGAGAAGGTGCTACTCTGATCTTTTTGTTAATGCAGGTAAAATAGATGCAATTTGTAGCATGGCTGCTGCTCAGGATTTAGGTCATAACCCATAAGAGGTGTCACATAGGGAACAGCAGGCACTATATCAGTAGACAGGACAATATGACCTGAAGCTAACAAGTGCTATCACACTGCAATATGTCAGAAGCAGTCTAATATGATTAATACAAAATAATGTTTCAGGGCATGAACACACAAATCCTGCATCAAAGGGGTTCACATTTCCCCTGCCCATGTACCTGTTCTTATTCTGTAATTAATTAAAGTTAATGTGCAGTAGCTTACTCCTTTTTCTTCAGATACAATTGAGGATGACGTTCTGCAAAAACCTACCCTTTCTAACCTCATGGTAACTTGTTTATATGCCTATTCCCACTACTACACATTTACAGAGTGAAAATGTGAACTTGACATGTCATGGGAAAGAAAACAAAAATAGAAGCCAATTCTCACACATTGTAGTAGTATATGCTGTTGTCATCTGAGTCCTATTGCTCTGATATAAATAGATCGGTGAATTTTGGGGTAAATTTAATTGCCAAAGACAGGTTAAGCTAAGCTAAAGTTAAAATTCTGTTAACTGTACAGAATTATTGGAAGATGCACTGAATTTTTCTGCATTAAAATGACTTAATCCATCTGCTATTTAAGGTCTCATAGACTTTTTATGCTCAAAATATTTAATCATAAAAATAATTTTGGCTCCACATGCCATACAAGCTCAAGAAGCTTGAAAAACTTGGCTTGGTGGTGATCTTCATAGTTTGGGAAAAGACTACTAGCCAAAAGTAGGCTAGAAATAATACATCTATAATGGCCATCTTGGCAAAGAGGCCTAATATCAGGAAGTTCACAAAGGAAAACAGCTGTGAGTTCCCTGTCTCCCTGCAAAAGCATCTGTTACTCAGGTTCCCATTGTGCCTTGTAGTAATTAATGTTACCCAACCTGGCAAAAAACCCAGAAGGCCAGGTTGTGATGAGATGTGACAGATTTTAGACTTTAAAAGTCTTTATTTTTTGCAATAAAGCATTAACAACGAGATTATATAATGTTTGGAAACAGATTTCAGGAGACCAGTATTTGTGAAGTATTTAAGATATTGCAGAAGCTCCTAAATGGTGGGAAAAACTGTGGAAAAAGCCTTAAATAGTCAAAACAATAAAAAGTACAAAAAACCACTAACCCCTTTGCAGTATGTAAAACATGCATTTGTTCTCAGACCAGAATTTAGAGATGATCAAAAAACTTCACTCAAAGATATTCTGGTTCATGCAAAAACAACCAGTTAGTTCCTCTAACCAGCATTCCCTCTAAGCTGTGCAGCATTCAGAGCTGCATAGGTGCGCTTGGCATTGCAGCATGAGTGTGCCTGCACAGCTGTGCACACCATGCAGCTTAGAGGGAATGCTGCCTCTGACTGTACTCCATCAAGAGGAAAAACTATATAGTTCAACTCTAACTGGAAAAGGATGAAAGGGAAATTGGGGATTTCAGGATTCAGTAAAAAAGGAAGCACTAGAGGAAATCTGACTTTAATAGTGTTAGCTTTTTTCCTTCTCTATTTTTTCTGGCAAGTGCCTAAAAAGCAGGAACGGTTCTGGTTCAACATATCTAGGGTCATTTCTACCTCAAAGTTTGGATGATATATTCACTGGACAGTGTGGAAACTTTTTACTTTTTTCCCAAATAGTATTTTCCTGACTAGCTGTAGGGGAAAAGTTAGTGGTAGTCGCTAGGCCTGCGTGAATAGGGAAGTATTTGATTCAGATTTGGCTGATTAGGAGGACAGTAATTCAATTTGGAGATTCGGATCACTGTACTGAATCAATTTGGCCAAATCTGCTTCAGAAGATTCAGTGCTGGTTTAGAGAGATTAGGTGATTCGGACTGGCCGGGGGGAGGCAGGAACACCCAGGTGGCTCCAGGTTCTTCTGCAGCTCCTTTGGTTGTGCCTGCCTCTCCTCAGGCAGGGGGAGCAATGGGAGAAGCCCCCCTGGATGCCCTGGCTGGCCCCATCCCCCGCCCAGCCCCTGCCAAGTCCCAGTACTTAAAAAAAAAAAAAGAATCCCCGCACTCACCAGCTGCAGGATTGGTGATTGGGACCCTTAGGCACTTTTGGCAGAGGCCCCCCCATGCAGTGCAGGGCAGTGAGGGGCAGCAGGGATCACCTCCCCACCTGGAACCCATGTGGCAGCTGCCCCATAGTGCAGGTGAAGTGTGGCTTGGCAGGGTGCCATGTGTTGCCTGGGAGCTGGGGCCTCTGGGGCTAAGTGTTGCCAGGCTCCAGCTGACATGTGGAGCTGGTCCAGCTCCCAGACAGTGCGCAGCACCCTGCCAAGTCACACTGCACCCATGCCATGGGGCAGTGGCCACGTGGGTACCAAGCGGGAGGGGTCCTGCTGCCCCACGCTACTTGAGGAAGCTCTGCCATGAGCCCTCAGAGGCCTCAGATTGCTGCTGCCAGAACTGGTGCGTGCGGGGCTTTTTTTTCTTTTAAAGTGCTGGGAGGCTGGGCCAGGTGGGGGATGGGGCCAGGCAGGGCAGCCAAGGTGGCTTCTCCTGTAGCTCCTCTGGCTGTGCCTGCCTCTGCCCCAGCGGGAGGAGCTTTGGGGGCTATGTCCTGCTGCTGCTTGCCCAGCCACTACAGGGGGGGGAGGTGCGTGATGCAGGCACGGGTGGCAGCAGGCCATAGACCCTGCTCCCAGTGCTGCCATGCCCGTATCAGCACTTCTCTGAGTAATGTGCCCCCCTGCCCCAGCTGGGAAGCTTGTCCCTGACCCAGCCTAAAAATATCCTTCCCTTCCCCACACCCCTTCCCTCCTCCCTCTCCCAACCCCAACAGACTTACCAGCTGGAGGCAGCTGTCAACTGCCTGTTTAGTCTATGGCTGAATCTCTGAATCAGCCAAATCTTTTCTGAAGATTTTATGAATAGATTTGGATGCTTCAAATCGATTTGGAGTTTTTTAGTTGGTCTCCTGATTCGATTCAGATTTGGAGATTCAGTCCCCAAATCAAGCCAAATCTCCTCCAAATCAAATCAGCTACCAAAGCTTCGCACAGCCCTAGTAACCACTGTTTATTGCTAACTGGACATTAAATACAATAGATACCATAGAATACCTACATTCAGCAAGTTGTGTGATAATAAAATATCAGCTATGGAATCAGTTATGTCCTAATAAAATAATGCCTTTCCCTCCTTTCCCACCCCCCCCCTCCTTTTTAGCTACCATTTCTATTTGTCTAATTTCCTCATGGTCTTAACTTTTCTAAGCCAGGTGATCCCTACCAGTTACAACTGCTGTAACTCACAAAAGAGTCAAGAAAAAGATTTAATTCCACCTACTTCTTGGTTTCATTTTGCTTGGAATGAAGTCACCATTGACAGAAATGTTTACAACTTGGGGTTCTCTAAGAGGACATATAACAGAACCTGTTTCCCTACCAAATATGTCAGCAAACTAAGCCTGTGTGAAGCAGCTGGTATTTGTTTGGATTCAGATTAGGCCATTTCAGGGGACAGTGATTTGATTCAGTGATTTGAATCATTGTCCTGAATCAATTCAGCTGAATCACCCAGGCCCCAACCCACTCTCCCAGCCTGGCAAAGGCTGCCCCATCTGCCCCAGCTCCCGGCACTCAGAAAAAAAGCCCTGACTCACCAGGTGCTGCCAGGTGGGGGGTGATCCCCACTGTCCCCCACTGCCCCATGCTACATGGGGGACTCTGCATGAGCCCCCTGACCCCACCTCCTCCCCCAAGTCACCATGGCTGCCCTGCCCACCATGACTCTGGCCCTTTAAGAAAAAAACCCAAGAAAAACCCCTGCACTCACCATTCCTGCCAGTGGGGGATGATCCCAACTGCCCCCCACTGCCCCATGCTGCATGGGGGGCTCTGTATGGGCCTTCAAAGCCCTGAGGCCACTGCAGGAGCAGTGAATCCCAGGGCTTGTCTTGTTTTTATTTTTTCTAAAAGAGCCAGAGCTGGCCTGGGTGGGGAACCCATGGGGGGGGCTGGGGGAGTTAGGTGGGGTCAGAGGGCTCATAGCAGAGCCCCCCCATGCAGTGTCGGGCATTGGGGGGCAGCAGGGATTGCCCCCACCCAGCAGCACCCGGTAAGTGGGGCTTTATTTTAAAGCACTGGGAGCTGGGGCAGGCAGGGCAGCCATGGGGTGGGGGGCTGGGGGAGCAGGCATGGGTTGGGAGGGCTGGGGGAGTTGGAGGGTCAGGGGGACTGGCAGGGGTCCCCCCATGGTACCCTCCCTGCTTCTCCAGCCCACACTCCTCTGTCCCCTACTTACCAGCTCTGAATCTGGCTGCAGCTTCCTACTTCAGCCACCAGGGACTGTCCGAATCATACAAAGCTCTCCAAATCTTTTCAGAAGATTTGGAGAGATTTGAATCAATTTGGACCTTTTAATTGATCCCCTGATTCAATTCAGATTCAGAGATTGGGCCACCGAATTGGGCTGAATCTCCTCTAAACTGAATCACCACCTGAAGCTTTGCAGAGCCCTATAGCAAACATTTATTTCCAAGGCTAGCTGTCATTTTTATAAAAAAGGAAAACTTTGATGAATATTCAAAACAGAACTGACTAAAATCCAAATATATTTCAATTATGCTTTGGATACAGACATATTTTGCATACTTCTCATTAGTATGTTTCCAGGAAAAAGGACCAAGACCTGAATAAAGGATGAACATTTATTCCAATGTACTTCTAAAAATGTATGATGAATTTGATGTCCTAATATCAATGGAGGGAGAGTACTAAGCAGGAATGAGTCATACAAGCTAGAAATATAGTGTAGCATTTCTGTTTCTCGGATGACTCAGCCAATAGTGAGGTTAAAATCTATGAGCACCTAATTCTAGTAAATAATATACACATTATAAACACAGAGACAAATTCTAAAGGTGGGACTAACATGTAAAATACAATTATTCACAGCACAGGTACATTCATTAGAGCAGAATGGGGAGTTAAAACATTAAAATGCACTTATGAAAGATAAAAGGAAATTTCCAGATCCTGCAGCCCAGAAACATCAAGAAAAGCCACCATGGAAAGATCACAACACATCTGATTATATAGAAGGCAAATAAAATGTCTGAAGGGTCTGCAGGCAGAGTAATTTGGTTTAGTTACAAGGATTCTATGCCTTAAAATAGAGTCATGGATGTTATAGATGCACACGTCTTCCATCACATCTCCATGCCAATATAAAATATACCAGTTAGTATGTTTTTAAATGGTGTGTATAATTTTAAATTTCTCAGGTACTGGATATCCACTATTGGGAAACTGGACATTAATCCAAGACCTGAGGAGGATAAAGACAATTTAGCCAGGGATATCAAAATATACTTTTTCCATGAAATGTGTAAAATTTTAAAATATGTGTATGGAAGGAGATGCACCCTTATGCACAGAGGTCCATTTCACAAATGGGAATCTTGAGGGTACATAACTTTTATATTGAGTCAAATTGTGGCCCAGTCAATGTGACAGTGCAGAAGAAGAGTAACTAGTGATTTTTGTGCCCAGGCACAAAATGGGTAAGAGGGTTTCTGGAAAATATGCTGTCCTCTCAACCTATCTGGTAGGATTGCTATGCTAGTTTGTCAGGGTTTGTAGGCTGCATCAGGCATAGTGTTATGCAACAGGTTAGCCTGATCCTCTTGGGCTAAGTAGAGATAGTCAAAAAGCCCAAGGCTGAATCAATTCAATCTTCACATGTTAGTCTTAAGCTGCATAGATTGAACCAATAAGCAAGTGAACAGACATTCATTTTTGATTCAGGAAATGCAGCCACATTCCTGCAGTGGCCCAGGCCAGAATCAGGGAAGAACTACAGCTTGCCTCCCTGCTCAGCTGGGGCAGACAGCTTGGGCCAAGGCTAACCTGCCCACCCTGTGATGGTGGAGATTTAGTGGGGAGGTACAAAGCATCCTGGGATGCTTGGGGGACTGAATTAACTTAAATATCTGGAGGGAATCTGGAGGGGACAGAAACTCAATAAACTGATTTAACCTAAATCAGTTAAATCTGATACTATATCTATCCAAGTTTATCTTAAATTGGTTTTGACCATTTTGAAAATGGTTTATGTGCACTGATCTTCCGTTGTGTGACAGATTTTAATCAGTTTGTCATCACTTATACCTGTTCATGTGTAATTTCTGTCCTTAGCCCTGAAGTCCTAGTATCAGGCAACTCAGGAGCCTGGCTGAGAAGACATCAGCTACTCCTATGGGGAGGAAAAGGCCTTGTAGACCAGGAACTGGGTCCAGGTAAGGTGGTAAAGCAACTATATAATATGCTTTTATTAGGCTGCAGGTGTAAAGAAGGTAACCTGAAAGCTGGGCTCAGAGCAGTTGAAGGGCTACTGAAAGGAGACTCCTTTATTGACAGACTTTAGGAAGGTGTACTGTCCACCTGTGGAAGAAAAGAGATGGAACCTTCAAGAAAAGGAAAAAAAAACCCATAAATAATGTGGAAAGTAGCAAGGAAATGGAAGAAAACCTAGCTCAAGCTGCTTTATGCAGAGTTCCTGGGCTGGCATCCAAAGGAAGCTTGGGAATGAGAGGCCCAGATTCCCTACCAATTCCTGAAGGGGTTACTAACAAATGTCACGAGGTACTGAGTATTAACCTGAAAGAAAAAGTGTAAAAATACCAGCTTTGATTAGGTGATACCCTCAGGGTAGAAAGACTGTAAGACATGGCCAGAAATGAAAACCAATTAGGAGATGGAGAATTATAGTTGGTGGTGAGTGATGGCTAGAAAATTATGCTTTTGGGGATTGGGTTGTAGGTAAGGTAGATATGCATTAAAATAGTGGTCTGGGGAATGGCAGGGGTTAATTGGTTTCTAAAAGCCTGTTTGTGACAGTTTCCTTCAAGGCTCACTGTGTCTGAAGTGGACATAAACAGGCTGGGAAACATGAACAGTGTACTCATAATATAGATAAGGGACTCTGCAGCGTTGGTGCTAGGTCACAGGGCCCAACTACAGAGCTCATGGGATTTCTGATTTTGGTGGATGGAGCAAATGAAGACACTGGTAAATGACCGAATTACAATGTGTGCATGTGATGCGTTTGTTAAAACAAAAAAATATACTAACATAACAAAATGTGGACAGTATGACAACCACAGGGAAACCAATCAACAATGCCTGGGAATAAAGAGTCATCAGAGAAAAGAAAGAATACAAAAGGAAGGATTTCAGAGCAGCAAAAGGTCCCCAAAAGAGAACCCAAAGCCACCATGTACAGAAGGTGCACCACCAGCCTGTCTCACATGCCCTGCTGGGGGGGGGGGGGGGGCGGGGGGGAGTAGGGGGGTGAACCTTGGCTCTTGACTTCCAGGCTGCTGACTGCTGACAGTCAAGAAAGAACCTCAGGGTGAAGTTTATGTACTGGCCAGATGTACCTTCCTTCTGTGACAACCCTAGGACTGGTAGATATAGAACCAGGGGGGTTATCTTGTTTGCCTTGCCTGCATTATTCTTATCTGCTGTCATTGTGTATCAATAACATGTACCTATTATTGAATGAAAAAGTTGTGGTTGGTCTGAGGGTTTGAGTCCATCCAAAACAAGGTATCTCAGTCATAAATCTAGTGCCAACAGTGAGAAGAAATGGAGACAGGCTCAACATAATGAAGAAGGGCAAAAGAGAAGCCTCCTAGATATGGGGCTAATGAGTCATGCAGAACTCCACCCTGTCTATCCATGGCATTTGTGGCAACATCACTATTTAGATAATATTTGTGTCCAGATTTCAGTCAGTGTGTCAACCAAACTTTAATAAACCCCTTTAAAAAAATATCAGATGCTTGGTATTTTAAGATCAGTTATGACTCTCATCCTCTGCTGCAATCTGGCACTATGATAGTGAAGCTAGTGGGGCTATTCTTGTAGAATTCCTCTTCCATGGACTGCATAAATTATTCCAATGGCCATTTTGGAGGAGCCAGAACTGGGAGGTCACAAAGATGGGTCAGCCTCCAAAAATCACCTTGGACCTCTTGTCTCCAGAGCTCTGAGTTCAATGCTGAGGCTGAGGTATAGGAAAATTCTCACACTAACATTTCAGAAATTCCATATTGAACTATGTATTTTTAAAACATTTTTTGGGGCCACTGTCTTAAACCTTTATTTTAAAAAGTACACTGGAATTTTAAGTCACATGAAGCTTCCTTCCTCCTTCTCCCTGGGATATCTACTCTACATGGGAAAGTTGGTGGAGGGATCTTGTCCATAAAATTCTCTTTAGGGCCTGGGACTGGAATTATAATCTCCAAAAGTTTTCTACAGAAGCAGGAGCACAAGGTTCAGCTAGCCCATGGCATACCATGGCTGGTAGGCAGAGGAACCTATGAGATTCAGCTTTCCCTCTCATATTTCATCCCCTTTCTCATGCTGTTGTATACTAACCATTCACTGTGCTGTGGTGGGAGTACTGTATCCTTAAGTGATAAGACTATGACAGTGGAGTTAAGCCACTTACCCACTTTTTTCTATGATTTTTCCTCCCATCATTCTCTATTTCCTGTATTGTGTGGGGTGAGATGCTGATTTGAGGAGTAAATGGGTGATACACTGGACAGAGGAAAGGAAATGAACAGAAAAAGTCTGATATCAAGAGACAAACAGGGAACTTAATGTATCTATATAAATTATATATACAGGGAATTTATATATATTCACATATGTGCATTTGTGTGTGTGTACACATATATACACATACTAAAAAACATTCTAAGTACAAAACATTCTTATTGTTATACAGCTGTCAGTTTCTTTCTCTGTACCCATCTACCCCACCTAATATTTCCTTGCCATTCATCAAGAGGTTGTTGCCAGGCAAAATGGATTTTTCATATATTTTCACATCCCAGGGAACCAAGAGAGCAAGACTTCTATCTGACTCATTCCCCAAGACCATGATGTATGATCACTCAAGGCCACACCACAGCACATGAAAATACCTTTGAATGCATTTCCTGAATGAATTGTTTCTCTGCTTTATAACTTTTTCTTTTTGATACAAGAAGCTAAGAAAAATCAACTCAATGAATTGGAGGCTAACCTAAAACACGTACTTGATTGCTGTTCAAACTTTATCAATTACCTTTTATTTAATTATTGTGCTATTTTGGGTTTCCTGGTAATGGACCCATTGTACTGTCATAATAGGTCTCTTTGGCTAGGAACTGTTATGACCTCCATCATTGTAACAACTTTCTAACAAACAAAAAATAAACAGTAGCCTTATAACATTCCAGAAATGTGCAAACGTCCTATTATACCCATCTGACACTGAGAAAGGCACAGGAAAGTTAAGTAACTTGCTGAAGGTCCTAGAGGGAGGGTTCAGGGCCCACTGAATCAAGAATAATACATCTCTCCATTTGTGTAGCAAAAAGGATCTCATACTCAGAGTTGGGCAACTGGATGCTAATGTGATATTAACAATAAAAACCATCTGAGTCTTTGTGCTATAGATGAATATCAAGGCCATCTTTTCTCTCTAGAAGAAGGGCAACTTTTTCTAAAGGACAAATTATTACTGTAAAACTATTTAGTGAGGGTTCCTACCAAAAAGACTAAATGCTATATACTGAACTCCCAGCTATGTTTGGAATTCTAGCACATTTTGAACACTATTGCTATAATAGATAATATAGAAATAATTATATATATCTATAGATATATAGATATAGATATATCTATACACACACACACACACACACACACATAATACATAATCATATAAAATTCTGTTATATAGTCAAATTCTTACTGTAGGCTTATTTATACTTATAATACATTTTAGCTGATGTGGGTACCTCTGCTGACTTCAGTGCTGTTATGATAGTAATTAATTAGTGATGAATCCTTCAACCTTTAATTATATAAATAATCCTTCCTCTTGTAGTAAGTCTAGTAAAAAAATTCATGCGAGTGGAGACTGCAGTCTCAGGTGCTTTTAGTCAGTCACTTTTCCTATGTAAATAAGCTCCAGCATTATTTGCAACCTTGTACAGGTGAGAAGCTAGATCCTCAGTAAGATCCTCCACAGACTCTACCTTCAGGACATGGCCCACCTCTTCAAGGTAAAAAAAACCCCAACAATTTATTTGCCTTCTCCCCCCACCCCTCCCAGCTCTCTCTCAAAAATATAATGAGATCAGTGGTTCTCAAGTTTTTTAGACTCCGGTCACCCCTTGTTAGACTCAAGGCACTTTTCGGAAAAAGCCAGCGTCTACCTTTTACTTGTGTTTTGACTACAAAAAAACCCAAACCAAAACAAACAAACAAACAAACAAAACCAGTAATTCTTCTGAAGACAGCTCTAAAGCAAAGACCTCAGAAGGACCACAGCAATGAAGTAATGAAGACCAATGAAGTAACTTTTACACTGTGAGTTACTTGGCATTGCCACATCCATATCCATGTTAGGCAAAGGGGCAGCTTTTGAACAACATAAGATGCTAAAGGATATATCCCCATTACATCACTCCCAGTTATCCTAACAGTGAGATTTGTTACCATATAGCATTGTACAAATACTTGCTTGAAGAAGTAAAAGACTGGATCTAACTCTCAATATGAAAATGGCATTCCTTCCTTTATATACTTTCTCCTTTTGCATGTTATCGATGTTTGGTACAGTCACACTCCATAAGTCAAATACCTCCCCTTATGTCTTCACTATCCTCCTTAGGATCAGATTTAATAAACCTTCAAGCTCCAGTCCCAACTACTTAGAAGGGAGTAAAAAGAAACAATGCAAACCAAGACTGAAATACCATGTACCATGCCATATACACACCATTACCCTCCGGCTCCAGGTCTGCCAGGACTCTAGCATAGGGCATGGAGCATGTGGTTGCTCTGGATTCAAACCAGCCCAGTCTGGTAGCAGCAGCGGTGGTGGCACTGGTTCCAAGCCAGGCTCTGGCTCTGGGGTCAGGCTGAAGTTGCTGCTGCCACAACTGCTGCATGACCAGCCTGGGACTGGAGCAACTGCATACTGCAAGGATTGATTGTAAAAAGCATCTTCTACATGCTCATGGCTCATTTACTGGAAACAAAAAAAAAGAAGACAACCTGTGCATGTTAGTAATCTTAAGATGGCTATGAGCCACCAGCATGATATAGCCATGAACAAGGCAAATGTCATCCTATGATATATCTGGCATTAAGGCTGCAGAACGGGCAGTATTAATACAAGGCACTGAGAGAACTCATCTGGAATATGGACTCACCTGGAATGTAGAATCATGGAACATGAACTCATGTTCAAGAAGGATGATTGGCACAGGTGCAGATAAGACTACCAGAATGACCATGGGAATGGAGAACCTACCTTATGATTGGGACTAACAGACCAAGACTGATAGAGGATAGGATTCCCTATAAACATACTACGAATTACAAACTCAGTGGGAAACCAGTTAGTTAAAGGACAATATTGTCAAAATAATAAATGGGTATAAATGAGCTGTGAATAAATGTAGGGAAGACATCAGAATACTTTTAAGTATCAGAGGAGTGACATTCTGGAACAGCCTTTCTATAGAAATAATGGAACCCAAGCTTTGATTGTTTTATGAGGAAGCTTGATAAATTTATGATTGAGATCATATGGCATAGTTGACCGTAGTCAAAAGAGACTGGATTTGATGAGCCTATATTCATTTTAATCCATTACATATTCATTTCTTTTAGCCTACAGCTTCTTTTATAATACATCATATCAGACTACATCCATGACTTTGCATGTATATCCCTTTTCTTTCACTTTGACTCCTAATTTTACACAAGCAAAATAACTGATGAAAACTAACTACATTAGAAAACAAAAAAGGGAGAGATTTGCCTTTGAAACAACCATGCGTTAGAGCTGAAATTTCTACTCGTTTACTTCTCAGAAGTTACCAAGTCAAAGAATTAATTATTAAAATTTAGGGCACGTTTTTTTTTACATACCTAAAGCCCAAATTAATCCTATCAAAAGAAGCAGCAGGATATGAATCTAGTATAGCACCCTAAGACAGTCAGCCACTGTGAAATAAGAAGGAAACAAAAATAAATTTATAATAGGAGCCTGATAGGGTAACCACCCCCTAATATGAAACTCCCACTGAAAGTAATACACTAGAATTGGGCTTCCTAACGCTAAAGTAGATTACATTGCAGGGGATGTCTTATGAAGACTTCCTTCTCCATTCATGACCACATGAATCACTTTCTAGCCTATTCAAGATGAGAAGATAGTTCTGCAGCAACCACAAGAATTGGTGGCTTGGAAAAATCTAATATGGAAAGAATTTTAAGGTGGTGTATATAAGTGGATAGAGTTGATTTGGAACCACAGATTTTCTTTCCAGTTCTGCCACTGAATAACCTTGAACAAGTTTAGACTATACCTTCAGGGCAGGCTGTGTTGTCTGCTGGGGGCCTGTAAATGTTGCTGTGATTAATAATAATGAGAAGGTACAGAAAGAATGTCCAGTAGGGCCGTGAGAAACTTCGGTCCCTGATTCAATTCGGTGGAGATTTGGTCCAATTCGGTGGCCAAATCTCTGAATCCGAATCGAATCACAAGACCCTTTAATCTCTCCAAATTGAATCAGAATCCTCTGAATTGATTTGGAGAGATTCAGAAAGATTCGGTGATTTGGACATAGATGCAGCTTTAAATATTTTTTTCTACATACCTCTAGATAGCAGGTGGTTCATGAATGCTGTGATGCTGGAGCACATGGAGTGTCCCACAGAAGCGCAGGGGGCTCCCCAGTGCACTTAGCAGCAGACCCAGAAGTGAACCAGAAGCATTTCTGGTCCACTTCTGGGTCTGCCAGGGAGTGAAGGGGGGGTGGGGGCACCCTTGCGACCTCCTGGCTCAGCAACTGGTGCCTCCTGGGTCTGAGGGGGCACCTAGGATCCCCCACAGCTAATCAATGAGTTGAGGGAGGCATGGGGAGGGGCTGTGTGTGCTCCCCAGCAAACCCGGAATTGGACCAGAAGTACTTCTGGTCCACTTCCAGGTTCGCCGCTGAGCATGTGGAAGGCCACACCCCATGCTTCTGTAGGATGCTCCACCCACCTCAGCATCTCTGTGTTTATGATCTGTGCCTGGTACCTCAAGGTATGTAGAAAAAAACATTTAAAGCTGTGTCTATTTCTGAATCACTGATTCTCTGAATCAGCATCAAATCTTCAGATCTGGATTCAGCCAAATTGAATCAGGGACAGTGATCCAACTCAACAAATTGAATCACTGTCCCCAATTCGGGCTGAATCTGAATCGAATAGGACCTGCTTTGCACACCCCTACTGGCCAACTCTGTGCAGACCACCAGTAAACCTTGGTGAATGGAAAATCTTATCACATTATCTCATTGCAAAATTGATTAATTGGGTTCCAATCCACAAAGCTGGATGAAGGCATGACTTGCAGAGTCTTCAGTTGTTTGAGGATGGGGGGTGGGGGTGGAAAGGGTGGAATCCTTAGTCTAGTTCCAGAATGGCACAATCCAAGGGTGCTCACCCTTTTTGCCTGGGGGGCTGGATGAGTGCCTGGTTGGTCATTGGGTTGGATCTGGCTGGCACCCAGGGTAGGAACAACAGGCACCATCCAGCCATGTGGAGAAGGGTGGTGGGCAACCAGGCTCCGTAGGAGAAGAGGGCTTGACCTGGCCCCACAGGTGGAGGAAGGGGTTGTGGCTCCACCCCATGGGGGAAGGGGGGTGGCTCATATCTAACCCAACCCCATGGGGGGAGGATGGAGCATGGCCTGGCTGTGCAGCAGGGGGGAGGGGGGGAGGCCTGGCTCCACAGGGGAAGAGGTTGCAACCTGGCCTGGCCTTGCCTTGTCATGTGAGGTTTGGGGTTTGCATATTTGGCAGGGGGTAGGATGGCTGTATTAAAGACTATTGAACCCCCGCCACCAAATTTCCCAACCCATGGGTGCCCTGCAGGTCAGATGCAATGTCTCTGTGGGCTGCACTTGCCCTGTGGGATGGAGGTTGAACACCGCTGGCACAATCCCTTGTTGTTACATCTCTCCATCCTTTTCCCCTCTACCTGTTTCCTCTACACCTCCAGCTAGGCATCCCTTGGGGTACATAAAAGGGAAATGGCCTTGCACAGGCTCCTTAGGCTATGAAAATGCAATGTTTTAATTCTTATGTGAGTTTCCATGCTAAGATCAGTGGACAGTATTTAAAACAGTGAAAAAAAATCAAGTATAGTATCATAAAGCCAACATTTTCGTTTATAAAATATGCTTGAAGAAGTAACTATAGAGAATATTAAGGAAATAATTCAGTTAAAAGACTTTTATTGCAAGCTCTTGTCAGTTCTGGTCTGTTCTATGCTCTATGCTTTCTTATGTTTTGTTTCTGTGTAGCTTGAATGTAGAAAAATCTTTGCAAAATTTATCAAACCACATGAAACACGTGTATATGATTAGACAAATACACAGTTTGATAATTAAAAAAATCCTCAGCAAAGATCAAAATAGTGCTTACAGAGCATGTAGATAATTATTGGTGTTCATATAATTTTTCTGCTTTGCCTTAGCCTCTGAAGCACTACAGTAACCCTTGAATTTATTTAAACTTTGTTTGCTTCAAAGTTGGATGGCACAGCAGAATAAAAATATGGAAGAGTGTGGGTGGCCTACTTTGCTTTTGGGATAGAACACTAAACTCTTTTTTGAAAAAAATCCAGTGAGCCCTTTCTACCATTTATTACCCAATATTCCTATACATTACCAGAACAGGTGCTTAGCTATTTAATAATATCTTTCATACATTCATGCTTGAAAATGCATTCTCTTATGCTTCCAAATTTTCTGTTTTATTACAATGCAAGTAACTTATACTGAGTTACTGAAGATGTAGGAGGCACAGAAAGCCCACATTCCTCAGTGTCAAAAAGAATACCAAGTTATTGATCTGCACAGGAGTAAATTAAATGTGGGATTCTTTTCTCATTAAAAAATAAGGAACTTTGCAGCAAATCTGGAAACCTCACAAAAGAAGTGGATTTGATATGTAGGTGTTAACTAAGCCAACTACTGCATCACATATATCTACTGCAGTAGTTACATTTTCAGAAAAACACAAATATAAACATCTATCACAAGAGTACACATTTTACTTTCTTTCCTGACTTTAATTCCAGCGCCTACACAGATGTAGAAACATTTTATAGTTGTGACAGTTAGAATTATTACTCTATCTTTTAAAAGAGAACTTTCCCTGTATTTTGTTTTCAGTGACAAAGCTAGCATCTTAATATATTCTGATTGTGGAGGTTTTTCTTCTCTAGGATTTCTTACAAGCATGTTTGTGTTTTATAAAAAGCCAACATAATAGCTGGAGAAAAATCTATCTTTATTTTTCCAAAGAGAGTTATAAAATCTGAGTTGTGTCAGTCCCTTACACCAGTGGTTCCCAAACTTTGACAGACTACACACCAATGATTGAAAACTTTACAACCTTAACCACCACCAGCAAATTTTTGTCATATAATGTAATTATAATAAATCAGTTAATGCATAGCACTGACGGGTTGTCTATGTACCATTGGTGGTACCCATACCATAGATTGGGAACTGCTGCCTTACACTACTGGGGAAAGACATCCACCAGGGTGGATGCAAAATTACCCTGTCATTTGAATATGAACCAATAAAATCTACATATCCCTAATTCCACCTGTATTGAGACTGATTCCAATGGTAATAAAGACAGCAAAGACTGAGAGAGTAAAAAAGGATAATAGCATTGTTGAGAATGGACAATTATATGTTATAAAAGATATCTAAACACGAAGAGATTCTTAGGTAGAAACTGAATGGAAAGAGGTGATAGTGTAGAGAACTTTTAGATCAGGGTTCAAATTCAGCCCATCACTACTGAAACTTACTACTACTAATCTGATGGTAACTGGCCTATGTGAAATGAATTAGATAGCTTTTATTTGATTCTCAACAGATGTGTTTACAGCTGGATAATACCCAAACTCAATTGGTGGTCCTGTTAGAAGCATGCACCACCATTTCTATTAATAAATATTTTCCTGGGTGGCCAATCTAGTGTCAGAGATACATGAAATGTTTCAAATAAAACACGTTTTATTGAAAACATGTCATCTTAAAGCAAAAGCTGGAAAATTAAGCATAGGATTTGTTCATTATGTCACCTTTCCTTCCCCAACTTTCCTTAATTTCCCTTTATTTTCTCCTTTTATTTTCATTTGGAGAAAAAATGTTGGTTAAAGGCGGTGGTGGAGGAGGAGATAAAAAATAAAGGAAAATGTTTGAAACTAACCCTTTTGAAAATAGGAATATTGGAATTTTATTTTCAAAAGGTTTTGTTCGAAACTCTTATTTTTTATCACCTCCTTCACCACCATTATGAACCAACACTGGTTTTTTCCTTCTTTTGTTTTATTTTATTTTCCAAATTGAAAAAAAGGAGCAAAGAAAGGGAAATTAAGGAAGTTGGAGATGGAGAAGTTACACAATGAACAAATCTTATATTTATTTTTCCACATTTTGCTTTAAGATAGAAGAATTTAGAAAAAATATAGATTTTTTTATGTATATAATATTTTTCTACACACACATTTAGAAAAATGTTAAATAAATGATTTTTTTTTTTTTACTCTCATATGTTTCTGCTTCTTACCTTGGGTCCTGAGAGGAGCATGCAGTCACAAAGTTGAACAAAAATAATAAGAAAAATCAAAGTATGGGAAATCTGCATTAGATACTGTTTTTACTTAATATAAGACTAGGGGTTTTTTTTTTTTCCAATCAGCATGGTGAAAAAAGGCCCTCATTTAACATTTGCATACAGTAAAAACTGTTATCTGGCAGCACCCGGGAATGGGGGATGCCAGTTAATCAAATATCCTGGTTATTCAAATGTGCACTGTCTGGTGCACTCCCCAGCATCAGTGTGCTGGGGGACAAGGAGGGGGGTTCACACGTAGGCTGCTTTGCCCCGCTCAGGCTGCTTTGCCCTGGGCTGTGGGCCAAAGAAGTGGCAAGAACTCTGCTCGCAGCAGCGGCAAAACCTGGAAGTGGTATTTCTGGTTTCACTTTTGCCGCATCCCTCAGATGCCAGTTAGTAGAGTTTTCCGGCTAATAAAGTGCTGGTTAACACAGCTTTTGCTGTACAAGGCAACCAAATTGTCAATCTCTGAATTGCTGCTAAACACAGCATGTACTCAGTAATGGAAACCAACTATAAAGCTGATTAAATGCAAACCTTTTTTTCTTTTGTGTGGCCCTTAATAAAAATGGGTAGTTGTCCCCCCAGGAGGGAACGAGCACCAGGCCTGGAGGTACTGTAATACCAGTCCAGCACTTGGAGAGACCCCTCCACTAGTGCCAAAATACTGGTTGGACCCTACCACAAGGATAGATGAGGGCAGCCCCTCTTAATTAGATATATGGTAGTGCCCATTGAGCACAGTCCCCCCGCCACCAGCTTCAGTTCTTCTTTAAGTTATGATGAGTCACTACATTGTATACATGTCAACTTTCTCTTCACTCTTACAGCTGAGTTGAGCATTTTCCCCCCCATCTCTTGTGATTCCTGTTTCTTTACCAGCCTTAAATGTCTGGCAAACATCACCAAACAGGACCCCAAACAGTTCACTCAGAATCCCTCTGTCGCCCCCTCTCTCAGCCTGGCTCATATGGCGTACACACACACTGAGCAGTGCGGGGTTGTGGGGTCACCATGACTTGAAATGCTGTCAACACTGCTGGGGCCCAGCCCAATGAACTATAGGGTAAATCATGAGCCTTTTGATTTTGAACTAATATCATACATAGCTTGGATTCCCTCTAAGAAGGTGCTACAGTGCTACTCAAAAGTATATTTTGGGGTGCCTGTGCTAAAACTTGCAACAGCTTCAAAAAAGGTAAAATGCATTGTTTCTGGGTAAACTAAGTCTAAGGGTATTATATGTAAATTAATACAGGTATGTTATTTCAGTGCCATTTCAAACCTGCCTCACACTTCCATGTGCTCAGGGAAAGCAGGTTCTGATAGTAACAAGGGGAGAATGGACTGCAGGGGGAAGAAGTTGAGAAGAGCAGAGGGCAAAGTGGCCACCTGACCCCCCTGGATTTATTTTCCCAGCTGTAGCTGTGAGAGGTCGAGACATTCAAGACAAACCTTCAATAATTAGATTCTATACCTGGAAAATTATATCAAATGTATAATTTTTCCATATATAGAATCTAATTATTGGGTACTGTTTTATAATCAGGGTTTTATTTGAGTCAATACGGTATATTAAAACCCCAGATTGATTTTGTTTGGAATAATTTACATTTCAGAACTATTTAAGTGTGACTTTTAGAACATTTTATACATAAGGGCTAATGCTTTCAAGTGTTGCTGCTTACGCTTAAGCACTAAAGCCATTTTCAGACACCTAATTAAATATAGTATAGGCTTCAGAGGTAGTAGGTATCCACAACTGGTGATGAAGTCAAGGAATCCCACAAGCACGTACAGGGACTGTCTTTAGTTTGCGTGCATGTACAGTGCCTAACTGGGTGAGGTCATAATTCCAGATGGAAAGCTTCCATGAGAAGAAAGATGGTCTCATAGTTTGGGACCTGCATCCTGTTTCAGTTCAGTTTAGAAACATCTCTCAGTTACTGTCTCTGTACCTTATTTTCCCTGTTTACAGACTAGGATAATGACACTTTTGTACAACACAGAGGATGTTGGGAGAATAAACACATTAAAATTGTGAATTGCTTAGAAACTAAAATAATGGGTACATACTTATCCATCTACAGGGTTTTCTACACTGAAGAAAGTGGGTTTGAAAAAAAGAGAACTTATATTTCCTTTAAGATATCCATGAACTCTTCTACTGTTGTTTGTAAATTTTTTACATATGATACTAAGGATATTAAATGGGTGTTTGCTTTTCCATGCTTCTGCCAACAAAATTCAGCCTACTTACAGTGTTATTTTGTTTCCCATCCAGATGGAACTAAGCAGTACTAAAAACCGCAGAACTCTCTCAGGAAGGCTGCTCTTGATTTCTACATCAAAAAGAGTTTTTCATATGTACAGAAAAAAATCCAGCTAAGTAAGACAATACTGCATATTAGCAGAAGTCCCAAATCCTTTTGAGATCCCAGAAAACATGCACATTTAGAAATTAGCAGCTGGCTGACAAATCTTTTCTTTCCTGTCATGTTTAGCTTTTCTGTAAGTCTCCCAAGTGCTTCTTTAACTGCACCATGTGGTATTTCACTACTATTTTTTTACGCATGCAGCAAAACCTAGTATTTCATCGTAAACAAATAGTGTTAACACTTCTGATGCTTAATGTTTTGTCAGTTTGCTTAGAAAGTGTGAAGAAAATGCAAACACTTCCAAGCCTTGTTTAATGCTGTCAGACTTCACTAAATCAAGGAACTCTCCCAAATGGATGCTCTGGTATGTTGCATTTACATCATTTGCTGAAAAATTAACTACTCAGACCTATCCAATTCTTACAACAGACAGTATCTGAATGGCAAAAAGTAGTTCTTATTCAATTGGAGTAACTGAAAATATAGCAGGACTCATCCTTGTTCACAAGAAGCTCAAAAGCTGTGTATATGTTTCATAGCTACAGCAAGCTTGTTTACATCTTAAGGCTCCCAATTCAGAAAGCGACTTAAACACATGCCTACTTGAAACAAAATGAATCCCAATGGCATAACTTTTTTTCAATGAAATTTATCACGGATGTTCTGCTGTTCGTGAGCTCCTTAAAATGGTATTTGAAAATCTGATGATCTCATGAGATCGCTTCCAGCTCTAAACTTCCATGAATCTGTGAAGCTGATTGAAATGAGCGCCAAAAACAGCAAATGTTTTGCAACCCCCCCCAAAACAAACCCCCCCTCCCAAAAAATCCTCCATTTTTTCAAAGTCCATTCTTAAACTGAAAAAGGCTAACTATCAGATAAAGTATTCATAGTAAAAAATGTAACCAGTTCCCTGGATATATAGAAATTATTTTCAGTTGTAGACCACCTTAGAAAAAATCAGTACTTTCTTCTTCTTATGTCCTTGTCATAAACTACATGTTTCTCCAAAATTGTGTACAAGTGACGGCTCTTTCCATTCCTGCCATGAGATCCTCCTTTGTACAGGTCTCACCAGGAGTTGGCGAATGAGTAGTCTGCACTTCACTGCACTCGCATATATTCATGTTTGATCATGTATGTTTTTGATCTTGTCGTTTGCATACACAGGTGATTTAGGCATTGCCATGTTGGCCAGTCTAGATCAACTTCCCTGGGAAGGTCCTCCTGAGGTTCCAGGCTCATTTCATAGTACCTGATCACCCATTAACTTTCCTTCTATAACCTCAGTTGTGCCCTGTCAGCGGTTGTGTCCAATGGTGCAACACTGATCACAAAACACATTTGTGTGACTATAGAGTGGATGTCTAGGGTCTTCCATCTGCCTTGATGTTTCTTTTTGGCTTGATACCTTCCTTCTGATATCAGATGGTGCAGTGCCAACCAGTAAGTAGAGGCTATCCTTTAGTGTTGGCTTTAGACATCCTAGGCACCTGTACACATGCAGCAAAGCTGCTTCGATGCAACGTAATTACAGCACATCGGAAAAGATTCAATTAATCAAGTCTGCTGGAGCATGGTAATTTACTATGGTCCAGCAGACTCCAGCATCTAATGTATTAGTGTCCCCATGCTGAAAAATAGCAGCAGGAGCACTTTAACTAAAGCTCATTCAACAAGCTTTAGTTAAAGCACCCCTGCCACCATTTTTCAGTGTGGGGATGCTGATACACAAGATGCTCTGGGCAGTTTAATTACAGCACCTAATTAAAGCACCTCCCTCCCCCACTCCCAAAGCACATGTAAAAATGCCCCCTGTTATTTCATGATAGCTGTTGTTTAGAAATAGACACGGCCATCCATGCAGGGGAGTGAATTGGAGCAACCGCCCTGGACCCTGTGCTTTGTGGGGGGCTGTGCAGAGCTGGATGGAGCAGCAGCAGTGCGGAGGTGGGCGGAGCTGATTTGCCCCAGACCCCACACCCTGCTTGGGTCACCTATGGAACTGGGTTAGTTTCTTGGCATGAACTGATCATTCTTATACTGGACATGTATACTGTGCAGTGGAGTAACACAAGACAACAGCAGTGGTTTGTAATGTAGGTGGATTTACCTCCTGCTTTGAGATGACCAAGTTTCAAAGTGTGTTGTCGCAGGTGCTGACTTTCCCTTTTGTTTTCTTTACATGTGCTTTGAAAGTAATGTTCTGTCCAATGTAGCTCTCAAGTGCACAGGGCTCGGCTTATTAGTCAATGGGATCGCATTCCAGGTGATATTTAATTTTTGCTTGGCTTTTCTGTGCTATAGGTAAAAAGATGTGACCTTGTAGCAAAACACCCAAGTTTTTCTTTTTCTTTTTTTAACTTAAAAATGCATTCTTCTCTCCTTCTCCAACCATTTCTGACTCTTTCTGTTCCCCCTCTATCCCTTATAAGTAGTTACAGGCAGTCATAGGTAAGCTAAGTTCTTATATGCCATTATTGTAACAAGCCCCATTCTATATTGTAAATAGTATTGTTATTTTTATATTGATTTTTACTGTTTTATATTGTATTCATATTATGTTTATATTGAATTTTACTGTTTTATATTGATATTGTATGATTTAGGCCTGTTTCTGTAAAGTTAGCCAAAGTAATGTCAAGTCTGCATCTTGAAATGTCAAGTCTTCATTTTATGGCCCTGCCCCAGCATACCCTATTGTAACTGTGTTGTAGCTATGACTCATACCTACCCCTCCTGTGTAAATTGGTTCCTGGGTGAATGAGGATGAATGAGGGTGCTTGAGACATAATGGTAGCAGGCCTAAAAATAGTTCCTGTTGAATGACTGGGCCATCAACTTGCATTGACTCTCCCTGAAATCACACACCTACTCCCAGGACCAGAGACAAAACCCAATATTTGAAAGATAAAGACCCTTCAAGAAACCAGCAACTCTACCACTGTATCCCACAGATCACTGAGGACACCTGGAACTGCATGACCTCATCTGAGCAGTACTGGTCCTTGCCTGGACATGTCCTGCCCATTGGATTCACAGGTAGCCCACCCCTATAAAAGGGGTAATAGAGTATGACCTCTTTGGGATGCCCTCTCCATCCAGACCAGCACTATGCCACACCACCTATCCACCCAGAGACCCTGCCAGCGACTCCCTCTAGACAACACCTCATTGGAAAAGACTTTGACTGGCCATAAAGGATCAACTCACAGCCTGGATAGGTAGCTATCACCCACCTTCTTCCCCCAAGCAAGGGACCTGAGCTCTGTCTCTGCACACCTTGACCTCATTCCCTCCATTAAGCCTTTCCTCTCCTGCTACCATTTTGTGTGTGTGTGTGTGTGTGTGTGTGTGTGTACCAATAACTTCATGGGCTGTATAGTGCGTTGCCTGTTTAATAAAACTGTTATCTTGGAACTCCAAGTTGGATTTTGTCTTACTGATCTCCTGGCCCTGGTCTAATTTCTGCTCTCTGTCCCTCTGACCTTCCTCCTGTCTCTCTCTCTCTCCCTGGCTCTCTGATCTTTTAAACCCCACCATCTCCCAGCTCCCCCCCAGTTCTGCTTTCTGTCTCCCAGCTCTCTGCAACTCCAACCTGCCTCCGAGCCTCAGCCCTGGTTCTGTCCTCTGACTCCCAGCTCCAACCCTGGCTGTCTCCTGGCTTCTCTCTCTGTCCCTTGCAGCCTCCAGCTTCTGTCTCCCAGTTCTGCCCCCTGCAGCCTCCCGGCTTCTCTGTCTCTGCCTCCTGGCTGCAATCCTCAGCACCTCCTGGCTTCTCTCTCTGCCCACTGCAGCCTCCTGGCTTCTTTCTCTCTACCCCATGCAGCCTCCTGGAATATCTGTCTCTGCCTCCCGGCCCCAACCCTCACTGCCTCCCAGCTTCCCCATCTCCCAGCCTCCTCCTCCTCTTCCAACTTTTACATCCCAGCTCTCAGCTTTTTCCTCCACTACCCCTCACCTCACCTCACCTCACCTCTCTGCTGCTCCTCCTGGCTTCCTTGACTGGCTTGGCTCTCTGTCTGCTGCCCCAGCTTGATCCCCTGGCTCCACTCCTTCACCTCCACTGTCCCCCAGATTTTTCTTCACTCCCAAGTAACCAGGTGACCCCAGGTACCTGCCAGTGTTAACACACAGCCACCACTGAAGTGCTTGTTTGTGTAGATGTGCATGTGTGTGTGGACCCATAGTGTTATGTGTGTAGCTTGTGCGTGTATAATTTTGTGTCACGCCCTCCTGCATAACAGTACAATATTGAGATCCTGAGCATTGATCTGATGCATGTCAAGTCAACAATCTGATACTAAACTGATGCAGATTTTATACCATGCTCACTGACACAGTTTTAGGATTTTAATACAAAGTAGTCAAACAAGTAAGCCTGAGGCTGTCCCTTCATTTTTAAATGTGAGTGCTTGAGGTGAAGCAAGAGCCTTGAACATGTATCATCAGTCTTCCATATCTTTTCATGTAAATGAAAAACCAAACTAAACTAAACAAAAATAACGTACATGTATATGTATATATGCATATATTATATAACATATATTTTAGCTTGGGAACTAATCAATGTAAAACAGTACTTATCCAACTCTCTGTAGCAGACTAGTTACTAAAGCTGAAGTGCTAGTAGTAATACCTGTGTGATTAATTAGTAATTGTTGAAGTGATGATTACACCAGGGCAGAGTGACAATACAAGGGCTAAAATCAGGTAAGCCCTATATGGAGTCCACTCTTTAGAGATAACCAGTAGGATACCTGGTTGTCCACATGTAGTAGTGTTATTGTGATGTAGACAATTATCCCCTGAGAGCTTTCAAACAGTACATCCAAAAGATATCAGATGGCAATTAATATAAATAATTTGTACCTGACTACATTTGATATGAACATAACATTTAGAGTTGAATATTCCATGTTCCATTCTTAATCCCTTCATGCTACCCAGTGCATGGGCAATATACCATCCATACCTGAACCCAAGATTTGAATTTAAGATGACCCCTCATAAATGTAAACAGATTAAAATAACTTATAAATGTAGTATAATTTGCTGTGTACATAATCTAATTATTGCAGGGTCATCTTAAATTTGTCCCCTTCGCTGCTGTTGTGGGGAAAGCAGTGGGAAGCATCCAGTACCTTGCCCCATGCTTCCCTATACCATACCTTCCCTGCCTGCCCACCCCTTGACTCCTGTGCCTGCCCCACACTGCTACTTGCTTCTGGCCATGTACCCCCCTGCCACCTGCCCCTCTGTGCCTGTGCCTGCTCCCTGCTTCCTATCCCACCATGCCCATGCCTCTACCCCCTACCCCATAACTCTCCATCCCTTGCCCCTCACTGTGCCTGTACCTGACCCTGTCACCTGTCTTTCCCACCTCCAGGCCTGCTCCCCCACTACTGATTACCTTCTACTGCAGCAGCTCTTTTCCAGGTCCATGGTAGTCAGCAGCAGTTGGGACCTCATCCAGGCCCCAGTTCAGCCTAGCCAGGGAGAAGCAGCAGCAGCTGGAGGGACTGGAGCCAGAACAGAAGGTGAGGGGGGCTGGAACTTCTGCGTGGGAGGAGAGGTTGCATCATTTCCCCCACACTTCCCTCAAGCTGCATATGTGGGTTTCCCTGTTCTCCATCCTGGCATCTCCTTCACTCTCCCAGCTCCTTTACTCTCCCAGCTGCGAGCCCATTCCTGCCTTGTACTTGCAGGAGGGGGCCAACTGAGCCATCCTGGACTAGGGCTGAGCACCAGACTGAGCCCAGAGCTGTGCCACCACCTGCCTCAGGCTGGCACTTGAATCCAAGATGAGGCTCTCCCCTTCCCCATGCTGGTTAGGGAAGAAAACCTTGTCTTGGTTTTAAATAAACATAGTTAATTCATTTCTCACTTTAAATGCCCTCCTTGTACCAGCACAACACAACCAGCTGTGGAACTGATTGATTCATTAACACCAAGACAGACAGACCATGGCATGACTGCGAAGATCACAGAGCATTATGTTCCTGATTAGTTGTATCTAGGCATCATCTGGACAGTCTAAGACAATTTCTACACACGCTCCTCCCAGTCTTCTGTACTGTGTTGGAAATTATATTTCTAACAGATATGAAAAGTTGACCATAGCTTTGGGTTGACACATGACACAACCTGAACATGTGAATATGGGTTCCAATTCATTTCTATAACTGCACTAAAGTCATTTTAAATGCCAGCTGACTAATATTTGGTAAGGTTATGCATCTCCTTGCTTTATCATTTAAAAAAGTAGAACTCATTAACCATTTCTGCTCTTAACCAAACTTAAGGAAGAGAGCTGGCTTTGACTATCCTAGCCATATTACTTAAGGCACTATAAGGTGTCCTCAGATGTCTTTTCAGGAATGCACGGTAGCTTCTCATTTTTTTCAAAAAGTAAACATTACCTAATCCAGGTGTCAGTAAATAGGAAAAGCAACTGAACCCATGAGAAGCTCCTTAGGAAGCAGGGAAAGCAGTCAAGACTAATTAGCTGCACTGGAAAGCTGGATATATTCAGTCCAAATAATATTTGGTGTGTAAATAATGTTACAATTTTGACAAGAGTCAGGACATTCAGAGCTAAGGCTGAAATTCTGCTTCGTAGCTGCATCATAATTAAAACATTTTATGCTTGGGCGGGGCGGGGGGAAGGAGGGAGGAGCTTTTGTTGCATTGTATTAAAATTTCAACATGATTTCCAAAGTTCTTGGGTTTTGGGGGGTGGGGTTGTTTTGTTTTTTTTTAAATAGCTGATTAAAAAAAAAATCCATGGAGTGAGCAGCACTTTTTCCTGAGATTAGAATAGCTGTAAGAAGGAAAGGGCAGGGTTTTTTATCTCAATTCCTAGTGTAAATCTAAAATAACTCTGATTCTAATGAGAACCATAAGTGGTCAGCATTTCTAAAAATAAGGTTACAAGTGTTTAGTTCTGCTAATACACACTCAGACATTTTAACATTTAAGGGAAGACTGCTATGAAGGGGTTAATGACAATTTAAGAGTCCCCTTTCAGTCCACCACAAGTAACATGTACTTTTAGGCATGTGGAAGCTATCAGCAAACAAGGTAATCTCTACCCTCACAGTAGATTTGTATGAGCTGGTTGGTGAAGAATATGGGATGGTAAGGGGGCCCAGGCTGCAGAGCTCAGTTGATGCTGAGAAATAAATTACTGCTGGTTTGGGTAAGGTGTGAACCCCCTCCCTAGAACAGGGGAGAATAAGGAGAAGAAGCAGAGAGGTAAACTTCCTCTATGAGCTACAAACTTTTCCTGGGAGTGCTCCCTAAATAGCACAGGAAAGTGCTGAGCTGTAGTATAGACTATTTCATTGAGATACAATCTAACTCTAAATATGTGATATGGTACTGACACTATATAGGGTGTGTGTAGATGAAATGGGGACCCTAATTTGAAGCAGTAGGTTTTAAAAAACACCTTATGCCATGCACACACCCCACTGACTTATCTGCCTCTCCAGTGGGGAGGGGAGGACAAGCTTCCAGTGGGTAGAGCAGTCCCTGGGATGCAGATGGGGGGGCTGGCGCTTCCAGTGGCAGGCCCTCCCCAGGCGATACTTGCCCACAGGCACCTGGCTCAGCTTATTCTGGGGGGGGGCGCTGCAGCCATGAAAGAAAGTGCTGGGCCCCCATGCAGCTCAGGCAAGTGGGGAAGGAGGGGAGGGGAGGTCAGGCTCATAACTTTTCTTGGGCAGAGCCTGCTTTCCCAGGCTGCTGCCAGGCTGCCTGCAGGGCTTCCTGCAGAGCTGCAGAGCTGCATGGAGACTGGTGCTTTGCTCCGTGGCTGTAGGGGCAGTAAACTAAAACTCCTTAGTTTGCTGTGCCCCAAGTCATTTAAAGTGCATTACACTGTCGAATTTCTTACAGTGGCTCATCAGGGACTTTGCCTACCTGCTCTTACCCTGGTGCATATGGTCCTACACTGGCCACCTGTACCCCCTCCAGGCCCATTTCAATCACTGCCTGGGCCAAACCCATGCTCCGTTTCCAGGATGGGGCAGGCCAGACTCATTGCAGTACCTGTTGCAGCAGCTCCAGACCCCCGTCCTCCTGCAGGGTAGCTGCTCTGCTGCTTTGCCACCCAGTCCATGACATCTGGGCTCAGGGGGCATGGGGATTCCAGATGACTGGATGAGAACTTCCTGTGCCCCTGCCCTCCCCATAGTATTGTTCTTGGGGAGGTGTCCCAAGCCCCATGCCACTGCATGTCCCTGTGGTGCATGCCCTGCGAGTTGTTTCCACAGACTGGGGAGTGTCCAACCCACTATGCCCTGCTGGTGCTGATTGCCATGGTGCACCTGTGCATCTGGTATGGGAGACTGAGCTACAACAGTGTGGGAGGCAAGCCTGGGCTGCCCTGCAACCTCCACCACTGCCTGGAGGGCTACCTGTGGCTGTGCTATATGTCTCTGCCCCCCGCTGGTGAGGAGCACATCACTACTGGCATTGACACATTCCTCAGCATGTGAAAGGACCTTGCCCACCTAGCTACAGGGTTATGGGCTGCTCAATAAAGTTTGGCACTGTCTCCTTCCTCCCTGCATGCTATGGTGAGGGAAGAACCCAGGGCCAGTGAAGTGTGGGTGCGCCAGGCAGGGAGTGGAGGCAGGGGCAGGGGATGGAGCAGGGTGGACTCTCCCCCCAGAATGGGCCTTATCATGTGGCTGGAGCTAGCTTGGCTAGTGGGACCGCATAGTCATGGCTGTCTGTGATAGCATAAGGCTCTGGATGGTGTCCTTGGGCAGTGGGGCATGGCAGGTGGGTACCCAGTGGTACCCAGTGGGAGGCCTCCCCCAGGAAGGAGCTGGTGCTGCTGGCAGCTGGCAGTATCATGACCAGTCGCACCTCATGGTAGGGGTTGTGGTTGTGGAGTGGGCATGGCAGGTACTGGCCCAGGCTCCCCAAGGGTGTGCATGTGATGGAGGGTGCAGCCAGGGAACTTGGTGGGATGGGCTTCTGGACATCTGAGGGGTCCTCCCCTGGTGATGCGTCACAGTGGGTCCCAGGCTGTGGTGGGGGCTTTGGTAGGCTTCTTGTGCTGCTGTACACAGTACAGCTGTAGCTTGGGTCCTAGGGCATGAGGATGTCTATCATTTGCCACATAAAGGGCATGGGCTTATGGGCACTCCACGACTGACGATTGTGTTCAGTGATGGAAACCCATTGCGCCCACCTTTATGCAGTACTGCCACACCAACAGGTTGTGTCTGTGTTCCTGCATTGGGGCTGACAGCCCCTTACAAATGTGGGTGGTGGAGTGCTCAAACTCATGCTGTACCTCTGCCTTGCCCCACAGTGCCAGGAGGTCACCAGTCTCCTATATGGACTAGCTGGGATCCTGGGTGGCAGGCACGGGTGTAGGCACAGCTGCAGATGAGAAGGACACCACTATAGGTCCTGTGCCAGCTCTCTGGGCCTCCATGCAGCTCTCCCTCTGCTGCCAGGCCTGGACAGCTTCCTTCAGTGCCCAACGCAGGGGCCCAGCATGGAACTGGCAGCTACATGGCAGAGGCAATGATCCACAGTACCTGTGAGCCCAGGGCAGGCTGCTGGGGGCGGGCTGTAGGAAGGTAGAGCTGGCCCCAGCAGCCAGAAGCTGCCCACAGCTGGGCCTAGGGGATTATAGGCCTGGCTGGAGCTTGCAGAAGCCTGGAGTAGCCTGCATGCCTGGATAGCATGGGCCTGGCAGCCATGCAGCAGTGTGGTGCCAGGCAGTGGCACTGGGATGCAGGCGCAGTGGAGCAGCTGGCCTGTGGCCTGCCCAGGTGGATATAGGGGCCTGAAGTGGCCTCAGTCTCCTCAGGGCTCTGAGTGTCTGTGGGCTTTTACAGGCCTGAGGTAGGGGCTTCCATAGAGGCACATCAGCCCTGGGGCAGGAGAGGCTCCCAGCCTGGAGCCCTAGGGCTAGCCTCAGGCCAGCCTCCTAGTAGCAGGGCTGACCCAGGAGCAAACTTGCTCCCAGGTTATGTCTACATGTGCATAACTGCACAATAACTAATTGCACATAAATTTGCTACCTGCATTTGCAGATAGGAAATTTACTTGTGATTAAGTGTTTTTACTGCACAGTAAGCATGTGCATGTGTAGACATGCACGCTTACTGCACAGTAAACTCAGCTACTGTGCAGTTAAGAGTCTTGTATAAATGCACCCACTGACAGATAGCTAACAGCAAAAGCAACAAAGGTTGCATTTTTTCCTCACTGATAAGCAATTTCTGAGACAGGCATCATCCAGCCGTGGCAGCCAGCTTGTATTAAGCCAAATATTTTAAAGAGCAAGACTGAGTTTTCCAAGACAAACAATTAAAAAAAAAATCTGGCCTAGGCAAATTTTATTTCCACCTTCCTGCTTCTGGTTTTCTACTTTGTATCATTTCCAAGACACACAATAATTTTTAAATTCTTCTGGACATCCCTTACATAACACTGTCAGTTTTAACCAGGCTTGTTTACACAATGAGGTACGTCTTATCAAAACATTTATTATCCTTTTTGAGACTAGCGAAGTCAAGGATCAGGAAGCAATTTTCCTTCTTTCCTGTTCTCAAAACTATAACTTTATTTAGTGAGGTTAAGCAGCACCTTTTTGAGTTCCCTGTACTTGATGGATCATCTGTTGATGAGTCAAGCCTGTTATTTTGTAACACTACATACAAGAATTGTCCATCGTTGTTGAAAACTCTGAAAAGGGATATTTTAATATCTTTATAGGTATGTTTGAAATATTCTTATCCTTTTCTTTGTGAATGTCATGGACATCCCCAATGAGAAGAGGTAGACTTCCTACTCACACTTCTCTAATGTTCATACTTCCATTATAAATGCAATTTGCACTTTGTCAACCCTCACAACCCAAAGCTTTTACTGACAAATGACTGTATGAGGGTAGAACAACTACACCAACATGGAAAGTTAGAATTTCTCTACACTTCTAGAAACATCTGTTTCACATGTCAGCATATGAGTCTGAGAAAAGTCTTACTGCAAAAAAGAAACTAAGGTGTTATTTGGCTGCCAAAAAGTAAAGCATGAATAGGACATGATCATTTCTGACAAACTGCAGATGGAATACTTTAAAGAGAACAGTTAAGTCTTTGAAATGTGTAATAGATGCATATCGACCCTCTCAATAAAAACAACCCCATTTAGAGTGCTCTGCTATGTTTTGCTAAATTTTACTTAAAACAGCTGTTTTCTAGTTTATATATAACTGGATTTTGCCACCCTTACTAACAGTGCATAGAACCTTCAGGCTGGATTCAGTCTAAAGATTTAGGTGCCTGGAATGAAATCTAGAACACAGAGGTAGGTGAGTAATCTCCATAAACAGTGTTGGACATTTAGGCATTAAGAAAAAGGCAAATCAAACAGAGACAAGTGCAGGGGGGCTGGACCCAATGATCTTGCAAGGTCCCTTCCAGCCCCTAACATCTATGAAACTGTGAAAGATGCCTAGAGCTAGCCAGCAATTAAGGAAAGCCAAGCACCTCTCTGAGTCTAGATGTGAGCTTCCCATGGTGGTCAGTAGGGGTATGTGAAGTGGGCCCTATTCGATTTGGATTCAGCCCAAACTGGGGACAGTGATTCAATTAATTGATTAGGATCACTGTCCCCAGTTTGATTCAGCTGAATCCAAATCTAAAGACTTGATGCTGATTCAGAGAATCGGCGATTCGGACATAGACAAAGTTTTAAATGTTTTTTCTACGTACCTCGAGGTACCAGGCATAGCTCATGAATGCTGCAATGTTGGGGCAGATGGAGCATCCCACAGAAGCATGCTGGGGAGGGGGAGGGGGAGGGCACGTGCTTGACTGTGAAACTGGAAGTGGCCTGGAAGTACGTCCGGTTCACTTCCGAGTCTGCCAGGGATCACGTGGGAGGCCCCCCCTGCACCACTCTGGCTTGGTGATTGGCTGCAGGGGGACAACGGGTGCCACCCCAGACCCAAGAGGCATCAGTCGCCAAGCCAGAGGGGAGTGGGGGCCCCCCCGGTGTGTTCTCCAGTGGACCCAGAAGTGGACTAGAAGTGCTTCTGGTCCACTTCCGGGTCTGCTGCCGAGCATGCTGGGGAGCACCCTGTGGTTCTGTGGGATGCTCCATATGCCCCAGCATCACAGAATTCATGAGCCACCTGGTACCTAGAGGTATGTAGAAAAGATATTTAAAGTTGTGTCTATGTCTGAATTGCTGGATCTCTCCAAATCTCTCCGAATCGATTTGGAGCATTCCGATTTGATTCAGAGAGATTAAAGGGTCCCCTGATTCGATTCAGATTCAGACATTCAGCCATTGAGTTGGGCCAAATCTCCACTGAATTGAATCAGGGACTGAAAATTCACCCAGCCCTAGTGGTCAGCTAGGCCCTGTAGCACAATGGAAAATTCCTCTCCTGGCTGTGTTCTCCCAAGATCCTGTGGCGTGAGCAAAGAATGGGAATCTATCATTCCAATGTACTTGCTGAGACATCTGTTTGAAACCACTGATAAATTCCTGAGGGTCGGCAAGTCTTGTGACAAACAGGAACAATACGTTATTATTTACAGAGAAACACACTTCTCACACACTAGCACCCATAATAGATTTGCTTGCACTAGATTGGTTCACGATGGAGCAGTAGTAGTCATGGGTTGCCAGGTTACAGATAGTTCTTGCTTTGTGCCTCTCCATAGTCAAAGGGACCCTTGGGTTGATGTTCTGCCTTGCAATTGTGAGACTAAATTTGTGCAGATTTCAAGGAAATTTGCCTTCCTTATCCTGAAGGGTTCCCTTCACTGCTGGCTATCCTGAGTGTGCAGCATTTATTTCCTGCATCCAAGACTGTCCATGCAATTAAGGTGGTCCTGGAACAATCCACTTTGTTCATCACTTAGATATTTTATTATTTATGTGGGTTGCCTCGCCATCATTAAAGGTAACTCCATTTAAACATTATATAACAAAATTGTTCACCATAGCCCCTTGGTGTTTCACTTTCTGCAGCAAGACTTGTAGCTGCTTATTTATGTGGCTGAAGACTTGTAGTGTTGTGCTTGCTACTCAGGATACACCACTGAAATCTGGCAATGGTTGGTGTGCAGCAGGTTTAAGGAGCTCAGGATAACCTGGTCATTTGTGTGCAGCTGCTATGATATAATTTCCTCCAGATTTATGCTGAAAACTTAATCTCTCAAGTCTTGTGGGACTGGGATGCTCCATCCGCCCCAGTATTGCAGCATTTATGAACTGGGCTGGTACCTCGAGGTATGTAAAAAAAAACATTTAAAGATATGTCTTTGTCCCAGTCACTGATTCTCTGAATCAGCATCTAATCTCCAAATTCAAATTCAGCCTAATTGAATCAGGGACAGTGATCTAAATCAATTAACTGAATCACTGTCCCTGATTCGGGCTGAATCCAAATCGAATAGGACCCGCTTCACACACCCCTTATGCACAGTAACTGGCGCTAATGCACAGTAGTGCTGGCGCATGGGTTTCTACAGATGCTAACTGTGCAGTAGCCTAATATTACTGCAACACTAGCCCAATACCACAGGTTTTGTCCAGTATGCTACTGTGCAGTGTTATTAGGCTACTGTTCAGTTAGCATCTCATGTAGATGCACCCAGTGTGAACTTGGCTCCTAAGTGCCTAACATTACAGAAATAGGATAGCTGGCTGGATTATTTAGGGCCAGATTTCTAAAGGCATCTGGTCACATAAAGATGTATATAGGTGAATAACTGTTTATTAAAATCTCACTTAGATACAGGTCTGCATCTTTAGGCACCTACGTACATAACAAAAAAACCTTATCCTAAGCTTAGCAACAGCATGGCGAAGTGGAGACCGAAGACTGGAAAACCACAAGGCAGAAATCAGCATCAGGATGTTTTAGATACCTTTATTACAGGAAAGCATTCCTCACTTCCCCACATGTTCCATGTTGATAGCTGTGAAACCAAATCTTTAAGATGGCTTTTGTTTCCCATGAACTGTATCTTTTAATTTCTAAACATTTCCCCTGTGTGCACAGTTCATTGACCATTTTGTTTCTCCAAGCTCAGTGCAGATTGCCAGAGGAGATACACTCCATGTGGATTCTCTCACACATAGACTACAGATTTTTTTTTTACTTTGTTAATCTAACATAAAGGTCATTCTGAATGAATCTATCTGTTTGGCATAACTTGAGAGGATAAACTGTTATGTGAGACAGCTGGGTTCAGATAGCTGAAGCTGAAAAGTTCTGGATGCAGGAAATTATAAATTCCAGAAGTATGTTAGATTTTCCTTTCTTTGTCTACCATTTGTTCACCTCAGTTTCCCCATCTGTAAAGTAGGGATAATTCTATTTATTGTCCTTCACGTTTACCTCCCTTCATAAAGTGTTTTGAACTGCATAGAGCGGCAGCCTTTTGTAAGGAACATAATCTGGAAAAGTGGCAAGATTGCATAACTACAAAAAGTTCAAAATGGGAATCAGGCAGGTCTCAATTAGGGCACCCTATGAAGACCTTCAGTCACAGGCTGAAATATAAAGGTTCATAGCTGCATGTTACATCTGGGCAATGCCACAAATTGAGATTTGGGAAACTTTCCGAGTGCACACAGATTATTACCAAAGGGCATGTCCCCATGAGCGGGAACATGCATTTCCCTGGGGGCCAGCCAAGTTCCTGCTTCGAGTGATACACACTGCTGCCACTGGGCTGAGTCACTCTTTTTGCCCATTTGTTGGAAACCAGGAGTTCCTGGTATCTAATTGTACTACTGCACTGCAAATATGCAGCATGGTGAACCAATTCATGTGCACTGTGTGCATTTTGTGGCACTTTAAAAGCTTGTGAAATGCTGCAAAGCACATGTTCCCAATCATGGGGATGCAGCCACAGTGTCTTCTACACAATTCTGGTTTTTTATATCATACTCACCACCACTGTATCTGAATCCCTTCCAATATCACATTTCGTAACATGACTTGCATTTATAATGTGCTTTTCCCCACCGTCTTCCTCTCACCAAAGCAGCTGCTGAGTAGCATAAGACATTTTTTTCCTTTTTTGGCTTCCTTCAAGCTGCCTCTGCAATCAAAGGATTTCAAGAAGTAAATCAGCAACCAAATCTGGCAATATCTGGTGTTACTAAACAAAGCATGGACAAGAACTCCTGGTGGTCTTTGGTTCTAGTTTGGAAACACAAAAGATGTGATGCATGTAGAAAGGTAAACCTTTCTCTGGAGTCATACAATTTTCTTGCTTTTCTTTTTCTGTCAGTAAGTAACACTGATTTAATGGGCATGTTTTCTTAGATAGGAATACAGCAAATTAATTTAAATGAAAGACTGCTGAACCTCAGAACACTGGTTCAGATAAACATCCAGAACTTATCAGGACTACCTCAGACTCCTTTAGTCTTCAAAAACATGCTAGACATCTTAGAACAGGTGAAATATCACAAGAACAGGCTTCCTTGGGAGATTTCTGGCACTTTGGCTGCCAGGTCTTCCTGTTCCAATCACCAAGTGCAAATTAAAAAAAAAATCTTTCAACATTTCAGAGGCTCAGAAAAGGTTAAAAGGTTTAACACCATAGCCACGTAAAAGAGAGGCACTGGGAAGATTGCAATTTTATGGGTTTTTTTCTTAAATCCAACTCAGGATCAGTATAGCAAATATGATCAAAATCTAAACCAGCTTTGATTTTGTTCCTGCCTCCTAGATGTAACGTTTATATGCAGAGATTTTAAAATATGACGTTTTTAGATTTTTTTGGTTAAATGATAAATGTGCAGCTGTATGTGCAAAATGCAAACATAATTACAGTGATTATGCATAAAATATGTAACTGTATATGTCATGGTCAGTGTTCAATGGTCAATGTTCACCACTTCTATGCATACAAGCCTGCAGGTAAAATAGTAGTATTTGACAGCAGGTATTTATTGCACAATTGCACTTTTTCTTTTTTGACAAATCAGTCTCCTATTTGTTCTAAATTCTGCACAGAGTTTGCTCAACTGATTCAAAATATCAAGATTAATATCCCTGGGTTTCTGGACATATGTCTTTATATAAAACCAGTTATTGGTTAAAAGCGTATTACAAATATAATCTTGAATGCTGAAAGAAAGCAACAGGGCAGTGAAAAGAACTGTTCTGCATAATACTTTAGATTTGCTCCACTAAGACTTAAAGACTTACATAGTTAAAGCAAGGACTGTTCATTTTATGAAGAGTTCTTTTCGAGATTCCTTTTCATTCCTTTTTTAAAAAAGCAGCTGAAGTGTCATAGTAAGAGGACAACATATTAGAAGTGTATTATAATGGTTTCAATGTATATTAAATATTTAAGCACATGTGCCATACATTAAAGAACTGACAGAAAAAGATGAAACGCAGCCCTTTTATTACAAAGATTTCAGAAATAGACAGTGTGTAAGCAAGGGATCCAAACAAGTGAATCATCCTGCTCAGAGCCTGAAGTTGTCCAAAGGGTTAAGGATGGCAAAGCACATTTTGTTGCTATGAACAGCAAGGATAAAAATCTAGTAGCACCCCCTCAAATAGGTGAAAGGTGGTCTGAGCCAAAACGCACATACTGACGTCCAACCTATCCCCAGAGAATCAATGATGGGGGTTTTTTATGTGATCAATGTAATATTCCACAGCTAAATTTAGGGACTCTGCATCCTATGAAAATGGCACCTCGCTATGACTAATTAGCAATAAAAAATTGTGGTTATCTACAGGTTTAATTATTTAATCTCCAAGGTTTTGATTAAATTAAATCTCTTTACCTAAGGACAAAAAGTGTATAAAAAGAAATACATTGCTAATGTTGTTTATTGAGAAGGGATTCTGTTACTTTCCCTAGTCAGCTTGTAAGATAATAGCATCTTTGCTGTTAAAAGAAACAGCAACATCCAGTGTGAGACAGACTGCTAATAAACCTGTTTAACAGTGTCTGTACAACTTTGGCTAAATCACAAATAAAAAAATCCCAATTTCTTTTCTACTTTGGAATATGAAAGTGATTTCACTGATCATAAGATTGAGTGTTTTTTTAAGAAAAATGATTTTTAACTACAATGAGCAATACTTCTTTTATCAGGTTTGTTGTACAAAACAAATAAATCTTTGCATCTGAATCTATTCTCTTTTGCTATTTGCACAATATCTGTGTGTATACAAGCCTTAGGATGAGATCCTGCCCCCCAATGACATCAATGAGAGTTTTGCTATTGACTTCATTGGAGCCACAATTTCACTCCTAATAATTCATGCAGCACACACTATGAAATAAGTGGAGTCATATAATGGTTTAGTCCCCCACATGCAAAGTTTGGGATGGCTCAAGAAGCTTCCTGCCATAAAGGGCTTTCTTCAAGAATAGGACAGAAGACCTGTGTTCTCCCTGAGGTGCATTTCATCCTAGTGTTCGCTCTGGAGCAATGCAATTGTATACTACCTCCTAAAGATGACTGGAACTAACAGCTTTAAACAGTCTATTTGATGGTTTCCTTACATTTTTATTGATAATATAATTATACTGCATTCCATTACAAAGTTAGCACATAAAGATCTACCTTATTTTTGTTGCATGGCACTGCCCTGTGCCACGTAGATGCTAATATGCAAGTGGGTATCTAAGCATAGTGGTGCATTGTCTCATGTAGGCATATCTTTTATCAGCAGTGATGTGACAATATAAGAGGCAGACTGTTAGCCTTTTGGCCAGATTTAGAAAATTAGGTATTCAATCAATCAATCAATCAATCAATCATCCTTCAGCTAGTGAATCAAGCAGATTGTATCTAAAGCCATTGAGAGCCAACACGAATAGAAGCCTACAATGTCATGTTTATAGTCATGTGCCTGACTCTAACCACACTTGCTGTCTGTTTAGTTTGTAAATATGGGGCAAGCCTTGCTACTATCATACTTACCAGAAGCAGAATTAAGTTATCAATCCTTCTGATAAATAAGGCCATTTACTATATATTCATTTCTCATCTAATCTGACTGCATCACTTATCCATTTATACTACATGGTTAGATGTTAAACACAGAGGAGTTCTGCAGCTGTTTTTATAGCATGGCATTGTTAAATGTTTCTCACTGTGTAAAAACAAAACAAAAAAAAAGGGAGGAGGGAAGGAGGCAACTATTCTGCTAGATATACACAATGACAAAAATCAAATCTCTCTATAGGACTCTACCCCATCCCTAAACCCGACTGAGAGGACATGAGCTAAAAAAATGGGAAAGGCTAGATGAAAAGTTGATAGGACTGATATCCTCCCCAGAGCCCCAGTGGAGATCAGTCAACATGTTAATGAGACCTATGACTTCTTAATGGCCCTCAATCACGTTGTAAAAACTACTTCAGTAGGAGGAACCCAGCAGAACATGAAGCTCCCAGGTTTCCTGTAGGTGCCTTCGAGATATGAGTACCGGCAAGGGCTCCTAACTCTCTCTTGATCCTATGGATCATGAAGGACCTCTTATTTGTTCTATGGATGGGGCAGGGTACAGTTTGGAGAACAGTCCATGGGAAAACATTGCTCAATTTTTCTCTTCTGTGGGATTTTCCATCAAAGGGTTTGATAAAGCCTTGGAACTGAGAAGGAATGGGAGTATTAAGGCCTCAGTTCTTAGAGCTGATGAACACTAGTGAATGCTGTTGACTTGAAAGGGATGGACTGGTTCTTACCACCTCAGAGGATCAAATGATAAAATAGGAGGGCAAATCATTAATTCTACACTAGCATATAAAAATGGTAGATTACTGAAATCCTGCATCTCATATTTACCCAGAACAAACATATACAATTGAATGATTGCCTATTTCTAATAGAAAATTCTAACTACTACAATCCTTACCTAAAAAGTAGCATGCAGAATTGCCCCCCTCTTAAATAATCTTTAAAATAATGTTTAAAATGTCAACAGCTTCATTTTGGCAAAGTAATAATGCTGTGCAGTTCTCAGCATACACTCCAGATATTCAATACTCTGCATAGATAGCTAGTATTGAAGAGCTTCATGCTTTTGAGAAATTAAGCAACAGATTAGCACATATTGTAACAAAACAAAAAGAACATCTGGGTTAAACCTATCATACCCTGTACAGCTGAACCTGCGCATGGCAGTGCATTAATACTTATAATTTGCTGAGATTTTCCAGTAGCAGGATTTGCAATTGGAGTTAGTCTATTTTCATCTGTAGTTCTTGCTATAGAAATTAGTCAAAAGACTGAAACAGAGAGAGAAATGAAGTAAACTGTAAATCTTCTGTGCATTTTTTTTCCTTTCAGGTATTTACTCATTTAATAGCTTGCAAGCCCAAGGCTATTTGATTATTTCCAGTAATGCTCCTTTTAAACCCAGTGATGCTGAAAAATACTGGAACTTTCCAGATTCTGGTTTTGGAACAAATAATCATTCCATTTTTTAACTGGAAAATGATTTAGAGGATTGTGTTTATTTATTAATAGCATTTTTAGAATACTTGTGCATACATTTAAAGGGTGGTGACAATAGTAAGGGGTGTATCTTGCAAATGGTTAATTTTCTTTCTTACTGAAACTTTTAGAATCCACTCTAAAAGAAGAAAACAACAGAGAAGACTAGAAATTCTGTAAGTTTCAAAATGCAAAATTTCAAACCATTTAGAGGAAGACTTTTTTATAGTAGTCTTACTATGCATTGGACATCACTTGAATCAAATATCAATTTATAGTAATAAATCCCTTAGTTAATATTTTCCATGAAGGTTAATCAGCCTTTTGTGAATTGCTGGGTTACAGTATTTTGTTTTTAAATTATGTTCTGTCAAGAGGATTATTGTAATAATTGCATTTTGTATCTCATTGTGTGTTGCTGTATTGTATTCTATTTGGGATGAGGTCTAGAGGGGTTTATGTGGATCAAGTCTTAGAAAAAAACAAAATGTCCCAACTCTCTTTTAAACATAATTCATAGGCAGAATGAAATCTCTTCCACTCCCCTTCAACACAAATTTCAAATCTAATTCTGTGATTAGTTCAGTGAAGTTGTAGGGGTAGAATTATGAGTAGCAAACCAACATGGTCATCTTCTATTCATTTAAGAGCCAAATTCTATTTTACCTTTTGATATCCAAGTGGCACTTATATAGAAACATAACTGCAATTCTAACAGTAACAAAATAGGATTACCAAGGTATACATGTACCAAAATTAAAATCAGAAATAGAGGGAAGATGGTTCAATGAGATGAATGCTGCTTGGGAAGGGAGGCAGTTCTGTTCCCTTAGTGGTTTTTTTATGACCCTCATAATTAATACTTATTGAAAAAAGGTATGAATAGCAGTGGGATATTTCTTGACCAAGGTTAGGATCCATATTAGGGGTATTATCCATATCATTTAGCTACCTTCCCTTTTATCAAGGATTATCTTGTCTTGAGCCGGGCATTGGCTTGATGACCTACTAATGTCCTACTTTCCTATGACTCCGTGACCATACTCTCTTTCTGGCCCCATATATCTTTTCCTTCTGGCTGCCCAATGGGCCAACTCCAAGGGCTAGAGAGTGCTCTGAACATTTCCTAGCCTACAGCCTGCTGATTAGAGAACTTTTCTTAGGGGAAGGACATTCAACTTCAAACCTCCTCTAGATGAAGGGACCTAGAATCTAGGCAAATGCCCTAACCACTAAGTTATTGAGTAAAAGGCCAGTGCCCCCCATAACTAGTCATGTTTTTCCTGCAATTAAAGTTTTGCACCTTACATAGCATTACATGCATACCCCTGGGATTCTATTCCGACTTGGAGTCTATGTGACGTTCTGAGCATGTTCAGAAAGGAAGCATAGGATGGTGAGTGAAAATTGAATTCAAACTGCATAAATGACAAAAAAACCCACTTGTAAATAAGTTATATTTAGGCATGTAAAAGTGAAATAAGACTTAGCCCTACGTTTCAAGTTACTTTAGCAAGTTACTTCACTATTTTTCTGATTTACAGTATAGCCCAGAATATAGTAGAACAGATTATAATAATCAGAGAAGGCTTATTTTGGTAGCAGCTTCATATGGAATCCAAAGGGAAGGGCCTATTGAAGCTAGTCCCTTGTATATAGTGGGTAAATAATTGTACCAGAAAAGAGTAGGTCTTTGATGAGATTAGACAAATTATGGTATGATGAGAAAAAAAAGGTTTGTAAAGGAATCCAAAATAAAACCTAACCAACTTTAAGCAGAATTTTGTCAAGTGAATGAAACAAGTCCAATATAATCAGTGGGGATCTTTCCACTGAGCTTAATGGACCTGTAATAGATTTTGAAACCAGAATGGAGTGTTATGATCATATCGTCTCAACATAACACAGCTCCCAGACTACCCAGTGAGTCCTACATCAAGCTCAAAAGCCTATGACTAAACTAAAGCATATTTTGAGGAAAACATCTCATCTTGATTTACAAATACCTTGTGTTGGTGAATTTATTTACCACTTGGCAATTGCCTGGATAGTATTTTCCAGAGGTTAATTACCCCAACTATAAGAAATTCCATCTTATTTCAAATTTGAACTTTACTAATGTCAAGTTCCACAACTGGATTTTGTTACCTCTTTGTATGTTATTTTTTTTTATGGATTTTTAATGGATTTTTTTTCAGCCAGACTTCAGACTATCTGCTCTCTGTGTTAACAGTCTCTTAACAGTTTCTTTGACAAACTTCCTGACTTGAACTTGTTGGATCTCTGTAAGGCATGTTTTCTATCTACAGTTCTTAGAAGTTTTCTCTGAGCTTTTCTCCAAAATTAAACAGCTTTTTAAAGTTTTTTAAGTATGGGCATCAAAATGAGACCCAATAATTCACCAGGGATACTGAATACAGGACATGTCTACATGTGTATTTACACATGCCTAAACTTGATACGCCTTTACTTAAGGCTCATTACGTTAATTTAGGTGCACATCTACATGTGGATGTGCTAATGCTCATTAAGGTGCATTAAATTTAGGCATGAATAGCTAAGACGCATTAGCCTACATGCAGATGTGCTAATACAGTGTGCATCCATTGATGCACACCTCATTAATGTGCATTAGCATATCTACACCTGCTCTAATGTGACTTAGCTATTTGTGCCTAAATTTGATACTTGCTTTATGCTCACATAGCCTTAAATTGCCATTTTTAAGATGTGCATGTATAGACATATGCCCCTAATACAGATGAAAGGGACTTGGGGGTCATGGCTGACCACAAGATGAACATGAGCCTTCAGTGTGATGCTGTGGCTAGTAAAGCAAGCAAAATGCTGGCTTGCATCCATAGATACTTCTCAAGCAAATCCTGGGATGTCATTCTCCCCTTGTACTCGGCCTTGGTGAGGCCGCAGCTGGCGTACTGCATCCAGTTTTGGGCTCCACAATTCAAAAAGGATGTGGAGAAGCTTGAGAGGGTTCAGAGGAGAGCCACGCTCATGATCAGAGGTCAGGAAAACAGACCTTATGACAAGAGGCTGAGAGCCCTGGGACTTTTCAGCCTGAAAAAGCGCAGGCTCAGGGGTGATCTGGTGGCCACTTATAAGTTTATCACGGGTGCTCATCAGGATCTGGGAGAATGTCTGTTCACCAGAGCACCCCGAGTGATGACAAGATCGAACAGTCACAAACTCCACCACAACCGATTCAGGCTGGACACAAGGAAGAACTTCTTTACTGTCTGAGCCCCCAAGGTTTGGAATGGGCTGCCGCTGGAGGCGGTTCAAGCACCCACTTTGCATGCCTTCAAGACACATTTAGATGCTTATCTTGCTAGGATCCTATAATCTCTGCTGACTTCCTGCCCCTGGGGCAGGAGGCTGGACTTGATCCTCCAGGGTCCCTTCCAACCCAAATGTCTATAAAATCTATGAACCTTAAAAATGGCAATTTTAAGTTAAGCTTGCTTAAAAGAGGCACGTGTGGACGCACCTACAAATACTGAATACTGAAGTATCACATGTCTACTCCAGCTTGATATTGCTCTTTATAAATCCTAATGTCATATTTTGAATTAGTCTCAGACAGTAATTAACTGTGGTGAACCTATACATTTTATATTTATATTATCACACCCAGGCATGAATACAGAAATACTGATGCTATGAAGAAAAAAAATGAAACATACAAGTATTCAAAATCATAAACCTAGAAAGAATGGTATTAAGGCTGGAAGGTCAGGCACTCAAAATTAGGGAATATCAGAATTAGGAATGCCTTCACAACTTGAATTTAGCACCCTTCTGTGGAGTAATATGATCCCATAATATTTCTTTCCACAGGATACCTGATTTACTCGCTACATAACAAGAACAATTCTCAAGCTGTTGAATAGCCATATAGTTTCACATCTGTATAGAACAGTGATGCTCAACCTTCTGGCCCCATGGATTGGATTAGTGAGGCAGACTAGTCTGCAAGCCAGATCCTGCAGATGGGATTGGTCTACAGGCCTGATCCAGTGAGGAGCTGCCATCCATGGGGTCAGTCCATGGATACGATCCTATGTGCTGGCCCCACCCTATGATTTTGATCTAGCACAGAGCAATTCCATCTGCCAGTGCAATAAAATGCATGAGCCTATGTCATCTGGTCTGTAGGGTTCCCAAGGGTCTGGAAATTTGGTAGCAGGGGAGCAGTGGTAGTATTAATTGCCATGGTTCTGGAAGCCCCACCACAGGCCTCAGAAAAAACCTACACCGCTCTGGTAGCTGCAATACTTAATGCTGCCTTCATTTCCCTGATGCCATATTTCCAAACAGTGCAGGCTTGGAATATGGCCCCATGGGTTGGATTAGGCCTGATGGCCAGTGGTTGAGCACCACTGGTATACAAAGTGGGGCTTTTGTCTAATTGTTCCCCACTTCATTTCATGCAGACATTGAAACAGCTCACATACAAGCAAGCTCACATACACTGAGATTGTGGTGAAGAAGGAAAGGAAGAAAAATCTAGGTCTCTTCTCAGTATCATGCTACAAAACACAGGAGAACAGGTGATCCAATAGATTTTATTTATGTAATATATGAGACAAAAAATCACTATGGTTCAGGACTTCTGTCTGCATGGTGCTATTCAATCACTGAATGTACTGTGTGGAGTGTGCATACTGCTAATGGGAAGCTCAGTCATAGAAAAAAGACATGAGTCTTTGAAGCATTATACTGACTGTGCCTCTGCCCCTTTTCTGGGTATTACACACTGCGCTTCAATTTCCTTTTCCCAAATTGGTTTCTCTAAATGCATTTCATCCCCATATAATAGGCCCAGTGGAAAATTACATAAATCTTGCATAAGCAATTTTTTGTAAATAGTCATGGGCATGTTACATTTATTTTTACCTAATCATAAAATCAGACTTTCTCTACATCCCATATTCTTCCTAGGAGACTGAGTTCAGGCTGGCTTTTGAAGCCTTTAGAAAGAATAATAGAACAACATTTAAAACATGGTGTTGAGGGGCTGGGGAGCAAAATCATGTGGATGGGAAATATCCAGGAAAAAGTTACATTAATTTCAATTAATTCTGTCCTACAGAGGATATACAACTAGTCTTGTGGAATGTAAGGATGGCATAGCACATAGGCTATTAGTTTAACTCCCTGGTTCTCAGAGATAACCTAAGCCCAACTTTGTAATCCTAGCTCTCAGTTAGGGGATCCACAGAGATCTACAAAGTACTCTCCATAAGATGAAGGCTGACGTATTTCTGCTCTCTCTCTCTCCCCATTCCCAGCCTAGCCCAGATTTTCTTTCCCAGTCACAGCATCAGAGAGAGAGCCACAGATGCAGGACTCAATAATGCTGTATTTGTGCCAGCTGGGAAGCCCCCTCCAGTAGGGCAATGACTACTTTATTCACTGCACAAAATGAACAGTTCCCAGTGTATTATCACATCTGTTGGTTTTTTTCAGATTTTTTTTGGCATTTGTGGCCCAAAGAGACTTTAATATAATTCAGAATCTGGCCTTTTATCTTTGCCATTTTGCTACCCTAACTCACAGTATTATTTACTGCAAGTCACTTACACAATGCAAAGTACAACAAGTGCAGTCCCACACAAATAGGATTAATTGTTCCTCACTTTAGGTCATTTGTTGATACTAACTACATATAGATTGACTATGTCCTTTAGTTCTGCTCTCCAAGGACATATTTGCCTGTCCTGTATATAAATTAGGTGAGAATGCAAATAAAATCCCTCTACCTTATGAGGAACAGAATCCATTATAACTTTGTCACTGCAGGCAACCAGAGTGTGAAGCCAGTAAGAAATCAAGCAAGCTCTTGACGTCAGCTATTCCTCATTTGGAACAATTTTAAACAATCTTTGACTTATGTTCAAGTGCTGATCATTGATTAAGCCGCAGGGGTGTTTTCTCTGGTGTTCCTTTGGCCTTATTACTGTAAACAGTGTGCTTTTTCCCCTGTTTCAGAATCAGTAAATTGTCCTTTTCTATTCAAAATACGCCATTACTACACTACAGGGCAAACGTTTTCCTTTGTTATTCACAAACACCTATGGGACAGTGAGTTCTAGATTTCTGAAACATTCATGATTATTGATGATAAACATATAAAAAGTCTCAAATTTCCTAGCACAAATTAAAAATGAGTGCACGTAAGGTCAACTTTGGTATTTCTCTGTATAGTTACACATTAGTCACTTGGCATTTTCAATGTAATTGGTAGTTCAGTTAAAATGAAAAAAAACACATTAAAAAAACAGTAGCAGGCATACAGACTTATTAGGCAAGCAGCATGTTTACTGCTGCAATCAAGGGACATTTGGGTGTTATGAGAAACCACTAACGACTGCTTTCATCCTGGAAACATACATCATGATTTTACATAAAATTAATTTCTCCCAATGTCATTCACTAAAAACAAAGGGAAGTGCCTGCTTACAAATTAATTACTTGTGGATAATTATTTCTGCCTTGTTAGGTAAATAAGGTACATGCATGTCTGGATTTCATTTTCAGTCAGAATAAGGGCATCAATAATATAGATATCAGATGTCCACAGCAAATTAATACTTCTCAACTGTTTTCCAAACAGCACCAAATAGCCACCCTTATTTTCTTGATACCCAAATCCAGAATCTTTTGTAGCCAACAAGGGCAGAATTCTATTTCACCTAGTGGATAACCAAAGTACAGCTTGAAATTTAACTGAATAACCTGACTAAAGTGTAGAAGAAATTCTAATATCCCTTCTGGGTATATACTTATCCCCATCACAGGAATATGATCACACCCTCCAGAGACAGACAGACAGACACCTCCCTACTGGAGACAAGGACTCCTATGGAGGCTTTATCTCACCCAGGAGGAGTAATATTGTTGTTCCTACATTTTAGTTGGGTAAACTTAGTCTCAAGCTGCACTTTACTTGTCTACTGTGTTCAATTTGTTTGTCCACTGCCCAAAGTGTTTTAGAGGGAGGGCCATGACAAGAAATATTAATGTATTTTTGGGTCATGTGGTGTTCTCCATGATAATTGCAAGTGATGAGCCATAGACTACTAGGTACAGAACAATTATATAGATAGGATTGGTACAAGAGCTGGTGTGGCTTGTCTGTATTGTATGAGGAACTGAACTGGATTTACAGGTGCTTGTACTTAGTGGTGTATGGACTGATATGTGTCATTGGGTGGGGGAAATGGTCTTAGTAGCTGCTGGTAAATGTAGTTGCCATCCTCTACTTCTCATGCCCCTTACTTATAAATTACTAAGCTGAAGGACCTCACCATTTAGGACCTTAACCCAGCAGGCTAAGACACTCAAGGGAAGGCAAGGCTCCCAATGAGACACTTACGTGCCTGTACACCAATGCCAGGAGCTTGGGGAACAAACAGGAGGAACTGGTCCTCCTGCTAAACAAAAAGGATTACAGCCTCACAGGGATAATGGAGACCTGGTGGGACTCCCCCTATGACTGGGCCACAGGTATAGATGGCTATACGCTGTACAGGAGAGATCATGTGGAAAAAAGGGGCAGGGGGGTAGCTCTCTATGTCAAGGAAAACTATGTGTCCCTGCAAGCTGACATTGGCACCTAGGGTGAATGATTGGAGACTCTCTGGGTCAAAATCCATGGTGAAAAAAGCACAGGGGGTGCAATGGTGGGAGTCTACTACAGACCTCCTAGCCAGGATCAAGAGCTTGACCAGGAATTCACCAGGGACCTGGCTGAGGCTGCACACTCCTGGTGCATGGTTGTAATGGGAGGTTTCAACTACCCTGACATCTTGGAAGAACATTTGGCCACATCCAAATAGTCACAAAGCTTCCTCATGTGCGTGGATGAGCTCTATCTGACTCAAGAAGTCTATGGACCAACGAGGGGGCAAAGCTCTGCTTGACCTGGTACTGGCAACAGGGGATGACTTAATCAGCGACCTAACAATTGAAGGGGAGCTGGGAGACAGCAACCATGAGCTGATCACCTTCACCATCCATGGTAAAGCTGGCAAGTCAGTCAGCAAAGCAGAAGTCCTTGACTTCAGGAAAGATGACTTTGACAAGCTCAGGAGGCTTGTCGGCGAGGCCCTAAGGGACCATGACCCAAAGGGGAGGGGAGTTCAAGAACAGTGGTTGCTCCTCAAGGGAGCAATCCTGGAAGCTCAAGCAATGTCTATTCCATCTTGGAGGAAAGGCAGCAAAAGGGCACAGCAGCCCCCTTGGCTCTGCAGGGAACTAGTGGACCTCTTGCATCTAAGAAGAAAGACCTAAAGAGGATGGAAGGCTGGATCCACCCCAAAGGAGGAGTGCTCTGCACTGGTCCGGCAAGCATCATAGCTCTGCCACTGGCATAGATCTTTGAGAACTTGTGGCGCTCAGGTGAAGTGACCGAAGATTGGAAGAAGGCCAATGTGGTACCCATCTTCAAGAAAGGGAGGAAAGTAGATCCAGGGAACCACAGGCCCATCAGCCTGACCTCTATCCCAAGGAAGATCTTGGAAAAAATTATCAGAGACCATTCTTGACAAACTGGCTGATGGGAACATCCTGAAGGATAGCTAGCATGGGTTTGTTGCGGGTAGGTCTTGCCTGACCAATCTCATCTCCTCCTACAGCCAGGTGACATATCACCTGGACAAGGGAGAAGAGATTGACATCATATATCTTGATTTTAAAAAAGCTTTTGATCTGGTATCCCATTATCATCTCATAATAAAACTGGCCAACTGCAGCCTCGGCTACATCATAGTTCACTGGCTGCAGAATTGGCTCCACGGTCTGACCCAGAGAGTGGTAGCTGATGGAAGTCAATCATCATGGTGCGCTATGACCAGTGGGGTCCCCAAGGTTCCATCCTTGGGCCTATACTCTTTAACATCTTCATTAATGATGTGGATATTGGTGTCAGAAGTGGACTGGCCAAGTTTGCTGATGACACCAAACTTTGGGGTAAAGCGTCCACACCCGAGGACAGTATGGTGATCCAGGGCAACTTTGACAGGCTCAGAAAATGGGCAGATGAAAACCTGATAGCCTTCAACACCGAAAAATGCAAGGTACTCCACCACGGGAAGAAAAACCTGCAGCATGCTTATAGGCTCGGCAGTGCTACGCTTGCCAGCACCACGGCCAAAAGGGACTTGGGGGTCATGATTGACCACAAGATGAATATGAGCCACCAATGTGATGCTGCAGCTGGCAAAGTGAGCAGAACTCTGGCTTGCATCCATAGATGCTTCTCTAGCAAATCCCAGGATGTCATCCTCCTGCTGTACTTGGCCTTAGTGAGGCCACAGCTGGGGTACTGCATCCAATTCTGGGCTCCAAAATTTAAAAAGGATGTGGAGAAGCTTGAGAGAGTCCAGGGGAGAGCCACATGCATGATCAGAGGGCAGGAAAACAGGCCTTATGATGAAAGGCTGAGAGCTATGGAACCCTTCAGCCTGGAAAATTGCAGACTCAGGGGGGACCTGGTGTCTATAAGTATATAAGGGGTGTACATCAGAATCTAGGGGAACACCTGTTCACCAGAGCACCCCAAGGGATGACAAGGTCAAATGGTCAGATACTCCTCCAAGACTGTTTCAGGCTGGACATAAGGAAGAACTTCTTTACTGTCCAAGCTGCCAAGGCCTGGAACAGACTGCCACCAGAGGTGATGCAAGCACCTACTCTCGACTCCTTTAAGAGTCAATTGGCCATTTATCTTACTGGGATCCTGTGACCCCAGCTGGCTTCCTGCCCCTGGGACAAGGGGCTAGACTTGATGATCTTCTGAGGTCCCTTGCAGCCCTAATGTCTATGAAATTTATGAAATTTCACAAGCTGGAGCTAGTTATCTTGCCTCTGAGTGCAAGTGGAGGTAGGAAGTAGAAGAGCACAAGAGGAGTGAGTGGGAACATCAGGTACACAAGGGAAAAGAGGAACAGAGCACAGTTCTTCTTCTCCCCTGCCCAAGAACTGCTAGGCCTGCTTTTGTAATCCTCATCTGATTTCTGATTTTTTACAGGTCTTCACTGATAATATTCAACATGATTTTCCCTGATTACATACAGTATTTTTCATGTAATTAATGTTCTTTCATAATATCCCTGTAACTGAGTGGAGTCCAGTGAGGTGAATCAGGAAGAGGAATTCAGAATTCCTATTTCTGACTCATGCCCCAAACATACTGTACATCCTCTGGAAATAATTCAACTCTTCTCTCTTTCAGTTAAATGACTACGTATAGTATTTATCCAGTTACTTCATGGGCTATTATGAGGATTAATTAATGAATACAGGTACAATGCAACATCTTGTATGTACAAGTGCTTAGAATTATCATTATTTGTTTTTATGGTCGGGTCAAATAGCAGGGCAATTTGCCTACTACCAGCCAGAAATAAACCTGCTTTGGGGGATCATTAAGCATACTGACATTTACCATTTACAGTCATTTTCTGCTGTCACTTCTCACTTGTTTCACTCACATTCAAAGCTGCAAAATAAAGACATAACTATTAAGATTCTCTCTGCACTTTTTGTTTTACACGTACATCTCCCCACCAAGCCACCACCCGAGATTCACATAAACCTGCCGACCGGGCATTTTCAAAACGGCTAATATTTCTTTGCAGTGATGAAAATTAAAATTATCTCATTATCTAGGTTTCAAATTCTTATTGCCTATTCATTTTTTCTACTGTAAAACAGTTAGAACTGTTCAGATTATAAAAATTTCCATCACCATATCTGCAAGTTATCAGTTATGGTAACACAGCTTGGGCTGTGTACTACTCCGATTGATATCAATGAGAATCTTGACACTTCAGAAGAAGAAAGAACCAACTACTGGGAATCTTCAATACAGATTTGATATTGGGACTCCTCCAAAAATTACATGCAAAAACTGACTCTCTTCAAGTTCTTCCCATGTTGTAAAATATTCAAAACTTAATAGTGGATCCTATGATCCCTGCTGACTTCCTGCCCCTGGAGCACGGGGCTGGACTTGATGATCCTCTGGGGTCCCTTTCAGCCCCAGTGTCTATGAATCTATGAATCTATAAAGTCAAATTAAATATTTATCTGAAAAATAATAAATTAGGCCTGGGTATTTGACCAGTCAAATAGCAGTCAACAACTGTAAAAAAAAAATTGCCTATAAGTCCAAATAATACACAGAAAAAGCAATTTTTTTCCATTAAGAAACATGTCAAAAACAATAAAGGATCCAGTCTCATGAGTTGACTCTATAGATGCAAGCATTGGTGGGCACTTTCTGACAACAATAGATTTTTCACCCTAGAAATACTGCGACCTTTACCAAAATATGGGTTCCACTCTTTCAGTTCTTACTCACATGAACAGTCAAAATGAAAGTCACAGGTTCTTTCACTACATCCTTATAAATACTCCTGTTTCTCCCCTCCTCATTGTCTGTACACAATTACATCCGTGCACTTCCTTTATACAAATGCAATGAAAATACACTGAAAAAATATATCCAAATCCATTAAAATACTATTGATACTGAGTAATAATACAATACAATCTCCTGCAAACCTGATCTATGTTCTGTTGTGCTGCCCTCTGGTTTTGTTTGTGCACCACTTTGACCAGCAAAAAAGTTCTCAGTCATGCCAGGTAAACTGAAGTAATAGAGGGTATTCTTATGTGAACTTTGAGGGTGGGCACATATGTAATGTTTCAAGCATTTCAAAGTGCAGTTGCACTTTCAAATGCTTCAAAAAAAGTGGAGTGTTTCAGCTGCAGTCAAACATATGACCCCCTGCCATATCCCTTGACTGGAGCACTTCAAAATCACCAGCATGGTCTCTAGACAGGGGCTTGCTCCAGAGAGAGGATCCAGTCAGGAGGATGCATTGACCTGCAGATCCACTTCCTCCTGTAACCAGAGGGAGAGAGTGGAGTGGGCTGTCAGTGTGGCTTTGCAGCCCCGCATCTCCTAAAGGCTAAGGCTATGCAGTCTCTCCCTCCAAAAAAATGGGGTAAGTCAATTCAGTGTTGATGAGTGCTCTCCTATCCGCTTTGCTACCACTTTTCCAGGGTGCTTCAGTAGAGAGATAAATGATGAATGGTGGCTGGAGAGCAGAAATCCTGGTTCTGGTAGAAGGGTGGATAGTCTCCCTTCTCCTGATTCCAAGGTCTCCCAGTTCCAGGAGGAGGGGCTGGAAGAAAAGGATCTCCCAGGCCCTGCAACCACAGAGCTGGGCTGGGATATAAGGATCTCTGGCCCTATGATCATGGAGTGGGGGCTGGGAGCTCCCTGCAGCTGGGGCATGGGGACATTGTCCTCACCCAGGTCCCCAAGGCAGAGCATGCCCCAGCAGCAGGCAACTCTCAGAGGCAGGGAACAATGCCCTCCCCTCCGATACTCAGCTGACCAGGAGCAAATACGCTTCCAGTCAGGTGTCTACATATGTGCTACTGCACAGTAAGTAATCTAGAATTAATTTGCTACTTACATTTGCAGGTAGCAGATTGACTCGTAGTTAGATCCAACTACTGCACAGTAAGCGTTTGCACCAATAGACGGGGATGCTTACTGTGCAGTAATTAGCCCTAATCTCGAGTAAAGCGTGTTGTGTAGACATGCTCAGTAACTACTAGAAGTCTATTTTCAATTTGTTTTACCAGGCCTCTTCATTTTTAGGGCTTGTGCTTTGACATGTTGCCATTTCTATGATAAGACTGCTATCAGGTGATATAAGAGAGTTTAGAGTACTACCTGCATAGCCAAAGGATGTGCATGTTTCTGATAGGTTTCTGATAAGTTAAAAAAATGTGTGAAATTGTATGCCAGCAGAGGACCTCTGCAAGTTTATTGGAACTCAGGATGCAGGTTCAGCTACCATAGTGATGGACAATATATGAAGTGAACAGAATCCAAACAACTCAATCTTGCACAAGTGGGTGGATGGAGAAGGAGTGAAGATTTAGGCATGGTTGGCAGAGGAAGAGGAGCTCACATTCCCTGCATATCACATCCAAGGCTCCCTGAATAGATGGGCCCAGAGGTGAGGGATGGAAGAAGAGCAGGCCTTTTCATAGATCCTCTGGATGGATGTTCCCCATACATGGCATATAGAGGGCCAGTGATTCCCTTCTAACTTATGTTACTACAGGAGCAGCAAATGGAGAAAACATACTGTAGCCCTATAGTTTATCCCTACATTGCTGTCAGGGGTAAATACTGACTTCCACAAAACCCCACAAGGGAGCCACATAAAGCCCTATAACTCAGACTTCATAGTGGGGAGGGGGTTTGAGAATTTTTCCCAGAGACCTGCTGCCTGTGTAGCTAACAAAATAATCCAATTTATTCTCACTGAAGGCAGCAGCAGCAGCAGAGGTTAAAAAAGAAATATTATTATTAGCTGAACACATAGTGCTACTCCTACACCAACAGCTGGTAAGCCCTAATAAAATAAAAATACATTAATCAGTCAAAAAGAAGGTCTCAGTGTAAGTGACATGTTCCCATACATTTTATTATTTACAGCTGCAGTGTCTTCTTTATGGAGGGATTTTATATTAGGGGTAGTATTCTCTTTGATGTAGGCATACTCTGTATTTGTGAACTTTAGAGAGGTAACAGTAGTACCTACGTGTATAGCTGCTTACCAATTTACAATTTCATGAAGCAACTTCTAGCTGTGTCATTAATTAGCTACAACTTCTATCAGTTTCTCTGGGCAGCATTTCAGTTAGCTTGTTATTTTCCATTCATAAGAGCTCCAGTAGTCTAACAATTCCCAGAGGAATGTCCACGGGAAACCTGTTACCTGTGTAATAATACTCTCATTGTGATATCTTCAATGCCAATAATGGCATACTGCAGACAAAATTCACTGTAAGAATAATTAAGGGAAGAGTTCCTATTCAAAAACCAACTATGATATTTCTACTCTTCTTTTCAGCAAGATTGTAATGGTGTAGATGGTGTCTGGTTGGCAGATTTTAGCAAGAAAGTTAAAGATTTCCCTTCAACTATTTAATGTAAAGGTCTGGGGGAAGGATCTCCTACTTGATATTATGCATTAATCATTCTTGCCAGCAACTCTAAGAACAGCTATATGAACCTGAGATCCCCTGGGGCTGTTCATCAATTTGCATGGAGAAAGAGCACTTTAAAAAGCAAAGCAGGGTGAATGGGATTCAGTGATCATTACAGAACAAGCTTGGGCCAAATCCAAAGCTCATTGAAGTTAATGGTGCAAGACTCATTGGGAGGCGAAACAGGCCCCAAATTGTTTTCACTGTATGCCACTTCAAAATGTTATGGCAGAATAAGAACTACTCTATCAATCATCATTTCAAATCAAAGTTATTTGCATGCAGAGTATTGTCATGACTACAGGAGTTTTGGTCTTAAGGCTGGATGCAGTACAACTATGGTCAGCTCCAGAGAGAAGTGACAAATTTCACCTGATCTGGCCACAGAAAACTCTCTATAGCCATGACCAAATGCAAGTGCATGGCTGCAGACAGCTTCAAAAATGGCCATTCAGGCAAAAATCTGAACCCTCATTATGTGAGAGGTCAGATGAAGACATTTCAAAATAGTGTGTCTTTTGTAACTGCTGTTTGCGCTGCAGCCTGTTGCTATTTTCATAAAGGGAGGGGGGGGAAAGGGAGCAGAGGGAATTCAATCTAGGGGAGTTTCAGCCCCTGCTGGAGGGTGGGGTAAGTGTATTGGAGCCCCCCAGAGGTGCAGGGGCTCCAATTTACCCACTGCACCCTCCAGCACCAGCTGGGAAATTCCCAGAATGCACTCCCTCTGCTCTCTTTCTCCCTTCCCATTCTGAAAACAGCTCAGAGGTTGGCAGGGAGGAGGGTCTGTTGCTAAGGGAAACTGGCTACAGACTTACAGCCAGCCGCTAAATTCCCCTGCTACCTGGAACCGACAATGAACTTCTGTTTGGTCCAGGGGATCGTTGTAACTCAGAATGCTTCCTACAAAGTGTTCTGGGTTACAGCGGACAGCTGCACTTTTGTCTGAGACCTAGATGTTTTCCTATTGACTGCAATGGGTCCAGGGTCAGAACTTATGCTACAGACCATATCCTTAGCTAGTGGAAACTAGTGTAGCTCTATTGCAATTGGTGCTATTCAATGCTGTGGGAAGCATAGGTAAACTTCTTTGAACCACAGTTTATTCTAAATTCAAGGTCCTATAATGAGCCAACAGAATTTTCTTCTCACATGCCTAACAGGTGTCACATGTACTGTCATTGCTGTGTAAATGTAACCCAATAAATAATAACCTGCAGCTCTCCCACCTCAGACTGCAATGCAACAAGCAAGGCATGGCCAGTGATGGATGGGAAACAAATGCTGAACCTAATTTTCCAGTATCTGGCACCTCATAGGCATTTACCTTTGAACAAAATGAGAGTGAGCAGGAAATTCTGAATGATAATGCTTTACAGGTTTATTGCACAGCTGAATGACAGGTGCAAGGCAGTGTAGACCTGTCTTATGTAGTTCCCTATGTGTCTAAAGCCTTCACTTTTAACTCTAGATATCTTTAATTAATCTGTTGCATCTGAGCTTGTGTAAATAGAGATTTTAAATGTTAGCATACCCAAAGGTGAATGTACCCTTAGCCCTTAATATGATTTTCTACCCCACTGTAATTATTAGTAACACATTTAAAAGTTGAGAACTGAATTCAATTTGTATTGTCATTCAGCACTGTGCATCTAGGAGTCATGATACTGTATGTTACACATAAGGTATGAATTATTAAAAACAGAACCAACAACACCTGTTACCCTGTGCCACGACTTCTGATTAGATCTCCAAATATTTAACATTATTTCACATAAAACCAACCTACAGATCAGTATGCACAGCAAATATGAACTTGAGATGTAATAAATATGAAAAACATATGCCACATCCTCAGCTGGCATCAATCAGCATTATCAGATCCATTAACTTCATTGGAGCTCTACGGATTTACATTAGCTAAAAATCTGGCAGATGATTCCTCTATTTTACAGTTGCAATGTGGACATACTTCCCACTGAAGGCAATTTGAATGCTGTCTTTGTAATATCTTTTAAAAAATCCTGTGCACCCACTATGCGGTCTTTATAATTATAGCAACCTGCCAATTTATCCTTTTTATTTAAAGTAAGGTTTTAATAGTACATCAGTTTTTAGATCTTGGTTTCTCCTTCTAGCATGAAGCAATCTATTTCTCCTACAGCTTTTCCAGTAAAACTGAGAAAAAGTCTATTTTGTATGAATGCCAGTGAAGGAGGTAGAGTATCTTTTTTAGTGCAGGAAGGACTATAATTTAAAACAGATAATTAGTGAAGAAGAGTACTTGAAGAACGATTGTGTCAAATCCTGTTCAGTCTCTTCAAGCATGTTATTCGGTTCAATGGAATGGGCAACTTGCACACGAAAGAAGAGCAGAATTTGGGCCAAAGTATATTGATGCTACAAATCATAAACAGCAGTGTGCAATAATTAAATCAGACTTGCAAGGCATTACAAAGGAATATTATTAGATAATTGTATAAAAATGTTCAAATTTTGATCAGAGTGGGAGTAAAAATATAACTTTATGTGAATTATTAATTAATGCAGTGCTGAGTAAGCTTGGCTTGCTTGCTTGCTTTCTCAAGTACTTTAGCCCCTGAAAAATTAGTTTCAGGTTACCCAAAACTATTTGCAACCTTAGTAAATAATTTTCACCAGATAAAAGATCTTGAGGACATATGTGCCATTCATAAATCCAAGAAAGAAGAGATGCCCCTTTATACCCATTTGCCAAGTGATTAGGACATACCCCTAGAATATATAGGAAACCCAAGTTCAGGTTTCTTCTCTGTCTAATTTAGAGCAGGAATTTGAATAGAGATCTCCAATTCTCCAGAAAAGTGCACCAACCAGTTAGGGTATCCTGAGATAAGTCTCTCTTACCCAACTCTCTTACTGAAGCTAGCTTACTTTCAGTAAAATCATTTATATTTAGTAGACTTAGAACCAAAGATCCCCAGCCTCCCAGCAGTGTAACAGGCTATAGTTTTTCATTTTCTTTTTTTCTTCCCCTCCCTTCAATATTTTGACTCTTGACATTTGCTTTTAATAAATACTAGCCAACTGTCCATCAAGAATGATGGTAGGGGTGGGCGGGCGGGCGGGGGTGGAGTGCTGCCACCCACCACCCTGCATTGCCACCACCTCCCAGGAGTGGGGGGGGGGAGGGGAAGGGGAGAAGGTTGTCCTGCTGTCCCCTCCATCCCCCTCCACCAGCACTCCACTTTGCCATTGCCTCCAGCACTGCTGCCTCCTGCTCTGTCCCCACCATCATGGTGGCAGTTCACCACCTTCAAGGGCAAGGACTGGGAGGTAAGGGGGGGTGAGGGCAGCAGTGCTGGCCTCACTCCCTTACTCCATCCCCGTCATCATGGTGGTGCTCCACACTCTGATTGGTTGTTTCACTAATCAATCAGAGTGCTCCAAGAATATTATGGACAGACAGACAGATGGACTAAGCCCTTTATTATATAAGAATGCCTACAAATGATTAATTTCCTTTTTCAGGAGAAGAATGTTGTGAAGAAACTTTGGCTTGAATTTCACAGACTTTTTGTTTTACAGCTCTCCTAGTAATAGATTCTTCCAAACATCATTGCTCAAATGTTTCAATATTGTATTATTTAGCAATATGTATGGTGCTTCAACTAAATGGCAACTTTATGGAGTTGCCTAACTTTTCTTTCTTACTGAGATGAGAGATAATTATGCCCCCTTTTTGGAACAACATAATTGCTACATAATTTTGCAACAGATTTGAAAATCATAATGCTTTACTAAGGAAACTTGAAATCACAAGAGCCTGTGTTCAGAAATATTAGTGTCACTGAGACAGCAGGACACAATTGTTTCAGTAAGAGGACAGCACCTTTGTGTTACTTTATATCTTTATTTTATAGATTCAATTTTTCTGCTGCTGTAATCCTACTGAGGGCAATAGAATTATATAAATAGATCCATAAATTGATCCATGCAATTTCTAGCTTAATTTCTATGGCCCAACATTTGTGTTTTATATCGTTAGTAGGGCTGTGTGAAACAGGACCATTTAGTTTCAACTTCCATTTTGCTGTTTTGATGGGACAGTGTTTCATTTCAAGTTTCATTTTGTTTCAAAAGCACTGTTCCATTTTGTTTTGTCAAAACTATTTCACTGTTTCGATGCTGTTTTGACATTTTGCAATAGGTTATAAAGGGGAAGCACAAAACTGCATATAACGTTATCATTTTTTGGCAGATTTGAATGAAAACAGCAGGGATGGTACCCCTTCTGAGGGTATGAAGCCTGCCAAGGTTCAAGGAGATAGGTGCAGCAGTTTCTGGGAAACCACACCTCAAAGTCTTGAAAGTAAAACTCATTTCACGTTTGTGTGTTAAGGCACAGGGGGTGAAAACTGCAGAGATGGTAGCCCCAGAAGAGGCACCAAATCCTGCCAAGTTTCAAGGAGATAGGTGCAGTGGTTTCTGGGAAACTGCACCTCAAGCTGCTGACAAGCAAAACTTGTGTCACGTGAGTGTGTTAAGGCACAGCAGGGTGAAAACTGCAGGCATGCTAGCCCCTGATGAGGCCGTGAAGCCTGGTAGCTTTCAAGGAGATAGGTTCAGGGGTTTGTGGGAAATTGCACCTCAAGCTGCTGACAAGCAAAACTTGTGACGTGTGACTTGTGTATGTTAAGGTGTGCCCTCACTGGTGCTGGGGCCTCTACACGACATGGTAGCATGCCCCAATGAGGCCTCCTCCTCCCCCAATGCCCCATCCCAGTCTACCACTTTAAATAACAACAGGTAATAATAACTTAGTGAGCAGCACAGTAGCACCAGCAGCATCTCAGGCAGCCAAAATATGACAGAGCCTTTTTTTCCTCTCCTGCAGGAGCTTCTTCCCCAGCATGTGTGTTAAGGCACACCCTCACTGTGTGACTGTGTGTGTGTGTTAAGGTCTGCCCTCACTGGTGCTGGGGCCTCCACATGACATGGTAGTGTGCCCAAATGAGGTCTCCTCCTCCCCTACAGCCTCAGTTCAGCCCATCACTTTAAATGACAACAGGTAATAAAAACTTAGCAAGCATCACAGTAGCACAAGCACCATCTGAGGCAGTCAAAATGTGTCAGATTCTTTATTTCCTATCCTGCAGCAGCTTCTACTCCAGCAGCTGCCAGAGAACTCTCCTTGCCAGCCCCAGGCCTAGGGCTTAGATGTGCCCAGGGCCCTGACTTCTTCGGGTCAGCTGCTAGAAGTGTTGGTGTAAGGACATGGTGCTGGCAGACAAGGTTCTTTGGGTCAACCTAATCTGGTATCTTTTAGCAGACCAGCTGAATAGTTACAGAAATATATCTTAGCAAGGTGTCGGGTTGAAAAACTCTTTGTCAGGCTGAGGAAGCACCTGCAGTTGGTGTGTGTGCTATTCCTGGATGGAAGAAATAGTAAAGAAGCCAGAGGCTGGCATGCTACGCAAACAAGAAAGCCAGTCAGTCAAAATGGAAATGGAGGTGTCAGGGGGTGAGGGACAGGCTGGGGGTGGCGGGAGCGAGATGTAGCAGTGCAGGTAAAACTGAATAGCATGCCAGGTCATAGGCTCATCTGTGAAAAGTGGTTTGTAAATTCAAACAAGCACTGACTCTCACTAACCTCATCACCAGAAGCCAACCTGCTACAGCCCCAAACACACTGAATGGCACCAAGGGCCCTGATGGAAAATACGTGGAGACACCAAGCAACAACTGCACACCAGAATGATTGCACACCGAAAATCTATCCAAGACAACAACAGAACACCACATGTCTCCACTCTCTCAGGCCTGATCCTCAAAGGGAATTTACAAACCACTTTTCACAGATGAGCCTATGAACTGCACTTCATCAACCTCATAGGTATAGAAACTCATGGACTCAATATAGACATTGGGATTCTGACACAACCTGCTGGACATCTGACTCCCCAGGTACCTCTCCACTTTTATCTGCTACATCCCTCTCCCCCCCCCACCATGATGGCCAGAACCAGAGGGGTTAAATCAATAAATATGTGCTCTTGGAGACATCTGGTAATTGTCTGACAGTTAATATTAGCTAATGCACAGCTTGCATTTTTGTAACCTGCAAATGCAACTTGTCTCTCATAAGTTTAACCGAAGTGTTGAAACTAAATGTCTGCACTGATCATGGGCCCCAAAATTAAAACTGCAAACATCAGCTAATCTAACAGATCTTACTTAAGGTTCAGCCATAATGACAAAACCTGACCACAAAATATAATTAGCACCTTTCATAAATCCAAGGAGGAGCTGAAAAAAGAGGAAGAAAACAAGGGGTTGAAACTGGGCAGAGTAAATGCTAATCTCAAACCCCAAAGTGATGTGGTGTGATTTGCTTATTGGGTGAGTCCAAGTTTAGGCAGTAACCTTTTATGATAATTTCTAACACCTTCTAATCCCATAGGGTAACAGCTGTAGGGCAAGATTGTGAGTGGCTCTGAGCACAGATTAGCATAAGATAAGGTATAAAGAAGCACATATGTCAAGTGACCAGCATGAAGGACGGGACAGAAGGATCATTGCTGTACCAAGCCTGGACCCCGGACTCCCAGTGTAAGCGAGGACCAGATCCTGACCTAGGGATCTTCCCGGTGACCCCTCAGACAGTGTTGATCGGAGACACCTGACTTCGCTGGAACACCTTGGTGTGCACCTGGCATAGAGGGACTGCCGATAAGTTGCCAACCCCATGTAGGAACTCTTTGTTATTTTGTCTATCTGTTGTTATTATTTGCTATTAGCTTTTTGTTATTGCATTATCTGTTTGTCATAGTAACCTTTCTGTTAACTGTTGTATGTCAAGCTATAAGTAAATTTGCCTTTACTTCACTCCCAACTCACTTCCTTGATCCCGAACCAAGCAGCCTAATGGCTGATGCACTTACAGCACCTAGCCAGCCTGTGACACCCCTGCCCCCCACCCCAGCCTGTCCCTCACCCCCTGACATCTCCATTTCCATTTTCACTGACTGGCTTTCTTGCCTGCATAGCATGCCAGCCTCTGGCTTTCTTCCAGGAACAGCACACACACCAACTGCATGTGCTTCCTCGGCCTGATGAAAGGTTTTTCAGCTCAAAAGCTGGCATCCCAGGCAGCTAAGCTGAGCTCACCTGGAGCCTCACAACTCCACTGCAACCAGCAAGCCTCAGGCCTATCAAAGATGTGATGGGTCTGGGCTTTCCGCAGCCAGGACTGTGTGTGTGCGTGTGGTGGCTGTAGGTTATGGTGCCTCCTACCCACCTTTCACAAGGGGGATCCTCAGTCCTGGCATTTCCTGGGGCTGTTGCACCACTGGCAGTCCCATCAGGCCTCCCAACCCTGGCAGAGTGCAATTTTAGTGGTCATGCCCAGGACCTGGCACTTCCTCCTTTCCCATAGCCCCAGCCCATACCTCCAAGTTCATCCTGGCATGGGAGCTCAGCAGGGACATGTTCTTCCCCTGCTGGCTGGTGATGCAGTGAGTGCATCCTCCAGCTCTGAGAGTGGGGCATTAAATGGTTTTAAGAAAATGAAGAAAGGAAATAGGTGCAGACAGAGTGAGGAGGGTGGCATTCACTCCATCTGCACCTGAAGCTCGGGGAACCCCAGCAGCAGGAGGCTCACCTTGAGGAACACCAACTGCTCCACCTAACCAGAATCCAAGCAGGTGCAGTGGGGTGTCACTACATCCCCAGAAATGCTGGACACCTTCTCGCTCAGAACACTCGTCTGTGGACAGGTCAGGTGTTCACAGGCAACCGTGACCAGATACATCTGGCTGTGGCTTGCCCAGTAGGCCAAGGGGTTGCACAGCAGTGGCTCCACATCCTCGGTGAGATAGGCAGCCACCAAGGCTTGAGCGCTACCTGCCTGATGGGGTAGGTGAAAGGTTTTTCACCTGCCCAGTGAGCCACCCCTGAACCAAGTGGTTCATGGCCCCATGATCTTTGTTGCTGTGTGGGGCTTATCCATCACCTCAGCTTGAAGGAGAGCCCACTGATGGCCTGACTGGCCATGCTAGTGCCCTGTGAGGGAGAGGTATGTATGATCTCCACCCCAGCTGCTCCATATGTTCAAGATGAAGTGTAAGGCCACCTGTGGACCTGCCTTGTGCAGCTCCTCCCTCAAGTACTTCCTGTATGCCTCATACAGGGAAGGCACCACTGTCCTGCTGAAGGTAGTGCGTACGGGCACTTGGTAGGATGGGGCTATGAGTGCCATGAGCTGCTTTAGCCCTGGCCACTCAGCTAAGAAGAAGGGCTGGCCATCCACGGAAAGCATTTCCCCAATGGTCTGGGTGATCTTGCTCACCTTTGCAATGTCCCCCTCTTTCTGTACAACTTTCTCCCACTGTTCCAGGGTGGCCTGTCTCTGTTTTGGGGGGCCAGCAGCTTTGGAGCAAGAGGGGGACTTCTTTTGGGGCACACTCCCACTGGTACCAGGCTGAGGAGGAGCAAGGGCAAGGGGGTGGTGCCTGCAGAGATGCATCAGCATCCCCATGGTGCTCATGTGTTTTGTTCCCTTGCCTCAGCTGGTTTTGGCTTGGCAGTGCTGGCAGATAGCATATGTGGGATCATCTGCTAGCTCAGAATGATCCCAGACCACACTACCCACTCACTTCTGGGGTGTAGGTGCATGTGTGTATGCTACAGTTTCCCCCGCCTCAGCAGGCAGAGGCACAGAGGAGCAGACAGGAGGAGCAGACTCAGCTGAGCCACTTGCCTCAGCAACTTCTACCTCAGCCTCCTCCGAAGTGCCTTCTGGGGAAGGAGACCTAGCTCTAGGGGAAACTTGATGGGTGTCGAGCACAAATTCAGATGATTCCCCCTCCTTCCCCAGAATTTCCCTTGCTAGGGCACTCAGATCCAGCTCCAGCTCCAGCTCCTCCTCTGGCACTGGAAGTCTCAGCATAGGAAGTGAAATGGGGGTGGAGGAGACTGTCATGCTGGTGCTGCTGCTTATTGTCATGGTGGTGGGGGGTTATGGCTGGTGCTCTTGGAGGGGATGCAGATGAGCAGTGGCACTGGCACTGCTCCCCTCTCCTTGCTGCCTGTACAACTAATGGAAGCTTCATGACTGCTTGTTGTAGCAAAGAGGCTGTGTCTCAATTTTTTTGGGGGGGACAAGAGTTTGAGGGCGGGGACAGTTTTTTTTTGGGGGGGGGGGATTACACCTCTCCCTCTACCCCCCCTTCTGCTCCTCCCCTAAGGCTTGCCAGCTGCCTTTCTAGCATGCTTCATGGTGTTTCATAGTGTCTTATCTTTATAAAATATATATAAATGTATATGTGTGTTTTCCTATATACATTCTATATTACAATATGATTGCAATATTATAAATAAAATAAAAATATGTAAATGTATATGTGTCTTCCCATATAAATGCTATAGTATAATATGCAATATAGTAGATAAAAGAAAAAAGATATAAGTATATATGTGACTTCCTATATAAATTCTATAGTAAAATAATGCAATATCATTCTAAAATTAAAAGAATTAACCAATGGATATAATAATAAAACTAAAAGGTCTAGAAAGAAAGCAAAAGGAATTGCGGAATCCCACTTGCTAGGAATTACGGAATCCCAATTTCCTAGCAAGTAGGAAATCAATTATAGCAGCTTTTGTTGTCTAATGCTGCTGAGCTTCTGGAAGATAGCTAGCTCAGTAACTGACCCCAAGGCTGAAAGCAGGCCGGTTCAAACAATGCTGTCTTTTATGCTGTTTTTCCATCCCTCCCCCAGACCACTGGGATTGGAAGAGACCTCAGGAAAGGATCACAGTCACTGGCCAGCTACACATGTCAATATCAGAGCAGTCCTTCCCCTCTTCTCCCTCCATCTCCTTAGTTTCTGTTTCCCAGCAGGCAAGCCCAGCTTCAGCTTCGAAACTCGAAACATTTCAAAACTTTCGAAATGTTTTGACTGCCCTTGTTTCATTTCAAGGCTGTCTCAAAGCCCTTTGTTTTGTTTTGATTTTGCTTTTTCAAGCTTGAAACAAGTTGAAACAGCATCAAAACAAAACAGCTGGCAAAATTTCGAACAGCTCTTATTAAACCCTCCAGTTAAACTGCCCTCCTACTGACTACTAATGTTTGCCCCATATCTCTAGTTATACAAGCCCTGTTTTTTTTCCAAAATTCTTGGCTCCTTAATTTCCTAAAGAATTCCTCTCTTTGCAACATAATTATGCTCCAGAAACTGATTTTTTTTTTTTTTTAATGCGAATAAGGTTTCCACCCCTCTTGGTACAGGAATAAGCCTGGAAAAAATACTAACAGAAGTGAAAACTGATGCAGTGATGCCTGCAGAGAATCTAAAACATTGGACATTTTGTTTTCTACCACCTTGTCATATTTTTTTCTTCTCCATCTTTGTTCACAAGCATGTTAACTAGATTGTAATGCAGGCTCCTTGCACTATTTCACAAACCCACACAATACATTTGGGAGTCAGAGCTCCTGGAATCCAGCATGTACTTTGGGTGCTGGGGAAGGTAAAGGTATAGCTTAACAAGCTGAGAAATCTGAACAACAGCACAGCAGGTTGGTCCAGGGAGATATGTTGCTGAGCCTATGAGCCTCCCCTTTCAATGTCACACAAAGGTAGGAGTTCCCAACCCAGTTATTTAGCCAAAGTCATGGAAACTGAGTCCTGTAAAGTGGGGAATATACCAAAGGAATCCATTTTGAAACAAAAAGCTATTAAAATAAATAATAAATAACACATCATAATCCATTTGTCTTTTCAGTTATAATTCTTATACTTCTGTGTGTCTTCGTAGGACTAAAGGGAAAGGGCTTCAAGGGTATTTCATGGCAGAAAGTTAAATTATTTGTGCTGGGGAATTTGAGACTGTGGCCTTGGAATGTAGTTCTTTTATGGTGTGGAGGTCATAGGGCAGATACTATACATGTTTATTGCATTAGTACCCAAATTCTTCTTTCTAATCTGTATGCACAGTTTACATGGAATTTATTAGACATGCAGACATTTGGGGAGCAGATATTAGCAAGTATTACCAAATTACCATATAGTAATAACAGGTTCTTACAGATGATGTTACTCATACTGGGCACACAAAAAAGCACAGCTATGCCCTGTGAACAATTATCTTCATAGTTTTCATATTAATACCTGCACTGCTTTATTTACATGGTTCCATAAATTTGCATGACACTTCACAGAAATTAAAAACAAGTCAAGGTATCCAGAAGCGAAGAAAATTTACAATCTTAATTAACACAGAAAAAAGGTAAAGATGGGAGATAAGGAAAGGAAGGATGAAGGTTAAACCAATGAATTGTGAGTCATTATTACATAACAAGTAAATCGTGTATGTTCTGATATTTTAAGCTGAAGCAGAGGTAGATTGAGAGCAGAGGACAGCACACAAGTGGGAGTCAACAGAGGAAAATGAGGTGAAATAAGTGGGGTCTGAAGAAATTAAAGAGTGCTATTATGATCTTGGGTGGCCTTGTAAATGATGGTTTTCTACATTTTTATGTCAGGCAGTACTCTGTTAAAACATTATCTCCATTTTTACACCAAGGAATGAAATGCATGTTTACACCAAATCAGTACCATTAATTTTCACTTGTTAGAAATTAGGCAGCTTCTAGGTAACTTTTACAAACTTCTTCCATTCATAGAAGACACAGCTGGGTAGAAATTAGTCTCTAAAAATACTTTCACACAACCTGCTTGTTTTCTACTCACTGTCTGCTTATGTTATGCTCATTCCATCTGTCAATAGATATGAGTCACACATTCGACCTTTCAGTTTCACTTGCGCACATAAATTTCTTCCAATTTCCTGTGAAACAAACACTTTTAACTCTTTAGGAGTTTGCATTTTGTACATATAGCATGCCAGAACAATTTAAGGGATAAAGTGTATGGCAATGATCCAAGAAATCAATTTAGCATCACTTTTTTACAATAGACATGGATATGGCCTCCCCCTCCCTCCTCTTCACCTCTTTTCTGTTCAGTAAAAAATTGAAAAAAACAAACACACAAGAGTTCTTTGAGAATTCCACTTTCAAAACATTGCTTAACTATTTTAAAAAAGCCAACAGCACAGAAGCTGATACAAGTCATTCCTGACATTACCAACCATCCTCAGCTTTCCTTCAATGAGTCTGCTATCATTTTACCCTTTTCTAATTTAAAATAGGCAACATTTGATTCTAATCTAATTTAAAAATAAAATCTTGTGCTTGTCCAAATGCTACCCACTGACATAAATCGTGATGCCTCCTCCAAAAGATTCCACTTGTCTCCCTGAACACAACAAACATCTCTAGCATGAGGGAGACATAGTCACGAAGGAGAGTGAATCCTAGTGGCTAGAGCACTAGACAGGGATTTGGGTTCATTACATTCTCTTGGAGAAAGTGCCAAATAAGTTCAAACTTCCAAGCAATGTTCTAGGCACTGGTGAGAAGAATTCTATCTGGACAACTGGAAAACCTTCTTTCCATCCTGCCCCCAGTGGTGCTGCTTGCAAAGCACACTGAGAAGTAGCACTGGGACATGAAAGATAACCCAAGTTACCTTTTTGGTTCATTTGCATACTTCAGTACCTTTGTTGACTGACTCAACAAGTGGAACCTCAGGTCAGTACAAAGGTGCTCCACTGTTTCAGACTCAGCTGTACTGATGAGAAGAAAATAAGGCACCAATTAAAAATGGATCACATCATCTTTTTCCTACAATAGTACTCAGGAGACACCTATCAGGATTATTACTGTTTGACTAGGCAAAGCACAAATTTAAAGGCAGATAATATCCTACCCAAAAGAGCTTATAAGGTTAAAAATATGTAAAAGCAAGCCTCACCAAAGGAATAAATAGTATTAACTTAGTATTTTCACCAGGTTATTTGCAATCATCATTTCATAACAGCAAACAACAAACACAAGAAACTACTGAGCAACCTGTATTCATTTAAATATTTTCACACTGGGCCAGTATCTAAGTTTAATTTGCTGATCTTCAGGAATATTTCTAGAGTTTCTGAAACTTGTAGGTTTAACAATAGTTTGAGTCAGATATTTTTTATCACCCATGAGTCAAGGGGGTCTTGTTCATTTTTTTTGGTTTTATTATCAATTTTTGTTTCATCTGCCAGATTTGGGGTATGAAAACTTATACCTTATAGAGGTTGCTTTTGGCCATTTTCATTTGAATAAAACAAGTCATGTATACAATGTTTTAAAAATAGCTTAATTTTCCCCTGAGAGGTAAGGATTCTTGTGGGTGATGTCTTTTACTGGACCAGCTACATAGTCAGGATAGATTTAAAGAAACTTTTGAACATAAAGCATTCTTCTTCATGTCCCCTATACTCCCAACTGCCCCATAAAATGGCAGCTGATATAGAGGATGCAGTGTTGGATGAAAATTCTGCTTTTTCATTTTAAAACCACAAGGGAAAAGGTTAGTGATTGAAGGGTTAATTTTACTTTCTATGGGTACATCTACATGTGTGTTTTACTGCAGAGCTGACTACTTAGCCCCACAGTAAATTGTCACTGTCTACACAAGTGCTGGTATTAGGGCACAGTAGATTAATTAGCTCCATTCTAAGATAGTACTGTTGTGGACAGTACTATCTTATGGCACAGTAATCAACTCCACTAAAACTCTCGCGTAGACGGTGACCAGGGCTGGCTGGGGCATGAGGCTGCCAGTTGCCCCAGCCCTGAACTCTAGCACCCTCATGTCCCAGGCAGGACTTCTGCAACCCAACACCATGAATGCCTCATGCATCCTCAGGCTGGGGGAGTATGGCAATTGCCTGCAGGCAGCAGCAGTGGTGGTAGCAGGGGCGTGGTGGCAATGAACGGGGACTGCCCACAAGTGGCCGCACTGACATTGGCGGTGAGGATGGGCTGAGCAGGGACTGCCTGCAGGTGGCCGCTGCAGTGTTGTTGGGCAGGGTGGCGAGCACTGACCAGTGGTCGGCAACTACCTGCAGATGCCACTGGTAGTGTCAGCAGCGAGTGGGGGGCGGTGAGCGGTGACCGCCTGCAGGCGCTGCTGGCACTATTGGCAGTGGCCAGTCTCACAGGGTGCACTGCCAATCTCAGGGGGTGCACATGCATCCACATTCACCCCCTATGCATTGCCAATGCCCACCACCATGACCCAGAGCCCAGGGATGAACCCCAGGGCCCCCTGCTAGGCCACAGCTGCTCTGCCCTATGTTCTAACTGCTGCTGACTTTAGAGATGGTTAATAATGGCTGTTCAAGACAGTCCAGGTAGCAATAAATTATTAGGAACATATGCACAGCTTTAAAAGTGTCAAGAACCATACCCTCTGATTGTGCATCTGTTTTAATATTTTGCCTTTATGCGTCTATAGGCTGTATGCAGACTATCATTCGTCATGTTCCTCAGATCCATTAGTTCAGATAAGCCCCTGCCAGTGGTTCTCAGCTAGCTGATAGTAACACCTTCCAAAACAAGCTACAAACCTGTTAAGTGATGGCTCTGATTTAACAGGCAGCTTTAATGTGTCAAAAGTTGCCTCCCAAAAGCTTAGTGATGCACGGTCCATTTACTAAGCTATAACACTATCTAATATTGCTTTCTTCGGATATGATCCAAAGCCTGCTGAAATCACTCAGCTTTTCTGTTGACTCCCATGGTCTTGAATGGCCATTATTAACCATCTCTAAAGTCTGTAGAAGCTAAAGTGCGACTGCCTAGTCAAGGTATATCTCTAAACACAGTGTACAATCCAAACTCCTTTGTCAGCAAGTGTTGTAACTCCTTATATTTCTTGGCAAGATGGCTACATTTTAGATATATTGCATGGTTAGATAGAGAAAAGGAAGACAGATATCTAAATGCCTTCCTACTGATTTTGCAAAATAAAATCCAAAATCTTTCAAGATTTGTCCTTGTTTATCATGGATTAATTGTGACTGTATAAACCGATGTACGTTGTCATTCGGTTACTTGAAATACCTGAATGGGTACCTGAGCCACCACTTCCTTGATGTGTTGCCTATTGTAAATTTGAAGAGGTTCAATACTTTCATGCTTCTTTCATAACACCAGCAGTTCAGCTTTAAGGGAAGGCAATAAAATGTGTAATGCTGAGCAGCTTGAAATCCTCACCAGTTAACATGCCTATAACTCTTCTAAATGGGATTTAAAATCACTTGTCATTAATGCAGAATCCTCCTCATTTCTTCATTTTTCTAACAAGGTTCCAATGCAAGCTAAAGTTTAAAAGAAGCCTGCACTGTTTGTTCATTGTGGGACAAATTTTTTGCTCATGCAGTTCCCCAAATTGCAATTTGTCTCACTAAATATTTTTAAATAACCAAAATTTAACAACCAGATATATCTCCAGAGGATTTTGAAAATGTATCCAACAGTATAACCATTAGCTGTGTGAAGGGAGGGATTGGATTAAAGTATCTTGAGCAGTGATTCTTAACCAGGGTGCCATGATACCTTAGGGTGCCTTGAGATCCTTTCAGGAGTGCCAAGGGTTGCCATGCAATGTTAACACTGTTATGTGTACATGCATCATTCACAAGATAAAAAAAGAGATTTCAAAGAGGAATCCATAGCCTCAAAACCATTCTAAACTTCCATGGTTGTTCTGAGGTCTTTGCAATAGAAACACTGCACTATTATTTTTCTGTAGACAAAAAAATCAAATGAAAATCAAGAATTAGTATTTTCTGAGGGGTACCTTGAGTCTAATGAGGTTCAAAACCTCTGATTTAAAAAGCAACAAACTTTGCATGAAGTTCAGATTCTGTAAGTTGTTCTGCAACTGTAACTTTTGCTATTGGATGCAGAGTGGGGAAAAACAGTTTACGACTTAGCATACTGATATGTCCAGACATCTTCATCTGTATGCTGGCAGAGTTTTGCAGCTAGAAGCTGCATTAAAATTGATGAAAGACAATGTAACTGTTTTGTTGGATGGTTTTGTGCATGTTTAACCTGACAAAACTACGCAACATTCCTCATTTTTGTTCATGGGAAAATCCCCCAGACATCTTTCCTTCTATTATTTTATGAGATGCCTTAGTTCTAGATTGAGCTTTATTTGCTGTTTTGATTTTTTTTTTATTGCTTCCCCTCCCCCCGCCCCTGAAAACAGCTAGGTTTCTCCACTCTTCTAATGCTTCAAGCATTAATATTAATACCATGAATATCAAGATGGCGACATAGTTACATATTTGTCAAAGGGGAAAAAGAAAAAAGGTGGGGGAAAGAAAAAAGACTTTGAAATGCTTAGTTTTAAGGGTAAACATACAAGAAAGCCACTGCTTGTTTTTGTAGAGGTTCCAGTGTAATAGAAAATAAAATGTTGACAATCACGTGATAGAACACAGCAGGTACTTTCATCATTAATCATTATGAGTGCAAGAGAATGGCACATATTTGTGAATGTGCAGTGCCCAAAAGGTTGCAAAGACAAATACTTTTGCAACTATTTAGTTGGTCTAATAAAAGATATCACCTCTACCCCAAGAGTTTTGTCTGCCAGTGCACCTCTACACATATATCAGAGCGAGAGAGGGAAAATATGATTTTGTGGGATGGCAAAAAGATTTTGTTTGCATGTGTTTGGGATGGCTTCATTACACATGAATGGCAGTTGTTTTGTTGGTGCTAATTAAGCCTGGGGGAGCAGTTTGCTAAAGTATTTAGAGAAAATTTGAATCAGAGCAAATTTCATTTTTTTGATCCAAAGCATCAGCACTCAGGTTTTAAACTTCTGGGATTTGAGCGTGGGAGTTAAATGACTGATCTTGCAAGGAATGAGAAATATCAGCTTTTCACTAAAGTCTACAGGAAATGAGAATACTGCTCAGGAGGTGCTTTCTACACTTTGCAGGACTGAATCCTATTTATGCAGATCACTTCTTGTATTGGTTCAAGTATTTTTTTCCCCACAAAATACTCTGGTAACCCTTGGGTACCTGTTCTGTAGCTTATAGTTGTACATAAGGGAGAAAAATAAGTCAAATATTTCTTATACTTTTTCTTCAGTTCTTTTAAATTCTTAAGTGCAATGGTAGTATCTGTGTTTCTGAACAAGTCATGGTTACTTATCCTTTATTCCATTAGTGACAATTATCTCTTCGACAGCAGCTGTACTCATGTTATGCATGTGCTATATAATTATACTAGCCAATTGCCCATGGGGAGGCGGGGAGGAGGGACAGGCAGGTCGGGATGGAGCATCACCGCCACCTCCCAGGAGCAGGGGTGGGGGGAAGTTTGCTCTGCTGTCCCCTTGGCCAGCACTCCACACCACCACCACCAGCGCTGTTGGCCTTGCCCTCCCGCACTCTGTCCCCTCCATCCCAGCTGTCATGGCGGTGCTCCGCTGCACTGATACCACCACCTCCTGTCCAGAACACTCTTGGAACACTCTGATTGGTTGTTTCAGTAACCAATCAGAGTGCTCCAAGAGCGTTATGGACAAACAGATGGATGAAACCATTTATTATATTATTATATTAATTATATTGGGGATGGGATGCTAATACTGGGTAAGCATATGCCTTTAAGAGATTTAAGGCCTGGCTTTCACTTAGGCTAATTTTCCTCTTCTGTGATGGACCTTTGAGAAATGAGTGCAGGTAAAGACAGGTGCAGTGTGCATATAAGGTGCAGTGTGTACCTCTGCTGAAAGGCACCTCAGCAAAAGGTGGCAAAATGGGACAGCTCAAAGACTATCATTGTTGTCTATGCTAAAGAGCAACAAATGGAGTTTGCAAGAGGCTTGGATAAACTACCTTAAGATTGAAGAAGAGACATAAAGTGTACCAAGTGTCCTGGGAAAAATAAATGAGTCAGCTGCTTCATGGGTTAGCCTGGAATATGGGTAAATAAGGTTCTAGGCCCCACCACACTTCAGCTATATGCCTGGAAGAGGTGAACTTGTGTTTCTAAAATCAAGAGGAAAAAAAGTACAGTGAATCAGCTGACAAAAGACAGGTCCTCATTATACCAGAAAGAGCTGATAGCCCGGAGAGGGGAAGAAACACTTTAAAAAAGTTGTGTTTTGATTCATCATTTTGTTTCAGTCTGTTTTTGTGCTCTGGAAGTGGAGGACATTTATTTTGGCTAAAAGACCCAAACTCTCAACTCCCTATCACCTCAGGTAACCAGCCAAAGGAAAAATGAGGTGTACTTGCATCAGGCATATAATATAACAAAAATAAGCTGCACCTCAGATATGATAAGCTAGATTTTTTGCAAGTACAACTGTATTGAAGCCACCACTTTTCCCAAGCTACTACCCTCATCAACCTACCACTTCTATTTTCACATCTCAAACACATTTACCAACACCCAACCCAACCGTAACATGAGTAGGTAGTTCTGTTCTTTGGTCTTCCCTTGTTTCTTAGTGTTTCCCACTCTTATTTGATTGCTTGCCCTACTCTGTGCTATTTATCTCGGTCTTATGACAAACTTTCAATATACGACTCTGAGTCTTGTGATTGTTGTAGCCCCAGGGTCTGAAGAAATTCCTGCCATTTTTCATTTTTCATATACTTTTCTACCCCTACTTGATTAAGAAGACTCATTTATGCATCCCTTGTAGTCTTCAATGCTTCCTATTCCATACATTGCTGTTTCTCTCTCCACTTTTCCATTTTCTTTGTATTTCCTTGTATTATTTTTAGTCTTCTTCCTGCTAATCACTTTCTTTGGCCTTGTCCCAGGTCCTTAGTATTTCTCATTCCTATTTAGCTTGCTTACCACACTTTTCCCCCCCTACTTCTTGCCTTCTGCTCTTGCAAAGAATCAGCTTCCCTTAACTCTTACTGGAAACAATGAAAAACAGTAGCTGTCTTGGCTAAACTTGTCCTGTCACAATGTGTAGAAACATGATAGCCATCTGAACTTAGGGCAGCCTTGCGTAGATAGGAGCTTCTGAATTACTTACCAAAGGAATAATTTACCTATTGACTTATAGTAGCTTTCTGTTAAGAATAAAGGAAGTTTTTTTTAAAAAGCACAATAGCCTGCTCTATATAAACACTAGGGCTGTGAATTAGAGGGCTCTTTAATCTTTGCAAATCGAATTGGAACCCTCCAAATTGATTCAGAGAGATTCGGAAAGATTTGGTGATTCGGACATAGACACAGCTTTAAATGTTTCTTTTACATACCTCTAGGTAGCAGGCAGTTTGTGAATGCTGGGATGCTTTGGCACATGGAGTGTCCCACAGAAGCAAAGGGGGCTCCCCAGCACACACAGCAGCAGACCCAGAAATGGACCAGAAGCACTTCTGGTACACTTCCTGGGGCACTGGAGAGTGCAATGGGGGGCCCCTGGCCCCCCTGGCTCAGCAACTGGTGCCTTCTGGGTCTGGGGGGCCAGCTGGGGTCCTGCTGTGGCCAATCGCTCAGCCAGAGGGGTGCGGGGGTGGTGGTGCTGTGTGCTTGGTGGTAGACCTGGAAGTGGACCAGAAGTACTTTCAGTGCACTTCCGGGTTCTCCACCAAGCACCACCCATCCCCCCTCCCCACTCCTGTGGGATCCTTCATCTGCCCCAGCATCGCAGGGTTCACAAGCCTCACTTGGCACCTCAAGGTATGTAGAAAAAAACATTTAAATCTGTGTCCATGGCCAAATCATTGATTCCCTGAATCAGCATAGAATCTTCAGATTTGAATTCAGCAAAATTGAATTGGGGACAGCGATCTGAATCAACAAATCGAATCACTGTCCCCAGTCTGGGCTGAATCCAAATTGAATAGGGCCCATTTAAACATGTGTATTGCATTAGCACATAAAGGTTATAGACAGCTTGGGTGCTATTTTGCTCAGTATTGTACAGCACATAACAATAGCCACTGTTCAATAGTTCAGAAGATTCTTTGATTATGGATACGTATGCTGGTTGGTGCTTGAGTGAACTGTGGCATTTTTTAACTAAAGGGTATAAGAGGTGACTCAGTAGGATACTTAAAGAATCCACTTTCAATTAATTTTAACTCAAACTGAATTATCCAAGGACTTTTATTAAATCTATCTTTCCAGATAGTGCCATAAGTTCAAGGAAGATGCTATATTTATTATGTAAAAGAGAGGCTGAATCCCTGCCTTAAGGACAGAAATAGTGTAACCTTGCCTGTGAAGCTAAAACCAGAACCTCCATAATATTAAATATCTCCATTAGTCATGCATACATGGGAGAAGATGAAGGGGACAGAAATTTATCTATCAGTGGTACTGGAACAGGCAAAGGTCCAAGAAGCCTTTTCAAAACTTTACCACCAAAAGGATGGCACTTCTGCTATTTTCAATTAATTGTATCAAATCTTAAATTTTGCTTTGTATGAACTTTATATCATGCTTTGTATGACTGCCAAAACTTTGCCAAATAAAATTCATCCTATGGTCTGTGGTGATAGGAGCAAACCCTTGATTCAAGGATGATCTTTACCACAGCTCACGGATGGGTTTTGAAGCAACTCAAGAGTCCAATCCTGGAGCTATGGGCCCATTTTCAGAAGTTGCAGGTCTTTCTGCAGGGGAGAGTAGGCTGCAGGCTGGAATTCCTCTCCTTTTTCTTTCCTCTGCTCTCTCTTACCTGCTTCAAGGGCAGGACACTTTACCTTAAAATGGGTTGCTGCTTAGTTGAAGTTGCAGTACCATTGAATTCAGTTGGAAGCCAGCTTCTCCCAACCTTTGATGTTCACATCTATGTTCTTGAGATATGTTTTCAATATGTCCTTGTAGCATTTCCTCTGGCCACATCTCAGCCTGTTACTAAGCTGGGAACCCAATGCTATGGTCTTGAACAAGGTTTTTGCACCATATAAAATCTGATTTAAATGTCTAGGTGGTAAATATAGAAATGTTTAGCTGGTTTTCTGAACTACTCAGTTCTACAAAGCATTATAGATTATAGACTACACCAATGCAGGATAACATGTGAATCCAATAGGTAACTGAAAGAATTATCATCTGATGTGGCCAGACTGAGATCAGGTCCCCAACCAAGGCAGAGAGTAAAGCTTTCTGAAAAGTACATTAAGTTTGAATCCAGAGCAATAATTCAGACCTAAGTCAGTTTATGTTGAGTTCAGTTTGGAGGACTCTTTAAACAGAACTCAAATCTACTTATTTTGGTGAACTTTTCTTGATTAAAAAAAAACCCCCAACAAGTCTTGAAATACATCTTCAGATACCCTACTTCTGGTCTCCTACTCTTACTCTCCTATCAGCTTTTCTGGATGCTAAGTGTTTTATAATATCTCTTTTCCATGAAATAGACTATTTTGTTTCTAAAAGCCACAATCTGAAAGATGATTTGAGTGAAAACATCAAATCAATAACACTCTTTTATCTGTGCTTCATGTTCTGATGATTCTACCAAAAAGATTCAATTCACAATTTTGATGAGGAAGTACTACCCACACTCTGCCAGGTAAGCATACTCTGTGGCAATGAAACTAGCAAGCTGCCCACAAATAATATAGAAGCATTTGTAAGGTCTATATTTCATAATTGAAAAATGCCACATATTGATGAAGACTATTATTTGAATGCAAAGCATTAGAGTATCCTGGTCTTAGGATAAGGGTCTTGTTAAATATTCATTTAGGTGACTTCTAGGCTTTTAACCCCTGAACAACACATTAACATGTGAAACTAGTTTTAAGCACACTTTAGGTGGCTTAAAGTTATGCCATTCCACGGAAGTTTTATCTCTGATCTGTGTTACCAAGCTTGGGCTCCATTTATGTGTGGCCACTCAGCACACATGAGCTCCCCAAATTGCAATCCTTCAGCATCCCAGGGTGCAGTGCCCCCCCCGTTCTGCATGGACAAATTTTCCACCCTTTCCATCCCTGAACTCTACTGCCCAGCGGGTGGTTCTGGCACCAAGCCAACTTCCCCTTGCACCCCTGGTGGCGTGCCCTTCTCACCCGCTGGGGTGCAAGCCCATGCAAACAGCCTGTAGAGCACATGACTGCTAGCCAGATGACTGAGCACAGGCAGGTTTAGGACTGGAGATCTGGGTTGGGGTGAGGGGGAACAAGATAGGGGGCCAGACTGGGTCCCCATGAAGCAGTATTTTCTTCCCAGAACATGGGCAGTAGCTCCCCCAAAAACACCTTCCCTCACTGTTTCTCAGTCCCATCCCTATAGCTCTCTGACTCCCAGCTTCATGTTCCTGCTCTCCCTCTCATCCATCCCCCATCTCTTGCACATCCCCACCTACAGCAGAGGTAGAAGTCTATCCTGGCTCACCAGCCCCGAGGTGGTAACTCACAGCTGTAGCTCCTAATCAGGCCACTGCTCTTATAGTGGCAAGTCATAGCTATGCAGATAAGAGACAGAGAAGGGTTTTAGCCTTAAGGTCTGACTGCTCTAAACTCAAGCTAGCCCTAACACATATCAACATCTGAGCAGCTCAAAGTGTAACCTGTAACAAGGCCCTATGCCTGTTATCCCTGGTCTTAATCTTAGGCTCATGTTTTAAACTGTGCAGTGTAATTTAACTTCTTTAAATATGATTCCTGTTATAATCAGATTATCTACCACAAGTTAAATACAAATTATTATAAATTAACCAATGGAGAACTTTAACTTCCAGTAGGCAACTAATTCTACTTATTTTCTGACAAAAACCTTGTGTGTCACATAAACTTGCAAGCTAAATCAGTGATTCTTAGCCAGGGTGCTGCAGGGGTTGAAGTGAGATCTTTTTGAGCATACTATGCACTGTTAGCAATGTTGAATATTCAAACACCTACACATGATTCCCAAGATAAACGCAGAAATTTCAAATAAGAATCCATAGTGTCAAAAGCATTCTGACCTGTTGCAGTCTTTCTGAGTTCTTTGCAACAAAGGAATTGCTCTATTATTTTTCCATAGTCAAAAAGCAAGTGAAAGCTAACACCTGACATTTTCCAAGTTGTGCAATGTGTCTAAAAAGGTTAACCAATGGGCTAAATGTTCTTGTCCACTTGTTTAAATTATAAATAAAATGCAGAACATTATCCCAAAGAAAGCCAGTCACTTAGTCATTATCATAAAGGATTTGAAGATGAGGGGCGTGAGAGGACAGAAGTTTCTAATCTGCATTGGTTCACTGTTGCAATGTAACGTAAGGATCTATGGATATATACTTCTCAGGTAAACTTACTTTTGTGTGACTAGATCTCTAAACTCCTTCAGATTTCTTCTACTGTCTCTTAACCTTCTACATCACAATGGAAAGTTCAATGAAAATTAGATGCTATGTCTGAAGAAGATTCATAGATTCATAGATGTTAGGGTCAGAAGGGACCTCAATAGATCATCGAGTCTGACCCCCAAATAAGATTTTTATAAGATAAATCTTATAAAAATCATGCAGTAATTATTTGTCTCAGGAACATAATTTCAATTAATCAGATCATCCTAAATGTAGGGACTATGAGTTGGGATCAAATGAAGGATGAAAACTGATTTTTATAATGATGCTTTAATCTATTTTGTGAGGTCTTTTACTTCCTTTTGGCTATCTTGGAGTTATTCTATTGTTTATTTCATCCTGGTTTAACAGGAATCATTACTAACCATTTCTCACTAGTGAAGTGGCTAGAGTGGGGTAAAGAGGAGGTTTGGAGCCCCACGAAGAAGCCAGGGTGTTGGGCCAGGAAGGTCACCTGCAGAGGAACTGGCTCCCAGTATTATAACAGCAAAGTCATGGAAGATGAAAAGAAACACCTACCAGGTGACCCAGGAGACGTATTCTAGGCCCCACACTGCCTCCGCCAGTGGGCTGAGAGTTAGTTAGGAAGGGCCCTAAGCCTTATAACACCTATAGGAACAATAGTGAAACAATGTCTGGGGTGGAAACTACTATTGTTTTTATGGGGTCAGGAGTAGGAGGCATCACCAAACCTAGTGGGCTCAGGTAAACTTTTGAGCACTATGCACAAGGAAAAGGAAAGGAACATTCTCCCACCCCTGCTCTCCCCAAGACAAAACGTAAGGTGTTTGTTGTGGGAGACTCCCTCCTGAGGGGGACGGAGGGGCCAATCTGCTGCCCCGTCCCCTTAGCCCGGCAAGTCTGCTGCTTCCCAGGGGCCCGCATCCGGGACATTGCGGAGAGGATCCCCAAGCTCCTCAAACCCACAGACCACTATCCCATGCTCCTTATTCATGTGGGCACCAATGACATGGCTCGGAGCACTCCCAGCCAAGTCATGAGGCACTACAGGGATTTGGGAGCGGGGCTCAAGGGTCTGGGGGCACAGGTGGTGTTCTCGTTGATCCTCCTAGTCTCAGGCTATGGGCTGAGAAGGGACAGGAGGATCTATGTGGTCAACCAAAGACTGCAGTGCTGGTGTCGTCAGGAAGGCTTTGGCTTTCATGACCACAGCCCGCTCTTTGACGAGAGAGGCAGCGAGCTGCTGGGAAGAGATGGTCTCCACCTCTCTTCCCTAGGGAGGAGGCTCTTCTCAGCCAGACTGGCTGACCTGCTCCACCGGGCTTTAAACTAAGCCCGTTGGGGGACGGGGGGACTACCGCCACTGCTGGCCCGCTGAGCAATCCTTGCAAAGCCAGCGGATCACGGCACTCAAGGGAGCCCACCCCAGCCCCAGCCCTGGTAAAATCTGTGGGCAAGGAAGGAGCCCCCCAGGGGGCACTTGCCTGACTATACACTAATGCCAGGAGCTTGGGGAATAAGCAGGAGGAGCTCATCCTGCTGCTCAGTGCAAACCATTACGATGTCATAGGGATAACGGATACCTGTTGGGACTCCACCCATGACTGGACCACGGGGATAGATGGCTATACCCTGTACAGGAGGGATCGTGTAGAGAAAAAGGGCGGGGGTGTAGCTCTCTATGTTAAGGAAAGCTACGCGTCCCTGCAAGCCGATATTGGTGACCAGGGTGGACGGCTGGAGACCCTCTGGGTTAAAATCTGTGGGGAACACGGCACAGGGGACACAATGGTGGGAGTCTATTACAGACCTCCCACCCAAAGTCCTGAGCTTGACCAGGAGTTTGCCCAGGAACTGGCTGAGGCAGCTTGCTCCAGGACCATGGTTGTCATGGGTGACTTCAATTACCCAGACATCTCGTGGGAGGATCGCTCAGCAAAATCTGAGCGGTCGCAGAGCTTCCTCTCGTGCGTGGATGACCTCTACCTGACTCAAGAAGTCTATGGGCCAACGAGAGGCAAAGCGCTGCTCAACCTGGTACTGGCTACTGGGGATGACCTAGTCAGCGACCTAGTGATTGATGGGAAGCTGGGTGACAGTGACCATGAGCTGATCACCTTCACCATCCGCTGAAAAGCTGGCAAGTCGGTCAGCAACACGGAAGTCGTTGACTTCAGGAAAGCCGACTTTGACAAGCTCAGGAGGCTTGTCAGTGAGGCCCTAAGGGACTGTGACCACAGGGAGAGGGGAGTTCAAGAAGAGTGGTTGCTCCTCAAGGGAGCGATCCTCAATGCACAAACTAAGTCTATTCCATCTCGGAGGAAAGGCAACAAGAAGGCACAGCAGCCCCCCTGGCTCTCCAGGGACCTAGCAGACCTCCTGAGGCTAAAAAGAAAGGCCTACAAAGGATGGAGGATGGGAGTCACCTCCAAGGAGGATTATTCTGCACTGGTCCGGTCCTGTCTGCTGAACCAGATGGGGCAACTGACAACTGATGCCCAGGAAAAAGCCAACCTATTAAATAGGTACTTTGCATCGGTCTTTCATCAGCCCCATGGGACGCCCATGCCCGCTACAGGGCCGGGAAGTTCGGGTGAGGGTGATCCCCTGCCCTCCATTAATGCTGACTTTGTGAAGGAACATCTTGAGAAGCTGGATACCTTCAAGTCAGCCGGCCCTGACAATCTTCACCCCAGGGTACTCAAGGAGCTGGCGAGCATCATAGCCCAGCCTCTAGCACGGATCTTTGAAAACTCTTGATGCTCTGGTGTAGTGCCCGAAGACTGGAAGAAGGCCAATGTGGTGCCTATCTTCAAGAAAGGGAGGAAAGTGGATCCGGCTAACTATAGGCCCATCAGCCTGACTTCTATCCCGGGGAAGATCTTAGAAAAGTTTAAGGAGGCCATCCTTAATGGACTGGCTGACGCCAACATCTTACGGGATAGCCAGCACGGGTTTGTTGCTGGTAGGTCTTGCTTGACCAATCTCATTTCCTTCTATGACCAGGTGACCTATCACCTGGACAAGGGAGATGAGATTGATGTCATATATCTTGACTTCAAAAAAGCCTTCGATCTGGTGTCCTATGATCGTCTCTTGGCGAAACTGGCCAATTGTTGCCTTGGGTCCTCCACGATCCACTGGCTGGAAAATTGGCTCCGGGGTCAGACCCAGAGGGTAGTAATTGATGGAAGTCACTCATCGTGGTGTTCTGTGACCAGTGGGGTCCCCCAAGGCTCTGTCCTTGGACCCATACTGTTCAACATCTTCATTAATGATGTGGACACTGGAGTCAGAAGCGGACTGGCCAAGTTCGCAGATGACACCAAACTTTGGGGCATAGCATCCACACCAGAAGACAGGCGAATGATCCAGACTCACCTGGACAGGCTCAGCAAGTGGGCAGACAAAAATCTGATGGTGTTCAACGCCGAGAAATGCAAGGTTCTCCACCTTGGGAAAAAAAACCCACAGCATCCTTATAGGCTCGGCAGTGCTATGTTGGCTAGCACTATGGAAGAAAGAGACTTGGGGGTCATCATTGACCACAAGATGAACATGAGCCTGCAATGCAATGCTGCGGCTAGTAAAGCGACCAAAACGCTGGCTTGCATCCATAGATGTTTCTCAAGCAAATCCCGGGACGTCATTCTCCCCCTGTACTTGGCCTTAATGAGGCCGCAGCTGGAGTACTGTGTCCAGTTTTGGGCTCCACAATTCAAAAAGGATGTGGAGAAGCTTGAGAGAGTCCAGAGAAGAGCCACGCGCATGATCAGAGGTCAGGGAAGCAGACCCTACGATGACAGGCTGAGAGCCCTGGGGCTCTTTAGCCTGGAAAAGCGCAGGCTCAGGGGTGATCTGATGGCCACCTACAAGTTTATCAGGGGTGACCACCAGTATCTGGGGGAACATTTGTTCACCAGAGCGCCCCAAGGGATGACGAGGTCAAATGGTCACAAACTACTACAAGATCGTTTCAGGCTGGACATAAGGAAGAATTTCTTTACTGTCCGAGCCCCCAAGTTCTGGAACAGCCTGCCACCGGAGGTTGTTCAAGCGCCTTCATTGAACACCTTCAAGATGAAACTGGATGCTTATCTTGCTGGAATCCTATGACCCCAGCTGACTTCCTGCCCTTTGGGCGGGGGGCTGGACTCAATGATCTTCCGAGGTCCCTTCCAGCCCTAATGTCTATGAAATCTATTCTGTCATTTCATTAAAACTATGTCATGTGCATATATCTGAGTTAGCTCAGGACTGTAAGCAGTCTAGCTATTTCCACCTAATGATCTACTGGCATACCCTGTTTCTGAGGATCAGTAAATCCAGGCAAAACTCTTTGCTAATATGGCTCCATCTTACAGTACCTGAGCTGGCTCTAAAAGATCTTGCTTCAGACTGGACATACCATGAGCCTCCCTGTCATGTCCACATTATTCAGTGGTTTGTATGCAATAAGCTCTTCCTGTTTGCCCCTTCTAGGTAACGTGAACATATTTCAAGATCAATGATGCATGCGCATTCACATTATTGAGCATGAAGACAAGAGGCAAGTTGACTGGTTCTTTCAGAAAGTCTGTTGTCTTCCTTAGAGCAGGAAGCAACCCAGAAGATACATATATGTTTGGATTTACAAATATAAGGTCTGTACATGGACAGCCAGCAGATTCTCAGCAAAGCCTTGATGAAAAGACAAACTTGAGCTGTCACGGTGTCACAATTTTCTTTCTAAAATACACCGTTATTTATTGGTGAACTAGAAGGCAGTGGACAAAGTCCTCAGCCAGGGAAAGACAAACTGAAGTCAGAAAGAATACCATGCCTAACTAGGAGTGACCCCTCAGGAGTCCAAGCTATCTCCCTGACTTTTTTTCCACTATCCTTTCTAAACAGTCCCTTTCAACAGTCTCTCTGATCCCTGCTCATGGCTCACTTGCTAAAATGTCAATTGTCAGGCACTGGGCTTTCTATTTTATTTACCTAAAAGCTCTAGTCAAGCTCATGGATGATTTTGTAGTAAACCAGACATCACATCTTCTTGCTACGGGAATGGGAACGGGAAATTAACTGTAGTATGAAATAGGGTGGGGAACTCAGAGAGGGACAGTGACTACAGAAACAGTACAAGGCATTCCTACCTTCTCAAAATATAGGAAAGGGAGCATGCTCTGAGACCAGCTGATGCCCAATTTATATTCTTAGGCAGCCACCCAAAATTTATTGTATACCTGGATGAAGAAGATTTGGAATTTTGTAGGGATGTATTAGTGATAAGAACAAAAGAAATGAAGGGAGTATTCAGGACTTTTTTTCATGTGTGCCAGTAAACTGATCTAAAATGCTACTGTGGCCCCCACAGGTCAACAGGGCCAGATAATGTCTGAATTAAGAAGGGGAACAATAGTAGGTATCAACTATTTTTGGAAGGATGTTTCATTGTAGACAGTCTCTGACTAAAGAGAAGATATATTTTTGGCTAATGTTAAGGAGGCTAATGTTTTTACTAATGTTAATCATCTGAGCCCAGCTAAGAGAGGGAGGGGAAACAGCTAAACTAATTGCTGGCCCCTCCTTTTGGCAAGTGTCCAGTGCAAATAACCATTCCCTGATAAACCAGTTAGAAGGGCATCAATATGGCTTAAAGTGGTGTTTCTCAACCTGTGGGTCACGACCCAAAAGTCAGTCATGAAAATATATGAAAGGGTTGTGAACAAACCTTAAAAATGGATTCTCCTTTAAAGGAGAAAAATGTGGGAAACTGTGGCTTTTCCCTGACAAGCTGGCAGTTCCAGCCTGCAAGGGGCTGTTTAGGACCCCCTTTGCCCCATATATACACCTCCCACCCCCAACACGCACACACTGAGGGGCGGGGGTCTGGGAATGGGGGACAGTGGGTCAGGAGTGAGGAGCACTGTGTCGGGACTGGCCATGGATGTTTACAAATGGGTCCTGGTACAAAAAATGTTGAGAACCACTGGCTTAAAAATCTGGGGAATGGGATTGGGATGCCTTATATTCAGCCCCCTTTGTTTAGCATCTTAATCCTCTGAATGGAGGACTACTGGCTGCAAGGCTGATGACAGAGCTGTTCATCAGGTGAAAACAAATAAGGAAACAAATACAGACACTCTGCACACATTATTTCCAGATAACTTAATAAAGCTGCCATCTAATTAAACCACATCTCTTGCATCAGTTCATTCTTTTTTTTTTTCAATGTCCTGAACAATGACTAATATTATGGAAAAGTTCTCCTATGAAAGGCTAGGAAGGGAAAAATACCCTCTCTCTCAACTTTAATTTTAGACTCAAGCCACCCCTTGGAAAATGCCAGCTCTTAGATTTCACTTATGTTTTGACTCTGGAAAAACAGTAGAGCAACTCCTCTGTTGCAAAGAACTCAGAAAGACAACAGCAGGTCAGAATGTTTTTAAAACTATGGATTCATATTTGAAATATCTGGATTTATCTTGGGACTTGCGTGTATGTGTTTGCACACTGAACAGTGCTAATAATGCATGGTAACCTCAAAAGGATCTGACAGCACTCCAAGCTATCACAGCGTCCTGATTGAGAATCAGTGTTGTAGAGGAAATAATGTCAGTAAGATACAACCATAAGACAACAAACAGTATTGAGAGGGTGAATCAAAAGCCTGTGTTCTCCCTGTCTCATAATTAACAAGAGGACTTCTAGGGAAGTTGAAAGGCAGTAAACAGAGAAAGCAATAAGAAAAAAAAATAATATCACACAATAAAATGGTCTGAAAAATATAAATGTCATGAAAAATGTTTCCACCTCACATAGTGTTTTTTTTAAAGAAAATCAGTGTTTTAGTTTTTGGTTTTTTGTTATTGTGAGCAATAACATGGATGTCTTAAGTTCCCCTCTACACACACTTTTTTTTGCTACTTTGTAACTTAACCTCGTTTGAAAACAGGATATCAGCATTATCTAGATCTAGCTGGAAAAAGAAATACAACATTCTTCCCAACACTTTACTTCATTCGGTGCCTGTGGCCCATCTCTACTAAACGGAGTCTGTTTGGAAGACTTCCCCATTAAATATGTTCTTTGTGCCTGTCTAAAGACAGTTCACTTGGATAGAAACAAGTGTAGTTTTATTATTAGTAGGTTTTTTCCCAACTGTTAGTGTTTTTGACGTGTTACTTAGGAATTGTTTATTGGGAAACATTACCAGGAGGGATTTTCAAAGCACAGTCTTGTTTTGATGTTTGACAAGATCTAGACTACAACTTCACAATGATTTGTATATGCAGAGTCTAAATAAGACTTAAATTTGAAATGTTTAGTTTTATAACGTGTTACAGATGGGAACTTCATCCAATAATATAATTTTTTAAAGATGAGAATAGTAAAGTTCTTTGAGGCTGACACTACATACATAAACAATCACCAGTAGCATAACTGTGGGGGGGAGGTGAGGGGAAGGGAGGTGGAAGAAGAGGAGGGGTGACCAGGGCAGCAGCCCTGGGCACCACCTTTTAGCGGAGGAAAAAATATCCACTACTACACTGGTGGTTGACTGTACCACTGCCATAAGCACTGCTGAAGCTGGTGCTGCCCCATGCCTCATATTTGTCTCAGGCACAGGGCTGTCCTGCTATGCCTCTGTCAATCACAAATGCCTGATTTCTTAAGGACAGTGGCTTACGGAGAGAAAAAGAGAACTTTATGTTGCATCTGAAAACGTTTTTTTATGCAAGGGAAGCAGCAGACGTTTCATTTCCTTAAGATTCTGGAGGTGACCATAGGTTGCTTTAGTTATACAAGTTGTGGTTCAGCCCCTATGCTGGACGCCAACATCAGGGCAGACTGACTTTAATTACAGAATGTTTTTGTCCTAGAAATCTGAAGCCTGCACAGAGCTTCACTCTCCAAACTAGTGTTATTCCACCTACACAAGGTTTAGGCAAGGGATGATTCACTGGTCTACTGCACACTCAGATTTAGGTTGGCAGCATCTCTTAGCCACTCTGCACAGCTGTTAATGCCTGCTCAGGCCATGAAGGGTGAATCAGGCTTGATATCTTTGTAAAAAAAGACAGGGGCTCAGGATTGTTAATATCCTTGGACTGGAGTGCAAGTTGTTGAGCCGCATCTGGACAGAAGTAACTCAGTCATGAACTCTTTCCTAGTTCTCCCACTGCACTGAGAAAAGAGTAAACAGCATTGAACCATAACCAGCACTGGATGCATTCTTGGATGCAACTGTGAAGAAAACAGCAGAATCAGTTCAGTTTTTCTTGCCTACCTGTAGAGGAGGCATGCAAGGATGCACTAGCTCTGACGAATTTTTCCACTACTGTACTGCTCGTTTGACACAAGTGAACAAGGAAAATGAACTTCTTTGTAATGCAGGCAGAGCAATATGGCTGTGTGAAGCGTCAGCCCCGATTCGATTTGGCGGAGATTCGGTGTGATTCAGTGGCCAAATCTCCGAATCCAAATCAAATCAGATGACCCTTTAATCTCTCTGAATCAAATCAGAACCCTCCAAATCGATTCAGGGAGATTTGGAAAGATTCAGAGATTTGGACATAGACACAGCTTTACATTTTTTTTTTAGGTACCTCTAGGTAGCAGGGGCTCATGAGTGCTGCAATGCTGGGATGCATGAAGTGTCCCACAGAAGCCCGGGGGGCTCCCCAGCATGCTTGGCAGCAGACCCAGAAGTCTGCCAGGGAGCACACTGCCCCCCCCCCCCCGCACCTCCCCAGCTTGGCAACTGATGCCTCCTGGGTCTGGGGGGGGCCACCCAGGGTGCCCCTATGGCTGATCACCAAGCTGGGGAGGTGTGTGTGGGGGGGGAGGGGGGCAGCGCACTCCCAGTGGACACAGAAGTGGATTGGAAGTACTTCTGCTTCCCTTACGGATTTGCCCCCGAGAACATGGAGGGCCCAGTCCCCCCAACACTCCTGTGGAACGCTTCATGTGCCCCAGCATTGCAGCAATCACAAGCTGTGCCTGCTACATCAAGGTATGTAGAAAAAACATTTAAAGCTGTGTCTATGCCTGAATTGCTGATTCTCCAAATCAGCATCAAATCTTCAGATTCGGATTTGGTCAAATTGAATCAGGGACAGTGATCCGAATCAACAAATCGAATTACTGTCCCTGATTCAGACCAAATCTGAATCCGAATCAAATAGGGCCCGCTTCACACACCCCTACAGAGCACCATTTGCCCCTTTATGAAATATTTTACTAGCTTCTAGAGCAGAAAATCCAAATCCAGTTTCAACTGTTCACTTTCTTGAAGTAACTCATGAAAGCCCAACATTAAATAGGAGAAATGAGATGTTCCTATCAAGAGGCTTTCATGATATTATGTGTCATATATTTTATTCCCCTTACTTCCCATTACAGCCTACATGCTATAGTAAGCAGAGGGCAATGTAGCGATAGGTGATGGGTATTTTCGATAGGCCATTGTTGCGTACAGTAAGTTAAAGCCTGATTTACACATACTGAAATCAATGGAAGGTTTTTCATTGACTGCATTGGGCATAGAATAAAACCCCTGGTCAATTACATACAATAAGACAATACAAGGTAGTTATTTTTATGTTCTCCACAGCACCATAGGTTTCTGTGAGCAGCAATTCACCAAATTGCTTTGTTGTATGAAGATAACAGGCCATGCAGGTTGCAGCTACTCAGAAAACAATAGACAACTGATAATGCTTTTGCAGAGTTCCTTGCTTTTAAGTGTTGCTAATAATAAGTGTTTATACACTACTTTGGCTTCTCATATAGTATGTACAGCTCAGTAGTGAACACACATTTACTGTTAGGTTCAATTAACCTTCTGCAGCTGATTTCTTCCATTTTGGTACCTAAATGAATTCTATGGGCCTGATTTGCATACAGCACTCTGTGATCTATAGTCTAGCATGCAAACGTAAATAGTTATGCCTGTTTATGCCTGTATACCATATTTCTGCTTAGAGGCCAGGTACAGACTCTATACTTTTACTGGTATAAGTGATCAAAAACCTATCTACACCCATAACAGAACAGAAGTTTGGCACACAAACCAGTCTATACATGTAACAGAACACATCATTCTGTTCAGCACACATGGGTTTAAAAATGACAGAACCTAGTCTAAGATTTGTCCCTTCCCCCACCAAAGAGCAAATGTACATTCTGTTCGCTACCAATCTAAACTATACCTCTCACAGAAAACTGCAAAACTTAAATCGATTCTGCTTTGGGCTTTTTGAATGTCTGTAGCTAGCTAGAATAATCTGTATAATGAGTAGTTTGAAAAGGAGAGATCACCTGGACAAACTAAATAGCAAGGGCCAAACCTGAGCTAAAGAATTTGTCTTGGCATAATGCTTGTCAGCCAGGCTGAATGGGCTGGGTAGAGTAAAACACTAACATGTTATATTGCTTCTAGTAACTGACCTAGTGTGGCAACAGAACTTCACTGTACCATTTAGGCATATCCCTGGGAGTCAATACAGTGATCCAGGTTTATGGCAGCTCAGTATCTGGCCCCATGCCCACTGTAGCTCATCAGGAGCAGAAGACTTTTATATGTTTTAATATAGAGGTAGAGATAATTTAATGAATTCTATGAGCTTAGCTCTGAAGGATGACATTCATGCACCATATCTCTACCACCACAATGTACAGGATCAGAATAAGGTCTACAACTTAAGGCCTAGATTTGAAGTTTTACCTGAGACTTAGACGATGCATACAGGTTGACTCTTCATAGATATGAATTTTCTCCTGCTTATACAGGGGCAGTTAGATGTTCACTGCACAACATTGAAGTTGACTACACAGTTATGTAGTTGGCATATTAACATCTCAGGTGAACAAGCTAATGGATTGTTCATGTAGTACTCCAACTATGCAACCTAGTAATCAACAGCTCTTTGACAGATCATGTGTTTATCAGGAAATGGTCTCCATTTTCCAATCTGATGCCCTCATTACAGAGTCCTTCCACTCAAATGAATTCTATTGGTACTAATTTAGTCTCAGACCCACAATTTAGAGCTGGGTAGGGGAAGGTGAAGCACAGAGAGGATGCATCTTGTTCAAGATACAATGGGAAAGCTGACAGAACTAACACAGCCCAGGTCTTCCAATTTCGCTCCTGAGCTCTTTCCACAAGACCACATTTTTTTCTTCATCATGATTCTGAGATATGTATCAACAAAAAAACCGTTTCACACCAAGACTCAGATACTTGCATAAATGTCTTCAATGAATGATAGGATGCAGGGAAAAAATATAAAATATTTTTATTTTTCAAGTCTCCTTGCAGAACCAATAACTAGCCACATGGTACTTCCATCTACAGACCAGCAGCAAAGGATCCTGCTATCTATGCTGTCCTCCTGCATGGGACAGGAATAATGGGAGAGGAAAAAACTCTTTAGTTACTGGTCTACCTATCTGGAAGGCAGATATTGCTTGGGAAGTCATTAGTGAGAGCATTTCATAGCGAAAGCAAGACACTTCTGGAAGTCTATTCAGTGAACAATTTCTCATGCCATGCTAGTATATGAGAAGATAAGGAAGCATATGTTTTTATGTATTTATTTATCTACAGGCCACCAAAAGCTACTGTAGGTGAGGGATGCCAAAATACTGGGATTCGGTCTTTTAAATTGTGTGTGAAATAAAAAGACTTATACATACACATTGTGAGCTAAGTTATGCCTTTGTTATCTTGTATATTAATGCAACTCCACTGGAGCCAATTTATATGAATAACTGAGGGCAGGATTTAGCTAGTTGTTTCAAATCACTGAATGTTTACTCTATTGTAATTCCTTTATCAGGCCAGTTCATCCACTGTTATGCATCAGCAGTATTGCTTTGATTTCCAAGTTACTACAGGCTTTAGTACTTCACCATTAAAAGGAAGGATAGTAAGTTTTATTTTAACTTTGCTGTCTTACACTTTTTGTGCTTCCTGATTATGTGATGAGAGACAGGAACTTGTTGTATGATTGGAAATCCTCCTACTACCACCAGTTGTATAGGGCATTATATAAAGCAGAAGTAAAGTAACAAGCAGTATTTAATTTTAGTTATGATGCTCTGCATTTTGAATAGGGTCTTGTTAGAATGATTCATTAATTGAATGGCTATGATTGGGCTCAAGAATTGTTTTCTTGTCTTACAACTTTTATGCTTGGTGTAATACAATACTAAAGGTTTCCTCTCTTTTATACCTTTCCAATTTAAAAAAAAAGATGAAACACTTTGTGTTTAATAATTGATTTTCTACCCACCAGGAATAATAGTTAAACACCAAAATCAATGCCAGCCTCTATAAACTCCTACTTACTCTTGATCATATCTGACTGTTTTATAACAGGTTACATTAGCACTTTTTAAAGTTAAGGACCAGGGATAACAAAGGAAACAGTATTGTCAAGACCATTACCACAGTCAAGGGCAACTTAAAGCAGGAAAAATTATATTTGACATATACATGATGCGGGGTGTATCTGATGGCAGAAAGCTGTATTCTTTGCTGCATGCTTATTTGGCACCAATAAGAATCACAAGTAACTCCACTGACACCTACAGAGATACACTGATGTAGAAAATCAGAATCCAAACTTTGAGTAGGACTTAGTAAGGTTCACTTTTAAAATGTCATTGTCGTTGTCATCACTATCATCAGCTGCAGCAGCTTATGATGTTATCCTAGCATAATTTTGCTGTATTTTAAGTCTCAACATGGCTGAATGTTTCATGCATTTTCACTTCCTTTCTACCCTTTCATGTGTATTTTGTTCCTTTGCTGAGGTGCAGCTATAAATTTAAAGAGGAAAACAAAACTAAGCTGCTTGGACTTTTGAGGCCATAGTAACATGACTGCAACATTCTTAGGACCAGCCTGAAAAGGCTGCAACCCTATATATCACTTCTTAAGATAGGTAGGGGGCCCAGTTATTCCTAATGGGAGAACTTCACTCAGTATGCTTATTACACTCAATACTTTGTCACTATAAAAATATTAAACAAATAGCATCGATTTTATACTCATGGCATTGGCATGGCCACTTAAGAAATTAAGTCACACAAAGATCACTTTTAATATAATATGTCTGCTTTTCATGTGGGTGAAGGCTACCTAGTTAAGTCCTCTCAATGCAGCAGAAGCTGGAACTTGTACTTTGCTATTCCTAAAGTCAGCATAACCATAAAGTTTTATTGTTCTCAGGATATGATAAGGACACTGTGCACTTAAAAGCAAGCACTATTTTTAAGAAGATTGATCAATTCATAACTGGACAAATCTGTTGACATAGTAACTGATAAGTGTTCATTAAACTTCTGGACCTATGTGCTAACTCTGGCATAAAGAGGTTTTTGTCCATGGTAAAGAAACATTCTCTTATATTAACTCTTGACACAGAACAAATATATTTTCCCTTGTCTTCAAGAAAGTTTGTCACTGAATGCAGGGAGTCAAGTTGTTATAACTGTTTTGCCTGCTAGTGCTCTTGATTCTTTTTAAGATCTTCAACCAGGTGACTAGCTGATTTGCAATTATAGGCAACCAAATTAAGTAATATTGTTAAGCAGGGGATCGTGAAGAAGGATTATGTTCTACTGTGGTCCAGATTACTGTCCATCCCTTCTAGCTGAAGGATTTAATGGCAGAGCTTTATAGTGCTGCTTTCAGGGAAAAGCCACAACTGTGTTAAGGCAGAAGCTCTTTGGTGTTACCATAATTTCTCCAAGCCAGGACCAAAAAATAATTGTTTTTGGAAAGTCACAGGAGTTGGCAAAGCTGTTTCTGCCTGCTATACTAAAGGCACTTTCCACATTTTATTTTTAACACACACCACATGGTTATCTTCACTGTAAGAGAGATCAAAAAACTGACAACTAACTGCATAAATAAAACAATGCTTTCTTAAAAAAGGACAGCTCTAGATAAATTGTCAGGTTAAAATGTCAGCACTTTTTAAAGGCTGTGGGTAGCTCTACCCCAATAGCCTAGTCACTACCTACTTGAAGGAGAAAGAATAAAATAATTTTTGGATCATGTTTTCCCTTGCTGATTGTGATTTGTAACAGAAGCCACTGGAGTCTCTCTGTCACATAACAAGACAACATTTGTCACGTGACTGTTTGAGGGCTACTACTATATAAAGCATGGCTACTGGCTCTCCCACTGTAAACATCTCCCCTTGTGTTTTAATTAGAATCCCACTCAATACTACCCTGGATTTTAGTTAAACCCCACCCCAGAAGTGAGGAAGGATTTCTTCTGCATTATTAATTGGGATCCAGGAAAGCAGTCAGTTATGAATCCAACATTAGGAAAGATACATCGAGACTAGAATACAAATGAATGTGAGAGTTGGTAGACGACACTCGCCACTGCAAACTCTGTCCTTTGAGATGGCAGCTGCCATAGTAACTCTTAACATTCTTTTGTAGAAGTTACACCACAGCATTGCAATTAGTATTGGACAGGAAATGTCACCAGGAGAAAATACAACCTTCCCCGTACAACCCCCCCCCCACCCCCCCAAATTCCCCTTCCAATAAGTGGCTGTGCCATTACCCCAGTTGGCTTCCAGAATAACTGGAACTGAAAGCTGCCTTCAAGCCACCTTTGCACTCCACAACAACAGTACTGAAAATTCAGTCTCCTGAATTTTGAGCTACAAAATCAAACCTTGCTAGTTAAGATATCTGAATGACAGGGCACTTATTACCTGAGAGCTGATTAAACACTCTGCAGTACATGTCATGCACAAAAAGGTTAGCGTGTGACTAAACTTTATAGATCCAGTATTGACATTTTGTGATCCACACTGACTTCAGGGTAAATAAAACAGCTTTGTGATAATAGGACATACTGTAAACAGAACATTCTCTGGAAGTATCCAACAAATAAAAGAAATGATCATCAAGATGGGACAAAGTGCCTGTGTGAGCAGTTATGCAAACAAATTTATGGATAAATATATGGTGCTGAAACCCAATTTCAGGTTAAGTGGGTAGATGTGGAAACTGCAAGGCGTTGGCTATGCTGCAGACTGACGTCTTGTATTATAGTTCCAAAATGGGCACAGTTCCTGTAACAATAAAATCTTCACAACATTCCTTAATGAGGCTCAACCCCACCCATAGGGACTTGCCTCTAGGAGGACAAAGATGTCCCATTCAGCATTGCCTACTCTGCTGTTGGTCTCTGTGGTGAAGTTACCAAAGGGTCATACTTCTCAACTATGCCAACACTGAGGACAAAGGAATCCTCTGATCCTTAGACCATGTATTTTATCAGACCAGTTTCCTCAGGCTTCTCTAAACTGTTAGCTGCCAAAGACCAATCCAAAATCACACCTGCAGTTATGAGGCCTTATATATAACGATACCCCATTTATAATCTCTGGTTTGAGGCACACCCTGTACACTGGGTGCCAGGAGAAGGGGTGAAGCCCAAAGTTGCTCTGGCCATTGGAAGATATCCCAATGCAAGGGGAATTTTCCATTGGTTCACTAATCCAGTTTAGATCTGTACAAAGTGGCCCCAATGGATTCATGAACAAAGCCCCAGGCTACCACTTACTGCCAGCTGTAGCAATGACCAACTATTTTACACACCAAGAACTATAAAGAGACCAAAACAATTTCACATAGTCTTTACAGTACATTTACTATATCAGGAGTTATCAACCAGGGGTACGCATACCCCTGGGGGTACTTGGGAAGGCCCCAGGGGGTAGGCGGTAGTGGCGCGGAGAAGTTGGGGTGCTTCTAGTTTTGCCGCTGCATGTGGGGGACTCCCTGCTTCTCCACTGGCTGCTGGGGGAACACCAACCAAAAAAAGTTGCAAACCCCTGTATTATATGGTTGCAAGTTACCTCAAGCAAGCAGCAACCTAGAGTTACAAAGCTTTAAGTACCACCATTTGACGCATGAACTTTCCACTATAACAAGTCACAATGAAACTGGAGTTTTCTCAGTCATTTGTTACTTTGCTCATCTGTACATTACAGGCTCATCCGGTGTGATTCACAGTTTAGCCTGCTGATTCTATCACTAAACATACCTCAACTTAAAGAGTAAAGCCTACAGTCAAAAGCAACAAACCCGCCTTCTCCCTGTCTCTTATTGATATGAGAGCAATAAAAGTCAAATCACCTCTCATCAACACTGGGCACAACTTATTTTTCTTCACTTGCTTTGTAACCCAATCTGGAGAGTAAGCTAGTCAGAGATGATACTCAACTGTGATTCCCTTACAGAAGAAGAGAGAGAGAGAGTTTGGTTTTGTTAGTCTATAAGGTGCACATTTACTCTGCCTTCTCCCTTACAGAAGTCAGCTTACCCCATGACAGATTCCCATTGACTTCACTGGGTATTAATACATACGGCCTGCTGAGTATTAACTTTTAGAAACAAAAAAGTATCTAATTCTCCCCATCTCTTTTATTTAGCTCTAGAATTAATTTAGTTTGAGTTTTCAAATACATTTTAACCTTTTCAAATGTAAGTGTAAATACATCAAGAATTCATCCCTACGACTAAAAATAGAACAAGACTCTTGTTTCTAGACATGCCAAAGCTGAGTACTACACTTTTTCATTAACATTACAGTCATTATTTTTTGAATAACGGTCAAATGTTACTTAGGATCTTTCCTTTCACTTCCCAATCTGATTCTCTTGATTCAACTTGCAAATATGTGATGAGTCTATCAGTTTCAATAGACTTTATCCCTAACCTAATATTTCTGAAGTAATGCCTGAACTTTTAAACCATGGTTTTGTAGTGGGTATCTCAATGCTCTGTCTGTTTTACCCTGTCATACGCTCACCACAGATTAAACAATTGGCATCTGGTTGCTCACACAGTTTTAGAATTAGAATTCCAGCCGTACACTACGTAAAATTGCTGCCAGTGAGTATAATTATACTTCAATGACTTTATTGACTCCAAATGATTAAGCCAAGTACGACTGACAAAGCTTTACTGACCAGTTCTATTTATAACACACCACTATTCTGTTCTGACTGAAGAATAGTTACATGTGGTTCTTATGTGAAGCAGTGCATTACTGTCTGTTAAGTTTTCTGGGCTTTTATAATAAGGGTGGGATCAATGTTCATTGATAAGTGGTCATACTCCCTTTTGGAAACTTCTCCCTCAATTTAAAAAGAAAACTTTTTTAAACAGAACTCTATTGTTGGAATGTAAGAAAAAAATGTTCTTAAACCTTAGGCTAACATATACTGCCATCATGTGGGGAGAAAAAAAACCAAACGGAAAATATTAAGCTTTTTTGAAAACTTAGAGGCAAACCATTAGCTTAGAACTTTCTATCCACTACTGATGCAAAATAACCATTTTTGCTCAGCTTTTTCTGTTTGTCTGTTTTCATTTGCTTTACTTGGTAAACTGGGCAGCATTTCTACACTGCATCATACTGCTAATGGCTGGCTGTATTTCCTGTGCCCACAGCCAACACAATGACGTCTCTCAAGTACTGTTGCTGAGGAGCTCCTGTAGACCTGCATCCTTAGGCCTTGCAAGAGTACTTCTAGAAAGTACAACAAAACTCCATAATGAAACTCCAACAGGGAGGCAGGAATGGAGAATGGACCCAAGTATATTTGGTCATGTTGCTGCTCTTAGGCATACTAAACAGACCTTTCTAAATAACAGAATGGGAAAAAATATATATTTTTAAGTTTACGACATTCAGATCTTTGAATATTTTCAAATGAGTCAATATATACAAATACAAGATGTCAGTACCCCTTTAAAAAGCATCATCATTATTGGAACTATGAAGTTCACCAGGGGTGCTCAACCCCTGGCTTGCAGGCCAAATCCACCCAGTGGAGTTGTGTCATCCAGCCTACAGAGACCGGAAATTTGGCACCAGGACAGCAGCAATTAACACTGCTACTGTTTCCTTGTGTCAAGGATTCTGATCAAGCAGGCCTGACTGGGCCAATCTTGTGAGTTACTACACCTGCTCCAGATCCATGGCTCATGTGACTGGCCCAGTTCTCTGCAACTGGATTGACTGCTGAAAGCACCTTTTGCCCCTTTTAAACACACTCTTTTCTCTTCGCAGATTTTAGGATTTAGAAAAATGTATGTTCATTATTATCTTTATAGGCATTTCTTCCTTCACTCCAAACACTCCTAAGTCCTTGATAGCAAGAAGCCATAAATCCTTTATACTTTCAAAAACAATTCAAACATCTGTTCATATAATAAAATGAAATTATCAAAACCTATAAGTCATACCATGTATAACGCATATTGTCTATTGTGTTAGTCAGTACAGACTTTTATAATGATTATAAACGTACTGTTTCTAAGATTTAAGCTTTAGTTATATGTTGTGTACAGTAGTATACTGGGGAATTTTTTGGCCCGAGTGTACACTTCCTCTTGATCTTATGTAAAGTTTGCTGTGTTACAATTATTGCATGCACCTATTGAAATTCTATCTATTATTTCACTGATTAAAATAGTTCAGAATTTTGTATTGTTCAATTATTTTTTACCTGTTAACAGTATGAGACATGTGACAAGTTTAATTATTTGACTGTGTAACTGTTACATCTAATAGCCTAAGATGATATTGTGAACCTTCCTATTTGAAAACTCATAACATCTTTAAGCATACTCACAAATAGTAAATTCTTTCCATTTAATATTTAGCTGCATTAATATTGCCACTTTTAGTTTCCTCAAAAGTAACCACAAAGGTCTTGAAGTTGCTTCCTATCAATCTGTTCTGTCAAGCATGTGCAAAAACAAAAAAAAGACATGGGTGGGTAACAAGACACAAAAATTGTAAGAGCACTGCAGAGCAGAAGTGAAATTTTGTAGCCCACACAATGTGAACCCCCAAAACAAACCAGCCATCTCGCAAGCTGACAGAATAGCTGAACTGCAATTAAAAAAAGTTGCGGCAGCCTCTCCCCCAAATTATTTTATAATTCTACTTTTTTTTTTCATCAAGGCCTATGTCCAGGTCTCACTGAAGTTAAAAAGGACACCTACTGTTCCATGGATGAGGTTCATCAACCATATATAAACATGTTTCCGATTCATGTTCTAAGAGCAAAATGGAATGCATGTATCCTTCCTACAGACAATGAATGCTTTCTTAAGGTCTTCAAAATCATGTTGTTGATGGTTTTGAAGCACATACTTCCACTGCTACTTGTTGACTTTTGTCAGCATTGCTGTCCCTACAATGGCCACAGTACTGTGTTAACACAGCACCCAACATTTTGAAATCTTAAAAACACACAATATAAAAGTAAAAACCAATGCAATACAGTGTTATCTGTGTGAAACAATGCTAGATTGAAATTATAATGCATGGAAACTAAGCCTCCAAAATTAGTTTTAACTTTTTCTCTTATGCAGGGAACAGAGTTTAAGCAGTCTAGGTCTGGGACATGTATTTCATATGGTTTCATTCAGAATTGTCTAGCTAGCTATATAAGTAGGCAAGAATAGAACAATTCAGACAGGATGCAATAGGTTCATGGGAACTAAAAATGCACCTGCTTTGTGACTTGGGAGCATGGATGGATTACTACTACTGGCTGATCTATCAGCAGAAATTTTGCCTACATTTACAAGGCATTTATAAAGTGCCAACTGATCACACACAGAAAGTCAGGGAAAGCTATAGGTTGTTTTCAGCTCATGAAACTCCTTTTAACATAGTTGCATGGAACATTATTAAGGATAAAATATAGCTGAAAAAAAATGAAGCAATTGCTAGAGGTGCCCTGATACATTGGTCCAATATTGGATCGGTACCGATATAAAGAAAATTGTCTATATCCAATATCGGTCTTATGTGGCCAATAATTTGGCCTTTAAATGCCTGTGATACATGCAGACACAGTGCAGCACAGAACAGAGCTGGCAGCATGGAGAGCTGCCTCAAGCTGGTAAGTTGGAAGAGGAGGGAGGAGGGAAGGGGTGTGGCGGGACAGATCAATTCCCCCCCAGTGAGGGAGGGGGCAGGCACTACCCAGCTGGAGAGGAGGTGGGGGCATGGGATAGAGCTGTGGCTCATGGGTTGAGGCGGCTCCCACTTCTGCTTGCACCCTGGGAAGGTGGGGGGGCATGTGCCCCTGGATCTACACAGTGTTAGGTGGGCGGCAGCTGCAGGGTGGAGCCAGAGCTGATGTTGTGCAGGGTTTTTCTTTCCAGAGCCTGGGCTCAGTGGGCTTTGGCAGTGCTGGGAGGAGGCTGCAACCACCCCAGATGTCACAGCAGCTCCAGTCCCAGCTCCATGCTGTTGCCTGCCCAGCTGAATGTCGTGGCTTTTCCCATCACTTGGGTGTGGGCAGGTGTGTCCGCCAGGCCTCGAACATCTTGTTCCGTGCTTCCTTCATTCGGGTGTTCACTGGGACCTGTCCTGCCATTGTAGGTGGTCTTGCGGGAAGTCTTCACATGCGTTGCAAGTCGCCCCTTTCTTTCCTGCCACGACTTTGAATCTCTTACAGTGGGGGGGCTTCGTACTGTGCGGTTACCCTCTTTAGACACCTGCTCCTTTGGGGTCTTCCATGAGGCTCCACCTCCCCTATACCCAGCCCGGCGGATCACTGTTGTTTTTGTGGCCGAACTCGTGCTCCACGATCCCTGCCCAAATGGCAAACCTTCAGCTAGTCTTCCCGCCTTTCTTGTTTCCTGTCTTCCTCAACCCCTTCTGACGTGGGGAAACATAAAAAACCCTTTCCCTAGCCAAGGAAAAGAACCAATAAATATAAGAAAACCACCACACCAACACCGTGCCTTCTTGTGGAGAGCAGATAACCCTACTGCACTCCTATTCACCCCACAAGGTCTTCTCTAAGCCACCTAGCCTCATGGCTTAGCTCCTACTGCCCAGGCTAGAGTCGCTCTCCCTCCAACCTCTCAATATTGTGACCATCTCTCTGGGTCCTTGCATTATTGCTGTCCTCTCTCTGCGACTTCCAGTGCGGCTCCCCTCTCTCTGGGTCTTCATAATGTGGCTGCCCTCTCTCTGGGTCTTCCCCGTGCAGCGGCCCTCTCACCGTCTCACCTATTTCTGCCTTGCCTGTCGCTGGAACTCCTACTCCTGGTGCTGGCTCACTGCCCAAGTCATCAGCTCCTCCTCATTCAGCGATCATCCACTCTCCCACCATCCCACGCCTCTGGCTGACTCCACCAGCCGGGACTTCCTTCGGTATCCGCCCACCCCCTGCCTCTCTGCGTGCCGTCCCTTTTGTTTCCTCCGGCTGGTAATTGATGTTGACGTCATCCGCCGACTGCAGCTGAATAAAGGCGAGGCTAATAATCCTCGCGGGCTTTTCCCGTCGCTCTTGTTTTCCCTTGAGTCCTGCTGTGGGTAAGTTTTCTTTTTTTACTTTTGTTTTTCCTGCTCCTCCCCCATTTCCTGGCCCTAGGGTTCCCCTCAAGAGCTTTAGGGTCTCCCCGGTTTATATCTCCCTGTGACAGCAGGGCATTCAGCCAGGACTGCACCAGGTAGCAGGTGGTGGTACAGGGCTGGGAGCAGAGCTGCAGTGAAATTTGGGGCAGCTGCAGCCTCCCCCCAGTGCTGCCAGAGCCTGCTCTGAGCCCATCCCCTGGCAAGAAAAAACCCACACAACACCAACTCCAGCTCCACCCCGCAGCTGCAGGCCACACCATGCAGATCCAGGGACACGTGCCCTCCCTGCTCTGCCTTCCTGGGATGCAACCAGCGGTGGGATCCACCAACACCCCATGAGCTGTGGCTCCATCCCGCACCCTGCCCAACCCAGTGGGGCAGTGTCTGCCCCTGCCCCCTCCCTCACTGCAGGGGGTGTTGGTCCGCCCCTCCATACCCCTTCCCTCCCTGCTCCCTTTCTACCACACCAGATTTACCACCTGGAGGCAGCTGTATTGGATATAGGATTGGTATCAGCCGATATTCCTCCTTAAATATTGATTATCGGTATTGGCTCCCAAAATCTCTATCAGTGCATCCCTAACAATCACAGAACTAGCAACAAAGATCACATGGTAGAAGAGGTAAAAAGAAAGACATAGATTGAACAGATTAACCCCATACAACAGGTATATTAGATACTAATACACTTTCCTGGTATCATACCTTTCTTACAAGAATTTCAAGGTGTCATCAACTGTGGCTGTATACAGACAAGGATTGCAAGCACAACTCTATCTAGGACTTCAATACTCAAAACTACAATTCTCTACAGCGTTAGTTAAAAAGAACTGTAGCTGTGAGAAAGTACTGAAGGTGCTTAGATTGCTGCAGAGTTAAGGAGAATGTGGAGAGGTTGGTAATATTTGTATGAACAAGAACTATGCCTCAGTTGCCCTACCTTACTGCATATCATTATCACTGTAGTTCAGTGAGTTAACCACCAGCCTGGACCAAAGGAAGTGAGATATAAGGGGCACTAATAATGATAGATATTTCATACTGGCCCAATCAAAAAGTAAATGGGTCATCTGCCTAAAGAAGGAGCACCTTGGAGAAGACACTGGGAAACCCAACAATTGGATACTAACTTTTAATTAGCAGGATAAATGGGCTGGGTGAGAAAAGTTAGGTGTTTGTTTCCCTGCTGTCCAAGATGGGGTCTCAGAGAGGAGGAACAAGCATGATTCCAAGAGAACGTGTCACATTTAGTGTATGTTACTCTTGCTGAAAAATATCATGTCTTAACTTGGCTTGGCCATTCTGCCTAATTACAAGAATTATGCATACTATATTCCAGTTGGCTAATAGAGAATAGACAGTTATGGAAAGTTTGCCTGCCTCATTGCAATTACTGCTGATTGTATTACTTTTTTGGGAGAATTAACCTTCAGTAGAAACCAAAATAAATTTGCATTCATTAAAATGGCCATGCAGAAAAACTGGTGTTATAATGCAACGTTCCAGTCTTTAAGCTTAGTGGACTCCAAGATGAACATGAGTCATCAGTGTGACGAAATCATCAGAAAAGCTAATGGCACTTTATCGTGCGTCAGCAGATGCATGACGAACAGAATCAAGGAGGTGATACTTCCCCTCTATCAGGCGCTGGTCAGACCGCAGTTGGAATACTGTGTGCAATTTTGGGCGCCGCACTTCAAGAGGGATGTGGATAACCTGGAGAGGGTCCAGAGAAAGGCCACTCGTATGGTTAAAGGCTTGCAGGCCAAGCGCTATGAGGAGAGACTAGGGCACCTGGACCTCTTCAGCCTCCGCAAGAGAAGGTTGAGAGGCGACCTTGTGGCTGCCTATAAGTTCATCATGGGGGCACAGAAGGGACTTGGTGAGGCTTTACTCACCAAGGCGCCCCTGGGGGTTACAAGAAATAATGGCCATAAGCTAGCAGACAGCAGATTTAGACTAGACATTAGTAACAACTTCTTCACAGTTCAAGTGGCCAAAGTCTGGAATGGGCTCCCAAGGGAGGTGGTGCTCTCCCCTACCCTGGGGGTCTTCAAGAGGAGGTTAGATAGGCATCTAGCTGGGGTCATCTAAACCCAGCACTCTTTCCTGCCTATGCAGGGGGTTGGACTCGATGATCTATTGAGGTCCCTTCCGACCCTAACATCTATGAATCTATGAATCTTAGGAAGCAGTGAAGCTGACCCTTATGAGGCCTACATCTGGGGTTGGGTTCAAATATATACACTGGCCTCATTTATATGAGATGCTGATAGCACAGTCTAAGTCAGTACAGTATAAACAAGTACTAAATAACTGTGTGGTAACCCGAGTTACTGCGCAGCAGTGCCAACAAATGTCTTTTTCATGACACTACTGCACAGTAACCTAATACTCCTGCACAGTAGCATCCTGTCCCAGTTGTTGCCATACAATGCTACTGAGCAATAATATTGAGCTACTGTGCAGCCATTGTCTCACGTAGACACGGCCACTGTGTAAAGGATGAAGTCTGGAACCAAAAAAACAAACTCAATTTAGCACTTCTAGCCAAGAAATAAGCCACTAGAGGGCATTACAATCACATACAGTAGATGACTACTACTAGAGCTGTAAAAGTATTCTCATAATAATTTATTATATGAGCAAGTATAGTTATTGCTGTTTTGCACAGATGTCAAATTTAGTACCAGAGAGCTTATGTGCACTTCCTAAGCTCTTAACAAGACAGTAGCAGGACCCAGGCTAGTTCAGATTTCTCTACTACTCTATTTACAAGTATTCTAGCTTCCTGAAGGTAGTGTCTAGTTCCTCCCTAAAGTTTACCACTCATAATGCACAGCCTTTTCATGGAGCTGGGCAAACTCCCAGAAAAGGTTTTGCTAAATGAATTTCCAACTAAACCATTTTTAAACTGGAGAAGCTTTGTGTAAGTTCTGTGACCCAGAAAAACTGCATAAAACACCTTAGTACTTCAGACAGAGGTGTGGGGTGGGGGGTCTGAGGAGTGTACAAGTGTATCGGAGAATGGTAGAATGGCTGAATTGTTATGCAGAAAGCCAAAGACATCCCTGACTGCATAATGCAATTCCATATTAGAACACTGTCATCAGCAATCCCTCAATTCGAAGATGATCTTTACCATGGCCCATTGATAGGTCTTGAGGTAATTTAAGAGTCTAATCCTTGAGCCACAGACCCATCTGCAGAAGTTGCAGGTGTTTCTGTGAGGGAGGGTAGGCCATACACTAGGCCATACACTTTTCTTTCCTCTACTCACTCCTCTGCTTTGAGGGCAAGACGTTTTACCTCAAAATGGGCAGCCACTTGGTTGAGATTGCAGTGTTATTGCAGCTGGTCAGCAGCTAGCTCACCCAAATCTTAATGTTGGCATCTGTTTTTTCAAGTTTTGCCTTCAATGTGTCCTTACAGAATTTCCTCTGGACATCATGAAACCTCAGGCCATTACTAAGCTGGAAGTAGAGCATGTGTTTGGGAGTTGAGATTCAGGCATCCACACAGAATGTCCAGTCCAAAGAAAGTTGGTAATTGATGGTAATTTGAGGAGGGAGGTCACATTCAGGGCCTAGAGCAGTCTGATAGAGCACTTTAGTCTTCTCAGTGCTGGAAGGGAGGCTGAAAGTCCAGCAGGCTTCTCCAAAAAGATCCAGCACATTCTGAAGGTATTCTCTAGTATGCCCAAGGATGGCATAGTCATTGACATACTGCATATCAAGGATGGTTGTCTTGAGTAGGTTGGTCTTTGATCAAAAATGTTCCAGATAGAAGAGCCCTCCATCCATTCAGTATTCAGTGTCAATTCCAGAAAGAAGGCAGTCTTAATGAGAACCAAAGAGTTGGAGCAATAACACATCCTAGCTTGACCCCAGGTTGGATGGCAAATAGATCTGCCTCCCATTCACTACATAGAACAGTCACAGTCATCTAGGCATAGAGAAGCATCTAGGCGTAGAGGAACTTGATATACTTGATGTACAAATCTGGCCAGTACTTTCCACAAGGCTTCACAATTGATGGAATCAAAAGTCTTAGTGAGGCCAATGAAGGACAGGTCTTGGTGTTGTTCCCAGTGCTTTTCTTGGGCCTGGCAGACAGCAAAGATCATGTCAATTGCCCCATGGAATGGTCTGAAACTGATATTCTGACAGGACTTCCTCAGGAAGAGGTAGAAGATGGTTCAGGAGGATGTGGACAAAGATTTGTCCTTCTGTGGAAAGGAGGGCCATATCTCAATAGTTCCTGTACACACAGACTTACCTCCTTTCTCTAGATACTAGAAGGACAGGCAAACTAGAGTTTTGCATGGACCAGCAGTATGCTGTGCTAGAGTTAAGGCTGTGAATATCGGGTTAAAAAAAGCATGGCAGTCCCAGATAAAGCTTAGGGCTGGTTGCAAGGGAGGTTTGAGTCTAGGGTTAGGACTCAGATCTGGTTATAGCTCCTGAGCTCAAAATCTTTGTAATATTTTACAAAGCAGATTTATTTCTTCTCCTACCAACTTGGCATCCTTTCATATAAATGGAGAAGTTTGTGCACACAGAACAGGGAAATGAGGGTGATATTGATATTGATGATATATATCATTTGTGAGGATGTTATTAGTAGAAAAACTCTAGAAGACATGATTCTAAACATGAGTGGGAGAGGGAAAGTGCCACAATTTAACAAGAGATCCTTGTCTGATGCCAGAGTACTCCATGAAGCCAGCTCCTGGCCTGGCTTCAGTGCAATACCAAGCCCCATTCCTCTAACATTAGGAATGAAATAGTAGCACCATAGGTGGTAGCATCCCTATTTCACAGAACATTTTGCTCCTGAGCTTCTTGATTTTCAGTTCAGGTTTTAAAGCCTTTTCTTGGTTTTCTAGCTCCATCTGGCCTTTCTGGAACTGTAGTCATTTTGTCTGCTCTAGACTCTGCAGCTCTCTGTCTTCTGTTAGGAAAATAGGCCCTGAGAGTGCTCTGCTGCTGCTCGAGAGCAAATGCAGTGTCTAACATGCCCTCTCTGCTCGAGAATCCAGGTCCACACCTCTTTTTGTTGAAGTTTGCAATTTGGACTGTATAACCAGAATTTTGTATGGAACTGACTTTGGGGATCTGGCCTGGTTTATCTTTCCTTGAATATCCAAACAGCTTGCCTTGATTAGCTTCCCAACAATTAACCCTCTCTGCCTACACAGTTCTACTGTCTTTGGAACTGATTATACACAATTCTCTGTTCTTTCCCTTTGACTTGCACTTTTACCATGTCTGCAATTCCTGATTCCATTCTGCATTTTACATTCTTACTAACTGTTATGGACTTTGCTCAAGAACTTAGCTTTTTATATATTCTCTCTGAAGACTCCTCAGTACAACCCAGTGATTCTCCACCTTTGTAGACTCAAGACACACTTCAATAGACTTAAATTACCCCCTTGGAAAATTCCATCTCTTAGTTTTCATTCATTTTTTGGCAACAGAAAAATAATAGAGCAATTCTTCCGTTGCAAATAACTCAGAAAGACCCCAACAAGTTGGAATGCTTTAACACTATGAATTCCTATTTGAAAACTCTGGATTTATCTTGTGAATCATGTTGACCTCCGTAACAGAGCTTTAGAGAGCTGGAAAGATTAGGAAGGGAACCACTGAGTATCTCTGAGGGTGCTCAGGGTTGTATGGGCTGGATTGAGAATGAAGGGATTACTTAACCCTTTTGGAAGGGACAGAGAACCTCTGGCTGGCTGCCCTTTACCCCAGTAAACGCTTTTACTGAAGACACTGCCTGCTGTGCTGCTTGGAACTATGGGTTGCACTCGGTCTCTCCAACAAGAGATAAAGTACCTCTTTCAGGAGTGGAACTGGATGCTAGTTCCTTAAGTAAGGGCCACAGAGAAACAGAGAAAGTGAGAGACTGTAGGGCCAAGACCTCGTAGTGGAATGGAGTCCTGGGTCCCCTTTTTGTGCATGAATCCAAGCCTGGGGTGGCTTTGGGGGACTCTCTCAGAAACTGGACAAAGCTGCAGAGGCCATTACTTAAAATCCCTTCAGGGTACTCTATGAAATATGACAGAGCTGCTTTTTGTGTCTGAGCCCAGTTTATTATCTAAAAGATGAAAATTGTGGGGATGGGAACAGGAACCTACACTGGTATTTAACTGAAACTGGGAAAAGATTCTACTTAATTCCTTCTCAGACCTAGCAAGGATGCCTTTATGGACAGCTCAATGAAGTTTTTAAGGAGGATCTAGGATTCCCAGCAGATAGCTGGGGTAGCAGTCATGAGGGTAAAGTTGCACTCATTTTCCCAATCCATATCAACTTCCATTTAATGATTTCAAAGAAATGGCATCCAAGAAGGGCTAGCAAGGTCAGCCCATTGAAACAGATCAAGATACAGCCTGGTGTCACCTACCAGCCCTAAATTTACCCTAACCTGGAGCCACCAATAAAACTAGTATCCCAGTTCTTCTATAGAGGACTATCCAATCCCAGTTCTCTCTGACAATCTTTTGTCCAGACTCCTAAGAAAAGCTTAACACTATTCCTAACACTAACTCATCATTTTAGCTGCTACACAACCTTCATCTGGATTTCCTAAGCAAAATGATGCAAATCCTAGCCCTAGTTCTCAGTTTTGAATGTAGCTTTGACCTTCTACCCAGTCTTTCATCTAACCAGAATCACTCTCTGGGTTCCAATCTTAAGACTAAACTTATCATATGCACAACTGAGATCTAGGCCCCTTATTTAGGCTTGTCAGGATTGCTCACATACAATTGTCACAGGGCTCACATACTGTGAGGATAGGCACATGTTTTAATGCCATTTTCTAAACCTTGATCCATGACAGAAGAGTGTTCTGGGTGATTTCAGGAGTGATGAATGGGAATCAGTATCAGGTGACAGTACCAAGAGTGCATAGAGATCCTTTAGTCTCAGAAGGGAGAGACAGATGAAACAGCAGGGAAGGAACTAGAATGGAGAAAGCTTGCCAGGGGAACATTACTTAATACTTACTTAGAAGCATTAAAAATGGAATTCTTAGAACACTACATCTAACAGCTCCAGTACATACAGACAAGAACTTAAATTCCTTCTAGCCTATCCAGACGTGAGGCAAACAAATTAACTGTAAGAAAAAGATTAGGCATTCTTTTTCCCATCATACTGAAAGAAGAATATGAAACAAGTTTTATTATTGCTATCACTACTAGGAAGCTTAGTAGTGTTCCTTTCAGGGAAGTTCCCCACTATGGACCTGTCTATTCAAGTCTTCTATTCAAATTCTATTTAGTTAGGTTTGTGTTTTCCTGTTAGGCCTATCTGTTGTAGACAGATTAAAATTCTGAAGGTCCTCCACAACTGGTTTTACATTACAAAAGTTCGAGGCATTTTCAAATTATCTTCTTCATCCCTCTGGGCCAGTGGAGTATTCTCATTATTTGTAGTTCTTTTCTTCTGTTCCATTCACTACTGGACCCTACTGAACTCTTTCATATCAAGAATACATTATTTATTTTATCCATTACTGTGGAAAAATCCCCTCCAAGAAAGAGTTGGGGGTATTTCCTGACTGTTTTCCCATTTACACAGCCACCTCTTTCCTACTTCCATTAGGCACATACATTTTTTTTTCTTAGCATCTTGTGTCTGCCTAGCTTGATTCAGGCTCACCATGACTATCCAGAATTATCAGCCTCATATAATAGCAATTCAAATTCATAGATGTTAGGGTCAGAAGGGACCTCAATAGATCATCGAGTCAGACCCCCTGCATAGGCAGGAAAGAGTGCTGGGTCTAGATGACCCCAGCTAAATGCATGTCCAACCTCCTCTTGAAGACCCCCAGGGTAGGGGAGAGCACCACCTCCCTTGGGAGCCCGTTCCAGACCTTGGCCACTCGAACTGTGAAGAAGTTCTTCCTAATGTCCAATCTAAATCTGCTCTCTGCTAGCTTGTGGCCATTATTTCTTGTAAACCCCAGGGGCGCCTTGGTGAATAAAGCCTCACCAATTCCCTTCTGTGCCCCCATGATGAACTTATAGGCAGCCACAAAGTCGCCTCTCAACCTTCTCTTGCGGAGGCTGAAAAGGTCCAGGTTCCCTAGTCTCTCCTCATAGGGCTTGGCCTGCAGGCCTTTAACCATATGAGTGGCCCTTCTCTGGACCCTCTCCAGGTTATCCGCATCCCTCTTGAAGTGCGGTGCCCAGAATTGCACGCAGTACTCCAACTGCGGTCTGATCAGTGCCTGATAGAGGGGAAGTATCACCTCCTTGGAACTGTTCATCATGCATCTGCTGATGCATGATAAAGTGCCATTAGCTTTTCTGATGGCTTCATCACACTGCCGGCTCATGTTCATCTTGGAGTCCACTAGGACTCCAAGATCCCTTTCCACTTCCGTGTCACCCAGCAGGTCATTTCCTAGGCAGTAGGTATGCTGGACATTTTTCCTCCCTAGGTGCAGCACTTTGCATTTCTCCTTGTTGAACTGCATTCTGTTGTTTTCTGCCCACTTGTCCAACCTGTCCAGGTCTGCTTGTAGCTGTTCCCTGCCCTCTGGCGTGTCCACTTCTCCCCCACAGTTTTGTGTCATCCGCAAACTTGGACAGAGTACACTTCACTCCCTCGTCCAAGTCGCTGATGAAGACATTGAAGAGTATCGGTCCAAGGACCGAGCCCTGCGGGACCCCACTGCCCACACCCTTCCAGGTCAAAACCGACCCATCCACTACGACTCTCTGGGTGCGACCCTCTAGCCAATTCGCCACGCACTAGACTGTGTAGTCATCCAAGTCACAGCCTCTTAACTTGTTCACCAGTATGGGGTGGGACACAGTATCGAAGGCCTTCCTGAAGTCTAAGTATATAACATCCACCCCTACTCCTGTGTCCAGGCATTTCATAACCTAGTCATAAAAAGAGACTAGATTAGTCAGGCACGATCTGCCTGCTACGAACCCGTGCTGGTTTCCCCTCAGCATAATTTGTCCTGCCGAGCTCTCGCAAATGTGAGCCTTGATAATTTTTTCAAAGACTTTGCCAAGGATGGAGGTGAGACTGACTGGCCTATAGTTGCCCGGGTCCTCCTTCCTCCCCTTCTTGAAAATGGGGATCACATTGGCCCTTTTCCAGTCCTCTGGGGCTTGGCCCGTGCACCACGAGCGTTCAAATATTCCCTCCAGTGGCTCTGCAATGACGTCGGCCAGTGCCTTCAGTACCCTCGGATGGAGCTCATCCGGGCCTGCTGACTTAAAGGCATCCAGTTCCTCCAAGTGACTTTGCACCATCTCAGGGTCTACGCATGGCAGTCTGGCGCCTTGCTGCTGCCTCTCTACAATCTCAGTGAGAGTCTTGTCCTGCCCCTCACTTAGGAACACTGAGGCAAAGAACTCGTTGAGGAGTTCAGCCTTGTCCCCCCTGTCCATCACCAATTGCTTCTGCCCATTTAGCAGGGGTCCTATTCCACCCTGGGCCTTCCTTTTACTCCCTATGTATCTAAAAAATAATTCCTTCCCCTGATCACCAGGGATCCTGGTTTACTGCAGGGGAGAAGGTGGAAAGCTCCATTTAGAAAACATAAAAAATCTGCGTTTTTCTGCAACCTACACAAAATGCGGTGGCATCCCATTGCATTCCCCCCTCCCCCCCAACCCCCAATTGCTGACTGGCCTAGAGGCAAAAAAAATTAAAAAGAGCAGAAATGTCTCCACTCACCATAGGATACTGCTGTACTTTTGGTAGGTCATAGAAAAAAGTGGATTCCACATTTTTCTGTGGTTATCCATTGTGAACAGAAAACTAGGATCCCTGCTGATCACCACAGATGCAGCTCAGCATGCTGAATTGCTCTACAGCATATTTCATTAACAGGGTTGTACTCTGTCAGCAATACAAATTTCCAGTTTGTGTTTCTGATAATGCAGCCTTGTTAATCAATTTAGTTTAGAGTGAAGCATTTCTCCTAATCATGAGGAAATCTTCTCCTCCCTAATGCTTCTCTTTTTCTTTCAAGGAAAAAACCTAATCCGCATGTATGCCTACCTCTACCAGCCCCAAATCTGTCAGATGTGTAGTTGATGTCTTTCTGTACTCCAGTCCTGTTCTTTGTAAAGGAAACTATCCAATTACACTCCTGTTCCAGTGAGTTGTAAATCAGTGTATTCTCATTCCTGTACTGAACTGAAGCTCTTTATTTTGGATCTTCTTCAGTAGCTGTCAACATATCAACAGGCTCCTCAGGGGCAGGAGGAGATGTGGTGTGAATGCTAGATAATTACCAGAATTTAAAAATGCATTAACAAGAACTATCAAAGACTTTTCTGGAAAGCCCAACAAAGCAATGGCCACCTGTTCAGATACAAAGAATAAAATGGCTAGAACTGGGAAAGAAGAGATCTTCAAACTTCTTCCTAGGGATCACAGAGTGAAAGAAAACCCAAACCAAAGAGAAAGGACCCAAGGCACTCAGACTGGAATTCAAGATTCTCACTGGACAAAGACAAGAGAGATTACAGAGGAACATTCATTTTAGGCCTATTGCTTTTACCAGTATTGACACACTAATCAAAGGCCTCTGCATTGAGCTAATTGAGCTATGCATGCTGCTTTGCTTTGGAAAGGTTGCCTGCATCTCTGCAGTTACTTTTGGTTGCATTACCTCAGGCTAATGTTAAATCTCTACAGGAACCAAGCTAATTCAGACTTGGTGCATTTACATGAGATACTTAATATGCACTAGATTAATTCTACTGAGCATTAGCACACATGGCAAAAGCTGTGATAATACACTACCGCACAGTAGTATTAGTCTACTACACATTAAGCAGCACATAAAAAGCATGTGATCATGCTAGTGCACAGTTGGGCAGCCTACTGTGCATGCATTTAGTACTTGATTATACAAGTACTAAATTTAATGTGCAGTAGGTGCTCCACATTAATAAACATGTAGATGTGCCCACTGTTGAAGAGGCCACAGAGACAGTGGTGCTGCCGCCCAAAGGTCCAGTCCTCAAATCCAAGTATCCATAGCATTTTGTTTGTTTACAAAGCACAAGCAAATAAGAACACCTGTAGATATAAATTCATAATCTGTGTTAACCTATTTCTTTGTTGTAGCTGCATTCATGCATGAGGATTTGTGTGAAGGAGATTTGCTCCCTCAACCTGTATGAAAGAGGCATTTAGATCCTTTAAGAGCTTAGTTTCCTGCTCCTCTAGCCAATTCTGACTACTGTTTAATATATGCATTAGTACCTTCCTAACAGTGAGATAGTATAAGCCTTAAAAAGTAAACCCTTCTCTCTACCTTTTGGAGGTTAAGGATATCAGACTAGTTGCTTCCAAATCAGCCTGTCTCGTGCCCCATCAAGGTTTCTGGAACTGTTCCCTAGGTATCTCCTTGCAAGACAGCAGCAACTGCTGCCAAATATCTTTCAGGTGAACCTTAGCCACACCAGCTGAGCTGCAGCAGTTTATCTCAGCTTCCTTAGTCAATAAATTAGCTACAGAAGAGCAAATAGCAAGTCTGTCCATAACCCTTTTGCAGCTGTTACAAGATAGGATTTATCCAATCCATCAGAGCTTGGTTTTACAACTTTACTCTTGGGCACATCTAGACAAAAGGCTTTAATGTACATTAGACTAATCTAATGTGCACTAAAGCATTGCCAAAAAAATTGTGCACTAGGCTAATGTGCATTAGATTAGTCTAATGAGCATTTTTCTAGGACCTGAAAATACAGGGCATCTATACACATGCTCCAGGGATGGGGGATGGGGCACTTTAATTAGAGTGGCTTCAAGAGCCATTCTAATTAAAGCGTCCCAAGCATCCCGTGTATCAGCATCCGTGTGCTTTAAAGTGGCATTTGATGAGCTTTACATAAAGTGCACCCGCTGCCATTTTGAAGTGCAGGGACCCTGGTACATGAGATGCAGAGGATGGCTGGAGCATAGTAATTACCATACTTCAGTAAACTTGATTAATCAAATATGCTCCAACACATTCTAACTACAGCACACCAGAGCAGCCTCCATGCTTGTGTATAGGCACCCACAGGTACTAGATTTAATGTGCATTAGCTAATGTGCATTAGCACACATGTAGATGCTGGCTGGGAGCAAATTTGCTCCTGGTCAGCCAGTCCATTAGGGGGCAACCTACAGCCGGGGCAGAACCCTGTGGCTAAGAGTCCCTCCAGCCATGGGGCAGGGGTGGCTCCTCTGCAGCCTCTGCCTGGTCTTTAATTTCCTGGCCTGCCCTCTGGGCTCTGGGGCCAGCTGCTGCCTGCTTCTGGCCACTTGGGGGTTTCCTTGGTGGGCCTGTCTGAGCAGCAGCAGTGCTGCACAGCCCTGGCCTGAGCCAAAGGGCCCTGCTCTCTGCTCCCTGGCCCTTGTGCATTGTGCCTCTGTGGCAGGGGCACATGCTGATCCAGACACTTGAGCCTTGCCACCTTGGCCTTGAGGTGCACCTGCCTGCAGTCCTTGGCAGAAGCAGCCCGTAGACACGGCAGCCTCCCTGACCCCAGGGTGCTCAGCCCAAGGCTCCAACTGGGTGACAGGAGAGACTGCAGACCTTGTGGCCATTTGAGGCAATGCCAAGGTACAGCAGTAGTTCAGCTGGGGCACATGGGTCAATGCCCACATCTATGAGGAGATGGCAGCCTGCATGAAGAAACATGGGCACAATCACTTTGGCAGGCAGTGGTGGGTCAAAGTGAAGGTCCTGTGGGCACAGTGGTTATGGGTCATAGATCACTACAGACTGTCTGGGGTAGCCTGCAGGACCATGTCCTGAATGCAGAAGCTGGAGAGGATCCTTGTTCCCAGGGATCCAGGTCACAGGCCATTTATTTATTCAAGCACCAGTGGCCTGCCAGAGTCCCCAGGGTGGCCCAGCCCTGAAGAGGGGTCCCTGGGAGAGGGCTGAGAGGGGATCTGGTGGCCATCTACAAACTGGCCAAGGGGGACCAGCAGGCAATGGGAGAGTCCCTGTTTCCCTGAGCACTGCCGGGAGTAACAAAGAATAATGGCTATAACTTGACTGAGAGTAGATTCAGGCTAGACATCAGGAGGCACTACTTCACAGTCAAGGTGGCCAGAAGCTGGAACCAACTTCTAAGGGAAGTGGTACACGCTCCTACCCTGGGGGTCTTTAAAAGGAGGCTAGACATTCACCTAGCTGGGGTCATTTGACCTCTGCATTCTTTCCTGCCCATGGCAGGGGGTCAGACTTGATGATCTGATTAGGTCCCTTCCAACTATGAAACTATTGGCACGTAGTCAGAGTGGAGAGGACAGGCCAGGGAGGTCCCACCCATGTCCAGCTCTAACTCCTCCCTAGAGGGGGTCACTGTCTGTGTGGCTGGGTCCTGGGCCTCCACCCCCCGGCACCCTGCAAGCCACTGAACCACCTCTGCCACCAGGCTCCAACAGCAACTGCTGGGACTGCTTGCCACACCCAGCCAGTAAGGCCCACACAGGGAGCAAGGCTTTTGAGGGTGGGGAGCTCTGCGGCCACCCATGCTCATGCCACCTCACCCACTCAGCACTGGCCTACACACCTGGTGCCAGGGGCCCAGCACAGGGGGTAGATCCCTCAAACTCTACCTGCCCCTCTCCTCCTTTCCTCACCTGCCTGGGTGAGCTCTTTCTGTCCCTCATAGCACATAGGAGGGTGGTAGGCAGTCTAGAATTTTACTGGGCAGGCAGTGCCCTCCCAGCAAGGCAGCCAGAAGCCTGTAACATGCCAAGAAATATATCAATGACAGGGGAGATCTCTTCTTGGCTGTGGGGGTCAGGTACTCATGGTGTAGACAGAGGTACCCATCTAGGCAGTGGCACACATTGTGAGGAAGCATGGGTTTGTGTTGGGCACCATCAATGCTCAGGGCCCTGCACCAGAGTCTCTTCTGTGCCCAGGGCACCATGACAATCAGCAGCAACAGGGCATAGGGGATTGGGCACTCCTTGTTGTACTCAAGCAGCTTATTGTGGTGCACTCAGGGGACTATCACCAGAGGCATGCTTCAAGGAGATACTTGACCCCAGGCCACCTCTTTAGAGAAGACCATAGGGGGAAAGCTGCAGCATCACCAGCTCCATATCCCAGCCAGGGGGGAGCCACTCACCCCCCACCCCCCACCAGCTGGTGCAGACCTGGCCTCACAGGAGCAAACTGCCCGTACTGCAGGAGGAGAAGTGAGGGAGTCAGCCCAGAGCAGCCCTGGCAGGTGTTGCTAGAAGCTAGCCCTGGCTTGGCCTGAGGGGGGAAGTGGGCAGGAAGATTGCATATGGCAAGTGCCAAGCAGTCTGCCTGCCCCAGCATAGGGAGGAAGGATAGAAGGCTTGGCCAGCATTCATCTGTGGCAGGAGCTGCCTAGCCAGCTTACCATGGTCCTGGGTATCTGTGTGCGCACAACCCCAGATCTGAGGCTGGGTGGCACATAGCCCCTTGGTATAGTACATGTTTTCTCTGAAATGTTGCAAAGTCTCACAACAGCATTTGTCCTGGCTCTGCAGACCCAGCAGCTGCACACAGGGGAGAGGCACCAGCTGCCAGCAGGGATGCACAGTCAGGATTACCACCAGTCTTGGCCATGGGCCAGGGTCCCTCCATATGCACCGGCTCTGGCAGCAGTGTACCCAGGACCAGACCTGGCTGCTGGACCAGCTGGTCACCTTGGCTGAGAAGTGACTGGTGGACTTGCAAGCCTGGTGTATGGAGAACATTGTGTGCAAGGAGGAAAGGGTTGTGCGCAATGTGGAGAGGGACTGGGTGGACCAGGTATTCCAGGACAGGTTCCTGGCCTTCAAGAAGAGGCACTTCACCCTCCTCGAGAGGATGGTGGAGGCCCAGAAGCAGCAGGCCACCATGGTGGCCAGGATAGTGGGGGCTATGGAGGAGGACCACCAGGTGCTAGACACCATTATGGCTCTGGCAGTCACCTTCATGCTGTCTGCCACCCAGCTGCAAGTCTTCCAATTGGCTTGGGCTGGGGTGCAGCAGTGCCTCCAGTGACCAGGTCCCTCTGCCCCACCATCTGCCCTGGATCTCCAGCCAGCCAGCCATCCCCCCACTTGGACCCACCTCTACCACTCACCCCAGCTCCATGTGGCCTGGAGCAGTAGCTGCCTGAAGCAGGGCCAACTCCATGTGGGGGCCCTGCTGGCCCTGGCCACTGGCTGCAGGAGGGGAAGCCACCTGTGTTGGCAGAGCAATGGCTGCCCTCTCCCCCAGGTGTGCCCCCCGGCCCACTTACCATGGTCCCTAGGCACCTATGTGCTCATGGAACAGGATCCAAGGTTGGGTGACACCCAGCCCCTTGGTATAGTGCATGTTATCTCTGAAATGTTGCGAACTCTCACAAACAGTCTCTCTGTCCTTGCTCTGTAGTTCCAGGAGCTGCTCACCAGGGAGAGGCACCAGCCGCTGCTGGGGATGCAGTGTCAAGGACAGTGCCCCTGACAGCCGGCCTCCTTCATATGCACCACCTCTGCCAGTGGCAGACACAAGACTACACCTCCCTGCTGGACTGTGTGGTTACTATCACAAAGGAGCAGCTGGCCAAGTCACAGACCTGGCATAAGACAGAAGACGAGCTACAGAGGGAAGTGCACAAGCAGGAGTGGGTGGCCTGCAAACAGGAGGGACTGGGAGAAGCACCTCCTGGAACTTGAGGAGAGCCCCTTTTCCCTCCTCAAAAGAATGGTGGGCACCCAGGAGTGGCAGTCCTCCATGGTGGCTCAAGTACTGTGGGCCATGGAGGAGGACCGCCAGGTGCTCCACTGTCCTGGAGGCTTCCTTCATGCCACCCACTGCCCAGCTACCAGCCCCATCCCTGGGTCAGTGAGCTTGGGAGGAGGCCCAGAAGCAGGTACAGGTGCCCCTGCTACTGAGCCGGGTCCCTCCAGCATCCAGGCCGCCCACCTGGGCTGGTGCCCCTTGGTCCCCTGCCTGCTACGTGCCCCCAACTGGGAGATGGCCCCCACTGGGCCACTGGAGGGGGAGCAGGCTGGCCAACAGCCACCCTCACCCCTGCTGAGCCCGCAGGCCACCAGCCTTACAGCAGTATCTGTACCCATAGTGGTGCCAGCAGAGGCTGGGGTGCCAGGCACTTTTTCCCTGGCTCTGTGCCATAGATGCCACCAACCCAACATTCCCCTTCACATACATCAACCACACTTCTGTAAATAGTAGCACAGGGAAGAAGGAGTTTTATTGGTGGTGGACATTATGGTTCATGGGGCTGTTGTTGGGGCAGCAGGGGGGAGTTTGTTGTTGGGGAGCGGGGGAGGCTGGGAATGTTGTGTTAGAGGAAAATAAAGCTTGTTGAACAGAAACTGGACCCCTCCTTCCCACCCCCCGGCCTCTGACTGATTGCTGGGGGGACACATGCCCCCACTAACTAAGGTTGCCCATGCTGTGAGACCCCACAAGGAGCAATTCATCTCTCTCACTGACAGAGGTAGCTCTTAAGCACCAAGAATTCTCTCCCTCCACAGGATCTTTCTCTTACCCATAGCCAGCAGTCCACAATATTCTTATTGTTCCTACTGGCCAGGTACAAACATTATACTGTTACCAGAGATCAGAAATTGGTCTATACCTGTAACAGAACAGAAGTTTGGCACAAAAAAACATTCTATACCCATAACAGAACAGAAGTTTGGCACACATTGACTAGTTTAAAAATGCCAGAACTGGTCTAAGATTTTCCACCACCCTCAAAGGGTGAATGTGTTCTGTTCACTACCAATCTAAACTGTGCCATTGACAGAAAACGAAGTTACTTATATTGATTCCACTTCAGACTTTTTGAATGGCTGTACCTAGCCATTAACACCCTAGGAGTTCTTGTGATGCATTCAAATGCAATCCACTCCCAATGCAACAGTGCAGAAACATTGGTTGAAAAAACAAATATGAGACATGAAAGCAACTTTATAAAATCAGCTAATGAATGCTAAGAATCAAAACCAGAGCATTTTGGCAAAAGAGAAAGTAACCTATCCTGAAATATACCCTTAATATTGGACACAGATTCACTAGTGTGCGTTACTCACTATACCGAGTAATATTTGTTTTTAAATTGAAAGAGAATTAGCTTTTGATATCTTTACATGGACAGTGAACTTTCAGAAACTACAGGGAATCCAATAAGTTCTGCTTCAAATATAGCTAATTATTAATGATGTGAAACAGGAGCAAGTTGAACTCTAATGCTATCTAAGTAAATTTTTTTAGTATATGTAAACACAAAACCCCCAAAAGTATATGCATTGTACAAATAATTACCTGGTTTAATTGCATCAGAACAAAGAACATAAAGTCTCCCTCCATAAAATACATTTTACTAATTTTAGGAAAATGAAAGTTTATTTAGGATAAGGGACAATTTGGCCTTTTCAGATGTAAGGCAGGATGAATTTCTGAGAATACAGGGAAGGTACTTTGGTATAAAACTGAAGTAAGTCAGAAAAGAATGAGGCTTTATAAAATATGAGCTGTCAGCTGCACTGGGATATATTAGTATAATGACACTGAATTCAGTTGAACTCTGCCCAAAGTGGGCTGATCTGGATGGATTTTTTAAAACAAAATAGGCAAAAAAGATAAAATCTATTCTGAATTGAAATCAGGACTCATAGTAGAAATGATATCTTTTATTAGACCAACAAGATTTTTGCAAAAAAAGTTCTTTAATTGCAAGCTTTCAGGCACAAACACCCTTCATCAGGCATTGGAGAAAAGATTGTAAAAGTTATCCTGGGTAAAAACGTTAAGTTTAGACCAGTATGGCTACAACTTCTAGACCACTACGGCTACAACTTGGATACCTGACCTATTTTGAATTGCTGAATATAGACTGAGCTAATAGTTTTAATCTAAGCAGTGATTGTGCAGCGCTAATTTGTTGCATCTCAGAAGAACTGGAATAATATCTTAATGGATTCAATTATATTATTCTGGTGGAAAATGCAACCTAGATAGTGACTGGTCAACTGCAGAAACAATAATGAAAAAGAACTTGTGACAAATCCTCAAGGAAACAGAAACATTAAATTTAAATGGTGGACAAAAGAGTCAGTTTCATGACAATACTTGAGATCAGCTGGAACAAAATCTCCTTGCTTGAATCAGTTTTTCTTGTATTCTCTCAAAACAATTACTGTTCAATTACTTTGGGGATTAAGATAAGAGAGCTTCAGAGCTGTACATGCTTAATTTAACTGATATACAGCATGTACTATAATGTTTCTTGTAGACAAAAACAAAATGATGCTGTGGTATCTCCCCAGTAGTGGGCTTAAAAGTAAAATGTTCACAAATAAGTTAGAGGGACTTTATTAAAAAAAACACGATTAAAAGAACAATAGGCAAGCTGATAATGGTCAAGAATGGCACTCCATCTAAATCTGGTGTTCCAGTGTTATGAGAGAAAGAGTCATTAGCGGTGTGTGAAACAGGCTGTATTTGATTCAGATTCAGATACAGCCCAAATCAAGGAAAGTGATTCGATTAGTTGATTCAGATCATTCAATGCTATTTTGATGCTATTTCATTCGATGCTAATTTGGCAAATCAGTGATTCGGCCATAGACACAGCTTTCAATGTTTTTTCTATATACCTTTAGGTACCAGGCACAGCTCATGAGTGCTGCAATGGTGGGGCGGATGGAGCATCCCACAGGAGCATGTCGGGGGACCCTGTGTGCTTGGTGGTGAACCCGGAAGTGGACCAGAATTGCTTCTGCTCTACTTCTGCATCCACTGCTGAGCACGGTGGGGACCCCTGCATGCTCCTGTGGGATGCTCCATCCATCCCAGCATCTCAGCATTGACAAGCTGCCTGGTACCTTGAGGTATGGATCCCTATACCTCAAGGTACCAGGTATAGGAGGTATAGGGATCCATACCTATATGGAGGGTTCTGATTCGATTCGGAGAGATTAAAGGGTCTCCTGATTTAATTTGGATTTAGAGATCCGGCTGCCAAATCGAGCCGAATCCCCACCAAATCAAATCAGTGACTGAAGCTTCACGCAGACTTAATAGCCATGTTAATATGAAGTCAGGCAGAAGACAGGCAGATTTGTACTGTATAGACCAGTGCCGTAGCAACAAAATTTGATGCCTGGGGCAAAGCCCACAGCAGCAGCCTGCCCTCACCCCACACGCAGATCTGGGAGAGGGGCACATTATGCTTGCCTGGGAATACATGCAACAGTGGGAGCTGCCTTTCCCCCCGTCACCATGCCCCCCCCCCAAAAAAAACCCCCCCAAAAAAACGCTTGTGGCTCTATCCTGTGGCCTGCCTTGCCTGGCCAGCGCCTGTTGACACCCATTTGTTTCAGCACTGAGGGTGGTTGCCCAGATTCCCCCATCTTGCTTGGCACTGGTATAGACTAACTACACTAGAGATGTATAGCATAAGCTTTGGTAAGCAGCAGGCTTACTTCATCAGATGCTGTGAAAGGACTGTAGCAAACAGAGGTTCTAAAGAGAAAACAGTGATTAGAAGGGGAGAGGAGAAAAGAGGGGGGAACTGCTGAAAGAGGCAAGATGGTTAGGATAGAAAAACAAAGCAATTAACCCACTCAGGGACACAATTTATAAAAGCTAATCCAGGTAATGGGATAAGACTCTGTAGTCTTAGTTTAGATCATGCTTAACATAGTCAAGTCTGTGGATGGTTTCTTGTTCCATAATTACCATTCAAGTTCATTTTTAGACTTAATTTTTGCTGTGTTATGGCTTACCAAGAATGCAGGGTAGACATGTATCTTTATAGACTAACTAAATAATATATCTAGAGAGAGACAGCACAAGCTTTCATGAACCCATGTTCACTTCATTGGATGCATCATGACACACAATCAATTTTTGATAAATTTCATGGCAGAGCAAAGATGTCTAGCATACTCATGTTTGTGACCTTATCTATAAAGCTGGAGGGGAAAATTTTAATGAATAGCAAATTCAACAGAGAAATACAGTCCTGGGATAACTAAAACTGTATGAATTTGGACTGAATTTGGTGAACAGCTTTGGACAAAAAAGTGAACATATTGAAAATGTCAAAACATTTTCAACATTATCAAAATGTAATGTTTCATTTTGGATATGAAAAAGCATTTTATATCAACATTTCACCTTTTAATTTTCAAAAAAGTATTTTTCTTTAAAAACTGACTTAAAAGAAGAAAAATTTATACAGAAAGGTTATATGGCAATTTCTTCCCAAACATTTTGTTTTGTTACTCAAAAAACAAAGAACATTTATCTTTCAGTTTAACATATACCAAATCTTATTTTAAAGAATTTTTGGTCACAAAACTATGAAATCCATTATTTCCCCATCTCTCTGCTCATTCAGTATGTATGTCTGTGCATTATTAGTGGCAAAGATGGCAGTTAATGTTGCCTGATGCTTCCAGTTATAAAAAGCCACTTTTTATTTGCTTATACTTTGCCAAACTTTAACTTTCAAGATAAAAGTTTTCCATGATTGTGACAAGTCTCAGCATGAATGGTACCTTTTTTACGTTTTGTTTCAGCAAAACACGTATAGCAGTTCCTAGGAATGAGATTAAGGAGGAAAAAATCATTGTTTAGTCTATTTAAGTAAAGATATTATTTAGAAGAAGCAATTATACCTCCATCTTTTGTAGCAGGGACTTTAAATTTGGCAGAAGAATCACCTGTTTGTCAAGGATGTGTTTTTGTTGTTCCTGGGATACTGTTCAGAGAAACTCCTGTCTAGCATTGCTTATTAGATTCCCTGCTTTGTGCCTAGATGTTAGATAAACGTTTGTCAACCTTTTTGGACTTGAGTCACCTCTCCATAACTTTTGGGAATTGAATGACACCCTATTTAAAAAAAAAAATAATTACAGGGCTTACTTCACTGCAGAAGGGCCAGAAAATGGTTGTGGGGGATTGCCAGGTTGGGGCAAGCCTAAACCTACACATATCTGCTTATCACCTCAAACTTCCTTACCTTGGTTGAGAATGGTTGAGACTCACCACACTGAAGCCTGGAGACTATATCTAGCCCATGAAACCATGTCATCCAGCCCATAGAGCACATAGGTCCAAAAATTTGGCAGCAAGGGAGTGTTGGTAGCATTGATATTCCAAAAATCTGGAGCCATAGCCCTACTTGCCAGAGAACATGGTCCTGTGCACTAGATTGCAGAGCTGGGCTAGCGTGGGCCAGATCCAGGTGCATGGAATTGCCAGTGTGGGACTGGATCTAGCCATGTAGGGCCTGATCCAACTGGCATGGGTTCCAATTTTGGCACACTGGACTAGATCTGGCCTGATTGTCCTGTGTTATGAGAGAGGTAGATAGCCATGTTCATCTCAATTTAGACATAGGGTAGGGTATATTTGCACCTAGATCATCCTTAGGAAGTATCTAGGTCATCCAATTCATTATGGGAATCCTAGGCACCTTTTGCAACACCAAAGTAGAGATGCCTACCAGTGAATCTGTATCTAGCCCCCAGTTGCAAAGGGAGAGAAAGCATCCAATTCTCTATGGTGTTATTAAACTTCCAGAAACACAATGTCATCATTTATTATTCTTTGTTTTAAATCCTATGCCTTATTAGGACTGTTCAACTTCTAAGTGGCTGGAGGCTGGAAACCACATACTACACCACAGGGGTGCCCCACACTGTGCTGCACCAATAACCCCATGCTGAGTGGGGTACCCTGGGTCCTTGAAAGCCTCCCAGTCACAGTCATAGGCTCCCTCAGCATTGTGGCTTGCCCTCCCCCCTCCCCCCCCAAAATGTGAGGAAGAGGCAGGAAATGGAAGCTGGAGAAGTAGGGTAGAAGCATGGAAACTGCAGTGGCAGCAGCAGAAGAGCAGTGCCTAGACCAGGAGCCCAGGGGCCACATGGAGACTACAGACCACTAGTTGTATAGCCCTTCACTACATCTTTCAAATTCCTCAACAGTGAGGTAGGGTCATTCAACAACAGCTTCATTAACTGCACAGTCATCATCTATTTCCTGACCAGTGTCCATCTGGTACAATGAGTGAGGAGTGGGTCCTGTTCAAAATACAGGACTCGTCTACACGTTCATTAATGCATAGTGGTTACTGCACATTTAATTTAATACTTGTATAATCAAGTACTAAATAAATACTCAGTAACCAAAGTTACTGCACAGTAGAGACAATGAACGACTTTTTAGTAATACTACTGTGCAGCAGCCTAATAATACTGCACAGTAGCATATTAGCGCTGTTTGTGCTTTGACCCGCTACTGTGAAGTATTATTAGATGACTGCAAAGTTAACATCTCATGTAGATGTTCCCACAGTATATGATCATGGACCTAAGGGTAGTATATGCACAAAGGTACCAAATCAAGCTTGAATAAGCAACTTTAAGTCAGGCATTTTCTAATACAGGAATGTCTGACTTTGCAAAGACCATGTCCTTTAATATACTCTTTTGTAGTTAATGTATTATTTTCTTTGTTCTTTGCCAGGGCTTATACATTACATTTTGAAGCACAGTATCATTTGGAAATGAATTTCTCTCAATAACTGCCTATTGTGCACATTGCTAAAATCTTATATTCTAAAAATAGAGAAAAGTAATTTGTCTGCAACTGCTAACTGTTCAGGTGCCATTTCTTCAGCAAAGAAAGAGGTCTATTTTCTGTGTGTTATTGTCCACTGGTAATATTATGACATTAATCACATCCAGAGCAATCCTCTCTCCTTCTGACTGAGCTGTCAGAAGATTTTAATACCCATAGTAAATTATGTTAATCTGAAGAAAGTATCAAAGTAGGAAATTGCTTGCCCTTTTACATCTGAATATAGTAATTATATTTGTGTGTAATTTATATTATTAGTAACAGCATGAGCAGAAATTTATAAGCACTGCTTCAATTAACAGTCCATAATATTTTTCATTATAATCTTGTTTTTCAGAGGTTCATCATTCAGATGTAAATATTTTATCTTCATTCAGGTAGAACATAAATGGACTCACTCATTGATTAAGAGCAACTTATTATTAAGCAGTAAACCATCCGCAGGTACAGTGTCTTTCTGATGGTAATTACAATGATTCCTCGACCTGAGTTTAGGCTTTTAGGTTATAGCACCTCTGTTTTTGCTCCCTGGCCTCTTCAGTGAGTTCATAGGACCTCCAAGTCCTCAGTTCCCCTGGTGGTTTGCATCTCTGATGACCAGCTGGGGTCTTATTTATTGTAATGTGGGACCAGGAACTAATGCTATGACAAGTAATGTCAGATACACAAGCAACTTTTACAAATGATCTATTAGTCAGCTGAAATGCAGCAGACAAAATTATTACATTTTTTATGGCCAAGCAAACTTAAGACAGAGAAGATGCATCAGACCCACCGTGTTACATTCTCCTGGCATCCATCTTTTCCCTCTATCTTTCTGCTTCCCCTCTGTTGGACTGCAGTAAATCTTAAAAACCCAACTCTTCACACTGTGCCAATATGTTCCAAACTTTTTGGATTCTAGCCATTAGAAGTTTATGATCAATCACTGGAGCATCCAGTGTTTATCCCAAGACACTCTATAGATGGACTGCTCCGTAGATAAGTTCTTCAAGATCCATTCTTGATGCTGCATAGATGCTGATCTATGCAGCCAGATGTGTGCTACTTACCTATACCTCACTTTTCTCATCAAAGATTAAAGGTCACCCCATTCAAGTCCACTGGGTAATAAAATATACGAAGGTGGAAAAACTCAGTTATGCACCATTGTTCATAATAATAGTACAAAAATTCCTATGTTCTCCCTAGGTAAACTATAATATGCAAAAAAAGAAAAAAAAATCCAAAGAAAAAGGCCTTTCTAAGACACCTAGCTAAGCAAAATATGGCCTAAGTCGATGGAGTCCATAATTACATGACCTAAATGCATCTGAGGTTCCAGGGAATAAAAATATAAATTATATAGATTTACAGTCTGCAGCTTACAGCTGTTTAAAATTTTCTCCATGCTGTATAGAAGCTTACAAAAACATCCTTGTGGTTAATCCAAATGAAATTGATGCCTCTTGAGTTTTTTATCTGGAAAACAGGTTCAACTGAACTCAAACATGTAGCATAACTCTGCCAAAGCTCTCGGAGCTCCTCTTTCCTGCCCAGGGCAGGGGGTTGGACTCGATAATCTACTGAGGTCCCTTCCAACCCTAAAAGTCTATGAAATCTATAATTAAAGTGCTCCCCTCCCCCCTCCCTCCTCCCCCCCAAACCCCCCCCCAACAAACTAACCTCCAGAGCACATTTATAAACTCCCAACATGACCTGGAAGAGCACTGATCTGACCTGTGAGACTACTAAAAATGACAAGGACATACAGAAGCAGCTCCTGGCTGTGATTAGAGACAGATGACTTTGCTAAAGAGCATTTAGATGCAAATTTCTCACTTGCTTATTAGACTGTGTGCAGCAGTTCTCTGTACAATCTTCAGAATCTCTTTCCCTTCCAGTTCACATCCAACAGCAGCCAGAACAGTGAGCTGTGGGATCCTGCCCTTTGATTATTGGGCATCAACCCCAAATGGTTCTTTGTTTTCTTGCCTTCTCCCATGATATTCAGCCCTGCATGGCTGTGTCTAGACGAGTGTGGCCGTGAGGTATGTGGTGCCTCAGACATGTCTGTAGCGCCATATACTGGATATTCAGTTGCTCGCTGCACTGCAAGAGAACAGCATGCCGGGGGGGTGGGGAAACGACTCCTGGATATCCAGGGGTCAAAAAATGCCATTAAAAAAAAAAAAAAAGCAAAGCGGCATATGTAAGACCAGTACACGGTGTTCAAAACCAGAGTCTGGCTCGCTGGAGTCACACTCTGGCTGCTGGCCAGGCTCTGAGTCAGGATCACCTCTGCTGCTGCCCCAGGAGGCCCTCAGGATCCCAGATAAGGCTGCTAGGGCCAGCCCAGTATTGGCCCTATCCTCCCCTACTGCACCTGGGGTAACCTGCCGCGTGCCAGAGGGTGCATGGCACAGACACAAGGTGTGCCACTGCTAGTTGTCCCTGGGGAACCAAACATCCAGGTTCATGTGGACATAGTCTACAAATGCAACCAGACAGAAAACCCACATAGCCATTGCAGCTCAAGTATAGGTGTACCTAAACTTTCCACGTGTCAAATTTACTCCATTGTACTGCTTGTTCCAAAGTTTGCTTTTTCTTCACCTTTGTGTCAGTTCATATATTTGAAGACTTGTACCATTCTGTTTACTTTACATACTTTTACTTGCACTATTTATTTAGTAAAGGCTGTTCTGAGTAAAAGAAGATTAAAATTTCTATAAGAGCAAACTTTCATTGCATTTTACGCAACATATTGCCCTTTTCACACAAGTATACCCTTTATCTACAGAAATAAAATACAGTGAATTCACTGCCTATTTCATGTGCTCCCATAACTGAAATATATTTCCCTTTTAATGAAAGCACATTCTCCATATTTAAGGCACATTCCCACATTTAAGGTGCATAAAAATATTGCACAAACAGTAAAAAAAGGAAAGTTGAAAAATGAATTCAAATATACAGCCATCTCAACATTTTCAGCACCTAGCTTTAAAGTAGGAACATAAAGCAGTATTGATCATGAGTTCAGGGTGATTGACATGATAGAAAAGAAGCTCTCAGGCTGCTCAAAACACTGAAACTCCTCATACCCATGTATTAGGATCTCTACTGTTAGAGATATATAGCTGGGCCAGAAAAGTTCAATATAAAGCACATATTGCTCAACAATAAACATTACCAACACCCCTTCCATCTCCTGAATCATCGTCCATTGTCATCCTGCAGCTGCTCAGGGGATAAAGTGTTCTTTTTACTGTTCCTGTGCCCAATAAAAGTCTTTGTGATCCAAGGAAGAAGAGAGTAAGTTTGGTCTCCCAGGATGATGTGGAATCTGAACATAATTAAAATGTCTATTTTGGTTTTAGAAGCATATTGTTCAGTTTTTTCATTAAAAAAAACAAGTTGTGAGCTTTGAAGAATCTTAGCATTAGGGACTTTTCTGCAGAACCATGTATTAATATTGCCAAACCTTCCAGGATCAGACTATGGAGCACTGCCTCTTTCTGGTTTTTGAACTCTGTGGTCTGGGGTGGTGGGCAAAAAATGGGAATGTGGGTCCCATCAATTGCCCCAACAGAATGTGCAGCCACCAACATGCTAATGCACCCATAATCTCCTATTCATTGTTTGATGGCACAAGATACAAGCACCTTTTTCATGAAGCATGCCTATCTCTGATAATATCCTTGAGTACTTCTTCTCACAACAATTGGATTAGGTACTAAACAGATGCAATCAGGGTGTTAAGGTTCCAGGAGGCAAGAGCCATGTGCTTCTGCATACTAGGCAAATCCCCAGTGTTGGTATGCCACTGCTTTAATCTGAGGCAAACACTGTGCAAATAGCTAGAAAGTGGCAGCTAGTATGGGACATCCCAGATCTGCAACACAATCCTTTGCCATCAGAAACCAGTAGTTTCCCAATTCCAGCAATAGCACAGCAACAAGTGGAGTTGCTCCATGGAAACTTAACCACAAAATTGCTGCTCAATATTCTCCTCTTCCTTCTGGGAGGTCAGCTGTTAGTGCAGCCAGCAAAACAGCCCAGCATAGTACTAGATGATTTCCCAAACTCAAGCCTTCTGAAATACATCTCTACCATCAGGCAGCACTAGACTGATTCAAGGAAAGAATGCTGTTCCCTTTTTGCTGACTCCATTTACATAGACATGGAAGGAACAGCTCTGGCTCCCCCCCCCCCCCAAAAAAAAAAAAAAGAATCTTAGGATATTGAGGGAGAGAACAGGTCATTTTTTTAGCTTGATCAAAAGTCCCATAATTTTTGTTCCTTAACATTGGTAGACACTGTGGCCATGTCCACATGAGCATGAACGTTTGCTTCCCCAGGGACAAGAAGCAGCAGTACACCTTGTGCTGCTGCTACTTGTCCCCAGGGAACGCCTGTGCCTCATGCCGGTGGCATGCACCAAGTTACCCTGAGTCGGGTAGGGTAGGATGGAGCCAGCACGGGGCTAACCCCAGCAGCCTTATCTGGGATCCTGGGGGCCTCCTGGGGCTATAGCTGTGGTGATCCTGTCACTCGGAGCCTGACTGGCATCTTTGGTTTTGCGTGGTGTACACTGTGCACCACTCCGCTTTTTTTTTGCACAGGTTTTTCTAACTCTGGGAACTCCTGGGGTCAAAACCTCCCCAACGCAACACAGAGAGCAGCCGAATGTGTGGTATGAGGCACTGTAGATGTGTCTGCAATGCCACATACCTCATGGCCATGCTCATCTGGACACACCTTGTGGGTGCATCTACATATGCACTTTATTATGGAGTAGACTAATTAGCTCTACAGTAAAGTGTCACAGTCTACATGTGCACAAGTATTAGGGCACAGTAAATTGATTAACTTCATAAAATAGGACAGTCAGGGACAGTCCTATCTTATGGCAGAGGTCTGTATTTTATGGTGTATAGGTCAGCACAGTGTATAGGTTGACCCCGGTTTTTCAATGCAAAAAGTCAGGATTTTCACAGATATGGTGTATAAGTCGACCCATTTTTTATTCAGAATCAAGAACAAACAGTCATCAGCATGATTAGCACAATCAACACTGGTTGCCATAGGTCATATGCAATCAGCAATTAGCACAGATAAGACATGATCATTCGAATAATCGCTGCCATGAATAGCACCATCAGCGGCAAGTAGCACTGGTCACTGCAGCTTGCAGTCACAAAATATTAAAAATCCCTTTCAATAATAATAATCCCTCATAATGCTAACAGTTAAAAATGCCTCATTTAATTAATTTAGGCATTTTAAAAATATGAAAAATTAACTGTAAAATTTAACAATTTAAAAACCGTCATTCACTTTCATCATCAGAACTGTTATCCCTAAACAGTTCTTTCCAATCTGAATGGTTAGAAATCTGATCATCGCATGGGTCCTCAGCCTTCTTCCTCTGTTTGATCTTTGTCACACTACTAAATATCATCCTCACCATTCATAGAATTACTGATCCTGCATTTTTTAATGAATGTGTAACAGTTTCAGGTTTAATGTCCCTCCAAAGTATAATAATTCACTGGCACACAGATTCTAAGGAGACTACTCGCATGCTTTCAGCTTTTGTATATGAATGATGGCCACTCATGCCCACACCATTGCTGGGACATGAGGCCCCAGCTTGGAGGAGCTCCTAGTCTCAGGAACTACTTGAGGGGTTTAACAAGCTGGGGGAGGGGTAGAGGTGGCAGCAGGGGTGTGCGTGAGACAAAGATGGGGGTTGGGGATGGGGAGGCACTCTGGGTAGGAAAGGTTGCCAGAGCTGGGCTTAAAGCCCCCCAACTGCCCTAAAGCAGCCTGTGCAGGGGGAGGCCAGCCTGGAAGGGAAGGGGCTTGCTCAGCCCAGTCCCTGAGCCCCAGTGTACGGCTTCCCAGGAACAACATTGGGATTGCTGGGGCCACACTCCACTACCAGCCAGGCTCTGTGTGGCAACATCACTACCGCTGCAGCCCAAGGAGGCCCCCAGGACCCTAATGCTGGCCCCAGCCTCCCCTACCTCACCCAGAGTAACTTGCCATGCACACGTGGCACAGGCATTCCCCAGGAACAACTAGTGGTGGCACAAGGTGCACTCCTGTTAGTTGTCCCTGGGGAACCAAACATCCACACCATGTGTGGATGTGACAAGTGTGTCCTATTGTGCACCACGAGGAAAGTCTCAGCATACAAAGAGCCCAGTGAAGCATGATGGGATATCCAAGAACATCAAATGCTTCTTCCATAAAAAGTAAAAAAGACTCTGCTAGCTGTATGCAATTGTTTAGATTAAAGTAAAAAGCAAGGAAAAGCAAGGGCAACACTGAACCTCTGCTAAACCAGATGGGACAACTGACAACCAATGCCCATGAAAAAGCAACTTGCTAAATGGGTACTTTGCATCAGTTTTTCACCAGTCCCATTGGACACCCCTGCTCACTGTGGGTCAGGGAGGCCCGGGTGAGGGAGATTGCCTACCCTGCAACAAAGCTGACTTCGTAAAGGAACACCTTGGCAGGCTGAATACCTTCAAGTCAGCTGGCCCTGATGGTTTACACCCAAGGCTACTCAAGGAGCTGGCAAGCATCATAGCTCAGCCCCTGGCATGGATCTTTGAGAACTCCTGGTGCTCTGGTGAAGTGCCCAAAGATTGGCAGGCCAATGTCGTGCCTATCTTCAAGAAAGGGAGGAAAGTAGATCTGGCAAACTACAGACCCATCAGCCTGACCTCTATCCTGGGGAAGGTCTTGGAAAAGATTATCAAAGAGGCCATCCTTAACAGACTAGCTGACAGCAATATCCTGAGGGATACCCAGCATGGGTTTGTTGTGGGTAGGTCTTGCTTGACCAGTCTCATTTCCTTTTACGACCAGGTGACCTATCACCTGGACAGGGGGGAAGAGATTGACATCATATATCTATGGCTATTGCAGCTGAACTGCTATGCAAACCTGGACTGGAACAGAAGGAGTTAAGCTTGCCAAACATTTTCTGTGACCTCACACCCCAGTACACAGGTGGATCACAAAATAATAGTAACTTTTTTTTTTAAGTTTGTGCTCCATTTCAAGTAGATAAGGCCATCTGGAAACATACCCTTACCTATGTCCACAGTTCCTTTTTCAGATCATTGGAAAGGTTGCCTGGGTTAGGACAAAAGTCAATATATCTCCATTAGGCTTGTTTCAAAGCAGAAAACTAGCTTCAGGAAAATAACCATTATTTGTGAAAAAGTTTGTTACAGAACTGTGAGCAAGAGGAAGAATGTGTTTCTAACTGAAAGGTTATAGCTGACTGCCTGAAGGAAAGAGAAGACAAAAATGCATGAGAAACCCTTAAAATGATGAATTTGGTCCCTGTGTTTACCAGAGAGTACTGGGTATGGTCAGCTTTTCTTGCTCTGTGTGTTACGGTAAATAGCGCAATGGTGATTACTGAGTACTGGATGTTCTCTTTGCAGTGAATGAGTAAGAATGCTGCATTTCATTCATCATTTACAGCTCCCTAAAGAGATTCCACAAAGTCAGTAGATTTTTAAAAGTTAATGAGAGTGAGAAAAAAAGCACACATTCTTGAAAATTCTCTCATGACTAAGCTAGTATAGGTATACCAGCCATTTGGGTACACTGGAAACTGCTATTAATTTCATTTTCCTTGCAATGCACTGGCTACAAAGTCATTTAACTCTGGTCAGTAACAAATAAAAGAAGACAGATGGAACAAATGTCCTTTTAAATTAAAAAGTTCCACAGCACCAGGGGATCGATACAGGAGCTGATTCTCACTGATTTCATTTTTACATGCAATGCAAGGAATGCCAAGCCAGTAAGCAAGAACAGAAGGCAACATATTTTTATTTTGTAAAGTCAAGGCATGCTTGAGTAATTTTATTACCACATAGTAAAGTAATACACCTCACCACAATGTGAACCAGCTTGTGTATGTATACCTCTGCTGGATGGGATTGGACACTCTTCAGCTGGGTTTGCAGCCTGCACTGATAAAGGAGATTCCCCGTTCATCTTTCTAATAGTAGACTGAGCCTCTGGAGTTTAATTTAATCCCTGTTGTTGTGCAGTTCTGAAATTCAGTGTTCTTCTCTGAATAGCATGTAATATAGGTACACTGCACAAAGAACAGCATGATGCTTATTGCTTCCCTGGTTGCAGAGGGACAGCTCAGTGAAGCAGCGTAGAAGGCCTCTGAACTAAGCTTTTCTTCTAAGTCCTTTGAGTTCTCATTCAGGGGGGATGCACCAATACAGTCCTTCCTCTCTATTTTGTCAGGCCTTTACAAAATTTGTTTGTATTCTCCATCCCAAATGGAAGACTCAGCCACAATCTGGCTCCATATTTGACCAGGGACCTTTAATGCTACCAGTATGCATAACACCTTGAAATATTCATGGTTTGTTATGACACTTTATTTGAAGACAGAAGGCAGTTCATTCCCAAGACAAGCTTTTGCGCCTTCCCTTCCATTGGTTGAGGACTCATGTATATGTAAGAAAAAAGCAACTGCAGAAAAATAGCCCTGAAATACTGTGTCTAGTTATTTAGAAAATCATGAAATCTCCTCATAATTCACCTCTTCTATTTTGTAAACTCAGGGCCCTGGTTTGGGAAAGAAAAGGCATGAAATGGGAAGGAAGGTGAAAGGCCATGTCTTGCTGATCAGTGAAATAGCTTCACTGAATTTATGTCATAAAGATTTACTGATAACTCTTCTAATTTTTACCTTACCTAGAAAAATGCAATTGTCATTCTTAATCATGTGTGATTTGTTTTCCTTTATAAATATTGTTGTCTTTCTACATACTTATAATGGTAGAGAAGATATAATAAGAACGTATACCTTAACTTTTAAATCAGTCAAATAACTTACAATAAATGGGGTACAGATCTAGCACTGTTATATTTAAAATGGAATAGAAACTCTATTGCTATACCCAAATGTGCCAGATGAAGGCAGAAGATGCACACATTTTGCCTATAAGCTTGCAGCAAGAGATTTTTTGCCTATTTCACAAAATAGTCTGTAAATAGAACAGATATTTTATACTGATTTTAAAAATAATCCTTAAAATTAAGAAAGTCAGCAATTTGTCTTGCAAATAAAAATATTTTTTAAATGATCAGCTAAGCGTTATAAAGGAGGAATTATTGTATTAGCAATCACCTAATTAAATGAATCTGAAGCACTGAAGAAAAATTACTTCACAGATTATGTAATGAAGCTGTAGAATTCACACAGCTGTAAGTGAGAGAGACTCCCCTTGGTTGATGTTATAAAAAGATACAATGATTTGATGACAGGTATTCCAGTTCTGCATCTTCAATAAAGAGAGCCATCCAACCTCAAACCTAAAGACATACAGTCATCTGCAGATTGCTCACTTCCCCCTACATGCAGTACTTTGATCTGTTCTATGTTGAGGGTTGGGGCTGGGGTTGTTTGGTTGTTTTTTTATTTTTATGAAGCCTCACTTTATGGACTACTATTCTGACATCTGAATTATTCTGTATAATTCTCAGTAGGAAAAGATGTCCTTGTACTAGAGTGTTGTTCACCATAACAGGGTTTCTGTTTCCAGCATTCTGATACAGACTTCCTTAGGCAAATCACTTAATCTCTTTCTTAATCTGAACTTTCAAAAGTGACTTTAGAGCCTCATGCTATTCAAACACAGAAAACAAATAACACAGTTGAGGGCAAAATCTTTTCTAAAAAAAATAAGCTGCCAAGCACCAATCCAATTTTTAAAGAGATAGCATTGATTTCCTTACCTTTCTTCTGCCTACAGTTATCACATAATGATTAAATATGGTCAGGCAGTGTCAATTTGATATGAGAGAACTCCAAAGAACAACTAAATGTGGCAGAATACATTTATTATTCAATGGAGAGCACCCTTCTCAAAGTCCCCTATTTAGCAGTAGGAGTTAGTGCTCTGCCAAAAAGAGTTTCTGATTAGAAAACTGGAGGAGGGAATATTTGTCATAATTACCTTCCTTCTCTGCTTTATCAATTTCATTTGGATGACAATTTTCAACCTGCCACAGCCCTGACTTCGTGCTGTTAAAGAGTCCACTACACAATCAGGTTTGGACATGTGCAGCAATGGAACCACTCCCAAATGTTACCAGTTGAGAATTGGTTCATAACTCTCATAGGTCAGAGGTATCCACACATGCAGCACTCTAGCACTGCAGGTAGAACGGTTACCTTACATATTCAGGTCTTGTGGATCTGATAGGAATGATCACCCAGCTCAGCGTACCTCCCAGGGAGCAAGTGTGGGGAGTGTTTGAACTCATGCTGTGGGTGTCCTAGAGGGTGGGTGCCCTGTGGCTGGGGATGCTTTTACTTTTCTGCTTCCCCTTGTCTATTAAACTTAAGTTCAATAAGCTTCAGAAGCCTGCAACTGATGGGATTCTGTGGTGTGCTTGTCTGACATGGGCTGGTAGGGGCTGGAGAGAGGGGGCCGAGTGCTTGGACCCACACTTTGGGTTCCCAGGCACTTGTGGGGAGGTAAGCACAATAAGGCACAGAAGTTGAATAGGGAACAAGGATGCCGATGGTTGTTAGAAAGACAGCTTTCACTGAATAAGCACTGCAAGGGAGCTCATTGATAAAAATGCTAATAAAAATTAAATCAAAAAAGGGGGAGTAGAATACTGGCTGCATACAAGAGAGGCCAGCTGTGATGCCACAGCACAGGGAATTAATGATGTTGTGCAGAATGCCTGGAGGATGGACCAGACCCATATCACAGCACACTTGGGTCCACCCATAGTGCGTACTCAATTTACAGTGCAGCAGCTCAAAAAATTCTTAATTTCCCAGGTACATTTCTGAGCCATTCCAAACAGCTTTAAACTGGTTTAATGGGCTTGTGCATTGGTATGCTCAGGTTTAAACTGCTTTTAAAATAGAGTAAGTGCTATATGCATGTATACCTTCAGATAGAATGGTACAGAAGTTAAGGTCTTGTAGTGATGAGGGTGGCATGAAAGACTAAGTACGACAGACTAACATTACATTTTTTACATAAATCATGCTGTTAATGTAATCCTGGCCCATTTCCAGCTAGGCTAATTATTCCATCCTGCCCTTCATTTTCAGCTGGATAAACAGATCCTCACTTCATTTATGGCACACTGGTCTTGTGTGCTGTTAAACAACTGAGGTGGCACTACATAAGGATTGCTTTTTTAATTTCCTGGCATAGTTATCATTTAAAAGGTCAATATTTGCATTTTGAAAGGTATTTTGCAATTGGAAATTAAGCATCATTATGTCGGGTGAATGGAAAACTGCAATGCCTCTAACACCACTCTGTGGTGACTTGTGGTAAATGCTATCCTTTTGATCACCACTAGTATATATGTTCTAATGCAGGTTATTATGTTGTTATATTTTTACTAAATGCCTGGAAAAAGAGATGCTTGAATAGGTATTTCTGCACTTGGTGAAAATTGTCCCTTATAAATACTTCAGGTATATCCTAAAGTGTTTTGAAGTTGTGTGAGTTAATATAAGGAAGACAAAATTATTTGGGCAAATGTGATATATCTTTTATTCGACCCACTAAATAGTTGAAAAAATGTTCTTTGCAAGGTTTCCAGTGAAAACACCCTTCTTCTTCACAAACATCCTGCCTGAAGAAGGGTATTTGTGCCTGTCGCAGGGCACCTCGGTGCCCCTGCTCCTATGGAGGAGAAACTGCCAGGGAGCGAGGGAGTGTGCCCTGGCCTGACATAACGAGCCCAGCTGAGGCTGCTCAGGTAATGAGCACAGCTGCGGGTTGCCGGAGCAACCAAGCGGAGCCAGCTGCCTGTAGGGGGCAGGGCCTGGCCCTTATAAAGCTCAGGACTGAGGCCAGGTTAGCAGTTCTCTGCCAGCAGCTGGAGAGGCAGGAGCTTCCTTGGCCGAGATATGGGAAGGAGCCTAAGTCGCAAGTACAGCTCATGATAGCCCTGGAGGCTTGAGCTATGATGAGGAGTTATGGCCAGGTGGCTTGCATTTGTGTTACAGCCTAGGGGCTTGTGGTTTTGCTTTGTGCTTGTATTATTACACCCGGAGGCTTGGGCGAGGCTGTAGGGGTTGGAAGAGGCCTCAATTACTCGCACGCCAGTGCGTGAGCAACTAGCGGCGAGGAGCGCGGCCAGTGGGTCGCGGGCACAACCCGTAGGTTGCAGACGGGGACCTAGACCCCGGATTGCGTGTGGGGGAACATAGACCCCAAAGGCGCAGCTCGCACGCCACTGCCCGAGCAGCTGGCGGCGAGGAGCGCGGCCAGTGGGTCGCGGGCGCAACCCATAGGTTGCGGACGGGGACCGAGACCCCGGATTGCATGTGGGGGGAACATAGCCCCCGGCCCCAGGAAAGGGGCGGTGTTACTGAGTAGCCCAGTGTGGGCACGGCGAGCTCCCAGAGAGGGGGAACGCCCTTGTACGTTATTGGGTAGCCCAGTGTGGGCGCGGCGAGCCCCAGAGAGGGGGAACGCCACTGTGTTTTATTGAGTAGCCCAGCGTGGGCGCGGCGAGCCCCAGAGAGGGGGAACGCCATTGTGTTTTATTGAGTAGCCCAGTGTGGGCGTGGTGAGCCCCCAGAGAGGGGGAACGCCCTTGTACGTTATTGAGTAGCCCAGTGTGGGCGCGGCGAGCCCCAGAAAGGGGGAACGCCATTGTGCTTTGTTGAGTAGCCCAGTGTGGGCGCACGGGCATAGCGAGCCCGACCGCAGGCTAGTGCGGCAATACCCCTCAGACCAAGGCAGTGCGCTGCGGTTGCCCCTGAGAGGACAGGGAATAGCAGCGCAGGGAGCCAGAGTCAGGGAGGGTGTCCGTGCGGTTGGCCCATAGGACCGGAGGCCCGCTAGAAAGTCCCGGAGCGGAACCACACCGGCAGGGGAGGCCCAGAGTGGGCTAGACGGGAGTCCCAGCAAGAGGCTGGGCATGAGAGAGGGAGCCCAGAGTGGGCCACATTAGAGAGGAGGCCCGGGAAGCGGGTGTATAGACCGGACAACGTCTATTACATCTGTGAGGCTTGGGGCGTGGTATTAGGGGCTGGTAGGAGCCACGCATAGCCCATAAGGCTAGGGCGCTTGGGTAGCGCCCATTGTATGGGGAGACCCACGAGGGGTCCAGTAGCTGACAGGCCCGAGGAAACACAAGGCAGCCTCCCTATTATATATTCCATCAAGACGTGGCGGGCGAGAATGGAGGGTGCCCTCGGTCCGGAGTAGCGCGGTGAGAGGGCTTCAAGGAGATCACGGCCCTCCGCGAGGAACCCGCCGTGACAGTGCCTCAAAGCTTGCAAAGAACAATTTTTTTCCAACTATCTAGTTGGTCTAATAAAAGATATCACATTTATTCAAAGAACCTTGTCTGCCTATGTCCTTAGACCAACAATCAACAGCTATGACCAACAACCCTATTGATATCAGTAAGGTGTTGTAATAAAAAGACACTGTGAACAGCTACTTAAAGTTCAATGCACTTGTAAAGATTTCTTCACAGGATGCATCTACACATGAATTTAAGCACGCTTAAATTTAATGTACATTGAGCTAATGTTCAGTAAGCATTTTTGGCAGGTGTTTATATGTGCTGAGACTTGGGACTAACTTTAGTCCCTAGTCTCTCCAGCCCTGCTATGTGCCCCTGTGGCCACTGCAGGGAGCTTCAGCCTCTCGCTACATGGCTGCCAGCACTTGGCAGCCATGGTAATGCCAGAGGCAGCTGCTGCTCTGAGTGCCTGGCACTCAGCCACCTTGCACTGCCTGACTCCCCCATCCACTCCAGCTATCTGCTCGATGATTGGTACACAGCTTTCCATGGCTCCCACCACCATGCAGCTGCTGCAGCCAGCCACAGTGACCATGGGGTCCAGGATACCACTGCTGGGACTGCCATCGCACTCCTGTCCTACCAGCCCCACTGCTTCTGGATTTACCATGTTAGTTAGGACACAACACACAGAGCCTCTCTACCCACCAACAATAAAAAACCCTCTTCCCAAACTGAAACCTACATACTAAAGTCTAAGTCCTTGTCTGAGTCCCGTAGTGGGGGGCTGTGGGGTGGTAGGACTCAGGGTGCAAAGCCTGGCAGCAGGCAGCCAGCACCCTGACTGTAGACACTTCCCTCATGGGACTGGGGGCTGCAGTGAATGCCAGGGGCTCCTGGGTAGGAGGCAGTGGAGGCCCTCCTCCAAGGCCCAGGTGGGAGTGTGCTGCAAGCCAGCAGGTTGGACCCAAGGACCCTGTGGGGCCAGAAACCAGGCATTGTGGGGCATGGGTGTGGCTGCACCTGGTCCCATGCCTCCTCCTGGGCAGTCTCCCAGGATATATCTTCCTGCCACCAAGCCAGGTCTCACACCTCCCTTGCCTGCTCCAATGCTGTCCAGTTCTCCACCACTGCCACCAGCTGCTGGAGCAAGAGGATCCAGTCCCTGGTGCACCGCTGGCACAGGCAGCTCCAAAGGTGTGGGGGGGGGGGAGCTACTGCACAGTCCAGCATACCTGTTCAGGATTCTGTGCAGTCTGATCCAAGGCACAAAATGGCTGCAGGCTTTTATAGCCTGCAGATAGGGGCTGTTAGAGAATAGCCCAGCCCTGGGGGAGGAGAGGCAGCCATCCAGGGACCCTGGGGCTGGGCTCTGGCCAGCCCCCTAATGGTTGGGCAGATCCACCACTAAAGTCACTCTGTTAATGTGCTTTAATGCTTCTACACACGTGTTTTAATGCACTTTAACTAATCACACCTAACTTCAATACCTGGTTTTGTAGGTATCAAATTTAGATGTGTTTAGCTTAAATTTGCCATTTTAAAGGCATGTTAAAGGTGCACTTGTGTAGACATATGCCCTTGATGCACCCTAAATCGGGCTAATGTGCATTAAATACATGTATGTAGACACACCCACTAGAAGTTTAGTGCATACCTTCCTAAAGGGGGGAACTTGATTTTATGGAGACAAACTCATGTGTTTTTTCTTAGTTCTAAATTTGATAAAAAGTAGTGCTACAAAAATACTCTCAGCTTGCACTCAAACTTTGGCTGTTCTCACCCCTATAAATTAATATTGGTTTGTATAATCTCTGTGTGGAAAAGGGCAGGTATGAAGAAACTGTTTTCTTCATGGAACTTGATAAATAATTGGCAGTTTCTCATGTTTCCATTTGAGGGAAACAAAATGAAAACTAAAACTGAGATTTAAAAAAATTAATAAATTTTAGTTCTTCTGAAACATATATATCAAAACTCCAATTTTTAGTAAGGTATCCAAAATATACTGAGCACTGTATAGAAATATAAAAAGATCTGGATTCAGATCTTCAGCTAGTCTGTAATGTCATATTCTATTACTTCTATTGGAGTTTTGGTTTCTACCTAGTGATATGCCCCAGTATCCCTTCTCCAAAGAACTCAAATAGCTTGTAACATCTCTGTCCAAGCATTAAAACATCCAAGTAAGTAGACTTTCAACTCCATGGAAATAGCCCTGTAAGTAACACTGCTCACATGTGTTCTTGTGGGGCAGGGATCTAGGAAAGGTAAACAAAGCAAAAATCACAAGCTACAGACAAGTGAGGGAAAGGAAGATAATGTACAAGGAAAATGCTCCAGATATGCTTCTCATGTGCATTGTTGGCTCCATATTTGTTTGAAGGTGGGAGACAAGTGTCATTTTTTTGGATGCATTGAAGCTATTTTCCTATTCTCTTGTATTTTATTCCTTCTTATATCATTATTATAAACTTCTTTTCTGTTTGAAGATACTTCCTTATTTTCTAGTTTTATTAGTCATTCTAGTTGGGGTGACTAAAAGCCATGACTAACAGTACTTAGATTAGGCTAAAAATAATAAAATACAACAGCAATTACTAGGAATGTAATTAACATTTAAAAAAGATTTTTCCACTCTTCCTTTTTTTGTGCTCTATAATTTTCTCATGCCAACAAACCCAAAAGTGCCGAGTTCATCTCAGAATATTTTCTCCCAAGAAAAGTGTGATCTGCAAGAGCCTGGGAATATTCATTGTGTAGGCTATTATTTTTCCTTCCGTTAAGAAAAATAAAATCACCAACATCGCAAGCCTCAGGAGAATATAATTTGGCAAGAATGACATAGGGTTTTTGGCTCCCTGCCACCTCTTTTAAAAGAAAAATGACTTTAATGTATGTGTTTAAATGTAAACTAATTAAACTTAACATCAAATACATTCATTTATCAAACATCTTGAGACTGGAAAAGTTTACTTGTGTTTTAAATGCCAACAGAGGAATTGATCCAGAATTCCTTACCATATACATTTACTAAAACACTAGAAAAGAATACAAGGGTTTGTTGTTTTGTTTACATGGGAAAATTGGGGGGCATGAATTTAAATCACTTTAGTTAAAGCACTAAAGACCCCTGTGTGGACTCTCTTATTTGGTTTTAAAAAGTATCTGTTTTTTGGATGAGTGTTAGTCAATTGGAAATGGTTTATAGGTAAACTGATATAAGAATATCCACACAGGAGATTGTACTGTCTAACTAACTCCGTTTAAATTGTTTCAATTCAGTTTCCCTTACTTCCTTTATTTCATTGATACCAATGTAAAGTAGAAGTAACTTCTTACTATTCTGATTTAGCCACTTTTTACTGTCTATTTGCACCAATATAAATGACTAGAGAAGGTGCAAAGCAATGTCAAAGTAATATCAAAACCCAGTGATTTTAAGAGTAAATACAGATAGTCAAAAAGTCCAACACTGCATCTATTCAATCTTCCCAGGTTAGTCTAAGCTGCGTATATTGACCCAATAGGCAAGTGATTCACTTTTGTATCTGGAACTGCAGCTACATGCCTGCAGTGGCAAAGGCCAGAAGGTGGGAGGTGGGGGAGGGGAGGTGCTAGAGTATGCCTCCCTACTTGGCTGGAGCACACAGGTTGGGTCAACTATCCCACCCACCTTGTGAGGAAGGTTTGTAGGTGAGGACTGTGGGGACACTGGGGGACTGTGGGGATACCGGGGAACTGAGAGTTAACTTGAATCTGGAGGGGATCTGCGACAGGAGTTCAAAAAAGTGATTTAATCTAAATCAGTTAAAGTTGGTACTTCATCCATCCAGGTTTATCTTAAACTGGCTTTGGCCATTTTGAATGCAGTTTATGTGTGCACTGAACTTCTGTTTTGTTATGGATTTGAACCAGTTTCTGATCACTTATACCAGTTTATGTGTAATTTCTGTCCCTAGTCTAATGGGCATTTAATAAGTAAGTAATGCTGAATCAGAGGCAAATCTTGCTCCAGATCAGCATGATAGGCAGTGGTCTCAACAGAGGAGCTGTCTAACAGATCTCAAGTTGTTCTAGGCATCACAATACAGGAGAGCAAAGGCACTATTTTAAGATAGAAGATGAGGTTGTTTGACTGAACAGCAGCAGTCTGTGAATAGTGTTACTGAAATCAAGCACCCTGTTTGCAGTTAGTAGGATTCAACAAGAATAAGAATGACAATGAGGCACATAATGATTTTACAACAAACAAAACTGTTCAGTAACAGGACTTGATTATACATCAAGTGAAACTTGAGAGATGATGTCAGAAGAAAAAATACCAGCAAATCTATTCTATTAAATGAAATGCAATAATACAGCTGAGTACCTAGAACAAAGTCTGGTCAATGCTGTGAATATTTTTCTACATCAAGTGAAGGAAAAAGTTGTGAAGAAAGTTCATCTCTCTCTGCTTATGAAATAAAAACCTATATAATTGAAAATAGATTTCAAAGCCTTACATCCAGGAACAAGAGGGGAAAAAACAAACAAACACCAGAGGTAGGAAAATTGTAATACTAACATCATCAGGAGATGAAATTATTTGTCAAATATTTATCACACAATAAAGCACTAAATCTTTTTTCACATTATTTTGCTTTCAGTATGATGCAGTTTTATGTCAAAGGTTTGTCTGTTTGTTAACTTCATTCAACCTCATGAAAGGATGGTCTTTGTTCTATTTTTAGTCCTTTTCATCTTTACATCTTCACTGAATTACCTATTTCATTGCAAGTAAGTATTCCTTCTAGTTTCAAGTGACAGTCTCAACATTTCATAACTGACTTGCATCCTGCTTAATTCATGAAGGTCATAAATAGAATACCAAGAGTATATAAATAAAATAATCTGAGACAGGAACAAAAACATGAAATGTATTTCTTTTAAATAAAGTATTATAGGAAAACATCACCTATGTTTTGACCATTTTCCTTTTTGAATTGCGGTCATTGTCCATTTTTGTTGTTACTGAGGTTAAAATGTATCCAAGACTGAGAGTTTAAGAGCTTGTCAGATGAATCTCATGTCAGAAAACCAAAGTAACATTGCTAAGATTAAAAAAAATCAGTCCAAGGAAGTGGCAGAGGTCATCACTGGAGTCATTGGTTTCTCCTAGATGTCCAAGCAGTAATGGGCCACAAGCCCTTTTCTCTTTATTTGCCAAGGCATATATGACTTTTTTTTATGTGAGACTTGTAGCAATTATCCATGCTACTGTCTGGATGACATGCAAGATGCTGCACTGGGGATGACATAAAAAGAACTTGAAAACAGCAGCTAGTGCAGAAGTTCAGCCCATTTAATTATCAGTGCTTCCTTTCCTTTTTTAGTGTTTTTTTAACCTATAGTTTAGGTCCTATATATTTTAGTTTTAACTAGTAGTGTTGTACTATTCTGTAGCTGTGATGGACCAAGGAATATTGGACCAACTATTTTTTATTTGGTAGAGATGTTAGACACACTTTCAGGCACCAAAGAACCTCCAGCCCTTTAAACACAGCATGCTCCCATGTTAAGCCTAGTGCATGCCCAAAAGAGGCATCGCATCAGTGTGACCTAGCTGATTGAATCATCTTTAGATAAAAGCACCAAAAAACCTTGCTGAAGCACCCAATCTATACAGCTGCTCCAGAGCCAGGTTGAGCAAACATGCTACTTCTTCCAGTAAAGCCCCTTTTTTTTAAATGTCTTTAAACTACCCAAATGCCTATCCTCAGGTCTAAGAAAGAAGCAGATCATTATGTTAATTTAAGCAGTCACTTGAGAAGGGAAGTGGGCACAAAACCAATTGGGTAGGTTAACAGGACTGGTTACAGATCATCAGTAAAGAACAGCTGACCACTCAGAAGGGAAGAAAATCTATTATTCCTTACTGAGCACAGAACAGATGGGTAGGAAGCAGGTAAATTGTAATGAACCACAAAAATTGTTTGACATTTTTATATGTTCTGTTGTGGAATGGTATGTGACAGCCAAGAGCGTTTAATACATGAGAGCAGGGAATTGAGGTGGCTCATTCAAAGATGCAGTCTACTTCTTTTACAGTTTGTCATTGCTGGGTGAAGGCAATTTAGTCTGGTGAGGTAGCATCCCAGAGTATACTGCTCAGAGCACATGTGGTGGTTTTATAGCTTATTATAACCACTACAAACAATGGGTTTATGGCACACTAGAATTTACCTGACCCCTGTGGTAACCTCTTTGTGGGTGCATCTACATGTGAAATTAAGGGGGAGCAATAAACTCCAGCACAGTTCACACTGGAGTCAACTGCTCCCAAGCGCAGTGTCTACACGTGCCAAGGACTACAGCACTTTGAGCCAAGGTACATCAGCCCTGGGCTGCAGGGATCTAGGGAGAGCCAGCCTCTGGCTCCACGTGGTGGTATCAGGCAGTGTCAGGGCTGGCTGGGACACAAGGGTGTTAAAGTGTGAGCTAGGTGGCAGGCAGCTCCTGCACTTTAGCACCCTTGTGCCCCAGGGAACCCTTGTCACCATCTACATGTGTGTTTCATCTCACATAAGTACTCTGTCATAAGATAGTACTCTCCCCGACAGTACTATCTTATGGCAGAGTTAATTAATTTACTGTGCACTAATACCGGCACATGTGTAGATTGTGATGCTTTAGTGGGCTTGTCTACAAAAGACACGTTACTGCACAGCTGCAGTAAAAACCCTTAATCGTGATTAAATTTGCTACCTACTCCTGGCTGGGAGCCTCTCCTGCCCCAGGGCTGTGCTGTCTCTGGCAGCCCATCTGCAGACTATAAAATACTATGGAGATTTTGTGCCCTGGGGCACACACACCAGGGAGCCTGAGGGCACTGCAGGCCCTGTGAGTCCCCCTGGGCAGGCCACAGTCCTGATGTGCCTGCCTCCCATAATCCCAGCAGTGCTGCAAGGCATTGAGCTGCTACACAGCTGCCAGGGCACTGCTGTCAGGTCAGGTGGGTACTGAACAGGGCTACCCGCTGCTGTAGCCCCTAGCAGCCCCGGCCTTCCTGCAGGCTGTCTCTGGCAGCAGGGCCAGCATCACCTCCCTGCTGCACAACCCCAGCAGCCTGCCCTTCACCTGCAGGTGCTGCGAGGCATAGACTCTGCCATGCTGCTGACAATCCCTTGCCATGCCCCTCTGGGCACTACTGGCAGCTGCCCAGGGATGGTAAATGAGGGATAACCACACAGGAGCCCAGAGAGCTGACATGGGACCCAGTATGGCATCCTCGCTCCCCCATCCAGGCCCAGCACCACCCATGTGCATATGCCTGTGCCCTCCACCCATAGAAACCATGTACAAAGTGTGTGTTTTTGTGGAGTCTTGGTGTGAAGGGCAGTTACCATAGTGTGCAGACCCATGGGGGAACAGCCAGAGGCTGGGGTGCTGGCCACCTATCCCTGGGCTCTGCCCCCTAGCTGCCCCCGACTCCGGGAATCCACAAAAAACACACCTTGTACATGGTTTCCATGGGGAAGAGTGTTTTTCATTGTTGGAGGGTGGGGTGGGTGGTGGAGAGACTCTGTGTGTTGGGGAGGGAGGGAGAAGGGGGCTCTGTATGTTGGAGAGGGAGGGGAGATGTGGGTCTGTTTCATGTGAGGGAAATAAAGACTTGTTTTTCTGACACGAGTCTGTAGTGAGCATGTTGCAGGGGCTGGGGGGGGGGGCATTGGGAGGCCTGTGAGGGGCAGCGCAGGTGGGCTAGAGCAGGGAGTCAGGAGGAGGTCTTTGGCCAGAGCCTCCCACACCAAGTGCCCTGCCCCCTGCTGGTGGGTGCATGACTCTCCTGGTGCCTGGGCAGTGGGTGCCTGCTGGGGCCAGCAGGGCCAGCACCATGGCCAGCAGAAGCACAGGGTGCTGGTTGTTGCTGCCACAGGCAGGGGCTGGAGCAATGGGGTGCTGATCATCATTGCTAGGGGCAGATCAGTCATGGAACAGGGAGGCAGAGTGGGCAAGAAGGGAGTTGCCATGTGCTGCCTCTGCACTAGGCATACTGCTCCTAGGAAGGAGTGACTGGCCAGAGAGCAGAGAGCGGGGTCAGCATCCAAAGATGGCTGGCGGGTGCTGGCAGCTGCAGCCATAGCCTGGAGCTCCTCGCATTGGCCACAGGGGTACATTGCAGGGCTCCCTAATCCCTGTATGTGTAGACACCTACCCCAAAACCCTTATTGTACAGTAGTTTACTGCATAGTAAATCTAGGCTGAAGTAAATGCATGTGTAGACATGCCCAGTGTGGAGCTAATTAGTCTACCTCTCAGTAAAGTGCATGTGCAGTTGTACCCTGCATCAGTCACTCCACTTTATACATTGCTCTATGCTTGTCCTTTCAAAGCATCTGATTAAGTGAGCTGAAGTTCACAGATGCTTATGTTCCATGTGTATTTTAGTAGTCTATGGGTGTGTCTACACACGGCCATATAGTGCCTTTGTTACTGTGCCATTTAGCGTTTCCTTTTAAAAGTACTAAAAGACAGCACAACTCATACTGCACCATGCAGCTGCGCACAGTTATCTTTGGTCGCTACACTGCCATAGCAATGTGCTCTAATGAGGAAGTGAGAGGCTATGGTGATGTAGTGGTGGCATCATGGTTTTTGCCAATGGATGCTACAGCACCATAGCAACTTGTGTAGACACACCCTATAAAATGCATAACTACTCTGCCTTCAAGCTCTCTGTGCTTCATGTGTAATAAAGGTTCTCTTTCCTTCGGAATGGCCTTATTCCTTTACATCATTAATCAATTTCAATTGCTTTACTTACATCTATAGCTGCTAACTTCTCTCTGCCCAACTTCTCTCTGTTAACTTCTCTCTGCCCAACAGGTTTAGTGCCCACTTCTCTTCTGGAGTGACTACTACTTACATACTGGGACTATTGTTCTAACTTTTACTTAGTTTACACTATATCTGCTTCTTTCTCAGATCTGAAGAAAGGCAATCGTGTTTCTCACTTAGTTTTAATGAAATGTTTAAGATTAGGTGAGATATCTGAGTTGATAGTCCCTATGTGGGTTTATTGGGAACCAAGGCTCTCTCAGAGGAGGGTCCTGTGCTTTGGAATTCACTCCTTACATTAGTCTGGGAAAACTTGAACTTTTAGAGTGCAGTGCTAATCCTCTCTCCCAAAGGTTATTTATAGGGATTTGGATAATTCTTTTCTTTGCATTAGTTAGAGAACGTGGAAGGTAGCGTTTATTGCAATCATGCTTGGAGATTATACAAGGATATAATAGGGTCATTTTAGAGTATCAGACTCCAGTAGGAGGCCATATTAATGTATTCAAATGTTTTAATAAATTCAAAGCAAAACATTGTTAAATATTTCAGCAAAATCTCAGATTTGGATTTTCTGTCCAAATTCAGGACAAAAAGTTTTGAAATCTTGGAGTTTCCCCAGGAATGGAATTTCTGTTTCATGTTTTTGACAAGCTTTTCCTTTGACTAAGATCAGACTGATGCAATTGCTAGTTAAGACTGATGCAATTGCTAGTGCCATTGTGTGGGTTTTGGCTTCCTGAACCACGATTCGCACTTCCATGCAAGGGACCTCCTGGGATGCAACGGGCTTCATCTTTCCACAAAAGATGAGTCTCTTTTGTTACAGGTTGGCTGACCACCTACATTGGGCTTTAAGCTAAGTATGATGAGGGATGGGGAGACAGGAGACAGAGAGAGTCTAGAACCTACAAACTGCAAGACATGCAGCAGTACACCCCAGGTAAGTACCAAGGGGCCCTTTGGGCATCAGAATGGGGGGGGGGGGCACCAGAGGCACCATTCAGAGGGCTCAAGTGCCTCTATACTAATGCTAGGAGCATGGGGAACAAGCAGGAAGAACTTGCACTTCTGCTTGCTGATAATAACTTCAACTTAGTGGAGCTAACGGAAACCTGGTGGGACCCTACCCATGACTGGGCAGTACACATTGAGGGCTACAGGTTGTTCAGAAGGGACAAAGTAGAGAGGAAAGTGGGTGGGGTTGCTCTCTATGTAAAGGAGGATTATACATCTACCTTAATCAACATGGGATCAGAGGAGGAGAAAGTTGAGGCATTGTGGGTTAGGATACATGGAGGTCATGGGGAAAGGGACTTGGTGGTGGAGGTCTGCTACAGACCACCACGCCAAGTGGAAAAGCTAGACTTGGAATTCTTGAGGCAGCTTTCAGAGGCCATACAGTCTAGGGATATGGTTGTTATGGGGGACCTAAACTACCCTGACATATGCTGGAAGGAGCAGGCTGCCAAATCCAACCGTTCACATAGGTTCTTAACCTACGTGCAGGACCTTCACCTAATGCTGGAGGTATATGGTCCCACTAAGGGAAATGCCTTACTGGACTTGGTGTTGGCTACAGGGGAGGACCTGGTAGGGGAGCTGCAGATTCGTGGTCACCTTGGGGACAGTAACCACCAATCAGCTGAATTCACCATATGGCGTAGGGTGGGTAAGATGACTAGTAGGGTGGAAGTGCTTGACTTTAGGAAGGCTAACTTCAGTGTGCTTAGGAGTCTAGTTAATGACACTCTGCATGAGAAGAGTATTGGAGAGATAGGAGTCCAGGAAGGGTGGTCATTCCTAAAGGAGGAGATCCTTTGGGCACAGAGGGATACTATCCTAGTACAAGGGAAAAGGGGAGAAGGAGCCAAAAAACTTCCTTGGCTAGACAGGGAAATCCAGGGGAGCCTAAGGGCAAAAAAGAAGGCACATAAGTGGTGGAAGCAGAGGGAAGCTACCAAGGAGGAGTATACCTACTTGGCCCGCACTTGCAGGGAGGCAGTTAGAAAGGCCAAAACAACTACAGAGCTGAGACTGGCAACACAAATTAAAGACAACAAAAAGTCTTTCTTTTCTTTTTTTTTGGTATGTAAAGAGTAAAAGGAAGGCATAGGGCAGCATAGGACCCCTACTGAACAAGAAGGAACAATTAGTGACAGAAAGGGGGGACAAGGCTGAGCTATTCAATGAGTATTTTGCCCCAGTGTTCCTGAACAGGGCTCCGAATGGGTTCTTAGTTGGGCATCAGAGGGACACCAGCCCATGAACTGTCAACACTGACTTGACGCAGTCACTTGGATGAACTGGATGTGTTTAAGTCAGCAGGCCTGAATGAGCTGCATCTGAGGGTATTGAGGGAATTGGCCAGTGTCATAGCAGAACCACTGCCACGGCTGTCTGAACACTCATGGTGCTCGGGTCGGGTCCTGGAGGACTGGAAAAGGGCCAATGTGGTCCCTATTTTCAAGAAAGGAAGGAAGGAGGATCCAAGTAATTATAGGCCAGTCAGTCTTACCTTCATCCTTGGAAAGGACTTTGAAAAGATTATGAAGGATCATATTTGTGGGAGTCCAGCTGGAAAAATAATGCAGCAGGGAAACCAGCATGGATTTGTAGCAGGTAGATCATGCCTGACCAATCTGGTTTTGTTTTATGCCAGGTTCACAAAATGCTTAGACACAGGAATAGAGGTGGATGTCATTTTCTTGGACTTTAGTAAGGCCTTTGATATGGTGTCTCATCCTATTCTCATAAATAAATTAAGAGGCTGTGACATAGATGTTTACATGGTCCGGTGGGTGGCAAATTGGCTTAGCGGTCGCACCCAGAGAGTGGTAGTAGATAAGTCAGTATCAACCCGGAAGGATGTGGGTAGTGGTGCCCCGCAGGGTTTGGTCCTTGGACCAGTACTCTTCAATATCTTCATCAGTAACTTGGATGTGGGTGTGAAGTGTACTCTGTCCAAGTTTACAGATGATACTAAATTGTGGGGTGAAGTGCACCCTGTGGAAGGTAGGGAATGATTGCAGGCAGACCTGGACAGGTTAGAAAAGTGGGCAGTACACAATAGGATGCAGTACAAGGAAAAGTGCATAGTGCTGCACCTAGGTTGCAAAAATATCCAGCACATCTACTGGCTGTGAAGTGACCCTCTCAGCAGCACAGAAGTGGAAAGGGATCTCAGAGTCATAGTGGACTCCAAGATGTACATGAATCATCAGCATGATGAGATCATCAGCAAAGCTAACCGCACTTTATCATGCATCAGCAGATGCATGACAAATAGATCCAAGGAGGTGATACTTCCCCTCTATGCGTCATTGGTTAGGCCACAGTTGGAGTACTGTGTCCAGTTTTGGGTGCCGTACTTCAAGAAGGATGTTGATAGACTCGAGAGGGTCCAGAGGAGGGTGACTCATATGATTAGGGGCTTACAGGACAAGCCCTATGAGGAGAGACTGAGGGACCTGGACCTCTTCAGCTTCCGCAAAAGAAGGCTGAAAGGTGATCTTGTGTCCACCTACAAATTCATTAGTGGGGCGCAGCAAGGGATCAGAGATGCTCTGTTCACCAGGGCACCTCTTTTACATTCAGGAACTGTTTCAGAAAAAAAACCCTCAAAACACTTTCTTTAGGCTCAATTGAATCTGATTTTACTGCCCTGGTATAACCTAGCGCTAAAGCTATGTCAGTGACAACCATTATTTTCCCAGGTACCGTGATATGACAGATAAGCACAATCATTACACACAATGGAACGAGGTTTGTGGTAAGTGGAAGATATTGTTTCCATGAAAACAGTGGCAAATGGAACTGATGAAATCCATGGGTCTGCCAGGAAGTAGCTGTGTTATCTCCTGATACCATGAATGCTAAAACAGTGTTTATCCACATATCACAGTAGTTCCTTATGAACTATTCTACTTAATGGAAAGTTTTTTATAACAGGGAACAGCTAAGATTCAGATTCAACTGCATTTTTTTCTATGACACCCATCAAATTGAAAATTCATACTCTTGGATTCTTTGATTTGAATTAAACTATGGGCTGACTGAAAAGTTGAGGAATAATTTAAGAAATTTGACTAATTTACAAAGTATTAGCTCCCTAATAATATCATAAAATGATCCATAAGCCTATACTCCCACTACACTCTTCTCAGTTTTCAACCTGTATTATCAATAATGATCAACAACTTGAGCTGTCATCTCCTACCAGCTGGTCATTACTTGCTGGTCATTATAACTTAGTTGTTCTGGCTTAATTAAACCCAATCCATAGTACTTTCAAGAAGTGTGATAGAGTAAACATGCCTCATTTTCATTCATACTTCTTTTAATGTGTTAGTGGTACTGCATCACTGTGGTCTTTCACAGGGGGAATTCATGCAAAGACAAAGGAAGAAGTTATTTGAGGATAAGGCTGATGTACTCTGCTAGCATGTCTCATTGTCTTTTATTGTTTCAGCCAGGAGAACCCTGACAGAGCAACAGGGTAGCTAGGCCTTATAGTTATGTAAGTTAGAAAACACAGCTAATTTATAAGCTATACACAGCTAGAAAACAGTGCTGTCTGGAATCCAACTGTGTAGGGCTTCATCTTATTCTTAAAGTTGTATACAGAGCAAATGCTCAATTTGTGATGAGAATGGGATCCTAATCTAGAATAAGATAGAGTGGAAGAGAATGACTGAAGAAGCCTAGGGAAAGTGAAATTTAAAAAGCAGCCCACTACATAGGAACTGTAAATTACTTGACTACTGGCAAGAAAAAAAAAAAGAAGCTAAAATATCATCCACAAGCAGGTGAATATGAAAGCCTCAGAATGTTATTTTGAGAAAATGGACCAGTTTGATAAATCAGTAGGGGACTAGGCCACCTATTCTGAGAAACAGGAGCAGCATACAATCACTAATGATATCAGGGATGAGAAAAGGGTGGCAGCTTTATTGAATGTAATGGGAGCTAAAAGCTGGAACTTGCTGTGCAGCCTAACAGCTCCTATTAAACCAACAGACAAAAGATTTCCTGCAATTGTGGAAAGTCTATAAAATCACCTAACCCCCAAACCATTGATAACTGCAGACCATTTCTGGAACAATGAAACAGTTCCTGAATATATGGAAGAATTATGAAAATTAATATTGTATTAAGGGACCAATTAGCATGTGTTATGTATTATAAGCAATCCAGGAAAAGATACTGACTGACAAGAAATTGAGAATATCACTGAACGCAGCTACTATTCTATTTTAGTACTATCCTATATCAATACAGAATACTACTGAAAGGTGCCACTGAGCTATAACAGTATCATGTGACCCACACAGCAAATAAAATTGGGGTCAAGTGAAAGACACAACTATGAAAATATTCTAAAACTGCATTTTCACAGTGGGAAACAATCTCGCAATGTAAACAGTTGTCGATGCAAAGGTAAAGTCTGTAGAAACTCCAAGAAATTAAGGTACACAAAACTGCACATCAATGCAAAAAGCACAACCAGGACTTTATAAGAACAATCTGAGAGGCTTTCAGATTCACCAGCTTATGGAAGACAATACAGGGCACTGACAGAAGTGACATTACACACAATCAGCCCCCTGAAAGTACTCTATAGCTATGCCATGACACATGTGCATGGCTGCAGGAGATTTTAAAAGTGGCCAATTACATGAGAAATTAGTTCTCATCTAATGGGAGATCAGATGAAGGCACTCCAAAGTGGAGCACCTTAGGGTCAGTCTGTCAGAGCTATTGATGCTGGGAGTGGGGGGTAGGGCCAGGGGAGAGAGGCTGCAGGCAGGCCCCTCTCCTGGATTAGCTCTAAAGTGGAGCTCAAGGTAATTCAGCATTAACACATTACTGCCTATAAATTAGGAACTATGAATTATGAATTTGCCTCAGTGCATAGGATGGATGATAGTCATGGACTGAGCATATACTCAATATTTAGTTCAATGTCTTTTTAATAGTACACTATTCAAATCCAACTCTGAACAGAGATGTATTGAATTCCCCATGCACTTTTCTGTGGTGCTTGCCACTGTAATATCCAAAAGCTTTGTAAATATTAACCTGTTTTCACAAAATCCTTCCAAGGTGAGAGGGTACTATTATTTTCATTTTGCATATGGGAAATGTAGGCACAGAGAGATTAAGGTCAAAAGATGTATGGCTTTGGTTGCCTAACATGGGTCCCCTCTCACCCCCTGATCTTCCACTCCCTCCTTCCCTCCACCTCTGCTCTCCCCTTACCCCCAAGCCTCTGCTCCCTCCTTTCCCTCCCCAGCCATTGCTCCATGCTGACAGACTCCATCACAGGAAGTGCACTGTTTCTATGGGGTTGTTCTGGGGCCATGCTTAGTACACCAGGCTGCAGCCTGCGTGCACAGAGTCTGCTGGCATAGAGCAAGGGTAAGGGGAAAGGGAGAAGGGCATGTGAGGGGAAAAAGCTGCATTGGTAGAGGAATGGGGAGAAAAGCTGGAGGGGAGAGATGGCAGGGTGCAGAAGTGGCAGGGGGTGGGGGCCACACGCAGCAGCCGTGGCTACATTCAGGCCTAGGGTAGGGGCTAGAGCCCGAGCCACAGCAACTACCTGCCCTCCTCCATCACCCTTTTACTTGGTTAAAAAAATGAGAGGCTTTTCCCCCCCAAATTAAATGGGGGGAAAAAAATCTTGTTTCAGAATCAAGGACATACAGTATTGAGTGAAGCAGGAGTTCTGTATCATAACTAATATACAGAAAAAGAGCAAGTTAAGATTGCACCATTTTTAATTCTTCCCTTTATTTTTTTTTTTGAGTAATAGACTTTTCAATGAATGATGTTTTCTTAATGTAGTATGTTTGCTTGTAAGTTCCTGCATCATTTTTGCTCATATTGGCCATCAGAAAGTTGGCTTGTAAGTTCCTGCATTGGCTTGTAAATTCCTGCATTATTTTTGCTCATATTGGCCATCAGAAAGACTGAAATATAGATCCATTGCACAGAACTCTGGTTTTAAAATCATGTAGATATTTTCATCAATAAAGAGAAGATGAAATATCTTCTCTTTGGAGCTAGCAATGCCCCAAAAGCAATGATCGAAGTGAAACATTAGAAGAAAGTTATTTTTCTTGTGTAAGGAATGAGATATATAATGATTGTGAGACCATGTCTATGTCAAGCAACAAATAAAAAAAGTAGAAAACAGCTTTCAAGAGAGGATTTGAAAATCATAATTGGCAGTGGTAAGAAAATATGAATTTTCAACACCAGCAACACATCTTTGTTTAGGGACAGAGATGTGGAAATCCCTAACACTAAATGATAAGAAGATCATGTCATTTCAAAGTAAACTTCTGCAACAGACCCTCAGAGTCCTTTAGAAAGAGCTTCTTACAATATCAGAAATCCTAAGTGGTGCAAACCAACCTCAAGCATTGACTATGACAAGTAGATTATACTAAATGCATTTCAGGCACATTGAAAGGATATCACTAACATGACTTCCACAGCAAGTGCTAACATCAACAGCTCTTGGAAAGAGAGAAAGCGGAGACCTAGAGAAACATTTAATTTAATAACAGAGAAAGATGCCTTAATCCATCAACCTGACATAGACAAGCCTGAATAAACCAGCACAAGACTTAAATAAATAGGAGAAAGTGGTAGACAACATAGCCAGGTGAAAGTCCAGAAGAAAAAAAAAAAAAAGAGGCACTGACCTCTGTCACTTGAGATAAAGTGAATGACGGAGGATTACAACTTACTACTTCTAAGTGAACAAACCCAAGAGAGGTATGAGATACACACTTTGCTTATGGGTTGCACAGATATTTGTTTACAGAAAGGGAAGAGCAGTTCTTTTCCAGGCTCTGGAGGGGCATTTTCTCAAGTTAGCACTTTTGTTCCTCCTCCCCAGTGCCAGCTTGGCTATCCCCTCCAAACTTTTCAGTCTTGCTTTTTCACACATCTGGCTCTGTGTGCAGTCCCATTTTTGTGGCCTACCCAGTATCAACATGGTTGATCTACATATATCAAGTAGCTTTTAAGTATTACAGTACCCTTTCTCAGGCCTCTGAGACGGAGGTAGATGCAGATGAGCCAAATAACAGATAGAAGAAAAGCTTGTCAAGTAGGGTCATGATAATCCGTGATATGCATGGGGTGAGAGAGTATCAGAAAGATTATAATGGACTATAAAGTTGTGGTCTACATTAAGTTCCTGGTTCAGAAGATGGAATCTTTCTAGCACTTACAGGGTTGCTTTGTCCTGTGTTTCCTTATCCCTTTGGTAAAGAACCAGCTCCTGCCTGGCCAAGCCCTTGATGTCCTCTGCTGGGCCAAAAATGTACAGATCCAGCTGCACTACAAGGTGACCTATTCTCAGGAAGTCAGATGAGCTCTAATTGAAGAGGAGATGGAAATCCATTGACATTTTAGCAGCAACCTCCATGTCCTGCCCCCTTTCCCCAAAATTAATCATCTTCTGGATCCAATCCAAAGACAGCCAGCAAAGAGCTAGGGCCAGGCAAACCAATCCTGCCTTGCTCCAGTATTGACATCCTCTTTGCAAGATTTGATGATGTAAGTGACCTTTGATCCACAGTTTCCTGATCCTAGGTATAGAAAGGGTGGGCTCCAGCTGGCTATGAGATCTGCACATCAAGGATTCTTGGCTAACAGGAGGCCTGATCTGGGAATCATGTGTGTAGTATTTCCATCCCTGGAAATTTTCAAGAGCAGGTTAGGCAGACATTTGATCAGGATGGTTTAGTCATGGAGGATCCTGCTTGGGCAGAAGGGTAGACTAGATGGCCTCATGTGGTCCTGCCCAGCCCTACTTTCCTGTGCACCTATTTTTCAATCAAGTATATGGAGGTCCACTGGGTTTTTAGGGGTTACAGTTCCATAGCCCACTCCAGCCAGTGTAGTGGTACTTGTTGATCCACCCTACAATACATCCACAAAAGGTAACTTGTGATAGCACCAGTCAGCCTCATGGTTTTGTTTCCACTAAAAATGACCTTGGCACTATTTTGCAAGAATACTTCACTAGCGCAGATATACCAGAAAGTGAAGAAAATGTTTCAGATACTTTTGCAAGTGTTTATGATGTTTGGAGAGCAGTTGTAAACAACTACTTAAACTTGATTTGTTGCATATCATACATGACTGATATTTTTGGAACCTACTTACCTACCTTTGTCTAATAACATTTGCTGTTATACAAAGCTGACAGCTCAAGTCTCAAATGGTGGCGGGACACTTTGACATAAGCTTGTCAAATGGTCTTTAGTTCAAAGCTCCCCACCACCATTTTTTCAGTGCAAGGATGCTGATACACATGACGCTTGGTTGTTTTTAATTATCATAGCTCACTAATTAAAGTGTCCCCACCCACCACCTCCCAGAGCACTTTTATAAACACCCTAAGAATCCGCAAAGCTGAAGAAAATAGGCCTACTAGTTTGGCTCAGAGCGTAACACCCCATTGCTCTGATCTTGCTGTGAGACTAAGACATTTGAATAACTACTTCTCACAAATAAAAATGCATCTAAACAAATAGGTTCTGGGCGTGTGTCATTTTTGTCATCAATTTAGGAAGTTGTTAGAGCATTGGAATGTAGGAGTCAGAACAAAATTTCTTCTGCAAAAATTGAGTCTTGCTGATACAAATCAGACCTTGAAATGCTGTGAGATGTTCTTCCCTTGGTAATGGTTCTTCATTAGTATTTAACACTATTAGTTAAAGAACACAAACGTAGTTTGCCCCCACATATGAAAAAACTGCTTCATTAGAATCCCATCAAAATACAATCTAGTGTGCTCTTCTATTGCCTCAGCATGATCAGATATGAATATGGTTCCAGTGTGCTCATATATGTGTGTTTGCCTTTCTGCTCTGCTCTTCCATGTGAACACCAAGGTAAAATTTATAAGCCCCCTGCTCTCTGAAACACTCAAACAGCAGGATTCTTGAACATATCCTTTTGTTGCCTGCATAGATTAGATTAGAAAAGCACAATGGAAAAAAAGTATTAATTATGCATCACATTCATAAACTCATCTGCAATTCAAAATTCAGCACACTGACCACATTTTTGGCCTAACAATCTCAATAGCAGCAACCTTTTTATTCGTGCAATTAATGACAGTTACATTCTCTAGCAATCCAATTAGAGACATTAACAATTAGTTATTTATGTTAGATTTCTTTTTATAATGCATGTTCTTTGTGACATTTTCCTTTTTCATTATTATAGAACAACCTACATTTATAAGGTGTACTTGGTACTAAATGAAATACTTTAATATTATACAGTATTTTTGAAAAACAGTTTTTGAAAAAACATTATTTGTTCATGAGGAGATTTGAAATTCAGATACTATTAAGTAAGTCTGAGACGTGGAATATGCCTGATTCCAATTACCTCAGATTATGTGGTGAAAAGAAATAATATAACTATTGCTTCTATTGGCTGACAAGCTTTAAAAATGTATCAACACAAACACTATGAATTATGTAGCTCTACAGACGATTAAAAGATATGCTCTTGCTCTCTTCTCTTCGTGTGCATGCACAAGCGTGCATGTGTGTGCATGCTTGTGTATTTTATGGTCCTTTATTGCAGAATTTCATCATTATAGTTAACTGTGTCTTGTCCTGTCAATAGACAATATATTTATCTACAGAAGAATGCACAGGTCATTTGTTCCTGCATTAGGTTACAGAAACCTCACAACAGACAAAGGTAGTTAACAGCTCATATTCACATTCATATGTATTCACATATTTTCACATACGCAGTCTGAGAAATTCTGGTGCAAAGATGTTTATGCATTTTACTATAACAACCTGTCACACTTGAGGATTTGAAGGATTTAAATGACAGCCATATATCCAGATTTTGTAGCATCATGTGACATAAATTTGAGAGGAGGAGGTAAGAAGCAGACCCCTTCTTCCATTTTGACCCATAGTGGGAAATCAGAGGGATACAGTGTCAGGATAGGAAGTGTATGGATTAAGGGAAGGAAGGCATATCTTTTGTCAACAAAATTTTAGGGCATATTTAAAAATGTATTTGCCTGAAGCTGAAAACCCACAATTTAGTCAGTAATTTGGTCAAACACCTATTTGTAAGTAGGTTTCAGTCCACTGTGGTGAAGTAGGGCTCCCTGACTAGCCACAGTGCTAGTTTACCCACTTGCCTTTGTGCATGCCACCCACCTGACTCATCTGTCATGCCTTGTTGTTAATTAATTAAATTGTTGATTAAGGTGGGAGGCTGCCCATTCTTGGCCCAGTGCCAGAGGGCGCTATATACTGCTCCGTTCCTCCCCCACACTGCAGCCCAAGCCTCGCAGATGGCATCCAGATGACACAATGCTCCCAGCCTATAGCCAGGCCAAGCTTAAGCCCCATTGTCAGGCCTTAGTCACACGCACATTCATACCACCCACCTCTCACTAGGGCATCTCATGCTCCACCCTCTCTCACAGGTCTCTTTCATGTGTCAACAACTTATACTGCCTTGCTCCCTCTTGGAGCAGACCCCTTAGGCCATAGGCTTTAGCTACCTCATACTTTGGGTGGCAGACCTTTGGGCCACAACCCTCAATGGGGTAGTGGCCAGTCAATTACCCAACCAGGTCTAAGCTTGCCCTGGCCCCTTCCAGGGCATCTCTATACACTCATACACAGTGGGCTCCCAGCCCTCTGGCTTTTCACCCCCCCCCCCCCCAACTGGGGCTCCTCATTTCTGCCCCCTTTCTGGGGCTGCCCCTCACTGGGGCGTTCTTAACTCATACTATGACTGGTGCTCCAGAGTCTCATGGGGACTCTCACTCTTCCCCTGGAGAATCAGGTCATTGTGCTCTACTATAGCTTTTACTTTCAACCCACACTCAGCCTACCAGTGGTGGAGGACTTACCGGGGTCAGGACTCATCCCTCTCTGACTGACCCCCTCTTTACTTGGCCTCTGACCTAAACTAAAGCCTTGGACATTCAGAGACATACCTTGGCCTACTCCCCTCTCATAGGGATGCCCCCTTACTAGGGCCATGGGGCTTCCCTCCCCAGTGGGCTCAGGTGGCCATAGCTGTGCCTGGCCCCAACTACCTTTCCTCAGGGTCCTACACCCCACAGGGCTCAGGTGGCCACAGCCATGGCTGGCCCCACTCTTGCTCCTCAGGGTCTTGCACCCCATAGGGCTTAGATGGTCACAGCTGTACCTGGCCCCAGCTACCTCCGATGGTACGTGACCCACCTGAAGGTGAGGCCTAGGGTTAAGGCGCCCCTACTTGCCTTTCACTAGGGTGGTAACTGGCCTGGCATTTCCTGAGGGCTCCCGCACCACTGAGAGCCCCACCAGGCCACCCGCTCCCAGCAGGGTGAAATTTTAGGTCATGGCCAAGACTAGGAGCCTCCTAGCCATCCCCTACAGCTCTTGCTCTTACCTCCAGAATGTTAGATGGAGCCAGGCAATGTTCCTGCCTGGTCTGCCAGCAATAAACTGCTCTATTTATATAGGCAGCCAGAGGCCTAAAATGGTCACTGCAATTAAGCACCTGCTGGCAGATTGGCTGCACTCATAAAGTGACAAGCACCAGTGCCCTGCCACATCCACATAAGCTAATTTAACCATATTCCCCATTAGTTAATGGGGAATTTGATGCCTATACCAATTGGTATTGTCCTGAAGAGCATTTCATATATGTCTAAAGGTCCATTAGATTTCAGAAGCAGGGTCTAATTTGGTAGAGGATACAAATATTCTTAACAGGGGGTGCAGACATAACACTTGTTTCATTTTTGCTAAGCTAACCTGTATCCACATAGAAATGGAAGTGAAAAAAAAACCAAAAACTAATGGCAGGTGGCTAAAATTAGTTCATCTTCTGGTGGCAGCTGATTCTGTTTCCATTTGCAGAGAAAATGATACTTGACAGGAAAAAACAAAATGATATCCTATTTACCAATTTATTTATCCTTTGAGCTTTCATCTTATCATTTTGAATCATTTAGTTAGAAGTAAGACTACCATATATCATCAAGTCCAGATGCTAAAAAATTCCAAACATTCTTAACCAAGTTTAATGATGCAAACAAAGAGAAGAAATATGGGTATGTTTTGAATGATGAGACTGTCATGCTTGTGGGTGCTGAAGCAATGGTAAAAATAAGTTTTTTTTCTATCTATGGCTTGCTTGAAATCGCAAGTGTTTTCCTACTTGCTATTAAGCAAAAATATACCCTAATAAATGAAGAGTTAAATCATGAAGAAATCACATCATAAATATCCTCTTCTGAAAGAAATGGGTTTGACAGATATACATGAATTTTGCCTTAAGAAGCATGAAGGGTCTAGAGTCAAATATAACCTTCCACCTGATGCTGTCTGCAGGGATTTCTGTGCCCAGCACTAGAAATAGCCTTTTTTGTCTGGCAGCAGACCATGGCCATGAATTAAGATTTCCACAAATGGCACAGAAAGTAGCTATATACTTGTCTTGAAAAATCAGTTTTAGCAAACTGAATGGTTTTGTAAATCACGTAAGCTTCCAGTTGTACATACACATGCACACTTGAAAGAAAAGAAAGATCCAGCTTATTTTCAGATTGAAGATCACAGAAAAGTACACTGTTTTTTTTCCTGTTAATTCTACAGCTGGCATTTCAAACAGACTGAGTTCACCCCAACTCCCTGCCTAGACTAGCACCACAGTCACATACATCCCTATGCAAAACACCACCCCACACTTAAAAACAAAACAAAACAAAAAAACAAAGCCTTGAGGGAGGGCCCTGTGCCCCACAAGAAAAGGCCACAGGCAGCCACAAACATCCCTGTTTTCCCTGCCAGCAAGCCTCCAGGGCTGCTGCTGGCTTCTTCACTGCTTGGGCCTCAATGATCTCAGCTGAAAAAGCCCTAAAACTGAAAAAAAAAAAAAATATATTGGCTGCACCAATTTCCCCTTCCTCAGAGACACTCCGAGTGCTCTGATTGAAGCATGGGCCTGAAGTCTGGGACTCTGCGTGACACGCTGAAACCCTTTGGTTTCGTGGCATGCCAAAACCCTCTGTGTGGCATGCTGAAACACTTTGCAGCTTTCAGCCCCGGAGCCATGGCACTAGTCCCATTGGTTCTGGGGACCATCGCAGGTTGCCATGTGTCATGGTTAAAAGAAAAATGTCCTCCCGGCCACCAGGAACCCACTTCCCAGGGGAGGGTTTGAGTCCACATCCAGCGTTGCACTCACAACCTAAGTTGAAATCATATTCATTGATATTCTCCATTACTTTAAGGGCTGTCTGGTCACACTGAACTTTTCTGCTACAAATTGCCAAGTGAGAAATGACCAGAGGACAAAAAAATGTTTGGCATTTATTGCCTCAGTCTCTCATATGCCTGAAGGGTAGCACAGCACCGTTTCTTAGATGTAAGAACAGAAAGCTGACTGACAGACACGAGGTAAGTGTGTATCTATAAACAAAAATAGTAACATTGATTAAAGAGCTCTGAATTATAGCCATTCATTTATCATTGCTTTAGGCTTAATCCATATGGAATCTGTTTACCACAGAATGTCATTTAGTAATATAAATTTTGATATTTCCAAGCCTGACTGCTCTACCGTAAACTTTGCATTTTCTTAATCCTGTTGTCAAAAGCAATCCATGTGACTGTGGTTAAGTGCAGAGTATTCCAAAGCATTTTCAGATGCTTGCAAGTTGTAAAGGGTCAGATTCTGCCGCACATTCCTTTTGAGTAACACATTATTTTGTTATTATATCAACACTACTTGCACATTAAGGCAATAAGGGCATGGGAAGCTGGATCATAATCTTTCAGCCATATTTTCTTCCTGTTTTGAGTTTTATAAAGTAAATAAAGAGTAATTCAATGGATTTACACCACCATGACAGAGTGGCTTTTATATATGATCAAGTATACAATATATGACCAATTTCTAGCTTTTATTAATTTTTACCACCCTATAATAGAAGCTTAAATGTCAAAGACTATATCTGAAACAAATATCTTTTGTACTTTACTTGCTTGAGGCCATGTGTTCCATGAAGAATCTACTTTGGGCTGAATTTTATTCAGTACAATGACAATGTTGTTCTAAATTTTGACTGGATTTATGGTTGGTGTAAAATAGAGTTTCCTTTTCTTCTTATATATAAATTGTATATATTAATCATATCTTTAAATGGATAGTTCTGCAATCAGTTTAATCCTGCTCATATTTACATTCTAATCTTCTCATTGAAGGGTTTTGAATTATATGGGATAATATGTATGTATAAAGGTTGCTAAATGCTCCATTGATCTTTTCATAATTGTTTAAGGAGCTATATATAGCTTAGACTATTGCGAGCGTATGTTGTGCCTCTATGAACATATAATTAGATCAAATACTTGGAACAATTCCATGAAACAACAATTTGAAGATAATGAGTGTACTAAGTAACTGAGGCCTTGAATTTGCAGATATTTATGTACATACTTAACTTTATGCATACTGGTAATCCCATTTAAAACAATTAGATGATTCAAGTGCACAGGTTACTGCAGATGCAGGTCTCAGGACTGATACCAATCTAGATGCTTATTATATCAATCTAGGTACCTCATTACCAGAGTATCTGGGTGCCTTACAATCATTAATGGATTTTATCCTTGTAGCCCCTGTGAGATGAGGAATTATACCCTCCTCTGGAAGTGAGGAACAGAATAGGTTATGTAACATGTCCAAGGTCACATGGGAAGTATGTTACTGAACCAGACATTAAACCTAGGTTGTCTCCTGACTCCTGCTCTAATGCCATATCCATTAGAGCACCCTACCTTTTTAATGACCTATTTAAAATAATCCCATCAACATGGAGAGTTCTCCAAAATAAACTAGGGATATGTGCAATCTAAAGCAAGCAAATCCAAAGCAATTATAAGTGTGTATGCCTGTTGAAATGAAAACTCATATCTAAACTAGGATGTCTTACTAGTATTAAGAAGCAGGAATTCTGGGATTTATTCTTGGCTATTCTGTTGCCTTGCTATGTAATCTTAATTTCATTGGGTGTGTTTTCCCTATTTATAAAGAAAATTTTATTTTACTGAATAAAAGCTAATTAAATTCATTCATTAATGCTTGAAAAGTACTTTGAGGTCATCAGGTGAAAGATGAGCACAACTCAATATTGAATGTAGCCATTATTCTGGATAGTCCAGTAACAATCTCTGCATAGTATGTAGCTGCAGTTAAAAAAGTGAGTATGATGCTACGACAGATAGGATGGCAAATATAATGCCTGTACATAAATAATTGGAATACAATGTAAAAAATCTTTCTTAAAAAGGATATTGTAAAACTAGGGAGGGTTCAGAAAATGGCGATGAAAACAATTTGAAGAACTCTGATGAAAAAAACTCTCAAATAAAAAGACTGAACAAAGTAGAACTGTTTACCTTAGAAAGAAGGCACATGATAATAATAAAAAATAAGGAACGGTCTGAGAAGATAGGTTGGGAATTCCTGTTCTTGTCCCATAACACAAAAGTAAGGGGCATTCAATATAACGAAAAGTTGAGAAAAATCAGAATTGAGAATGGGAAGTATTTTTTGGCATATATTTCTTATGAAACTGAACAGGATATGTCCAATTTAAGGTCTAAGGATTCAGAATGGGTCAAGAGGGAATCAGAAAATTCCAGCATTATCATCACGAATAGTAATAAAATCTGTTGACTAGTTATTAGGACTAATATTTTGGGGGCTTAAACAAATCTGTAAATATTATAGAAATTTGAGTAAAACCTAATATTATCCCAAATCCACCTACAAAGGTGTTTTCCATGTTTCTTTGAAACATCTCCTATTGGTCGCTGTCAAAATTAAGTATGTAGGCCTTTTAGCCTGTGGCATGTTCTATGCAATATAAGAATGCAAAGGTCTTTTAAGTAACTTTAATTATATATAGGTTGATTTTAGCTGGGGAAAAATATGATCCTTGTATTTCTATATGTTAAAGGACATTTTCTTAAGAAAAATCCCATTCTCTGCTTTTTTGCCTGACATTTATAGGAAGGAGTTGATAATAAACAAGGCTGCAACGCATGCCAAAAGTGCTTGACAGTTCTGTTTATACTGTTACTTGGCAAGGCAAAATTACTTTCCCTCTACTGGTATGGTACTATCATCCACAATGACATGGACATGTTAAGGGGCTCTGGTGCTTTGCAAGATGCTGTCATTTTCATTAGCTTTCCACAAAAGAGCACAACAATTTCCTTACATCATTAGTTCCTTCCCTATTTCTAAATAGGGAAAGTTTAAGTCTAAAAAGGATATTGCATTCACATTTCTATTTTAATTGTTTCTGATAATTTCTCCAGAAAATCATTTTTATAAAAAAAAGGTCCAAACATTAATTTAAAGATGAGTATAACCAAGTCACCTTGACCATGGACTGAATATCTTATTGTAAGTAAAATAAATGACAGTTGCCTTGGGTAATCTAGCAGAGCTGGTGCACATTCAGCATTGGAATAAAGTCTTGTTTGAAACTATTACACAAGATTCAGAAAATTTTCCAAATATCATTACAAGTAGTCTACCTAAGCTCTTGTATATTCAACCAAGAAAAAACACACAACTGTGTGTGTCGCCCTGAACCCCTTGTACCCCCCCCCACCCCAATAGAAACCAGAACTTTGAATCCTACATGGCAATGTAGAGAATTACAAATTTTCCAACATGCAGACTTAGCCATAAACATCTAAATGTGTAGAATATGTTTAATAATACAACAGGACTTTGAACAGCAAATAATTTATGCCAGTAACCTTAGTGGAACTCTTTTTTTAATCAAGTTGTATGAGGGACAGAAGACAATATTTTGTAATATCCTCTCCCACACAGCCATAGTAAAAGAAGAACTCCCTTCTCCTCCCCACCTTCCAGCCACACACACACATTTTTGCCATGCAACATTGCTAAGAAAGGAATTCTAAGATAATGAAATGTACTGTTGTTAATGATTCTTTCTAACTACACCACTGTAAAATTTGAAGTTTGTATCTTCCAAAATGTAATGATAAAATACACCCAGTGTAGCTAAGCTCCCCAGAGAATCACTTCCTAACAAAATGGTCTAGCTTTACTTAATAGGGAACATTTATTTTAATCAATATCTGCCAGAGACATACAGCTTTATCAAAGTATCCCTATTTCTTCAAGCTCTGTCTGAAACTGACAGTCTAAAGCAATTTGGAATGACAAATCGAGGGCATCCAAGTACTGAATTAGGGACCAGTTCCTGTGTCGTTACAAGAAACTATCAAATCATTTTGCAAAAAATGTCTCCTTCTATTCATCACATGAAGCAAATCCACCCAACTAGCAGACCACAATTTGCTGTCGCTGTGTTTCGGAAAACATAGGTTACAACGTGCTGATCGCTTCATGGAGACAGTGTGAACCTCCAGTTATTTATTAGGAAATATCTGTTTAGATCTAATAAGGTGAAAAGAACAACACATAAGCTTTGTTTGTACCAGAAGTCATTTGTATTACTTTCCTTTCAGGTTTTTTGGACAGCAGAAATAAGGGCCATGTTCAAGGGATGTAACTCCATAACCTTGCTGGATTCAAAGGGGCATTTCCTAACTCAATTAATATTGATATTTCCCCCACTTACAAGCATTAGCTACAAAACATGGTGCTCTAGGAACCTTAGACAGATCTGCAGCAGCAACAGCAACCAAGGGAATATCCAGATGAGCATGCACGAGCTTTTCCCCAGGGACAAATGGCAGCAGCGCATAATTGTGCTACTACTACTTGTCTTGGGGTAATGTTGGTGCACACGTGCTCTGGCATATAGTCATTTGCCCTGGGTGGGGCAGAGGAGATTGTAGTCAGCACTTGGGCTGAGCTGGCCACTCTAGCCTTACCTGGGGTTCAGCAGTGAGGGAGCTCCATGACCAGCCAGACTCCAGTTTCATGCAGTGCACACTGCCACCATGTGTGCCCTCCCACTTTTTTCTAGTGAGAGTTTTTTTGACACTGGGATCTTCCAGTGTCAAACCTTTCCTCTCCTTCCCCTGTGCTGCAAATTAGCTGCAAGGGGAATGCCTGTATGTGTGGCGTATGTGATGTTCTGTGGCATCACGTACTGCACACCCCTTTTCATCTGGACATGCCCTAAGAATGCAAATCGGTAGTATTGTGCTTATTGGGGGTTACAGGGAGTAGAACAGGCAAGAAAAAAGGGAGTTTCTTTATCCTGGTAACTGCCCTCCTACCATGTTTCCTTCTGGTCCCCAAGCATATGAGTACATACATTTGCAAATGCAATGACACATTAGCTCCAATTCCACTATTTTACCACTTAACAAAACGGTTTACAACCAAATGTCTTGAACCTCAAAACAGGACAGGCTCCCCTGTCCCTCTCCCCAATTTTCACCATGCATTTGCTGATTCTGAGCTCAGGTCTCAGAGGAATACACTAGTGAGCAGGGGAGAGATCGGGGGTATAGAGTCGAGTGCACTGCTGGCTAGGAAGACTGAGGAGATTAGACCCTTAATCTGGGCGTCTGAAAATGGGATGAAAACATTGATTTGAAGAAACGGGACACCTGGGACAGGTGTTTAAAATGGCACAGATGGTCACTTGAGGTGTAATATACATGGCACAACCATTTTTGTCTTCACTGACTAAGATAAACTGACAATGAGGAGGAACGTGTAAAGTAAAGCAAGTCGCATGCCATGATGCCTGCAAGTTGCATTTAATGTTAATCAAGGATTTATCTTCTGGTATCTCTAAATCAATGATGGTAGATGCCAAGGAGGTTATGAAAGGGGATCACCCTAGAAAACACCCTTTTCTTACAACCTCCCTATAAAGCACTGTCACTGTCAGACACCCTTGTCACTGTCAGACACAGGATACTAGGCAAGATGGACCATTGGTCAGACCTCCTGTGGCACTTATATTCTTGTTCTTATTCTATAACCTTCACATTTTATAAACCAAACTAATCTTAAAGCAATGAATGTTATGCTATTTTATCCACTACGTTCATTTGATTTACACTCTTGCTTACATTGCGATATTACACATAGAATTTGGTTTCAGGTATTTTGGACAGCAGTAATAAGGGCCATGTTCAGGGGATGCAACTCTATGGTGTTAAGGCATTTGTGGCCTTGGGCATTTCTTAACTCACTCAATATCTACATTTCCCCACTTACAAGCATTCACTACAGAACACTGCTCTAGGAAACTTAGACAGATCTCCAGCAGGAATAGCAACTCAACACGTGTCCACATGAGCATGGACATTTGGTTCCCTGGGGACAAGTAGCGGCGGTGCACCTTGCACTGCCACTACTTGTCCCTAAGGAATGCCCATGCCACATACACTTTGGCACATGGCAAGTTACCCTGGGTGGGGTAGGGGAGGCTGGGGCCAGCACTGTGCTGACCCTAGCTGCCATACCTGGAGTCCTGGGGGCCTCCCAGGGCTGTAGCAGTGGCAATTCTGCCACACAGAGCTTGGCCAGCAACTGCAGCATGGCTCTGGGGAACCCGGTTCTGCTTTTGAGTGATGTATGCTGCCTATGTGTGTGCTGCTTTGCCTTTTATCACGGGTTTTTTGACCCCTGAATATCCAGGGGTCTAAAAAACCTATGGAAACAAAAAAATGGAGCAGCGCACACTTGGGCAGCGCACCCTTGCAGCATGGAGAATATCTGAATGTGCAGTATGTGGCACCACAAACATGTTTGCAACACCACATACCACATGGCCACACTCATCTGTACATGGCCTAAGTTCAAATGGGTATGCTGACTCTGACTTTCCATTTTTTTCCAGAAAATACATAATTTTGCAGATTCAAGAAAGTATTGATTTAATAATCAGTATGGGCCAGAAGATGGTATATTTATTCAAATTGATTAGCACCTTACATCCCCAAAAGTCCAACTGATATTATTCAACACAAAAAAAGCTCTCCCCTTCATATAGATAATTATATGCTGGTAGTTGCAGCTCAAGTCTTACAGTTTAAAAATCTTCCCAGTGCTTATCACCCTCATGAAAGGTAGGTCCCTTAACTTGCTGGGTTCTAGGAAGATCATTCCAAATGCCAGTAACATTAGGAAAAAACATTAAAAGACACATATGAGGGAACAGAATGATTTTGTTTCCCTCAGAAAAAGTCTCTTATTGTTCTGATAGTCACAACAATCAGAGCTTCTAGGAAGCCACACTTTCTCTAGGTTTGCATTTTGGGAATAAAATAAGGAACTCATGTAGATGCTTCTTTCATACCTGAATTAGTCCCTTCGATACCAACAAACAGAGCAAGACTCCACACACTGAGATCAGATTCTGGCCTAGATCAGGTCTCGGACCTCATTTTTTAAACATCTCTAGCTGCTTCTCTACAATAGAAAGATTTTTTGGCCTCAAAAGCTTCCAAGTTAGTTTTCTTGCTGATGGCCATTTTGGTTTCATCTTTCCAAGTTTTCCACTCCATTTCCCTTTTTTCTTTGATTCAGATTGTCAGAAGTGACAAGAACACTTCAAGCATTTTTCTTTCAATATAAAGGAAGCTGTTGGGAATAGGTTGGATTATAAGTACAACTAAAAATAATAAGAAAACTTGCCAAATATCAGATTTGACAAGAGGGAATACATATTTTTCATTAAATATATATCTGGCCAATTTTATAATCTTTTAGAAAATTTTGTCAAAAAAAGAAGAAAAATATGAAACAAAGTTTCAGTGAACTTTTTCCCTTCAATGTTATGACTAGTTTTGCAATAAATATTGACAAAGCTTTACTGTTTCAGAAAAGATAAGTAAGGGATTGGTGCATGAGAAAAGATGTCTTGTGCTATTACCAATTTTTCATTAGTCCAGATTTTTACAGATATAAGTGCGAGGATGACTGGGCCCTAGTTGAAAAATATCTCTGAAACCATCACCAAGAACCTGCTCCTTCTCTTATGCAATTGCTTTAAATTAGTTATGAAATTAAACTTAAACTTAAATGTCAGATCCAAATTCCTTAACATGGGGAAATATTTGAAATCTAAATATTGAACATAAAGCTTGGTTCCTTCATTACCTTAAATTCATCCTACAAGTTCCAATTGCATTTCTTTCTCTCCATAAGGAACTAGTGCTAGTAGAGCTGGTTGGAAAATTGATGAAAAAAATGGTTTTCATTAGAAAATGTTGATCTCCAAAACCAAACGTTTTTAACAGAAGCATATCCATCACTTTCGACAAAGACGGAATTTCAGTACAAAATCAGAGAGGGAGAAAACCCCTCTCAGTTATACAGGAATCACTATTAGCTCAATAATTAGGGTACTCACCTGAACTCTACTGAATAGCAGCTTGAAAAGAAATGGTACGCATCATCTCACAAATGTAAGAAAGCCTGACTGCTGCCAACAACTTAAAATGCTATCTGGATATGCTTTTGGTGAACTGTACCTTAATTTCTGAGTATGCTGATATTATCAAATAGTGTTATCTATTTTAATTAATTAGTGATTATAAACTAGGAAGTACCCCTCTGGAGATATCCCTGGTTGCAGTTATTCAGTTCTCTATGTATTCTAAGAGTGATGTAGACTGCATCTCCATTTAACATTTTATTATTTTATCAAGATAATTTTAGCAAATTGGCTAGTCCATTATTTACAAGTGATATGCAACATTATTAAGCACTTTAAGAAGTATGATGACTAAACTTAATGGGATTACAAATTAGCAGCTAAAACAACATGCAACTAACTGTGGTTTTTATTAGGTATTAAAACATATGGATTGCATATCCAGTTCAAGGAAATAAAATTAACCAGTTATTTCTAACTGCAGGCTGTGCAGGTTACTATTAATAACAACACTATTTGGCACTTTTACTTCTATAGCGTGTTTCATTTTCAAAAATCATGTGCAGATGTTATCCAATGAACTTATACAAGGTCACAATTTAGTTTGGTAGATATTTTCTTCCCCGTTTTAGAAATGGGGAGTTGTTTTCCTGGTTTTCCTTTGATTTATGGCATGATTTTATTTCCATGAAAACAGTGGCAACGTTTTCATTTATATCAATGTGAACAGTGTCACACTTTTATATGGGTATACATGAGCAAGTAAATCCACTGGAAGCACTGGTACTACTGACCTGAGAATGATGCGATTATCCAATAATGAGTTTTTGTCATGGTTAACTGAGGTGATGTGTACACTCTGGGCTGTAGTGTAGTATAGAGATACTCAAGCTTGCTTTAAACTTCCTAGGCTGCATACCAGTCTAGCCCAGTATAGAGTTCAGTGTAGGTTCATTTCCCTGTTTCTTGTTTAAAACTAGCTCAAATGTGTCTAGCCAAAACCTATACTTGCTCATTGCATATGGGAACCACAAAAGAGTCTTCCTTTTTTCTTTCTTTCACTGACAGTATTAATTACAGGACAACCAGGTTGAGGACACTGCAGGCTATACACTCATATGAATCTGGAGTGATGCAGCTTTCTAAACACCCTTTCTAAACCAGGTTTAAAATGGGGTATACCTTCTTGTTTTTCACTAAAAAGTAAACAGCCAATTTTGTATTAGTTTTTATGCCCTTTGATTGCAACTTTTGTTTGGTCCACCTCCACTTTTTTATGAGAAGTCTTTGGAATTCAGTTCTGGTGCAATTTTATTTTTGGAATTCTTGGTGTTCATTGGTGATTATCTTGTGCCAATCTTGAGAAAGAATTGTATCCTGAATAGACTGCAGACAATGATAAGGTTTTGTTTCTGTTTTGAATAATAGTATTAAGGTCATTTTAAATAATACTTTATATTACAACTAAAAGTTAGGTTCTGTGTATCTGTCCTTTGATTGATGGAGCCTGGGCACAATATACTTTTCTTGACTGACTGAAGTTAGATGCGCTCAAGCCTGAGCTAGGGGCTTAAAGGGCAGTGACTGACAGATCAAGCTTTTTCTCTCACTGTTTGCAGTTATATCCTACAGAGATACACAGTAGTCACAAGATGCAAACTTCATCTCAATTCAGCATATAAACCTTAAAAATCAATTTTGCTGTGAAGGAACCAGGGTTGACAAACACGAATGCATACTCACAAATATACATATGCTAGGATACAAAGTCCTCAACTCTAGATGAAAAAATTCACATACCTCTTCTTCCCACATAAGCCCTCACACCTTACTGATATCACAACTGCACAATCCAAACTCACGTACCACATTACTTCACCTTAACAAGTCTACCCTACACCTTAACAAGTCTACCCTCGCTCCCACCCCCCAAATAAATTCCTGTAGCAAATCTCTACAACTACTGCTGAAATCTGGTAAACAGAGGCATGTGGAAAAGGAAAACGGGAAGTTAAAAGTTGCTGTTTGTGGCCTGTGGTACATAGCAGTTGTGGCAATGGTAAAGGCTGTGATTGTAAATGAAAGAAAAGGGTGTATGCATGGTGAGGTGACCTATCTTTTCATTTCCCTGCCTTGGGAGTGAGATTCGGAGTTTCAATGTTTCACAATCACAATCAAAGTTTTTTAGTTTGTTAATTGTATTCATTGCCCTGTTTTAATATTTTTAGATACTTTCTTAAGGAATATGATCTTCATTTCCAGTTAAAATCAAAATGATATTAAAGTTCTTTCACCAACATAAACAAAAACTCAAAAGACTTTAAACACGTTTGTGGTCAGACTATTTTGTCTGAATTGCTAAAAGTTTCTGTTAATAGTTGTTCTTTGTTAATAGCTGCTCTCTGAAATGGTTGATTGAAAGCATCATCTCCCCCTATGGAAACAGTGCTAAGAATTTCCACTGACATCAGTCAGAGATGCACCTCTGGATTTAGGGCAGTATACGACCTGTATAGTATTCTGATTGTTAGGCCAGGGACAGGCATTACACACAAACAGATTTGTGATCAGGAACTGGTTTAAAGCTGTAACAGAACATAATTCAGTACACATAAGCTAGTTTCAAAATGGCTGGAACTGGTTTAAGATAAACCTGGTTGAATGTAGCATCAGACTTAACTGATTTGGGTCAAACCGGTTTATGCAACTTCTGTCCCAGACCGTTTCCTGCTTTAAGTTAAACCAGAGTCCCCTAGCATCCCAGCATGCTTTTCAGCCCCGGACAGGGCTGTACTCTCTACTCCAGACAGCAGGTCTGGCACCACCCCTCTGCTCTTTAGCCAGAGCAGGGGCAGGGTTGTGACCAGAGGTGGGCTTGGGATGGTCCCCTGAGGCAAAGGGAGCAGGCAGGAGGTTTATACCCCGCTCCTTCCCCTCTTCTACCAGGGGACTGCAGCTGAGGCCTGCTTGGCCATGGTGTAGCAGCCCCTGTGAGGCAGTCCCCTCCTCACTGGTTAAGTGGTGGTAGGGGGGCATGGCCAATTGCCCCCCACTCATTCACAGACTGAATCAAACAGGGACGGGAAGGGGGTTTAAATCTCCCCCTCCATCCCCTGTCCCACCAGCAGCCTGGGTCTGCCTGGCCATGGCAGAGCAGCCCATTCCCCACCTCCCCACTCCAGAGGGAGTGAGGAGAGCATGGCCAGAGCCAGCTGGCATGGTCTTGCCATTCTCCTGCCTTGCCAGTGGTTGAGGCTGGGGCTGTGGGGCTGAGCTGGGCCAGCCTATGGGTGTTGCTGAGAGCGGTGTGTGAACACGAAGCAAATCAAATGTCTGAGCATCTCTGAAGTGGAGAAAGTCTATAGACCCACAAAGTGCATAGGAATTTTGTTCTAATAGAATATTCTTATCGCCAGTGAAGAATGCTGGGTGTGAACATACAAAATCACACTGTCTGTGGCTTTACATTTAAAATTTGTCTTTTGCTGTTTACTCAATAACTTGTAAACATACATAGTGAAGATAACAAAATGCCCTTCGTATGTAATGTTAATTTGGGAAAATTCAATATTTTGCCTTTGGTAAAATGTCAGGCTGACATTGTAGAATTGTATTTGAACAGTAGAAATGCTGAAATTTCAACACAGGTTTGGTTTAATGACTCTCTTGAAAAACACAAAATTCTATGTGACCATATGAAGCAAAGATGAGTAGTTAGCTATAAGCTAGCTGTGGGACAGGGGTATGAAAAAGTCCCACTATCATTTCCAGTCCTACACCTTAAACTTCATTTCTGGGAGTGTCATAAAACTGGAATTCCCTACTGTTTCCTGGAAACAATATTCACTGAAGAGTGCATCAATTGTCACACAAGCCTTCCCTGATGGAATCTCATGTTTACTGCATCTTTAAAATCTACAAAATACTTGCTTTTCTTTTTCCCTTTTGTATGCGATTTTGAATGAGAAGAGATGCTTATGCCTTAGGGCCTTACTCTTATGTAAATGAACAAAAAGTGATACGGGGATATTGGGTAAAGAATGAACAAGGAGCTCCTCATTTTGTGTTGCAGCAAAAAGAGTAGTAATTTCCCTCTCTCTGGGGTTGCACAATACCCCAAAAATATGGGACAAAGGGGAGGAATAAAGGTGGCAGTTTATTTTCCTCCTACCTTATCTTCCCCAGTATAAATGCATAAGTACACACACACACAACTAGCCTGCTAACAAGGGAAGGAGTAAATTGTATCAATAGATGAACTGATTCTGTGAACCTTATGGCCTCTTGCTGCTTCTACTAAGCGGTGGAACAAAAGGTTCAACAAAAAGGCTGTGCAAAACAGTTACAACTCTTCCTTGAGGGCATGTGCACATGTTCATGGGACCCAGTCTATTAGCACATGGCTTGCTTTAAGTCACATGATTGTAGATTGAGTCTCTGTTTCTGCACACGTTTGCTGCTGCTGGGAACCACATTGGGAATCTATGTAAACTGGGGTGGAGGGAAGGGTGGGTAGGATCTGCAGGGACTAACAGGTCTGCAGCGGAGGGTTGGTGGGATCAGTGGGGGTGGGCAATTCTAAGGTGATGGTTTTCGTCTGGGGGTGGGGGAGTGAGGGGGCTAAAAATACCCTGTTCCAGGGGGAGGTGGCAAGAGAGTAGGAAAAGTGTAGCCTTGAGGCTGTGGCTGGTCTTCCCCAGCTCCAGGGCTGCTCACAGAATCTGTACATATGTTAGGTTATATTGGGCACAGGGTAACCTGATCTACATAATGAACCTCCTTAGCTGAACTAAGGTAGATTGCACTGGCCATTTTTTTTAAGCTCCTGAATGTATGTATGTATGTATGTACAGTTCAACACTTAAATTGACCTAACCCAAGTTTGGTCGATCAGCATGTAATGTTGGCACGTATTCTGAGACTAATTCAGGCAACGGGCATGGTTACAAATACAATAATCAATTAATCTATTGTGTAGACAATCCTCAACTTGGTTTTTTTGGTTGTTTTTAACATGTACTGTCTGAAAAGCGAGACAGTAACTAGGAGTCCAGACTAATACAGTGTTCATTTAGTCTGGCCCTCATTGATTCAAGTATTAAAGTATGTACATGCACTTGAATATTTTGCTAAATCAGAGCTAGAGCTAACAAGGACTGTATTATTAGGGCTTCCAGTATTTGCTTCCTTTTCTGGTTTAGCAACAACAGAAGTAAATTGAGGATTATGTAACTTTGAGTCAGGCTGGGCAGGGATTTCTAAATCTGGTGAATATTCTACTAGTGATTTCATTTAGTAAACTTCTATGCAGATTCTTCAAACCATTGGCTTCTTGAACAAACGCCAATGGATCAGGTACTCTTTTAACTAGAGCAGTCACTGCAAGTGGGTACAAATTATATAACATGACAACATGTTTCAGTAATTGAGGCCTGAAAATTTCTCCCCAGTAAAGATGATAAAAACATTGTCATCTCCCATTCACTATTTTATATGTAGAAAGCATAAACTGTGGGCTTAAAAAAAAATAAAAAAATCAACAAGTTATTTATTGATCCTGATTTTTTTCTCTCATATTTCTGACTGAGGTTATTCCCTTTCTTTGAAGGATTCCATTTGGGCCTGGCTCCGGAGTGAGATGCTCTGGCAGAAGCCTGTTGTGCCCTCATGAGCCCAGGACCCACATGACCCCCAGCAGACACCTGGCGGACCCCAATCCTGACCCCCAGTGCAGCTGGGAGGTAGGTGGGTGGGTGCTAGGCAGCTGCAGGAGGCAGCTGAGAGGAGCCGAGAAGGGTCATGCCCCCTCCCAGTTCCTACTTGGTCCAGCCCCCCAGGGACTCATGCAACAGATGCTGCCCAGCACATGAGGCAGTGTAGGACTAAGGGAAGTGGAGGGGCACTTACCTGCCTCCTCCTCTTTCAGGGTAGGGATCCCTAGCCCCTGAGAGTGGCGTGGCACTAGCAGCAGCCCATTGCGTATGGGCAGGATTTAAAAGGGTCTGCCAATGGGAAAAGCTGCAGTATGGGCCTGGCTCCAGAGTGAGATGCATGAGTGGAGGCCCACTGAGCCCCTGTGAGCACAGGACCCCCGGTGGATACCTGGCAGACACCAATCCTGACCCCCCACCACAGCTGGGAGGTAGATGGGGCCCACAGTGACTGGATGCTAGGCAGCTGAGAGGAGCTGCAGAGGGTCATGCCCCCTCCCCGGCTCCTATTTGGCCCAGCCATGTGAACAGAGCCATGTGAACAGAGAGCACAAACCGGGCCTGGTGACAGAGCTAGCATGGGAGTTCGCACAGAGGATGAGCAGGAGGCAGCAAGGAGACGCTAGGCAGCAAGCCTGAAGAGAAGTGTTGGCATAGCATTATCCTGGACTACTACCTGTACAATGGTGGGGATGCACCACACCCCAAAGATCTCCTCTGTGACCATGTCCTCCCCTCCCCCTTGTACCTCTGAGACCTCTACCCAGACAATCTGTGGATCCAGCCTCCATTCAGACGGGGCTCTTGGCTGCATAGGGCAACCTGAGACCCTCCGAGTTAGAATATGGGGGGGAATGTGGTGAAGGGGATAATGGTAGGAGTCTACTACAGACCCCCAAAAGACTTAGGGATCATGATTGACCACAAGATGAACATAAGCCACCAATGCAATGCCACAGCCAGCAAAGCAAACAAAACTTTGGTTTGTATCTACCGATGCATCTCAAGCAAGACCCAGGAAGTCATCCTCCCACTCTACTCAGCCTTGGTGAAGCCGCAGCTGGAATATGATATCCAATTCTGGGCTCCACAATTCAGAAAGGATGTGGAGAAGCTTGAAAGATTCCAGAGCAGAGCCACATACATGATTAGAGGACAAGAGAGCAGACCTTATGAGAAGAGGCTGAGGGCCATGGGACTCTTCATCCTGGAAAAACATAAACTCAGGTATGACTTGGTGGCAGTCTATAAATACAGAAGGGATGTGCATCAGGAACTGGGAGAATGTCTGGTCACCAGGGCACCACAAGGGAAGACAAGGTGCAACAGTCACAAACTCCTGGAAGATTGTTTTAAGCTGGACATAAGGAAAAAACTTCTTTACTGTCTGAGTCCCCAGGGTCTGGAATAGACTCCCCCCAGAGGTGGTGCAAGCACCTACTCCGCACACTTTCAAGAAACACTTGGATTCGTATTTTGCTGGGATCATTTGACCCCAGCTGACTTTCTGCCCCTTGGGCAGGGGGCTGGACCCAATGATCTTGTGAGGTCCTTTCCAGTCCTAATGTCTATGAAATCTATTAAATAAGTTAACAATAAACATTGGCATAGATTAGTCAAACTTCCTATTTTTCTATATAAAGCCTTAAAAATTAATCTGTAATTCATTCCTCTATTATTAAAAAGTTAATTAATTGCTTCCATTGGTCAGAAACAAGTTCTCTATAGAGTTGCTTCTAGTTTCAATGTACATAAACTGAAACTGAGACAGAATATATGGACACCTCTTATATTATAATATCTGCTCCAAATATAATGTTAATCTACTTTAAATGTTTAACAGGTTGAATAGTGCCACTCAGTTTAAATAATAAATAGGGCAAGTTATTTTCTGAAGAAATTAGTGTTTACTGTTCATGTCTCTTTCTCTCCTCCTCCCCCCGCCAACCCTGATCTATTACAATGGCTTAAATAGGTTGGCCTTTCCAATGCTAAGAGGTATAGCATGAGGATTTACAACCCTGTAGAACTGACAATCACTGTCAAGAGCAGGGATCTCTAGCTGACAGTGACAGCTGACAAAGAATTAAGAATTAAAATGGATTAAAGGTTATGAAGCATGCATTCAAGAACTGCTTTAAAGAAGAAAATCTCTCTCAGAAATGAGCTTCATTTTCAATAAGCAATGCATAGTGCTGTAATGTAATGGATGATCACCAAAAGCTATTCCTTCAGAAAAATATGGAGGAACATAAAGCACACAACATTTCAACTGAAATAATTAAATTGATGTACCTCTGAAGAAACAAAAATAGTTTTCAGATACGACACCTTTCGAAAATAACCAATTCTCACTGTAAACTAAGAAACAACACACTACAAAAACAGCACCAGTCATTTTGCTAACTTTCCTCTGTTTTTTTCCTGAATTCACTTGAATAACAGAACAACCATGTAGCTCCCTGAAGGATCCTTAAGCATTATGAAAAATCATCTCTGATTGATCAAGCCTAATATAATCTTGAAACATAAATATATTGGTTTAAGAAAAGCTTTGGCATTTGTGTTCAATGCATTTTCAGGTTACAGTTACAGATTATTTCAAATGTGTGTGTGTAAAAGAAATATTGAATTCTAAAAAGTTAGGAAAAAACAGGCATCGTCACATTTTCTCCTACTGAGTCTCAGAGAAAAGACCTACATAAACTGAACTGAAACAAATATGAAAAATGCTACATCATGCCATGTTATCGCTGAATAGATAAGCCTGAACAATATCAGAATGTGTAATCTCTTTATGTGGCCTTGAATTTACAAATGGGACTCAGATTGGAAAATTTTGATCCATATTTTGGCTCAGGCCTATCAGATAAATGTATTAGCATACTGTCCAACTCATCCATACCATGGGCCAGAAGAGTGAGAGAGGGCCAGTCCAAGGACCACATACAAAGAATGGGCTCAGTCCATGAGCAAAATCTGAAGTGCTGGGCTGTAGGGCTGTGCGAAGCTTTGATCCCTGATTCGATTTGGTGGAGATTAGGCCCAATTCAGTGGCTGAATCTCCAAATCCAAATTGAATCAGGAGACACTTTATAATCTCTCTGAATTGAATCCGAACCCTCTAAATCAATTCAGAGAGATTCTTAAGGAGTCAGCAATTTAGATATAGACAAAGCTTTAAATGTTTTTTCTATATACCTGAAGGTAGCAGGTGGCTCATGAATGCTGAGATGCTAGGGTGGATAGAGCATCCCACAGGACCTGGAAGTGGACCAGAAGCACTTCCAGTCCACTTTGAGATCTGCCAGGGAGCACGTGGGTCCCCCTGGTGTCTCCCTGACTCAGTGACTGGTACATCCTGAGTCTGGAGGGGCACCCAGAGCCCTTCCACAGCCAATTGCCAAGCTGGGAAGGCATGCCCCCCCCCCCCCACATGCTCCCCAGTGGACCCGAAAGTGGACCAGAAGTATTTCTGGTCCACTTCTGGGTTGGCTGCCAAGCATGCGGGGGGGGGGGGGGAGGCACGATACTGTGCGATGCTCCATCCTCCCCACCATCTCAGCATTCATGACTTGTGCCTGGTACTTCAACATATGTAGAAAAAAAAACATTTAAAGCTGTGTCTATGGCCAAATTGCCGATTCGCTAAATCAGTATCAAATCTTCAGATTCGGATTCAGCCGAATCAAATTGGAGACAGTGATCTGAATCAACTAATCGAGTCACTGTCCCCAATTCAGGCCAAATCCAAATTGATTATGGCCCATTTCACACACCACTACTGGGCTGGTCTACAGAAGAGATCTGGAGCATAGACCATGTCATTTGTCCTGTAGGCCTGGAATTCAGCAGCAGTGGCAGCATTAAAGGATGTGGCTCCCAGAACTGGAGTAGCTGCTCTCACCACCAAATTTCCAGCTCCAGGTACAGCCTGGACTAGATGGTGTAACTCCACTCTCCAGATCTAGCCTGCAGGGCTCCCCACAGGTCCAGAAATTCGGCAATATGGTGACTGACGGCAACAGGTTCTATCTTGGTCACCCTTCATTTGTTACAGTGCAATTCATTATTTTAGTGTTCAAAGTTAGGTTCACTTATACCTGCTGTGAATCTGTTTCTCTAAAACCTGGAAACATTTTGGAGTAAGAATCTTTATTGAAAATGCACTGTATATTCTAAAATTTCTTGTTCACATGTAAGAGTCCACTAGAAGAGTCCATTTGAATTGAAAACCTGAGTGTTTTTGGGTAATGCACTTTTACTTTGGAGTTTTTTGAAGATGATCTTGTACAGCTTCATTTAGCCCACTATTCTACTAGTTTTGAATAGCAAAATGAATTGTCATGGATGTGCTTCAAGGAAAATTCAAATAGGTTTGTATGAATAGTTCAAAATATTCTATTAGGTATTCTGAATGGCTAATATATTCTCATTACAGGTACTTCTCACTTAACGACCTACCTGTTTAACGACTGCGCGGACTTACGACCAGCTCTCTGAGCAGTCGGTATTGTACGAAACGTATTGTGGAAACGGCAGCGTGGCGTCTCAAGCCAAGGCACGCAGTATCAAGGGGCGGCTCCTCGCTTATCGACCAATTCGCTTAACGACCTAGACGCAGGAATGGAACTCGGTCGTTAAGTGAGGAGTGCCTGTATTCTGCTAAAATATTATCATGTTTTCTGTCCTAGATGGAAGGGAAAAACATTTTCTAATGGTAGAATCAAGTAACCATGGGGCAAAAAAAATATTAAAGATACATGTGATCTTGGTATTCATATCCCTGACAGATCACTTAAAATCACTTGAAACAGCATGCAAAACATTCATGAAGCACAAAGAACACTACTGCTAGCAAATTGTAGACTGGATAACTGGAGACTGAGGAAAATAAAGGAGAGAGTGCCACAAGGTTTTGACAAAAATGGCAATACAGTGCTGTGCAAACAAGCAAAAATTGTGTCCAAAGAAATGTTCTTTGGCCTAAATAAAAACAGTAGATATAGTTTGCCTACACCAGACATATGGCAGGTAGTTAGTAAAAGTGAAGACAAAAAGAAAAATCAAAATTAGAAATGAACCAGAACTAAAATGAAGATGCAAACATCCTAGAATTTGTTAGCATCAGATTCAGATCTGCACCTTTCGCTGACCCATATTCTAAATGGGTTTACCCATACCACAAATCTAAACTTCCCCAACAATGAGTAAGTTCAACTCTTACTCTGGACTATGTAGTTGGTATCTACTTTTGACAGTGAAGTCCTACAAAAACCTATAGTCTCTTAGCACTTTTACAGAATCCTCATCTTGTTTTGTTCTGCATTTCACACAAGTGAAGAGGATTATCCTCTCTCTGTTTCATTTTTTAAGCCAGAATATAGACAGATGTTAGCAGCAGCAATAAATTTTAGCCTTTATTTTTTTTTTTATAAGAAAAAATTTCCCCAAGTGATACTTCTGTTCAAAAGTTGAACAACATTAAAATGACAGGACTGACCAGGACTAAGATTGCCTTCAGGAAGTCCTCAAACCTGCTCAGTGGTAGCAGGTAACTATTCATTGAGATCAAGTCATTTCTTAACCATATCTTGGATCAACTAACTTGACTGAGATTCTTAAATGTATACTTCACTACTCTAGTAATGGTCTCAGTAGCAGTACCATAACTAAGGATGGATGAGCAACCAGGGCAATAGCCTGAGGCACCAACCTAGAGAGGGTATCCTCTCTGTCTGCAGCCACGGATCATTCACTTGCATGCAGAGGTGTAACTAGTAAATCTTCCCACTACTCCCCTAAAATGTAGCTTCCCAGTGTTCCCTGCTCTCTCTCTGACCTCCTTAGCTCATGTGCTGCTCCTCTTGCTGCCATAGTCAGCTCCTGTGGCCATCAATGGTAACATGAATCAGCAGTACATCCCTCTTCTTCATATTCTCCATGAACTCCTGTGCCTCTTGACTGCTGATTCTCTAGCCCTCCCAACTCTCTCTCTCTTGCCTCATTACTGTAGGTGACACTTTCTTCATGAAGTGGTAGAGGTAGCAGCTGTAGTAGGGGGGTGAGGATAGCCTTTGGCACAGAACTGGGAAGCCTAGTGTGGCAGAAGATAGAGCAAGGATGAGAAACATGGAGCAGCGTAGAGTAAAGAATGCTGGCCCACAGTACAAACCTTAGTAGTTACACCTCCAATTTGCAGCTCTGTACGTGTAGAGAAGCAAAAGTAGCTCATAGGGTATGTGTAGAGAAGAAAAAGTAGGTCATAGGTTGCAAGCAAACATCACATTTATCCCATGATAAACCGTTTTATCCTGGTTCAAAGTCCAATTGTATAGACATCCAAATTGTATGGATGTCTATAAAATTTGTTACTAGATAAATCCTAAGGAAGTTTCCTGGATAGCAGGCATTAACAGTTTATCTTGGAATATTGCAAAGTATGTCTATACAGTTATCCCAGGATTGCATCACTGAATCAGTGGTGGAAAGGCAGCACTGAATTAGGCCATTCATTAAACCCTGATTAGAAGGGTGATGTGTGTATGCTCCAATACCAGGATATTTTCATTTTAGGACAAACAGGCAAAATGTATCCAGGGAGAACTGGAATGTCTATTCCTAGCATAAGAGTACTTTAGACAATTGTTTTACTACTGCTTTTTGCAAGTTATCTCGTCCTGTAGTACTGGAAAAGTTTTGTTCAAAGAGTGACTGCTAAACATTCTCCCTAATTACTGATGGACTAGAGAACATTTCATTTGCGTGTAGGTTACAACCTCTTGCATCTTTCACTTGTTTCACTTAAATTAAGGCAGAAGGAGTCTCTAGGGGCAAAACACATTACCTGTTGTTCTCTCTGTTGTTCTCCCTGTTGATGCTGTGGAACAATGGGTAACATTCTCCCAGGGTCTGAGGGGCCCAGTACTGTGTACCCTGGAAATTCCTGTGCAGGACCAGGCCCCTCAAACCCTAAGAGCACTTGCCCAACCTTCCCTGCTTACCCAGATGTACTTCCAGAATCCCCATAGTGAACCTCTGTTAACCGGGAAAGTCAAAATTGCCCCACTCACCAAGATGCATCCCTGAGATCTCCTGGGAATGTATCTGTAAGTAAGTAAGGAAATCCAGACAGCTGGTTCCAAGGCTTGAAGAACCCAATCTTCCCTAGGAATTCCCAGGGTATATGGAATCAGGCTCTTCAAGCCTCCCAGGGCACCTTCTTTGGGCAACAGGATTGCTCAGGCAGCCTGGAGATGCCTGTACTCTCACATCACAAAGTAAATAGATGTCTGTTTAAATAGTGGCACAAATTGATTCCACCTTTGTTGCAGCCACTATTTCTAGTGTGACAAGGGATATAAACATCTGTTTGTTTGGACTTTGTGCTGCCATACAAATTTTTATGGTGGTACAATGACAAAAAGAGACAGTGTCTGTTTCCACCCTAGGTCATCTATTCTAGCTTCCTGTACATCACAGGCAACTAAATGATATTCAACTGTCATAAACCAATTTAGGGCAAATTTTATAGTCCTCAAAAAACTAAAATATATACCATAGATAGGGATAACAATCTCAGCAGCTGAATTATGCAACATACTACAGAGAAAAGCAAAAAGATCTGAAAAAAACAAAACCAAGTAAAAACCAACAAACCCAAACAAACCAAACCAAAAAACCCATGGTCCCTACCCATCTGACTGGGGGTGGGGAAATACAGTGATCAGTCTACCCCGGTGTTCATCAGCAAGATTCTTTTAACTATCTCCAAGATTAGGACTCCTGATTTATTTCTGATTCCTACAGATGACCATGTGAAGCCTTGAAGCATGAAATTTGATTATAATCACTGTCTTCATGAAGAGCTAAAAGCAATGGAAATAACTTGGTTCTTCCCATAGCTCATGAAAAAGGGAGGATGAATAAATCCAAAGATTCCAATACCGGAAAAGACTACCACAACCATTGAGTCTGATCAACTTCTACCTTGTACATACAAGTCAAAGAAATTATCCCAAATACATTTCTTTTAGAAAGAAATTCAACCTTACCATCAAAATCCAAGAAGTGGCAAGGCCACCACGGCTGCTGGTAAGCTGTTTCAATATGTAACTAGCATCACCAGTTGAAGTTTGTTTTCGTGGTTGAGTTTAACTTCAATTTCATTGAGTACATCTACACGAGACACATTAATGTGAATTAGCCTATTTTAACGTGCATTACAGGTGTACACCTATACGTGTCCACTCTTAATGAACATTAAAAATGGTGAAATTAGGCCATGTGTGCCTAAATTTGATACCTGCAAATGCAGGTATCAAATGTAGGTGTGATTAGTTAAAGCACATTAATACACGTGTAGACATAACCCAGCCACTAGGGCAGGGGTGGGCAAAATGGCAGTTCCAACTGGCAACCAGACTCCATTTCCCAGCAGCCCCTGCCTGCATGGCTTGAGCCTGTCTCCATGGTGACCCCAGCCACAGCTACGCTGGCTGTAATAGCACAAGGCTAGGGTTGCCATGGAGACCAGCCCCAGCCACGCTAGCAGGGGGCAAGGCAGGGCAGGGGGCTGCTCTGGAGCCACTGAGATCTTCCAGTGGAGGCAGCTTGGTTGGGGCCAGGGCACAGCTCTGATCTGCAGCATGCATGCTCTGGGCAGGGGTGCACAGGCAGCAGATTACAGCTCTGCCCCAGCTCCTTGCAGCGGTGATAGCATGGTCCTGAGCTGGGACAGAGCCATGATTTGCTGCCTTCCCCTTCCCAAGGTGTGCAGGCTTCAGATCATAGCTCTACTCTGGCTCTGACCAAGCTACCCCTGCCGCAATATTCCAGCGGCTCTGGAGCAGCCTCCTACCCTGCCCTGCCATGTGTGCTGCCAGTGCATCTGGGACTGGTCTCCATGGCAACTCCAGCCTTGCGCTATCACAGCACAGCTGTGGAGTGGGTCTCCATGGAGACCAGCCCCAACCATGCAGGCGGGGGCTGCTGGGAAATGGAGTCCACTGCCAGTCAAATCTGGCCTGCAGACAGGACTTTGCCCACCCCTACACTAGGGGCACATGGCAGGCCTGCTGGGACTTGCTCTAACTTTAGTTCCAAGTTCCTGAACATGTAGACACCTGCCAAAAATTGCTAATGCACATTAGCTTAATGAGCATTAAATTTAGTCATGCTTAAATGCATGTGTAGACACACCCATTGAGTTGCTGTGACCCTAGAGTATATTCTATAAAGAGAACCACACAGGGAAATTCCCAAATTCCAACAAGTTCAGCTCTAACCCCACATTGATTTTGTTTCACCAAAGAATTTAAATAAAAATTGGAACAGAAAGCTTTTGATCCTGTAAGTAGGTCCTAAAGACTACAGAACATGAGCAAGTGGGAACTGATGCAGCTTACATAAAGTCAAAGGAGCTATACTGTAGTGCACCAGCTGAGGATCTGGCTGAATAACAATTGCCAAAACCAGCCTCCTGCTTTTTGTGGTCAAGTGCAGACCAGACCAGCTCCAGGTACTACATGCAGCACAGGGGTGGGGACCAGTACATTCTGTATGTACCATATAGGGCCAATCCAAGACCCACACCCAGCTCCACAGGCCAGATGATAGGGCTCTATGGGCCATATCCAGTCCATGAGCCATATCTTTTCCAGTCCTGCTGTAGCATAATGATATTACACTCCAGTATTATCCCACACTTTCTTTAAGAGAGAAAAATAATGCTGTACACATTCATATCTGTTCCACTGTCTGCTGACAGAAATCTGAAAGTCCCCAAACATTGTTAAACCCAAATCATTTGCCACGTGCCTTCTGATCTTTATTAAAAAGCAGCAGCAACAGCTGCTGATGAAAGTGCTGCATGAACTGCAGAGCTTTTGAGAGATGAAAATAAATATATTCAGCTTTAATCTTCAGCTGGGAGAAGAAGCATTTCATCATGCAATCAAGTTGTGTCATTAAGCTGTAACTGAAGCAAGGGTAATAAGAATTTACATATCTGCCAGCATTTATATTTTCAGAAGACTGCTCATTACAGTTCTGAAATAGGGAGGGAGTTCTGGGAGGTTTTGTGTTGTTTTGTTTTTAAATAGTAAATACACATGGCATCTATACATAATAAGACAGACTCTAACATGGATCTTTTAAAGAGAATCCACACCTTAAGCATCAGAGGCTGTGATTTCTAAGTAGAGAAGGCAACTAGAGTCTGCTCTAAGAGGACTTCTAGGGATTTGTTGATGAAGGCTGGGATGTTGGGATGGGGTACTTTGCACTCATGATCCTTGTCCTGCACTTAGGGGCCAATAGATTAATAAATTAGAAGAATAATAGAAGAATAGCTCTGAGATGGATATAAATTATGTTTTGGGAATCCAGAAAGTTTAAATGCAACTCCAAGAAGAGCAAAAGAAAACACCAGGCACAGTTCAGTTAGGTACTAGAATCGGACTAACTGCCTAAATACAGATATTCAGGAGCATTAGGGGGAGGTTAAATTGATTTAAAATGGCTGCCCAATACCAGGTAAATCATGATGGGGGTGGCAAGCAGGGGGGAAGGGTCACTGAGGGATGGGGGCATGACCCATGAGGTGTGAGGGACAGGCACAACCAGCAGGGGGGGTAGGAGGGGGCAAGTGAGACCTGCAGGTGGGGTGGGCAGGCTCAATCCACAGGTGGAGTGTGTGGGCAAGCATGACCTACACGTGGGGTGGGGTGGGTGGGGCGGGCAGGTGCGACCTGCAAGTGGGGTGGGAAGGCATGACCCATGGGTGGTGTGGGGGTCAGGCATGACCTGCAGGTGGGATGCCTGCCCCCCCACCCAGTGAACCTACACCCCCACCCCTCCTTTCCCTCTCCCCACTGGGACTTACTTGCTCAGCTTCAGCAGTGATGAACAATGATAAAAGGACTGCACCTGGAGTAGCTTGTGGGATGGAGTTGCGAGGGCTGCCTGGTCAGGGAGGGGGATAGCCCATTGCAAAGGAGAGAGGTGAAAAGAGCAGCCCTGGAGCTGGGGCCAGTGGCTGGGTTTTCCCAGCCCCGGGGCTGTGCAGGGAAAATGTACAGAAGCTCCATGTATTGGTTTGACCTCAACAGAATAAGTTTGATACTACATAGATCCAGGTTTATCTTAAACTGCGTTCTGAAATTTTTAGACTTGTTTGTGTGCATGAAACTTCTGTACAGTTACAAGTTTAGACTGATTGCTGGTCACTGACACTGGATCTGTATGTGTAAGGTTGGCACTAGGACAAGCTAAGTTTATATTCAATGGCTATTTTGAACCCAATTTAACTTCCCCAAATGTCTGTACTTTACCACTGCTAGCAAAAGACCAACTGTTAACTGGGCCAAAGGTAAGTATTAATCCTTCCTGATTTTCCATGATGACAGCACTTGGGGTGATATATAGAATCATATTGTCTTGTAGTATATTCAGTTGCACTGAAATACCACATTTAAAATTTTGTGAAAAATCTCAGCCTGTTGCAAAACTCTCACCAGCAATTTAGCTCAAATCTTACAGTCAGTTGTTTCAAAGAACCATGATGAACAGACAGCCATTTCATGTGAAATGGTGGTGCACTGAATCCTTGCCTAGCACCTATATTCTAAACACATGGCCTTTATGTACTGAAATTGAGGAGCCACATGCTGTAGGTTTTATCCTGGGTGAGCCATGAGTAAGAAGGAGCTTAATGGCAGTTGGAAGAGATGAAACTCATCCTGAAGATTATTTATTTCTATTTGAAAAAGACAGTATGGAAATGCTTCAACTGCAATCAAAGCAACATTGTGCTAGAAGGAGGAGAGAATCCCTGCCCAAAAAAGATTAAAGGTAGGATTAACTGACATGCCCAACAGTATGCAGGAAATCCATGGTTATGTTGGGAACTGAAGTCAGATACTGGGAGTCTCAGTCCAGAGCCAGGGTGGGGGGGTGCAGGGGAGGCCCCCTGTGTGCTCCCCAGCAGACCCAGAAGTGCTTCTGGTCCACTTCCGGTCTGCTGCTGAGCATGCTGGGGCTCCCCCCGTGCTCCTGTGGGACACTCTATCCACCCCACCATCACAGCATTCACAAGCTGCCTGAACCTAGAGGTAAGTAGAAAAAATTTAAAGCTGTGTTTATGTGCAAATCGCCAAATCTTTCTGAATGTCTCCGAATCAATTTGGAAGGTCCCAATGTGATTCAGAGAGATTAAAGGGTCTCCTGATTTTATTTGGATTTGGAGATTCAGTCACCGAATCGGGCCAAATCTCCGCCAAATCGAATCAGGGACTGAAACTTCACATAGCTCTACTGAATAAATGCGCAGTAACCAGCGCACAGTAGCATCTCATGTAGACACGCCTCCTGATGATTATTTCAGCTTATGATTCATGCAGCAGCTGCAACTGTATCACACTAGGGGTCTCACCACTGCATCAAGCCATTATATAGAGAAGTTCTGACCCTGATTAGCTTTAATTAAGGTTTCATGGAAGCCTAATCAGACAAGGCATGAAGCCCTCCTTCAGTGTGCAAACATTGTGCCTGTGTTTCCACCCAGAAAACCACTGTAGCTTTTTAACATGTGTGGATTATGCAAGATGAAGTATTGTGAATGCTGCTTAAAGGAAATTCACAATTTCTGTCAGAACCAAAAACATTCTACAGCTCTTTTCAAAATAAGCTCACACCAAAAGAACAAGCTTCTATGAAACATAATTATGGTACATGTACTTTGTTTGGAAACAGTGCTTTCTGTATTTTCCAGTAAATCATTTAAGGAACTAACATAGCAAGACATTTATAAATTGTGTGGAACACAGCCAAGTACGTGAAATAACTTCTGAACAATCTCCTCTCATACAAGCTATACTTTGTGAACATAGCAAAGTCAAACCTCATTCTGTAATTCGCTGGATGTATTTTTTGGCACCAATAACTGTTAGTCTATCATGTATATATAATGAGGTTTTAGCACATTTCCCCCTTTCCTATGACAAACAAGGTCCTTATTCAGAGGCACCCAGAGAGGGGCCCTATTCATTTGGCATCTTAGCTTATTCCACAGTTTTACAGGTGAAGAATTTGGTTTCCACCCCAAAAGCTCAGAGATGACTCTTGAAATCAGTGAGAATCTTACTTTTGCCTCTAGTAGAATCATGCTTTAATCCCAAGTCTCATAGCTTTTATGGACCTAATAGTGCAGATTTACATATTGTGGGTTCTCCTCCCCTCTTCCCCTGTCCTGTCCCCCCCCCCCAAAGAATAAAGAATTGCAAAAACATGCATGTTATAAACTGCACATTAACTCCAGCACTCTTTCCTACCTATGCAGGGGGTCGGACTCGATGATCTATGGAGGTCCCTTCCGACCCTAACATCTATGAATCCACATTGGGGCCTAACATTGCACCTATGAGATTTAAATAAAAAATCTCACTGACTTCAATGAAAGCTCTGCTTAATGTATATGCATAGGATGGACCCATATATTGGCATCAGTTTTACCCATTGGATCCCAGTGTTTAAGTATGTCAGATACCCAAGCTCTGCTAAAATCACAGGAGATACTATTATGTGCCAGCTGAAAATCTGGCATAATTCTGGAAATCTGTGTAATCACACCAAGACACACATTGTGCCTTCTCTTCATGTAACAAATAAGCCGTTAACCAATACCTATTTTAACTGCAGTCTACAAAATATTCCTGTGTTTTAATTTAAGAACAAAATTGGTGACCTGCCTTTTGGCACATTTTTTGTTAATGCTTCTTCTTTGATCCTTGAATTGCTTTTTACTCTCCTTATGACATGAAAATTTTCATTCTTAAATGTTGCCTTTTCCACATCTTTCCTTTCTGAGGCCCCAGTTCTTTGCTTATAAAATGCTGCTGTTCTCATTTAGTAGCATTTTATGTGCACTTTATGGTGGTGTAAATGACTGCAGAAGAGCCGGTGCAAATAGAGAAGCTGGCCTCTACTCTCCTTCGTAAGTGATGGGCAGATAGCATGCCAGTTTCCATTTCCTTGGTCTTCTTATAAACACATTAGTGATATAAATTGATTTCTTTAGTTGATTCAGCAATCATTAAATGCATTCTGGCTGACGTACATGTCTCTAAACTTAATCTGGATGACAAGCAACTAATCCAAAAGCACTGAAGGTTTCACACTAAGAGATTGCTAAAGAATTCTGCTTATTACAGAAAATATTTTGTATTTTAGATATTTTATTTAGATTGCATTTGCAGTGAATTTTAGTTATATAATATTTAGGGTTTGTATTATAAACTATGATTCACATATAAAAATGTTCTTATGTCACTTATTCAACCAATAAAGCATGTGTGTTTCATAATATTATCTTTGAACAACACTGAGGTATAGGGGGGAAAAACGATTTTTTTTCAAGCCTTATCTTGAATGAACTTGTTTGACATCTATCTGAAAAGTTAACCACAGCAAACTGTTTTGCCTTTCCAACACATGCTGTTTTATAGCCCAAAGGAAGCTGCAGGAAAAATGTTTCAGGATCAACCCTTGTTGAAGTAATATCATCACTGCTAAATTTATCCTGGTTCCAACTATGTGAATGAAAGTACAAAGGCAGTCTCTACCTCTATCCCCACCACAAACCACACTGCTATGTGAAATCTTTGGAAGCCTCAGAGTAGCTTAGCAGACACTCAGAAACAAAAAGAGATATATTTGACATCAATAGAGAGTGGTAGTAGACAGGTCGGTATTGACCTGGAAGGATGTGGGTAGTGGGGTCCCTCAGGGTTCGGTCCTTGGACCTGTACTCTTCAATATCTTCATCAATGACTTGGATGTGAGTGTGAAGTGTACTCTGTCCAAGTTTGTGGATGATACTCAATTGTGGGGTGAAGTGCACACTCCAGAGGGTAGGGAACAATTGCAGGCAGACCTGGACAGGTTAGAAAAGTGGGCAGTACACAACAGGATGCAGGACAACAAGGACAAGTACAAAGTGCTGCACCTAGGGTGCAAAAAGATCCAGAACACCTACTGGCTGGGAAGTGACCCTCTCAGCAGCACAGAAGTAGAAAGGGATCTCAGAGTCATAGTGGACTCCAAGATGAACGTGAGTCGTCAGCGTGATGAAATCAGCAGTAAAGCTAACGGTACTTTATCATGCATCAGCAGATGCATGACAAATAGATTCAAGGAGGTGATACTTCCCCTCTATGCAGCACTGGTCAGACTAAAGTTGGAGTACTGCATCCAATTTGGGCACCGTACTTCAAGAAGGATGTTGATAGACTCCAGAGGAGGGCCATTTGTATGATTAGGGGCTTACAGGACAAGCCATCTGAGGAGAGACTGAGGAACCTGGACCTCTTCAGCCTCCACAAGAGAAGGCTGAGAGGTGATCTGTGGCCACCTACAAGTTCATTAGGGAGACACAGCAAAGGATCGGAGATGCTCTGTTCACCAGGATGCCTCTCGGGGTAACAAAAAACAATGGTCACAAACTGACAGAGAGCAGATTTAGGCTAGACATCAGGAAAAACTTCTTCATGGTAAGGATGGTCAAAATTTAGAATGGTCTTCCAAGAGAGGTGGTGCTCTCCCCTATGTTGGGGGTCTTTAAGAGAGGGCTGGATAGGCATCTGGCTGGGGTCATCTGACCCCAGCACTCTTTCCTGCCTAGGCAGGGGGTCGGACTCAATGATCTGTTGAGGTCCCTTCCAACACTAGCATCTATGAATAGCCTTCCTGAAATTATCCAATAATGTTTTTACTGCCCTATTTTTCTCTGATGCACTCCCGTTTCCCTGACTTTGTCAGTCTCTTGTTTCCTTTGTCCTCTCTGTTTTTATTTCCTTTCCTCAATTTCCAGTTCCTATTCTGTGGACTTCAAAATTCCTCCTCCAGGCTACCTTTTTAGGATGTTATATGTGTGCGCGCCGGGTCTGACCCCGGGTCGCTTTCATCGCTCTGCACGCGGGCTGTGGCCAGCAGCCCGGGCAGGCCGGGTCGGAGAGGGAGGTCGCCGAGCTAGAATTAGGCACAGACACGTAACGGTTGATTTTAAGATTATTTTACTTACACCGAGATGGTCGTGGTGTAGGCTGAGAACTTGCTTGAGTTACGGTTACAACAGAAAACACGAACACACGTGGAGGTTGCAAGGATCCACACAGACAGAACACGAACAATCATGTGGAGCTTGCTAGGCTCCACGCAGACAAACTCTGGATGTCCAGGACAAGCGCACATAAAACTCGTCGTTACGTCTTATAGTAGGCTCCGTTCGAAGACGGGAAGAGGCGGGCGGTGGATCAGGCCACCAAACTCCTCTGAGTGACACACAGGGTTTCTATTACCCTGCCGCGCACACCCAGAGTCCCCACGAGATGGATGCGGAGTCCTCTTCGGCTTGGGCGGAAACTGCTCAAGCCTCTTATACGGCTAGCAGGCCAATCGCTAGCCGCCATGTGTGAATAATTTAGAACTAGCCAATTGCGGGGCACAAATTTGCATACGACGAGCGGAAACTCTTTGCACCGTGCATTTCTGTGTTGCAAAGGAAATGCACCCTGCAAAGATCGCTGCAAAATGGCGGGAACACTCCCCTGCACGCGGGTTCTCTGCGCAGCAGAACTCCTCCATGAAATGAAGCGGCAAACCCACAGGGATGATTCTTAGTGCCGAAGCACACACACACAAAAAAAAAAAAAAAAAAAAAAAAAAAAAAAAATCAGACCTTTGGGTCATGACAATATGAGTCAAAATATGTATCCACCAGACTTGCTAATGTGAAATTTCCTGGTTTCAGATCTTGATGGGCAAGTCTAATACAATGGTCCCTTCATATAATAGAGGCATCCAGACACTACCATAATACATATCATATATAATAATAAATAGAAAAAATCTTCTAGGATTTGCCCTAAATTTATACATCTACATAAGAGTCATTATTTTTGGAAGTGTTAAGCAACCATTTTTCTCATTGACTTCTATAGGCATTGTGGTTACTCAGCATCTTTAAAACCCAAGCTGCTTAGGTGTGTAGCTTCCATCATCCAAATTTGAAATGCCTGGCTCTGAAGGTTATATGTTTTTTGTGGAAACATACTGACCTTGGAAAGCCCAAATTAATGCCATCAGCCTTTGGAAGAGCTTTCTGGGATCTTACTTTCAATCTAGGTACAGAAGCATAGGCTCTACTATGGAACCCCCAAGGCTTTAGGGTGCTCTAGGTCCAGTGATCTATATTAACAGGTCCAGTGGTAGGATCAAAGCCTAACTAATGATAGTCTGCTCACACAGAATGTATATGTATTTAATACATTGTTTAAATGTTAGGGAACATCATGGACTAAACTGTAGAACAATGAAACAACCACAAGTATATAGAGTTATTGCTTTCTTCTTTATATGGCATAAAACATAAACATTCTGACACCTCACTTTAGTGACAAAGGTTGTAAAGTGAAGGGCAAATTTTGCTATGGCCACAATAAAACAAACACAGCTGTAATGGGTAAAAAAAAACACCTACTGACAGATGATTGGGGTTTTTTTATGCAATCCTAATACAACTCTATGGAAGGATGACAAACAAAACCTTGCAAAACACTGGGTTTGGCCAACTTTCTGCATATATGACTGCATGGTGTACCTATATTACGTACGTTATAGGCTTTGAGGAGGGATTCTAATTTATTTTGTTTAAGTTACTAGTTCCTCTGGTTGCAAAAGACAAACCAAGTAAATATGAACCAAGCAAGTCAAGGCAGTGATGCCTCCCTGAATCTGCAGGCAATCTGAAACAGCTGCCGAGAGGTATGAATTCTTGTCTCTTCATTTACTTCATTGGAGACAACATGCCAATGCCTCAGCCTTAACTGTGGTTTGTTTTAGCAGACAGAAAGAAAGCCAGAAGCTGACAGAATTGAAGTTAAAAGTTTCTGTAAGGAAGAAAAAGAAGAGGGAATAAAGTTGTCCAGAGGAAGTAAACTGGGGATGAAGGCAACAGAGAATGATGGAAAAGTAAAAAAGGAGGAGGAAAGCAAGAGAGCAAAGAAGGGATATAAAGGGAACAAGAATTTGAATCAAATAATTGACAAGGGAGAAAGAAGGTTCAACTATGTTTAGATACAAAAGCCACTTCTACTATTACTTTGCCCTTCTCCTACAATCACCATGATCTTTAATACAGCTCTGCCTTTGGAAACATTGATTAGCCACTGAAAGCTTATTTTAATCAATACTCTTATTGTAATTCTTACTCATCTTTTCTCTGTTTAAAAATGTTTTCATCCCTCTGTCTCCAGGTGAGGTGGAGCTCTCAGTGAAGCATTAGTTTTGATCTCACAAACTATACACCATGTGCTCTAAGACATCTGTGTTTTCCCCCCATCTCTCTTAGTCTTTTCCCTTTGAAGATCTAGAGTTTTATGAAGCTGATCATTGTTCTTTCTTTTATTTTGTTTGGGTACTTTGGAGATAGAGCACAAACCTCATATCAGTATATTGTAATGTAGTTAAAGTGTGAATTCGTTTCACATGAAAACTATTTGTGATTTTTTTTTTTTAAGTTTTCAGGGGCGGGGCTAATCTTGTGCAGCAGTAATGGATGTGTTCTTGCCCAATTATAATAAACCATATCTTTCCAAATCCTTCCTTTCTTTTTGGACAACATTAAGATGCAACAGCATGAATTACACACGGGCTTTTGCCACAAGTGCATGGCTTTATAAGCTCCACCAGGATTTGGAAGAACCTAATATGTTTATACATTTTTCTTTTCAATATTTTTAATGAGAGTGCATGAAATTTGTAATGCATTTATAAAATAAAGATGATAAATGTTCTCCTAAAAACACATTGAAACTTCTGTCTCTTGGCACAGTAAATATATCCTATTGATTTTTTTGCTTTGTGAAGTTAGGATCAATAGAAAAAGAACTTTAGGGAGTAGCTGTTGTTGCTTCTTTTACTGTTAACTAATATACCATGCCCCATCTTCTAAGTGCATAAAGTGTAGGGGCCTGTGCTATGTTAGGAGCTCAGATTAGATGATCTGTTCTTCATAAATCTGTATGTATCGTAACTATGATACTGGAATTACCTGAAACCTGATGATAAATAAATAAATAAATAAATACATACATCAGAGAGTATTGATAAACTCTTGGAGATTATTGTGCATGCATTTATGCTTACCTCCTGAACAAGCATCAGCATTAATTTTGTGTGTGTTGTTAAGAATATTTATGACTGCATGGGTTTAGGTTGTAGCCGTGTTGGTCTAAGGACATAGGCAGACAAGGTTCCTTGGGTGAATTTGATATCTTTTATTAGACCAACCCAAATGGTTGGAGAATAGTTATTAAGCAAGCTTTTGGGTTCAAAAAAGGTTTCTGACGAAGGGTTTTTGAACCCAAAAGCTTGCTTAATAACTATTCTCCAACCATTTGGGTTGGTCTAATAAAAGATATCAAATTCACCCAAGGAACCTTGTCTGTTTATGACTGCATAGTACTTATGGGGAAAATTCTGCTTCCCCTGCTCTCGTGCACACACACAGCAGTAGGACAAGTGAGTAGAATCTAGGAAGTCTATCCAGAGATGCATATCCCATACATAGAACTGATAATCATGGATAAAAAAGTTCAATTTTGCAGTCACACAAGCTAGGGTTAGAGACAGTGATATTGGGTGTGTATACACATGCATTAGATCTGGAAGCAGTTTACTCATGAGCATAAGCAGCAGAAGGCCGGAGCTAATGGGGTTTGGCACCTCAAATGCAGGCAACCCAGACATGGGCTCCAGGCAGCTGCAGCACGGGAGGGGAGGGGCACACACACAGATGAGCAACTGGAACATGTAAGCATCTGGGAACTCAGCCCGGTCTGGGCTATCCTGCACACAGCAGGTAAATGTGTGGGAAGGGGAGTGGGGGGAGGGGGCAGATCGAGGCCCTCATGGGGAGAGGGAGGGAATGGGGACCTAGGGCAGGGTGTGGGATGCGCAGAGCCCGGGCTCCAGCTTGGAGCCCTCCCACTACCTGGCAGGCAGCGCAGCTAGCATGCAGGAGGCACATGGCATCATCTGGCTGCCGGGGCACCAGCAGCAGGGGCAGAGCCCAGTGTGCAGCAGCAGCTGCCTCCACCCCACACACAGATCAGGGGACAAATGCCCCCTGTGCCTGACCTGGGGGTGCACACAGTGGCAGGACTGCCCCCTCTCCCCCCTGGATGAGCCACCTGGGCTCCAAGCATCTCACAACCTGCCCCGGCCCCAGGGCTCCATTCACCCCAGCCCCTGCCCTGTCTTTGACCCACACCCTCCCTCACCATGGGGGCCTTGATCTGCCCCCCCATCCCTTCCCCACAACAGACTTACCTGCTCAGCACCTCCAAATCATATTTTTCCTCCGCCTATGCTCACAAGTAAATGCTCCTAGACAGGTGTCTACACATGAAGGTGTCATGACTCAAAGGGTACGATTGTGTGTGCACTTCGGCACTGCAGAATTATTTCCCACCACATGGAGCTTTCTTTCCACGGTGCAATTCTCAGTTGCATAGAGAAAACCCCAGTGCAAAGGAGTTCCCGCCACCCGTATGTAAATTTGTTTCCCACTATCGGCTGCTTCTAAATTATTCCCACGTGGTGGCTAGCGATTGGCTTGCTAGCTGTATAAGAAGCTTGAGCGGTTTCCACCCAAGTTGGAGGAGGAGAAAGAGGACTTCACATCTCGTGAAGAACTCTAAGCACGCTGTGGAGCTTAACGAACCCAGCATGTGCCTTAAGAAGGATATAGGGGCCTGATCAACCTCTAGCCTCTCCCCGTCACCGCCTGATCCCTCGACGTACCCTTCCCTGCGCGCTCGTGGAGAGTCACCTTTCGGACTCTCATCGTGGTATTCAGAGCTCTTCTCAGGTTATTTCGTCCAGTTGATTCGACGGGCTCGCGGTTCTAGAGCTCTCAGCCGGCCTTGGACCAGGGTTCGCGGTTAGAACTCTTGTCCGCTCTTCTTCTTTTCTATCTGTAACTGCAATGCAAGCAAGTTTTCCTGCCTGCACCACGACCATCTACGGTGTAAGTAAAATAATCTTTAATCAACCACTACATGTCCATGCCTAATTCTAGTCCGCCGTGCTGAATTCCCTGACCCACATGCCAGGGCTGCTGGCCACAGCCCACCGCGCGCCCCTGAAAGCCTCGGACCGCTCCCGGCCCACACATGGCGACGAGGATGGGATCCGGGGAAAGCACGATGGAGCTAGAATTAGTTAAGAACTGCCCTTGGCTCAGTGGAAAATGCCAAGTAGAGAACTTCATGGAACTGGAGGTGCATATCGCTTACCACCAGGCGGGTGGAACGGGTGAGAGGTTTATCAGCGGACGCTTTTCACTGAAGGGAGAAGAGGGAGCTTCCGAAGACGGAGCCCCGAGAGAGAGGGAAGTGTATCTTCGCCCTGCGGCATTCGGGTGTATAATGAATAATGAGCGGGTCCTGTTTAGGCCCCTCGACACTGTGTCCCTCGCCAGAGTCAACCTGGCAGGCGCAGTAAACCCGACCCTTACTCGGGAGTGTGCCCGTTGCCTAAGATGTGCTCGGAAGAATGAAGAGCCAGTGCCGATCGACCGGTTCGCCCCCTTTATGGTAGCGTCTAGATTGAGGGGTCGTGAGCTTCCCTCCGAAGACCTGAAGATGGAGGGATGTGCCACAGATGAGAGGGTGGCCCCAAAATGCGACAAGGGGGGGAATGCTAACTGCAACTTTTCGTACTGTAACCGATTTAATGCAAAAGAATTTAAGTTTGAAAGCCCAGCTGCATATGGCCATTCAAGCGGTCAAAGAGGCGGCTGTGAAAGAAAATCTTGAGATGCCACGTCAAGATGGCGCCGAGCAAGAGGGAGACCGCATGGAAGAACTGGAAGAGAAGGGTGGAGCTTCGGAGGAACCCACGAGAGTTCGGCCGGCGACCCCGCCCACTGACGCAGTGTCGCTTCCGGCGACCATGCCTTCTTGCCGACGGAAGGGAGAATCGAGCGGAGGAGTGCATCCGTCCCTCCTGCCTGAAGCAATAACAGCAGCAGCGACTCCCGAAGTAACAGATCAGCCTGTAGCAACAACCAGACGAGTTGCTACTACCTATTACGCTCGCACCAGAACTGAGCTGCAGGATTTGTGCAGAGAATCAAGAATCCAACCTGAAGAAACTCTAGCTGTATGGTTGGGACATTTGGTCGTGAAACTTGGGTCCGACCTGCTGAACCAGGAAGAAGCAAGCTTCTTGGTCAGACAAGCTTTGTGGAGTAGAGGACATGTCACTGACACCGACATGGTGGCGTTTAACATTCACTGGCCTATTCCACTGCCAGCGCTTGTTGCAGGACTGATCGGTCAAAAAGCCCACACATGGCATGACAGATGGCCAAAACATACTGGCGCAGAGCAACTCATGCTAGCGATTATCGGAGTCTGGTACTGTGCCTGGAACCCCAGAGCATGTGCACTAGGACTGACATCGCTCCAGCGAATAAGACCATGGCCTCACCGTCATCTACAAGATCCTGGAACCGTTCCAGTGACCATTCACAGCATAGATAGTTGTCTTGAAGTTTATGGGCGAAAGAACATCGCTGTCCTCCCGATTCTGCTTAACCCAATGGTGAACCAACCTATGAGTAATCTTCTTCGTCAGTTGTCACGACTGCATATCCTGATGGAGCCAAGAATATCTAGTGATCGGGAACGTCGACACCCGACCGAGGCTCAAGGCGCAAGACATCGCGAATCCCATCTTCCATCGTTGCCACAGAGAACACCAGAGGAGTGATACATGTTTGGATTTCTCCTACAGGGTTCTGGACTCAATAAGCAGCAACTTCGGATTTTAGGGGACGCAGGCCAATGGCAACTGGCCTATGAGATAGGTTTCCATTACCTAGAAGAGCTAGACGATGGCTCCTTGACAATTTCATCTAGTTGAGTGTGCAAGAGACGGTTGTCCAGAGTAGCAAACACCTGTATTATATGTTTTAGAAATGATAGTGTGGTTCCACGTGAATTTTGTAAATATTAGTGAAACAATTGTTTTAAGAGAATTCTTTTCACAGATCTGGAATTCAGAGTGCGTGGCGGAGAGAAGCCCTAAGAAGGATAACATCATCGACAGAAATGAGGGCTTGACGCGCAACTTTGCCATGACGCCCACTGAAGCCCTGATCATGCAGTTTTTTGTTATGAATCTGGTTATGTGTGTATGTATTTGTGCCGGCTATTATTTAATTTGATTCCTGGAGGACGAACTTCTTATGTTAGCTGATTTTGTGTTTACCCATTTAGTTCAACGACCCGTTATAAACGCTACTGGTGACCAGAGTGACGAGCATGTGGTATAATTCAGCTGTGCCTTCAGCAAGGGGGGGGGGATGTCATGACCCAAAGGGTATGATTGTGTGCACGCTTCGGCACTGCAGAATTATTTCCTGCCACATGGAGTTTCTTTGCATGGTGCAGTTCTCAGTTGCATAGAGAAAACCATGGTGCAAAGGAGTTCCCGCCACCCATATGTAAATTTGTTTCCCACTATTGGCTGCTTCTAAATTATTCCCACATGGTGGCTAGCAATTGGCTTGCTAGCCGTATAAGAAGCTTGAGCGGTTTCCACCCAAGTTGGAGGAGGAGAAGGAGGACTTCACATCTCGTGAAGAACTCTAAGCACGCTGTGGAGCTTAACGAACCCAGCATGTGCCTTAAGAAGGATAAAGGGGCCTGATCAACCTCTAGCCTCTCCCCATTGCCGCCTGATCCCTCAACGTACCCTTCCCTGCACGCTCATGGAGAGTCACCTTTCGGACTCTCATCGTGGTATTCAGAGCTCTTCTCGGGTTATTTCGTCCAGTTGATTCGACAGGCTCGCGGTTCTAGAGCTCTCAGACGGCCTTGGACCAGAGTTTGCGGTTAGAACTCTTGTCCGCTCTTCTTCTTTTCTATCTGTAACTGCAACGCAAGCAAGTTTTCCTGCCTGCACCGTGACCATCTACGGTGTAAGTAAAATAATCTTTAATCAACCACTACGCGTCCGTGCCTAATTCTAGTCCGCCGTGCCGAATTCCCCGACCCACGTGCCAGGGCTGCTGGCCACAGCCCACCGCGCGCCCCCAAAAGCCTCGGACCGCTCCCGGCCCACACAGAAGGGAAGCAGAAGTAGATTTGCTGCTAACGGTAGTACAGCAGGCTCACCTTTCAGAGCTTGGGTTGAGTCCCAGGCTTGAGATCCTGCTGTTTTCATTGGTGGAGCCCATCCACCAACCAGGAGGCAGCAAGAGAAATAAAGTCATGCCCCTTTCCTGAGGGGGGGCAGGGGGAAGAAGAGCTCCCCTGGACTTGATTGAAGAGTGTAAACTGTCAGGTCTAGAAGACTTCAGGGGCAGAGCCCTGGAGTGTATAAAAGGAGCTGTGCGCCCAGCACAAGGGGCAGATGTGGCAAGGGACTCAAGACAAGTGGAGCCAAGAAAAGCTGGTGAGTTCTCCCTCAGCGGACAATAGGTCCAAGGTTCCTGAAACTGCTACTGAGGGAGCAGCCTTGGGAGTGGTGCGAGACCGCTCAGGCTGTTGATGGCGCACAGGGATGGTGCATGGAGATCTGGCCCTGGGAGCAGTGCGAGACTGCTCAGGCCCATCATGGTGTGCGGTTCAGTGCATGGAGCCCAGGCTTTGGGAGGCTCAAGCGGTGGTTTGAGCCTGCAACCACGGCAGGGCCAGCAGGCCACAGATTGCATGGGGCAGCACATGGGGCAAAGGCCTTAGGCCTGCAGTGAGGCAGCTCAGGCCCCATTTCCCAGCAAGCGGCCAAGTCCCATGGTGCGCAGGGTGGCACACAGGCCCAAGCCTTGGGAGCCAGGGAGCAGCAGAGGCTGCTTGAGTTAACCACCCAGCATGAGGACAGCTGTCCAGAGCCTGAAGGGCCCGACCTGTGCTAAGAGAGCCCTCGGTGCTGAGCCAGGGCACAGGGAAATGGTAGTGCTGTGGTGTGAGGCCCAGCACCCAGGAGCCAGCAGCTGAGAGGATCTGAGCCTTTGGTGCTCAGAGCAAGGCACAGGGTGGGGAGGAACCCAGCGGCACGGGAGAGGCCTGGAGAGGTGCTCCAGCAGAGGAGACCCCATTGAGTTGCACCCTGACCATCACCAACTGAGGCAGCGTGAGTCATTGGGCCCTTGGGTGCCACAGTGGAAAGACATTTGGGGCGGGCAAACCCAGAGAAGGGGCTGGGTGAGCAGCCCCCACACCTAGTCAAGGCCCTAAGGGGAGGAACCGCTGGTGCTTCCTGGATACCCCCCAAGGGACCCTATTGGAAGGAGGACTATCTCTTGCCATGGGTCAAGGACTATATTAAGTGATAGATGTTATTAAGATTGTTCATGTTTGTGCCTTATATTTTGTAATTGAAATGTTGTATTGTGATGTTGTAAATAGCATTATTTAGGGTTTGAACTTGATTATTGGTTAGTGTTCACTGTGTAAATATATGTATATGATATTTAGTTTAATGTTTATGTATATTATAACTTAATAAATTGTATATAGTTAAGAACTTTTGGCTTGGGCTAACTCAATAGACGAAAGAGGGATCTGTTTGAAATTCTGGCATCCCTCTCACAGCACCCCCTCCTGCCTACCCATCCCATTCAATTGAGAATAGGGCATACCCATGGGTGTCCCCAGGTTACAGTAGCAAACTACTCTCAGTTCCTGGGGGCCCCTGCTGCCACCAGGGGGAGCTCTAGGCTCCCCCTGTGTGCTAGCCCAGGGGCTGGCAGGGAGCACCAGGCCAGAAGTAGCTGGCCAGGGCTGGGACATTGCTTCCTGCCCCCAGAGGGCTGTCTGCTACTGGGGCAGGAATAATGTCCCCCTGCCCCAGCAGCAGGGAGCTCCCAGCCCCCCGACTGGAGCAGGGGACTTGGAAAGAGATGCAGAGGAGCAGCAGGTCCCAGCCCCTTGCCCTGATTCTCTAGTGGTGCAGGTAATAGCGAGCCGCTGCCCAACCAGCTTGCTACTAGCTGCCCCACCAGTGAATCGGAGCAGGGGGCTGGGATCTGCCCCACCCCTACAGCTCTTTCTAAGCCCCGTGCCTTGATCACCCAGTTTCCAGCCCCTGCTCTGTGATTGCAGAGCTGAGTGAGAAACAGGCTGGAAAACTTGTTCCCAGCTCATCTCCATAATTGTGGAGCTGAGTAGGGAACAGGCTCCTCCACATCTGCCAGCAGGAAGCTCCCATCGCCAGCTCTGCAGTTGTAGGGCAAGAGCTGGGAGATCCTTTTCTCCCAACCCTCTGCTCCCCAATCATGATGGCAAAGTGGGGGCTCAGAGATCCCCACTCCCCAATCATGACCTCAGACTAGAGGGCCTTGGAGCTCCCTGCTGCTGGGGCAGGGGGACATAGTCCCCACCTAGGCTTTGGAGGTGGAACATGCCCTAGTAGCAGGCAGCTCCCGGGGGCAGGGAACAATCTCCTGCCCTCTGGTGGCTGGCTGACTAGGAGCAGATTTGCTCTGGGTTAAGTATCTACATTTGTGCTACTGTGCAGTCAGTAATCACAAGTAAATTTGCTACATGCATTTGCACATAGAAAATGTACTCGTGATTAGTGAGGTTTACTGTGTAGTTAGCATGTGTACATGTACAGGCACATGCTTACTGAGCAGTAAACTACATTACTTCACAGTAAAGCATCTGATGCACCCATTATGTATTATAGAATGTGGTACAGAATCTAGAATAGCCATTGGAAGACCTGCTGGAGGTGTGGGAAGATTACTTCTATCAGGACAGTTTTGGAAGACAACTTGTGAGAATAGAACAGATCTTCTGGCTATGCACCAATTTCCCAGGTTTGGTTTTGCATGAATAAATGCAATCCATTTATATATATATATATATATATATATATATATATATGGTTTTATACACACACACACACTTATCCACAGAACTAATCTTACTGCATATTCTGGAGAACTATTTTCCATTAAATTCTTTCCTGGAATACTGTAACTAGTATAGACTTCACAAAGCACTTTTTTTTTTTTTTTTTTTTTTTTTTAAAGACTCCTGCTACATAGCACAACAAGTTCTCAAAGGGGCTGCCCTGGGGACTACTGGTGGTTTAGCACAAACAAAAATAATACCATTCCTCAACTCTTCCACAAATAAAAACAAAACAAGTCCTACATATCATAATCCATTCTGCATAATTGTTGTTGCACATGCAGATGGATGAAATGGTTCCTGACAGCTGGGAAACTTCATCTTCAGATCATCAGTTCATTACATCCCCAAATCACAGTCACTTGTACAAAGCTGACATTGCTGGGAAACTAGCTTTGCAATCCATTTATAATGATGTGATCTAATTCTGGACAACTACCTTGAATAAATTTCCCATGTCTCAAACACATCAAGGGTCACACGAGTATTATGGAAGTGCAGTCTGCTGGCTAATTACTTTCCTTATTTAAGGCAACAGTATGCCTGGCTTTGGATGTGAAAATTAAGGGGAATAGGCTGCCAGGAGCACTCTTCCATAGCTGCACGAGATGTCAGTTCAAAATATTCCAGCCAGTACAAGGTAATGGTCCCTTTCCCATTTCTTTAGCAGCTGCTTGGCCTAGGAGTTTTGTTACAGACCTTAAAAGGAACTGTGATACTTATCCAAGGATGTCCCCCCTAAGCCATTAGGGCAGAGTCCTAGGAATGGCCTGGCACAATGAATCTAGGCACTCTTCCAACATCAGCTAAGGTAAACCACAGGACAGCCTAACAGGCAGAAGACAGGGCATTATGGCACCATAGGACCCTGCCATACATTCAAATGAAAGTTGGAGAGAAATAAAGAGCTATAAAGTTGGTAAACATATCCAAGCACTAACTTTATTGCTTGTTAGCTCTTTTTATAGCTTGATAGACATTTTTATGGCGTAATTACTTTGGATATGTGGCTGATCTAAATTTATTGCATGATTAATTGGTTAATTGTGTGATACATGTAACGTATGACAGGGGCCATAGAGACTAACTAGTGCAGAGAGGCATGAGCTTTCCATCCTACTTCTGACTAAGGAGGTTGTTGCCAACAAAAGCTCATGCATCTAGGGTGGCCCAGTCCTACCATCTGCCTAACTACAAACTAATGTGAATAACTACCTCTGCGCTCAGGACATCCCATAAGATTTCAGCATCATGTATGCTCCTTGGTGTATTTTACTTTTGACATAAGCATCTTTAATCTTGTACACCATACTAGTAGTGCTGTTTTATTTATATATTGAATTAATTAATTTATTTATTGTAGTCTGTTTAGATAATTGTGTGTAATAATATCTGTGGTGCAACCTATTATTATTTTAGAAAGTCATTAAAAATTAAACTACCCTGCTAAACTTTTGCAATAGGAAGTGAATGATTTTTTCAGAGATTGAATTTTTCCACAATTTAAATATTACAGACACAGTAACCTGCCCCTCCCTAGGTATATCATTCATGCATATAATCTGCAAAATAAATAGATTACAGAACAGTGCATTCATTGAACAGATTATACAGTTCCTAACTAGATACATTTCAGATCTCACTATGATCCTTCCTAATAGCAAATGAACATGAACAGTTGTTACTGCTCATATAGGAAAATGAATAGCATTTCATTTACATAAAGTTCATCCTAAATATATATAGGACTTGCCCTGGAAAATAAGGTTTCTAAGGGATTTGCCTAGCATGTATTTCCACAAGACAAAACGCTAATTCCACATGCAATTTGTTTATAACTGAATGTGATGCCATAAAAGGCCTAGTCACAAGGAAACTGCTTAGCTAAAGACATCATATACAATGACCTAAAACAGTGGTACCCAACCTTCCAGCTCTGCAGACCTGATGAGGGTACAGGGACAGTCCACAGGCCAGATCACACACAAGGCTGGCATGTAGGGTCAAGCTGTGGATGCAACCCCACAAGTCCAGATCTGGCTAGACACTGGCCTTGACCCCACGTAACCAAAAGTGTCTATTCACTGGTACAATTGGGTGCACAGGGCCACATTATCTGGGCTGGCACAGGCCTGGAAATTTGACAGCAGAGGAGTAGCAATTAACATTGCCACCTCTCCCCTGCTGCCAAACTTCCAAAACCTTGGGAAACCCCGTGGGCTGGACGACATGGCTCCAATGGCTGGACCTCATCTGCAGGGCAGGATTGTTCACCCGGGTCTAAATAATGACTTTTAATACCAATTATCAAAACAGCATAAATTTGATAGTGGAATATTACTAGCTCCAAGGCACAGATAGCTCTTTAACAAAATTAAGGCATGAAAAATATTCCTTTCATCTAAAGCTGATAACATAATTTATTTTTTCTTGAAAAATTATCCACAGAAAGTTTACATTTTTCTTGAGTACATTAGTGTAACTCTTGCTCATTCAAGTCTGACCCCAAGGTCACAGCAACTGGAATTTATCCACTGGCTTCAATTGATTTGAATCAGGCATCCTGCCCTCTCCCCACTGCTAGTTAGCTACACCTGGTGTACCACATCTAAAATTAGCACCAGATCCTGCAACTGGATCTGGATGTGTGGACCCCAGTGGTCCCAAAACATCCCATTGAAGTCACTTCTGTGAATTAATTTTGGTCTGTCATTTACCCCTGATTGGTTTCCTGCGTGTTCAGTACACTGAATCTGAGCTCAGGAACTGGTTTAGTTTTCATTAGCACATAGGAACACATGATGCAACGTTTCCTTTGACTGAATGAACACAATTCTTAGAAATAGGCTCATGTTAAAAATATTCCCCAGAATTCTATTTCTTAAAAACAATTTAACATTATGTTTCTAGAAACATTCCTGGATGTAAAACACAAAACAAAAGGCAAATAATGGGAGTCAATATTTAAATAGTAAGGATGATGGTAGGATGCCAGCCATCTCATACAAACTATCTCCTTACAGGATTTTGCTAACATGGATGGTAATGCAAACATTCTTCCAATGAAAGGTCCATAGGTTTCTCCTAGGAAATAGGAGAGCCACAAAAGAGAGGAAAAGCTCAGATCTAGTTTTAGCATAAAAGTGTGAGCTTAGCTATGGCTAAGAGACAGTGACTGTGCTGTGGGGAAGAATGAGGGTGGGGAGAGATAATGTTGCTGATCACCTGGCTGAAGTGAATCCACACATAAATGTATCTAGTAACTGTCATATGGTTTATCAGTCCTTTAGTTTCATATCTGGAGATATTAGAGGTAACTGCTTTATCAGAAAATGTTGACTACCGTTGCACAAAATAAAAAGTGCTTTTCTTGGGATGGTCTATTATAGTCACTCTTACCTTAACTCTGTCTAGGTCATATCTCGGGGAAATCTACTGAAAGATGGTGATAAATCTATCAAATACAATTTATTTCCAGAGACACACTCTACATGCATTAGCCCTAAAATCTGCTATCCTATATTTTTGCATTATAGAAGCAAAAATAGTGCTAAATAAGCTTCCACAGCCTATTATTTCTTTGATTCTCTCTGCTTTCAAATTCACTTCTCTGCAAGGGGATCTCTTAGTATTTTCACTTTTCTAAATGCTACTGAATGAATACTATGCTGACTGAACATTTACTTGCATGGAAAATTGCATCATCCTTAAGTTTTGCATCCATTTCTGTACATAACCTTGATCAAATACACGTTGCCAGAGCCTAAGATTAATGTGTTATATTTTTAGGAAGAACATTAGTCACATGGGCTTTTCTGCTTTAACTTTTCAATGAAGTACCATTCCATCTTGGTACCATCACCTCGCTCCCATGAATTAATCATGAACAATTATCAATAAAAGTGCTTTGAGGGTTATAAGAGTTTGGAATGGATTACGATATCTGTTGTTATGCTGAAAGAGAAAACACACAAGGACAAGTGCCCCAGTTCTGATCCCACTCCGATGAAGCGCCCTTGACATCTACAGTAGATATTGTTAATTCATTTACACCTGTGTGAAACTGCAACTGAGATGCATTGTTGAAACCAGTCCAACATGGGAAATTGGAGACCTCAATATGTAAGCTGACCTTTTCCCTAGTAGAGTTTAGAATTTGCTCTTTAAATTGTCTTAATGGAGTATGAAGCACTTTCTCTTTTCCCCACTGATATTAAAAATAAACAGCACAAAGGAGTGCAATGTTTCTTTGTCAATCCAGTTTCTTAATTAATTTAGACTTCAAGTGAGAAAAAAAAAACAAACAAAAACACCGGTGTAAAGAATACAAGATTTTGGATGTTCAGATTTGAGAGACTTCCTGATACACTAACATGAATATAATTCTTGTTCACTTATTCATATAGCATGCATGCCAAAAAAAGTCAAGATGGATCCCAGGCCAGGGAATTCAATGACTAAAGTTCTTCAGGTAGGTTATCAGATAATCTCAAAGCTGGTGACCAGCAAATCTAAGAAACAATCTGTTATGGGAAGTGTTACTGTCCTATGATAGCAAACCACTAGCAATTACTAAAACACAGTGTTTTCTTTGTATATCCTTTCACTCCTTGCCACCCCTTTTAAAGTTAACTGATGACAAGGTCTGTAAAAATCCATTGGCCATTTCCTTTCTGCATCATACCTCCATTTGTGGTAGTTTTAAAATGGCAACAACTCTGATTCAAAATTCACTGGGGCCCCTGGAAAGACCTTCCCCCTTACCCCAGTTTATTTGTTTGGATGAAACACTGTGTTTTAAGAAAAGATACTGCCAGTATTCCATAAAGTTTCCTATTGGTAACAATCAGCTTACACATTTAAGTTTCCAAAATATACTGGTTTTGCAGGGGGAGACCATACTCTTTTATACCTCCTTCCCACAGTGTAAGTTAGACAAGGGTGGGAAAATTGCATCCGAAGAGCAAATTCAGAAGTAATAAAATAGTGAGGCATCTAATAAGGACCTTCAGATCACCATTGGAGAGCCATGTTAAGTGACCTAAAGTAATAACATTCTCTGTATGAAGTCCGGGGCAGGGGGGCATGACACATACATTGCTGGTAGTTTACATAACTGATTTGTTCAACATAAGTAGATGGTTAGGGGATTGAGTTTCCTGGATCCATCTCCTGACTCTGGGAAGGGACTGCAGTCTTGTAGTTAGAAAAGTGATTACAGACAGGATAGGCAGGCATACATATTTGATATGTTAGGTGGGAAAGAGGTAAGATACCATAGGAGTACTAGAGAGAAATATAGTGGGAGTGAAGCAAATCATTTGTCCAAAGCTGCAGCCACCATCACCCATATTTTGCTCTATGTTGGCCTGTTTACAGAGGCCCACAAGAACTTAACACTGATATAACCCTGTGCCACTACAACCTTCCTTAAGCTTAAACTGGAACTAAGTTCAGCTATATCCTGTTACATTCCACCAATAAAACAATTGGTTGAAAAAGGTAGTACTGTATAGAAAATAATATGACACAAGTGAAGTAGTCCAAATATTTCATAGAGAAACTTTTTGTCCTTCTGCTGTTTAAAAAAAAATTAAGATCTCTTTAATGACCTCCCCATTGCCACAAATACATTTAATTTTGACAGCATGAATATATTGGTTTCCTGTTACGTAGCAATTTCATTCCAGCATTCAAATGAATGCTCATTCAGGCTCTGAGTCTTAAACATAAATGTATTTTCTTTTCTCTCGTGTTAATAGGTGGTCAGTGAATCAGGGCAAAAATTAACCAGAGCAGATAAGCCTTTTCTGTTAGAAATTGGAGCATCTCTTTTGAGAATGGTTAACATTTAATATCAGAAAGGAGGCTGTAGGAATTATTCTGATTCTCCAACCCTGCTTCTTGAATTCATCATACAAGACCAAATGTTGAACTAAATTCTATAGTCTTGACTTAAATAAGGAGTCAGTGGAGCAGAGTGCAGATTTTAAAGAATACAGGCACAATTCTAATCAGCATCACGATACTTAACTAGTCTAACATAAGTCCGCTCTATCCAGTAATCACCAGGGGTTTCTCCGTTTAAAAATCTCAAATTATCTGATAAAAGTACAAATTTCCTGATTAAAACCCCCCAAATCCATGTTTTTCCCTTGCCACTATATATATAGGTATCAGCTAAATACAATGTGTTATTGTTATATTTACTATTTTAAAGCAATTTAGAAGCCTACCAGTGCCTCAATCACTATAATAAAATAAATTATAAATACCTATACGTTTTGGCATTTCATTTTGGTTATTTTGTCTTGGAAAAATCAGAGCTCCCCCTGCCTCCTTCGTTCACCAGGATGCAGGTCTAGCTTGGGCTGTCTCCCCCAATGGATTTGTGGCACTGAGCAGCCCTGATATGCTGTTGCCCTACCCATGTCATTGCCCGTCACATCCAACCCACAGCCCCTCAGCCCAGGCTGCTGCCCCTCACTTCCCACCCACAGCCTCCTGCCCCCCAGCTCTGCTGGAGGAGGTCTCAGCTGCTAGGGCTATGGGGCCAGGGACTTGGGTCCTCCGCCCGTCCCCTGCAGCAGCGCACAATCCCCGGCTGCTGCCTGTAGGACAGCAGCTGCTGAGGAGGAGCAGAGCACAAATCCTGGCTCCCCCATGAGCAGCATGGCTGCAGTGGAGCCCATGGGGGGTTGGGTATGGGTTGCCTGCTGTGGACTTGGGTGGGGAGGGGGGCAATTCCCTTTGCTGCATGCACTCCCAGGGGGGCATGGGAGGTATGTTCCCTCCAGATTTGTGCATGGGGCGGGTGCGGGCTATGGGCTCAGGGCTCCCCACCCTGCTGCCCTCCCCCAGGGCCTCCGCAGCCCAGTGGGCAGGACCCAGCATAGTAGGGCAGAGTGGGGCTGGGTGCCACTGATGTGAGCCTTGCACCACCATGGCAAGATGCCCTCCATGCTGCTACTTCTGCCGCTGCCGGCCAGTCAGGGGGCACCTCACTATGGCAGCGTAGGGCTCCCAGTGGCAGTGGTATCAAGCTTCCCTGCCCTGCTCTGCTCTGTTCTGCTGTGCTGGGTCCTGCCTGATGGGATGCAGAGGCCCTGGGAGGAGGGCAGCACAGGGTGGAGCCCAAGCCCACAGTAAGCAGCCTGCACCTGCCCCTGCCCTGCATACAAATTTGGGGGGCACACAGCAGCAGGGAGCCAGCCCTCCTTCCTCCCCTGAATAAGGGGCTCATGGCTCCATATACTCCCCTGCAGCTGTGCATTCCAGCTGTGAGCCCCAAGCCCCACACACCGTTTACGCTGGGCAGCAGCCTCTGCCCCAGTCCTGCCCGACTCCTTGCCTCCCTCACTTACTATGGGGGCCTCAATCCAACCCCCACCCCCCCACATTAGACTTACCTGCAGGAGCTGCTCTGGAAGCTGCCTGGCAATCATGTGTGTATGTATGCACATGGCACCCCCTTCCTGACCACCCTCCTCCCGCTCCTCCCAGCCCCTTGCAGGCTGGAACTCTGCCGGCCTGCAAGGGGAAACCCACTGTTTCTCACATCTTTCTCCTTTAAAAAGAGAAAATCTGGGTTTTTCTCCTTAAAAATGTGAAAATCCACATTTTACAGTGATGAATGGAAAAGCTGGTTCCCTGGTAATCACATCACCACTGGAAAAAAAAAAAAAGACCCATACAGTCATTATGTCTCAGGAAAAGTCACCAGGATTGCTTAATGTTTAAAACAATGTGGTTTTTCTTGCCAGCCTTGTTCTCAGGTAGAGTAGATAATTGGCATTAAATAAAGATGGTCAGTTTGAAGCAAATATTCAGCTTGTAGCATTCTTTTCCAAACGGTTAGTGTTTAGCAACTTATAACAAGTTAAAAGAACCAAACCAAACACACACATAATGAGATGTGTAAAGCAAGATTAATAGTCAGTGCAACCAGCTGCCTATAATAAATGTAAATTCTATTCTCTGTCTTAAAAACTATTAATTACTAATAACTCTGGAACAATTCCATGAGTGATGATTAGTGTTCTTATTTAAATGTGACTATTCAGATTAGTAATTTATGTCCACTTGTAAATGGAGTAAATAAGAATATTTTGGCTAAAATTTTCAATGAAAGTTGTTATTCAAAGTCAACACAATTCAAAAAAAAAAAAAAAAGGGTCTGATGAAAAGTCCCTACAAAAATAAAATGTGTTTTAATTCTGATATTCTGAAGTTTGCTTTTATGGACTTCTTTCTTCATAAATATATATGATGAAGAAAATGAATAGATAGATAGATCTATCTATATCTACAGATATAGATAGATCTCTCTCATTATACACACACACACACACACACACACACACACACACACACACACACACACGTCTAATGTGTAGTTACAGCACATTCACTTTAGTACTTGGAAAACCAAGTCAATAAACAGTAACTCACGCTGCTGTGCAGTAGGGCTGTGTGAAGCTTCAGTCCCTGATTCAATTCGGCAGAGATTCGGCAATTGAATCTCCAAATCTGAATCGAATCAGAGGACACTTTAATTTCTCCGAATCAAATCATAACCCTCCAAATCAAATCAGGAGGGATTCAGAAAGATTCAGACATAGAGACAACTTTAAATATTTTTTCTACATACCTTTAGGTAGCAGGGGCTTGTGAATGCTGCAATTCAGGGGCACATGGAGCATCCCACAGGAATATGGGGGGCTCCCCAGCATGCTCAGCAGCAGACCTAGAAGTGGCCCAGAAGCACTTACAGCCCACTTCCAGGTTCACCAGGGAATGCACTGCCCCCTGTCCCCTGCACTCCCCTGGCTTGGCAACTGGTGCCTCCTGGGTCTGAGGTGGCACCCGGGGTCCCCCTGCGGCCAGCTGCCAAGCCAGAGAGGCATGCCCCCCTCCCCCCCTGGCGCGTGCTCCCTGGCAGACCCAGAAGTGGACAGATATCTAACATATATGACAACAGAGGGTCCCAAGTACATCCATGTGTAGCAAGATGGAGCCAATGGATAAGCAGCAGCTTTCTTAGTGACTGTAATTGGATGGTTTAACAGTGAATTCCTGTTATATATTAGCAATATTATTTTGAGAACATTTTATCTTCAATACTTGCAGCAGCATAGCAATACATTGTAGTAGATCATCCACTAGAATAGCTGTTGAACGGGTGGTTACAGAACTGGAGGTTGCAGTTTGAATATCTCAAGTGAGAATGACCTTGTTCTCTCTCATTTTTCCTTTTAAGGAAAAAAAAAGTGTCTGAATGGCAGGCAGGGAGTGGGAAGATTGTGGGGGAGAAGCATGAAATCACTTCATAAAGCAGCATAAAGAGCTGAGGGATTTTATCTGAGATTTGTCAAATCTTGTGAGAAGACTGTTTCCTACAGAGAACATAGACTTTTAGTCCTTCTGCTGTTAGTTGCCACCACTTCTTGTGTGTTACCATTATATGCCACCATTCAACCAAAGACACATGACTTGGTATGACACCAAACAGATAGAGCAACTTCATGTTATCACAGGACACCTGCTCTCAGAAACCTTTACTTCAGAAAAGATGTCTTTCAGCAGCAGGGGCTGAGAAAGACATCTTCCCAATGGCTGCATGTAACAGCCACAGAATTTCTTTTGAGAAATAGTAAGAAAATTAAGGTATTCAGTTAGGGCAGGGGTGTCCAACCTTTTTGAATGTGGGGCTGGATCATGAGTTTTTTTATCACCCAGTGGGCCAGTGAGCCATATTCAAAGACCTCACAGGAAGCGGTATCACATCACCCCCCCCCCAAAACAAAAGTACAGCGTTTACTTTCATTTCCCATAGCAGCACCTTGGGCCTCAGAAAATGGCTTGGCAGGCCACATGGCGGCCCGTGGACCATATGTTGGACAAGCCTGAGTTAAGGTAAAAATGGGCTCCGCTTTCAAATACATCCCAAAACTCTCTTTCAAAGAAAAAGACAAAGAACAGTTTATTTGTTCATTTAAAAAAAAAAAAAAAAAAAAGAAAGAGGACTACATTTTTAAAGGTGCCTCTACTTTTTGCCTGCATAGTTATCCAAATTAATTACACAAGACAAGTGGCTGTGTGAGCATGCATGTGTATGTGCGTGCATGTTATCTGTCTCCATGCCCATACAGCACATGAAGACAGTGCCATTTAAAAATCTGACACTGACATTTTAATGTTTCTTTTTTTCAAATGGTTAGTTACAGAAGGAAACCATTAGACCCAATCCATTAGAGTTTATGTTGCTACAATATAGCTTCTTAAAGAGGAATAAAACAAATAAAGCTAACTTTTGGTCACACACTTAAAAAGGAAGTGTGTCACTTCCAAATGCTCTCTCTGCAGTACTCCTTTATTAGGATTTTTCAAGCTATAGTAAGCTATGACAGATTGCATATGTGGTATTGCCAGCCAAGAACAAGGGCACACTGTCTGCAATATATCATTTTACATTTGAAGCGGGGAGGAACATTTTCAGTATGATCCTTTTCCCACAGAAGATTGACAGTACCCCCATTAACTTCCAAAAGAACAGGACAGAGCTGTTTGTCATATTGTATAATGGTGCAATAGAAACTCAATGACAACTGTCAAAAAATAAAAAAGTTCCACTTCCTACCAAGTGTTTGAATTGATCTATGCTTAATGATGCTTCAGCTAGGAAGGTATCCATCCATCCATGGATTTTGGTGACACTTTCACTTCAAAAAACTAGGTTTCTCATGGTCACGACGAGTTAAAAGATGGATCCCATTGTGTGGTCTGGTGGTCAGAGAAAAAAAAAAGAAAACTCTTACCTTATTACTGTGAACAAAAGAAACCAACAAACTTGAATAGATTTTAACATGGGTTGATGCCCCATTTAATCACAAGTATTGGAATTTGTATAGTAGCAAGATCTTGAGGTTATATTAGTTTATCCTATAAAACTACACCATCCCCATTAAATCTAGTGTGCCCTAGAAGAATCATGAACAAAGACTTCATCATGCAGGAAAAATATCTTTGAAAATATAGCACCAAGGAAGCTTTACAAGTTAACAGAAAACAAGAATATATGGCAAAAAGCTCTTTATATTTACTGCTTTGTAGCCAGGAGCCAACACACTGTCTCAGCACAGTAAAACTGACTCACTTCTCTTTGCAAGGAGCCTAATGGGATTCTGGCGCTGCTAAAGCAATTGGGTCAATGCAAGTATTTGCAACTAAAAAGAAGAGAGGACTGGGTACTTTCATAGATTTGAAAACAATAACAAAATTATTTCTATGTCACAAAATTTTGTATTGCACCTGCTCCTGATGAACATTAATCAACCACTTCAACAGCCATTGGTTAATTTAAACTTAAACCAAACTCAGTCTGAATCCATCCGTAATTTAGTACAGCAAAAGAACTCTAGTGTCAGGCTCATGTTAATCCAATCTCGTCTATTATAAAGCATAAAAGTGGTTTGTGTAAACACATTTTTGTGAGTTTAGCCAATGTTGCTTAGAAAATAATGTCAGAATAACACCACATGGGCAGTATAATTGAGTATCCTGAAGTTTACCATAGAAGGGTCTTTCACATGAAAAATTTAAGAAGAGATCCTACAAATTCTATACAGACACTGAAATTCCATGAAAGCTTTTGTTTACTAAAAGGTCGGAAATGCTTCCCTTGGTTGCCATTTAGTTTTTCCTCATCTCACCTTTTGGTGTGCACCATGATTCGGTTTATAATCTCTAGAGCTGACTACACTGGTGTTAGTACTTTCATGTATTTAGGCTCTGATCCTGCATCAAAATCCACCAGAGCGGGCCTTTGGAAATACTAAGAGGTGGGACTGGGGCTTACATTTATATTTTTTGGATGAGAAGGACTACATATCAGCATAAATTAATGTTTTGTCATATCTGTTAATACTGGTTAATAGAACGGTTAAAACAGCCACTCTCATCAGAAAGCTAAGCTTTGAAAAAAACGCTAATTGCAGTTTGGAAAAAAAAGGAATGTATTTATCTCATGGTTTAATTAGTTTTTATTTTAAAGATTGAAACATGGCACCTCAAGGGTGCTGCTGAAAAGGAGCAGTATTCTAAGTCAGAAGCAATTTTGGTCTTTGTGACAGGGGGGCCTCCTGGGGCCGAGCTCTGTGGCCCGCCTGCCTGTCACCGTGACAGCAGGCCTACTCAGGGCCGAGCTCTTCGTGGCCCGCCCACCTGTCTCTGGGCAACCACCTGCTTATCTTGCCCACCACGCCTTTGATGATAATTGATTCATATATCGATGTCAATTAAGCGGGAGGCTGCCCATTGTAGTGCCCCGATGCCAGGGGGCACTCTGCGGTTCCGACCTCCCCTAATACCACAGCCCAAGCCTCGCAGATGGCATCATGGTGTTCCTAATCACCGGCCCCACACTGGGCCCCAGAATAGTCCTAACAGGACCCCTTTATGATCCTTCCGATCGGGCGGCCACTCCGCAGTCATCCGGGCTACCTCGCCCCCCCGAAGCTATGTTCCCCTCTCAGGTGTGGTTCCCCCGGAACCTTCAGCCTCTTGCCCTAGCCCACCTCAAGGCCAGTCGGGACCACAGGCCCCCGGCTCTTGGGCGTCCCTCGTGGTGGGCCCCTGGCCCTTTTGACTACTGCAGTCCTGGCCCCAGCTTGGGCCAGTCGAGGGTACTCTCCCCTTCGGGCTGGGTCTCTCTAGCCGCTCACTCTGTCACTGGGCCTCACCGTGCCACTACTCCCTGTCCTCCCGGGGGTAACCGCAGCACCAAGCCCATATCGCTCCCACTCTCGGGGTCTGCCCTCTCTGGGCCCCTCACAATACTAGCCCTCTAGGCCCACCAACAAACACATGGGTAACCCACCCGGTGGTGGTGGGAGCTAGGGGTTAAGGCACCCCGACCTGCCTTTCACCGGGGTGATAACTGGCCTGGCATTTCCTGGGGGCTCCCGCGCCACTGAGAGCCCCACCAGACCACCCACTCCCGGCAGGGTGCAGTTTCAGATCATGCCCAGGACCAGGAGCCTCCTAACCATCCCCATGCAGCTCCCCCTTACCTCCGGGTTGCTCACAGCAGCCCTACGGCCAGGCAATGTTGCTGCCTGGCCTCCTGCAGCCAAACTGCCTTGTTTATATAAGCAGCCTAAGCCTCAAAATGGCTGCCCTAATCAGGCACCTGGAGGCTGCCAGCTCCAGGCCCTTAAAGTGGCAGAGACACCCTGTGCTCTGCCACACACCTCCCCTCCTTAAATCATGACCGCCCCCTCGCTGGGGCCTCTCTTCTTATTGAGCCCCCAGTCTTCTAGGCCCCACACACTGCTACCCTCTCTTAATTGGGCTCACCGTCCTGCTGTTCCTTCTCCCGAAGCTACTTTCCCCTCTCGGGTGTGGTTCCCCCGGAACCTTCGGCCTCTTGCCCTGGCCCACCTCAAGGCCAGTCGGGACCCCAGGCCCCCGGCTCTTGGGCGTCCCTCGCGGTGGGCCCCTGGCCCTTTTGACCATCCTGGTCCTGGCCCCAGCTTGGGCCAGTCGAGGGTACTCTCCCCTTCGGGCTGACCACCGCAGGACCCTGCCCCCTCGAGGCCTATTGTTATGCTGGCCTTCTACCGGGCTCGATGTACGGCCCCTCTCGGGCTCCTCATCGCTGGCCCCCTTCACACTGGGGCCTCTCACACTACCGCCCCCTCACACCGGGGCTACGCAACTCCCCTGGTTGCAAGTGGCAGGCACACACAGTGCACTGCCACAGTCTTTCTTTCAGATTATTCCTTCTCTTACCCCTGTGTATTTCGCACTGGTGAAAGGTCTTGAGTAGCTGTAGCTGCTTTGAGAACAGGACTGACCACATCAAGCACTAAAATAATAGCTTAGTTTCTGTTTCTTCTGTTTGTGAAGACTGTCAAAGAGTATCAACAAGCTCAGAGGAATTAATTAAGCACTAAGAGTATGATTTGTGCTGTGTGACAGAGACAAACATGGGACCCAGTTCTGACTTGAGCTGTAAGAATCTCATTGATGTCAATGGAGTTCCACAGGTGCGAAAGTCCAGAGTCAGACACACTGCAATTTTAAACCAAATTCCATTTTTGACTATCCTGTTAACTTGAAGACATACTGGTGCATCTGAGGCAGCTCAGCTCCACTTTTAACTCATCCCATTTCTCTGGGAATGAGGCAGATGAAGGGACAATATTGGAGATATAAGAGAAATTTTAGGTGAAGGCCAACGTATGGAAGCTTTATATGAATAAATGTTTTACTTATGAGGCACATCTTACTGCTGCTACAGGAACATCACCCCACTTGAGATTCACTGCCAATAATATGACTTGAACAGGAGGGCACAGCTGGGTCCCACAGATTTGCATACACCTCTAATGGACAGTCATGGATTACTGGCAAGCAACATGGAGGTTACTCAGAGCAAGGAGGGCAGGAGGGCTGAGACCCATGTTCTTAAGTCACTGCTAGAAGCATATTCTGCCCTGTGCAACATGCATGCACTGGCATCATCAAGCTTCCCCCCCCCCCCCCCCCCCATCATGTTCCCACTCCTAATGCAGACTGGCAAAACATGGCAGCCGGCATTATGCCCAGAGTCATGAAACGTATATTTTCTTAGTCCCCAGGGGCTGGTGGTGCTTTCTGGACATACTTTGCAGATCCTTAAGCACTAAACAGGTTAACGTTGTGGAAAAAAACCCCCTCTAAACCATGAATGACAGAGCCAACAATTTACCCTACATTCTGATTCTATCCAATGAATTACATCAACTGTGGTGCCTGATCTATAAATAAGCACAACATCTGTTGGAATGTGAGGCTTGAAAGCTTGGCTGGATGAATGACTCCAGAAACTCCCAGAGCTAATAAGGCTTTTTCCATTGTGTTCACACACATGCACACAACCTCCCTCCCACTCCCATCTGGTAATGTAGTTGCTTAAATTCATTACATGCTGCGAGCACAAAAGGCCCTATCCTCAGCTGTGGTCAAGGAAGCCATGATATTGTCTAAGTGAGACTTCACAAAGCTGAGTTTAAACCATCTCAACACTTCCCCCATCCTGAAATAAATCTTTCCCCATCATCCCCACTTAATAGCAGGTCTGAGCTACTCTAAACTACAGCAGCTGTGAAATAGCCTCCAAGAAATAATGTTATAGCCAGGTATCTCTTGACTAGAGAGATACCTCTTGGCTATGGTTATAACAATGACTATAATACAGGGATGCTGAGAGTCCATTATAGCATCTCATTGCCTTTTACATTGGAGGAAGTGTCCTTTATGGCATCCCACTACCTAGTTTCCTTTTACGCTGGAGAAAGATGAGAAGTTTCCTTGCCTCCACATTAACCAACTTTAATGCAACTTCGTACTCTACAGTGAGCAAAACTCCCCTAATACACTGGAGAATTCAAGGCTAAATCTTTCCAACATTCACATATGTACTCTTGCCTGAATAAATCCTACTAGTACTAAAGGACAACTTAACCTAACCCATTTTCACTCTAGTCATAGTATTGTGTTTCCTTATGCTGTAAAACAAGCTTATTTATTACTCTGCTTGGTCTAGATTCCTTGGGTATCTAAAGTATCAGCATGTCATTATTAACTGATTGTTTTTTTTCCACTTGTTTTGAGCAATAAGTATATATGAAGGACTATATGAGCTGCACAAAAGATAAACCCAACCTTTGGTTTTATAATGCATAGAGTTCACAAGGGGCAGTGATATATACTAGTTTTTACACAGCTGGACCTTACATGTGGCAGGTATTAGAGAGATCTTTCATTGCTTTTTCTTCTTGCATATGTGTGTAGACCTTTGCAAAACCTCATCTGCATCATTTCTGATTAACCCTCCCATTAGAAAACCACCCCATTTCATAGATTCAGTGCAGTAGATCTGTACCAGTCCTTTCCCACTTTTCATTGACTCCATCCAACCTGCTGTCAGATATGCTCATTTTTAAGCCACACAATTGTCTTATTTTCATCTTCTTGTATTTTTGGTTTCTCTCCCTACATATCACAAATCTACTGCAGCTAGTGTAAGATGAATGCCCCTGTGGTATTCTGAGAGCCAGCTGCTGCAGTATAGCAATATGAGTGAAAATCCAGCTCTGCTATTTTTTCTCTTGGCTCTGACATTTGTACTGAAATAAAGAATTGTTTTCTGGAACACATATCCTATAGGAGAATGTTACAAATAATTACTAAAACTCATTTGAAATGATTGACAGACTCATGAACAATTGAACATGAAAAATGAAGAAGTAAACACCATTTGCAATGCCTGTCCCTTGACTGTATGAGTAAAGGAAGCAATAAATGCTCAGAAAGTCTAGCAGTCAAGGTTGTAACAAGAGCCTGCATCAGCAGAAGGACTGAACTAAAATCACTTGGCCCAAACGTGGATCCAAATCTGAATTTTACAGCCACCCTTCTTTCACGCTGGGCAGTACACCACCTGGAACTTCCACCTGGACTTTATAGATTTGTTCAACATATAGAACACCCATATGACCAAACAAAAAATGCAACACCTTGCTAATGGAAAACAGACAACTTCTGTAAAGATGTAGTTTTTTTATAATTATGTAGAATATTGTTGCTATTTCAGATGCCAGAAAACCCTAAAACCTGTTTAGCTATTAAGGAAGCAAGGAAACTGGGTTCAGTTTCAGGCTTTCCAGAAAGCAAGTATAAGCTTGTCAAGTGTCCTTACACTTGACAAGCGTGGTAATAAAGTTTAAACAATCCTTTCAAAATATGTTCAAGTATGGTATCTGACCTAATGTAAATTTTGAAGTGCTACTTTACTACAGCTTCCCTGCCCCCATTCTTATTCAGCCATAGCATTCTATGTAGCTCCTGCCCAACTGTTCATTTCAATGGGTGCATCTATATGTACACTTTACTGCGCAGTAGACTAATTTGCTGCACAGTAAAGCATTACTTTCTCCACATGTGTGGCAATTAGGCTGGTGTAAACTAATTTACTGCACTGTTGATAGACACAAGTATTACCTGATGGTGAAGTAAATTACTGCACTTAAATGCATGTGTAGATGGTGACATCCAGATTAGTTTACTCGCACAGCAATTTGCTGTGCAGTTTATTCATATGCTTTAATTTCACATGTAAATATGCCCAGTTTCTAGCAATGATGTCCCCATTTTTCTGCATAGCTACTACAACCGCTGATGGGTCACCCAACAGGCTCTTGCTCCCTTGGACAAATAACTCTTCTCCTAGCTATTAGCTCCACAGGCAACCTATGGATGGCAGTTATATCAAGTATATAACTGTGCTATTACTTAAGATTAAGGGGTTTCTTATCCATACTTGCAACCTATGGGTTTGTAAGAAAACAGGTAATTAAGACCTTGATTTAGTTTCCACTCTGATATAAGCATCCTACAGACAAAGTGAGTTAAACTGACTCTCTCTGTTAGTTCTTTTTATTGCATAGGTGGTAAAATCAATTGTGTTGGTTTCTAAGAAAAATTCAGTCACCGCTACTGTTTCTTCTTCAGGAAGAGTATTTGCATTTTTTTTTTGGTTGTTGGTGATGTTGGTATTGCATTTTTTTCTACTTAAAACTTCTCTGACTCTAACAAGCAACCTACTGCAATAAATACAATGGAAAGAAAGCAGGAAGATGGCTGGACAGAAGATTTTTTGCTCAGCTCCTAATATTATGTTCCTCAGTCTTCCTATGCATCTCCTGAGGCTGTCTCACAAGAATATTCATGGCCCTATTGTGAGCCCAGGGAGGGGGGGTCCCTGCATACCCTGGCAGGATGCAGGGTACTGTGGGTCAGGAGTGAGGGGCAGACACACAGATGCACACAGACACATATACACAGATAGACAGTGGCCTATGGCTCTGTTGTATGACTGCAGCTCCGGGGACCCATTCACCCCAGCCCCTGCCCCACTCTCCCCCTCACTGTGGGGTCCTCAATTTGCCCCTTCCCACCCCATCCCTCTCCCCCTCCACAGATGTACCAGCTTGGTGCTCTCTACACATGCCAGAAGAAAACATCCCAAGATTTGTTCTCTCTATCAGGAGTCAGTGTGTGAAATCAGGAGTTGACTTGGAAATCAGGAATCTCATGATTTTTTCATGAGAATTGGCATTACTGCGAATGCTTGCCAAGAGTTAACCAGACCAGAGCCTGGCCTTTCTAGTTAAGCAATTCTTGGTGCACTACAATGGTGAAACCTGAAGGGATCTCTGAATCTGTACACACACAAAAAAAAGTCAACTTTGAATTTGGAATTCAATTTACATAATCCTCTAATTTTATCTATGAAACTGATTCAAATGAAAAAATATATTTAATCTGTTTTCCCCATATGTGTTTTCACAATTTTGCTTATATGTAAACTGAAGTTTATTATGTGGAAGAGACAGAGAATTTATGCCTAAATGAGAGATTGGGATTCTAGGAGAAGAGATTGTACACATATAGAGCCATTTGGTGGAGGGAGAGATTTTTTAATTAATAATACACACACATTTTATTTATCCGCTGTAGGTTATTCTAGTTAGGTATCAGTGGGTTACAAAAGATTGGCTAATCTTTGCTCCCTATTCACTACTTGAACAGAACAAAGAAATCTGGAGAGCAGATGCAGTAGAAGATCTTCAGGGTAGGCCTCTTCTGTTCCCATGTGGTAAAGCTACATAAACTTAAAATAGCCCCAACACATGAAAATTAAGTGATATTTCCTTAGTTTGTGTAGTGCACAGAGATCATGATGCTCTACACTTAGTTTTGGATGGGCTCCATGTATACATTTTTCTTTCTTTCTAGTGAACCAAAAAAAGTGTTTCTCATTGGACAGATTACAGCTAGGTAGGTGGTAATCCTGACCAGTTAGCCTGCTTCTAAAATAGCAAGTCATTTTTACTTCATGCTACTCTCACTGGATTGATTTAACCTAATCATAGATTTCTGCAATATGCTTATGCTCCAAGCAAAAAATGTAAGAATCACATGCAATACATATTTTTAAAGAATCAATATTAACTCTGTCTGATTATCTTTTGAGTGTTTCATCAGTTTTAAAACTAAAAGTTTAGAGTTTGAAGGTACTGAGGTGGAGTCTGAAAGAAGTAGCCTGCTAGTTCATTCAAGAGAAGAGGCTAAGAGGACAGTAGAATCAAAGCTCAGGCTTAGTCTATGCTATGAGGCAGCTACTCCTTTAACTAAGATGGCAGAGTACCTTGTGTGGTGGGGCCAGTAGGGGGTGCTCCTGCATTGAGCCACCCACCTCACTGCGCCTGACCACCTTCCAGGCTCTGAGTGCCTCCCTGGGGCACCTCACATCTGGTCAACCCCCTTTCTGAGCACACCTGCAAGCCTGGGAGGTAACAATGCCACAACCCAGGGTCTGGATTTATCTTGGCCCTCTGACCCCTGGGAAACACAGGCTGAGTAGTCCTTGAAGGTACTTGACCCACTGCAAGAACTTGGGGTGCTTCCCTCAGTCTGAAGCACAAACAGTGGTCTCCCTTAGTCAGCCGAACCAAGGGGACCCCAAGGCATAACCTAGGCCCTCTCCCAATAAGTCCCCCCATGCTAGGTCCAAAGGAGAACTTTGGTGGTTACAAGGAGTAGGTTTGGAATATGGTACAGGGCAGAGCAACATCAGAGAAATACCTCAGAGCAAACAGTAGCATGATAGCCTTTGATTACGCATCTGCATTACTTCAAGCTATATATCTAGTTAAATCTCAAGTAGCTTACTCACAAGTATCATCCAGAGAGAAGTGGAGATTCCCTCTGGAAGCAGGCAGTTCATTGACCACGAGAGTCAAGAGAGAGAGCACGTATTAGATGGTCCAGCTTCTCTGAGAGTTCTCATCATGGCTGTTGCCCTGCCTCCTGGGCAGTCCTTAACCTATATAGACCTTATGACCTCATTCACCAGATTCAATGAAGGCCAACAATTGTTGGCTGCTAGCCAACCAATTTGAAATTCATCACTGGTTGCCAGGTAGACTGGCAGGTTCTCTAGCCCCCTCCTGGTCTTAATTACATTGCTTAGAACAATAGGGAGTTTAAGGCCCCACCCAGGTGTGTGAGACCAGTCACACAGGTGGAGGGAGAAGGTTTCTGCCCCCCTCAGGAATGTATCCAGCTCAGGTTACAGCTCAGGGTTACCTGAAGCTGATGGGGCCAGAGGTGTCTGCCCTCTGCAGTGACCATGGTAACCAAATTGTCAGATTAGGCATCCACCTGATAGCAGAGTTTGGGGAGAGACAGAGATAGCATTCTGCCATACCTTGCTCTAGACAAAAAAAGATTTTTTGACACCAGAAGTCTTTTTCTGCCAAAAGAGGATCACTGACACCAGAGTTTTCCAAGCACATCTACCTAGGCTAAAGGAGGGGTTGGCAATTTATGGCCCGTGAGACAGATCCAGTCTGCAGAGCCACTTGATCTGGGCCATTCACATGGGGCTTCAGCAGCTGGATTGACCCAATTCTGGTCAGAGGTGGGAAAGCTAGCACCAGGATGCAGCCACCATTACTATTTTTCCCAACAGCTGCAAATGGAAAGCATCCATCCCTGCTGCTTATGCTGCAGTGGCAAGGAAAAGCAAGTGCTGCTGAAGCCCCCTGCTGCTATGTGAAATAATCCCAGCTACTGATATCCTCCCTGTGGTACCACAGGGAAAAACAGTGGCAGTAGCTGAGTCCTAGTATCCACCCTCCATGCACTGGCCCTTATCTGACCCAAACTGATTCAGTGTGGCTCACAGCCTGAAAAAGCTGCAAAGTCCAGGGGCAAGGGGTATGTTCCTTTCACTCTTCTTAGCCCACATAGATGTGCTGGCAGAACTTTGTAATATAGACAATGCCTTGGGGACATTTCAGACTAGCCTCCAGATTGCCTCCTGCTTGTCATTATGAACACATCTGTTGCTTCTTAGGAGAGCATCATGGAGGCACAGATCAGACTACAATGAGCTAAATTGGCCCTTGAACTGAGTGTTCAGTATGGTCCTTAATCACGGTTTGAATTAAAGGACTTTTGCTGATAAAAAGCTTAGGGAACAAATATCATCCCTTTCATACCACAGAAAGGAAAGGATTTTTTTTTCTGCTCTTTCCCTTAACATAGGAATCCAAGAAACTACTCAAGGAGGAAAAAGGCTTAACTCTAGATCTACAAGGTTACTGCTTAAGTTTAGTCAGTGCAAACCTGGTGGGGAATCTGCTTAAGTTTCAGTGCAAAACTAGTGGGGAATTTCCTACCAACCTTCAGCATTTTCCAAGAAAAAATGTTCATAATTCAAACTTAAAAGGGTGCAGTGGGAAGTTTCAAGTCCTGGGGAGGGCTGGCCGAGGGTGGGGGGAAGAAGGGAAAAAAACCCTAGGATAAGAGGACCCAGACTTAAGGACCTCCTCATCCCAAGCCAAAGAGGGACTTAAACTTGAATCTTTTGCAGCTCAGGCAAGTGCCCTGCCCATTAGATGATGGGTAGATTAAACGGGATCTCTAGGAGACTTTTAAAGGTCTCACTTTTATTCTTCAAAATGATTTCAAAATCTCAACACTTTTCACTAGGTTCTTGTTTTCTGGCTACCCTTGCCGTAGCATGTGTCAGAACTATTCATGTTAGAATTTCCTTAAACTAAGTTTGCAAGCCACAACAGCACTTACCTTACAGAGGATATTATGCCTTTAAGGCACCAACATGTTTTGCGAAGAGGTTCATAGCTACACCACCAGAAGGAGAGTTCAAAGATAAATTTTGCTTCAGGGAAGTGTGGGTGCTGTGGGCACAGGATCTCTGGGTTTCAGAGTCTTTTCCTTTTCTCTCTCATTTCTTAAATAGCACTGTGTTCTCTGACATACAGAAGAAATCTTTAGTACTGTTCCTCTTTTCCCTGGAAGCACATGACACGGTTTCTCACATTTGTGCACCATTAGCACCCGCCCTTCTGGCACATATTTATACTATGTTTATTAAGAATCTAATATAGTAAAAGATCAAGGTCCTAGAAGTGAGTCCACCAATACATTTATAGTGCCAACATTTAGCCTGAGCTGCAACTTAGTGGTATGAGAGAACAAAACATCTGTAGAGGTTTCTTCAGTTTCAGGTTTGGGGCACTTTGACTAGAGCTGTGTTGGGGTTTTTAAAGGAAGAGTTAAACAAGTTTGTGAATGTAACAGTTAATTAGAATATAGTTCACTTCTCTGCTTCAATAGTGATAATGACTGAACAAGTTTGTCTGTTTTAAATAAAGAAAAACATCAAGAAATTCAGAGATCTAGTTAATCCTGCTAGAAATGAAGGGGCCAAATCCATTCCAAATGAGACTTCCTGGACATGAATGAAGGGGCCTGGGATCCTTATTTATGTTTTATATGAACTACCCTCATATTTCCATATCTAGGTTTGGTTCCCACCTGCCCAAGTTTTGTCAAACCTAGTTCAATAAATATGAGTCAAGTTTCCTTGCACTGACACAGACACAGAGGGCACGTCCAGATGTGCATGGATGTTTGGTTCCCCAGGGACAAGTAGCAGCAGCACACCTTGCACTGCAGCTACTTGTCCCCAGGGAATGCCCAAGCCACACACACTTTGCTGAGCAGCAAGTTGCCCTGGGGGCAATAGGGGAGGTTGGGGCCAGCACTGTGCTGGCCCCAGCAGCCGTACCTGGGGGCCTGGGGGCCTCTCGGGGCTGCAGCCATGGCGATCCCGCCATGGTGATCCCACCAGGTGGAGCCTGGTCAGCATCCACAGCATGGATCCAAATGGCCCAGCTTCGCTTTTTAGCAGCACATGCTGCCTGAGCATGTGCTGCTTCAGTTTTGGGGTTTTTTCCCCAGCAGTTTATTTTTCTTTTTTGACCCCTAGGGGTCAAAAAAACCCAGGGGAAAAAAATGGAGCAGTGCACTCTTGGGCAGCATGCCCTTGCAGTGTGGAGAATGCTGGAGTGTGCAGTATGTGGTGCTACAAATGTGTTTGCAGTGTCACATTCCACATGACTGCGCTCATCTGGACGCACCCACAAGAACGTACATTAAACTATTTCCCCCCACACCAGTGTTGTGATTGTACAGTTCACACAATGCTTTAAGATTAACAATTGAAACTGTTTCAACTTGTAAATTGTTAAGAGGGAAGTGATGCATAGTCTTACTGGTAGGAGATTTAAGTTTTTTTCCTGCCACAGTCTGTCTTTGTAGTCAGGGGTATTTCGGTACCGGGAAGGAAATCTGAGTGCTCATTTTTTGGATGCTATGAAAGCCAGTTTGGAATGTGTCTCTAGAATACAAAATTCTGTTTCTCAATCTCCACAGGGTCACCTGCAATGCAGTGAACAGTAGTTTGCTCAGTTAATCTTGATCTCTTCTGCCTTGCATCACTGCACACTGACTTCATCAATTCCACTAATTCCACATGGGTACCACAGGAACTAGACCAAATCATTCCAAACCACCACAGGCAACTAATGTTTAGACCTTCCTTAAAGAAAGAATAGAACTAGGGTGGAAATATGATGTGAAATTAACCTGGCTATAACTTTGACCACCATACAGTTCCCAAAGTCCATAATGACAGATTGGAGTTGAACTATAAAATATACTGTAAATGAACTATCAGTGCAATCCTATGCAGGTTTATTAACAATCTGCCCATCCTTGAACCAACTCTTTGTAGTTATACAGAAAAATTAAGGACAGGCAGTGCCACTGAAGTGTAGCAGAATTACAAGGCCTAAGCAAAATCCTAATAATTCAAAATGACTGATTAAATTACATTATCTTCAATCCACCAGTCTCAGAATACTTACGCTGATTTTTCACAATATTCAGAATGATTGTTTAGCATTATTGATTCACATGTCTCAGGTGATTAAATGGAGTTACATGAGCAGTACATGACTTGCTTAAGACATAAAGCAATTCTATGGCAGAGTTTGAAATTCCAGTTTGACTTCTTTGCTGAAGAATCCTTTAGGACAGGACAGTATCAAGAAGGGTTTATGATCAAAGTGCCATTTTTAATCTGCATTATGGCAATTTTTTCAAGACCTGAATTAAAATATAGCAAAACCAGATTAGATGCAAGAAAGAAAGCTATGTGGGCTCTTTATTCTGAGTGATATACCACAGTGGTCTTATCTTACCAATACATAAAGACACCTTCATAATTTTTGTCATTGTAAATGACAATTTTCTACCTAAAGAATTGTTTTATCCAATGTGGGTAAATCTAATCTCCCCTCTCATCTTGAGACTTAAAGAGAAAATGACCTAAAATTAAAAGTTAATGGCAGTTTAGATGCAAACTACCATGACTCAATTAGTCCTTGGCAAATGTTAAGATGTTATATGCATATCTGATACTTTAAAAAGGTCAGTTTCAGAAAACTGAAGACAACTATTAGTCAAATCTGTTAGTAGAAAGTTGAGAGAAACCAAACAACCAACCAAAACAAAAAAGGAGTTAGAATGATAATTGAAATTGCTTGCAAATGTTTTACTAGATTCCCCCCAAAATTAAATTCTCTCATTAAGATGACTTAAGAGGTTTAAAAAACCAACTAAGTTATATAGATCATTTGGTAACTGGCACAAGCAAACAATATGCATTTTAATATGGCTACCTGAAAAGCTGAAGATCTGGAAACAAAGAATGGAACCTATACCTATAGGGTAGCAGACTATTTAAGGAAGAAACAACACACATGCACACATATACATACACACAAACCTCAAACACAGCTTGAAGGTTAGAGTGGATAAGAAGCTGAACATGAGTTCCCAGTGCAATGATACTGTGGTCTGGAAGACTATTTATATGGGAATTTTGAACAATATTTTAGAGGTTATATTATCTCTATAATTGGCACTAGTGCAGCTATTAGAAGAGTGTGTCTAGTTCCAATATCCACGACTGAAACAGAATGTTAAAAAGGTAGGAGTCAGAGAAGAACTACAAGACTGATCAGAGCACTGGACAACAAGCCTTACATTAAAAGGCTTGTGGAAGTCAAATTTGTTTAGCTAATATATAATCAGATGAGAGGCAGTGGCAGAAAGAGGGAAATTGTTTCAATTTTTGTTTTAATTTTGTTTGTTTCTAACTTTGTTGATGTCAATTTGAGGAGGGACTTAAAGTAGGATAAAAGTAACATCATGACAAAGGAGACCAGAGAGTGAGTTTCAGGTGCAGCAACTAGAATTATGTCCTGCAAAAGAATTAATTACACTACACCTGTAATTGTGTAATTACAGGTGTAGTGGGTCCGAGCTGCTATCACAGGCCCAGACCGTGTGGTTGCTGCTCCTGAGATTTATCCACAGAGTCCTGTCAGCTTCCACTTCTTCACATGCCTCTCAGCTGTCCCACTCTACCACATATCTATGTCCCCTTTTTGCGAGGCACCTGTACATGCAGGCGTCTCCTCATTGCAAGCATTGAGCAACACTATCGATGCATACGCTGCCATTCTTAGCTGCACCTGCATGTCTTGTAATAATTCCAAAGCCAGCAGTAGGGTAATCAGCAGCACTATCACCTTCTCCTCCTCCTCTTCCTCCTCCTCCTGCTCACCCATGTCCTCCAGATTCTCCGTGTTAGAGTCTTCACTCCATTCTTCTCCATTTTCCACTTCCCATTACTCATGCATTTCATCCTGAATCTCCATTTGGTCCTCCTCCTTCATCCTGTATGGATTCTCGCAAGCAAGGTTGATTGAACATATGGAGCAGAGCTGCTTCTCACCACCACCAAGCAGCAGGAGAGGGGTTGCTGTCTGGAGCTCTGTCTAGCTGCATCCAGTTGATGACCATTGCATTTTAACTCTTATCTGCATTTCAACAAGTAACTCAGGGGCACTGAGAGTTTGGACAGCAGAGCCTTTGTTTGGTGGGGGGGTGTTGGTGTTGACTGTGGTGAACAATGGCACCCTGGCTTCAGGATAACTGCGTATACCATATTAATAGATAGCCACATGCAAGCACAATATATCCAGAAAATGGAGCATAGTTGTCAGGTGTACCTCCTCATCCCAAAGAGGCCTGACCTGCAGTAACACTCCACTCCTAGCTAAAAAAAACAAGGTCCTCCCAGAAAAACACCATTTGCTCTGTCAGGTCAGGCACAGCATTTAAAGTTAAAAGTGATGTTTTAGATGCACAGGATCACATCTTTTTTAAACCTGTGCTTGCTCTTATAGATTCCATAGATTTCATGGACATTAGGGCTGAAAGGGACCTCGGAAGATCATCGAGTCCAGACCCCTGCCCAAAGGGCAGGAAGTCAGCTGGGGTCATAGGATCCCAGCAAGATAAGCATCCAGTTTGCTCTTGCAGGTGTTCAATGTAGGCGCTTGAACCACCTCCAGCGGCAAGCTGTTCCAGACCTTGGGGGCTCGGACAGTAAAGAAATTCTTCCTTATGTCCAGCCTGAAATGGTCTTGTAGTAGTTTATGACCATTCGACCTAGTCGTCATCCCTTGGGGCACTCTGGTGAACAAACTTTCCCCCAGATACTGGTGGTCACCCCTGATAAACTTATAGGTGGCCATCAGATCACCCCTGAGCCTGCGCTTTTCCAGGCTAAAGAGCCCCAGGGCACTCAGCCTGTCATCGTAGGGTCTGCTTCCCTGACCTCTGATTATGCGTGTGGCTCTTCTCTGGACTCTCTCAAGCTTCTCCACATCCTTTTTGAATTGTGGAGCCCAAAACTGGACGCAGTACTCCAGCTGTGGCCTCACTAAGGCCGAGTACAAGGGGAGAATGACGTCCCGGGATTTGCTTGAGAAACATCTATGGATGCAAGCTAGCATTTTGGTTGCTTTACTAGCCACAGCATCGCACTGCATGCTCGTGTTCATCTTGTGGTCAATGATGACCCCCAAGTCTCTTTCTTCCATAGTGCTAGCCAACATAGCAGTGCCGAGCCTATAAGGATGCTGCAGGTTTTTCTTCCCAAGGTGGAGAACCTTGCATTTCTCGGTGTTGAACACCATCAGGTTCTCATCCGCCCACTTACTGAGCCTGTCCAGGTCAGCCTGGATCACCCGCCTGTCTTCTGGTGTGGATGCTTTGCCCCAAAGTTTGGTGTCATCGGTGAACTTGGCCAGTCCGTTTCTGACTCCAGTGTCCACATCATTAATGAAGATGTTGAACAGTATGGGTCCAAGGACAGAGCCTTGGGGGACCCCACTGGTCACAGGACACCATGATGAGTGACTCCCATCAATTACTACCCTCTGGGTCCGACCACGGAGCCAATTTTCCAGCCAGTGGACAGTGGAGGACCCAAGGTGACAATTGGCCAGTTTCTCCAAGAGGCGATCATGGGAAACCAGATCGAAGGCTTTTTTGAAGTCAAGATATATGACATCAATCTCTTCTCCCTTGTCCAGGTGATAGGTCACCTGGTCGTAGAAGGAAATGAGATTGGTCAAGCAAGACCTACCAGCAACAAACCCGTGCTGGCTATCCCTTAATGGACTGGCCGACGCCAACATCTTAAGGATAGCCTCTTTAATAAACTTTTCTAAGATCTTCCCCGGGATAGAAGTCAGGCTGATGGGCCTATAGTTAGCCGGATCCACTTTCCTCCCTTTCTTGAAGATAGGCACCACATTGGCCTTCTTCCAGTCTTCGGGCACTACACCAGAGCGCCAAGAGTTTTCAAAGATCCGTGCTAGAGTCTGGGCTATGATGCTTGCCAGCTCCTTGAGTACCCTGGGGTGAAGATTGTCAGGGCTGGCTGACTTGAAGGTATCCAGCTTCTCAAGATGTTCCTTCATGAAGTCAGCATGAATGGAGGGCAGGGGATCACCCTCACCCAGACTTCCCCATCCCATAGAAGGCATGGGCGTCCCACAGGACACATGAAAGACCTACGCAAAGTACCTATTTAATAGGTTGGCTTTTTCCTGGGCGTCAGTTGTCAGTTGCCCCATCTGGTTCAGCAGGAGTCCAATGTTGCCCCTGCTTTTCCTCCGGCTCCCCACATATCTGAAAAAGGACTTTTTATTGTCCTTGATGCTCAAAGCTAGTTGGAGTTCAGTTGCAGCTCTTAATTGTTTACAGCTAAGTGGCAGTTGGGGATGTGGTTCTGAACTGGGGACTTGTAAGTTTTGGGGAATGTGAATGGTGCCCCACTCTTGCATGGTTTGTTTCCATGCCTGCAGGCATTTTCTTTGTTGCGGGTAAGGGAGGGGGGAGACTTGTCACCATCCTCTTGAACACTTTGGGGAAAGAAATGTAAACAAACCAGGAACACTTTTGTTTCTTTACCAGCTACTGACCTCGATGCTGGCTGGGCACGTGCCCCCAAACCTTGGACCTCAGCTTGCACTACAGCAGAGCAGTCAAGGGATATGTGCTGCAGGCGGCAATGGTCCCAAGAAACCATGATGAAGGCTTTGGTGGAGTCGTCATGAACTAGAGTGTCAGTCACAGAAGGCTGGCGGGACAAATTCTAGGAGTCACGTCCTTGTGATGGGGTCCAGGAGAACCAGCTCGCAGACAACAAAATTGCTTTCTGCAAGAAGGTGCTAGACTGCATGGGCCAGTTGGTGAACACGGCTGCACAGTGCCGTATGGATGCCCAGAGGTCACAGGACCTCATACCTGATGTCCTGCAGTGCTTGCCAAAGTACATCTTTAAAAAGCTGGTACCATGACAGAAAGGGCAAAGTAGCTCCTCTTGACTTATCTTTGTCCAGGAGGTAGCCAGGAGCATTACAGCTGAGCCTGTTCCCCTAAACACAGTGGAATCAGTGGAGGGGCACACAAGTGCCAGCGGGGCCAGGAGGCCACCACAGCTGTTCAGGGAGCCAGGGCCAGTTCTGGGTGATGGTGGGGTGGCTCCCTAATTTTGAAGGACTGGCAAAATCCCTGCTCACGGTGCTGCGGGGTGGGTGGGTGGTTGGTGTGGGATGCAAAAGTCAAACTCCAAGCTTTGGCTCAGACCATCACCAACAATGTATGTGTGCATGTGGGCGGGGCTGTGGAGGTAACACAAGCATTGCAGCTCCCTTCTCCTGCACCACCCATGCACTTTGCAAAGCCCCCTGTCAAGTATTTTCCCACAGTTCTGCCTGCCATTTTTTCTGGGCACTTGTTGCCTGGGGCAGTGGGAGGCAGGGTGGGGATGGGAAATCTTTAGGGTGGGAAATCTTTCCCTTACACAAAGGGGCTGGCTACCTACCCCCTGACAAGTCTGGCTTGCCAGAATCCCTGGGCATTGGCACCAGGGGTACCACAAGCATTTCAGCTCCCTTCCCTCACATCACCCACGCACCTTGCAAAGCCACCCAAAGGGGATGGCCCCTGAAAAGTATTTTCCTGCAATTTTTTGCACAATGTTTTGGTGTTCTTTTTGGACAGGGTTTTGCACTCTTTGCCAGCTTGTCTGGAGTTCTTTTTTTTACACCAAAATGAGGGCAGGGAGCGGGGTGTTCCTGCCCCCCTCAATGCCTATAAATTGTGGGAGCAGTGGTCATGGTGTACATATGCGGTATTGATGAGAGAGGCTTGAGGCAGATGAGAGAAGACAGCACACCAGAGGCAGAAGGACTCAGCCCAATGGGGAGAATTGCCCCTGGGGGGCACAGGAATGTGAATGTAGCGGTCAAAAAGAGTGCAGGCTGAAGTAGGGTGCAGTGCAAAATGAGAGCTACTTTGCAACATGGGAGTTGAAAGAGGACATCATGTCATCCTCCGCAACTGGCACCTTTACACATTGGTAAGTGATACTTGACGCTAGGCTGTGCCCTGAGGGGGGGGGGGGGCGCATTGGGGGATGCATTGTTTACTTCAACTTTGAAGCAAGTTTGGATTTTAGTGTTGTAAAGGTTAACACACAGCATGACGGCCTGCAGTGGCAGCGCACAGTTCTAGGGGGCACACACCTGCTACCCCTTCCTTGGCTGTGAGTGCACGCAGTGGCCACCCACTCAGTCCCACCTTGCTTGCTACAGCTTCCTGCACAGCTGGTAGGCTCTCTTTGCTAGCCGGTAAATGTAGTATACACAAGTTCAGGGCAGAAGGCACTTCATGGTAGTTTTCCAATACAAACATCTATGCTCTGTCTATTCCCTCCAAAAATTCCTTCCTTCCCTTTCAGTTTCAAATGCTACTCTGGCTGCTGCTCCTGCTGGTGACAACAGCCATAGCCACTGCAGAAGAGATGCACACAGACAACTTATCAAGCCTGAGAATGACACCAGCCACCACTTTCTTCTACCCAGTTGTATTTTCCCAACTGGCAATGTGGGCAATGTCTCACTGGCAGGTACCAATTGCTAGTGATGTCCCTATCTGCCTGCATGCCTCCAAGCCTGGGAGTATAAGTATTATCCCTAGATTCATAATACTGAAAAAAAAATTGAGCATTATGATTAATGCCTCTACGTGTAGTAAACAGTGCATTAAAAAAATTAACCCTCTTGCCGCTGTGACATACATAGTTTCTAAACAGAGACAAAAAGGGCCTGTATTGTGTGAATATACCAACAACTAAACATGCAGATGAAATAATAATTTTAAATTTGTAAAATGTATATTTCATTTTAATATTAACATACTAGTATTCATCAACAATTTATCAGTAATTGGAATGCTTTTGTCTCTGGTCAGGGTAAGAACTGTCTGTGAAGCATGCTGTGTGTGTCCTACTTCCAGGACTGACTACTGCTCAGCCTCCCAGCCTACACTGTGCAAGATTTTGAAATGCTGAAGAACTACAAATGTTCAAGTAGTCCAAGCAGCTACTTACTCAAATATGCTTCATTAACTCTTTTGAAAGATGCTGCATGTAATGCTTCTTTTTGTTTTTATTTGGTTGTTTTTTAGATAAGTCCCGGGGGAATCAAACATACCCCAATTTTTTTACTTCAGTGGATTCCCTGTAGTATATGACTTATGTACTGTACAGTATCTGACTGTTGCATACTCTACTGGCATGAAACATCCAGAGGTACAAAACATCCAGATGCCTGCCTCTGTTTTGCTACTTTGACTTTGTGTTCATTGTACCTTGAGAGTACACCAAATCATTTATGGGTGCTGGGCAACAAATGGCTGACTGTTGGGCACTCCGTTCATTTTGTCCAGCAGGTACAGCAAGAGAATTAGCGTGCAGTATTGGTACTGGGGTAATCAATAACAATAATAATATACCAGACCACTGCCTATTGACCTCCCTCCCTTGCTGTCTGCCTTTCTCTGATGCCTCTAGTAATGATAGCGCTCTTTTGTAACTTGTGGAGCACAACTGTCTCTGGTTTGGTTAGCTTGCTGAAGTTGAACTACTATACCTAATCAATAATCGCCTGGTGAGTCTTAGCATCTGGGGCGGTAAGCGAAGGCCCTCCCTCTTCCCTACTGCCTGGTGGATCTTAGCACCCGAGGCCCTCCCTCTTCACCACTATGTGGTGGGTCTTAGCCCCGGGGTGGTGGGTGAAGGCCCTCCTTCCTACTGCTTGCTTGGTATGAGCACCTGTTTCTAGTTGAGGTCCCACCTTTTCATACATTCTGATCAAGCAACATTCTCATCAAATGACTGTTGCTATAAATAAGCATTCCAGCTCAACAATGGCCCTCTTCCCTACTGCCTAATGGGTCTTAGCACTGGAAGCCCTCCCTCTTCCCCACTGCCTGGTGGGGCCAAAAAAGAGAAATAAAATAACAGCAGCAATCGAAAGTGGCACCTAGTGGACAAAGGACTGAACTACAGAAATAGCCCAGCACCACCTGGTGAAAAAAGAAGGTAATTACAAGTCTTTGAGTGCCTTTCTTTGTGTTTGCACACAATGAGTCCATAGATGTGATGAAGTAATTAGTGGCAATGCAAACTAAACTATGTCCCAGCAGTTTTACTTTAAAGCACCAAGAAGACTTTTAAAGCAGTGGGAAATCCTACTCATGCAAACAGAAATGCAGTTGCAGCACCTTAAATGGCAAATGTTGTGGTATGTACATGCACCCAGGAAGATGTCCAGCATTATTGGTGAGACACATACCAAGATGGATTTTATTTGAGTGATGAGTCCAGGATGACAAAACACCCTAAAATAGGAGTGTCTGATCCTCTTAAGAGTTAATATATTAGATACAATTAAAAACAACATCATACTCCCAAAATGACCAGTTCCCAAAAGTAGCATTTAACAATCAGATTTGATATCAGGGATTCATTTACACTAACTAGTATACATTCACACATCAACAGGCCATCAAAGACAAAAGAAGGAATATCCCCATTTCACAGACAGAGAGAGACCCAAGATAAGAGATCAGGTAACCCATCACACAGGATGTCTATGCCAGCACCAGGCAATTAAGCTAGATGTCTTACCCCAAATAAATACTTTATTTTGTTATGAACTGTCAGCAACTATATGCACATTTAGAGGTACAGAGCCATTATTAGTGTATTCATATTCTCTCAATCCTTTTAGAGAAAAGTTTTCCCTTTGTATTCTTGGCAGGTCTCTCCACAGAGTCGGGAACTGCTCATTAAGATATTTTAAAATAATGCTACAAAGAAAGATGAAGGGTGGTCACTTGAATAGTTTTGAGGACTGTAAACAATAATTCCAAAACAGTACAGTACTCAATAGCTCTCTAAAGAGCTGCTCTTGCCTCAGTATTCCCCTAGGTAGCAATCTGATCTTGCATTTCCTGCCATTATTTGACACCACTTACACTGATGACATCAGTCACTGGCTTAAAGAGACTGTAATCAGTGCCTTGCATTCAAGGACTGAGAATGTGTTTTGTTAGGGATTTTTCTGGTGGTGGGAACTAGAGACCACTATTTCCTCTTTCCCCCCCTCTAATATTTTATTCTTATCCAAGCTTTTCTTACAGAAGCCAGAAGTATAGAACTTCTGTGGATAGAGGCAAGTAGGTAGGTGGAAATGCAATGTATATTCTGGAGAAGCAGCTTTATACCCCCATTCCATCTTATTATCAGTTCATTCAATGAATAGCATATTGACAAGCAATGTAGCTATATAAAGCATTTCTTGAGCTACAGCTCACTGTCCATAGACGTAAGTAGCTGTCAACCTATTCAGAGCTATAATTGATATGGCAAACAGACCAGATTCTGTGATTTTGCTAAGGTCAGGGGCTCAGGTTTTTTTTTTTTTTCTAAATCAGTTCAAGTGTCATTCACATTTCTGTAGAAAAACAGTACAGAGATCAGTTCTCATGCAAACCCTCATCTTGCACACCTCTTTGTATACACAAACTACAGACATAGTACAAAAATGTTTCATGTTGAACTTCATGCATAGCTTCACTTATGGGCAGTGACACATGCATTTAATCATACTTTCTTAAAAGATTGGACAAAGCTGTCTAACACAGCCAAGAGTAAAGAATTATATTATTTTTGAATGGCAAAATGCCTGGCTCAGTTCTTTGTCTCATAACTTGAGGTGTCACAGATTCCCACATTCTGAAATGGTATCAAAATATATTTGTTATACTACTTCTGAAAAAAAAGACTTTCAGGTCACTTTAAATTATTCTAATTTTGCTACTAATAATAGATTTGTTTTGTTACTGCAGTGTCTAGAATCCCTAACTAAACTAAAGATCTAAGTGTGCACTATACACTCAGTATGAGACAGACCATGCCCCCAAAAACTTACAATTTGAATGACAAGATAGAGGTGAGAAGGAGTGGACAGCAGAGTTATCAATTGTCTTGCTGAAGATCACAAAGCAGGACAGTGACAGGAAAGGTCACAGTTGGTAGACTGGGACTGTCTTATTTTTGTGGGGAAAAAAGCTCTACCATAAAATTGTCATTTTTTAAAAAGACTAGACATGCAGGCTCTTAGGAACATACACAATGAATATTAAAGTACAGCTCTACTGTGAGAACGGACTCTAAGACTGGCATGGTAGGCTTCTGTGATTATCTTCCAAATGCTTTCTGGAACAAACATGCTCCGTTTGCAGTAAGACAAATTGTTTTATTAATTGCCAGTTCTGCAAACTCAACCTAGGATCTACAAGTCAAAGTAGGTTCTATCTTGTTTATGCATTGTCATTGTTTATGCATTGTCAGTAATAAAGACAAATTCTAGCCCTCATTCATGCCTGGCTGCACTGTACTGCTCACATCTGTACAACTGGAGGCAGAATATGGCTGTACATATGGAAATTAGTGTTAGTCACACAAAGTAGCTCACATTCACAGTTCTATCTCTACAGTGGAAACAGACATTAAATAGTGAAGATGTAGAACCACACAGCCATATGAAGTTATATCACACCATCCCAGTTCACTGTAAAAGGGACAAGTGGTTCCCCTTGTAGCACTGACCCTTCATCTACCTTCTTCCCAGGTCTCTTCAGGCCTGAAGATCTCTCTCTCAGGCCTGGAGAGACAGATTAATACCAGAGACCCAGCCTCATGGAAAAAAATTACAATATTGATATAAACTAATTGCTATATTAACAGGTAATTAAACTATTGTGTATGGGGAACCCACTTTAAGGACAACCTGCAAGCTTACCGAGCAAAGGTGTAAACAACCAGTTTTATGCCCTGATCAAGTTTGAATGGATATCACAGCACCTTTTAAAAATGACTGACAATGAAGATGCGCTCTTAATAAAATGATTTAAAGTACTGTTAGAGAAAATACAATATTTTAGAAGTGTAAAAATGCCGGGGTTTGTTTTGAAAAGTTTGGATTTTAATAGTCTGAGACATTTCATGTTTTCAGATCAGCTATTCCTTAAAACTCAGAGTAACTATTGTAGCAACCTCAGCTCACATCATCCCATACTCAAGTTGTAGCTTGGGAAAAGCATTCTCTCTCTTTTTGGTTGGCTACTTAAGAAATGTGGCCCTCCAGCCAAAAAATGGAGCAAGCAACATAATCCAACCAAAACCAAACAGTCTTCAACCTTCCTGGACAGCATCCTCTATGATTGCTAGCTTAACACCATTTATTTTCCCTCTTCAGGAAAAAAACCCTTCCACTTGATAGGGCCCTACCTCCTTTGCAGTAAAATTTGGACCTTTTCTTTCATGCCATAGAATGAGCACCCACCTCCCCAGATAGATTGGGAAGGAGGGGGAACAAAGAGGGACACTCAGATCAGATATCAAACTCATACTGCTCTAACCCACCTTAGACTAAGTAATAATATTCCTGCAGCTCATAGGTTTGAGCCCAGAACAGGATGATGTCAATTACCTCTCAAAGAAGGGCTTAGTCCAGAGGGTAACACATAGTTCTTTTTTCAACTGCCCCCTGGTTGAGGATTGTGGCAGGACCCAGGAAACCTCCACCCAGTGCAGTCAGTCCTGCCACCCTGTCCCGCTCATCCACTATGCCTTGCTGGGGAAAAAAAAAAAAAAGAGTTAATCTGGGAGGTGTCTTACTCTTGCCCAAAGCAGAGGGTGGGAAGAATCCTAGGGTGAGGTCTCACTGCCTGGCAGGGCTCTTAGTGTCTTGGCTCCTTGGATTTTCTGTCCTGGTTGCCACCTCACCAGCTCCCCTTGGAGGTCCTGGCAGCTTCAGACCTTAGCTCTGTGACTTCCCAAACACTAATTTTCTCTCTCTCAGTCCATCTGTTTCAGGCTTCAAGCTGTTCCTGGGCTTCTGTCCCTCTGGGGCTGGAACTCAAAGCCATGGGCTTCACAGTTACTCTACCCATCTTGCACCACTGCAGCAGGTCCTTTGGTTCTGACCCCAGTCTGGGTCCCTGCCTTTGGACTATCTCACCTGTGGCTCCAGCCTTCCCTGTAGGAAGGATATTATGTAGGGTACTGAAGCACCTTGTTATGTAGCCTCCTCATCCCCCTTTGCAGCCACTTTCAATTCACCAGGTATTCATCAAACAAAAAGGAAAAAAATTCTCAACTTAAAGTTCTTTTTCCACTTCAGGCTACCAGACACAGCTCTGTCTCAAGAGTTCACCTGATGGGGCTGCCATTTAACCAAACCAGGACCAAGGAGGAAAACCTCAACAAAAGCTTCCTCCTTTTCTGGGGCTGCTTACTGGGTGTATCCAGGCTCTCTCTCTAAGCAAAACTCTAAGGCATACCTTAACTCTAGGAGACCTGGCCTATAGTCAAGCACATTGTATAAACCCTTACAGTTACCAGAACCCTCTCAGGGCCACTGTTCTGGGGTCATTCCAGATGTGGATCCTCAGAACTTGCAACAGAGATAAGCTGAACCTAAGATAAAATCCTGATAGAAGTATGGCAACACAATGCCTCACATTACCTATATCTGTAGCCCAGGTAAATTGGGTATATACTCCCCTTCTCCAATTGGAGGGGATTGTTAGCTGGTAGGTATGCTGTGGGGTGGGAACTGAAGACTGCTCAGTTTCCCTCCATCTCTATAGATCCAGGCCAGGACAGTCAGAGGAGTTAACTATATATACATTTATTTACATTAACTTATCACAAGGGAAAGGAACATGGATATAAACATATGTACAATGTATATATATTTATAAGATATCTATCTAAACCAGTAACATAAACAATATCCTCTGGGCAAATGACATAAAACCTTATACCAGTGCTCCAGATACACGCAAGTCACAGGTAGGTATCTGATCTGAAACAGATAAACCCCAAAGATAAACTCAATCCCGAGGGAAAACCCCAATGCCCTTGGGTTTTTTTCCAAGCCCTATAAAGAAGCTGGTAACTTTAGGAGGGCCCTCTTAGTAGGACCTCCCCTTTCAGGAGCCCTTAACTAACCAGGGTGGGGAGGACTCCCCTCCCCTGTGGGAATCCTCTTTTCCCTGCAACTCATGGCTCCCAGGCCTGGAGGGTGGTCCTAATCCTCTGTGCCAGGCTGCTCTCTCATCTGCAGTGGGTTTTGGGGGGGGGGGGGGAAGAGCAGGCGGGGGGAGGGGGGTCGCTGTCCCCTGGAACAGGGCTCTGCTATGCAGGGCTTCTGGGGCCTCTGGCTTGGCCCTGGCTGCTGGCTCAGTAGCATGATCACCATCTGGCTCTCTGGACTCAACCTTTTGCTATGGGTCGGAGGCCTGGGATGCCTAATGCAGCACTGGGCTCAGTCCGCTCCCGGACCCTCCATGCAGCGCCTCCTGCACCAAGGTTCCAGCTTCATTCCGGGGTTTGAGGACCTGAGCCGCCCAAATGCACCATGCACTGTCCTGTGCACCATGTCTCTGGCCTCACACCAGAGGTTGCAGACCTGAGCCACCTCACGCAGCTCCCAAGGGTCTGGACACTGTGTGCCATGCTGCACACCAAGAGCCTAGCTGCTGCAGCCATCTGCCATTCCCTGATGATGGAAGTCTTCAGTGGCACTTCTGGGCTACTGCTTCACCCTGCTGAGCAGCTCTCCTCAGCCCTTCTAAGCTCTGCTCATCTCTCTTTCCCCTCCCAGATGTGTTCCCCTCATGCTGGGGGCACAGCTCCTTTTATATGCTCCAGGGCTCTACCCCTGAAGTCTTCCAGACTTGAGTGTTGCAGTCTTCAATCAGGTCTGGTGGGGGGGAACTCCTCTCCCCTCCCCTCAGGAAAGGGGCATAACTGAACTCCCCTTGCTGCCTCCTGATGAGCTCCACCATTGGGGGATGAGCTCCACCAATCAAAACAGCAAGATTTCAATCCTGTGACTCAACCCAAGCTCCAAAAGGCAAGCCCACTACTCATCCCCCTTTTTTACCTACTACTTTGCTGCCCTATTTCCAGATATACAATGCTACATCAAACCACATAGCATCTACAAGGGGTATGTAGGGAGTAGAAGGAAAAGGAGTCTCCTCATTGGTCTTGGAGCCAGAGCTCCCTAATTCTTTGCATTTTCAGACCCATCTAAGGATCAGAACTAGTAACACTCACAGGTTATTTAGGAGTGCCAGTGTAATGGATTAGAGTAGCAAGTAGTGATAATGTCTGTTAAACCCCAACTCCATCCGGCACCCAAAAACTAGGGAGACGATGATCCAATTGCTCATGGATCCTGTTACTCATTAGCCAGAGCAAGCAGGGAGCACACACCAGCACATGTTGTTCACAACAGCTTTATTCAGAATGGAGACAGCTTTGGGTGAGTTCCCTCACAGACACACAGCCTGTGAAACCGGGGAGCACCAGTGAACATTAGTTCTTTTTACATTTTATACACCTTGGTTCACGTTCATTAACATTCACTCCACCTTTGTCCCTCCTTTTGCTCCACTCATTTCTCCTCCCATCTCAAGCTCTGCCTCTGTTTACTGTTTACTTCATTGGCATGGAATTGCCTATGCATTTCATTCATTTACATGCCTCTCTGCTAAGACCATATTCGTAAGACCGTAAACCTGGCTTCTCCTGGTCACTTATTGGTTCTTTCTGGTTTCTTGCCAACTCCTTCATCTCCAAGGTATTACTTCTGCTTTCTCTCCTGATGATAGCTGGTAGGCTGCATCTTGTTCTTCTTACACAGTGGGCTCTATACTTTACAACACTATGACCTTGTTAGAAAACTGTTTGCCTAAACATTTGCAATGTTATTTTTAATATATCATTCTGCCTTGTGGTCAGTAGCTCTGCTAAAGCCACAGATTAAAGCCTTGTTTCTGCTGCAAATCCAATGCTCCCCAAAATCCAAATACAGTCACCCTAACAATGTCCTTAAAGATTTTACAGGAAATCAGAATGGGAACTACTCATATTTTAAATATTCAATATGTATATATTTGTGACAGCTCAGATACCTGAGAATTTACATTGCCAATTTATACCAGCTGAGTATCCAATTCAAGACTATTACTAAAAATAAACAGCAAAGAGGCAAAGACAAATATATCAGTGGCAAAAGCAATAAATCTGAGGCAGTCTTGTAGTAGCAGAGCAGGCTGAAATGCAGGGTTTGCTTAGAGATAATCAATGTAGATTTATGAGAGCAAGGTATGATTTAGCTAACCTCCTAGGGTTATTCTACATTCTTATTGTCATAGGGTGCATCAACACATGCTTTTATGTATCCCTAAACTTAAGGCTCATTTGCCTAATGTGCATTACAGAGATTTAGGCACATGTCCACACGTGTGCATGCTAAGGCACCTTATCACAGTATATGGACTGACTTGGGACTAAAGTTAGTCCCAAATTAGTCAGCATACACAGCGTTAATGTGCCTTAGCATGTCTGAACTTGTTAAGATACTTTAGCTAGTCGCATATAAATTTGATACCTGCTTTTGCAAGTATCAGATTTAGGCACAAATAGCCTAAATTTGCCATTTTTAAGGCATATTCAGGGCACACATGTGTAGACCCACACAATGCACCTAAAAAATGGCTAGTGCACCTTAAATCAGCATGTGTAGACATGCCCATACTGGACAAAAGAAATACAGTGGATGCTATCTATTTGCCTTAAGTTATTTTTAAAAGCTTTTAGGAAAGTTCCTCAGCAGAATTATTAGCTAAATGCCCCCAGTCATTATTTTATATTCTTGGGAGGAAATAGTTGCATGTTCAGGAAAGCTGTGTAATTTGTTTACATTAATTTTGTCTCAAAACTGTGAGCCCAAGGATGAATATTGGTAGTTCATATTAGTGTCCAGGGAGATGATTTAGCTATATATACAAAACAGAAGGTAAACTGAAAAAGGCAAACAAAGATATTTTCCCAAACTGTAGCTGCAATCCAAGCTTTGTTTACTTCAGTCATTAAAAAGAGTTACTACTCAGAAAATCCATAAGACTTCATTGTGCCCTTTTCTTACTCAGTGAAGCAAGAAAGGAGCACCCCATTTTTTCCCCCCATAGATTTTGGGATTAGGTACAGTTAAGAGAACAGCTTTCCTGGTATCATCCCCTCTGTGTATTGACCACCTGCAAGGAGATTATCATAGTTAGCTAAGCACAAGAAGGAAAATCAACTTACCTCCTCAAGGTCTAAACTAAACTTACATGTCCTAGAAATACGAGGAAAGTAGTACAAAAGTGGGGGCTGAGACTGTTGACTCTCAGGTATGTTTCCTGGGCTACTCTTAGGGCAATGCAACTAACACCCCACTCCTAATGCTTAAGGCATTTTGTTAATGAAAGCAATACATACAAATCATGTGGGAGTCCAAAAAGTTTATAAATGATACAAAAGAGGAATAGGAAATGATTGTGTGTAAAAGGCTAAGGATTAAACATATAAAGACATCTTTTCTGCATAGGAAAACAGTTATTTTTATTATTATTATTTTGGTCTTGTTCTCTTTTTTTCCCCTCTACTTTGTTCTTTGGCTAACAATAGTAACACCTCACAAAATCTACAACATACGGAGACTTCCAAGTGCAATATCATTAGTCCAAGAACTGTTAACCAACACAGTAAAATACATATCACTTAGACAAATTCTGTGTTCTGCCCACCTATTCTCTTTCAGTTCACTTTAATTTTCAAGAACTTCTATATAATGTTATTTTATTAACATGGAATGAAAAAATAATATTTACCTTAAATTTAATAAATTCTTCAATAAATTGCTGGCTTTATAATGGGAGTTTCCTGACAGTTCATTTCAAACATAGTTATTGAAAAAAAGAAAAGGAACAAGGTGTGCTGATCCAACCAGGCTGCCACCTGAACCAGAAGCAGTCTAGCCATGTTTGCACATTACTTTGAGTGAGCTGATTAAAGCTGTTGAGTGACAGTGCCAATTAGCCCAGCTGCAGCACTATGCGATGTGGTTCCTCTACTTCCACTTTGAGAGCATAGACTGTGCAGAGCAGTGTTACATGGTTTTGTGGTTTAGTGAATGTGATAAGAATCACTACTGTCCAGGTCCCTCAGTCACAGTGTCATTGACTTGGTCTTCTCTAGTTCTAGATATCCATGTCTAAATTTAATTTAATAGTTTCATAGTTGTTAGGGTTGGAAGGGACCTCAATAGATCATCAAGTCTGACCCTCTGCTCCAGGAAGGAAAGAGTGCTGGGGTCAGATGTCCCCAGCCAGGTGCTTGTCCAGTCTCCTGCTAGACCCCCAAGGCAGGTGAGAGCACCATCTGCCTTGGAAGCCCATTCCAGATTCTGGCAAACTTTACTATAAAGAAGCTCTTCTTGATGTCCAACCTAAATCTTCTCTCTGTCAGTTTGTGGCCATTGTTCCTGGTTATTCCAAGGGATGCCCTGGTAAACAGAGCATTTCCAATTTCTTGTTGCTCCCTCCTTCCTCCCCCTTCCCCCTCCCCTCTACCCCAATGAATTTGTAAATGACCACAAGATCCCCTCTCAGCCTTTTCTTGCAGAGGCTGAAGAAATCCAGATCCCTCAGTCTCTCCTCATAGGGCCTTACCTGCAGGCCCCTAACCACATGAGTGGCCCTCCTCTCAACCCTCCCAAGGTTATCCACATCCCTCTTGAAGTGCAGTGCCCAGAACTGGATGCAGTACTCCAACTGCAGTCTGACCAATGCAGCATAGGGGGGAAGCATCACCTGCCTGGCCCTGTTCATGATGTACCTGCTAATGCATGATAAAGTGTAGTTAGCTTTGCTAATTACTTCATCACATTGACAGTTCATATGCATCTTGGCATCAGCTATGACTCCAAGATCCCTTTCTGCCTCTGTGCTGCTGAGAAAAACATTCCCTAGCCTATAGGTGTGCTGGTGATTCCTTCTCCCTAGATGCAGCACTTTGCACTGGTCCTTGTTGAACTGCATCCTATTCTATTCTGCCCACTTTTCTAAACTGTCCACATCCACCTGGATTCTATCCCTTCCTACTAGTGTATTAACCTTAACCCATAATTTTGGGTCATCCATGCATTTGGACAGAGCGCTCTCCAGGCCCTCATCCAAGTCGCTGATGAAGACACTGAATAGCACAGGTCCAAGGACTATGCCTTGGGGGACCCCACTGCCCACATCTTTCCAGGTCAATACCTACCCATTCACCACCACTGTCTGGGTGTGACTCTTAAGCGAATTTGCCGTCGTGTAATCATCTATGTCACAGCTGCTCAGTTTGTTTATGAGACTAGAATGAGATACCGTATCAAAGGCCTTCTTAAAATGTAAGTAGATTACATCTACCTTGAATCCTGCATGAATTGCATGAATCCATGCAATCCTACATTTTATGACCTGGTCATGAAAAGAAACAAGGTTAGTCAGGCAGCATCTACCTGCTATGAACCCATACTGGTTGCCCAACAGCATTATTTTTCCTGCTGGGCTCCCACAAACGTGATCCTTGATAATTTTTTCAAAGGTTTTCCCAAGGATAGAGGCGAGACTAACCTACCTATAATTACCCAGATCCTCCTTCTTCCCCTTCTTGAAAATAGGGACCACACTGCCCCATTTCCAGTCCTCTTGGACCTGACCTGAGCACCATGAGTGCCCAGACAGCCGTGCCAGTGGCTCTGCTGTGACACTGGCCAATTCCTTCAGCACCCTTGGATGATCATCCGGGCCTGTTAACTTAAACACATCCATCCCTTCCAAGTGTCCCTTTAGTAGGTTGATGCTGACTGTTGGTGGGCTGGTGTCCATCCTGTGTCTATCTATGATCCAATTAGGAGATTTGTCTTGGTCTGTGTCTAAGAATACAGATGCAAAAAACTCATTGAAGAGCCCAGTTTTATCCCCACTCTCTGTCACCAATTGCCCTAGTTTCTCCTGTAGGGGTCCTATGCTACCCTGCACCTTCCTTTTGCTCCCTATATACCTGAAGGACTTTTTGTTGTCCTTAATTTTTGTTACCAGCCTAAGTTCTAATCCTGCTTTGGACTTCCTAACTGATTCCCTGTAAGTGCAAGCTAGGGTGGTATACTCCTCCTTGGTAGCTACCTCATTTCCATAGCCTGTATACCTCTTTCTTTGCCCTTAGGCTTTCCTGGACTTCCCTGTTCAGCCAAGAGGGCTTCTTGGCCCCTTTGCCCCATTTTATGTACAATGGGATTGTCTCAATGGGAATGCACAATAGGAAGTTAACCTTTCTGAAGTCTAGCACTTCAGCCCTGCTGGTTAGTTTACCCACCCTTCACCAGATAGTGAATTCAATCAATCGATGGTCACTATCCCCTAGGTTACCTTGTACCTGCAGATTCCCCACCATGTCATTCCCTGTAGCTAACACTAAGTCCAGCAAGGCATTTCCCCTAGTGGGACCATTTACCTCCTGCATTAGGTGAAGGTCCTGTATGCAGGTTAAGAACCCATGTGAATAGTTCTTTTTGGCCGACTGCTCCTCCCAGCAGATGCCAGGGTAGTTTAGGTCACCCAAGACAACCATGTCCATTGGCTGTACGGCCTCTGAGAGCTACCTTGAGAATTCCAGGTCTAGCTCATCCTCCTGGTGTGGCAGTCTGTAATAGACCCCCACTGCCAAGTCCCTTTCCCCCCTGATCCCCTTATATTTTAACCCATTGTACCTCAATTTGCCATCTTGATTATAAAAGATGTGCATTTCCTTAACATAGAGAGCAACATCGCCCCTCTTCTTTTTCCCCACTATCACATCTGTACAACCTATAGCCCTCAATGCTTACTGCCCAATCAGGAGTAGGGTATCACCAGGTTTCAGTTAGCTCAACCAGGTTGAAGCTATTGCTTGCAAGCAGGAGTGCAAGGTCCTTCTGCTTGTTTCTTCTTTCCATCTACACTATGCAACATCTATGCTATTTATCCTTTTGGTATACATAGCTAAAACTCTCAGACAAACCAGCATCTTGTATTTTGAGATCTTGTCACTTCCAGACCTTTACCATTTAAAAATGTTGTCTTAGTTTCATAGTTAGTAGGGTCAGAAGGGACCCGAGCAGATCATTAAGGCCCTTCACACCTTAGTTCTGCCTTACTTATTTACTTGTGTTGTCAAGTCACCAGCTTTTAACTCTGTTCCTCCAACTGTACAAAGCTTTCCTTGTCACTGTCGTACTAGCTCCATCTTCTCCCTCTATTTATTCCCCCCAGAAGAGCCAAGCAAATTACATTGTTTTCATTAAGATTTCTCTTCATACTTCACTTTTGCCTGATACCTCCAAAACACGTTACAATTGCTACGTAGTAGGTATGACTTAACTATCAACTATTTAACTAAACATAGTGAGATAGGTACTCAGAAGTCAGGTGGAATGCAGGGCAGACAGGCACCTTATAGACTAGCTAATTCAGAAAGGCATTTGTTTTCATAAGAAATGATTTTGTTATATACCATGAACTTTGCTTTCCTAGCATCTGATAAAGCAAGCTGTTTTATAAAAAAGTTGCTGCATCTATGAATTAGTCAGTCTATGAGGTGCAGCTCTGCCCTGCCTTCTATCTGACTAAACAGGTACTTTTCTTGCATTCTCCTGCTCAATCCCAACTGCTTTTCCTATAATTTCATATCACATACTACTGGATAGTATGAGTCATATATAAAAGATTAGAATGTGTGTTAGCTATAGAAGCTGAATTTAAGCCATCTTCTTAACCTGTTGATCAAATAAACCAGTTTTGCTGTGCTATGGCTGACAATTTGTTGTTTTACAAGCTAATTTCTGGTTACTTGACTTCTAAAAATGCAAGAGAGGCTATGTATCTGTGTGTTCCAGGGTTACTAGAAATTACAGTCATGTTTGGTATTTAAAAGGAGTTTTGTAATTTTATGCCAATTGAACATGTTGATACAAAAGTCTTGCCATGTGTCCAAGAATATAGCTTTAGTTTTGGAGGCATTTGGGATACATTTGCCCTGGGAACATGGCAAAATAGTTTGCAGTAATAATACAAATCAGGATAAATAAAATAAAACGAATCCTATTTCCCCCTGTTACATATAATCTCACTGGTTTTTCTGGAAACTTCTTTATATTCATCATCCAGAAGACTATTATTCATAAACAGAGCCACTTAATAAGGTAAGCAGAATCATATTTGTCTCCTGTCATATACTTGACTAGACAAATAAAAAAGTGGAAACGAATTCTGAGAACCTAGCAAATAGCTCATGCTAGCTGAAGAAATAAAGGTGCTGTCATACTGAGCTTTGCATTCAAATGTACACTGGAGAAAAATGGTCAAATTAAAACCGGTGATTTTCAATATGTATGAGTGGGTTGGGTAAGGGTGCACAGCCCCAGTGCACAACGTATACAGTTAGCAAAGCTTTAAATGTACCCACATATTCTCTTAGGGCCAGATTCTGTTTGGTCAAGGGCAAGGATATACAAGGGCTTGAATGACAGCCATGCAGAGGTGGGGGCAGCCGTTCAGAATCCTGGTATTGTTGCTATTAGTGAAAAACACCCAGCATCCATTCCACTACTTTTCAGCCACCTTGATATCATTCACATTGCTTACTGGCAATCTTAACCTTTCCCTATGTTTACATCAAGGTTATAGCACTGCACAACATTTTCAGTTGCTCTCTGATGTAAACTCAGTTCAGCCATTCTTGAAAAGGTGTCTCAGGTAAATTATAAAACCATTTACCTATTTATAAATTATTTATGTATAAAGGGAATGACTTTGCATAGCATTGGCACTACTACATTTGTAGGGCCAGAGTTCCCAGTGGAGACATGGTTTGTTTTTTTTATACTAGCTAAGGGTCTGGTTCACAGTAAGTAAGCACTGTATATAGCAGGGAAGGCTAATCTGTGGAACACGTACCACAAGTGAAGCCTCTGTGTTTGCATGCAGAAAACCAGGGAGGTAATAGGCAGTGCAAGCAGATTAGGGCAGCAAACAGAAAGCAAAGCAGCAGACAAGGGAAGGGGGTCAAAGTAGCACATAGGGAAAGTGTAGGGCCAATTTGTGGCACACCTGCCAAAAATGTTGGCCCCACTAGTACATGGAGTACTAAGTGGGTATATACTTAGTCCAAAAGCTCTGTGGCCCAGGCTTTTCAGTCTCTGCTCTCCTTTGTCCCTCTTATTTCAGAGATGCAAACCTCTACAAGACTATAATCCCTCCATTCACTTTTGCCTTACATGTGCCTTTTCAGGTGGTTATATGCCCTAATGTCAACTGTCACCAGCATACAGGACCTTAAGTGTTCCATACAAATATTTTAAATGAAGAGTGGTGGTCACACACAATCCACAACAATATGAAACCACATACCACAGTAAGAAGTAAGGCTTAGCTAGTGGTTGCAGCCTGAACAAATCACCCTGGGACTGCAAGTGTGTAGCCAGGCTAGTCACATCTATTGTTCGGGGGTTTTAAATTTCATTTCAGAAACACTTGAGAGCAATGTGGTTTACTTGTACAGGATTGTGGTTGCATAGTGTTGATCTGCAAGTATATGCCTATGATTGACAGCTACTGTAAGCAAAGAAGCAATTGACTCCTCTTAGTTTGAAAGCAAGGAATCTAACACTTTAGATCAAAAGAGGATAGTTGAGTGAATTAGAGCTGCTGAGTACTGAATTACAGCAGGGCCCTGAATTCATGTAAAGAGTCAGCAGCTTTTATACTTTATACTCTGAGGCACTGTGGTAACAGTAAAAGGGTACTAAATGGAACAGTGGTTTTGTTGTCCTATGAAGAGAACTCTTTCCTAAAGCTTATAATCTAAAAGTAAAATAGTAGTAATTGTTGGAGTAATTGTAGCATGAACAGAAACGCCATGCGAGAAAAGTGAAGACGGTGGTGACTGGGCATTTCAATTTAGGGCTGTTTTTAATTTTTAATTATTCTATCAAAATGTCCCCATTTTTGTTAAACTTCTTAGTTCCTTTTCTTTTTTTTTTTTTTTAATGGAACTCAGGCTCTTTTCAACTTTTATTTATCATTAACCCTCTCTTTTTTATCCTAGATTTAACTGTTACCTTTAAAAAACTTAAATAATTTAATTAAATCATATAATAATCTTAAAATCACTTAATAACTTTGCCCCTTCCCTTTTTATATTTAAATATATCCTAAATATTTTATGATTTATTCATAATTTATTTTAAATCCTCCCTTCCTAAATTTAATATATTCCTTTTCCTATTATTTATCCTTTGTCCCATTGTAATTTATTCTTGTTACATTCAACCTTTGCCTTACATTCAACCCTTTTAAAAATTATTTTATACCAAACACATCTTCACTAAATGACAGGTGGGCAAAAGGAAAGCTTTTGTTGTTGGTGGTTGGGGAGCTACTCCCCAATTCTCAATTAAATTCAATATGAATTAGGCACCTGAACAATTTTTTTTGGATCTCAGCTCTGGATAGAATGCAAGAGCTAATGGCCAAAGTAGTAGAAAAGGCCAGTGTGTGAAGATGACAGCTCCTAAGTTACATCTGTCTCACAACAGGAGGCCTGCAGTAAGCCAGGCATTGGCAACATGCTTCTAGCATGTCCCAGTGCATTCTTTGAGAGTAAAACCCCATCACTTTGGTGGGGGACTCTCTATTCACTTTGGTCCAATAGTCTGGTGAGGGCAGGAGGGGCTAGGATTCAAAGGTTTCCAGTCTGACTAATAGCTGTACAGAGTGCCTTTACTGTTTAGGCTCTGATCCTGCAATCACTTATACTCAGAGACACCCGAGTAATTCCATTGATTTTAAAGGGGCAACTAACATGCGTACTAAAGTTAAGCACAAGCATATATAATACCAGTGTTCAGGGTTTGTGAGATCAATATCCACTAATTCAAATTTGATCCAGCTCAGTAGTGAATGAAATTATTATCTGAAGGCTATTCCCTGCCATTTAGAATGTGGTATATCCATTGATGATGTTTTGTAATGTGGACATCTGTATACCAGGAACCAAACTGTCACTGCGAGTCCTACAGGGAACCAAAACTCTACATAAATGTGGAGAATCAACAATCTTCCTAAGGCCTAATTCAAGATGTTTATGTGCATGGTTAGCTTCAGGCACATGCATGGTCCCACTGAAATCAAGGGGGCTATTTACCTGCTTAAAGTCAGGCATTTTGAATTTGGGTGTTAAACTACAACAGTGGCTGACTCTTCCTTGTTCAGTTGGAGACGTATTAGCATGTATTCCCTGAAGCTACAGGTACTGTAGATAAGAAGCTGTCATTCACTCTCCACAGCTGTCAAACCATCAACTTTCACAAGCAGTCAGTGAAGAGTCTTGTGTGTCACTAAATAAAAGTTAAGGGCTGTCAAAGATTGAAGAGAAAGGTTGCAAATGTGGGTGGTATGCCTATGCATAAGTATTACAGTCAAATATATGCATTTCTTTGGCAGCTCTTCATCTACAATTTAGGAAGAAAGTGGTTCAAATTTAATCAATAAAGTTTCACCCATTTTCATAGGGGCTGAATATACCCTACTTTGTATTATTAGAAAATGTAAATTCAAATAAACTTAATGGTTTGAATTTATCTGAGAATATCTGGTGAGCACCCTGATCCCTGTACTTTCTGAACACTTGACTTAGGAGAAGTGTTTTATTGCTAATTAAACTAATTCAACACAACTGTAGTTATAAACACTTTATAAGCACTTAGGCTACTGACAGACATCGGGGGGGAAAAAAAACAAACCAAAAAACGGCACTTTACCAAAACAGGAGCTGTATCGGTTTGACCCGGCTTGCCTGTCTATATAGATTGTGCACTTCAGTGGGGCTTTTCAGTGCTTTTATCTAATATCTGATTGAACCAGCTTTTATATAAAAGTGCTAAAAATCCCCCGTTAAAGTGCACAATCTATACAGATGTTGGGTAAGTCAGGTCAAACTGAGAACTAGGCTCTTCTAGGCATGGGCTGCACTCAGTGTGGGAACGCACCAGGCTGAAAGTAAAGCACCATTTTTTTCATGTCTGTCAACAGTCCGGTGCCAGCAGTGTCCAAACAGTAAACTGAGCTTCATATTCTAATGAACAGTGCCCATAAACTGAGCACCATATTCTAATGAACTACATTTTTAATATGATACCCAACCACAGCTAAAATCTGTTCAGCTATCTTGAATAATAGGTCTTGTTATTACTTAAGTAGCCAAAATTGTGTGTCCTGGGGACTGGTTTACTAAGCAGCACAGCTAGTTTGGTGACAGCAGGCATCAGAGTTGGTCAGTTCTAGGATATTTCTGGTGCTGTGTATAAATACCCTTTTGTATAGCCATGTTCAAATGATGATAGCAATTACTTTGAAAAGGCACACTGCCAAGTTGGTCCCAAAGTATGATTTCTTTTTTATTTGTTCTCTTTTGTCAAGGCTCTATAATCTTTCAAAAATGCTTTAGTGCTCATTTTCTCAAAAAAAATGAACTTAAAAAGGAAGTGAAGGGAAGGAAATGTCACTGCTCAGGCCAAAGAAGCACCCTATTACATGGAGACTGGCAGATGGCCCTGAAGTTTTGTCAATTTACACAAATCAATTATAGCCCCCAATGGCTATCCTACCAAAGGATTACCTCAGGCAGAGCCTCTCTAGCCACACCCAGCTTTTCTTTGCTACATCCTATGTAAGGTTGGCTACTGTGGAAGAGTGGGGTAGAATCAGTATTTCCATTTTACAGCAGTTTAGGTTTTTCTTTTGACCAGTGAAGTCTAGATCTTCAGGGTTATAGTCTCTTTCCAATGGATCAGGACAAAGGAAAGCCAGGCCCTTGTTCTTATTTGTCCAAGTAGAAAATTATTTGTACCCAGGATGTAAACTTGTTGAATTAGTTGCTGCAATTAATATTCCTTGACAGCTGAGCCTTTTTTTGCCCATTTAAAATCACTTGTGAATAAGTCCTAATTTCTTCAGATATATCAATTATTCAGTGAATATTCCAAATAGTTGAAACAAACACTTTTCAGCTTGGAGCTGACTTCAAGCTGCTCCTTTTGCCTATTCATTAGCCATGGTATATGATTGGCACATAAAATCACATGGAATTTATTTCCTTTCTATGATTGCATAACAAATTAAAATAACCAACAACAAAAGATGAATAGGAAAGATTGCATATGAAGTTCCTGGTATACAGTTTTGGATAAATATCAATTCCTACTAAAATTTATGAAATATCTTTGTCCAGCAATAGGCTTTATTCTCAGCTTGATCACTGATTTGTGGCAGCTTTGGGTTTGACAGTTCATTCCTCCAGGTCTCAGCTCATCTTGTTGTAAACCCCTCTATGATCAACATGACAATTAAATAATGACTGAAAAATGCTTTGGAGTCCTTACTTAAGTCGCTGCATAATAATATGTAAATAGCTAGCTTTAAAGTTAGCAATGATGACATCCTCGTTTCTTGTCTTTTCAACTTGGAATATCTACAGACTCACACCATTCCCTAGTTCTCAGCAGCCAGCCATTCTTAGCAAAATGAGAAAAAAAAGCTAGAGTTGGCAAAACAATTACATTGCCCATCCTTTAGGCTACAAGTAACTCTACTGTTGGAGCCTTAGGAATTCCACATCCAAATAGGAATAGTTTCACAGTTGGTAGGGTCGGAAGGGACCTGAGCAGATCATCAAGTCCGACCCCCTGCCATGGGCAGGAAAGAATGCTGGGGCAAATGACCCTGGCTAGGTGATTATCTAGCCTCCTTTTGAAGACCCCCAGGGTAGGAGCGAGCACCACTTCCCTTGGAAGTTGGTTCCAGATCCTAGCAACCCTGACTGTGAAGTAGTGCCTCCTGATATCTAGCCTGAACCTACTCCAAGTCAACTTGTGGCCGTTATTCCTCATTACTCTCGGCAGTATCTAGGGGAACAGGGACTCTCCCATAGCCTGCTGGTCCTCCTTGGCCAGTTTGTAGACGGCAACCAGATCCCCTCTCAGCCTTCTCTTGTGGAGACTGAACAGGTTCAGGTCCCATAGCCTCCCCTTACAAGGCCTGCCTTGCTGTCCCCTGATCATGCAAGTGGCCCTCCTCTGGACCCTCTTGATGCTATCCACATCCCTCCTTAAATGCAGCGCCCAGAACTGGACACAGTACTCCAACTGCGGCCTGACCAGTGTTGCATAGAGGAGGAGGATCACCTCCTTGGACCTGCTTGTGATGCATCTGTGGATGCATGACAAGGTGCAGTTAGCCTTCCTGACTGCGTCCCCACATTGGTGGCTCATGTTCATTTTGGAATCAATAATAGATCCTTTTCTGCCTCTGTGCCGATGAGAAGGGAGTTCCCCAGCCTGTAGGTATGCTGCTGGTTCTTCCTCCCTAGGTGCAGTACCTTGCACTTGTCAGTATTGAATCCCATCTTATTCTCATCAGCCCACCCCTGTAACCTGTCTAGATCCAATTGCAGCCTGTCCCTCCCTTCTAGTGTGCCTACTTCTCCCCACATCTTAGTGTCATCCGCGAATTTGAACAAGGTGCTTTTCACCCCCTTGTCCAAGTCACTGATGAAGATGTTGAACAGTGCAGGACCTAGGACCGAGCCCTGGGGACCCCACTGCCCACATCCCCCCAGGTCAACAAAAACCCATCCACCACCATTCCCTGGGTGCGGCCCTCCAGCCAGTTTGCGACCCATCTGACTGTGTAGGCATCAACGCCACAATCTCCTAATTTTTTTAATGAGGATGGGGCGAGAGACCGTGTCAAAGGCCTTCCTAACATCCAGAAAGACTTTGTCCAGTGTGACACCTGCGTCCAAGGATTTTGTGACCTGGTCGTAGAAGGCCACTAGGTTGGTCTGAGAGGACCTGTCTCGAATGAACCCATGTTGGTTGCCCCTAAGCATGATCTCCCCTGCTGGTCCCTTGCAGATGTGCTCCTGGATAATTTTCCTCAAAGAACTTCCCCAGGACCAAGGAAACTACAGGACCATTAGTCTTACCTGAGTCCTCCTTCCTCCTTTTTTTGAAAATGGGGACCACATTGGTTTTTTTCCACTTCTCTGGCACCTCGCCAGAGCGCCATGAGTGTTTGTAAAGCTGTGCCAGGGGTCCCACAATGACCTCTGCTGATTCCTTCAACACCCTGGGGTGGAGATCATCAAGACCTGCTGATTTGAACATGTCTAGTCCCACCCACCAGAAGTTCCCTGACTAGGCCCTCACTGACCCTGGGCCTGGCAGTGCCTCTCCTGGGTCCATCGGGGATCCCGGGGGGGGGGGGGAGGGGATGCCTTGGTTTCTGCTCAAAAAGATGGAGGCAAAGAAATTGTTAAAGAGGTTAGAGCTTTGTCATCTGGTGTGACCACCAGATTTCCTAGCATATCCTGCAGAGGCCCTACATTACCCGGTACCTTCTTTTTACCCCCTATGTATTTAAAAAAGGACTTGTTATCCTTGATCCGGGTCGCTAGTCCCAGTTCCATCTCTGCCTTAGCCTTCCTAACAGCCCCCCTACAGTCTTGAGCAATGGAACTATAATCCTCCTTGGCGATGGCCCCTCCCTTCCAATGGGTGTACGTCTCCTTTGAGATGTTCCTGGATGCTTTGGTGAGCCATGGGGGCTTTTGAGCACTCTTGCCCCCTTTGATCTGCGTTGGGATTGTCACCCTTTGGGCTTGGAGGATCATTTCTCTGACAGCTGAAAAGTGTGCCTGTGTGATAAAGATGCTTGCTGAAGGCTCTATGAAAATTATATCAAGTGTTTTTTTTCTGTATTTGTTTAGATATTAATCTATATGTTGTTGCTAAAAGCTTAATTAAAGTTTAAGATATAGTGAGGCCTTGTATAAAGTAAGGCCCAGTAAATTTATCAAAGCTTAGAAGTAGTAAGGCCCTGTGGTGCAGTTAAAATTACCTTATCAAAGGAATGCAAGGCTTGTACTGCTAATTGGTCAGTCTAAGGACAATTGAAGTAAAAGGAATCTAAGTGGTCATTCGTTATCAGTATCATTCAGAAGCTATAAATTAGCTCAAATATCTGCAAGCCATTCAGAAGGAAGATACAGCTCTGTGAAAAGGATTACTTAGCTGTTGCCTGGATCAGTAGGCCTGTGGACCTCGAGGAGTCCAAGGACTGCATTCCAGGGTCCTTCACGGTACCCTTTGGACAGCGCTGTTTGGGGATGCCTGACTTCACTGAACTTTGTGGAAAGAGAAGCTTGCTGTGTATCAGGCATCAGAGGGGACTGCCGATAAGTTGCCGATGGAAATTGCTTTTGTCTGTCATTGTTTGTCTTGTTACTACACGTAACTGTGTTTTTGTTAAGTCAATAAATCTTTCTTACCTTTCTACCCCCGACCACACTGTCAGTTCTGAACCCTCCGCAAGCGGCTGGGACAGTCTCCTTAAGGAACGACCACTCTTCCTGGACTCCCAACTCCCCTCCCCTCCGGGACCTCAGTGCCTCCCCGACTAGTCTCCTTACCTCATTGAAATCCTCCCTCCTGAAGTCTAAGGCTGTTGCCTTGCTGCAGGCCTTTGACACCCTGTGCTGGATGGCAAATTCCAGTAGGCAATGATTGCTATCACCCAGGTGGTCGAGAACCTGCAGTCCACTTACCAGGTCACTGCCCATGGCCAGGGCCAGGTCTAACAAGACGTTTCCCCTGGTGGGACTGTGCACCTCCTGGGTTAGATGGAGGTACTGTAACTCGGCTAGGAACCTACACGAGTGGTTAGACCTGGCTGACTACTCTTCCCAGCAGATGTTCAGATAGTTTAGGTCACCCATGATGACCATGTCCCTTGACGTAACTGCCTCCGCGAGCTGACCTGAGAATTCCCGGTCCAGCTCTTCCGCCTGGTTGGGTGACCCGTAGTAAACCACTACCATTAAGTCCCTTTCCCCCCAACCCCTTTGTATACGAACCCAGAGCACTTCAGTCTGCCCCTCCTCTGACACAGTGCTGTTTGTTGAGGATGTGTATTGTTTTTTGACATAGAACACCACACCTTCACCTTTCCTCCCTGTTCTATCCCTCCTGTACAGCCTATAGCCCTTGATGTTTACCGCCCAGTCATGCGTTGGATCGCACCAAGTTTCAGTGAACCTCACTATGTCCAGGTTAGCATTAGCTAGCATGTGGGCAAGTTCCTCCTGCTTGTTCCCCACACTACGAGCATTAGAATGGTCAACCCCAATCCTATAGCATACAACTTAAGTCTGCGTCTAAAAACAGACTAGCTTCAAACAGGCCAGTTGGCTTTATTATTAGAAATGTTCTGTGGCTTTATATTTCTAACTGTTGAATATCATAACACATTTCTTTCAACCTTATGCAGGTAATATCTAAATTGTCTAAATTGTAATATTTGGGTGGTCATCTGGAAAAGGCTTCCCATCCGGGAGAGTCCATTTTCTACTTTCTCCGTTCTTACCAAATGATTTTTGTACCCAATATGTACTACTTATGTCATTTCAGGCTACTATTTTCTTACAAGTGCCCCCTTCCCCCCCGCCCCTCAGTAGTAACAGATTGTAAGCTTGTTGAACATATCTCCTTCCAGGCATACTAGTTATTGCTCATCATGTCTAAGAAATGAACCATTTAAAAACCAAAAACAAAGAAATTATTAAACCCTCTAAGAATTATATACATATAGGACCTGCTTGATATAGTAGTCAGTTAGTGTATCAGCTTGGTTGACAAATGGCCAGTTAGTTATCTAATCTCAATGGAATAAAAAACAACTCTCAAAGGAAAATATTCTATGCTTTCTATCCCTTCCCTGGATGTATGCCATTTTAAGAACAGGCATTACTGACATGACAGCCTAAGTTGTATGTATTTCGCTATTGGCTAAATTCCTTTTGCATAAATTAGATAAAATGTCCTGCCTGCCCAGAATGAACCAAGGTAAACCTCAGCCTTAATTCTATTATGCCACAATTCCTAATCATGGTATTTCATTTCCACTGTCATTCACTAATGACCACAGTAACAGCAGAAAATCTGTCACTTTCATCATATCTTTCTACTGGGATATATGTAGCTGTATAGTGCTGAGGAGATGTTCTGATGACAAATTCAGTTGGCAACAAAGATAGGGGGAGGAGATAAGCAGCCTAGGGTAGTACTAAAACAGGTTAGACATTACTTAGAGAAGTAGAATATTTTCAAGTCAACAGGACTAGATGTTGAGTAGAGTAGGACACAGTAAAGTAATGGAGGAACAGAATGAGGTAATTTCAGAGCCATTGGCTATCATCTTTGCTTATTATCACAGAAGTCAGGTGAGGTCCCAGATGACTGGGAAATGGCAGATATAGTGCTCATCCTTAAGAAAGGGAAGAGAGAAAAATCTAGGGAATTACAGACCACTAAGTCTAACCTCAATACTAGGAAAGATTATGGAACAGGTTATTAAGAAGTCCATTTCTAAGCATGTTGAGGAGAACAAGGTGGTCAGGGACAGACAGCATGGATTCATAAAGAGGAAGTCATGCTTAGCCAATATGATGTCTCTTTATAAGGTGGGATAAGTAGATGTGATATATCCTAGTAAGGCTTTTGAGACTGTTTCCATGACATGCCCATTAATAAATTATGGAATTACAGACTAGATCAAAATACTGTAAGGTGGATACACAACTGTTTGGATCATCATGTTCAATGGTTCATCAATGGCTCAATGTCTAGCTGGGGGGAGATATTGAGCAAGATTCCTCAGTGGGGTATCTTGGGCTCAGTATCATTTAATATTTTAATTAATAATTTGGAGAATGGTACCAAGTACACACTTAGCAAATTTGCAGATGACAAAACCAAGTTAGGTGGAGCTGTAGACTACGATTCAGAATGATCTGGATAAATTGGCAAAATGATCAAAAATAAATCAGATGAAGTTCCACATGGACACATGTAAAAACCTGTACTTGGGACAGAACACTGGCAGGCACAAAAGCAGACTGGGGAATGACTGGCTAGTCTCCAGTACTGCAGAAAAAGACCTGGGAATTACAGTGGACCTGCATTCAAGCCAACAGCGTACTCTTGTTGGAAAAAAAAGAGAGAGAGAGCAATAGCATACTAGGCTGTATTAACAGGAGCTTCATGTGCAAATCAAGGGAAATGATTCTCCTGTACTGTTCAGCATTGGTAGGGGCCTCACTTTGAGTACTGTGTCCAGTTTTGGGCCCCTTGTTTAAAGAAAGATGTGGAAAGAATCCAGCAGAGAGCAATATAAATGATTAAAGGAAAGAAAAACATGATTTCTCTGATGTGGTGTAACAGAGACCACACAATTCACAGACAAACACCCCCAAACAGACAAAGACCCCAAGAGTGGCCATGATGCCCCCCAGTGGTCATCCTTCTCATTTGCCTTCAGTCCCTTTAACACTATCCACTTTTCCTGATGAGCCACACCTTGATGCAAATAAGTACTGAGAAAGGAAGGTGCCCTTGGGGTCCCTGAGCAAGATCTCATCTACTCCTGAGCTTCAGCCCTGATACTCAGCACCTTAAGGGCTTATTACATGTTTTCAACTGCCCCTTACACCACACCCAGGTGCAGATGTCACTGCACAATCACTCCCTTGTTGGGGCCTCAGTCCTTTTGACCTCTGCCCTTTTTTCTGGCTGTAGGCTTCCAGTCCTTGTCCACTGATTTAGGTTTGGCTCTCTCGGCCTCAGCCCTTACTCTTAAGTATCTCTGGGTCTCCGGCCCCTTTCTCTCTTACTCTGGGCCCCCAGCCCCAGTCTCTGCCCCTCCTGGGCTGCTGGTCCCTGACCCCTGGTTTCTGCCCTTCTTAGGTTGCTGGACCACTGCCCTACCTGACTTTCACCCTTGCTAGGCTTCAGCCTCTCTTACCAAACTCCAATCCTGTAGCTAGCCTGTGTCTTGAGCTGAGCCCCTGGCAGGGCTTAAAACCTTCTCATGTCCTCAGGGGCTATTGGTATCTCCTCTTTCCCCTGACAGTCCCTAAACCCAAACTACTGGTGAGAAAACAAACTGAAAATTAAACTCCTACCCTAATAAAATGCACCCCCCTCCCTTGGAATGCAAAAAAAAGGACACTCTCTTTAATTCATCCAGCCCGGGGTGGGGTAGTCACTAGCCAGCCTAGTCGGACAAGTGAAATCCACCCAGTAATTCACCCCTGGGCTTCTCACTGCCCAGCTCCTGATGTCCAGTCCCTTACCTGGGCTCTGCAACATGCTCTCTCTTTCTCCACTCCTTGCAAAAGGGCTCCCATTTCCCTGCAGAGCTTCCTCCAACAGCTGTGTGTCATTTTGCTTTCTATTCCTCTGCCATCTCATTTGCTTCTGAGCAAGTCCTTATCTCCCTCTCCCATTATCACCTGTGGACAACTACTCCCCAGCCTCTTTCTAATTACAGACTAATGGGCAGCTCCTTGACACTTGCTCT